>NC_089846.1:50101737-52501737 GCF_035609145.1 Eleutherodactylus coqui | reverse complement strand
TGTCCCTTTTTGACCATCTAAAATGTTTAGAGGTATGACTATTGTAAGATTTCATAATGGGGTGCCACTGCCAATCCTTCTTCCTTTTCATTGAATATAATAGTTTTTTTAATTGATGTAATACCCTTTCCTTTTAACCTGTCTGACAACTATGTAAAGTTTAGGTGAAACCTAGAGCTACAAACTGGAATTATGGAATTATAGAAAATCCTTTAAAAGAAGGATTAGCGTTTTTCTCTTTCACATACTGAATCGAAAAGAAAGCTTTTGAAATACTTATGCTCTTTACATTCATACTGAAGGATGCTTTAACGTAATCTGTGATTCTGCGTTTGATCTTTCTAGGTTGTGCATCGAACTCACTATCAAGGAATGAAATGTCTTTTTAGAGTCAGTTTCTTTCCCAAGGACCCAGCTGATATTCTCCATTCTGACCCTGCTGCATTTGAATATCTATACATACAGGTAATGAAAATATAAGCACACGGATCATTTAGCTCATGTGGTTGCCAAGTTCTGACTTTAACATTTACATATAATGTATAAGTAAATGAGCACACAGGTATTTTTTAAATCATTTCCAGTTATGGACTGTTCTGTTGTCCTTTTCACATTAAGGGTGGCCTCACACGAGTGTAAGTGCATATACGCTCGCTATCATGGCAGGTATATGCACTATGCAATGCCATATTTTAATGTACTTGTTTGCGCTGCCAAGACCAATCACATCAACACAGTTCCTGCAGCAACATTTTGGAGTAGGCCGGACTGCCTGCTTAGTAGGCGGGGCAGCTTACTTGTTAGCAGGTCAACCGACTCAGGGGCAGGTCAGCTGACTCGCTAGGCCCAGGTGTTTTGGGTTTAGCATGCAAAATTGGGAAGTTCTTTGCACGATTTTGTGCACATGGTGGCCTTCTGTGCCCAGTAGCGCAGAAAAATAGGAGCATGTTGAATGCTATGGATCGACGAGAAATTAGAAAAATGCAGCAGATTATGAATCCATGCCATGTTTTTTCTTAGCGAGTTTTCGCCATAAAGATCAATGGAGAACATAAAAACCACACCAAAATCCACAAATACACTTTTTTGTGGATTTCGAAGCATTTCCACTGTGGAGACGCACGAAATCTGCTTGAAAATCTGTGATGTTTAAAAATTAAGTTTCCCAATGCAGGAACATCCACTACTATATCAGAAAAAGCAGCACATTCCGCAGCGGAATATCCGCACATAAAAACGTAAATACACATGCAAATTCCACAGCAAATTCCACAAAGCTCGTTAACTCTGTGGAAAAGCAACAGAGTTTCCGCAGCACAGACGTTGTGTGTGAAGGTAGTCAAAGGGTGTGCTTACATGGGGCGGAAATGCTGCGGAATGTCTGCAGCGGAAATTCAGTTGCAAATTCCACAGCATTTCCACTTCTAAAACAGAGTTAAAATCCGCAATGGATTTTAACTGGAAATCAGCTGCTACCATAAGTCTTCGGCTGTAAGTGCTTCCTTCACCTGGTGCTCGGGGACCTGTACTGAGAGTAGCGCGGCTGGTCAGGTGACGCAGAAGTGCCATCAGATGACCAGCAGTGCTGCACTCACTAGAGACTACCAGGTACGCTTGAAGGAGTGCACCGACAGCTGGAGGTGTGTCTTCTCAAATCTGCACAGAATCAGTCCGAGAAACTTGGAGCAATATGCTGCTTGTAAACCTTGACTGTAATGGAGTCTGTCCTGTTCCTGCACCTGTCCAGCATTGTTACCGGACAAAAAAAGTGCATACACAACTGTTTTGTTTGACAGTTTCCTGTTTCTATTGATGGCTAACACTGCAACACACTCTACTACTATTACATGAGCGTAATAATACCAACCGGGTCCACATAAGTCCTCTTTCACACGAGCATCATTTTGACGCAGAGTAGGCACATCAAAAAATCGCATCTGAAAGAACCAGTGGTTTCTGATGGGTTCTTTCAGACAAACTATTTTTTTTGACGATGAGATTTCCCTCTGTCAAAAGATAGAACAAGTCCTATCTTTTGACAGCACAACGCCGGCAGCTTCCATAGACTCCTATGAGAGCCGGCCAGCAAAGGGAAGGAGGGGAATACTCACCGCGACCTGCTGACGACTGCTATTTCTTCACACAACTTAACGCTCCGATAGCCGGTATGTTTTAGCGCTGTTTATCTGAGCATTAAACTGATGCTTCTGTGAAAGGGGCCTAGAGGTGGTTTCAATTCTGTGCCTGGAGTTGGGGGATCCCCATGACCGAACAGCTCTGTCTCAGGACAGAACCGAACAGCGCTGAATGGACCCCATTAGCTATAATGGGGTTTGTTTGGTTTCCGCCCAACCGTCTGGCTTTTTTCGGGGTATTCTGTGCTGGATCTGCAGCGGAACCTCCGAACTGGAAGTTCCAACTTGGATGTGGAACCAGCTTAAAAGTGTGAGTATGCGTAAGAAAGGTTTGTGATCAATGGAAGCAATATTGTTACGGTGGGCAGACAGTAAGCATGAAGGTTCATTGCCCTTTGTATGCACCAAACGCTTTATGGGCAGTTTTAGAAGAAGACCGAAGTTATCGCTATGTGACTATGTTTTTATAGCTGCTGCTTATTACTATAATGAATATGTAAATATAATGACTATAACCTTGTAAAAATTCCCATTGACTTACCACTTCTCAATATCATTTTAGAGTCGTAATGATGTGATAAGAGAGCGACTAGGAGCCGAACTAAAACCAGAAATGCTCCTTGGACTCAGCGCATTACACATCTATATCAGTGTGAGCTCTGCTCGTCCTGGTCATAAGATTTCACTACGTGGAGTTGAGTAAGAACAATTGTTGTATTTGGTTATATGTGTCGTAGTACTGATCTACCGGGCACAACTGTCTTAAAAAAGTCGTTCAAACGAGTGAAATCAAAACCTGCGCCAGCAACAGAACAATAACTGTTCACTTTTCGCTCATCGTTCATTTTATGCAGGCATAAAAATCATTGTTAGCTTGTTCACTAATCTTTCAGTTTAAACAGCGCTCATTTAGTCGTTCTCATTTACTTATATAGCGAATATGACTGAACGATTTGGAACAATTTCTTGTTTGAATGAGCCAACGATGTATCTGCCTGTCTAAACATGTTGCATGAGCAAACGAGCTAGTAATGATGTCATTCGCTCGTTTAAACTATAAATTGGCTGGTCTAAAAGCACCCTTACACATAGTACAGATGTTTGACACATGGACTCTTTTTAGTGTTCTTTGATCAAAGACAGTTAAGGCTAATTAAGAAACAATAATTTTCGCTCAAAGATCGCTTAAAGCCATCTTTTGAGCGATAATCGTTGTGTCTGACTTCACTGGCATCGTGCAGTTTTCGTTAAGCCATCGCTGATCTTTCACCATGCTGAAAGATCAGTGATCAGTTATCAGGAATTCACAGCAGGATACAGCTGATACTACTGTTTCAGCTGTATCACGCTCCCTGATGACAGGTGGGGTATGAAGAACACAGCAGTCCAGCTGTGTTTTTCATACCCCGCTCGGAGCGCACAGCTGTATAACAGCTGGGCGCTCCGAGCAGAGAACAGCTGGATGCAGTGACAAGCGGGGTCACCCCGCTTGTCTTCTGCATCCTCCGCTCGGAGCGGTATAACAGCTGAGCGCTCCAAGCAAAAAACAGCTGGATGCAGAAGACAAGCGGCCCTGCTTGTCTTCTGCATCCTCCACTCCTAACGCTGTAAAAAGCACACAACAATTATCACTCAAAAATCGCTTAAAAGATTTTTTGAGCGATAATCGTTGTGTCTAAACCAGGCTTTACATTGCCAGACTTACCTGATCAGCAACTGTAATGAAACACATTGGGGCTTATTTATCAATAAAGGTGTAATTTGCGCCAGTTTTATACTAGTTCCCAACAGATGTAGTTACCGCCATATTTATTATAAAGGTGAACGGCTCTTGAAAATGTGGTGAAGAAATAATGGTACAGAAATTGGGAGGTCACCAAACTGGCTCCTATCATGCTAGATTGTAGAGGGCTTGAACGGCGGCCACAACCACTAGCCCCCCGGACATGATTTGCCTAACTTAGCATAATCAAGGGAAAGATTGGGGCTATAATATTATTACAGTCTTGTTCTTTTTCCCTGATGATGCATAGTTATTGCCCTGTACTATCCCCTGATGACTCCTAGTTAGGAGAAGAAAAAAAAAAGGATGATACATGGACACACACAACACATATGGATGTCAAACGTACATACATATGGATTAAAATTGCGTCACTTTTTATGCACAAAAATCGGACATGCTCCTTTGAATAAGACCTAAATGGCATATGCCTAAGTCTGGCTTTACAAAGGTGAGAAAATCACGCAAGACTTGTGTGCTGCAAGACGCTTGTGTGAAGGAGCCCTTATACTGTATACTAGCCAATTAGAAATAATACAGTAGAAAAAAAGATGTGGATCGCACATCCGCATATTATACATCGATGTATTGTTGGTAGGCAAAGAGGTTTTTTAAATACATTTTTATCTGTAATTTTCATTTAAGTAGGCAAAGATTTATCAACATGAACATGAATATGATATTCTCACTACACATTTTGATCAATACTCAATAGAGTAGTTAACCCCTTAGTGACTGAGTTTTTTTGTGTTTTTCCATTTTCGTTTTCCTCCTCCCTTTAAAAAAATTGTAAGTCTTTTATTTAATTATCGCTGTATGAGGGCTTGTTTTTTGCGGGACGAGCTGTATTTTTCAATGGTACTATTTATTATACCATCTAATGTACTGAAAAACGTAAAAAAAATTCTAAGTGGAGAGAGATGGAAAAAAAATGAAGTTCCACCATCTTTCGGTGCGTCTTGTTTTTACGGCGCACAAACTGCAACAAAAATGACCCGATAACTTTATTCTCTGGGTCAGTACGATTACTACGATACCACACTTATAGAGTTTTTTGTTTTTTTGCTTTACTAAGATTGTTTTTTTTCAAAGATATTACATTTTTTAAATCTTTTTAAAATCTTATAAGCGCAATAACTTTTTTAGTACTTCGTCGACATAGTTGTAGAAGGGCTTATTTTTTGCGATTTTTTTTTCTCCTGGTGACAGGGTGACCAAGAAAGCGTATTTCTGGTGTTCTTTTTTTTTCTGACAATGTTCGTTGTGCGGGATAAATAAGGCATTACTTTGATAGATCGGACTTTTACGGACGCAGCGATATCAAATATGTATTTTTGTATTATTATTTAGATTCTTTTATTACAAATATGGCAAAAGTGTTTTTTGAACTTTTATTATATTTTTTTAATAATTAGTAAAACTTTCTTGTTCTTATGTTTATTTATTTTTTAACTCCCACAGGGGACAACAACTTGCGATACTTTGATTGCTCCGGCAGTATGATGTAATGCCATAGCATTACATCATACTGCTATCGGGCAGGCAGTCTATCAAGCCGCCCCATGGGGATGGCTTAATAGGCATTCTACCATGACAGCCCTTCGGCCTTTCAGAAGGCCCCTGACTGCCATGACATTCACATGGCATCTTGCGATCTAATCGCTGGGAGCCGTACAAGACCCCCGAACAGCGTTCAGGTGATATAAATGCCGGTGTCAGTATTGACAGTGGCATTTAAAAGGTTAACAGCTCCGATGAGCCGTTCAGCTCTCTTCATACTTAGACCGCCGATACAGGTCGTCAAAAGGCGTATCGACGGTCGTTAAGGAGTTAAAATCTAACTATTGAACTAAATTAAAATATTAAGAGGCATAGGAATTACAAACATTTGCCTAGCAAACCTGGGAGTGCTGAGCACCTATCATATATATCATCCAGTGCTGGTGCAATATGCTGCATACTGGGCTTTTACAGAGCTCTCCTGAATATACTAGCTATATAAAATATCAAGCAGGTCACGGCTGCAGACTAATGATTCTACCTAAATAATATCATCAGCTCTGCGTGTTTGAGCTAATAGAGCACCCGATCCTGATGTTTCCCACAGACACCTAGATAGATCCTCAGAATTAGGACAATATAATATATCATTTTGAATGCCTTCCAGTCCAAGCGTACATTTCATTACTAGTTTATCGGCTATGCGTATAGTAATAAAAAGGAAACTCCACCACTGAACAAAATTGTATAGCTGAAATGAAAATAAAAGTTGAGTAATTCGGCAATAGTTTTGACTTACTGATTATGTAATGATTCCAAACTCTTTCATGTTGTTTTCCTATATTAGCTGCTTTTATTTAGGGTGGCTTCACATGATTGTATGCCGTACAAAAGTGCGCTCCCATGTACGTGCACAAACACATGTGAATGCAGGTCTGCTGCCAACGGCCCCATTGCAAGCAATGGGCTGCCATCAACCCCTGCAGTGATTTTCAGGGAAAGGCTTTAAATATAAGCCCTTCCCTGAAAATCATCCCTGTTTGTGAAAAAAAAAATAATAATAATACACACACCTCTCCACCGCTGCTGTGTAAATATTCCCCAGGGGTAGTCCCCTTGTCACTGAACACTGTGACAGCACTGTCACAGTGATCACTGCAGAGAGGACTCCCCAAGGGGAGTAAAGAATCCCCTGCCACAGCTGTCACAGCTGTGACAGCTGTGGCAGAGGATCACGATGTTCTCCCATTGCTTTCAATGGGACCGGCACTTTTGCAGTCCCATTGAAAGCAATGGGCTGCTAGCAAGCCCTGCAGGTATTTTCGGGGAAGGGCTTTAAATATAAGCCCTCCCCTGAAAATCATCCCCAGAATGCTTTAAAATAAAAAAATATATACTCACCTCTCCTTAGCTGCTTGGACTGTTTCTCCCTGCGCTGTTCTGAAGCTCTTTCAGCAGGTGGGGATTTAAAATCCCCGCCTGCTGAAAGGGCTGTATCTGATTGGCTGAGCGCTTAGCCAATCACAGGCAGTGCTTGTCCATTCATTGAATTCTATGAATGGCCAGGTGCTGAAAATCCCCCAAAATCCCTGCAGCGCTTGCCAGCAGCCCATTGCTTTCAGTGGGACTGCAGAAGTGCTGATGCCATTGAAAGCAATGGGAGAACATCGCAATCCTCTGCCACAGCTTTCACAGCAGTGAAAGCTGTGGCGGGGGATTCTTTACTCCCCGCGGAGATGAAGAAATATTTTGCCACAGCTATCACAGCTGTTACAGCTGTGATAGGGGATTCTTTACTCCCCGCGGGGAGTCCTCTTGGCACTAATTACTGTGACCCGCTGGGGAATTATTGACGCGCACCACGGACCTATGGTGCTCGCATTTCTTATGTTTTGCAGGTATGTGCGTTTGCACGCCTGTAAAACATGGATATGTGAGCACAGCATGGGGAACCAATGTTTCTAATAGAAGCGTGTTTTTGTGCGCACAACTGTACGCACATAAACCAGCTCGTGGGAAGCCACCCTTAGTCTGGAATAGATGTTTGCTACATTCTGCAGTCAGTCCTGTGGGTTAGCAGCACAATACTAAGGGCCCTCCTACACCGATTATTGTTTAAAAAATCGTTTGATCGTTCAAATTAGAACAATAATCATTTAATGTAAACATGGCCAACGATTGAACGACAATCAAGAATTCATTCGCTTCTCACTCATCGTTCATTTCATGCAGGCATAAAAATAATTGCTCATTCGCTCATCATTGTGTGTGGACAGCGATCGTCTAGTCATTCACATTCACTGGTACAATGAATGTAAATAACTGAATGATATACAAACACGAGTGCAATGATTTATCTGCCTGCATAAACAGGCTGCATTGAGCGAATGGACTCACGGATGGCATTGTTCGCTAGTTCACTTGTGCAAATGATTTATTGCTCCATGTAAAAAGAGGCGAAGTGTGCAACTGTCTTCTGAACTCGCACAACTCACTGCTCCCTGATACAAAGAGGGGAGCTTTCCTTTACCCCCTAGCAGTCAGCCTATTTTAGGCCCCTAATGAACAGCCTTTTTTTTTTCATCTTCATATTCCAAGAGCCATCATTTATTATAGACTTCTATCAACATATGTATCTGAGGGCTATTTTTTTGCAGGGCAAGTTGTATTTTTAATGGCCCCACTTTGGGGGTGCAAATGTATTGTGAATAGAGAGGAGTGAGCATACTCGCTAAGGCAAATTACTCGAGCGAGTATTGCCATTTTCGAGTACATGGCCGCTCGTCCCAAAAGATTTGGGTGCCGGCGGGGGGCGGGGAGCGGCTTGGAGGAACGGGGTGGAGATCTCTCTCTCTTTCTCCTCCCCCCCCCGCTCCCCCCTGCTCACTCCCACAAGTCACCGCTCACCCCCGCCGGCACCCAAATCTTTTGAGACAAGCGGGCATGCACTCGAAAATGGCAATACTCACTCGAGTAATTTGCCTTAGCGAGTACGCTCGCTCAACTCTAATTGTGAAGCTTGAATTAACTTTTTGAGGGAATGTAAAAGAAAAACAGAAATGATCCCATTGTTTTCAGGGTTTTATTTTTACAGTGTTCACTGTGTGGTATAAATAACAGAATAAATGTATAATCTGAGTCAATTTGATCACTGCGATGCCAAATTTATACAGTTTTTTTTTCAGGTTTTGCCACGTTCCAAAAGCCATAGGACTTTTATTTTTCTAGTGACAGAGTTGTAAAAGACTTATTTTTTGTAGGCTGAGTTGCAATTTCGGTACCATTTTGTGTTCATGTAACTTTATAATCCCTTATTTTATTCAGATTTTTGTGATACTTATTCTGAATTGCTGTCTTTTTGTTTATCTGTAAAAGGAAAGTTGTATAGCTTGGGTCATTAGACTGAGCCCCCTTAGTTGCCGCCATTGGCAGTCACTAAGAGTTAAAGGGGTTGTCTCGCGAAATCAAGTGGGGTTATACACTTCCGTATGGCCATATTAATGCACTTTGTAATATACATCGTGCATTAAATATGAGCCATACAGAAGTTATTCCACTTACCTGTTCCGTTGCTAGCGTCCTCGTCTCCATGGTTCCGTCTAAATTCGCTGGCAGCTTGCTTTTTTAGACGCGCTTGCGCAGTCCGTTCTTCTCCTTTCAGCACGACCCGCTTCAGTGTGCTCCCCGCTACAGCTCTTCTGCGCATGCGCAGACGAGCTGTCACTGCTCGGGAGCGCGCTGGAGCGGCCATTCTGTACCATCCTCTGTTAGAGGAAGGTGCAGAGCTGCCGAGCTGTCCGGAGAAGCCGCCGAAGCCGCCCTGCTGTCCCGCCGTCCTGGTAAGTGATGGGCCGGGGGGGGGGCTGCCGCTGCGCCGGGGGCGGGCTGCGCCGGGGGGGCTGCCGCTGCGCCGGGGGGGGGGGCTGCCGCTGTGATGGGGGGCTGTCGCTGCGATGGGGGGGCTGCCGCTGTGCCAGGGGGGGCTGTCGCTGCGATGGGGGGGCTGTCGCTGCGATGGGGGGGCTGCCGCGGTGCCGGGGGGGGGGCTGCCGCTGTGATGGGGGGGCTGCCGCTTTGATGGGGGGGCTGTCACTGCGATGGGGGGGCTGCCGCTGTGCCGGGGGGGGGGGCTGCCGCTGTGATGGGGGGGCTGTCGCTGTGCCGGGGGGGCTGTCGCTGCGATGGGGGGGCTGCCGCTGTGCCGGGGGGGAGGGGGGGCTGCGCCGGTTACCTGCTGCCTGGCAGTGGGTGACTGGTCGGCCGTGTTCACTCCAGGGGTCCGGTCGGCGGCTGCGGGGCGTCTGGTTGTCAGGGAGACACAGCTGGTAGCGTCTCGGGAGCGCGCACGTCGGGCTGCAGCAAGGGATGGGAAAAGAGCCGGCGGCCATCTTGGGGAAACTTTTATAAGTTGCTGAAACGCTGGAACGGTAAGTACAAACCAGCTAGAAATGTCATTTACAGGGGGGCTTAGTAATGTGTGCTTAATTAGGGGGACTGGGCAAAAAAAAAATTCACTGCTTCCTCGAGACATCTCCTTTAAGGATTCTATAATGATGTAATGATAGTATCAAAATGTGGTTAAAGACTGAGTCTGGTAACTAAAGATCAGTAAGTTTAGCACCTTTGTGGTTATATAGCCAATACGCATTTCGGTGCCTTAAAAGTTAGCTTTATTCTTATATTTGGGGAGCTAATTCTGAAAATAGCACCAGTTTTGCCCTATCAGTTGCAGTTTTGGAAGCATAGCAATACCGTATGTTGCTCCAATCGTTAGTCCCTCAAACTTCAGGATCTTTAATGATATTTTAAAAATTGATATGAATATTAATAGCATTAATGTTGTACTACTGCAGCAAATACTTTAACTGCAACAAAATAACCAGGATATGTAGGTCCCAAGAATACCTTATAATTACCACAGCAACAGAAAAGATCAAGTCATAAAGAAAAAAACAATCTCTTTTTTGGACATTAAAACGGTACTTTTATCCATATTTGATAAAATACAAGAATTGCTGTTAATTCCTGATAAACCCTATCCACTGACTTACGGTGAATCACAAAGCACCTTCCCCAAAAGGGGCAACCCTGTCAAGAACCTAACCCTAATACTGCCTCTCATAAGGGAGGGAAGGAAAAAAAATAAAAAATTAAATGTCAACCAAAGACTTGGTCAGCACTAAGTCAATAGTCCACATACACTAAATCAATAATGACTTTGATTCCAATCAACATTATACCACCATAATTGTATTATAATTCATGCATTCAAGCACTATATGTGCATTGCCAGTTTCCAATATTAGGTGGTAGCATGTTGTCCGTTGCTCACCTTCGCCAGTTGAGCTTTCACAGGCACAACGCTGCTGAGAGCCTGTAAAGTAAAGGCAGGAGACCTGCCGCCATGGACATATGTATAGGGGTGCAGAGGGTGGGGTTGCACCTGGGTCCAGAAGCCTTAGGGAGCCCATAAAGTCTCTCTTCCCCATATTGCAAACCAATGCTATCAATGAAGCTTTATAGTTGGGGGCTCAGTTCCAGATTTTGCACTGGGGCCCAGCAGCTTCAGGTTACACCTCTGCCTGCTGCCTCCCCATAACCATTCGATTTTCTACACTGTGATCAGTAAATAGACTTGATACAATACAGGCAAAAAGATAGGGCCAGGATAGCGCTGCTCCTGATGGGAAAGAGTAAGCCATTGTGCCATGAAAAAACACACACTGACTTTATTGACATTAAACAAGTTGACAGGGGAATTACATGTTTTGTGTCTGAACCAGGCAGTTTGTCAGATTTCTGAATCTGACAAAGCAGCCGGTTCAGGCATGAAATGCATAATTTCCTTGTCAATTTCTTTAATGTAAATAAAGTTAGTGTGCGTTTTCTCATCAGGAGTAGCACCATCAAGTTCTTGTCTTTTTGCCTCTATGCTGTCATGCCCATTGTCTGTTCACTGGTGCTCTTGTCTGGAGACCACCAGTGTGGCGACTGAGCACAGATCTTAGAGGGGAAGACAGTGGGGAAACAAGATGTAAGTCAATGGTAGCTCTGCTGCTCCTCTCTGAAGGTAAGACGCAGACTGGCTCGGCTGCACACAGTGGTAAAATCAGGCAGATCTTATAACCTGCTACCCGCGGAGTCGGGTAGAGTAGGATCTTAGTCTATCGTGACGCCAGCCTGGCTACAGGTGGGGACCCATTCCAGGCAGAATATAAGAAGTAGAGAACTCAACAATAATGGGGGTAGTAGTCCTTGTCCCTGGAGCTTTCTGTGTAGTACCTTAGTGCAGTGTATCGATGATGGGAAGACACTTCAGGAAACAGTCTGTAGCTGATGAAAACAGTTTAACCTTTTATTTGCCGAGAGAGGGTACTTTACTTTGCATTTACATTCACTTGCAGTAACTGTTGAATTGCATTGACTTGAAATATTTGACGACTTGACATTGCATTGAAACACAGGGGGGGGGGGGCTGTGGCAACACATGGCAGTAACACACTTCCAGCTTTCATACATGGCTTTGGCTAATGCTTTGCAGACAAATTACTGACTTGCTGACTTGTTCCTTTCCTGTACTCTTCTTCTCTGTCTTTCTCTCTCTGTCTCCTCTGCTAAAAATACAACACCACTTTTCTTGTTAGGTACTCATGCTTAGATATTCTCCTTGTAACTCCATGACTGGGCTCCAGAACTAGACTACTTTTAAGAAGACTTTTTGTAGATGTTCTCCTTGTAACTCCCCGGTCTCTATCTCTGGCTGTCTTCCTCCATGTCTGAGCTCCAGGACTAGACTGCCTAACCACACCCAAGTGCTAGCTTTTATACCTTCCTCTAACCAATCCTGGGCTAGAGGATATTCACTCTACCCAATCCCAGGGCTAGCTAGAGGTGATTGACAAGACACAGAGCATGTTAGGTTACATTCTGCAAAGTCATTCACAAGTTAGCTAGAGAGACGCCAGACATTGACCTTTTGGTGAACTGTCTAGACCAATACACATAACCAGACACAGTTTTACAGACATATACACATACACACATACACTTCACTTGAGGTAGCTAATAAAGTGCTGTGGGGGCCCCTAACTCTGGGCCACTACTCCAGTTTCCTAGGAACTCTCGGTCTTACCACTACAGTATGCAGCCTATGCTGATGTGTTCAGCAAAAAGGAGACTGAGATTCTATATCCTCCAAGACCATATGACTGTTCAATCAGTCTTCTGCTACGTTCATCTCTTCGATGGAGGCATATATACCTTCTGTATCTCCTGAGACTGACTGGTTACTGCAGATTTTTTTCTTTGTTAAAAAATAATGATGGATGTCTGTGGCCATGCATTGATTATCGGGCCTGAATGAAAAAATAATGATGGATGTCTGTGGCCATGCATTGATTATCGGGCCTGAATGACATAATAGTAAGGAATAAGTACCCATTGCTTCTTATTGCTGAGCTGTTTGATAGAATCCAGGATGCGATGGTGTTAACCAAACTGGACCTTCATGGTACATAAAATTTAATTCAAATCTGAGAGTGCGACAAATGGAAAACAGTTTTCAATACCCATGACGGTCACCATGAGTATTTGGTCATGCCATTTGGTCTCTGCAATGCACCAGCTCTTTCTCAAAAATGTGATGACATATTCTGTGACCTGCTCTGTAGTAGTCTATCTAGATGATATATTGATTTTTTTCCCCAGGCATCACTACTTATCACAAGCAAGTAAAACTGTACTACAGCACCTACACTACAATGTAGTATATGCTAAAGTAGAAAATCATCTTTGAACAGCCCCATCTGCCATGTTTTGGTTATATCATTTCTTCCATGGGTCTCAGCATGGATCCAAAGAAATTATCAGCCATCCTAGACTGGCCTAATCTGAAGAAGTCTAAAAGCTGTTCAGTGCTTCCTGGGGTTTTCAAATTACTAGCAATGATTTATCCATCACTTCTTCTAACTTACAGCATCAATATCAGTTTTGACTCGGTGGGGTGCCAGTTTAAAGAACTACTCTCAAGAGGTGGAAGAGGCCTTCAGCAAGCTGAAACAGGCATTTGTGTCTATGCCTATTCTCCATCAGCTTGATATCTCCAAACCCTTCTATCTTGAAGTAGATGCTTTTTCCATTGGTGTTGGAGCATTTCTGTATCAGAAGAACTCCAAAAGTAAAAACCTAATTTGTGGGTTCTTTTCGAAAATGTTTACATCTGCTGAAATCAATTATTCCCTAGGGGACTGGGAAGTTGGGCCATAAAATTGTCATTAAAAAAATGGAAACACCTTCTGGAGAGTTCTGCATTCTCATTTCACATTTATACTGCTCACAAAAATCTGACCCATTTACAGTCAACCCAATGTTTCAACCCATGCCAAGCCTATTGGTCACTATTTTATGCAAGATTTATTTTTCTTCTGCACGTCTGACCTGCAGAGAAAATATTAAGGTTGATGCTTTCTCTAGATCATTTGACTTATCTGATGATTGCTGTGAACACCAGCCCATAATAAAACATGAGAAGAGTGTGTTAAAACTTCCTCCTGGCAACACCTTTGTCTGGACCGTCGAAAGATCTCAAATTCTGTCCTGTAGTCACAACTGTAAACTTGCTGGCCATGCCAGTGTTAAAGAGAACCACAACATTTATTAGTGGACACACTGTTGCTGCCCTCTCTGGGAAAAGATGTCAAAGAATATGTTTCTGCCTGCCAAGTCTGCTGCTGAAACAAGCCTATTCTTCAACTTCCTGCAGGTTTTCTCACGCCTTTGCCAGAATCACCTTGGCTTCATATTGCAATGGATTTAATCACCGATTTGCCAGTCTCCGCAGGTTGTAGAACAATATGTGTGGTTGTTGACAGATTCTCAAATATATCACATTTAATTCCTCTTCTGGGCTTATCATCTGCCTCCTGCCTTGCAGATTTGCTCATGGAGCATGTTTTCAGGCTTCATGGATTGCCTCTCCCTATAATTTCCGATTGCAAAGTAAAGTTCACCTAGAAGTTCCAGAAGACATTATACGGTCTACTTGATGTTAAACTTGATTTCTTCTCTGCTTACCACCTGCAACCAAATGGCCAAGTGGAACACATCAATCAGACCCTGTAGGTTTCCCACCAACATTTTGTTTCCTTGCGGAAATATAATTTGGCATCACATCTGCCCTTGACAGAATTCTCACTTAATATTCATGCAAATGATTCTACTGGGTTAACTCCATTCTTCATTGTTTGTAGATAACATCTACATGATCCACTTTCTGTACCTTCTTCCTCTGAGGTTCCAGCTGCTGATTTGTCTCATCAGGAGTTCCTCAAGATCTGGGATAAGACTAGGGCATGTCTTTCTGCAGCTATTGCTCGAATGAAAAGGACTGCAGACAAAAAGAGGAGAATTTTACCAAAATTTTCTTCTGGGGCTGAAGTATGGCTTAGATCCAGGAACATTCATCTCAGAATGCCAATGTTTAAATTTGCACCCAGGTTCGTGGCCCATTTCAAATTATTGAACAGATCAATTGGTCACATACAAACTTCGACTACTGCTGTCCTGGAGAATTTCAAATTCATTTCACATATCCCACCTGAAACCACTGGTCTTCGATAATTACTCCAAATTACCAGCATCTTCCACTGTACCCAAGGCTTCTGAAGAGGAATATAAAATGGAGGAGATCCTTGACGTTAAGAAGGTCAAAGGCAAACTCTTTTACCTGTTTGATTAGAAAGGCTACAGACCAGAAAGGTCATGGAAACCTCAAGAGTATTTGAATGCTCCTGACCTCATTAAAACATTCTTGCAGCATACTGCTGCAAAGAGGGGGCATAGGATATTCTGATATACTAAAGAAACATGTTAGGGCACACTATTGCTGCTGTGATCTATGCATACCTGCTCCTGTTGGCTTTCTTCCAAGCTCCCAGTCTGTAGCCTCTGGCCATAGGGCATATGCATGCACCTGCTTCCATACTTAAAGGGTTAGTGAACAGCCCACTATTCTTACCCAACCTATCCCCGAACAGTCCTGGCTTTGTTAGGCATCCTTCCCCTAAGTAATTTAGTTCCACCTGTTAAATTCTGATCAGTTGTTTGCATGCTCTCCTAATTTTTCTGACTTCTGCTTGTTCCTGGCTATTCGGATTTCTCCATCTTTGACTTGCCTTTCTTGGGCTACTCTTTCTGCCAGTTGCCTGCCCCCTCTTGGACTTTTTAACATATTGCATTTGTTTTGCCCACCCTGACCTGCTGCCTGACTGCCGTATTGAAGTTTATGCTTCATTTAAATCTTCTAGTTTCATCTCTGTTCACAACATTATGTAGCACACCTTGGTCTTGTGTAGCATTAGGTGCTCCATAACTGAGACTACTTCTGTGAGTAACAGCCTGGGGATTCCACAGTGAAGACCAGATCCCAATTGGAGGGGTAAAGGGTGAAAACCAGAGTACCTCATGTGTGGCCTGCAGATTTATCTCAAAGTCAAATTAGGGTGTGACAATGCAGATCCACATTGTCAGGACATGTATAGATGTTACTTGGATGACATACTTCTCATATGGAGGCGCTGTGTGGCATCCATAACAGGGTTTGTCTCATATTTATATATTAATGAAGAATATTGTTTTTTTTGGAAATATCAAGAGGAAACAATATGCTTTTTGGATCTCCTGTTATAGGACTATACTGGTCATAAAGTGGTTACCTCTCTATATAAGAAACTCATTTCAAGAACTACATTGCATACCACAAGCTGTCGTCCTAGACATGATACAAAATCTCTCTATAGAGGAATTGGTAAGGGTGTGCAGTGATGTGTGAATATATGAAATCGAGTGTAACAAAATGGAACTTAGGTTAGGATGAAGGAATTGTAGTAAAGCAATGCTTTATAGAGCATGCAGAATAGCAGAATATAAAACCAGGGAGGAATATATGACTATGGAACAAGTAAAGAATACAGATTGCCATATAGATGGCTCAATAACATTTAGCACAACCTATAGAGATAATTATACACAAATGATAGACATAGTGAAGAGATAAGGGACGATGCTATACTCTGTTACTAGTTTGCGTTCAATACTGCATCCGAGTGTGTAAGTTTGTAGAACCCCTGTAATATAAACCTCCCATGCTCGCCTACAGGACTTTACCAGAGCAGCACCCATCCTCTGGAATGCTCTACCCCAAGGCATCTGTACAATTCCCGATGCACGAAATTTCAGACGTGCCTTAAAAACGCACCTCTTCAGGAAAGAATACCAAATCTCCTGACCTAGTTCCCCTCCCTATGGCGCCCCACCCCGTTTGCCTTCTAATAACTGATTTCCACATGAAATTCCCTATTGCCTGTGTTCCCCATGCCTTGCTCCTCCCCCACCCCTTGCACCTCCTGTACCATCCCCAACCCATTTGTGTCAAACCGAATGTACCTCACATTGTAATTGTTGTATTGTTTTGCATTTATCCATGCCCGAAAGCACTGCGGATTAAGTTGGCACTATACAAATAAAGATTATTATTATTTACTGAGGAGAATATAACTAACCTCTGTCTGTATATCCTGAGGTGAGTATAACTGAACTCTGTGTGTATATACTGAGGAGAATGTAACTGACCTCTGTGTGTATATAGTGAGGAGAATATAACTGACATTTGTGTGTATTTACTGAAAGGCTGTAAAGTACGTAAGAGAGTGGCCATGGACTGCAGCGATGGAGCAGGCCTTTAAGGGTAAGAAGAGGCTGCAACCTCCAGTCTAGGGGTAAATTTGAATAAAATGGTGCATTGGCTTTAAGGGCAAAAAGTGTGGCGAGAGGGAGGGGTGGCACATTCTGCAAAAGGACATCGGTACATGCAGTCTGAGGCCTTAGTCACACAGGCGTTTTTTCCCGCGATTTGCAGATCGCATGACGGATGCGCATCCGCAAATCGCGTGACCGGGGCCGAAAAATCGCCCGAAAAAACTGCTCCTAGCCGCGTTTCATTAGAAACGGGCCGGAGCTGTCCAGCGCATTGAATTCAATGGAGCCGGCAATGCAGCCGGCTCCATTGAAAGCAATGGGCTGCGGGCGATCTCACGATGAATTTTCGGGAAGGGCTTAAAAATATAAGCCCCTCCCGGAAATTCATCCAGAAATGTGTAAAAAAAAATATATATATATATACTCACCTGGTCCCGGCAGACGGAGTTCAGCCGCTGCGGCCGGCAGTTCTCCTGAACTGCTCTGAGTAGCATTCAGCAGCTGGGGCTTTAAAATCCCCGCCTGCTGAATGAGCTGCCTCTGATTGGTCACAGCCTCACCAATCAGAGGCAGCTCTCACTCACACCCATTCATGAATTCATGAATGGGTGAGTGAGTGCTGCCTCTGATTGGCTCAGCGCAGGGACCAATCAGGGGCAGCTCTCAGCTGTCATTCATGAATTCATGAATGGGTGTGAGTGAGAGCTGCCTCTGATTGGTGATGCTGTGACCAATCAGAGGCAGCTCATTCAGCAGGTGGGGATTTTAAAGACCCGGCTGCTGAATACTACTCAGAGCAGTTCAGGAGAACTGCCAGCCGCAGTGGCTGAACTCCGTCTACCGGGACTAGGTGAGTATATATATATATTTTTTTTTTTACACATTTCTGGATGAATTTCCGGGAAGGGCTTATATTTTTAAGCCCTTTCCGAAAATTCATCGTGCGATCGCCGGCAGCCCATTGCTTTCAATGGGCAAACATCATTCTTCTCTGCCACAGCTGTTACAGCTGTGGCAGAGGAGAATGATTTGTCTACTATATGTTCTCAATGGGGTCGGCGCTGCTGCCGCCGGCCCCATTGAGCGCGTATAGAGAAGAGAACAGGAATCGCAAATCGCAGATAGGTGCGATCTGCGATTTCTGTTCTATAATTTATCGGACGAGCGCATAAAAAGCGCTCATGTGTCCGATACCATTGCAAAGCAATGGTTTTATAAAATCACCGGACGCATGCGCATGTGCAAATCGCGCGAAAAAACGCCCGTCTGACTGAGCTCTGAGGAGAATCTAACGCTCTTCTATGTGTATACGTAGTTCATTCCTCGGTTCCTCTGAAGTAGCCACGACTTCAGAACATTTTCTGTTGCAAACAACAGGTTGACACCTGTACCAAATTAGCTCGGGGAAAGCCGGGTATATCAGCTAGTGTAAATATATGTACAAAACAAGTAGTTTTATACTAAACACAAGAGGTAGTTCAGATTAAGAAGTTTTTGAGTTGTGGTACTAAATGTACTAATGTAAATTGCAATACATAGGATTTACCACTAGAGGACTCCAGATGAAAATAAATAAACATTTATGTGAAGTAGAAGATACAGGTACAAGAAATATATCAGAAGCTTGGAGACATTTTTTCAACAATTCACCCTGGAGTCACATCTAATATAAGAGTAGTGGCATTTGAGAAAGTGACAAAAGCTATGGGTGGTGGCAGGTGAAAATCATTCATTGCTATGTATATGGATGTAGTGCTACTAGAAATTTATGCTATGAGTAAGAACTTAACTGATTGATTTATTTTACACATTTAGGGCAAAGTCAGACGAGTGTTTCTTTGCACGCGCCTATGTGCGCAAAAAAAGCACATCTGCGCATGCAAAAAAACGCTTGTCTGCCCTCGTATAGCACATACTTATTCAATAGTGCTGTACATCCCTATTGGGACTCAAAATGTGGTTCAAAACCGGTAAGCATATAGGATATCTATTTCTTTGCAACTGTGCTTAAAAAAAATAAAAAATAAAACTATATTTTTAGTTTAATGTGTTGGAGGGAGTGCTGGATTTTTACTTTTACTTCTGCTGTACTCATATTAGTCTTCCTGGCTCAGGCAGCAGCTACCGTGTTTCTCTAAAAAGGAGACTCAGTCTTATATTAATTTTTGCCCCAAAAGAGGCACAGGGTCTTATTCCCACCGTTCCGTCCCTCCTGCTGGTCTCCGCAGTTTCGGCAGGCTTGCATGCAGTTCTCAGCGCCGACAGAACATCGCTTGCTGGTAATGGGTTTGTAAACCCCACTTTCAGCAGCAATTGCTCTGATTGGTTCTCGGGTGCCACGGCTCAGCCAATCGGAGCCAGCACTCGATGAACCAATCATTGCGTTTACACGGAACAATTATCGTTCAGATAATTATTGAAATAAGTAAAACTGAATGATAATAATCATTAATTTAAAACATGAGCCAACAACTGAACAACTAACGAGAATCATTCCGTACTAGAGATGAGCGAACGTACTTGTCCGAGCTTGATACTTGTTCGAGTATTAGCGTGTTCGAGATGCTCATTACTCGAGACGAGTACCACGCGATGTTCGAGTTACTTTCACTTTCATCTCTGAGACGTTAGCGCGCTTTTCTGGCCAATAGAAAGACAGGGAAGGCATTACAACTTCCCCCTGCGACGTTCAAGCCCTATACCACCCCCCTGCAGTGAGGCTGGCGAGATCAGGTGTCACCCGAGTATATAAATCGGTCCCTCCCGCGGCTCGCCACAGATGCATTCTGACATAGTTCAGGGAAACTGCTGCTGGTGCCGGAGCTGCTATAGGGAGAGCGTTAGGAGTTATTTTAGGCTTCAAGAACCCCAATGGTCCTTCTTAGGGCCACATCTAACCGTGTGCAGTAGTGTGGAGGCTGCTTTTTGCAGTGTTGCACTTTTTTTTTTTTTTTTTGTATATCGGCCGTGCAGAGCATTGCGTACTGCAGTAATTTTACATTGTCCAGGGCCAGTAGTGGTGAGGCAGGGACAGAAGACATATTTAGTGTATATAGGCAGTGGGCCTTTCCAAAAACATTTGGGAAAAAAAATCTATTTGGGCTGCCTGTGACCGTCCTCAGTGTACTGGGTCTCTGCTGGGGGTAGTTGTCCTAATTCATACGCAGCCAGCTAAGTGTTACAGCAGGCTTGCGCAAAATTCTTTCCTGCCTCTGTGTTGCCTCTTACATCACCGCTGTATTCCTGTCCACAAGTGTACTGGGTCTCTGCTGGGGGTAGTTGTCCTAATTCATACGCAGCCAGCTAAGTGTTACAGCAGGCTTGCGCAAAATTCTTTCCTGCCTCTGTGTTGCCTCTTACATCACCGCTGTATTCCTGTCCACAAGTGTACTGGGTCTCTGCTGGGGGTAGTTGTCCTAATTCATACGCAGCCAGCTAAGTGTTACAGCAGGCTTGCGCAAAATTCTTTCCTGCCTCTGTGTTGCCTCTTACATCACCGCTGTATTCCTGTCCACAAGTGTACTGGGTCTCTGCTGGGGGTAGCTGTCCTAATTCATACGCAGCCAGCTAAGCGTTACAGCAGGCTTGCGCAAAATTCTTTCCTGCCTCTGTGTTGCCTCTTACATCACCGCTGTATTCCTGTCCACAAGTGTACTGGGTCTCTGCTGGGGGTAGTTGTCCTAATTCATACGCAGCCAGCTAAGTGTTACAGCAGGCTTGCGCAAAATTCTTTCCTGCCTCTGCTGTGCGTTCCGTAAGCGAAGTCAGCCTCCAACCACAGGCCAATAAGCGGCACATTTAATTACAGCGTTCTGTTTCTGCACTACTGGTAATACAGCATGCTGAGGGGTAGGGGTAGGCCTAGAGGACGTGGACGCGGGCGAGGACGCGGAGGCCCAAGTCAGGGTGTGGGCACAGGCCGAGCAAGTGCGGTGGCCAGGGGTAGAGGCAGGGCCAGACCGAATAATCCACCAACTGTTTCCCAAAGCGCCCCCTCGCGCCATGCCACCCTGCAGAGGCCAAGGTGCTCTAAGGTGTGGCAGTTTTTCACAGAGACGCCTGACGACCGACGAACAGTGGTGTGCAACCTTTGTCGCGCCAAGATCAGCTGGGGAGCCACCACCACCACCAGCATGCGCAGGCATATGATGGCCAAGCACCCCACAAGGTGGGACGAAGGCCGTTCACCGCCTCCGGTTTGCACCACTGCCTCTCCCCCTGTGCCTCAACCTGCCACTGAGATCCAACCCCCCTCTGAGGACACAGGCACGAGTGCCTACCGGCCTGCACCCACACCCTCACCTCCGCTGTCCTCGGCCCCATCCAGCAATGTCTCTCAGCGCAGCGTCCAGACGTCGCTAGCGCAACTGTTTGAGCGCAAGCGCAAGTACGCCGCCACGCACCCGCACGCTCAAGCGTTAAATGTGCACATAGCCAAATTGATCAGCCTGGAGATGCTGCCGTATAGGCTTGTGGAAACGGAGGCTTTCAAAAGCATGATGGCGGCGGCGGCCCCGCGCTACTCGGTTCCCAGTCGCCACTACTTTTCCCGATGTGCCGTCCCAGCCCTGCACGACCACGTCTCCCGCAACATTGTACACGCCCTCACCAACGCGGTTACTGCCAAGGTCCACTTAACAACAGACACGTGGACAAGCACAGGCGGGCAGGGCCACTATATCTCCCTGATGGCACATTGGGTGAATTTAGTGGAGGCTGGGACAGAGTCAGAGCCTGGGACCGCTCACGTCCTACCCACCCCCAGAATTGCGGGCCCCAGCTCGGTGCTGGTATCTGCGGCGGTGTATGCTTCCTCCACTAAACCACCCTCCTCCTCCTCCTCCAACGCAACCTCTGTCTCGCAATCAAGATGTGTCAGTAGCAGCAGCACGTCGCCAGCAGTCGGTGTCGCGCGGCGTGGCAGCACAGCGGTGGGCAAGCGTCAGCAGGCCGTGCTGAAACTACTCAGCTTAGGAGAGAAGAGGCACACGGCCCACGAACTGCTGCAGGGTCTGACAGAGCAGACCGACCGCTGGCTTTCGCCGCTGAGCCTCCAACCGGGCATGGTCGTGTGTGTCAACGGCCGTAACCTGGTGGCGGCTCTGCAGCTCGGCAGCCTCGCGCACGTGCCATGCCTGGCCCATGTCTTTAATTTGGTGGTTCAGCGCTTTCTGAAAAGCTACCCACACTTGTCATACCTGCTCGGAAAGGTGCGCCGGGTCAGCGCACATTTCCGCAAGTCCCACACGGACGCTGCCACCCGGCGGACCCTGCAACATCGGTTTAATCTGCCAGTGCACCGACTGCTGTGCGACGTGCCCACACGGTGGAACTCTACGCTCCACATGTTGGCCAGACGCTATGAGCAGCGTAGAGCTATAGTGGAATACCAACTCCAACATGGGCGGCGTAGTGGGAGTCAGCCTCCTCAATTATTTTCAGAAGAGTGGGCCTGGTTGGCAGCCATCTGCCAGGTCCTTGGAAACTTTGAGGAGTCTACCCAGATGGTGAGCGGGGATGCTGCAATCATTAGCGTCACCATTCCTCTGCTATGCCTCTTGAGAAGTTCCCTGCAAAGCATAAAGGCAGATGCTTTGCGCTTGGAAACGGAGGCGGGGGAAGACAGTATGTCACTGGATAGTCAGAGAACCCTCATGTCTATATCTCAGCACGTTGAGGAGGAGGGGGAGGAGCATGAGGAGGAGGGGGAAGAGACAGCTTGGCCCACTGCTGAGGGTACCCATGCTGCTTGCCTGTCATCCTTTCAGCGTGTATGGCCGGAGGAGGAGGAGGAGGATCCTGAAAGTGATCTTCCTAGTGAGGACAGCCATGTGTTGCATACAGGTACCCTGGCACACATGGCTGACTTCATGTTAGGATGCCTTTCTCGAGACCCTCACGTTACACGCATTCTGGCCACTACGGATTACTGGGTGTACACACTGCTCGACCCACGGTATAAGGAGAACCTTTCCACTCTCATACCCGAAGAGGAAAGGGGTTCGAGAGTGATGCTATACCACAGGACCATGGCGGACAAACTGATGGTAACATTCCCATCCGACAGCGCTAGTGGCAGAAGGTGCAGTTCCGAGGGCCAGGTAGCAGGGGAGGCGCAGAGATCAGGCAGCATGTACAGCGCAGGCAAAGGAACATTCTCCAAGGCCTTTGCCAGCTTTATGGCTCCCCAGCAAGACTGTGTCACCGCTCCCCAGTCAAGGCTGAGTTGGCGGGAGCACTGTAAAAGGATGGTGAGGGAGTACGTAGCCGATCACACGACCGTCCTCCGTGACGCCTCTGCCCCCTACAACTACTGGGTGTCGAAGCTGGACACATGGCCTGAACTCGCGCTGTATGCCCTGGAGGTGCTTGCTTGTCCTGCGGCTAGCGTCTTGTCAGAGAGGGTGTTTAGTGCGGCTGGGGGAATCATCACGGATAAGCGTACCCGCCTGTCAACCGACAGTGCCGACAGGCTTACACTCATCAAGATGAACAAAGCCTGGATTTCCCCAGACTTCTCTTCTCCACCAGTGGACAGCAGCAATACCTAAGCAATACGTAGGCTGCACCCGCGGATGGAAGCATCGTTCTCTATCACCATCAAAAACGGGGACCTTTTTGCTTCATCAATCTGTGTATTCTATTCATCCTCCTCCTCCTGCTCCTCCTCCTGAAACCTCACATAATCACGCCGAACGGGCAATTTTTCTTAGGCCCACAAGGCTCAGTCATATAATTTTTGTAAACAATTTTTATACGTTTCAATGCTCATTAAAGCGTTGAAACTTTCACCTCAACCAATTTTTATTTTAACTGGGCTGCCTCCAGGCCTAGTTACCAATTAAGCCACATTAACCAAAGCGATTAATGGATTTCACCTGCCCTCTTGTTTGGGCATGGGCAATTTTTCTCAGGTACATTAGTACTGTTGGTACACCAATTTTTGGGGGCCCTCGCCTACAGTGTAATCAAATGAATTTTTAGCCCACCTGCATTACAGCTGACGTTACATCAGCTGTGTTGGGCACTACAATGGGATATATTTATGTACCGCCGGTGGGTTCCAGGGAGCCACCCATACTGTGGGTCCACAGGGAGTTGTAACTGCATGTGTCCACTTCTAAAGAACCCCAGTGTGACTGGGGCATGCAGTGTGAGCCGAAGCCCAGCTGCATTTAATCGGACGTTACCTCAGCTGTGATGGGCACTGCAATGGGATACATTTATGTACAGCCGGTGGGTTCCAGGGAGCCACCCATGCTGTGGGTGCACACGGAATTCCCATTGCGGAGTTGTACCTGCCTGTGACTATTTATAAAAAACCGCGGTCTGACTGGGGCATGCAGACACCTTGACAGAATGAATAGTGTGTGGCACATAGGTTCCCCATTGATGTCATTGAATGGCTGTGATTGGCTGAAGGCACGTGTATTAGCCAATCACAGTATTAGCTTTCTGGAGGCGGGGATTTCAAGCCCCGCGTCCAGAAAGCAATGCTCTGCCGGGGACCAGGAGGGAGCGACATCCTGCAGCAGCGCCGCAGAATGCCGGGGGAGGTGAGTAATGATTTTTTTTTTTGACGCTTTCTTTTATTTGTATTACCGGCGTATAAGACGACCCCCGACTTCAGAGCAGATTTTTGGGGGTTCAAAAGTCGTCTTATACGCCGGTATATACTGCATGTGTGTATAAATATGCATGCCTCTTCAGATCTATTTCATTTTAGCCTTAGGGCTCCCACCCACTGGCGATTTGTTTTCCTTTGCGTTTTGCGTTTTTTCTGAAGAGCAATTAGAATTGAATGTGTTCCTGTCCACTTGCGTTTTTTTTTCAGTCCGTTGCAATTTTTAACATAGGAACTGTCAGTTGCATATGTGTCCTTATTTTTCTCTTAATGCACCCATGAATGTCAATGGAAATTAACAGAAAAGGCGCGAAAAAGCCGCGAAAAATGCCGCGAAAAACGCGCGGAAAACGCTGCGTTTTTCACGCACGAAAATCGCAAACGCCAGTGGGTGGGCGCCCTTAAGCAGAACCCTGCGTTGGTTCAAAAGCTCACATTAACATCATGTATTTTTGTTAGCCATTAAAAGGTATCATATCTACAAGATTGCGTGGTTTCTCTTGCAGGGAGCAATCACATTTTTCTGAAACCCCACATAGTCCAAGAGCAATACATTGAGTGCCAATTAAAGGAGATGTCTCGATGAAGCAGTGAAATTTTTTTTTTGCCCAGTCCCCCTAATTAAGCATACATTACTAAGCCCCCCTGTAAATGACTTTTCTAGCTGGTTTGTACTTACCGTTCCAGCGTTTCAGTTTCCCCAAGATGGCCGCCGGCTTTTTTCCCGTCGCTTGCTGTAGCCCGACGTGCGCGCTCCCGAGACGCTACCAGCTGTGTCTCCATGACAACACGACGCCCCGCAGCCGCCGACCGGACCCCTGGAGTGAACACGGCCGACCAGTCACCCACCGCCAGGCAGCAGGTAACCGGCGCAGCCCCCGGCCCCCCCACGCTAGACCCGGCTCCCCAGCGCTACCGCCCCGGCTCCCCAGCGCTAGACCCTGACAGACGAAGGCCCCCTCGGCCCAGCGCTAGGCCCCGGAGCCCAGCGCTAGGTTCCGGAGCCCAGATGAAGGCCCCGGAGCCCAGCGCTAGGCTCCGGAGCCCAGCGCTAGGCCCTGGAGCCGAGCGCTAGGTTCCGGAGCCCAGCGCTAGGTTCCGGAGCCCAGCGCTAGGTTCCGGAGCCCAGCGCTGGGCTCCGGAACCTAGCGCTGGGCTCCGGGGCCTACCGCTGTGGCCCGGGACCTTCACCTGTTAGTGAAGATCACCCCCCGACCCATCACTTACCTGGGCGGCTTCTCGGGACGGCTGGGCTGCTGGGCTGGGCTTCTCCGCTGGGCAGCTCCAGTTTCTGCACCTTCCTCTAACAGAGGATGGTACAGAATGGCCGCTCCAGCGCGCTCCCGAGCAGTGACAGCTCGTCTGCGCATGCGCAGAAGAGCTGTAGCGGGGAGCACACTGAAGCGGCTCGTGCTGAAAGGAGAAGAACGGACTGCGCAAGCGCGTCTAAAAAAGCAAGCTGCCAGCGAATTTAGACGGAACCATGGAGTCGAGGACGCTAGCAACGGAGCAGGTAAGTGAATAACTTCTGTATGGTTCATATTTAATGCACGATGTACATTACAAAGTGCATTAATATGGCCATACAGAAGTGTATACCCCACTTGCTTTCGCGAGACCTCCCCTTTAAGGAAATCAAAAGCTCAATGGATGTTGAGAGAGAGGAAAAAAACAAGGAATCTTGCAAAAGTTAGTAACCCAGCCCAAGAATACTGCCCTAGAAATATTGTCACTCTAGCTTGAGACTTATAAATCAGCGGGGGCAAGAGAGTGCTTTACCCCTTAAAGTTCAGGGTGTTTTGGTCTTAAAGGACCAGACACTTTTTTTTAAGAATTGTACTGTCCTATTTTTTTCTTCAGCTACCAAAATTAATTATGCTGCGTTTTATCAGTAATATAAAGGGCTATTTTTTTTAAATCTCTTTTTCCACTACCTTTTTTTTTGTTTTTAGTTTTATTAGGTGTAAAAAGCTAAAAAATTATTATTTTTTTAATTAATGATTGTTTATTTTAATGTAAATATACTTTTCAAAAATAAAAGTACAGGAATGGGTTCCTTATTTTGCTTTGGATGTTTTGATATATAATAGTTATAGTCTAGAATTGCAGGGTGCAAATGGTGACGGTTTTGGGTGGCGTTGGCGGTGGGTCTTTTTCCTTTTTATAAGATTATATATTTATTTTTATTTATTTTATTTTTTATTGTGTCATTTTTTACATTTCTGTAATTTTTTTAACATCTGTGTTAAAATGACATCATATAATACCTCTGGTGTCATTCACATTCTCTTTATTTTTTTATTTCATATTTTCCACTGTAGTTTTAGCATCCATAGGAGCCCCAGTTACAGGAAAAACATCCCCCTGTAGTGTTAGGACCCTGCAGCTCTGATGTGAGAGAGGGCACACGGTGGTCACGTAATCGCCGGATCGAATAGCAGAACTTATACTTTAGCTTTCACTTTTTAGTACATAGCATTCATTGAGCGCTATGTAGCCTTGAAAGGAGAAGGCAGAAGCAGTTAAAAACAGCTTCTACCATCTCCTCCGCGACCTACTCCTGCTTGATTGCAGAAGCAGAAGTTTTAAGCCCGTGCCATAGTTTTGTTATTAATTAAGATTAAAACTCAGGACCAAATTTGCAGTACTTGGTCCTTAAAGGAGATGTCCCGCGCCGAAACGGGTTTTTTTTTTTTTTAAACCCCCCCCCCCCCGTTCGGCGCGAGACAACCCCGATGCAGGGGTTAAAAAACCCACCCGCACAGCGCTTACCTGAATCCCGGCGGTCCGGCGTCTTCATACTCACCTGCTGAAGATGGCCGCCGGGATCCTCTGTCTTCATGGACCGCAGGGCTTCTGTGCGGTCCATTGCCGATTCCAGCCTCCTGATTGGCTGGAATCGGCACGTGACGGGGCGGAGCTACACGGAGCTACACGGAGCCCCATAGAGAAGAGGAGAAGACCCGGACTGCGCAAGCGCGGCTAATTTGGCCATCGGAGGGCGAAAATTAGTCGGCACCATGGAGACGAGGACGCCAGCAACGGAGCAGGTAAGTATAAAACTTTTTATAACTTCTGTATGGCTCATAATTAATGCACAATGTACATTACAAAGTGCATTATTATGGCCATGCAGAAGTGTATAGACCCACTTGCTGCCTCGGGACAACCCCTTTAAGGGGTTAAGAGACACTGTCACCATGGAACAGTGTGGTGGCCGAAACTCATATTTCTGGCCCCTCTATAAATGTCATACATGTTATGTCTTTCATGTGGATGCACTGTGCAAAATCTCTAGTCTTCTGTTATGTGGCTGGGATATGTCTGGGAAAGTGTCAATATTTGTCTAGTCGCATGGTGTCATATGGGTATACATATGAGTGAGTGAGACATGTTTGGGTCTTTTGTCAGCTTCATTGGTAAACAAAAGAGTGAGAGTGCCAGCTACATGGGGGTACCTTCAACCCTCATGTGGTGAAGTGATGGAGGAAGAGGAGAGGTATCCTGAGGTTTCCATACCAGGAACCACCTCTGAAAAACATGTGAAGTGAGGAGTCTGCCGTGCAGAGTTATCTTAAAGTCCTAAGTGAGTGTCTGTGGAGTGTTCCTACCTCCATCCTCCTCCATACTATTCCCTTTCCAGGAGCAGTACCTTTCAGATAACTTGGCCTGTAGGACCGGCATCATCCTGTATCTCCTCCCTGACCTCACCTTCTCTGGCTTGCCTGCACTGGTGTGTAAAACTGTACTTTGCACAACTACAGTAAAGTTCCCCAGTCACTAGCCATTCCCAGTGACTGAGTTATCAAGTTTCAACTGTGTGTGGGGAGTCTCTTCATTTAACTGCCTGATACTAAATGGTGTTAAGGAATGGTGGCGTCGTGCGTGACAAATCTCAAGTCTACCACACTTGCACAGGTAACCGCTGCCCCAGTGTTGCTTGAAAGAGGCCTAGTGGTGCTTTGGCCAAGGTTCCGTGCATCCCTCCGGGGAGGAGTCTGGAAGAGCCAATGTGACAAGTGCCAACTCTACCCCGCCAGCTCCTCAGTGTGGGCCTCGTGTCTTGGTGGCTGCTGCGACGCTGCAACCTCACTATAAACTAAGTTATGGTGCTGTTCCTGGAGGTGGGGATGTTTTTTTTATACTCACTCCCAGGTTCCGGCAGTGTCCTCCCCTGAAGTTAGCGCATGGTCTAAAAACTTGACGCTTTTCAAATACTATATGCGTGCTCTCCTACAGAAGTCCATACTAAGTTGTAACTTAGTTTATAGTGCTGTTCTGTGTAGCACTTTTTTGTTCTTGCTGATTTATAAGGATCAAACAGGTCTTATATCAAAATACCAAAATAGAGGGACAATAATCCGGAGGCATTATACTTGGGCTAGGTTACCAACTTTTGCAAGATTCCTTCTTTTTTCCAACATCACTTGAGCTTTTGATTTCCTCACTTGGAACTACATGCATTTCTCTTTAATCTTGTTGCCAGGATTTTAGCTAAAAGCTTTATGTCAATAATCAGACTAGAGACTGGCCTGTAATTGCGAGCATGAAGAGTGACCTAATTAGATTTTTTTGCCAGACATTGGAAGGTTAGGGGAGAAGAAATTTGTCTGTGAGCTTGATATAAGTGGATATTATGCCTGTGAAGTGTGAACCTCCACTGACAAGTATTCATCTTGCTTGGCTGCTCATCAATCTTCTCCCATATCTTTTAACCCATTACAGACTGCAATACACCTTTTTACTGACCTCACTAAGGGGCTTTAAACCTGCACATATATTTTTTTAAGTGGGTGGCTTGGATGACTACTGACAGCCAGGCTCCTGCTGTAATAGCAAGTAGCACAGAAACCTCAACTCTTGGCAGTTGAACCCCTTACATGTCACAATCAATAGCAACTGTAAGCAGATGACAGAAGGGAGGGGCTCCTTCTGCCACCCATTAGCAACCCACAATGCGATCTCAAAGTGCCAAGGTGTTCCCATGACAGCAGGAAGCCTGACAAAGGCCTCCATGTCTGCCATGTAACTTAGCCTATTAGACCCCTCCTCCTGCAGAGTTCGCATCTTCAAGTCCCCTTCAGAAACAAAAATATTGTCAAAAAGTTCAATAAACTTAAATTTCAAGACAAAAAAAATCCAGTTTAAAAATATGTGCATTCCCCCCCCAAAAATAACTATTTTAAATGGATAAAATACCAAGAAATGTTTTTAAAAAGCAGCACAGAAAAGGTATTACCTTGTTCACAATGACACAAACAATGGAAATATTTTGTTATTTATCTCGCATGGTGAACGTTGGAAAAGTAGTTTAATGAGTAACATAGTAACATAGTATGTAAGGCCGAATGAAGACAATGTCCATCTAGTTCAGCTTGTTTATTCTCCTATGTTGTTGATCCAGAGGAAGGCAAAAAACCCCAAGAGCAGAAGCCAATTAGCCCATTTGGGGGAAAATTCCTTCCCGACTCCCTAATGACAATCAGACTATTCCCTGGATCAACCCCTAATATTTCATACCTGCCTGTATACACGGATTAACAATTGACCTAAGATTTATATCCTGTAATATCCTTCCCTCTAGAAAGACATCAAGTCCGCTTTTAAACTCCTCTATAGATTTTGCCATCACTACATCCGGGGGCTGCATTCAGATGAACGTATATCGGCTCGGTTTTCACGCCGAGCCAATATACGTTGTCCTCGTGTGCAGGGGGGGGGGATGGAAGAGCCAGGAGCAGGAACTGAGCTCCCGCCCCCTCTCTGCCTCCTCTCCGCCCCTCTGCACTATTTGCAATGGGGAGAGGCGGGCCAGGGGCATGGCTAAGGTTCGAGAATTAGCCCCGCCCCTGCCCCGCCTCTCCCCATTGCAAATAGCGCAGAGGGGTGGAGAGGAGGCAGAGAGGGGGCGGGAGCTCAGTTCCTGCTCCTGGCTCTTCCATCCTCCCCCCTGCACACGAGGACAACGTATATTGGCTCGGCGTGAAAACTGAGCTGATATACGTTCATCTGAATGCAGCCTCAGGCAGAGAGTTCCAGGCAGAGTAATTCTAGAAGTGTTATTTTTCTTTTGTTTGCCTCCCAAATAATGCAATACAAAGCAATCCAAAAGTCATATGTATCCCAAACTGCTACCAATTAATACTAAACTCTTCCCGCAAAAAAGAAGACCTCACATAGGTCCGCTGCCAGAAAAATAAAAATAGTTTTTCTTTAGAAACATGCTTTTATTGTGCAAAAGTAGTAAAAATTAAAAATAAATCTATATAAACTTAGTATCACAGTAATCATGCTGATCCACATAAGAAAATTATCATGTCTTTTTTTTAATGCAATGAAAACAAAACCCAAGAACAATATATGCAGCACATTATTTGTACCCCAGAGTGGTACCATAAAAAATACAACTCGTGCCACTAAAAACAAAGCTCATATGGCTATGTCAATGAGTTATGTCTCTTACAATGTGATGATGAAAATCAATTGGTCCTTAAGACACAAAATAGGCTGGTCTCTAAGGGGTTAATTCTTATACAGAAAAGAATGGGCAGAAGCACAAGAGAAACATTTTGCAGTATGTTTTGTGAAAACAACTGACCATGGTGTACCTCTTAATTTTTTACCTGACATACCTATGCCAACTCATGCACTTTAACAAAACTTAGAATCATAGAATGGTAGAGTTGGAAGAGACCTCCAGGGTTATCAGGTCCAACCCCCTGCTCACTGCAGGATTCACTAAATCATCCCAGACAGATATTGGTCCAGCCTTTGCTTGAACACTTCCATTGAAGGAGAACTCACAACCTCTCGTGGCAACCTGTTCCACTCATTGATCACCCTCACTGTCAGAAAGTTTTTTTCTAATATCTAATCTGTGTCTTCTCCCTTTCAGTCATAGTCATATAACAAACATTAAACCAAGTTAGGGGCATCCTTTACACTAACTTTACACTGAGCAACGGTCATTCAGATAGTCACTCAGGAAACTCGTTGAAGCGTATGAACGACAGTTGTTCATTTACTTTTACACAGAGTGACGATCATAAGTTGTTGGCTGAGATATCATTCCTAGAGGAGATCTCCATGCAAATATATTCACAAGTTATTCAAATATAAACAACTGTGACTTTACACAAGACTACTTTTGATCAACTAGCGACCATTGTTTGATAAGCTGAAATTAAATGTCTAGGGACTTATCGCTCATCACCCTGTTGGTTGCCATATTTACACTGAACGGCTTTCATTTTAATTCACTTTTCGGGTGACTATTGAGCTGATAGTCATTCCATGTAAAAGTACCATTATGGGTAAAGATGGTATGTGGATTCTTGCTGTTGGATTACTAAGAGGAATCTTTTCTAAATATGCCCAATTTGCATGACAGTTGCACGAGGGTTTGGTTGTTGTTAACTCTGACCATAAACTATTGCATTTTCACTGGTTAGGGTATCAGAGCTGTTTGAGCCTCGATAAATTATTTTGTAGAAATCAAGGTTTCAGAAATGTTATTAAAACTCTGAAAAGAAAGTGGGAAAATTACAAAAAGTACAAAAATTGGAAAATAACATCTAACTTTGTGTGTGTGTTGCCGAATCCAGATAAAAAGACATTATGCTCGGTGGTGTTATGCCCTTCTTAGTCATCCTTCTTCTGCTCGACTATTTCTCTAGGAAAGAATGGGGCTTGGAACATTTCCTTCCTCCATCTCTACTACAAGTTTACAAAGAAAAATCCCTCCGTAAAGCATTGGCTCAACATCTGAAGATCCACCAACACCAATTATCTGGTAACAAGGTGAGGGGAACAGAAGATAATAATATTTGGACAGTTGCATTGATGGATCTATAACCTATATCTTCTTCCTGCAGATGTCCATCATTCAAGCTAAGCTGCGTTACCTACGTATTCTTAACGAGTTGCCAACGTTCGCTGGTGTCCTTTTCAACACAGTTGCCATGGTAACATAACCTCTGCAGATGTTATGTAAATGGATGGTATTGTATTTAATAAATATTGCACCAACAAGAATATTTATGAATTGTTTTAAGATGAAGCAGTAAGAATGTATATTAGTTTTATTATTATGTTGGAGGTCTTAGACTGAGTGAAATGTGTCAAATTTATTAAAAAGCACCAGCAAGTCTTAATGAATCTCCACCAAAGGCCATATGAAATGTAGTGCCTGTCTTCATCCTTTTGGTACATCTTGGGTTATTCTAAAGGCAGATAATGAAATCTATGCCTGCTATGAGTAAGCGATTTGCACCATTTTCTGTTTTTAATATTGATAAATATGTCAGAAACTTAGTGGCTCCACCCCTCTGGGGAAAATTTGTCCACTTTTCCTGCCCCTTTTCAAAAGTGGCAAGGAACAAAAAGTCACAAATTTTAGCAGAATTTGGCAAATTTAGAATTTTTTTACGTCAAAATATTGACACAACGCTGATGCTAAATTTCCTCTTTTGTTTTGGCTTTACTTTACTTAATTTTGATGATATTATTTGATTACCAGACATATGCTAATTAACAAAAAAAACGTTTTTCATCAATTTCTCCATCTTGTGCTTTTTATTCTGTCCTTTTTATCTCAGGACGAGAAAGCTCCAGCAACTACACTTCTTGTTGGTCCCCGCCACGGAATCAGTCATGTAATTGATCTGAAGACCAATCTTACAACTGTGCTTTTTGAATTTAGCCAAATTACAAAGGTCCAGCTGTTCAGAGAATCTCAAGGAGTGGCACGTGTTGAGACAAGCGTCACAGACACAAAGGTATACAGAACAGTAACTGTGATGGAAGTGCTGCATTAAATTTCCATAGCATTTTCAGTATAATAATAATACAAGGTATTGTGGCAATGTCTGTTTTGGGGGTGCAGATCGGCAAGGCCACAGTCACTCACACAGTCCATATAAAGTCCATCCAGATTTATTTTCATTCAGCCACTTGCTGCACATAACCTTAGTGCAATAAAAAGAAATAAAACACCTGCCCGGCAGGACACTAACTACACAGTACTTTGCTAACCTAGTAATAACATGCAGCATTTGTCAGCAAATAATCAGAAGTACACCGTGGACTTGTATTCACTCGTAGGCTTTCATCCAGACTGCCTGGGATTGTAGTCTTGTATGTCCCAGAAATGAGCTCAGTGGAAACAGCTGGGTAACTAGGACCCAAGAAGAAACCCTGTACTGGACTTTCATCTCACTCAGGCTAAGCATCTGGGGCAATGTACACTGCTCCTAGTATCTTTCCTGTCACATGCCTACAGTATATAAAATACTTTAAACTGTACCATATAGACGTTAACAGGAAAACGCTGTATTACTGCTATAATTTTGCATAATTTAAACCTCAAAAGTATGGAAAAGTACATGCAACAATTTGAAATGGGCAAAAAGGATAACATTGTTAAAAATAAATATTTTTTAGACTTTTCTTTTGTCTTTTTTACTCCACATCTGCAGTGTACAGTCAACATATATGCTGGGAAAACTTCCAATGTATACACTAACCTACCCATAGACATTAATGGCCAAAGGGTTTCCTTCTAGTATGCATTTGCCCAGAAAAGGTCAAGATTGTGTAGATATTAAAAAAATAATTGAATTTGCCTTTCAACTGTCTACAAAAAATATAGTGCATGCTATGGGATTTCCTTTAATGGCAGTCAATGGCACTCTTATTTTGCCTAGGTCTTGAAGAGGATCTGTCACCAACGTTTCGCAGCCCTTTTTGAAAACATCAGTGACAGGATCGCCGATTGCAGTGATATATTGCTGCTATATGCCTCTATGCAGTAGTTTAGAAGAAAGATACGTTTTATTAGTAGAAGCCACACATTGAGAACTACAGGAAGTAGTCATTGATATTCATGAACTGCTGCTAACACCACCTAACCCTCCTTCCAGCTGCTGATTGACTGCTCTATGCCTATTACTGTGAATAGTGAGACAGCTGCCAATCAGTGATGTGGACTAGTTGCAGCCTATGGAGATTGAAGACTAGTCCTCTGTGTGGCTGCTACTAATAAAATGCAAGTTTCTCCCAAACTACTGCATAGATGCATACAGCAGACATATCCCTGAAGTCAGCATACCTGTCACTGTCTTAAGTTGCTCTCAAAGAATGTTGTGAAAAGATTGTGACAGATTCCCTTTTAACTTATTAAATTATTTGATCCCAAGAGCTTTTATTGTTTTTGTTGTCTATGTGTTTGTCTTTAACAGTCTCTCGTGTTGCTCATGGATTGGCCTGAAGCCACAAGTTTTGCCTGTTTGATAGCAGGTTATTATCGTGTGCTGATAGACCCCAAGAAAGGCATATTTTACAGAACAATGGGTCACTTGCCTCCACCTCAGATTATCAAGGCAGGTATGACTTTCATCTGAGCTATCATATTTATCCAACGTAAGCAGTATTTTTAAAAATATTTTTAAATCCAACTATCATCAAATATTGTATTTCACATTGCAAATTTGCATGGACTATGTATATATTTCAATTCAATTTTTCACAAAAGTTTCTTTATATAGGGTACATACGTTGGAACACATAGATGCATACAACGTTTGATAATGTGCCAAATACCCCATCCCATTAAATGGACCATGTTTTATTGGCTGAATTGCATACCAGTATAGAGAGTTATAACAGTTTTGCCAAAGTAACCCTCAACCAGCTCTTATGTAATGCGTATGGTATATGGCCAACTTGAGATAAAGGGGCACATTAATAAGATGGAACAGAAAATTTCCTAATCTGCTTTTGAAAAATAATGTATGTGAAGTGAGTCATATACATAGAGATCTTTTTTAATTATGCAAATTTTAAAAAAAGGTGTGTCAAAGTGGTGGGGCTATGATTAGGATTTAGTTGTTTATCTTTGTCAGGTTGAGTTGCTACTACTATTTTATGGAATAATACAGATAACCAAAAGGATCTATTTAAAGAGACCCTGTCCCCTTTCTATGGAACCCTGTTCCCAGATCCGATACCCTCCGATGGCCCTGTTCCCAGATCTATTTAAAGAGACTCTGTCCCCTACTTTTAGCCCTATAGGCTAAGCTTATGCGCTAAAAGAAGGTGACCTGCTGAGTCCGGGGATGTACTTGTTATACTTACCTCTCCCGTCGTTCCCCTGAAGTCAGCACTGGAAGGCGTTACTCAATGCATTAAGCGGCGCTGCCAAGTAGTCCGCCCATTATAAAATTAGAACCGGTGGACTACTTAAAGCGCCACTCAATGCAGTGAACGGAAGCTTGCAACGCTGAGACCCGGGCAATGATGTGGAAGGTAAGTATAACACTAGACTTAGAAGGTCACCTGCTTTTAGCCCATAAGCTTAACTTATAGAGATAGAAGTAGGTGACAGAGTCTCTTTAAGGCCCATGGCACATTGACATAGCACAAATAAATAGCACTCGGCATTAACAAGCAAATCAATTACTGAAATTAACTTGAACATTATTTAAAAAATTGTTTTGGAAAGTAAATCATACTTAGGAATGAATTGGTGGAGAGTACAGGGTCCATTTAGAGGGAACCTGTCTGAAGTATAAGCACCATAAACTAAGTTGTGGCGCACATAGTTCAGGTGACCTAAAGTCTGGGGAGCTTCTTTTCATACTCACCAGGTTCTTGTCTTACTATGGTGGCCCCCCGGCAAAGTCAGCACGTGCACATCAGCTGGACTCTTTTCAGAAAGCTCTCCTATAGAGACACACGCACTCCCTTCTGAAAAGGTTCAACTGGCGAGTGCATGTGGAGGGCACTGCAGGAATGGGAGACTGGGTGAGTATGAAAAGAGGCTCCGCATCTTCTAAACTATAAGCGCCATGGTGCATGTAGTTGGTCACAGGTCCCTTTTAAGAAGACTGTAGGACTACCTTTTATATGTAGATTCTATAAAATTGCAATGTAAAAGCAAAGAGCAATGTATAAAATATCTTTGGAGGAATTAAAAAATAATAATTTATACTGTATGTATACTACATGAAAACTACCCAGAAAATTAAAAAATCAGATAATAAAACATATCCAAAACTTGAAGAAAGGAGATCCACCATTAACTCTCTTTTTGGAATCAGAATACTCATTAAATTTACTCATAGTTAAGAACTATAATTAGAGATGAGCGAGCACCAAAATGCTCGGGTGCTCGTTACTCGGGACGAACTTTTCGCAATGCTCGAGGGTTCGTTTCGAGTAACGAACCCCATTGAAGTCAATGGGCGACCCGAGCATTTTTGTATATCGCCGATGCTCGCTAAGGTTTTCGTTTGTGAAAATCTGGGCAATTCAAGAAAGTGATGGGAACGACACAGCAACGGATAGGGCAGGCGAGGGGCTACATGTTGGGCTGCATCTCAAGTTCCCAGGTCCCACTATTAAGCCACAATAGCGGCAAGAGTGCCCCCCCCCCCCCCGCACTGTCAGCATAAAGATCGTTCTCCTCTGCCATAGCTGTAACAGCTGTGGCAGAGAAGAACGACGTTTGCCCATTGAATTCAATGGAGCCAGCAATACAGCAGGTTCCACTGAAAGCAATGGGCTGTCGGCGTGCGCGAGGATGAATTGTCGGGAAGGGGTTAAATATATAAGCCGTTCCCTGCAATTCATCCAGAAATGTGTTACAATAAAAATATATACCGGCGTATAAGGCGACGGGGCGTATAAGACGACCCCCCAACTGTCACCTTATACGCCGGCAATACAGTGGAGCAAAGAATAAAAATCATTACTTACTTCTTCTGTCGTTCTGCGCCGCTCCTGCAGGCTGTTGCTCCCTCCTGGTCCACGGCAGAGTATTGCTTTCTGGACGCAGGGCTTGAAATCCCCGCCTCCAGAAACACAGCCAATCACAGCCATTCAATGACATCATTGTCATTGGCTGTGATTGGCTGAAGGCATGTGTGTTTCTGGAGGCGGGGATTTAAAGCCCTTCGTAGAGAAATCAATGCTCTGCCGGGAACCAGGAGGGAGCAACAGCCTGCAGGAGCGCCGCAGAACGTCAGAAGAAGTAAGTAATGATTTTTATTCTTTGCTCCACTGTATTGCCGGCGTATAAGGTGACAGTTGGGGGGTCGTCTTATACGCCCCGTCGCCTTATACGCCGGTATATATTTTTATTGTAACACATTTCTGGATGAATTGCAGGGAACGGCTTATATATTTAACCCCTTCCCGACAATTCATCCCCACGCACGCCGGCAGCCCATTGCTTTCAGTGGAACCTGCTGTATTGCTGGCTCCATTGAATTCAATGGGCAAACGTCGTTCTTCTCTGCCACAGCTGTTACAGCTGTGGCAGAGAAGAAGGATTTGTCTTCTATATGTTCTCAATGGGGTCGGCGCTGCTGCCGCCGGCCCCATTGAGCGCATATAGAGAAGATTTATGGCCTTAAGAAGGACCGTTGGGGTTCTTGAAACCTAAAATACTCCTAACACTCTCCCTATAGCAGCTCCAACATGATAGCACTTTCCCTGAACTAATGTCAGAATGCATCTGTGGCGAGCCGCGGGAGGGGCAGATTTCAATACTCGGGTGACACCTAATCTCGCCAGCCACTCACTGCAGGGGGGTGGTATAGGGCTTGAACGTTGCAGGGGGAAGTTGTAATGTCTTCCCTGTCTTTCTATTGGCCAGAAAAGCGCGCAAATTTCTCAGGGAAGAAAGTGAAAGTAACTTGAACATCACGTGGTGCTTGTTACGAATAACGAGCATATCGAACACCCTAATACTCGAACGAGTATCAAGCTCGGACGTGTATGCTCGCTCATCTCTAACTATAATACATCCACAGTCAATCTGATCAAATAAACATCCTTCAAAACACAGTTCTCTTTTGAATGATTCATCCTTCCCAATACATGCTCTTTACTTTTTGTGCTGCTCATTCACCTAGTCCAGTCTGTGCAATGCACATTGTCTCAAGCTCAGAGCTGGAGATGCCTATCATCAAGCGAGGGATCGGGTTTAGATGCAACATTGGAAAGAAAACCTGGATCAGACCAACTTTTGGATAGTCCGCTACTTCTTTGCATGGAGTGCACACTACCAAAAAAATGGCGACCTTGGGGTCATGGAAGGATTGACAAAAAAAGAGTTGTTTGTTGCTGCTTCTATTTTTATCTCCCACCCAAGGGCAGGATTAATTTACAGAATAAAATACTGGTGAAAGACTTTCTTTAAAGAAATGTAATTACTATTAAATATAATGAGCCCAACTACATATGACCCATAAATGTCACATTATTTGGGTGATAGTCATTAATTTTAACAGGCCACTGTTTGCTTAAAGGGGTCTTTGGGGAACAAAATAAAAATTCTGAAAATGCTGAAATCAAGGAGGTACAGCTAAGTGGTAACCACCTGTACCTTTTATCTGCCACTCTGGACCCTCCTCTGGGTACCGTGCAGCCACCGATCTGCCATGGTGTTTACATGCATCACTTCCATAGTAAACACAGCAACAAACTGTTACCTATTACTTCCAGTATGCATAGAGCTTGTCTCCCACCAGCACTGTAGCTCCACCCACAGCTCACTGGTTCTACAACCTACTAGCACCAACCTCTCTCTCACTCAGAGTGCCAGAGAAAGCCTGCTTAAGCCGACAGACCAGACCTTCTAGCACTCTGAACTGAACATGGGCAATAAAGTGCAGTGCTTCTGCTGTTGTCCTCCCATCCCGCACTGCTCACAGGATGTCAGAGGTTATGGCTAGGGGAGGATGTGGCAAATACAGACAAGATGTCAGCAGAATTGGAAATATTTTTTCAGGCAGAGGGTCACATGACATAAATAGAAAATGAAATACAAAACTAGACTAGGTACACTGAACCTATTAAAAAATGACTTATTGTAATGACGTACATTAGATTTTTAAATGCTAGTCTGCGCTAGAATACCCCTTTAATAGTGTTGCCAACTACACTGAAAGAATCTGCCTGTGAATGACAGACAAGATTATTTTGTTAATACTCATAGAATAGTAGAGTTGGAAGGGACCTCCAGGGTCATCTGGGCCAACCCACTGCTCAGTACAGGATTCACTAAATCATCCCAGACAGATATTTGTCTAGCCTTTGTTTGAAGACTTCCATTGAAGGAGAACTCACCACCTCCCGTGGTGACCTGTTCCACTCATTGATCACCCTAAGGCCTTAGTCACACGGGCGTTTTTTCACGCGATTTGCGCATCGCATGACAGATGCGCATGCGCAAATCGCGTGACCGGCGCCGAAAAATCGGCCCAAAAATCGCCCGAAAATCTGCTCCTAGCCGCGTTTCATTAGAAACGGGCCGGAGCTGTCCAGCGCATTGCATTCAATGGAGACGGCAATACAGCGGCTCCATTGAATGCAAGCGCTGCGGGCGAGTGTGGGATGAATTGTCGGGAAGGGCTTAAATATATAACCCCTTTCCTGCAATGCATCCTGAAAAGTGAAAAAATAAAAAAAATGTATGTACTTACCTGCTCCCGACAGCTGGAGATCCCGGCGGCAGGCCTGCAGTGGGTGTGAAGGGGGTGTGACTCAGGCTTGCCCCTGATTGGCTCAGCGCTGAGCCAATCAGAAGCAAGTCTCAGTCACACCCATTCATGAATTCATGAATGGGTGTGACTGAGATCAGCCTCTGATTGGCTCAGGCTGAGCCAATCAGGGGCAAGCCTGAGTCACACCCCCTTCACACCCACTGCAGGCCGGCCGCCGGGATCTCCAGCTGCCGGGAGCAGGTAAGTACATACTTTTTTTTTATTTTTTCACTTTTCAGGATGCATTGCAGGAAAGGGGTTATATATTTAACCCCTTCCCGACAATTAACCCCGCGCACGCCGGCAGCCCATTGCTTTCAATGGAGCGGCTGTATTGCCGCTCCATTGAATTCAATGGGCAAACATCGTTCTTCTCTGTCACAGCTGTTCCAGCTGTGGCAGAGAAGAATGATTTATCTTCTATATGTTCTCATTGGGGTCGGCGCTGCTGCCGCCGGCCCCATTGAGCGCATATAGAGAAGAGAACAGGAATCGCAGATCGCAGATAGGTGCGATCTGCGATTTCTGTTCTCTAATTTATCGGACGAGCGCATAAAAAGCGCTCATGTGTCCGATACCATTGCAAAGCAATGGTTTTAAAAAATCGCCGGACGCATGCGCATGCGCAAATCGCGGCAATAAACGCCCGTGTGACTAAGCCCTAACTGTCAAACACTTTTTTCTAATATCTAATTTGTGTCTCCTCCCTTTCAGTTTCATCCTATTGCTTCTAGTCTTTCCTCGTGCAAATGAGAGTTGGGCTGATCCCTCTGCACTGTGATAGCCCTTCAGATATTTGTAGACGGCTATTAAGTCTCCTCTCAGGCTACTTTTTTGCAAGCTAAACATTCCCAGATCCTTTAATGTTTCTCATAGGACATGATTTGCAGACCGCTTAGCTTCTTGGTAACTCTTCTTTGAACTTGCTCCAGTTTGTCTATGTCTTTTTTTAAATTGGGGTGCCCAGAACTAGCCACTGTATTCCAGATGAGATCTAACTAAGGAAGAGTAGAGGGGAATAATTACCTCATGTGATCTAGACTCTATGATTCACTTAATACATCCCAGAATTGTGTTTGAACATGAGTCAGCAATGTGATGCAGCAGTCAAAAAGGCAGTCTATGATCTATTAATATACCCAAGTCTTTTTCACATATGCTGCTGCTTAGCCCAATTCCTCCCATTCTGTATGTGTTGTTTTCATTTTTCTTGCCCAGATGTAGGACTTTGCATTTCTCCCTGTTACATATCATTCTGTTAGTTGCCACCCACTGTTCAAGCTTTTCTAGATCTTTTTGAATACTCCCTTTCTCTTCTCTAGTGTTAGCTATCCCTCCTAGCTTTGTGTCGTCGGCAAATTTGATCAGTTTCCCCTCAATTTCCTACTTCAGATTATTTATAAAAAAAAGGTAGAACAACACTGGGCCTAGGACAGAGCCTTGTGGTACCCCACTTGACACATTCTTCCAATTGGATGTGCAGCCATTTATGACCACTCTTTGAGTGCGATCACTCAGCCAGCTGTGAATCCACCACTTTTTCAATAAGTATGGTATAAGATACTTTGTCGAATGCTTTACTAAAGTCAAGATATCTTATATTTACTGCATTTCCCTGATCAACCCAGTCGGGGATTCTTCAATAGAAGAAAATTAGATTTGTCTGGCATGACGTGTTTGCTACAAACCTATGCTGGCTCTGGTTAATTACTTCATTTTTATTTAAGTACTTGCATACATGCTGAAATCTAGGAGGTAGAGCTAAGTAGTAACAACCTGTACCTTTTATCTGCCCCTCTGAGAGAGATGAACATATGGAGTATTTATGGGTAGAGATACATGGAGGAAAAACAATAATAAAATCCTCTTAGGGGTTTGCTATAGGCCATCAAATATGCCAGAAGCCATCTATTACTGAGACAAATACATAAAGCGGCAAATAACAATGAGGTAATTATTATGGGGGCCTCTAACTATCCGTATATAAAATGGGAAGCTGAAACCTCTGGATCTCATAATGGTAATAAGTTTGTGTTAATAACTAAACGTAATTACCTTTCTCAACTTTGACAGGATTCAAACAGAGGGATGGTTGTTTTGGACTTATCAACCGACAAACCTGACAGAAAAACAGGGGTGCAGGTTGGGGGGCACTTGGGAAATAGTAACCATAATATAATACATTTCCACTTGTCTTTCAAGGCTCGGTCGCACGAGCGGAGATCTGCGCATTCTGCTGAACGGAAAAAAAAATCCGCACCTACCAAAGAAAGAACATATGGGTGGCAATGGGCGTGGTCATGCGGATTTTCTCCGCTTGTGTGACCGAGCCCTTAAGAGGGTGTTTTATTGGGGAGCTACAAAAATACTACACTTTAGGAAGGCAAAATTCAATCAGCCCTTAACCATATTGACTGGGACAATGCCCTTAAAATAAGAGTACAGAGAATAAATTTGAGCTGTTCATACCTTACAGGAATAAAATGGTTAGAAATAGGAGAAAACCAATGTGGCTAAATAAAGATTTAAAGGGGGCAATAAACAACAAAAAGAAAATGTTTAAACTACTAAATCAAGAAGGCAATGAGGAAGTATTAAACATTTATAAGGAAAAAAATTAATTATGTAAAAAGCAGATAAAACAGCAAAGATGGAGATAGCGAGCCTCCTTAACAAACAGAGTAAAACTCACCTTAAACTGTTCTTCAATTATGCCAATTATATAAATAGTAACAGTATAATAAATAATGTAGGAAAAATTGTAGAGGGTGATGGGAAGAAAGCAAATCTATTAATCCCTTCCCGCTATAGGAAATACAGTTACGTCCTGCAGGGTTGGGGTATGTATGAAGAGAGATCGTAGGGTAACCTCCCTTCATATAGCGCGGGTTCTGGCTGTTTATTTCAGCTGACACCTGGCGGCACCAGCTCCACTCAGCCATGCTCTTAACCTTTTAAATGCTAGTGTCAATTCTGACAGTGGTATTTAAATCCCCTGTCCCATGCGGCCCTCTGTGAGTAGATCACAGGGAGCCGTGTGGGTATTATGGCAGCCGGGGGGCCTTCTAAAAGGCCCCAGGGCTGTCTTGGCAGAATGCCTATCAAGCCATGGCCGTGGGGTGGCTTGATAGACTGCCTGCCTGATCGCAGTATGATTTAATGCTATGGCATTACCTCATACTCCAGCAGCGATCAAAGCAACGCTACTTGTTGTCCCCTCCAAGGACTAAAAAAAAGTATAAATAAGAACAAACTAATTGTTGGAAAAAAAAATTATAAAAGTTAAAAAAAAAAAACCATTTTTACAAAGCATCTTAATTATAAAACAAACATACATATTTGGCATTGCTGCGTCCGTAAAAGTCTGATCTATCAAAGTAACGCATGATATACCCCGCTTCATGAACGTCATCAGAAAAAAAAAAGAACGCCAGAATGGTGTTTTTCAAAATGGTACCAACGCAAACTACAGGACATCTGACAAAAAATGAGCCCTCGCACAACTATGTCGACAGAAAAATAAAAAAGTTATTGTGCACAGAAGATGGCGGCAGAAAATAATTAAAAAATAAATAAAAGTAGTACAGAAAAAAAATATATACAAGTTTGGTATCATAATAATCGTACTGACCCATAGAATAAAGTTATCATGTCATTTTTGTTGCAGTGTGTGCGCCGTAGAAACAAGATGCACCAAAAGATGGCGGAAGTTGTTTTTTTTTAAATTTTACTCCACTTTAAAAAGTTTTCAGTACATTATATGGTACATTAAGTAGTACTATTGAAAAATACTACTCGCCCGGCAGAAAACAAGCCCTCATACAGCTATGTGGATGGATAAATAAAGGAGTTACAATTTTTTTAAAAGGGGGGAGGAAAAAGCGAAAATGGGAAAAAAAAGGATCGCATCATTAAGGGGTTAAATGGTTTTATCTGCAGTGTATTCATAGAGGACAAGGAAATGTTAGAAGAGATGCAGAGTGATAAAGTAAACTCTCCACTAAATGTCACCAGGTTAACCCAAGAAGAAGTGCAGCACCGCCTTAAAAAGATTAAAATAGACAAATAGTGGGGTCTTAATGGTTAATACCCCTGGGTTATTAGGGATTAAAGTAATTTGATAGATAGACCGCTGTTTCTTATGTTTAAGGACTCAATGGAGACGGGGTCTGTTCCACTGGATTAGTGCCAATATTCAAAAAGGGGTCGAAAAGTGAGCCCGAAAAGTACAGGCTGGTAAGTTTTGCTTCTGCTGTAGATAAAATGTTTGAATGGTTTTTAAGAGATGCTATCCTGGAGTACCTCATTGAAAATAGCTGTATACCTCCAAAACAGCATTGGTTTGTGTGGGGTCGCTCCGGTCAAACCAATCTGATCAGCTTCTACAAGGAGGTAAGTTCCAGACTGGAGCAGGGAGAGTCATTGGATCTTGTATATCTTGAGTTTTTCAAAGTGTTTGATACTATCCCGCATAAAAGGTTGGTATATACAATACGAATGCTTGGTCTGGGTGAGAATGTTTGTAAGTGGGTAAGTAACTGACTCAGTGATAGAAGGCAGAGGGTGGTTATTATTGGTACACAATCTGATTGGGTCACTGTTAAGGCCCTTTTACACATAACGAGTATTGGGAAAACAATACCCGACACTCGTCCCTGTGTATACTGGCTCCTGTGCTGTTACACAGGAGCGAGTATTGCTGGACCACTCACAGCGTGGCCAGCAGGGATGCCGGGTGGGAGGAGGAGAGTTCTCCCCTCTCCATTCACTGTAAGCAGTGGTTGTTCAGTACTGAACATCTGCTGTTTACACTGAACAATGTGTCGTTTGCATTTTAAGCTACTGAAAACTGAATGATTGGATGACTCTCGTCCAGTCATTCAGTTTCAGCATGCTTTTACATGGTACAATTAGCGTTCAAAAGCCTGCGGGAGCACGGCATTTTGGACAACCAGAACGATAATTGTCCCGTGTAAAAGGGCTTTTACTAGTGAGGTGTCACAGGGGCAATATAGGGTCCTATTCTTTTTAATATATTTATTAAATCTATCCCTCTCCAGGCAGTATACTTACCGTACCTTCTCCTTACCAATTTTCTCCTGGCTCCTGCTGTCCCCCTGGGTCACGTCACCTCCAGCCGGCCGATTCTTCGTCTTCGTGACAAAGCGTCCGTTAGCTGAAGTCTTCTATCTGCAGATCAGTGTACACTACATCACTAGTGATGTAGCCTTCATAGCCTAGAAGGAAGCGCTGGATGCCATGTCGGGCTAATGCGAGAGTCCCTTTACTAACGTCGCGAAACAGCGTACATTCACTGTCTCGGCAATAGTCCGACATAGCATCCGGCGCTTCTTCTACTTCTTCTTCTTATCCGGCGCTTCCTGCTAGACAGTGAACCCTACGTCACAAGTGACGTAGCCTACACTGACCTTTCAGAAAAAGTAAGCCACTGCATAACAGAAGAAGAAGATCTGGCCGACTTGCAGTGAGGTGACCCGGGGGGACTGCAGGAGCAAAGGATGCGGTATGTAGACTGCCTGGGGATGAATAGGTAAATACTGATTTTTTTTTTTTTAATTACAAAACCCCTTTAATGATCTGGTACAAAGATTGCACAGTAAAATATCAATATGTACAGATGTTACAAAATTATGCAAAGTAATTAACCCAAGGCAGGACAGAATGTGGTTGCAAAGGGATCTTGTTAAGCTGGAGAATTAGGCAGAAAAGTGTTGAATTAGGTTTAACACTGATAAATGTAAGGTAATGCATATGGAGGGAAGAAATACATGTCACAATTACACACTAAGGGCTCAGTCATATGAGTGGGATTTATTTGCGCACATAAGGCAAAGAAATAAAGCACTCCATGCATTAACAAAATGCACGTAGCCATGGCTGTCATTGAATGACAGCTGAGCGCTGCCTTTGATTGGTCACAGCGCTCAGCCAATCAGAGGCAGCACTCAGCCATTCATTGAATTCCTTCTTTTTTTAAAACATGGAACAGTAAAGATTGAGTGCTTTTACTTCACCATTGATGCTGCCACTTCTTTGCTCTATTAGGCAGCGCTCAGGTGTCATTCAATGAATGGCTGAGCGCTGATTGTGATTGGCTGAGCGCTCAGCCAATCAGACCAGCACTTTTTAAAATCCCCGCCTCTTGAAAGTGCTTTAGATCAGTGTCGGCATTGCAGAGAGAAGACGCTCCTGAGCCCAGACAGCGCTGCTAGGTGAGAATGTTTTTTTTTTCTCCAACTAGGGATGATTTTCCCTAGGGCTTATATTTAAAGCCCTTCTCCAAAAACTTAGGGGGTTGCCTGCATCCCATTGCTTTCAACGGGGTCGGCGGCAGCAGTGCTGGCCCCATTGAAAGCAATGGGAAAACATTGCGTTCCTTTGCCACAGCTGTGGTAGCTGTGGCAAGGGAGTCTTTACTCCGCACGGGAAGTCCCCTTGTCACAGAACACTGTGACAGAGCTGTCACAGTGTTCAGTGATGAGGGGGACTCCCCGTGTGGATTTCTTACGTGCAGCATGGACCTTCCCGGCACACAGATGTCCTATCTTTTGCATTTGCACATATTTTGTGCCTGTAAAAGATGGATATCTGAACACACCATAGAAAACCAATGGTTCTATCAGACGTGCTTTTTTTTGTGCTCATAGGCGCGCGCAAAAAAAACACTTGTCTGACTTTGCCCTAAATGGGAAAACTGACATGAAAAAGGACTTGGGGTTTTTAGTAAACTGTAAACTTAACTAAAGCAACTAGTGTCAGGCAGCTGCTGCCCAGGCAAATGGGATCATGGGGTGTATTTAAAAAGGTCTAGGGGCACATGATGAGAACATTGTTGTTCCTCTTTACCAGTCACTGGTCAGGCCACACATAGAATATTGTGTACAGTTTTGGGCACCGGTACTCAAGAAGGACATATCAGAGATTTAGCAGATTCAAAGAAAGGAAACTAAAGTAATAAATTGAATGGATGGACTACAATACCCAGAGAGGTTATCAAAATTGGGGTTAGTCAGTTTAGAAAAAAGATGACTGATAGGCGACCTAATAACTATGTATAAATATATCAGGGGGCAATACAGAGATCTTTCCCATGATCTATTTATACCCAGGACTGTGACTATAACAAGGGGGCGGCCTCTACGTCTAGAGAAAAGAAGGTTTCTCCACCGACATAGAAGGGGGTTCTTTACTGTGAGAGCAGTGAGACTATGGAACTTACTGCCTGAGGATGTGGTGATAGAGATGTTGATTCTTGAGCATTACAATATTATGTTATAATCTCCTATGACTTCAGAGGGGTTGTTGATCTAGGGATTATTCAGATTGCAGTCAGGAAGGAGTTTTTTTCCTTAAATAGGGAAAATTGGCTTTTACCTCATTAGGGTTTTTGTTCACCTTCCTCTGGATCAATATTGGCGATTAATAGGCTGAACTGGATGGACATATGCCTTTTTTTTGGCCTGCAAATAAGGGAGATGGGACAATAACTCTGCAGTGCCACCTATTGGATGGCAGCATGACTTCAAATTATTCTCTTGAGGAAAATTGGCTTCTACCTCATTGAGAAAACCGATCCCCACTGTTAATATCTTACATACTACGATCAATGTAGATCATAGCAAATAAGGGATTCACAAAGGGAGCGTACTTCCTATGTGACCTCATCGGCCCTCCAATATGTAATCACTGAGGAATGATGAGTTGCCATAGCAACTAGATGCCAGACTATGGCCTGTAATCACTACTATAAGTGATAATGCATTGCAATACAGGAGCACTGCTATGCATTACCATAGTGATCTTTTCTGTATCTTCCTAGATGCGCCTAAAAAATAAAAATAAAAACAAATAAAAGCTATTGAATGACAGCTGAGAGCTGCCTCTGATTGGTCCCTGCGCTCAGCCAATCAGAGGCAGCACTCACTCACCCATTCATGAATTCATGAATGGGTGAGTGAGAGATGCCTCTGATTGGCTGAGGACTGTGACCAATCAGAGGCAGCCCATTCAGCAGGCAGGGATTTTAAATCCCCGCCTGCTGAATACTACAAAAGCATTTCTGGAGAACTGCCGGCCAGACGCGGCTGAACTCCGGCTGCAGCAAAAAGGTGAGTATACATTTTTTTTAATTTTTACACATTTTCAGGATGCTTTTCAGGGAAGGGCTTATATTTTAAGCCCTTCCCCGAAAATTCATACAGCGTTTGCCGGCAGCCCATTGCTTTCAATGGAGCCGGCTGTATTGCCGGCTCCATTGAATTCAATGGGCGAACATCGTTCTTCTCTGCCACAGCTGTTACAGCTGTGGCAGAAGAGAACGATCCTTAGTGTATGTTCTCAATGGGGTCGGCGCTGCTGCCGCCGGCCCCATTGAGCGCATATATAGAACACCGATTTGCGCAGAATGCAGATAGGCGCGTTCTGCGAATCGCTGTGTCCTATAATTTATCGCACATCCGCATAAAAAACGGACATGTGATCGCTCCCATTGCAAAGCATTGGGTCCATATATACGCGGATCGCACGAAAAAACGCCCGTGTGACCGAGGCCTTATACAGATTCTTTATATACCACATTTCAATTTTATTTGTAGAATCAGGAAAATACAACAACTTCCAATACAGGTCCAATTCCCATCCACAGCAATTCAGAGTTTGGTAAATGGGGATACCACCCTTGGAACAATGCATTGTATCTATTACTTGAGATACCATTCTCTATACTTGCGTCGTATTCATCACTTGAGAAATCACTCTCTAAACTTGCAGCATATCTAGCACTTGCTCTCGGACTTGGGAAATGTCTCTGTCTCTTAACTGTTCTGTTTTCCAGCTTTACTTTAGATCTTAGTAAGTAAGTCTGCAGACAGTTTGTAATCATTTATATGAGCTTCTAGAGACTTTCAAAAAATGAATGATTGTGGGATAATCCCTATAATGTCCTTGAAGACAATGCCAAAATGTATGTTTTCTAGGGAGAAGATGCTATCGTTACTTGTCAAAGCCCCATTTTGCAGTTGCAGCAACGACTCCAAGAATTCACTTGCATTACTGTCCCTCAGCAGGTGAGCACAGAGCTTTGTGATGTGGGACAACATGAAAGATCTCTTGAGGTACATGGCTAGAGTCATAGAATCATAGAATGGTAGAGTTGGAAGGGACCTCCAGGGTCATCTGGTCCAACCTCCTGCTCAGTATAGGATTCATCGCCTGTTGAAGTTCCACGTTGAATGACAGGTAATGTTTGCAGGAAATCTCCAGCAAACATTGCAGCAACACCTCCATTAGCTTGCTATTACTCTTAAGGGCTTTTAATGTTCAATGCAATGCTTCAGTTAACAATCTATTAGCCATAGTGCATTGTTGGAGCACTTTCGAGGTGTTGGTTTATTTAGCGGTTCTGCAGACTGCTTTCTGGTCTGAGGAGATGTTGAGAGGCAGTTTGAACATGGCATGTTCCATCCGACTACTGTCTAGCAGGGTAGCCAGAATACTTTAAGAGGCAAATGTAACAGCAATGGCTCCCTCCAACCTACATTTTGCCAGCAAAAATTTTTTTAAGAACATTTTACCTACTCCTCCAGGATCACCTAAGAAGAAACTCTTGCCACCTTGTTACCTCATGCTTAACAAAACGGCTTTGTACATAGCTTGCTGATCAGAATTTAGAGTTTCAATCCTCACTGCAATGGCATGACACTCTTGCCTATTGTAACTAGTCTAATGTTCATATTCCATGTAATGGGTCAGACAGATGGCACCTTGGGGAAGCGATGAGCCAATTTCATTTACACTTTTCTCGCACTAAGACTGTACCTCAGTGTTTCAGCTCAATCAGCGCCATGTTAAATATTCTATCAGTATATTCCAAAGACTGCTGTTGCCTGACCTGGTATAAGGTGTCGTCAGCCATACTTTCTCAGCACAATGTTGTTTCCTTTATTACAATTTGTGTAATTTTCAGCAATCAACGGGTTATCCTAATCCTCATTTTGCCTTGGAGGCCGATATACAACTCTAGTTCTAATCACAGTTCCCTCTATAGTTTGCAAGCAAACCCAGAGACGTCTTAGCTTTTTGTGTATATTTTGAGTCACTGCTGATTTAGGATTGTCCTATACATAAACAGCTGCTCCCCTGCTCCTTCTTCCTACTACTCTATCGTTCCTGTACAATGTTTACCCAGGTATGGGTATTTCCCATTCATTATAATTCTTGTCTCTGTTATGAAACCTAATCTAAACCATCTCTGGATATAATAGATATTAGCTCATAAAGCTTTCTTCCTAAGCTATAAGCAGTAGTATATATTGTGTGAAGAGCATTATTTTGTTTTATTCTTAACAACTATATCAATTCCATCTGCCATATTAAACACCACATTTTTAGACTTAATAAAACACAGCTTCATCCTTACAGGCAAATGTCCTCTTCATTTAGCTTAAATGTCCATCCAAAAACTTTGTGAATTACTCATCTTGCACTCCTCTACTTTTAAGTGAAGAATGCAAACCATCCCTCTTGAAAAACTCCTTGTTCGACCACCGGCAAACGTCATGACAGGCATTTCCAAAACCTTCAGTTTTACACCACTGTCATAGCCATACATTAAACTCTGAGGCTGCCATGCCATTGCCCCTTCCCTCCCCATTAGCAGCTTAGCGCCGCCCCCACCCCTTGTCTGCAGCCAGCAATGGGAGGGGGCGGGGCAGGGGTGGTGCTTAGCTCCGCCCCTCCCATTGCAATCAGCCGGAGGGGAGAAGAGAAGAGGGAGGGAGTTTAGCAGTCATGCTGCTAAACTCACTTCTACCTCCCTTCTCTGGCCACTGTTATTGGCTCCCATAGGAGCCCATGCAGCAGCGACGTATTCCGGACCAAAAGTTCCAGGACTATCTTTTGGGCCTGACGTAAAAACGCCCGGCACTATATTGGCCGGCTGAGTGCTTTTACGTCACAGAAATATGGCCATGTGATCTGATGCATTGGAATCCAATGCGTCAGATCACAGAGTATATTGGCCGACCGTGAAAAAGGCGGGCTGATATATGCTTATGGTAACAAAGCCAAAGAGTGTAACCAGCACCTGCTGTTCAGAAGAGCTACTTTAACTAGCCAGTTGCTAAATGACTGGCTGAGCAGCCAGTTCCCTCAGTCAGGCAATTAACTGCTTAACAGCAAGGAGTAGTTAACTCCTTGCCCATCAGTGCTAACAAAAAATAAATATGCACTGACATGGCACATCACATGGGCAGGGCCAATGCTGGGTTGTCACCCTGGACCGACAATTGTCCGCTAGCCGTGCCATGACACATATTAATGCTGCTAAAGCAAAAAGGGAGAAAGACATTGCCAAATCGATTAAGGAGTAAAATAAACCTTTTTTTTTTTAGGTGTATTAGTGACAGAAGAAAAGTTGCGGAATTACAAAACTTAAAAGTGGGGATAATATGTATAATAATGGTGATAAGGCTGTTGGTATAATTTGAATAGTTACAGATATAGTAAATGTTAGCCTAACATATAACGCACTCCAATAACATAGTCACAAGGCACTTCAATGCTGTAAATAGTTTTCACGATGCACCAGTCATGTTAACGATTGCTACATCCATATGTTTGTTCAGTATTGTCATAAATTGATTTTCAGAATGATAATATGATTGGGCACAGTATTTATTCTAGTTGTAAAGGCTCTGATCCAGGGTCTTTGGAAGCTGATGTTGTGGGTGAACTTTTGTGTTTAAAGTTGAAAAAAGTGATGGGCCCTGATGGCAGAGTTCTTAAGGAACTCCAATTTGTTTAACCAGTCCCTTTTAATGGGTGATGTTCCTGATAATTGGGGAATGGCCAATGTTGTACTTATCCATAAGAAGGACGGTAGAGAAGAAGCCGGTAACGATTAGCCACTTAGTTCGACATCTGTAGTAGTTAAACTAATGAAAATTCTTCTGAAAATGAGGATATTTGTAAACTTAAATACTAACAACCTGTTGGACCCCAAACTGCATGGCTTTACTGAGGGAAGATCACGTCTAACTAATCAGATGTAATAATATGCTTTGCCTCCTTCTGTCTAATTTTATAAAACTCTGTGTTATCTGCACTTCCAGATTCTTTAAACCTCTTATAGGTAAACTTATTTTTTTTATCTAAATTAGACTCCACTTGGAATACTGTATTTAGTTCTGCTGACCTCATCAATGTCAGAAAGACATTGATAATCAGAACGAGTTCAAAGACGGGCTACAGAAATGCTGGCGTTTGCTGAATCCTAGAATCCGCCACACAGGCTAAGAACTTATATACTGAGCAGACTGAAATTGTTCAATCCCATTGAGGGTGATAAAACTGAGTGTCACTTAGAACTTGAAATAGCTATCTTCTCCTCGACACAAAATGATTGGATACTGAAGTGTATCATAGGCTCTGTGGGTTTCTGCGATTCTTTGGTATTGTCTCATGTGTGCAGTACCGTATCCTTTTGGTCAAATTCTTGACCAATGATCAAGGAAACCACTTCATCGGTCATGGGTACATTGTATCGACACTGATGCTAGTCTAATATCTGCATGTACTGTTTGATTATCTTAAAATTGTTGGTATTTGCTGGAACAGTTTCTAGAGTAGACTTGAATGAGAAAGTATAACTATTATGCTCATGTACATGTTTTGAAGAGACCAATCCAAATCATTATTGAGATTGTGCCTGTTTCTACAATACTAGGCCACCAGCAACTCAAGATATTATAGAAAATACATTGATAAAACTTTGCATTCAGAGTTTGGTAGGACACTGCCGATTAAATGGTACACCTGTCCTTGAAATTTAAATGTTGATATGTACCCATAAATGTTGATATGTACCCATAAATGTTGACATATACCCATCGTCAACCACTTGTTTGGCTTTGAAAGATTTAATTTGAAAAGCGTTATTGTCACTACAGCTATTATTTAGATAGCTGAGGCTGTCCAAACAACAGTGACATGTGGGGTTATGTGGCAGGTAGTACCGGTTCTACTTTGATTTTACCTACTTGACACCACAGCCCACATGATTCATCTTTAAATTTCAAAGCCCAGCAAAATTGGCACACATTTGTCATTTGTCTAAGACAGACCGATCCGTTTTTTTCATTTATTTTGTTTTCATTTTGGATCTAGCTTGCGCCGTTAGCTATTTAGCTGTACTAGAAGTTATTATCCAGTTTGGGTTATATCTAGTTTCTGGCTGAGCTTTATTTCAGTGACCAGCTGGCATCATACTTACTCCAGATATCTTAGTGGAGGGTTCAGATTGGATCACATGCATTAGAATATAACGGCATGACTGAAATTAGGACTTCTTATTCTATCATACTAGTCCTTATCAACGAGGGGGATTGATTGCCTATCCTCTTCTCCTTTCAGCGTTTAGCTGCACGAAATTGCGGTCTGTTTTAGGATCTACCAACTGATATATATATATCTTTAACCATCGTCCAGTTCATCTGGACTTATATCTTTTGGATTGCTATTATCCTCTTACTCAGATATGCAACTTTTTTAGCCACTATCTGGTCTAACTAAAGCTAATCTCTCTATATATTAATCTTCTAAGCCACTATCCGGTTCATTACGACTGGAATCATCCAGTTTTTCTTGCCCCTGAGGAACCCTTTAATGGGGGAAACGCGTAGGGCTAAACTTACCGTCCAGGTCTCTTTGTAGTAGTCACCCAGCTATCGGGTAAACACCTGTGCTGTAATCACTGTAAACAACTAAGATATCTGTTACATTCTGGACTGATTGAACTAGTTGGTTGAGCGCCCACCCTTGGAACTTAACCAAATCAGTCGTTATCTTAGTGCTTTCGTGGCTCTAAACGGATTATTTTCAACAATCCTTTCTCTTTTTGTAAATACATGTATATGTTTGTCCTTCTATACCTTTTTAATTAATTAGAATAAAAGTTATATTTTAGGATTCTTTAAGGTCCAACCAAGTAAGCTTCTTAGTTTGAAGGTGATTCAGTTGCTCTGCAGGGTGCATGTCGATCCACATCTTGTGAAAAACTGTTTTCCCTTTGGGAACTACTTTTATTTTGTCCGTGTGAGCACATCCTTTTGTCATTTGGTATATTTTGACTCCTCAAAGATATGGAGACATTATCAGCAAAAAAAGCAAAGGAATCAATAGCAAAAAGAAATAAAAAAAAGCAAGTAATGGACGAAAATAACAACCACAGTATGAAAAGTAAACTTTGCCACTAAAGTAACATAATGTGAAAAAAGAAAACCCAGGAAAACTTGCCAGTCACCCATATCAAAACAAATTAACCAAAATTACATTAAATCTTTGGTCCAAATGCCATCAGACATTCCACCAGCCCCCCTGCCCTCTCGCACATCTTAGACCAGTTAGATGAACATGCCGCTAACATGACAATTAATTCTACTGAACACCCACCTGCTCTACCGTATATATTTCTCCAGACACAGTAAATACGTGGCAGTCTGACGTAACACTACCCACTTTCTCCAGTACTCGGTAATTAAAGAAGCACTTCTCTTCTACACGACCAAAGGAACACTTGATAGACGGCTTTCTCTGCTTTAGAAGATGCTCTCCCAGGTTAGATATCCCTCTAGGTTGCTTTCATCTCTTTACCAAAGGATTTTGTGTAAAAACTCTCCTTTGAAATGCTCTTATATGTCCCTCTGTGAGAAGGATCTTGAGACAGTACTCAAAGACAATCAAACTAAAAAGATTTACCATCTCTTTCATGGTCCTTTAATATGTATAAGAGTACAAGTATATATTGTCCTTTCAATCTGTGGTGTAGGTTTACCTAAACTACAGTATATACAGTATTTAACTTTTGCATTAGGCATTGCTTCCCATAGACATGGTTATGACCCTCATAGGCTCTACTTGTGTAATTTTTCTCCAAATGTACCCTCTCCTTATCTCCCCATTAGATGTATATTGTTTACGGTTTAAAAACCAATAACAACGTATTGAAAAGAAAGAAATATGACCAGTTTTACACGCTGTTTTTTAATTTTCTTCTGGTTTAACTGAGTTTTCAATATGAAAGTTAGAACTACAAGCTTTTATCTCAACTAATATGTAACAGTACATTGGGGAAGGGCTGAAAGATGACTGTCTGTTTGTATGTCTATTCAAGAACAACACTACTCAATAGTATGCGTTTATAATATGGATACTAACTATTATTTAACTTATTGTTATCGCTCAGAATGTACACATTAGGAATCTCATGCATCAAAAATGTCTTAAAGAAAGGAAGCCCTTATCAGTAGCAACCAATCAGAATAGGCTATTTATTTTTCTAGTGCAGTTTAGAAGATGAAAGCTGAACTCTTGAGTTTTCACATATACTGTAAGGCCTCCTTCACACAACCGTCCAAAAATTGCGTGAAAGAAGAATAGCAGCGATCAAGTTCCAATCAAAATTAGCATTTTCTCGTCCATTCACACGAGCAGCGTATTAGCAAAAAAATAGGCTGCAGTGTGGAAATCCTTCAATTGGCAGAAATCCTTGGAATGACTTCCACTGGTTTAATAGAGCCAGCTGTAATCTTTTCTCAGTGTTGGACGCAACTAAACTCCTCCCCCCTCCTTTTTTAAGCTCCCATAGAAGCCTATGGGAGCCTCCAGCGTATCTTGGCAAAAGATAGGACAAGACATCTTTTTTCACGCTCAGTATAAAATCGGTCACCGTTTTCGGTCGTCCATGTCTTATAATTCCTGACACGATGTTTTAATGTGGCTAAAAATTGCTCATCTAAATGAATACATTGGAATTCAATGCTTTAGATGGTCGCAATTTTTTTACGCAGCTGAATTAGCCATGTATATATGGTCTTGTGAATAAGACCGAAGTCTGTTGAAATGTCAACTTGATATATATTCCTAAGTTAACTGAGAACATTGATGGCAAACGTCACTTAACAATAATTCCAAAAATTAAATGTTCCATCTGAAAATAATTGTGTAATATGCCATAACTTAATCATTTTATTTCTATTGATTAGTTTTGCTTTAATTACCATTGAATTAATTGTGTTGTTTATACTCTCTTTTTAGATCACATCAGTATGCCCGCAGTGCCACGCGTGTCAACCTCTACTAAGGCAGCTCCCCCCTCCAGCTTATCTACGGATTTCTCCCTTTCAAAGGCCCCAGCTCCTGCACTCCATGCCCCACCAGAGAACCAGGAGCCTATCGGTTTGTGCTACCTCAACCTACGGGACAAGGAGGGGAGAGATGTCAACCAAAATCTTGTTACAGAGGAAGCCAGACCAAGAACAAAATCTGATCCAACACCAAAGGGGTCACTCGACCAACATGGAAAGGAGGATATCAAGGATTCGCCCGAAGTCAGCAGGTCCCGTTCCTTCACAATGGACACCCAGGTGAAAGTGGAGAGTGCCCAATTCTATTGTGACTCCTGTAAGGCCAAAATAAAAAGTCGTTTGGGCGGAGGCGGTGTGGATGTGAAATACAAACCCTCGTGTGGATCCTCAACCTGTAGGGACAACATGGTTGATCTCATATCCTTGCCGCCTCCTGAACATATTAAAAATGAACAGGGAGAAGAGGTTGAGGATGGAAGAGAAGGTGAGTCATATGAAAGGGAGATAGGTGAGACAGCAACCGTTTTGCCTTCTGCAGCCCCCCCTCCACCAGGATTTGGGGATAACAGTTCAGATGAGGAAGAAACCAAACAAATTAATGTAAAGAGTCAGGAGAAAGTCAGGGAACAGGAAAAAGACAGTGTGATGCCAGTATGTGGATATGAGGAGTTGCCAGTCACATTAATCGACAGTGTCCAGACACGGACCGTCAAAGATCATGCAAAGGAGCTTGATGATGCTCTGGTTTCCACTCTGCAAGCTTTGGAGGCCCTTGCTGCTTCTGAAGACTTTCCCAGTCCAGCACCCCAACCCACAGCAGGTATGTTGTCACTTTATCTATTGATCATGGTCATTATAATTTTAGATCATGTGAGAATGAACAGTAATCTACCGTAGCTCTACTGCCACCACTATATGAACACCTTCTACTCTCACTTACTATCTCCTTCCCTTATACATGAGATCTTATAACATTTATGCTACAAGATCTCACGGCAAGGTCTTCCTTCCCTCTCTACCAATTTGTAATTCATTTTGTACATGTTTATTGTTCCTGTTTTTTATATGTACTCTACTTAAATCCCCTGTTTTCATATTACGCCTCCTTGGAATTAATGGCGCTTTGTTGTTATTATTATTGCTAGTAATTGTAATCTGAAGAATGATTAAAATCCTTAAAGGCGTTGTCCCATGAAGTTATCCCCTAGTCATAAGATAAGAGAGAACTTGCTGAGCAGTGAGGGCCCGACTTCAGGGAACCCCATCAATCCTGAGAATGGTGATCTGGAGCATCCTACTATGACAGCAATGGCAGTCAAATGCATACCGCTGCTCAATTCTTTTAAATGGTACTGTCAGAAATAGCCGTGTGTCTATTTTTAAGGAACAATTGCTTTAATTTCCGTGTAGCCTACACACAAAATACAATATTAAAACTTAACAAGTGTTTTTATTTTAAACTTATGCTTAAAGGGGTTGTCCATAGAGATGAGCAAATATACTCGTTTTGAGTAATTACTCGATCGAGCACCGCGATTTTCGAGTACTTCCGTACTCGGGTGAAAAGATTCGGGGGCGCCGGGGGGCAGGGGGAGGCGTGGCAGAGCGGGGGGTAGCAGCGGGGAACAGGGGGGAGCCCTCTCTCTCTCCCTCTCCCCCCCACTCCCCGCTGCAACCCCCCACTCACCCACGGCGCCCCCCGAATCTTTTCACCCGAGTACGGAAGTACTCGAAAATCGCAGCGCTCGGGTGAAAAAGGGGCGTGGCCGAGTAGGTTTGCTCATCTCTAGTTGTCCACTTTCTACTGCTTTTACATTTTTGTATTTCCTTAGTTATAGTATAGGAAATCACACCGTTTTCGAATATACATGTATTTGAAATTCTGCTCATATCCTTTTCTTATACCAGTGCAGTGGCCCCTACCTACACAGTAGAATGGTATAGTCCATGGACTGGACTGTCCATAGTAATGAATGTCAGTCATGTGACCTAACATATTATGTGACCCCTGGTATTGAATTTACACTGATCAGGTGTCTAATAGGTGACTAGTAGATTACTGAGGAGTAGAACTACCGGCAGCATGTCTTATATTCTTCTCCCTGTCTTCTCTGTATGTTGTTTTCAGTTGACTTTATTAAACAACAACATGAGAACATCATCTGGAAACAGTTGGGTATTTGCTTTGAGCAGTTAACTTTCTTAACAACAGATGTTAAAGAAAATGTAGACACAACTTTCTCCAGGTGATGTTCTCATGTCGCCGTTAATAAAATCAATTGGAAAAGAAAACCATCACACAGAGGAGGCAGGGAGAAGAATATAAGAGATGATTCTTCATAGACGCTGAGGGCTTAGTCACACGTGCGCATCGGCACCCATACACGGGCGCCAATGCGCCCATGTGACTGAGCCCTTACTGCAGAAAGAAGACGGCCATACTTCAAGACAGACGACTCTCTGCAGCGCTGAAGAAATGACCGGCAATGACGCTGGTCACGTGTTCTTTCTTCCGGCGCTGCAGAGACGTCCGTCCTGAAGTGCGGCGGTCTGCTACCTGCAGTAACACGGGCGCCGATGTGACTAAGCCTTGAAAGATATGATGACACTGCAGGTAGTAATACTGTATGAGTTCTACTCCTCGGAAATCTACTAGTCACAAGTTAGGTTTGTAAATGTCACTAGTATATGTATGTTTTCATACATTTAGATATTTTGGAATTGTGTGCTTTTTTTAAATATATTTAAGTATGTATAAGATCTGTGGCCAATAGACTGTGAGGTCAAATACAATGTGTGTGTTTTTGAAGGGGTTGTACCAAAACTGCAAGTTATCCGCAGGATAGGGGATAACTTGCTGATTGATGGGGTTCTCACTACTGAGACCTCCACCGTTCCTGATAACAAAGGTCTCGTGTCCCTGATCCTCCTCTCTGCGAAGGTACTGCACTCCTGCATTGAATAGAATGCAGGTCATGCAAGCGCACCAGTGGTCCATTCATTGACAATAAGACTGTCGAGACGCCTGAGCAACAGCTGCTCGGGTATTTCTGTCAGCCCCATGGAAATTAATGGAGTGCTGACCATGAATACTCGGCCAATGCTCCTTACTAGAGATGAGCGAGCATACTCGTCCGAGCTTGATGCTCGTTCAAGTATTAGGGTGCTTGAGATGCTCGTTACTTGAGACGAGCACCATGCAGCAATACAGCCGGCTCCATTGAAAGCAATGGGCTGCCGGCGAGCGCGGGATGAATTTTTGGGAAGGGCTTAAAAATATAAGCCCTTCCCTGAAATTCATCCAGAAATGTGTAAAAATATATATACTCACCCGGTCCCGGCAGACGGAGTTCAGCCGTGGTCGGCAGCAGTTCTCCTGAACTGCTCTCTGTAGTATTCAGCAGCCGGGGATTTAAAATCCCTGCCTGCTGAATGAGCTGCCTCTGATTGGTCACAGCCTGACCAATCAGAGGCAGCTCTCACTCACACCCATTCATGAATTCATGAGTCGCCCATTGACTTCAATGGGGTTCGTTACTCGAAACGAACCCTCGAGCATCGCGGGAAGTTCGACTCGAGTAACGAGCACCCGAGCATTTTGGTGCTGGCTCATCTCTACTCCTTACACAGTAATGTCACTGTGGGGGAAGATGCAACCGGTGTTGTTATAAGTGTCTTGTATTTGAAAATGTCTAAAAATACTCATTTTAACCCCTTAACACACTTGAAATAATTGTATATCAAGGGAATTGGGCAGTGAACGCATTTTCATGTATTATAAAGTTGATTACATGGATGACGTGGACAGATTTATAAAACTGTCTAAAAGAGGAACTTTTTGTTGCCCATAGCAGTTTTTATTTTTTTAAAAACATTCTAAGAAATGAAAGCTGTGCTCTGATTGGTTGCTATAGTCAACATAGACAGGGAGATTTATGAAACCATCTAACGGAGCAAATCCAGAGTGTAATCTGCAGTGATTCTACTGAAATCCTACAATGACAAAAAAACACACCAGATGGTGCATTTTTTTCATGGATTTCAAGTGGAAATGCTGTGGTTTTGCTGCTGATTTTACACATTGCATACCACAACAAGCAATGGACATGCTATGGATATAAAATTTGTACCACGTGCCAATTTCCATGCTAACTCCATGCAGATTTTTTCAGCAGGCTGTGGATGAATGGGTCCCCAGAATCAATTCTACTTGTGGGCAGTAGGTACCTCAGTCCAACACTGCTAATCTCAAGTTTGTCTGTAGTGTATGTGCAAGTATAATCATAGTCCCAAACCTCGCAAAACAGTCAAGACACAGAAAGATCACCACCTAAAACTTAAAGGGTTTCTCTGGGATCACAATATTGATGGGCTATACTTAGGATAGGCCATCAATATCAGATCGGTGGGGGTCCAACTCTCGATACCTCTGCTGATTAGCTGTTTGTACCACATACATTTAATAGTGTCTGTGCTGGGGGGGTCATGAGGACTAGAATTTGGGGGAAAAAAACTGGAACAGACATCTTCAAGTTCTACATACAATTCAACAGAACAACTGTCAAAAAATCTGGTGCATTTTAAGGTTGCCTATTCTAAGGGTACGTTTACATGGGCCAACAGCCACCTGAGTAATCACTCAAAAGACAGATTACAGGCAGCTACTGTTCAGTTAAACACAGGACCCGACTGGGAAAATGAGGAAGAATTACTCACTTTTCAGAGACGTTTGGTTTTCAGTAAAACCAAGTCTTTAAAACAATGATTGAGTACACCACCACTTTTGGTTGCTCTCCTTGGGGAGAGACGATGGCATCCCCAGACCCGCTTACCTCACCAGCTGTCTCCACACAGCCCCTGGATGCTCTCCTTAACGACAACCCTCTTGACCTTCTTCAGACATTTCATATTTTCCACCGATGCAAGAACCCCACTCCAAGGTTCATTATATTCTTGAACTTGTCCAAAATGGCCATAAATGTATACTACTAAATTCTTCTGTGATGCTTTGACTTGAAGTTGCCCTTCAGTATAAGAACTCTCATCTGTTCTATGTTGTGTCCGTGACTCAAAAAATGTTTTACAGACTTGGTAAAAAGTCATACATTGATTTGAAGGAATGCTGCCATCCAATAGGTGGTGCTGCAGAGGTATTATATTATTCCATCTTCCTTATTTGCAGGTCTGAGGGAGAGATAACACACATGCCTGTGACCCCCTAACAGTAATTTAGAGATCATAAAACTCTCACATTCCTAACCAGTGGACTAATTAAATATTTATTTCTCTGCTCATCTTGTCTGGTATTTTTTTTAAGTGCAAATTATTCTCCCTATTTCTGTGCCTTTTCATGTGTGTCCATTTGTACAGACCTGTTCCATTATGCCTGAGGCCTCAGTCACACGGGCGCATCGGCACCCGTACACCGGCGCCGATGCGCCCGTGTGACTGCAGGAAAGAGACGGACGTACCTAAAGACGGCCGTCTCTCTGCAGCGCCGGAGGAAAGAACACATGACCGGCAATGAAGCCGGTCACATGTTTTTTCCTCCGGCGCTGCAGAGAGACGGCCGTCTTCAGGTACGGCCGTCTGCTGGTGTCAGTCACACGGGCGCATCGGCGCCAGTGTACGGGTGCCGATGCGCCCGTGTGACTGAGGCCTGAGGAAGAATTCTGAGAGGTTCAAAAGCTCACAATAACATCATGTATTTTTGTTAGTCATTAAAAGGTATCATATCCACAGGATTACTTGGTTTCTCTTGCTGAGAACAATTACATTTTGCTCTACTGGCTACCAAACCTTTTTTTTTCGTTTTACCTAATATATGATATACTTGCATAACTCTATAGAATGCATTTGTCTTGTCTTCTCTGCCTGGTTCTCATTTTAGAACACTCTATCTGGTTGAAATTTTAAAAAACAATTTAAAACAGTGAATAATACTGCTAAATATCAATTTGTAAAGCCTATTGACTGTAATTGCATATATACTGTATAGTTTACATTATCAGGACACGTGAACATATAAAATTTCATTTACAGAACATTTGAAATAATTTGCTGTCATACTTTTTAATTACAGAAAAAATATCTCTTTCTTTCAGGCCTCATTGTCCTTGCTACCATTACTCCGGAGTCATCCCTGGATTCAGGTCATGAAACAAACTCCTCAGAACTCACTGATGTTTCAGAAATGGTAACAGCTATGAAGCAGCATCACAACACTGCCTACTTCCTGGCCCACCACCTTAACAAGGAGAGTCTGCTTTCTCGGAAGGATCTCCCATTTAGAATTCAGACATGTACAGCTCAGGCTGTTCTCTCCTCTCCTTACTCTTTAGGTCGCTTAGACGCTAGCCCACTCTTAAAGCCTGCAATGCATTTGATAGGGGCTGGTTTGCAGCAAGAATCAACAGATGCGTCTTCAACTACACTGTTTAATTTAGGTAATGAAGTAGCCACACATACATCTCCTGAGGAATCTCGTGAAGACCCTTGTTTTACCACACCACTAAGGACCACAAAAATCACACACAACATTTCAAAAAAGAGTTCTGGTCAACCATCAACTTTCACAGAAGGCTCTTCTGAAGCAAACTTGTCATCTCCGACAGGCCTCAAGAAAGGTTATGCGTTTCCAAATGAAAGAGATATTGAGGAACGTAAACCCTCACCGGGTAGCCTATGTGATTGCCAATTGTCACAAGGAGAATCCTCTCCAGTAACATTGAGTGAACCAAGTAATAGAGGACATGATGTACTTCACTTATCCCCAACAGATGATGAGAGGCTCCATGCTAAAGCTTGCTCTGCCAAGACGCTGGAGGAGCAGTGTCAAAGCCCAAAGATAGTTGAAAAAAAAGATATAACCAAACCCCTTGTAGAAAATATAATTTCACCAAACCTGAGCAAAAGAAAGCAGGAAACAAGCGAGATAACTCTCAAAACAGAGAACATCCCTTCTGCCTCCAATAACTTGTTGCCTACACGAGACAGTTCAAAAATAACAATCAAACCAGATACCGACATGGCAACAACCTTAAAAATACCTGAAAAAGTGCCTACTCCAGTTCATCTAGAAGATTGTGATGCACCAGCTAAACCAAGAACGAAAGCTCCCTTCAAGTTGCGGAAACTCTTTTCTGCAACATTCCCCACACGTATGAGACGAGAAACAGATGAGCGACAAGCACAGCTGCTAAAGGTTAAGCAGTATGAAATGGAGTTCCTTGAAGAACTGCTTAAGCCACAAGGAAAAGTGAATGCCCAACACTCTGAAGCTCCTTGTCCTTTAGTACCTGGACGATGTTCATGTCAGGTACGTAGCAGTCCTCTACAAAAGGTACCAGGAATGTCACGTGAACAGAGGCGTAGCTGTGATTGTAAACGTATTATAAGAGGTATACGTGTCCCACCCAACCCTGTTCTAGAACCGGAGCTAAGGAGCAGGTCAAGAGTGACTGGGACCGGACCTACAGGTATTCGACTTGTCCGGTCTTCAAGTCTTGAGTCCCGGGGAACAGAAAAGATGTCTTCATGTGTTAGCACCTCCATAACACATGGTGAGAGCAATGTGCATTATTCAAAGTTGCCACCAAAATGTAACATAACTGATGGAGATAAAAAGGAAGCAACCTTTAACCCTCCTTCTACTAAACTGCAGAAGAAAGACAGTGATCCTTTGATTCTTAAAAGTAAAATGCTAGACACATCAGGGAGCAAGGAGGAAACAAAGACTTCAGTTATTCTTCCACGGCAAGGAGACATTATTTCTGTCCACACCAAGTTGCCTGGAGAGGAAGGGTCAATTACAGGGGAAAAATGTTGCTCTTTTCGTCATTGCTTTAACTGCCGTAGATGCTTATCTTCCGATGACAACAATGATAAGGACGAGTTATCCTACTCTATCCCCATGCAGATCCTTCCAGGAATGCGAGCGAATTCAGACAATGCACCTATTTTAAGTCAGACCCTTCAAGTCTTGGATGCTACTGTATGTAGTAGCCCCGAAGATATTCAAACTCAAGAGATTGATCTCCGTACTGCCACTTTTGAGGGCAGTCTTGCGAAAGTCACTGCCCTACGTGGACATTCTTATTCCCTACCTGATGGCTTCATGTCTGTTCAACTTGACACCAGTGAACTTCTTACAATTTTGCGCCAGTGCCTGGTAAGCACTGAGACTGGAGCACCTAAGCTTAATTCAGTGCATCTTAGTCAACGCAAACAAGAGTTAACATTGCGCTTTAAAGAATTCAGGGCATCTTGCAGGAGAATGGCTGGAGTTGATAAGAATCCAGAACATATGCTAACTGCAGTGACTTCTAGCTTTCAGGTTCTTTGTGGCTTGATAGAGACTTTTGTAAAACTGGTGTTTGTGATCCGATCAGAAAGTCAACGTCAGGAACTGTTAAGCAAAGTAGAAGAAGTGGTGAGAAATTATACATTCTTGCTCAGAGCAGCAGAGGAATCCAGTGCTCGGACAGCTGGATATGGCCAAACTGTAGTAGGTCAGTTAGCTAAGCAATCTGCTTCAGTGGCTACAGCAGTCAGCACCTTTTCCCGGTCTATAAAAACCCTAATGAGCAAGTAATATAGAAAGCTACTAATTAAACCATTAAACATGTTTGAACTTTGTGTGCGAAAAACTATAAAAATATCCCTTTTGGATACTACCAGCCTTAATATGCATATGGAAAAAACTAGTTTGGTGTGAGATTCTTAAGTGCTTATGACTGTATATTATTGATAACGTTCATCAAAGTTCATTGATGAATAGAATTCTGTGTTACTATGCTACACCAAGACATCTGATTATAAAATGTAACAATAGTATTGCCTCTATGTATATAGCTACCATCCCACTGTGATTTTCTTAGTTCCACACCTATTCCTTTCTAATAATTATGGATTTTTGTAGTTAAAAAGAAACCCAAACTAAGATGGAAAGTAGGTGCAGCATGCATATTATTCCCTTGACTGAAAAACTTTGAGCATGAGCATCGGCCCAAACTATATATATATTCTATATGTATATATAGAGAATAGAAAATTTTAATTTTGTCTATTTTTCTACTTATTTATGTATTTAAAGGCAATCTGTCACTATCTTTTTGCAACCCTTTCTGAGAGCAGCATAAGGGCTCCTTTCCACGGGCGCTGTGCTTTTCAGCCACACGCACCAGGGCCAAAAATTGCATGAATGAGAGGCAGTCATGGCTGCATCTACCAAGTCATGGCTGCATCTCCCATTTTTACACCCATTGAGATGGCAGGGCTGAAGCATATATACGCACAGACCAGAATACCGTCGGCTGGGGGGAGAGAGTACAGCTCTGCTAAACTCCCTCCCCCTTCCCTCCCCCTCTCCGCCCCTTGCCAGCTGTCAGCAAGCGGAGGGCATGGGATTGGACGGGAGCTTAGCAGAGCTACTGTGCTAAACTCCCTACCCTTCCCTCCTCAGCCTATGGGAGCTGCTGCTAAACTCCCTCCCACCTCCCTTTTCTGGCAGCTCTCATAGCCTCCCATAGGGGTCTATGGGACAGGCCAGCATATTCCAGCGAAGGATCAGTCAAGACCTATCTTCTCAGCCAGCATTTTTAAAAATCGCCCATCTGAACAAATGCATTGGAATCCAATGCTTCAGATGGTCGGGGGTTTCGGCCGACGTTTTATCATAGCAAAATAGTCATGATAAAATGCTTGTGTGAAAGCAGCCTACGATAGTGACAGGCACACTGATTACAGTGATAGTTCTGCTGTATAAATCTGTGCAGTAGTTTGGGAGAAACTTGGATTTTATTAATATCAGCCAGACACAGAGGACTAGACTTAAATATTTATAAGCTGCAAATAGCCACACCTACCCTGCCCTGTAGCCAATGATTGACCATCATCTGCCTATTAGCATAGGGAAATAGCTGTCAAGCAGTGGCTGGAGGGTGAGTTGGGCGTTACTCATGAGTATGGAGGACTAGTCCAATGTGTTTGGCTGCTACAGATAAAATGCAAGTTCTTCCAAAAGTATTGCACAGATCTACACAGCAGGCATATCATTGCAATCAGCATGACTGTCATTACCTTATAGTGCTCTCAGAGAGGGGTGCAAAACGAAGGTGACAGAGTCTCTTTAAGATGTAACATATAACAAACCTAAAATATAAATATTAAAGCCCATTATAGCAATTGCCAGCTCATGATCTTAGCGGACTAAAAAAAGGGTACAGACAAAATTCTGTGATCAAACGTAATCATTATATGTGTGTAGAATTGGATTTGGGCTGCGCTGTGACCGCGCACATGACGTGTCATACAAAGTGCTTGGTTTTACCATCAAACCTGGGATGTGTTTCTATACTAGATAAGTGAATTAGAATCTTGATTACAAACGTTTACTAAGGAATGGATTTAAACTGGCCATAAATTAGAGATGTTAGATCTCCTAAAAGGCTGATTTAGACACTTACTGCTGACTATAGGCACTTTTTGTGACATGAAGAAGTAATCACTAATCTATGGTCACATTAGAGTCAGTCAACTAACTTCAAAGTATGTTTTAAACTTAGGGAATATACTTGTGTAACTGGATAGTACTTTTGTCACAGTAGTACTTTAATTGTTTCTGTTTTACCTATATTAGTAAAAATGTGCCTACAGTTTAACTATTCTGCATAATGTGAACATGTAAAGAATAACAGAATGGATAACCTGATTTTTGCCATGTCCTTGCCTTATGTTTTGATAGGAAAAATGTTCTTTTACAGCTGAAAGCTTATGCGCCTAATCTATAACTTTCTGAAGTACTGTAATCCCTTTGGAGCTCCTGTCCATCCATTCGCGAGTAACGCAGTGCACGCTTTCCATAGCGCTGCCTCCTGTCCACTAGTGGACAATCATAGCGATTCTCCGCTCGCAGGACTCAAAGTGCAGCATATCTGTTAGATAGGCCTACCGCAGAGAACTGTCAGTTCTTTCCCCTGCTCCCGGGCAGCGGAATATCACTAGCGATATTCCGCCTCGCCCGTGGACAGGGAGCCTTATGTAAAGCTAGGCTTTGGAAATGGTCTAAATATGCTTAGATTACATACAATATAATGTTTTCTAGACCCCCTCACACATTGATACAATACACATTGGCAGAAACCAGAGTCATGTGAAAGCTGTGGACTTAAAAAATTTTTTTAAAATCGAACTACCTTATATACTTGAGTCTAAGCCGACTTTTTCAGCACATTTTTTTATGCTGACAAAGCCCCCCTAGGCTTATACCCGAGTGAGGGACTAGGTAAAAAAAAACCCGCAATACTCATCTCCCAGCCGGCATCTGTGTCCCCAGCGGTGCAGCAAGCTGCTTGAGAATTCTCCCCTCTGCCATCTCCCTGCTCGGCTTTGAATTCTCCCATGATCAGCGCTGTGTTAGTAAGCGCTGTGATTCGATTAAGCGCCAGCCAATCACAGCCGCCGCTCAATCATTCACAGCCATTCAGTGAATTACATCACTGAATGGCTGTGATTGGTTCATCGAGTGCCGGCTGTGATTGGCTGGTGCTCGATCCAATCACAGCACTTACTTGCTAACAGCGGGGAAAGTCAAAGCCAAGCAGAGAGATGACAGCGGGGAGAATTACATAGCAACTTGCAGCACCACCGGGGAGACCATCGCGCCGGGGACACAGACGCTGGCTAGGAGGTGAGTATTGTGTTGTTTTTTTTTTACCTAGTTTAGCTAGGCTTATACTCGAGGCACCTAGTTTTCCCAGTTTTTGTGGTAACATTAGGAGACTTGTCTTATACTCGGGTCGGCTTATACCCGAGTATATACAATATTTGATTTTCAAGAGTTTGTTTTATGGAACGGAAGAGGTTGCAGTGGTAGTCTACTATTGAATTTCTACAATCCCCAATATAATTGGACAAGAGAACATCCGATGACTTCTACAGGTCCATGTCTATACCTCCCCATCCCTATACCTCCTTTCAGAAGTTTTATTGTCAGAATATACAGCATCTGCTAGAAGGGAATAGGGCATAAATCATTGTATGCTGTGTTATGGAGCTGTTCTTCCCTAGAAGCATTGCTACAAGCATTGCTGGGATGAGCACATGACATCCCCTGCAGATCTGTGCTATGAAGCCAGTCAGTTTCTACTATGCCACACTGGATGAATTGATCAGTTTTTTCTTCAATGGAGATCAACTTTTAAATGATTAGATATGAAGGAAATCTAATTGATAATTTAAAATGTGGTTATCGTTGATTTTACTCCTTCACATCAAAAGGATGTAAAGCCTACAGAATATATTTTAGCATGTGCTTACAATAATGTAGTTCTATAGTTATAGCCAGTGAAACATTATAGTTTATTTATAGAGATGAGCGAGCATCAAAATGCTCGAGTGCTCGTTACTCGAGTCGAACTTTCAGTGATGCTCGAGAGTTTGTTTCGAGTAACGAACCCCATTGAAGTCAATGGGCGTCCCGAGCATTTTTGTATATGACTGGTGCTCCGCTAAGGTTTTCATTTGTGAAAATCTTAGCAAATCACCAAAGTCATGTAAAAAACACAGAAATGGATAGGGCAGGCGAAAAGCAACATGCAGGGCTGCATTTCGGGCCCCCAGGTCCCACTATTAAGCCACAATAGTGGCAAGAGTGAGATCCCCCCCCCCCCCCCACTGTCAGCATAACGATCGTTCTCCTCTGCCACAGCTGTTAGCCCATTGAATTCAATGGAGCCGGCAATACAGCCGGCTCCATTGAAGGCAATGGGCTACCAGCGAGCGTTGGATGATTTTTCGGGAAGGGCTTAAAAATATAAGCCCTTACCTGAAAATCATCCTAAAATGTTTAAAAAAAAATAAAAATTATGTCAGCATTAAGATTGTTCTCCTCTGCCACAGCTGTAACAGCTGTGGCAGAGAAGAACGATGTTAGCCCATTGAATTCAATGGAGCCGGCAATACAGCCGGCTCCATTGAAAGCAATGGGCTGCCGGCGAGCGCGGTATGAATTTTCAGGAAGGGCTTAAAAATATAAGCCCTTACCTGAAAAAGAAAGATTTTTGTGTAAAAAAGAATAAAAATGCAGGCATTCTCTTCAATGGAGCCGCTGCTGCTGCCGGCGACTCAATTGAAGACAATGGTCCGCTGTCACACCTGAATTCTTTTCCAGGGAAGGGCTTTACATATAAGCCATTCCCTGGAAATGAATTAAAAGTGATTTAAAAAACAAAAAAATAGATACTCACCTCCCTTCAGCTGCCGGGGCTCAGCCCTGTTTTCTCCTGCTGTCCCCTGCACTGTGGTGCTGAACTGCTGTCATTCAGCTGAGAGCTGCGCTGAGCCAATCAGAGGCAGCATTCACTCACCCATTCATGAATTCATGAATGTGTGTGAGTGAGAGCTGTCTCTGATTGGTCAGGCTGTGACCAATCAGAGGCAGCTCATTCAGCAGGCAGGGATTTTAAATCCCCGGCTGCTGAATACTACAGAGAGCAGTTCAGGAGAACTGCCAGCTGGCTGCAGCTGAACTCCGTCTGCCGGGACCAGGTGAGTATATATATCTTTTTATTTTTATACATTTCTGGATGAATTGTAGGGAAGGGCTTATGTATTTAAGCCCTTCCCGAAAATTCATTGTGCGATCGCCGGCAGCCCATTGCTTTCAATGGAGCCGGCTGTATTGCCGGCTCCATTGAATTCAATGGGCTAACATCGTTCTGCCGGGACAAGGTGAGTATATTTTTTTTTACTTTTTACACATTTTAGGATGATTTTCAGGTAAGGGCTTATATTTTTAAGCACTTCCCGAAAATTCATGCCGCGCTTGCCAGCAGCCCATTGCTTTCAATGGAGCCGGCTGTATTGCCGGCTCCATTGAATTCAATGGTCAGTGCTCGTTTAATCGAGACGAGCACCGCGTGGTGCTCGTCTCGAGTAACGAGCATCTCAAGCACCCTAATACTCGAATGAGCATCAAGCTCGGACAAGTATGCTCGCTCATCTCTATTTATTTATGTAATCTCTGTTTATCTTTATCATCTATCACTATTATTAGTGTTATTCCCAACCTACTGATTTAGCAATATGACAAATTATGAATGGGCTACAAATATCATTGTTGACTTTGCATGCCTAGTTTTTCTAAACCATCAAAGTTTAGATATAAATTTTGGATTAAGGCCTCATGAACGTGACAATATTGTAAGTTGTATGGAGCTGTAATGCAGGGCCATACTTCCCTCTGCCTCAGGGCTCTTTGAGACGAGAGTAAAATTCTGCACTGTTAGCAGCGCTGCTAATAGCACTGTGAGGATCGCGTTAAAGGGCTGCTTCAGCTCCTGCGGGCTGAGTGCTTTCAAATCTCCCATAGGAGCCAATGGAAAACACACAGCAAAAATAGAACATGTCCTATCTTTCCCGCACCTCGGAGGCAACATGTGAGTTTGCACTTGCATGAACGCGAAAGTGCGTGCAATTTCGCGTTCTTAAGATTCTTTCATGTGAATGCTTCTGCAGGTACCTGTTGGTTCCTTATAGAAGCGTGCTTTGCACAGCTTCTAGCTGTGCGAAAATTACGTTCACCTGAAAGGCCTAAAGAAGTTTTTTTCTGTTAAAGGGGTATTCCAGGCTTTAACGTTATTGATTACTTATCTGTGGAATAGGTCATCAGAAAAACGGTCATCAGTAGTTGATTGGTGGAGTCTGCCATTTGGGACAGCCGTCAATCAGCTGATCTCAGCCCTTGCACTCACTGCCATGAGCTGGACGTCCAGCAGTGTAATAGAAGGCTATGCTCCCATAAGAATCAATAGGAGCTATACCTTCTATTGCACTTCTGGCTCCGACCCCAATACGGATGAGGCTATCATCTGGCCTGCTTAAGTAAATGTGGTAGCTGACATCAGCTGATTGCCAGGGTCTGGAGCAGTGGACCCCTGCCATCAACTATTGAGGAAAACTTTTCAGCAATCATGTTATTATCATCATAGCAAGATTATAATGAAAGGTAATGCCTATACATAGGTATCATAGGATCCACCTTTCCAGTTAGTGATCACAGATGACTTCTTCCCCTTCCTGCACAATGACCTCTGCAGAGGAGAGTTCCATAATCTAACTGCTCTTACAGGAAATCTTCTTTCCTCTAGATGTAGCATGTTTTAGAATCCCTTCAAACATTTTACCCACAATAGAGGTAATACTTACCCGCCTGTAATTGTGGCACTATGATCACTGGCATCATTATGGAGATGGTACATGACCAAGTACCCGGAACTCTCCGATAAGCAGGCATCATTTGCTGTAATACCATTATAATACATTTGATAGAAAACATAAAATAATACCACATATTTGGTATTCCTATATGTGTAACATGTATTATAAATACACATTTTAGGTAAGGGAGTATGATATTAAAAAAACTGCTCTTTTTTACCTCCTTAAAATTAGATGAGTGGAGATCAAACAATAATATAATCGCAACGCAACAGAAAAACAAACAAGTTATATAATATCAAAATCGAAAAGAAATTGGTGCAAAGTGTTAAAAACTACGGTAACAACAGATAAAAAAAAATACAGGCACACCATTGGGTACATTTATTTTCCTCATTTATATAACCCACACTTGCAGCGTTGTACAAAGATTGCGATCAGTCACATCGGGCCCTTTGCCCTCTTCCCATGGGTTTGAAAAATTGTAGTAAAAAGAAGAGAATGGAGCAATACCCAGGAGGCAAAGTCAGGCATCTTCATAGAGAATGTTTCCTTTTCAGGGAAGGATATGGGGACTATAATAGAGTTTTTGACCGATGCAGCCAACCCAAAAAGTCATAACTTTTGAAAGAGGACGTATATACTAACCAGCATGAGGTTAAAAAAATATGTGTAGGCGCAATCTTCTTTATAAAAAGCATGAAACCTTAGGCTAAATTTAGTTAGGGCTGTAGAGCCCTTTCCACAGCTTTGCTCAGACACTACATCTCTAAAACATTACTAAGGAAGGGGCGCTACAGCCCTGAAAGACTAGAAGGGGCGCTACAGCCCTGAAAGACTAGAAGGGGCACTACAGCCCTGAAACACTACTGAGGAAGGGGCACTACAGAAGGGTTGCTGCAGCCCTGAAATACTACTGAGGAAGGGGCGCTACAGTCCTGAAACACTACTGAGGAAGGGGCGCTACAGCCCTGAAACACTACTGAGAAAGGGGCGCTACAGCCCTGAAACACTACTGAGAAAGCGGCGCTACAGCCCTGAAACACTACTGAGGAAGGGGCGCTACAGCCCTGAAACACTACTGAGGAAGGGGCGCTACAGCCCTGAAACACTACTGAGGAAGGGGCGCTACAGCCCTGAAACACTACTGAGCAGGGGGCGCTACAGCCCTGAAACACGTTTATGCATGCTGGTTTGCAATAAAAAAATAGAGAAGATTTAGGTTAATTTTTGCTCAATGTCTTGTGCTTCTCTTTAAGAAGATTGCGCCTACACCCATTTTTTTTTTACTCACGCTGACTTTGTTTTCAGGGGGGCTCACAATTTATATTTGCTTATTAGTATGTTTTTGGCGTGTAAAAGGAAAGCCAGACAAACACAGAAAGAACATGCAAACTCCATGCAGATGTTGCCCTAGTTTAGATCTGAAGCGCCAGAACCAAGACAATAGTGCTAACCACTGAGCCACTATACTGTTAGATATAAAATATGGTTAAACCAGCATGAAAAATTTAGACATAAGACCCTGGTGTCATATTTTTTTTCCATTTTTAAAGGATCCATCACTAATCCATTTTAAACAAATCCTCATGAGCCCTAATATATTCTATTGACACATTTGGCATTGGACATCAGGCAGCAAAATAGTTACATTACATGTTCAAATTTCCAAAATGTTATAATAATGTTTTGTATAGTATATGACATTATATATTGCCACAAGGTATATTTACCGTTTGCACAATGTAATAAATGGTGGTGTGTGGATTCCAGAAAATGTAACGTCTAAAGGTCGAATGATAGCGTGTCATTGCAGTATTTGTGGTAGAATGCATGTGGAAGGAGTAAAAAAAAAGTCCTTAAAGCAGAATACAAAAATGACAGCAAAGCAAATATTTTATTAGAACTAGGATCTGGCAATCAACTTGAAATCCTACATGTGAAACTTTTATGTCTGTAAACTCAAACTATAGGATTTGGCAGTCGACTTGAATCCTACATGTGAATCTTTTATGTCTGTAAACTCAAACTGTGTGATCCTAATAGCTAAAAAAAATTCTGGAAGGAAACTTTCATGTGTAAAATGTATGTACAAATAAATATATAAATACCATATTATATATACATATAAATAAATATATATATATACATATTCAGATATATATTTCACTATATATAAAGATTTTATTTCTTGCTCTGCTTAAAAAAAACTGTTATTAAAAAGTGTCAACCTGTTGTTATCCAGATTTTTGTGTCTGCTTATTTAACATAACATTGCAACTTCAATTTACAATTTTCAACACTTAAACATTTCTACAATTCATACACTCATACACATTTAAAATCTGAATATAATTGCAAAACTGTTATATAAATATATATACTACCCACATAAAAATGCAAGGTTCTTAGCACATATTTTGATCAAAACATGTCGGCCCATCTGCCACTTGTAAAAGACCATTGCTTTGGATTCCCATTGTTTTAATCAGTGACTCGATGGCTGCCAGAGCTTGGAGGATGTTTAGATGAGAGCCTGCCACGAAGTGAAAGGATGAGCTGAGACGTCACTATTAACTCCACTCAACCTTTTTCGAGTTATGGCTTTGAGGCCTTTTTCCAAAGGACAAGTGTAATGCCGGTTTATACCAGGGTATTCAGGTATCATATATATACTACACGCCCAGGAAAATTGTTCAGTGGAATTTGGAATAATAGTTATGATGCAAAGGCATCAGCTATTTCGTATGCACAAAATTCCCAGGGCAAACCAACATGCAGGTCCCTTCGTTGTCTCATTCTCTCTGCTTGTGCAGCTCGGCGCTCCTCTTTGCTGTTACATATTCGAGGACGCACAGTGATTTCACAGGACTTAGATTTGGAATTTGTTAAATCAAGCTTTTGCAACTTCATGAAACCTTCATTGTGGAACCTCAAAGCATTATAGTTGGGGGTCTTGTTACAGGTTTTGCATTGGGGCCCTGGAACTTCATGTCAGGTCTCTGCTATAATATATATTGTTTTTTTGCGCAGACTGGTTAATGTTTCAGAGCAAATAGCACAAAAAATTATATCCCAATCCCTTTCTCTACTTCCCCTCCATCCTCCTATAATTAACTAATATATTGCCTTCTCCTTCCTCTCCTATAAATAAATCGATCCATAAATAATTTATTTCCCCATCCCTTCTCCTCCATCCTCTGATAGATAAATAATATATTCCCTCATCCCTCTTTCCTATTTTACTCTGGTAAGTAAATAAATTATATATTCTCACATTGCCTTCTACTCTTCTCCCCCATCCTAAGGTAGATAGATAGATAGATAGATAGATAGATAGATAGATAGATAGATAGATAGATAGATAGATAGATAGATAGATAGATAGATAGATAGATAGATAGATAGATAGATAGATAGATATTAGAGATGAGCAAATATACTCTTTTCGAGTAATTACTCGATCGAGCACCAAGATTTTCGAATACTTCCGTACTCAGGTGAAAAGATTCGGGAGGTGCCGGGGGGCGGGGGGAGGCGTGGCGGAGCGGGGGATAGCAGTGGGGAACAGGGGGGAGCCCTCTCTCTCTCCCTCTCCCCCCCACTCCCCGCTGCAACCCCCCACTCACCTACGGCGTCCCCCGAATCTTTTCGCCCGAGTAAGGAAGTACTCGAAAATCGCGGCGCTCAGGCGAAAAAGGGGCGTGGCCGAGTAGGTTTGCTCATCTCTAATAGATATGAGATAAATAGATAGATAGATAGATACTGTATATGTCACAATGCACTTCTACTCTATCCCCAGATACATAGAAAAATAAATAATATATCCGCTTCTCCTCCATCCTCCAACAGATCTATCTATGCTCTAAAATATAAATAATATAGTTCCCATACCTTTCTCCTCTGAGAAATACATAATATATTCTTTTATCCTCTCCTCTCTTCTCTCTCCTCCGATAGATACATAATTGAAAAAATATATTCTCTACTGATAAATAAATACTTTTCAATTCCCCTTGTCCTCTTATAGATAAATAAATAACATATTTCTAAACCCCCTTCTCCTCTGATAAATAATATATTTTCTCATACCCTCCTCTCTTCTTCTCTATCCTCCAATAGATAAATTAATTATATATTCTCCTATTACCTTCTCCTCTATCTTACTATATATATAAGTAACATATTCTCGCACCCCCTTCTCCTTAAATATATTCTCCCTTCGTCTAATAGATGAATAATGTATTCCCCACCCTTCTCCTCTTTTCCTCCATTCTCTAAAACATAAATCATATTTCCCCACCCCCTTTTCCTTATTTCTACCATTCTCCAATAAATAAATATTTCCCAAACTCTTCTCCCATTCTCCTCCATCTATATATATATATAAAGACGAAAGCCCTCACTGACTGACTGACTCACTCACTGACTGACTCGCCAAAAGTTCTCCAACTTCCCGATGTCGTACAAACTTGAAATTTGGCACAAGCATAGATTATCTCCAAAATAGGAAAAGTAATTCGGTCCCAACTAGAGATGAGCGAGCATACTCGGAAAAGCACTACTCGCTCGAGTAATGTGCTTTATCCGAGTATCGCTGTGCTCGGGTCTGAAGATTCGGGTGCCGCTGCGGCTGACAGGTGAGTCGCAGCGGGGAGCAGGGGAGAGCGGGCGGGAGAGAGGGAGAGAGAGATCTTACCTCCGTTCCTCCCCGCTCTCCCCTGCAGCTCCCCGCTCCGTGCCGGCACCCGAATCTTCAGACCCGAGCACAGCGCTACTCGGATAAAGCAAATTACTCGAGTGAGTAGTGCTTTTCCGAGTACGCTCGCTCATCTCTAGTCCCAACTCGATTATTCAATTCTAGTGCAAAAGAATTAGCGTCCAAATTTTACGTACGGAATCTAATTCTCTCACTTCCCGGTGTTATAGAAACTCAAAATTTGGCAGGAGCATTGATTATGTCATAAATAGGAAAGGTTAATGGGTCCCAACTCGATTATTCAATTCTATGCGCAAAAGAATTAGCGTCCAAATTTTACGTACAGAATCTAATTTTCTCACTTTCCGGTGTCATAGAAACGTGAAATTTGGCACGAGCATTGATTATGTCATAAATAGGAAAAGTTCATAGGTCCCAACTCGATTATTCAATTCTAGCGCAAAAGAATTGGCGTCGAAATTTTACGTGCAGAATGTAATTTTTTCACTTTCCGGTGTCATAGAAACGGGAAATTTGGCACGAGCATTGAATATGTCATAAATAGGAAAAGTTAATGGGTCCCAACTCGATTATTCAATTCTAAGCGCAAAAGAATTAGTGTCAAAATTTTATGTACGTAATCAAATTCTCTCCCTTCCTGATGTCATTTTATATAAAGAAAACATTGCATGGTTACCTCCCCGTGGTATTTCCTGGGTAACGCAGAGAACTATGCAAAATGGTGAACATATTTTTTTCCTCAGTATCTCTAAAGTAAGCACGACTTCATAAGATTTTCCGTGTGAACACCAGATAAACACCAGTACCAAATTAACTCGGGCGAAGTCGGGTATATCAGCTAGTCCTCAATAAATTACATAATAATATACCCCCATCCCCTTCCCTTATTCTCCTTTTTCTCCACATAAAACAGCCATGAATAAATTTGAAAAGGAAATAATAATTTAGTTACAAACAGTAAAAGTATATGGTCATGTGACATAATTGGCCAATCACGCACACACTAATGTATATAAATAAATAAATAAATATATATATACGATAGTAGCCATAGGGATATGGGATATGACCGTCACTGCTCGGGGCTCATTCAGGCGAGAGTTTTTAAGTGCGTACACAGGTGCGCACGAAACCGCGTGTCCACGTACGTGCCAAAATACGCTTGTATAAAGGCCTGTGACCATTGCTTTCAATGGGTCGGCCGTTGCTGCCGGTGCTCCCATTGAAAGCAATCCTGCAGGGATTTTCGGGGTAGGACTTTAAATATAAGCCCTTCACCGAAAATCATCTCTAACGTGTAAAAAATAAAAAATACATATACTCACCTCCCCGCCGCTACCGGGGCTCAGGCACATGTTGCCGCTTGGTCTCCCTGCACTGCTCTGAAGCTCTTTCAGCAGGCGGGGATTTACAGGCAGCGCTCGGCCATTCATTGAATTCATTACAGTGCCGGGGACGAAGCAGAGAAGACGCACCTGAGCCCCGACAGTGCCGGAGAGGTGAGTATATATATATATTTTATTTTTTTTACACATGCTAAGGATGATTTTCAGGGAAGGGCTTATATTTAAAGCCCTTTCCTGAAAATCACTGCAGTGCTTGCCTGCATCCCATTGCTTTCAATGGGGCTGTCGGCAGCAGCGATGGCCCTATTGAAAGCAATGGGAGAGCATTGCGATCCTCTGCCACAGCTGTAGCAGGGGATTCTTTACTCCCTGCGGGGAGTGCCATCATTACTGAACACTGTGACAGTGCTGTCACAGTGTTCAGTGACAAGGAGACTCCCTGCGGAGAATATTTACATGCACCATGGACCTATGTGGTGTATGCATGTCCTATCTTTTGTAGGTGTGCACGTTTGCACGCCTGTAAAGCACGGACATGTGAACACATCATAGGAATCCATAGGGTTCTAATAGACGCGTGGTTTTGTGCCACCTATGTGCACACATAAACACGGTCGTCTGAATGAGGCCTCACTTGTAGGCTTCTGACACACTAGTGTATTTGAGGCCATGTGCTGTCTGTGTTAATTCCTGGACAGCACATGGACCCATTATAGCCTATGGGGCTATGCACACTGCCGTGTGGGGAGCAGTGAAGGTAGCAAGCCACATGATTCCCTCTGGAACAATAGAAAGAGAGGATTGCAAATAAGATATGGTGACTGAAACTAAAATGTGGACAAACTTGAAAAGACCCGGGATGCTGCTGTGTTAAAAACACAAGCCACACTGATGAGGGCAGACCTCAATCCCCCACTGTTACTAAACAAATGGGCGACATTAAATGAGTACATCAATGGAGATACACTAACAGTGCGCTAACAAATAGTTATTAAGTGGTGAAAATAGTGTGAAAATGTGTGCATTTAGTCACTGAGGAAAGGCACCTTTTTTCATCTGAATAATTGCTGCCATTTTCAGCAATAAATGGCCAGTGTACATGGCTCATTGTAGTCACTTGGTTTTTAGCTCATCTAAAAACCAAGCGACTATCGGCCAGTGTAAACAAGAGTTGTTCAATCCTTGAACGACTGCCTGTTTACATTGAATGGAGGCGGGCGACCAGAAGAGATTTCCAATGCATCCTGCCTCCACTTACTGAACAACTTTCACTCTTGTGGCCAGGAGCGGTAGTCACTGGAGCGACTGTTCGGCGTATATGTTGTCCTGTGTAAATGTAATTTAGTATACCTACTCTTGGACTTCTTGTCTAAATGTATATTTACAGAACTAGCACCACTAACGCACCTTGTGTTAGTGGGTTACAGCTGCAATAAAGTCGCGACTTGGCACAGCTTCGCTAATTGTGTAGCACGGCTGTCGTTCAGAGTGAATGGCAGTGGCAGATCTACACAATTACCATAGCGCTGCTACATCTGTACATTTGGTTAGCAAAAATGCCAGGTTAAGGACAGTGGTAAGCAACAAACACAATAAACTATTTCACAGGTGAGAAAATACAACAATCCTTACTTTATCTGGAAACAGAGTAATGTGGAAATCCTTCAGCAGAGAAACCAATAGTTGTAGGGACTTTCAGTATCATTATTGTCTGTAATACAGCAGACAGCGCCATCAGACGACAATCTGACAAACTGACAATCTGTACTGCATTTATCTGATTCAGTGCATACATATTCACATACTGACATACAGGGAACAGTGTCAGGCATCACCCACCTGACACACACATAAGATATCAGTTGTCTGGAGACTGCACCTGTGAAAGGGAAGAGGGGGTCTGCATATGATGCAGACAAGGACTACAAGTGTCCAGACCATCCTCAGGGAAGGTGACAAAGACACCACAGACTAGACATGCATCAAATCAAGCTCAGAGGGGGATTAATACAGCATGTATAAACATAATAAAATGACCAGCATTCTCTAGCAAGAGAAGTTGGTATGTATGTGCAGCAGACAAGGAGGATTGGCTGCCTGGAAGGTGTGCTCATGGAATCTCATAGAACTACAGACCCCAGAAGCACAAACTAACAGTACCCCTATGATTTAACTGCATTACTTATATTCTAGTAAACACTCCAAGCAAACAGCTCATGTAGAAAAAAAGAGAAAAACCAGGTAGGGTACATAAATTCAAAAGAGGTAGGACAAATGTCCAAGATGTGAAGGTTCACTTTTTAGGGACCACTGAAAAAACATTGTGATGCAGTAAAGTCTGCACGGACTAATTCTGTCCCATGTGAAAGGTCCCTTAGGGTTTTGCAAGCAAAGGCACAACACTAGTGATAAACATTTTGCTGATAACAGGAACATCCTGAGGAACACAGGTCCCAGCTTCGTGCGATTAGAAGCAGCAGAATTATAACCTTTTCCTGCTAACAGTTAGCATTCTATGTAGTCTTCTTAATTAAACCCCATCAAACATGACATTGTCCTAAATTCACTGGATTAACTTTTCTATTCCCCTTACATGGGGCTACAAAGAGCAGCTTATTACTTTTGGGCCACAAGGGGGGCATTATTATTTTTTGGTGGGCACAGTATGGGAACTGTGACTGTGTAGGAGGCACTGAAAGCCTTAAGGTTAGTGGAAGGATGAGGAGAGTGTATGGAGATGAATTTTGAGTGGATGATCATTTATTTCAGGGGCAAAAGTTAGCCATGCCCTTTTATATAAGCCACACCTTCAAAAGACCACTCCCATTTTTACTGTCATCTACAGTTTGAGAATCATCCTGTGAAAGGCTCTCCAGGTTGACATCTCTGTAAGACACATCTGCAGCCGAAGATACCACAATTTCCACATTGACGACCTGTCTCCAAGAAAAATAAGTAGCAGAGGTTACTTTAAGGAAGAAATTGCATGACTTGGAAAATAGAGATAAGGGGAACAATTTAAGATTTGTGGGCATCCCATAATCAATGACAGGAGACACATTAATACATTTCCTCACCACTCAGCTACCCCAAACCTTGTCACTGGATATACCATCAGACCCACTCTTGGTAAAAAAAAAAAAAAGACCATTGAATTGGATGACCTGGGGAAATGGAGAGAACCATCCAAGGCTGCAAATTATATTATAGCAAATTGCATATGCTGGGCAGCTAGTCATCAAAGGACACTGGTCTTTCAAGACTTCTCAGCTCTAGTTTCCCAGAAAAGGAATGTCTTCATGGATGTATGCAGTTTTCTACTCAGCCAGAGTGTGCAAATTCAACTCTTGTACCTGACTATGCTTCGGGACCAGCATAATGGTCAAACCCGCATGTTCAAAGATCCAGTTGAGGAAAGAGAATTATTTTCACCAAGGAGATGAGGGTTGATCAATCAGAACCGATTTGGGGGAATGCATGACCTGCAACTGAAAATAGTCCTTTGATTGGTGGATAAATGTCCTTTTTTAGGTCTATCTTAAGGCCTCATGTCCATGGGCGGGTTGGATCCCAGGCGGGGAATCTCGCACGGAATCCAGCCCTGCCCGCAGCCAATGAGTCCTATTTTCCTGCATTATTCCAGCGGTGGTGTCCGCGTGGGTCTTTTCACTTCAGGGTTCGCTGTACTACGCATGGTCCTCATGACTCACAGTCGGACATGCGCATTACAGGTTTTTAAAAATAAATCTCCTACTTTCCCGCTGATCCGCGGCACGTCTGTAGTGTCAGCTGCGGGTGTGCCGTGGATTGCATTGACTTCAATGAAAGCCGTCTGTGCGGGACCTGCAGTAAAAAGGAGTATGCTGCAATTTGTTTTACGGACCAAAAGGTCCGCAAAACAAATTTGCATGCTTTAATTCCAGTGCGGACGCCCATGTTTCTCTGTGGGCGGCTTGATCCGCAGATCTCCCACGCGGGTGCTCCGCGGGGATTCCACAAATTAAAACCCGCCCGTGGACATGAGGCCTTATGTTCACCCAAAATTTCTGAATGTGTTTATGTTTATTGTTGTTACAGCTTAAGCAGGTTAATTTTTTTTTTGCGACAACTTATCTTTTTCAGTGGACAGCATTCAACACATGGCCTCCCATGTCACCCTTTCACTCGCAGGGAGATGTGGAAGCACCTCAGCAAACAAAGACCATGCCTACCTACATATACCCACTATACCCACATATACTACTTCACTACAACTTACAATTCTGACTTGGAACGTAGTAGGGTTAAATTTGCCAGGAAAAAGGAAAGAAAAAAAAACTGTAAATCAAAACACCTCAGGCATTTCAAACCAGACATTATACTCTTGTAAGAAACCCATTGAAAGTATTCCTCACCAGACACACTTAGGGCCTCCTTGTTGGGAGACTGCTAGGTCACATTCCAATCTACCAAGTCCAGGGCAGTCACCATCCTATTCTCTTATGAAATCACAGAAACAATATCTGAATCAAAGGATTGATATCTCCTCTAGAAGGGATCAGTAGACAATATGCTGTACATTCTCTCGAACATCTATGCTTCTATCACCACTGACTTCACCTTCTTCTCAAAACTCATGGAACTCCTCAAAGTTCAAGGTGCCACCATTTTTATTATAGTTAGAGACTTTAACCCCTTAATGACATGGCCTATTTTGACGTTGAGGACTAAACGATTTTTGGTAGATTTTCATCTCCATTTTTCCAAATCCATAGCTTTTTTATTTTTCTGTCAACGCGGCCATATAAGGGCTTGTTTTTTGCATGGCGAACTGTAGTTTTTGATGGTGCCATTTTTGAGTACATAAACTATATTGTAAAACTTTTATTATTTTTTTTATGATCGCAGGAAAAGAAAGCGGCTCAATTCTGCCATAGATTTTAATTTTTTTTTTAAGTGTTAATTATGCAGCATAAATGGCACACTACATTTTTTTCTGCGGGCCGGTACGATTACAACGATACCAAAATTCTTATTTTTTTTTAGGTTTTTCAACTTTTCTGCAATGAAAACCCTTTTTTTTTTTAAAAAAAAAATAAAAAAATTTCTAAATCGCTGCATTCAAAGTCCAATAACTTTTTTATTTTTCCATGGACGGACCTCTGTGAGGGTTTATTTTCTGTGAGACGAGCTGTAGTTTTTATTGGTACCATTTTGGGGTACATAGGTGTTTTTTATCACTTTAAGGCCTTAGTCACACGGGCGTTTTTTCACGCGATTTGCGCATCGCATGACGGATGCGCATGCGCAAATCGCGTGACCGGCGCCGAAAAATCGGCCCAAAAATCGCCCGAAAATCTGCTCCTAGCCGCGTTTCATTAGAAACGGGCCGGAGCTGTCCAGCGCATTGCATTCAATGGAGACGGCAATACAGCGGCTCCATTGAATGCAAGCGCTGCGGGCGAGTGTGGGATGAATTGTCGGGAAGGGGTTAAATATATAACCCCTTTCCTGCAATGCATCCTGAAAAGTGAAAAAATAAAAAAAATGTATGTACTTACCTGCTCCCTGCAGCTGGAGATCCCGGCGGCCGGCCTGCAGTGGGTGTGAAGGGGGTGTGACTCAGGCTTGCCCCTGATTGGCTCAGCGCTGAGCCAATCAGAAGCAAGTCTCAGTCACACCCATTCATGAATTCATGAAAGGGTGTGACTGAGATCAGCCTCTGATTGGCTCAGGCTGAGCCAATCAGGGGCAAGCCTGAGTCACACCCCCTTCACACCCACTGCAGGCCGGCCGCCGGGATCTCCAGCGGCCGGGAGCAGGTAAGTACATACATTTTTTTTATTTTTTCACTTTTCAGGATGCATTGCAGGAAAGGGGTTATATATTTAACCCCTTCCCGACAATTAACCCCGCGCACGCCGGCAGCCCATTGCTTTCAATGGAGCGGCTGTATTGCCGCTCCATTGAATTCAATGGGCAAACATCGTTCTTCTCTGCCACAGCTGTTCCAGCTGTGGCAGAGAAGAATGATTTATCTTCTATATGTTCTCATTGGGGTCGGCGCTGCTGCCGCCGGCCCCATTGAGCGCATATAGAGAAGAGAACAGGAATCGCAGATCGCAGATAGGTGCGATCTGCGATTTCTGTTCTCTAATTTATCGGACGAGCGCATAAAAAGCGCTCATGTGTCCGATACCATTGCAAAGCAATGGTTTTAAAAAATCGCCGGGCGCATGCGCATGCGCAAATCACGGCAATAAACGCCCGTGTGACTAAGCCCTTATTGCGTTTTTTGGGAGGCAAAATGCTAAAAAATTAGCACTTTGCCTCAGTTTTTTAGCGTTTTCTTTTACACTTTTGGCCGTGCAGAATAAAAAGCATGTTCAGTTTATTTTACGTGTCGTTACGGACACGACGATACCAAATATGTGGGATTTTTTTTTATGTTAATATGAGCAAAAGCTTAAAAAAGGGTTTTTTTTAAATAGTTTTTTACATTTTTATTTTTTGTACATTATTTTGATCTTTTTTTACACCATTTTCTCCCTCTAGAGGACTGACACTGTAGCACCATGGATCGCTACGATAAGGCATTGCAGAACTTCTCTCCTGCAATGCCTTATCGCTTATTACAGCTATAAGGTGTAGGTGGCATCCTCTTGCCATGGCAACGAGCCGGGCTCTCGGCGATGACATCGCCAGAGCCGGCTGAAGTCACAGTAATCAGAGACACTGATTACTTCAAGACATATGTTATAATTAGAGATGAGCAAGCATACTCGATAAGGCAAACTACTCGAGCGGCGGGGGAGAGCAGGGAGGAACGGAGGGGAAATCTCTTCCCCCCCCCCCCCCCCGCTCCCCCCTGCTCACCGCTGCAACTCACCTGTCACCTGCGCTGGCAGCCGAATCTTTAGAGACGAGCGGGCAGGTACTCAAATAAGGCACTACTCGCTCGAGTAGTTTGCCTTATCGAGTATGCTCACTCATCTCTAGTTATGATACAATAGACCACTTTTCTAGATGTTAGTGTCATACACCTAGAGGACACCCACTGCCACCTCCAAGGCTGTAATGCAAGGACATATTATAGCCTATCTAGCATCTGAGCCCTTTTCTAGAAACTTCCGAATGTAATCTTTAACAGCTCCACTGACTTCTATCTGCAATGTTGGAGCTCCATCTTGTGGCCAGCTTTAATAATGAAGCCTGTAACTTAATTCTACAGCTCTGTATTGGATGTTAATATACTGTGGCTAATAATGGCAGTAGATAGGATAGAGCTGCCATAAGTTGCTGCAATCAGTAAGAGGGAAACAGGGCTCTGCTCACCCTTCTTACACGCTTATGAGCTAAGACCATAAATATCTGTTGAAAATCTTACAAAGAGACTGTAGACAATCCTCTCATGTATAATCTGCTCTTCTCCACTGGGATTCCCTATGATAGACCTTGAAAAAGATTAGGAGAGTTATAGCAGCTGTCAGGTATTAGTGTATCAGTATTAGTGTATCTTGACGCCACCACAAGTACAAGTGAAGCCAAGATACAAGGAGTTTGACAGAGGGTTGACACCCCTTTTTACTGATTGGCTGTCCTGCATTCTCCCCGTCTTCGCCCTTACAGGTCCTGTGGCCACCGCCGGCCGCCGTGGAGGAAGGTGAGAGGCAACGCTCGGTGGTGGTAATCAGACGAGGCCGTGGGGTAAGGGGAGAGCGCTCGGCCTGCACTCTGCAGCGCTGCTGTGCGACGGACCGCTGACCGTCGGTTCACAGAACTTCAGAAAGCTGTGCTGTGGGCCACAGCGGTGAGCGCTTGTGACTTCAGTCGCACGGAACGGCGAGCGTTCCTCGGCATAGGAGGTGGCGGCGGCGGCGGCGGCGGCGGCGGCGGCGGGGGGGGGGCATGTATACTGTCCTTGCAGTTGCTGTCCTCCCGCAGCTCCCCTACAATCACAGCGTTCAGGGGTGGAGGAAGGGTCGGCAGGAAAAGTCATAGTGTCCGACTCCAAGGCAGCGGAGCTCACAGCTGGCCAATCAGCAAATTCTGCAACGGCGAAAAAGGGCCGGCAGGCAGAGTGAAAGCGTGAATGCAGCGGTGGGGACAGGCGGACCAGCAGCAAAATCTGTAACGGAGAAAAAGGGGCATCAGGGACAGTGAAAGCGTGGCTGCTGGGTCGCCTGCTGCAGTCAGCCCGCATATATCTATATTATTCAGCGCAGGTAAAAAAACAAGAACTTGTAAGCCCAAGAAAGGGGACAATGGCCTGCAGCCAATCAGAAACAGGGGGCGCAACCCCCTGTCAAACACCTTGTATCTTGGCTCCACCCCTACTTCCGGTGGCGTCAAGATACACTAATACCTAGTGTATCTTGACGCCACCGGAAGTTAGGGGTTTGACAGGGAAAACGCCCCTCTCACACCCCTAGTTCCCGATAGGGTCAAGAGCAGAAGGTGCTAAAGGGATGCTATGTGACTGAGCAGCCCTCCGCAGCCAAACGCCTGTCCCCCGCCGCCTAAGGATTTTTAATGTGACATTGCCTCAAAGCTCTCCTCCCCCTAGAGGTCTATGCGGGCGCAGCCTGTAACTCTCAGTCGGCCGCCGCCCCCAGTCAGTTAACATACTCTGTGGTCAGCCATAGAAGAGTGTAACATTCCAGTATCTTGTGAAAGCAAGATAGAGATAGAGAGTGCAGAAGGGAGTTATGTCTGGAAGAAATCTCAGTAGTGGTCTGGATCCAGAGAAAAAAAAAAACAAATATGGATGACTCCAAACAGAGACGACATCATCTGTGATCACTGGAGGTAACTGCAGGAGCATACCACTCATCACCGTCGCATTGTCTAGTCTGAGTGAGAGAGGACAAGTGACTCGCACTCTACACTATTGCTATCTATATATATAAAATTGAATGTATGTCTGTCTGCGTGCGTGCGTGTCTGCGTGCGTGTCTGTTTGTCCTTTATGCGCTACTACACCATTCATCCGATCGCCATGAAACTTTGGGAAGTTGTTAAGTACACTCCTGGGAAGATTATAGGCATAGTACAAATATCCTACGATAAATGGCTCGCGAGCGTCGTCGAAAGTTACCCCCCCCCCCCCCCCCCGTAGATCGAATAAGTAAGCCACCTGCTATTGTGATGTCATCACTGATGTCATCAACATCGGACGCCCTTGAACATGCCCCAACATGTTCTGTAAAGCTGCATTGTGATGTCATTAAGGCTCTATTATGACACGTACAGCTTGGAACCACTAGAGCACGCCAGCCAATTACCATTGGAGTTGGAAGTGGGTAAACAAGTACTAGGATATCTTCCTAAGAAGCCACAGCAGCCGGATAAATTGTATGTTCCACCCAACGGCTATTTTATTTAGCCCGCAAGGGGGAAGCAGCGGCCTACAAAATCTCGTTCAGTTCTTGGAGGTTGGGGAATGCTTATGGGCAAGGCCTTATGTCTCATCCCAACTCGATTATTCAATTCTAAGCGCAAAAGAATTAGCGTCCAAATTTTACGTACGGAATTTAATTCTCTCACTTCCCAATGTCATAGAAACTTGAAATTTGCACGAGCATTGATTATGTCATAAATAGGAAAAGTTAATGGGTCCCAACTCGATTATTCAATTCAAAGCGCCAAAGAATTAGCGTTCAAATTTTACGTACGGAATCTAATTCTCTCATTTCCTGATGTCATAGATAGATAGATAAATAGATAGATAGATAGACTGTACGCAATAACCCAGATAGATAGATAGATAGATAGATAGACTGTATGCAATAACCCAGATAGATAGATAGATAGACTGTATGCAATAACCCAGATAGATAGATAGATAGACTGTATGCAATAACCCAGATAGATAGATAGATAGACTGTATGCAATAACCCAGATAGATAGATAGATAGACTGTATGCAATAACCCAGATAGATAGATAGATAGATAGACTGTATGCAATAACCCTGATAGATAGATAGATAGACTGTATGCAATAACCCAGATAGATAGATAGATAGACTGTATGCAATGACACGTACAGCTTGGAACCATAAATACTAGAGCACGCCAGCCATTTACAGTCAGTCTCCATTGGAGTTGGAAGTGGGCAAACATTTACTAGACTATCTTCCCAAGAAGCCACAGAAGCCGGATAAATTGGATGTTTCACACAACGGCTATTTTATTCAGCCTGCAAGGGGGAAGCAGCGGCCTACAAAACCTCAGTGGTCGCTGCTGCCGTCATCTAGATATATAAAAACGAAGTATGTATGTATGTCTGTCTTCTCAGCAACGCGCGACGGGTACGCTAGTATTATATAAAGAAAAAGTGTCAGTAGTGCACCCAGCCCGACTGGCTGTAATGCTGACATTGCTTCAATTTCTTTTATTTGGGGTAAGGCTTAAAGGGGAATTAAAACCTTACTGTTATATGATGTACAACCCCAATTCCCAAAACGTTAGGACCCTGTGTAAAAAATAAATAAATGTAAAGAGAAAAGGTGTGCAATAGAGATGAGCGAGCATACTCGCTAAGGACGATTGCTCGAGCCCGCTCGGAAGAAAAGGTTCGGGTGGCGGCGCGGGTGAGCGGTGAGTTGCGGGAGTGAGCAGGGGGAAGAGCGGGAGAGAGAGATCTCCCCTCCGTTCCCCCCTGCTCTCCCCCGCCGCTCCCCGCCCTCCACCAGGACCCGAACATTTTCTTCCGAGTGGGCAGGTACTCGCTAAGGACAACGCTTGCTCGAGGAATTGTCCTTAGCGAGTATGCTCGCTCATCTCTAGTGTGCAATAATCTGTAAATCTCATATAAGCATATGTTATTCACAATAAAACATAGAACACAACTACTTAATTCAATACATTTCAATTGTACCGGTAGCTTAAAATATCTCTTCTGTACAATCCTTGGGGAAAGAGAAGATGAGGGGGGTAGATATGAAAAACTTCATATCCTCAACTGAGAAAGAGACTTAAAGGAGATGTCTCGAGGAAGCAGTGATTTTTTTTTTTTTTGCCCAATCCCCCTAATTAAACATACATTACCCCTGTAAATGACTTTCCTAGCTGGTTTGTACTTACCGTTCCAGCGTTTCAGCAACTTATAAAAGTTTCCCCAAGATGGCCGCCGGCTCTTTCCCCGTCGCTCGCTGCAGCCCGACGTGCGCGCTCCCGAGACGCTGCCAGCTGTGTCTCCATGGCAACCGGACGCCCTGCAGCCGCCGACCAGACGCCGCGCAGCCGCCGACCAGACGCCCCGCAGCCGCCGACCAGTCACCCACCGCCAGGCAGCAGGTAACCGGCGCTACGCTCCCGGCTCCCCAGCGCTAGACCCTCAGCCCAGGTGAAGGCCCCGGAGCCCAGCGCTGGGCTCCGGGGCCTTCACCTGTCAGTGAACATCACCCCCGACCCATCACTTACCCCCCTGGCCCAGCGCTAGTTCCCCCCATCGCAGCGACAGCCCCCCCATCGCAGCGACAGCCCCCCCGGCCTAGCGACAGCCCCCCCCATCGCAGCGACAGCCCCCCCCATCGCAGCGACAGCCCCCCCATCGCAGCGACAGCCCCCCCCCCCGGCCTAGCGACAGCCCCCCCATCGCAGCGACAGCCCCCCCCGGCCTAGCGACAGACCCCCCATCGCAGCGACAGCCCCCCCCGGCCTAGCGACAGACCCCCCATCGCAGCGGCAGCCCCCCCCCCGGCGCATCACAGCGACGACAGCCCCCCCCGGCCCATCACTTACCTGGACGGCAGGACAGCTGGGCGGCTTCTCCGGACGGCAGCTCCAGTTTCTGCACCTTCCTCTAACAGAGGAAGGTACAGAATGGCCGCTCCAGCGCGCTCCCGAGCAGTGACAGCTCATCTGCGCATGCGCAGAAGAGCTGTAGCGGGGAGCACACTGAAGCGGCTCGTGCTGAAAGGAGAAGACCGGACTGCGCAAGCGCGTCTAAAAAAGCAAGCTGCCGGCGAATTTAGACGGAACCATGGAGACGAGGACGCTAGCAACGGAGCAGGTAAGTGAATAACTTCTGTATGGCTCATATTTAATGCACGATGTATATTACAAAGTGCATTAATATGGCCATACGGAAGTGTATAACCCCACTTGGTTTCGCGAGACCACCCCTTTAAAAAAGAAATTCACCACGGCCCAATGGTCAAAGTCATTTTTTGGGCCAGTCTACTAGAAAATTACTACAAGGTAGCCACACTCTGGTATTCCTCTCAGACTTGCCAGGATCTTTCCAGACACGCTGGAGGGTTGGAGAGATTGTGGGAAGCCAGGGTCCTTATACCACATATTGTGGAGCTGTCAATAAATAATGCCCTTTTGGAAAGAAATATTTGCATTCATATATAAATTCACAGGAATCCAAATTGGCGCCTTAACCCCCAGCTGGCATTACTATTGCTGGAAGTGGAAAAGATTCCTAGCAGATACAGATGCATAGTGATCCATCTTTTGCTAAAAGCCAAATTGGCCATAAATTGGAATTCGAAGACCACAGAGCTACCCTTCCTTCAAAATATTATAGACAGGATGTCTGAACACGGAAATTATGAAAAAACACTAGGAACAACAAAATACCCAATGATGAGGCTTCCTGGTCACCATGGATAAAGTACTACAATAATAGGCAACCTCGCAGATTAGGGAAATAGTCACCCCTTAAGAGGATAAGAAAAATAGTATTTACGTACCGTATATTCCAGCATATAAAACAACGGGGCGTATAAGACGACCCCTGACTTTTTGTCTTATATGCCGGGAATACAGTGTGAAAAAAAAGAATACTCACCTCCGGCGGCGCTGCTGCAGGCTCTCGCTCCCCTGTGCACGCTGGCAAAGCATTGCTTTTTGCAAGCTGGGCTAGAATGCCCTGCCTCCAGAAAGCTAATGCTCTGATTAGCTAACTTAGTCTGCATAAATAAAAAAGATCTGGGAGCACTTCAGGATGCAGTAAAAAATCGGATGGTGTTTATTTACCTATCACCCACAGACAGCGACGTTTCGGCTTAAGTAAGCCTTCTTCATGCATTTTTATTTATGCGGACTTTGATTCTGGAGATTTTTGGTTTGGATCTCCTTACTGGCGATTGCACATAGGTCTAACCCTTATTGGGATAATCTTTTGTGCTGCTGATTCAACTCAATGACAAATGGCTAACTTAGTCTGGCATTAGCCAATCACAGCCATTCAATGATGTCATGAATGGCTGTGATTGCCTAACGCCAGACTAAGTTAGCCAATCAGAGTATTAGCTTACTGGAGGCGGGGCATTCAAGCCCCGCTTACAGAAAGCAATGCTCTGCCGGCGTGCATGAGGGAGAGACAACCTGCAGGAGCGCCGCAGGAGGTGAGTATTCTTTTTTTTTTGGACACTGTATATCCGGCGTATAAGACAACCCCCGACTGCAGAGCAGGTCATCTTATACGCCGGAATATACGGTACCTTAACTGTAGGAAGCGGTAATGCCATAACCCCCCATCCCCTCCTCTTCCCCCTTCCTTCCTGTTAATGCCTGTTCGCCCAGTTATAACGTACAAGATAACTGTAATGACTTACATGTATAAATTTATTGAAATTGTGTATTACGCTCCAGTTGGTTGAGTACAAAGGAGATGTAACAAGTTATCATTTGAATTTAAAAAATTGGACTAAAAAATTAAAAAAAAAAAGATCAAAAAGGTGTATGTAAGCCAAAACAGTGCCAGTAAACTACAGCAAAAACTTCAGATTTCAAATGAAGCCCATTTATATTATTTTACTTACAATAATTATACATTCCTTTTGTGTGTGTGCAGTTGGGCTGAGCATCCAAGTTTGTTGACTTTTGCTATAGAGCCCAATGATTTCTGTGTACGCCCCTGCTCCTAGCATGGTGTTTATGGTGGAGAGGAAAAAAAGTCCTCCCACTCCCAATTATATAGACTGAAAATTTACTGATAATTAGTAATCTACCTAATATCCTTTGTGGTTTCCAATGGTGAAGGGTTTGATGGAAGTAGTTTGAGATAGGAAAAAGTGCATTTGTTTTAAATATACTAAATAGGTCCATTTTCTTTAGAGTCAGAGCTGCTTTTCTCGTTATACAAAGCTCCAAATCCATTCCTTCCTTTCATATAGCCAAAGAGTTACAGTAGATGATAGAATTTTTTGTACCTGCAGTCACCACTAGGGGAGCTCACTGCATCCGGATTAAAGGCTTATTTACGCAGGCCCTTCTGGGTTCTGCTTTCCTGCTTCATTATAATGGGGTGTGTTCAGTTTCAAGCGGAGCTTCCAGCATTTTACAGGGCAAAGTAGCACAGCATGCCCCGTTATGTCATCCTGTCCTTTAATGGAAAGTAACCTCCCACGCTGATATGAACGAGCCCTTATGCTGTTCCCATTGAGGTCTGTAATAAAACCAATGCAGTGAGCTCCCCCTAGCAGCCAAAGAAAGAATTTGATAATTTAATTTTGTTTCTCGTGAATGACTCAAAGCGGGGTTTCCAAATAATGGGAAATCTTTAATTTACTTTTTTTTTTTGCATTATCAGCAAGCAAAAAAAACAGCATTATTTTACATGGAGCAAACATTGTATATATAATTTGGAGGATCTATTGCTTCACGACAGATGAGCAGACATTCATAAACTGCAGATAACTTTGGAAATACTCATCCAGAAACACTGAACACAAAGTCTGACCCTCCTTCACCTGCAGAATAATACAGTCGATATAAAAATGTTTCCATCCCAAAAGATTGTGCAGATAATGGGTTGCATTGAAGATGGAAATAAATTTGAAATGATTCATCTTTGTCGGATTTATTTAACCTGGCATTTTAACAGGGGTGTGCAGACTTCTTATATTCACTCTGTATCAGATATTGATGGGATCTGCTCCTTTAGGGAAGCCTTTGGTAGGACTGTGACCTAAGCATTTAATGCTATACCTCAGCTAATGAGTTTTTATTAGCAAATTGTTTAATTCTAACAAGTGATTATGCAGTTCCTGTTGTATCTCTTCATTCTGAACACATCAGAATATCAGCACCTGCAGGAAACAAAGTCATTGCCAAAGTACATTCAAGTATTGCATCATGAAAAATGTAAAGCAAGTACAGGCTCCACCGCCGTACCGCCATGACTCACTGCCAGCAAATTACAGATGAAAAAGCATTTTAGCAGTATTAAAACTTCACACACTTTTGTTAAGTTCTCAAGAGCCTGCAAATCAGACATTAATATAATTGTATCACTAGGTCACCCAATTGTATCTCCTTTGCCCTCCCATGGGTCTATCAGGGTCCCGGTCTATCACTGTGAGAGAGCCGTCCTATACTTCTCATTGTACAAAGACTTGCTTTATTACCTGTAAAGCAGGGGTGTACAACCTGTGGCCATAGCCAGCCCATGATTCGGTGCGGCCCTCAAACCATTTGGTCATGGACATGCTTAGCTATGTCTGGCTGCTTAAATCTATTTTACATTTCAGAGAGAACAGCCTATTATGAGAGCAGAGATGCATAAGGCCACCCTATATACATCAATATTTACAGATGACACAAAACTATGTAAAGATATTAACAAAAGAGAGGACAGAAAGCTGTTATAAATGGATCTGAAGGCTTTGGCAAAAAAGTGGCAAATGAGGTTTAACACTGATAAATGTAAGGTTCTGCACATGGGTAGAGGAAATACATGTCACCATTACACACTAAATGGGAAACTACTGGGAAACACCCGCATGGAAAAGGCTTGGGGGTTTGTATAAAAATATCATGGGACAATATGGAAATATCTCCCATGATCTGTTTATACCCAGGTCTGTGACTGTAACAAGAGGGCATCCTCTACGTCTAGAGTAATGAAGGTTTCTACACCAACCTAGAAGGGGGTTCTTTACTGTAAGAGCAGTAAGACTATCAAACTCTCTGCCTGAGGCATCTTTCCCATGAGCATATATCGGCCGTCCGTTTTCACGGCCGGCTGATATACGCTGTGATCTGATGCATTGGATTCCATATTCCTGAGACGTAAAAGTGCCCGCCTAGGCCAATATTGCACCGGGCGTTTTTACATCGGGCCCAAAAGATAGTCCTGGAACTATCTTTTGGGCCAGAATACGTCGGCCGCTGCATGGGCTCCTATGGGAGCCCATGAGAGCGGTCAGGGGTGCAAGGGAGTTTTGCAGCATGGCTGCTAAACTCCCTCCCTCTGCTTTCCTTCCCGCTAAGTGCCACCTGTCCCGCCTCCTCCCATTGCTAGCTGTAGACAAGGGGTGGGACGGGTGCGGAGCTATGCAGCATTTTTTTGGCCTTACTTACTATGTTGCTATGTATGTAAAAACACTGCAGAATTCCTGCAGAAGTATTCGACCTGGTGCCAGGCCAGCGACCCCTGCTTACCTATCCGTCATTTTTTCCTCTGCTTCCAATGTGCTGGGCAGCACATCCGCAGTACAGAGAATGCTGTGCCATCGCTATGGTGATGACACGGCCTCCTCTGCTGCGAATGTCCCGGCCAGAGCATGTGCAGTTGAGAGGACACTGAGCCGTCGCTCCTGCGGCCATTCTGCAAAAGATTTGAATGAGAAAAACACAGGTCCGCGCTTTCTGTTGGGGTGTTGAAGCTGTAAAACTTTATCACATTGAATGGTTCACTTCTGCGGGAGCCTTCTCCCTGAAGGTCCCCTAAATCGTGACCAGCAGCCTTAAGTGGACACAGCACTGGTATCACATGCAGTCCAGGGATAGTACTATAGATTAATTTATTGCACAACAGAACATAACAAACAAAACAAAGAGTAGGGGCTACTACATAGGGCAAGGGGTAAGTCAATTACAGAATGTGGGCAATGCGTTTGGGGGGTATACCCCCTTTCTCAAGCCTTCTTTCACCTCTGACTAACAGAGCCTAAATACCTGAAACAATATGATGTCCCATGTCACGTGATGCTGGGGGCCATTCTGCAAGGGTGATTGTGAAATCGCTGCGGAAATGACGGCTTCTTTCCCACTAGTGGAAAATCACAGTCAATCTCTGCTCGTGGACAGGTAGTCGCGTTTTGCCATAGCATGCTATGGGCTGGATTTGGAACACTTCACAAGCCTCTACTGTGATTTGTGTTAGCACCCAGAGAAGTTCATTGCTTTTAACCTTATTTCGGTGTCCACCTTCGATAAGCTAACGTACACCAACGTGCAAATGTGCTGGTGTATCTCTGTCGAGGAAAGCCTTCTGGTCACCCTGAGGTATGATATTTTTGAGGGGAGGGTGGGTTAGGAATTTTGAATGTAAAACATTGGGTGTAGAGTCTCTTTTTCCCTACATGTGTTCCCTAGGTAGTATACTTTTGGAGTGCTGCCTATAGTTTTGTAACCCTTTTTTGTCCTTTTATTATTACAGATTCCTCGTCATGGGAAACCCATTTGCATTGCTGCATTTTGAGTTCCCGTTGGCCAGCTTCGCTCTCTCTGGAATTATGAGGTGGACCAGCAATGTACTTTGGACGATGCCTCCACCCTCTCCACAACCATGGGTGGACACCACTGATGGTTTTGAAGCTGCAGCGCAGTTTACAAACTGCATCGGAGAACTGGATGGCAAGCAAATCCATGTGAAGAAAACGGCAAACTCAGGGTACCAAAATTACAATTACAAACACAACTTTTTGGTAATTCTGTGGGCTGTTGCGATAGCAACTATCAGTTTGTAATTGCTGATATCGGGTCCTATGGAAGAACTACGGATGCTTGCATCTTCAGGGCTTCCAGAATGGGTCAGTGTCTTCTTTCCAACCAGCTGTCCCTGTCCCTTTGTGTGCAGAGGGTTGGACACCAGGATGCAGGTTTTTAATTACTGTCTCACATGAGCTCAGCATTTCGTTGAATGTGCCTTTGGGATTCTTACCAGTAAGTGGTGACTTTTCCTGGGCCTTATTCAGATGGAACCCAAGAACGTGTGTGTCGTAATTCAAGCCGTTGTGGTGCTGCATAATTTTTGCTGGGACAACGACTTGAGTTGGGCTGTTGGAGATGATCAAAGTACAGAATCTGTACAGGTTGTTGCAGTTGATCAGACCCCACAGGGTAGGCCTGCATCAGCTGGACTCCAAGTCAGAAACATCTTCGGAGACTACTTCCTGTCACCTGAGGGGGAGGTCATGCGGTAGATGGACTCTGTAGAAGGAGACATATAACCTGGACTGTCCAAACTGCATCATTTTTAAAAAAAATGGCTGTTTGTTTTTTTTTAGTTAGGGATTCACAAGAGAATGAGGACTCTTGACGTGGGTTGCGAGCTTACGTATTCTGGCCAAAATATCAAGAGTTGTTTACATGTTAAAAAATATTTCTTTTTTGCATAGTTTGGCCAAAATATTAACCAATAACAAATCAATGTATTAAAAAAATGTGTCTTGGTTTTTGCTTGTGGTGTATTAAGCGAGGCTGCCTAATGGAATCCCCACTTATGCCCCATTTACACACGACAACAGTGAATGAGTTTTGCTCGAAATCATGCGCTCCCTACGAATTCTGGACAATAATCATTCAGTGTAAACACTTGCCCTGACTGTGGTTTGCACGATGCCGGTGGTACTCACTCCTGTAAACAGAACAGGAGTGAGTTTCAGTGGGACGAGCTGCCGGGCAGCGTTTACTCAACAGCTCATCCTGTGTAAACCCAGATTTATCCATCTGGTCATGGAATCCTCTTCCCTGCTTCCATAATGTAGATGAAAAAGGGATTCCGTGCCACAGATGTGAAAAAAAAACCAAAATTCAACCATTAATGAAACCACAAAGCGTTGAAATGCTAAACATTTATTTCAACTAAAAAATAGAAAAACACATAATGTATTAAGTTCCAAAAGTTTACGAACAACCCCCATCCCCGTCATCAACCCCTCTCTACCAAACCAAACCCCCACTAATCCTCCAAAACCTTTTTTCAGCCTAGCATACTACTATGGGAGTGGTGGTGAACAGAAAAACAATTTGTAACTTGGAAAAAAATATCTCTAATTACTGATGGTCGCAGGTCCATGCTTCTGGCAAGGTCCATGAGTTGCTGTAGGTATGGCTTTATCTGCTAGCGCTAGAGCCACTGTTCTGTTGCTCACCATACTCCCTCCTAAATTGATCTTGCGCACTAGGCCACTTTGTCGACTGAGAATAAAATCTATAGAAAAAAATCTGTAACACCATATAAAAACTGTATTCAATGTCATTACATTTTACATACACCCTCATAAAACAATTAATTTGGTCTGTAAACACTTTGGAGGCAGGATTACAAATCATGACATTTTTACATCGCAAAGTCTAAAAAGACATTGGGACCTACAAAGCATCAGAGGGGTAACGCATGTGGCTACAGGGTTTACTGAACTTATCACAGAGCTATAAACCACCCAACCCCCACCCCTGACTATCACTACAGCAGTGGGAGCTGTATGCCGCTACACAGAGGGAGAAGGGTGCTCACCCCTAGGTCCCCAAACACAGATAACCCCCAAACTTGTTTGCAAGTGCTATATATATATATATATATATATATATATATATATATATATATATATATATATATATATATGCTTGGTTCATGGCAAACCGCGCCTTATAATTTTGGGCATTACTGTCCCATATAATTGCTTTTTCCTCCATGAGGGCAATAAATTTACACATGTCTATTGGAGACATCTTGACTTCTTCTCTGCACAAATCTGTATGAGAAGGAGCTGCTGACAACCTCCTGTTTTTTCCCTACTCTGTGGCCTAGCCACATAATGACCACAAATGATCTTGTTTTTACTGCGTTTTTCACCCACCCCATTTATTCCAATGGGCGATGTAGTGCGTGCGCCAAAAAATAGAACATGCAGTGTTCGATTTTGCATGCATTGAATACGCTGTGCAAGTATGCTCATGTGAGAAGTCCCATTAAAATACATGGAGGCTTAGTGCTGCCTATTTTGTGCGCTTGAAAAAAGGCACATATTACGAAGTAAACCAATGCCTGTGTGAGAGTTGCCTAACTGTGGACCATCTGTGAGATGCTCATATATTGGCAGAATGACGGGGTGTCTGTGTGGTGCTTCGGAAAGGAGTGGCTGAGGTGGAGGGTGACCATGTTTTCATGCGAATATCTTCATTGTATTTTATTGGAGTTGTGAAACACTTGCAGGATGTCTTACTTTATGGAATGCGAACAGGAGAGAGAGGGATCCTCATTCCCCCAATAGGTAGGAGTCCAAAAAGTAGGACTGGCACTTATTAGACATTTATGGTGTGCACTCCCATGTGCCATAAAACCCTCAGATGGGAATACCCCTTTATTGCAACTCTTGGGAGTGGTTCCATCTAACAATTTGGCTCTTGGACAAGCAAAGATTGTACATTGCTGCTTCAAAGCATGAAACATTATCGAGTATCATTGACCCAATATATATTTTTGTCAGTCGGAATTGTATCCGCCTAAGGCTAAGCAGAGTCTTCAGACTAATTTATAGCCTATATGGTTGCCATATATTGTTTTCTCATATTTTGTTTATTTTCCAGCCCAAACCAGAATGTAGAGATTGGAGAGGAGCCAGCACATTTGGGAACAAATATGCAAGAAAACTCACACTTCCTCAAAGGCTTATGCAAGACGTATTATGTATGGCCCCGGGTTAAGCAAGTGTGCCAAAATTCCTGCTTGTCGACTGCTGTTTGCTGTGCTTATAACAAGCTACAAACTCTGGCTTCAAAGTCGGCTTTTGCATAAGATTACTTGTGAGCTTTTTTGTTGGCTTGTAGTGAACATATTGTGATATTACTTACATTTCTTGTACGTTCAGAACGTGTTGCTGTAAGTAACCGTGAACTCGTCACATATCTGGTAAACAGCGTAATTGCTGTTCCTTGGCAGCTCGGCAATAAAGGTAAATAGTGACCATTTAAAAGAGTTTGCAGTTTATTTGGGGATTTACAGTCTTTGAGATTGGCTAAATGGTTACTGAGTTTGCACTTACACACCATTGTTTGATGTGAACAGATTTAATGATATAACACAAAATAAAATTTCTTAATTGCCTTTATACTTGAGGTTTTTACTTGATTTAGAGCTTGTTTACACCTCGCTATGGCCTCCATCCAGTAGTCCTGTTGGGGTTTCTATGTAAAATCTCAAAAATGGCCCCACTGGGCGGGACGTGAACAACGCCTACCTGAGCCATTAATGAAAACTGCTGAAACAAAGACCAATAGGTCTCCACTCTGGCAGGTTTCTATTTTTTGTGACATTTTGTGCTAGAAAGAACAGCACAGTTCACCATGGTATTCTTTCTAGTACAGTATGCTATAAATGAACAGAAACCTGCCAAAAGGATATCTATTGCTGTTTTTTCAGCAGTTTTCATTAATAGGCAATAAGGGTTCTGTTCAAGTACCATCCAAGAGTGCAATTTTCGGGATTTTAAGCAGAAATCCCCAATGGGATCCCTGGCCGAAGGGCATAACCAAGTGTGAACAAGCCTTGTATTCTGGTTTAATAGTTATTTACACCAAGAAACATTCATGAAACTATTGCAGCATCCTCAGCTGGGGAGACAGCAGGGTAGAAAAATATACCTTGACACGGGTGGCTCTACCGAACCTTCAAAATGGCTAAGGGAAAACCCACCCTTGTTACTGCTGGGGGAGATAAGTATAGTAACCAGGGTTACCTTTAAGTCCTGCTTGTCACTCGTGACGCCACCATTTCTTTCTCTGCTTCGGATTCCTTTGGAGAAATAAAGTAGTCCACACACAGAAAAGTATTTTTCAAGACGAAACTGGGAATGGGCGGCCTTGCTCCTTTTACTTAACTCTTGAAATGAAGGTTGATAAAACAGTCTTGGTGCAGAAAACAATTTGTAGTGTTGAAGCAGTGAAGGTTTTCGGGGTATTTGTATAATCCACAGGCTAAGTTATCTGTTAGATCTTTCTCCTGGAAAACTCTTTCTCCGCTGTCATTCACTCACTTTCTTGCTAAACAGTGGTTTGCATTTCTCTTGACACATGCAATACCTGCGCTGAATACCCACGCGTTTCCATCATGTCCAGGCTTTCACTCTTTCAGTCTAGTAGCTGTATGAAGGGTTCTTGGACTGGCTGGGTCCAAGCATGAGCGACAGACCATCTCTTTGCTTCTTCCATTGCTCCTCTCCAACTTTCAACTCCATCTCTCACTAACTCACTCTTCAACCTCCTCTCCTATATTTTGACTTCTCAGATCTTTCTGACCAATTAACTACTCTCTTTGCATCTTTTTGCTCCATATATACATCACATGGACACATACCAATCAACAGCTAGACAGATAGACAAATAGATACATTTTCCAGACAACACCAGACATTAACCGATTGGGCCATGTGAAGATTCCGCCGAACACAGGATGAATGACCAAAGAATAAGTTGTGGGATGATCACAATCTCCATGCAACACCAAAAATCATCATTGTGAGCTATGGGGAATGAATGAATAAGTCTGTGTAAAGATCCGGTAAATGAGCGCCAATCATGTTGGTCCACATTTGTCATTGGGACCACACTTATACATATGAAATAGACCCTAACGTCAAAATAATTAGTGGCGGATACAGCAATGGAAGAACTATTTAAGTAGCTGGTACAGATTATAAGAATATTTTTAACAACAAGAGACAAATCACATTGTAGGGCTGTAGCGAGTGCTTCTCTATCACAGCCCAATTACAGTTATGAATGCCAGGAGAGCACTACAACTTTCCCTGCAGAAAATGCTGATGATGCTAATACAGGCATGTGTCCTGGCCGGACTGCAGGGTTTACTTACCTGAACCCAGAGCATTATATTTTGCCATAATTACTTTTTTTGTTTTTATTTTATTGACATTTAGGATAGTTTTTAATTTCATTTTTTTCGCAGAATTTTTTTTCCCAACTTATTTTGGTTTTATTAGGGGTCATGTGTATGAAAAGTTAAAAATCTGTACAAAAATATTTTTGTTATAATTTATAGTTCTTTATTTTTCAAATGAGTAAATATATACTGAAAAAAGGCACAGCAATGGGTTTTTCATTTTGTTTCAGATGCTCTGATACATGCTTAGGGCTTAGTCACACGGGCGTTTATTGCCGCGATTTGCGCATGCGCATGCGTCCGGCGATTTTTTAAAACCATTGCTTTGCAATGGTATCGGACACATGAGCGCTTTTTATGCGCTCGTCCGATAAATTAGAGAACAGAAATCGCAGATCGCACCTATCTGCGATCTGCGATTCCTGTTCTCTTCTCTATATGCGCTCAATGGGGCCGGCGGCAGCAGCGCCGACCCCAATGAGAACATATAGAAGATAAATCATTCTTCTCTGCCACAGCTGGAACAGCTGTGGCAGAGAAGAACGATGTTTGCCCATTGAATTCAATGGAGCGGCAATACAGCCGCTCCATTGAAAGCAATGGGCTGCCGGCGTGCGCGGGGTTAATTGTCGGGAAGGGGTTAAATATATAACCCCTTTCCTGCAATGCATCCTGAAAAGTGAAAAAATAAAAAAAAAGTATGTACTTACCTGCTCCCGACAGCTGGAGATCCCGGCGGCCGGCCTGCAGTGGGTGTGAAGGGGGTGTGACTCAGGCTTGCCCCTGATTGGCTCAGCCTGAGCCAATCAGAGGCTGATCTCAGTCACACCCATTCATGAATTCATGAATGGGTGTGACTGAGACTTGCTTCTGATTGGCTCAGCGCTGAGCCAATCAGGGGCAAGCCTGAGTCACACCCCCTTCACACCCACTGCAGGCCGGCCGCCGGGATCTCCAGCTGTCGGGAGCAGGTAAGTACATACATTTTTTTTATTTTTTCACTTTTCAGGATGCATTGCAGGAAAGGGGTTATATATTTAAGCCCTTCCCGACAATTCATCCCACACTCGCCCGCAGCGCTTGCATTCAATGGAGCCGCTGTATTGCCGTCTCCATTGAATGCAATGCGCTGGACAGCTCCGGCCCGTTTCTAATGAAACGCGGCTAGGAGCAGATTTTCGGGCGATTTTTGGGCCGATTTTTCGGCGCCGGTCACGCGATTTGCGCATGCGCATCCGTCATGCGATGCGCAAATCGCGTGAAAAAACGCCCGTGTGACTAAGGCCTTAGTATAGTCTCAGATTACAGGTCGGATATCGAAACCACTGGCATGGGTGGTGTGTTGATTTCTTCTTATTATATATATATATATTTGTCTTTTATTCTGTAATTTTTTTAACTTATTTTTGTAACTACTTTTTTTTTATATGTATGTCCCCATGACATCATAAAAGACCTCTGGGTGAAATTCATACTGTCTTTTTTTATTATTATTTCACAGTTTGCCAGTATAACTCAGGCATCCATAGGAGCAGCATCCATAAGACTATCAGACTACCCCTCTCAGGTAAGTACCTGTTTTGATCATTTTACCCAGTTCTAGACACCTATCTGGGATAGAATCTTTGAGCGTAGGTGTTTATTGTGTTTTTCTTGTTACACATACTCCCGCAGGCGTAGTGTCAGGGGTTGCTGAGGTCGCCGTGGCGACCCGGCCCCTGCGCTCAGGGGGCCCCTCCGTCGCCTTCCGCCATACACATATGCCAGCAGGGACTGATCATGTGCTGCCCTTCCTTCCTGCTGAACAGAAGCTGCTGTGTCTGCCTGTGCTGCTGCAACATGGAGGAGAAATGGTTTGGGTCCCAGGGTATGTGTATATGTGTGTGTGTTCCTATCTATCTCTTAATGTATCTTTCTATCTATCTCATATCTACCTCTCTCCTATCTATCTATATATCCATCTGTCTATCTCATATCTATCTATCTTCTATCTATCTCCTATCTATCTATGTATTTATCTATCATCTATCTATTTCTTATCTATCTCTCTCATATCTATCTATCTATCTATCTATCTATGTATTTATCTATCTATCTATCTATCTCCTATCTATCTATCTATTTATCTATCTATCTATCTATGTATTTCCTATTTATCTCCTATCTATCTATTTATCTAACTCATATCTATCTCTCTTCTATCTATCTATCTATCTATCTATCTCCTATCTATCTATGTATTTATCTATCATCTATCTATCTCCTATCTATCTATTTATTTCCTATCTATCTCTCTCATATCTATCTATCTATTTCATATCCATCTCTCTCTTTTCTATCTATGTATTTATCTATCATCTATCTATCTCCTATCTATCTATCTATCTCCTATCTATCTATCTCCTATCTATCTATCTCCTATCTATCTATCTATCTATCTATCTATCGATCTATCTATATATCTATCTCATATCTAGCTATCTATCTTTCTATCTCTCTTATATCTATCTATGTATTTATCTATCATCTATCTATCTATTTATTTCCTATCTCTTTCCTATCTATCTATCTATCTATCATCTATCTATCTCATATCTATCTATCTATCTCTCTTCTATCTATCTATGTATTTATCTGTCATCTATCTCCTATCTATCTATCTATCTATCTATCTATCTATCTCATATCTATCTATCTATATATCTATTTATCTCATATCTATCAATGTATTTATCTATCATCTATCTATCTATCTCCTATCTATCTATTTATTTCCTATCTCTTTCCTATCTATCTATCTATCTCATATCTATCTCTCTTCTATCTATCTATGTATTTATCTATCATCTATCTATCTATCTATATCCTATCTATCTATTTTCTATCTATCTATTTCCTATTTATCTCCTATCTCATATCTATCTCTCTTCTATCTATCTATGTATTTATCTATCATCTATCTATCTATATCCTATCTATCTATTTTCTATCTATCTATTTCCTATTTATCTCCTATCTCATATCTATCTCTCTTCTATCTATCTATCTATCTATCTTCTATCTATGTATTTATCTATTATCTATCTATATGTCTATCTCCTATCTATCTATTTATTTCCTATCTATCTATTTATCCCCTATCTCATATCAATCTATCTACTATCTATCTATCTATCTATCTATCTATATACTATCTATCTATCTATCTATCTATCTATCTATCTATCTACTATCTATCTATCTATCTATCTATCTACTATCTATCTATCTATCTCATATCTATCTATCTATCTATCTATCTATCTATCTGTATACTATCTATCTCATATCTATCTATCTATCTATCTATCTCATATCTATCTATCTATCTACTATCTATCCATCCCATATTTATTTATCTATTTATATATATACTATCTATCTATCCATCCATCCATCCAATATCTATCTATCTCATATCTATCTATCCATCCATCCATCCATCCAATATCTATCTATCTAATATATGTCTATCTATCTCCTATCTATCTATCTATCTATCTATCTATCTCATATCTATCTATCTATATATCTATCTCATATCTATCTATGTATTTATCTATCATCTATCTTTCTCCTATCTATCTATTTATTTCCTATCTATCTATCTCATATCTATCTATCTCTCTTCTATCTATGTATTTATCTATCTATCTATCTATCTCCTATCTATCTATTTATTTTCTATCTATCTATTTATCTCCTATCTATCTATCTATTTCCTATTTATCTCCTATCTATCTATTTATCTATCTCATATCTATCTCTCTTCTATCTATCTATCTCCTGTCTATCTATGTACTTATCTATTATCTATCTATATGTCTATCTATCTATTTATCCCCTATCTCATATCAATCAATCTATCTATCTACTATCTATCTATCTACTGTCTATCTATCTATATACTATCTATCTATATGCTATCTATCTCATATCTATCTATCTATATGCTATCTATCTATCTACTATCTATCTATCTCATATCTATCTATCTATCTATCTATCTATCTATCTATCTATCTATCTATCTATCTATCTATCTATCTATCTATCTATCTATCTATCTATCTATGTCTTAGCTATCTATCTGCCTATCTCTATAGCTCTCTCTGGTATAAGTTATACATCTCCCTGGATTTACTGTATTTATTTGCACACTTTACACACAACTAAAAAATGCATCTAAACCGCATGCGGTTATTAATAGTCTTTGCAGCTCCTTAATACCGTACGCGCTCTTTAGATACTGCATGCAGGTTTTTTATGTGTTTTTTTTACTGTGGTTCTTACGTACAACAAAACATGAACACACCCTAAGGCCGCTCTCACACACGTGTTCAGAAAACGCAGCTTGTAATCATGGCATTTTTACCGGAATTTCGAGCAGCGTTTTTGAACACAGGTTACAGCGTTTGACAGCGCTTTTTAATCCACCCCATCATTGTGAGGAGGTGTGTTAAAAACCACGAAAAAGCAAAAATAGAACAGACAACTCTTGAAAATCGTGACATTAGGAACACTACATTCAAGCGCAGTTTTGAGTAACCCCATTAAAATCAATGTGAGTGTTGCACTGCGGTTAGTACGGCGCTCAGGACACTGCGCTAATAGCAGTAAAAAGTGGTGTGTGTGAAAGTGGCCTGCGGGGCTACAAATAAATTTTCATGTAGTGCAAGAAATGCGTCAAGTTTGGAAAGATTACACCAAGGGGCTAGTTCATGTATGCAGCTCGATCTAGGTATGGGTACGGGGGAGTGTGGGGGTGGAGGGCCCTGAGCTGAACCTTTGCACCCGGGCCCCTGAGCCTTTAGGTACGCCCTGGCATACTCCTGTTCACTACATAGCACTTATTGATCGCTATATAGGCTAAGAAAGAGAAGATAGACCAAATTTTAAACCGCTTTTGTCTTCTGTTCAGAGTGCCCAGCTGTCTCTGACAGCTGAGCATCGCAGCTGTTTCTGCTAGCTGTTAGGTCTATCAGTCGGAGGCGTCATCCAGCCTCCTGAGTGTGCTTCTGTTTCTTTCAGCATCCACATGGTTAATGTGTCTGGCTCTTCCACCCAGCTGGTGGTGATTTGCAATTATCCTCCTATTTATCCTCCCCAGACCTTTCCCAGAATGCTTGGTGTTGTTGTTTTATTCCTTGCATGACTGTATGTAAGCTACTGCTGCAGCTATCCTGGTTGTATCCAGTTCTTTGTGCATGCTTTTGATGGTATTGTGTTTCTGTTTGTATATAGCTTTCTGTCTGTGTTGCTGCTGGTCACTGCAGCTCATCCATTGTCTATCTCCTTTGTCTGTTACCGCTGTATAGCATAGTGTCCTGCTTTTACTATGTGTCCACTCTTCACTCCTCCATAACTGCTCAGCTCAGTGCAACTGAACTTGGGTTCAAGTCTTCACCAGGTAGGTAGGGACGACTAGAAGTTAGGGATAGGCAAGGTGGCCCGGACCTCCCCACCCTCAGGGGTACCTTCAGGTGAGGATTACTTAGCCAATCCTAGTTCAGAGTCAGGTCCGTTCTCAACCATTGTACCAAGTTTCAGCTTTTACTGAGCTTCTTTCCTGGAGTCAGCTGTCCGTCCTGCCGGGTGGTTTCACTCAGTAAGACGACACAGTGGATCCACAACTGAATAGTAACACAAGATCTGTCCTTTTTTGGTTAAAGGAACATTCAAGAATAGGTTGTTCCGAAAGATCAAGTTGTTTTTCTGGTTCAGCCAAAGTTCCAGAACTTTTGTTATTTCTGGAAAGAGGTATAGGGACCCACCAACAAAGCTGACAGAATTATATTGTGGGAAGTTGTCCCAAAGGGAGAAACTATTACAAGTTAAAGTTCAAAATTATGATCTACTTGCCAAAAAAGGGGAATTGATGGAAAGTGTGACTGGCTAGTGCCAGTTATTGTGCACCCTACAGTCACACCATACCAATCTTGCAGACTTTCCAGTTCTAACAAATGTTTTGGTGTGGTTGCATTACTAGATTTTGACAGATCAATAGTCACCCCAATCAGGGTAAGGATCAGACACTACCTGTAGAAGATATACAAATGTTGTTTCTTTGAATCAGGGCTTAAATGAGTACGTAATAGTTAACATAACTATAGAAAGCATGGCTGCATGTCCTAGGAGTAGGCGTAGTTTAGAAATTGTTGCATGAGATAAAAATTAGAGGTGACTGCTTCTGTTTTAGAACTTAGAGAGAAAAACTAGCATTGACAGAAGTTTGGGACTTAATAGGCAAAATCAAGGTGAGCTATGAGACTGTAATCTCTACTTTTCATAATAAATATGGCATTGTGCAGCACAAAGTAGCTTAATGAGGAGTTTGTGCTAAAAGCAGTGGTTTTCCACATTTTTGGCTATTCTCAGAGAAAATGACCTTGCCAACCACAGTAACTATACACGTTCTCTCTCGTGAAGAGTAATACATTGTCTGATAAAACGCATGAAGCTTCAAAGGTGTTTATGATGTTAAAACTGTATTACATGATGATTTACTGCGAAAATAAATTCATCTGAGAGAATAATCGCTATCTATGACAATGTGTACAAGACTACCAAAGTAGGAGCCATGTGGTTGCCAACGGAAGGCTACCTACTCACGAGCAAGCGCAACATTGGGTCAAGAAACTTGGCTCATTTTCATAGTGATGCAACATGTTTTTCTTTTGTCAAAAACCCTCCTGTCACTTCAATAAAGTAGTGGTCCTCCAATGTAGCTTTCAGCCGCGTCAGAGGATTGGCGTTTCCCATTGTTTTCAGTGGGAAACCTTGCATCACACAATGTGCAATGTGTTTTACTGTCTGATTGAAGACAACGGGCAATGTGTTATAAGGAATGTGTAAGATAGGACAAGCAGTGATTTTTATTGCTGTGCGGGAATACATTGCTCATGTATAGGACTCCATTCTAGCATCTTGTGCCTAAGTGAAAAATCTCCTAAAGTCCCTACAAAATGGGCCACCCTTAAATTTAGCACATGCCGTATTCTATCAATGGCTGCTAAATCCCTTGCCCCAAAGAAAATGTTATAGGGCGCTGCAAATTCACCATGCTGGGCTCCTGTATCCAACCTTTAAACAGCTGCTATATGGAAAATTACTTAGTGACGTCTGAGAAACCACCGAGGTGAGCATAAACGCTACCCCGGACAAGAGTTTAGATTCCGTAGAGGCAGACGCCCCCAAGCCACGTAAATTCGCCAAATAATCCAACCTGAACTCAGAATGCTTATAATAAACACTGGGAAGTCTAGACCCTGCCACCTGCAAACATTCTATCCATGTTCTCCAAGTACTAGGTACGACCAAATGTTTTACTAAATCAGACAAACTGTTCACAACCAGGTCCCATTCTGCCAACGAGACAAAGCATTGGCCACCACATTTTTTTCTTCAGAGACATATTTAGCTCTAAATAGGATGCTATACTGAAGATAATGCAAAACTAAATGATATAATAAAGCAAGGACAGACAAAGAAGATACAGTGGTCATAGCAGAGGTCCGCAGGGTCGTGGGTGGAGGCCGCCCATGACAGGGTTAATGGGGAGTTGGAAGGAACAAAGTAGGAGGGGAAAGGGCTGAGGGACAAAGCGCAGGAAAGAAGAAGGGGAGGATCTACACAAGAGCAGGACCAACAGTTGGAGAAGAGGACAGAGAAGAGAACAGCAAGAAGAACGAGGAAGTGGAGTGGTTAGGTTGGTTATTTTATTTTAAAAGTGGAAAGGGGAGAATGTGTTGCATTGTCATGTCACCAGCGGATGGGGCGGCCTTGGAGTCGGTATAAAAGTATGGGTGGGGGGGGTGGAGGCAAGAGCTGGATAGCCACCTTCCCACCTTTTTGATTAATGGTTATGGTGGGTCTGTCACCTCTTCTCTCTGACAGAGCAGAGTCCTTGAAGAGATGGTCAAGTGTCTAGTCTTGTAATGGCTAGCAGGTCTTTGAGTTGGGAGGGGGCGGCTGGAGGCAATTGGCGATATTGAGTCTCCTGGGTCAGTTGGTGTGAGGCATTACAGATATCTCCCTTAATGGTGAGGCAACAGATTTCTGGGGCTCCAAGGACCTCCCCTCTTTTGGTATATGGTTACAGTGGGGTTAACGATATGTTAATTTTTACATAAAGTTATGTTTTTAATAACATGGCTGCTGTGGCCAAATTATCCAAAATAATTGGTATATGTCATTATTCAGGCATTTGAGCGGAGATTGTTGGAGGTTGTAAATATTTAGGCTACAGCTAGGAATGACTCCGTTATACCCGGTTCAAGATTGCTGACGGCACAGACCATCAACAAATTATCTAACCAAAGGCAAAAGGAAATGGTTACAGCAGCATTAAGTTTTTAGTGAACCCAAAGTGCCCCAGAAATCCAGCCAAACACCGTCAAACTAATGGTCCCACAATATCACACCAAAACCAACATGGACGCATCCATGAATAATTCAAAATGCACATGAGAATATTAAATATCTTGACAAACTGTTCTGCCATTAAACTCCTTCAGAAATGCCTCACAAATCCGCAAATCTTTCCGCATACTTTTGGTAACACATATGAAATGACCTTTGATAACATGAGAATTGCTAAAGATTCGATGAGTATCATGAAACTACAACTAAATCCATCAGCGGGAAGCTTCCCTTCCCACTTCCTAGCATACTTTTCCAACAGCGGCTGAATTGCGTGAACACTCACTGGGGTCTTTGGAGGCATCCATTGTGGGAACGCTTGAAGACTGTTTTGACCTGCAGAAGCAATGCACTGCTGCGTGGTTAGCATCACAAAAGGAACATTCATGCTCAAGTTTACAATTTGTGAAAAACCAGCATTGCTCTTCATTGAAAAGCCAGCAGGCTCCTGTGGGTCGCTGAACCACGGCACCAGGCCCTAAGATCCCTGCCGTGGCTTCCCCTTGAAAGGGTCGAGGCTACTTCTACTATAGAATACACAACATCCAAACATCCAGGGCCTTAGTTGCCAACCTATTTCTGGCAACAAGGCTGACCTGCGACGAAATTCCTCGTCGTAACGCCACCAAGCTGTACCACCGCACAGCTTGTGGGTGGTAAATATTGCTTCAAGATAAATTAACAATTCTAGCCCTTTTTCAGGGAAACACTGACAAAGTGTGACTGCCAATATAGCAAAGCCCTGCAACCAGTTAGCAAATGTCCTTGCCACCTTAGCACGCCTGTCAGAACCTTTTTTAAATACGCGCTCTTTATCAATCATCACGTGATCCATGTGAGCTGAGGACCAGACATCGACAAACTCCTGCCAACAAATCTAAAGGGGAAACACTACAAAAAAGGGATTCTCTACACGAGACCAGACCATACAGACTTGTACTCTAAAGTGGGTAGCGCCACACTAGAGGTGAGTGAAGATGGGGTTGCAGATTTGCTATCCATATGAGCGGCAACAGCCCCGAAGTGGGTTGTGTGCTTGGCCAAGCAGAATCACAAGATGACTCACTGTTAACGGGAGGCTTGAACAACACCTATAAGGATCCCACACGAATCTTCTGGCACGTCCACAGCCACTGTAACCGAAGCCTGTCCACTTCCAGGTTGACTGGAGCAAGAGACATCCTGGGATAATGGATGGGTCGAACTGTGACTCTGATGACTCCGGGAACGCCTTTCTTGTGATCTGTGGGTTGTGGCAACCAGACCACCAGGTGTAGCTCTTCTATTGACTGGAACTGACCTGACCGAGGAAGATGACTGCTAGGAGAGGGATGGTGGGAGTAGTCCCCATTTCTCCTACCAACACTGTGCAGAGATCTGAAGCTGGAATGCTCCCAACATCTCCTATCCGGATCCCTGCCTGAACGAGAAAAATAAGAGCGAGGACAGGAACAGTTCAACTCCTCACCCTGGGCCATCAACCCTGCGCTGCAAGTCTTATGCACGCACCTGATTGTGATTTCAGACATGGTTGTGGGCAAGTGAAAACCCAGCCTGGGAGAAACCAGGTGAACACACTGTGGGAAACCTGACAATTTTGTATAGACTCTGCAACAGTCTTCTTGATAAACTCCAGCAGACCAAACATCATCCGCCCCTATCCAACCCCCTGCAGTACTAGAAGGGTTAACCATATATGATCATCCTGCCTCCACCATATTTAGGGCAGAAGGCTGTCTGCAGGATTCCTTTGGCAGAGGAATGGGAGATGGCAGGTTACCAGCAGTTTTGACAACTGGGGTTCTTCTGTTTGGACAGGACCTAGCACAGAGGGTTAAACCACTCTGGAGGGTGCAGTAAACACCACAGCCTAGCGTTCGGAAGCGTTCTACGAAACTTCCTAGTGGGATCCTCTCTCCTTTTCTCTTGCTCCAGCCAGGATGTGCCTTCTTTAGCAACTCCTGCTGCTATCTGCTGCAAAAGATCTTCAGCCATGTGTACCAGAAAAGGCAAATAAGGAAGATGGAATAATACCTCTACAGTGCCACTTATTGGCAGGCAGCATTCCTTCAAGCCAAAGTTAGACTTTTTTTTACAAGCCTTGTAACAATGACTGGGAATTAAAAGCAAAGCCAGACTCCATGTGCATACAGCTGTTTCAGGGTATTTGCCCTTCATCAGTGTGCAATAGAAGTTTGGCTTTGCTAGTGAGGGGCCTGGGGCGGGGTCAGAAATGCTATCTTTTCTCTTTAGGGAGAGCACCTAGACGGTGAGTGAGGAGACTCAAAAGGCCATTCATGCTCTTTTGGGTAATATGCAAATAAAGGAGCTGGAATAATACCTCCACAGTGCCACCTATTTGAAGGCAACATTCCTTCACGCCATCAAAGTGCTCTCCCTAAGAAGAAAAGATACCAGAAAAGGCACGCTGTCCAGGTTGTAAGAGGGAGACCACTCCCCCACCATCTCTTTTTCATGAACCCAACCTTACCTCACCAATCAACTCCAATCACACCTGGTGCTTCTTTAACTTGTTTCCGGGGACATAATTTAACCCTTCAACCATTCTGCAGTCTAAGGCCAGCCTCAGATGGATGGGTTGGATTCCACATATGAAAGCCTACAGCGGAATCTGGCTTCGACCACGACCGGCGTCTGCACACAAATGTTTAAATCTGTATTGTTAATGGTCCAAAGCTTTTCCGTGACCGTGCCGCCGCTAGGCGATGACGAAGATACCCACAAAATATCCCCAATGTCAATTGCGCATGGGCAATGGGTCAGATGGCTTCCATTGACCTTAATGGAAGCTGTCCATGTGGTATCCGCACAAGAATAGAACATGCTGCAATTTTATTGACCAAATACTGCTATTTGGTGACTTAGGAGCATCTTCTATTGTTTTGTTAGGGCACAGTCAATGAAAATTACATAGATATGCCCTTTACCTCTTAATGCTACGGGATGTAAGTTTATGTCCTGGCTGGGGAGCATTTAGTGCAACAGCAAACTTACATCCTATGGATGGCCATAGCCTGTGATCGCTATTGTGAGTGATACTACATTGTAGTACAGAAGTACTAGTTGTGACTACGCTCCTCTGAATCTGCCCTCACCATCATGTACTTTTCCAGCTTATGGGCTCTTTCACACGAGCGTATGTACAAATATGCATGCTTCATCAAAACATATTTGTCCTATGAATAAGATTGATTTGCGTGCGTATTGGCCCATTGTAATGTACGTTTTGTGCACACAGGGCATGTTCATTTGGGCACGGCAAATAAACATGCCCTAATTTTAATGGCTATTTAGCCTAATGATGTGCAGATGTCTTCTCTTCATAGCAAAATGGCACAGAGTATTGCATGTCTTCCATAGATTTCTATGGGGACCTCTGCTGCACAAATGCACAGGAAAATAAAGCATGTCCTATTTTTTTGCATGCATGAGAAATACATGTGAAAAAACAGAAAATGTGTATAAACCTATTGAAATCAATGAGTCCTATTCTCTGCGTATTGCGTGAGCAAATACGTTAGTGTGAAGGAACCCTAAGCCTAAATTCACATCTGGTATATGATGCAGATTTCCATGCCTAAAGCCACATCAGATCTGCACTCAGTTTCCCACCTACACAAATCTATAGGGTTTCTGTAACCCCATTTACATGCAGTAGAAATAAAATGCAGATTTTTATCTCCACTGCCATCCTTCAGAATAGTGAGTATGTTCATTATTATCACGCTTTCCACATGGTACAGCCATATGTTAGAATCCTCATGTGGACCCCCGGCACATCTGCCACACAAGTTCCAATGTCAGCCGCAGATCCTCTAGTAAAATAGATTTTGGAACTCGTCGCTACACTTCAGAGCAATCCTTTGACATGCAAGTCTTCAGTGCAGTATCACCTGACAACACTAGGTGTCACTGGAGAAGCAAAAAATAGCGTCACAGCGAGAAGAAACAGAATGTGAAACAATGTAACATCCTGTGTGAAACATTTAGAAAAGTTCTCACTGAGGAATCCCGATTATAACATGAGTAATATGTTGGCCATTTGTATTTCTACTCAACTAAGTACACCCAGTGCTACAAGACAACCTTCAGCACTCAGATTTTGCTATTTGTAAGGTCATGACAAACAATGAAAGCCCCTATAATACATCGGACAGCAGCACGCCGTTAACATAGCAGGTTATTTTTACAAGGGACCATATTTAGGCTGCATTCACATCTGTAGTGGAGGTTCCGTTTTCCTGTTTTATTCAGGGAGCAGGAAAGGGTAATCCCTGGCTGAATGGGTCCGTCTTATGTCAGCACTTCTACACATCTCCACAATGCAGTAATACTCTGTGTGGGAAGCACGTGAGCAGGCCCAGGGTCAGGCTTGGTTCCAGCCTCCACCTTGTATGACCCAAGGTGCCGCCACACAATTCATTCTGTGTACATGTCAGATAGCTCAACACCGCAATGGGAAGTCTTTGAGTTCCTTGGGCTTCCCTATGCTGTCGGTGCACAAAGATGGTATTACACATGAGGAAAACTGAGTGCCCAAACATAGCAGAGTTTCACCCCGCCAAGGACCTCGGCCCACATTTCTGCCCTAGTCAGTCAGTGTATTTGTGCCAGACAGGTAAAACACCGGAATGGGAGGTATTTGTGCACCCAAAGCATAGGCGAGCCCCTGTAACCCCAGGAAAGTATACCACATAAAGAAATCAGAGTGCCCAAACATGGCAGTTTCACCCTGCCAAAGACCTCAGTCTCAGCTCACACCCTCATTAATCGTGGGCATAAAGCGGACTCAGATGCTAGTGCAGCTGTGAACGTCTCATTAATGCAGTAACGCTCTTTTTGTTTGGCCCAAACCACTGTCTCAGATAACTGTGGTAACACGAGAGAAAATACATGTTGCCCAGCGCTGATCCCCAGACCCCAAGTAGGAGGAGGAGGTGGCATGATAAGGCTGAGAAAGCATGACCGAGGTAGGACCCGCAATACACTGTGTGGTAAGTACGTGAGCGGGCCCAGGGTCAGGCTCGGTCCCAGCCTCCATCTTATGTGACCCAAGGTGCCGTGAGTTAAATAGCTATGGGAAATCCATGTGTCCCCACATACTTCATTCTGTGTAGGTATCAGATAGCTCAACATCGCAATGGGAAGTCTTTAAGTTCCTTGGGCTCGCCTATGCTGTGGGTGCACAAAGATGGTATTACTCAGAAAGAAATCAGAGAGTCCGCCAAGGACCTCGGCCTTGGCCCACATTTCAGCCCAAGTCAGTCAGTGTATTTGTGCCAGATAGGTAAAACACCGCGATGAGAAGTCTTTATGCACCCACAGCATAGGCAGACCCCAATAACATTTCTATAGCAAGAGTATAGGCAGACCCCAGTAACATTTCTGTAGCAAGAGTATTGGTGGACCCAGTAACATTTCTGTAGCAAAAGTATAGGCAGACCCCCGTAACATTTCTGTAGCAAGAGTATAGGCAGACCCCAGTAACATTTCTGTAGCAAGAGTATAGGCGGACCCCAGCAACATTTATGTAGTAAAAGTATAGGCGAACCCCTCAAACCATTCAGTAGAAACTGCATAGGCGGACCCAAGTAACATTTCTGTAGCAAGAGTATAGGCGGACCCCAGTAGCATTTCTATAGCAAGAGTATAGGCGGACCCCAGTAACATTTCTGTACCAAGAGTATAGGCAGACCCCAGTAACATTTCTATAGCATGAGTATAGGCGAACCCCTGAAACATTGCTGTACCAAGAGTATAGGCAGACCCCAGTAACATTTCTATAGCATGAGTATAGGTGGACCCCAGTAACATTTCTGTAGTAAAAGTATAGGCGAACCCCTCAAACCATTCAGTAAAAACTGCATAGGCGGACCACAGTAACATTCCTATAGCAAAAGTATAGGCGAACCCCTGTAACATTTCCGTAGCAAGAGTATAGGCGAACCCCTCAAACCATTCAGTAGAAAAGGTATAGGCAGGCCCCAGTAACATTTCTTTAGCAAAAGTAAAGGGCAGACCCCTGTAACATTTCTGTAGCAAGAGTATAGGCGGACCCCTGTAACATTTCTATAGCAAGAGTATAGGCGGACCCCAGGAACATTTCTGTAGCAAAGGTATAGGCAGACCCCTGTAACATCTCTGTAGCAAGAGTATAGGTGGACCCCAATAACATTTCTGTAGCAAGAGTATAGGCGGACCCCTGTAACATTTCTGTAGCAAAAGTATAGGTGAACCCCTCAAACCATTTAGTAGAAACTGCATAGGCAGACCCCAGTAACATTTCTGTAACAAAAGTATAGACAAACCCCTGTAACATTTCCGTAGCAAGAGTATAGGCGAACCCCTCAAACCATTCAGTAGAAAATGTATAGGCAGACCCCAGTAACATTTCTGTAGCAAGAGTATGGGCGGACCCCAGTAACATTTCTGTAGGAAAAGTATAGGCAGACCCCTGGAACATTTTTTTAGCAAGCGTGTAGGCGAACCCCTGAAACATTGGTGTACCAAGAGTATAGGCGAACACCTGAAAAAATTTGGTTACCAAGAGTGTAGGTGAAGGCCGGAAAACTTAGTTAGATAACAGTATAGGCGAGGGCCAGAAAAATTGGTGTACCAAGAGTACAAATGCAGCTCTGAAAAATTGCTCAACCGCGAGGGCAAATGAAATCCATGAACATTTTTTAAAGATGCAGCTCGCTATTGCTTAATTGTAACAGAGCCTGGAGGCAGCCCTGTGAAAAAATTGTTTTCTATTAAAGTATAAATACTTTTGAAACTTTGAAAAATTGTAAAAAATGTTTAAACAGAGCATTTTGGGCCCCAGAAAAATTGGCAGTTCAGCATGATGACATGCTGTTTTAGAAGAAGGAGTAATAATATCCGAGAGTGATTGACAAAGCTTATTCCCCCTTTTTTGTGGTGATAGAAGATGCATTTTTCTCCTGTTGCAGCAAAAAGAATCATTAGGTTCCGCTGCTTTCCGCTGGTGGAGAAGAGAAGTCTGGGGAAATCCAGCCTTTGTTCATCTTTATAAGTGTAAGCATGTCGGCACGGGTAGTTGACAGGCGGGTACGCTTATCCTTGATGATTCCCCAGCTGCACTAAACACCATCTCTGACAAGATGCTTGCGGCAGGGCAGGCCAGCACCTCCAGGGTGTACAGCGCAAGTTTGTGCCAAGTGTCCAGCTTTGACACCCAATAGTTGTATGGAGCAGAGGCATCACGGAGGATTGTGGTACGATCGGCTACGTACTACCTCACCATCTTTTTACAGTGCTCCCTCCGACTCGGCCTTGACTGGGGAGTGGTGACACATTCTTGTTGGGGAGCCATAAAGCTGGCAAAAGCCTTGGAGAGTGTTCCCCTGCCTGCGCTGGACATGCTGCCTGATCCCCGCGCCTCCCCTGCTAGTTGGCCCTCTGAACTGCGTCTTCTGCCACTAGCCCTGTCAGATGGGAACTTTAGCATCACTTTTTCCACCAGGGCCCTGTGGTATTGCATGACTCTCGTACCCCTTTCCTCTTCAAGAATGAGAGTGGAAAGGTTCTCCTTATACCGTGGGTCGAGAAGGGTGTACACCCAGTAATCCATGTTGGCCAGAATGCATCTAACGCGAGGGTCACGGGAAAGGTAGCCTAACATGAAGTCAGCCATGTGTGCCAGGGTCCCAGTAGGCAACACATCACTGTCCTCACTAGGAAGATGACTTTCAGGATCCTCATCCTCCTCCTCTTCAGCACATACACGCTGAACAGATGAGAGGCAAGCAGCATGCATACCCTCTGCAGTGTGGCCAGCTGTCTCTTCCCCCTCAGCCTCCTCCCCCTCCCCATCCTCCTTCAAAACGCGCTCAGATATAGACATGAGGGTGGTCTGGCTATCAAGCGACATACTGTCATCCCCAGTCTCCTGTTCCAACTGCAAAGCGTCGGCCTTTATACTTAGCAGCAAACTTCTCAGCAGGCAAAGCAGTGGGATAGTAACGCTAACGATTGCCACATCGCTGCTCACCATCTGGGTAGACTCCTCAAAGCTTCCAAGGACCTGGCAGATATTTGCCATCCATGCCCACTCCTCAGTAAAGAATTGCGGAGGCTGACTACCACTCCGCTGCCCATGTTGCAGCTAGTATTCCACAATTGCTCTACGCTGCTCGTACAGCCTGGCCAACATGTGCAGCGTAGAATTCTAGCATGTGGGTACGTCGCACAGCAGTCAGTGCTCTGGCAGCAGAAACCGATGTTGCAGGGTCCTCAGGGTGGCAGCGTCCGTGGTGGACTTGCGGAAATGTGCGCAGACGCGGCACACCTTGCCGAGCAGGTCAGAGATGTGGGAGTAGTTTTTCAGAAGCCGCTGAATCACCAGATTGAAGACGTGGGCCAGGCATGGCACGTGTGTGAGGCTGCCGAGCTGCAGAGCCGCCACCAGGTTACGGCTGTTGTCACACACGACCATGCCCGGTTGGAGGCTCAGCGGTGAAAGCCAGAGGTTGGTCTGCTCTGTCAGACCCTGCAGCAGCTCAGGGGCCGTGTGCCTCTTGTCACCTAAGCTGATTAGTTTAAGCACAGCTTGGTGATGCTTGCCCACCGCCGTGCTGCCGCGCGCTACTGACTGCTGGTGACGTACTCACACTTCTTAATTGAGAGGTAGACGTGGCGGAGGAGGAGGGTTTGGAGGAGGTGGCATAAAATGCTGCAAATACCAGCACCAAGGTAGCGCCCGCTATTCTGGGTGTGGGTAGGACGTGAGCGGTCCCAGGCTCTGACTCGGTCCCAGCCTCCACCAAGTTCACCCAATGTGCTGTCAGGGAGATATAGTGGCCCTGCCCGCCAGTACTTGTTCATTTGTCCGTGGTTAAGTGGACCTTCCAGTAACCACGTGGTGAGGGCACGATTTATGTTGCGGGAGACGTGCTGGTGTAGGGCTGGGACGGCACACCGGGAAAAATAGTGGCGACTGGGGACCAAGTAGCGTGGGACCGCCGCCGACATCATATTTTTGAAAGCCTCCATTTCCACAAGCCTGTACAGCAGCATCTCCAGGCTGATTAATTTGGCAATGTGCACGTTTAAAGCTTGTGCATGCGGGTGGGTGGCGGCTTATTTGAGCTTTCGCTTCAACGCTTGTGTTAGCGACAGCTGAATGCTGTGCTGAGAGACATTGCTGGATGGAGTGGAGGACAGCGGATGTGAAGGTGTGGGTGCAGGCCGGGAGGCACTCGGGCCCGTGTCCTGGGAGGGGGATTGGATCTGTGTGGCAGGTTGGGGTACAGGGGAAGAGGCAGTGACCCGGAGGCGGTGAATGGCCTTCGTCCCACCTTGTGGGGTGCTTGGCCATCATATGCCTACGCATGCTGGTGGTGGTGAAGCTGGTAGTGGTGGCTCCCCGGCTGATCTTGGTGCGACACAGGTTGCACACCACTGTTCGCTGATCGTCCGCGCTCTCACTTAAAAAGATCCACACCTTTGAACACCTAGCCCTCTGCAAGGAGGCTTTCAGTGAGAGGATGCTTTGAGAAACAGTTGGGGGATTCTTCGCTCTGGCCCTGCCTCTACCCCTGGCCACTCCACTGTCTCTTCCAACCTGTCCTGCTGCTGAACTTTCCAAAGGTTGGGCATCGGTCACGACAAACTCCTCAGGTGAGAGAGAAACCGTTTTATCCCACTCATGGCAGGGACCCGAGAACAGTTCCTGGGAGTCTGCCTGCTCAGAATATGTCATTTTCATGGAGTGAGGAGGCTGGGAGGAAGGAGGAGCAGCCAGAGGATTCAGACTTGCAGTCCCTAGGCTGGGAGTAGAGGACTGCGTATATGACTGGGTGGTCGATAAATTGCTGGACGCGTTTTCTGCCATCCACGACAGGACCTGCTCGCACTGCTCTGTTTGTAATAAAGGTCTACCACGCGGACCCGTAAATTGTTATATGAAGCTGGGGAGCCAAGCAACTTGCCTCTCTTCTAATCCCGCAGCAGCCGGCTGTGATTCACCACGCCCAGGAACTCGGCCTGTGCCCACACCCTCACTTGGACGACCGCGTCCTCGACCCTTACCCCTACTCCTCATCATGGCGGATTAAGAATAGAGCATGGCCCAAATAAATTACCCCACTGTACAGCACTGACAACTATGGCTTAATTCACCGCACACAGAGACTTGTAGATAGCGGAGGCTCTATGCTGTGACTTGAAAAAAGTAAGCCACTGTCTTGATTCTGGGCCCGCTCACGTACTTCCCACACAGAGTATTGCGGGTCCTACCTCGGTCATGCTTTCTCGGCCTTATCATGCCACCTCCTCCTGCTTTGGGGTCTGGGGATCAGCGCTGGGCAAAATGTATTTTCTCTCGTGTTACCACAGTTATCTGAGTCAGCGGTTTGGGCCAAACAAAAGAAGCATTACTGCATTAATAAGACATTCACAGCTGCACTAGCATCTGAGTCCGCTTTATGCCCACAATTAATGAGGGTGTGAGCCGAGGTCCTTGGCAGGGTGAAGCTGCCATGTTTGGGCACTCTGATTTTTTTATGTGTTATACTTTCCTTGGGTTCCAGGGGCTCGCCTATGCTGTGGGTGCACAAAGATTTCCAATAGCAGTGTTTTACCTGTCTGGCACAAATACACTGACTGACTAGGGTAGAAATGTGGGCCGAGGTCCTTGGCAGGGTGAAACTCTGTCATGTTTGGGCGCTCTGATTTCTTCCTGTGTAATACCATCTTTGTGCACTGACAGCATAGGCGAGCCCAAGTAACTCATAGACTTCCCATTGCAGTGTTGAGCTATTTGACACCTACACAGAATGAATTGTGTGGGGCACATAGATTTCCCATTGCTATGTAACTCGGGCACCTTGGGTCACACAAGGTGGAGGCTGGGACTGAGCCTGACCCTGGGCCCGTTCTCGTGCTTCCCACACAGAGTATTGCTGCATTGTGGAGATGTGTAGAAGTGCTGGCACCTGAGTCCCCTTTATGCCCACGTTTGCGGCTCCTGACAATTTTGTGATGGAGGTGGCATGGGATTGGAATGATGATCGAATGTCAATTTATCGTCAATTCTCAACAGCATTGTCGGCTATTGCCCACACTTTCAAAGAGGGTCACTGTCTGGCCCTGCCAACCCTCTGCAGTGTGTGCCTCCGGTTCCTCCTCATCCAGTAAGCAGTTATAAATAGACATGAGGGTGGTGTGACTATGAAGCGAGCGTGTGGCATGAGGGTAGCTGAATGCTGCGCAGGGAAAATTTTGTGTGCGCTGTGGACGCAGAGTCGTGCAGGGGGGTTGGACAGCAATGCCAGCATGTAACCCAGGAAAAGAGGCAGCGATGTCACCGGCAGGTGGTGATTGTCCTTGGTTGCAGGTAGAGTAAAGTAAATTGTTAGGGGGGTGACGCCTGACTCTTGCCCCCATTTTGGCTTAATAGTGGGACCTGGGAGCCTCAGATGCAGCCATGCATGCTGCCCCTGCCCTTCCCTATCAATTTCTGTGGTGTTTCCATGACTTTCTGATGTTTTCTGGTGTTTGACAAGTCATCACCTATGCGGAGCATCGGTCCCATACAAAAATACTCAAGTCGCCCATTGACTTCAATGGGATTTGTTACTCTAAACGATTACGAAAAGTTTGACTCGAGCAATGAGAACCCGAGCATTTTGGTGCTCGCTCATCTATAGTATGAACTAGAGATCAGCGAGCATGCTCGTCTGAGCTTGATGCTCGTTCGAGCATTAGCATACTTGAAAATACTCGTTACTCGGTGTTCGAGAAAATTGCCCCCTTTACTCCCCACATGTTTAGCGGCTTTTTTAGCCAATGAACATACAGGGAAGGCTTTGGCACCTCCTGCTATGATGTGCCAACCCTGTGACATCTATAGCAGTGATTAGCTGGCCGGAACAGGTGACCTGGAATCATAAAAACTCAAGTCACCTGATGCTCGCCTCACATGGAGGCTGGATTAGCTGAGAGACAGAGCTGCTGTGAATGAGGGAGAGCATTAGTGTAGGTAAGGAGGAGAGTTTAGGCAGCTATTAATATTCAAAGAAATCAACAGTCCGTTTTAGGACTACAACTCCACTTTTATGCATCATTAATTTGGCTGCCTGGGACTAGTAGTGCGCACAAAGCATTCACAAGCATCCTGGCTGTACACTGCATACTGTTACCGGTTCTATACAGTATACTGCTACTGCTGTACACAGACTATATAGGAACTAACAAAACTCTAATTTTTCATTTTTTTGTTTGTTTTTGTACAAGACTGTACTCATTTTTCACTGTCTATTTTTGGCTATAGTGTACGCAAAACACCCCAGTGTGTGTCCTGTCAATTCACACTATATAACAAGACTGTACACATTTTACACTGTCTATTTTTGGCTTAAAGCATACGCAAAATACCTCGCAGTTTGGTTAGCATTTTGATGCAGTGCATTATACAACATGATCAAGACTAAGGGTAAGGGTCGAGGATGTGGACATGGATGTGGGCGTCTGAATGAGGGTGTGGGCAGAGGCCGAGGTCCTGGGCATGGTGAAACATTGCCTGCTGCTGAAGGAGAAGTAGAACGCCGCGTATCTACGCACCCTAGCTTCATCTCACAGTTTGCAGGTTCGCGTGGTACAGCATTATTAAAACCACAACAGTGCGATCAGGTGATGATGTGGATAGCAGATAACGCGTCCAGTAATTTATCCACCACCCAGTCAACCATGCAGTCCACTCACGCTAGCCAAGGGACTGGACATGTGAATCCTCATGCTGTTCCTCCTTCCTCCCAGCCTGGTCACTCAAGGAAAAGGAGAGATTCAGAACAGGCATACTCCCAGGAACTGTGCTTAGGCTTCTTCCCTAAGTCGCAAACAATGGTTCATGAGCCACCTGAGGAGTTTGTCGTGACCGATACCCAGAATTTGGACCTTTCACAGTCTCAGGGTGATGAGGGTGGGGACTTCCAAGTAGTGTCTCAAGAGGTATTTGTTGATGATGATGATGATGAGACACAGTTGTCTGTCAGTGAGGTTGTTGTTAGGGCAGTAAGTCTGGCGGAGGAGCAGACTGAGGATTCAGAAAAAGAGCTGGTGGATGATGAGGTGACTGACCCAACCTGGGTTGGTAAGCCTACTGAAGACAGCGCTTCAGAGGGGGAGGCAAGTGCAGCACCAGAACAGGTTGGAAGAGGCAGTGGGGTGGCCAGAGGGAGAAGCAGGGCCAGAGCAAGTAATCCCCCAACTGTTCCCCACAGCACCTCCTCGTGAAAAGCTCCTGTGCAGAGGGCTAGGTGTTCGAAGGTCTGGAGGTTTTTTAATGAGAGCATGGATGACCGACGAACAGAGATGTGCAACCTGTGCCACACCAAGTTCAGCAGGGGAGCCACCACTACCAGCCTGACCACCATCAGCAAGCGTAGGCATATGATAGCTAAGCACCTGACGAGGTGGAACGAAGGCTATTCACCGCTTGTGGGTCACACCACTGCCTCTTCCCCTGTGTCACATGCTGGCACTGGGATGCAATCCCACGATGCAGGCATGAGCGTCTCCCGCCCTGCACCCACCCCTTCACCTGCATGGTTCTCCACTGCCTCCACCAATCTGTCCATAACACAAACAATAGAGTGCAAGCGCAAATATGCAGCCGCCCGCCCGCATGCACAATCGCTAAACGTGCATTTCTACAAACTACTGAGCCGGGAGATGCTGCCATATAGGCTGGTAGAAACTGAGGCTTTCTGCAACCTCATGGTGGTGTCCGTCCCTCGCTACTATAGTGGCGGTCCCCAGTCTCCACTATTTTTCCCACTGTGCTGTCCCCGCCCTACACCAGCACGTGTCACAGAATATCAACCGTGCACTCACCAACACAGTTACTGGGAAGGTCCACTTAACCACTGACACGTGGACAAGTGCTGGGGGGCAGGGACACTACATCTCCCTGATGGCACATTGGGTTAACCTGATGAAAGCTGGGATCAAGTCTGACCCTGGGTCCACTCACATGCTACCCACACTCGAGGCGCTAGAGCACTGCCGTGGGAAAGCGTTGACAGGCCATGCTAAAACTCCTGAGCTTAGGTGACAAGAGGCACACCGCCCAAGAGCTGTTACAGGGTTTGATGGAACAGACAGATCTGTGGCTTTCGCTGCTGAAGCTACAACCAGGCATGGTCATGTGTGACAATGGGCGTAACCTGGTGGTGGCTCTGCAGCTTGGCAGACTAACACACATGCCATGCCTGGCCCATGTGTTCAATCTGGTGGTTCAGCGCTTTCTTAAAAACTACCCCAATTTGTCTGAGCTGCTCAGCAAGGTGCGTCGCGTGTGTACACATTCAGAAAGTCCACCACAGATGCTGCCACTCTCAGGACACTGCAACAGCGCTTCCAGCTGGCAGTTCAATGACTGTTGTGCGACGTGCCCACGCGCTGGAATTCAACTTTGCACATGTTGGCCAGGGTTTACGAGCAGTGTAGAGCCATTGTTGAATACCAGCTGCAACATGCCTATCAAAGGGGTAGTCAGTCTCCGCAGTTCTTCACAGAGAAGTGGGCATGGATGTCTGACATCTATCAGGTGTTAGGAAACTTTGAGGAGCTAACATCATTATCATTATCATTATCATTGCCGCCATTATCAGTGTAACCATCCCGCTGCTTTGCCTGCTGAGAAGGTTGCTGCTAAGCATTAAGGCAGACACTTTGCTGATAAAACAGGAGATGGGGATGACAATACATCACATAATAGCCAGACCACCCTCAGGTCTGTTTCTCAGCGCGTATTAGAGGAGGAGGAGGGGGAAGAGACTGCTGCCCACACTACAGAGGGTACCCATAATACTTCCTTCACATCTGTTCAGCATGTATAGGCTGAAGAGGAGACTAAGAGTCATCCTCCTAGTGAGGACAGCAATGTGTTGCGTACTGGGACTCTGGCACAAATGGCTGACTTCATGTTAAGCTGCCTTTCCCATGACCCTCGCATTAGACGCATTCTGGTCAACACAGATTACTGGGTGTTAACCCTTCTCGACCCACGGTATAAGAAGAACCTTTCCACTCTCATTTCCGAAGAGGAAAGGGGTACGAGAGTGATTCAATACCACAAAGCTATGGTGGAAAAGCTGATACTAAACTTCCTATCTGACAACGCTAGTGGTAGAGGACGTAGTTGAGTGGGCCAACTAGCAGGGGAGACGAAGGGAACAGGCAGCATGTCCAGCGCAGGCAGGGGAACACTCTCCAAGGCTTTTGCCAGTTTTATGGCACCCCAGCCAGACTGTGTCACCACTCCCCTGTCTAGGCTAAGTAGGAAGGAACAGTGTAAAAAGATGGTGGCGGAGTACATAGCCAACCGTACCAACATCCTCCGTGATCCCTCTGCTCCATACAACTATTGGGTGTCAAAGCTGGACACGTGGCACAAACTTGCGCTGTATGTCTTGGAGGTGCTGCTGGCCTGCCACTAGCATGTTATCAGAGAGGGTGTTTAGTTCTGCTGGGGGGATTATCATAGATAAGCGTACGTGCCTGTTAAGTGACAGCGCCGACAGGCTTACACTTATAAAGATGAACAAAGGATGGATTATCCCAGACTTCTCTTCTCCACCGGTGAAAAGCAGCTTAACATAAAGTATCTTTAAGCTGGAACTGGAGGACCATGCCCCCTCTATCAACCCCCAAAAGGGTAGAAGTAGCTTGGTCTATCCTTCTCTGATCTTCCTCGTCCTCCTAAACCAGCATGTCAGCACGCTGAACAGCCAATTCTTTAGAGGGCCAAAAGGCTCTGTAAAAACTTTTTTTTTCAGAGGGCTGTCTCCAGGTTCTGTCAAAAAAAATTTTTTCTGAGGGCCGCCTCCAGGTCCTCGTCCCCAATTTTGAAGAGGTTCACCACTAAAGTTCAGCAAACGTGCTGGTTCCAGCTTCATACGCCCACAGAGTCCACAAATTCATCCCAGCACAGTGTCTAGCTATCTGACACCGAGACAGAATGAATTGTCCTGGTTTGGCCACTCTAATTTCTTCATAGTACATGCTGTCTTTCCCTGGGGCACTGGTTAAAAAGCCCCTCGGGGAGAGGCAGCGACTGCGAGAGGCGGTAGCTTGCCTGTCGGTGGACCGCCACCTGAATCCCATTAAGCTAGTACGAGCTCTATGTTAAAAAAATATTTCAGGGGTTCACCTGCACTTTGGGTAAACCAATATTTCAGGGTACACCTATACTCTTGGTACACAAATGTTTCAGGGGTTCGCCTATACTCTTTGTACACAAATGTTTTAGGGGTTCGCCTATACTCTTGGTCCACAAATGTTTCAGGGGTTCGCCTATACTCTTGGTAAACAAATGTTTCAGAGGTTCGCTTATACTCATGGTAAACAAATCTTTCAGGGGTTCACCTATACTCTTGGTAAACAAATACCCTGCACTCTTGCTCAAAAAATCTTTCAGGTTCTCACCTGCAATCTTGGTTAAAAAAGATTTCTTCTTATTAAAATGGGTTGTTTTCTTCATTAAAAATGTAGAAGTACTGGCCTCTGAGTCCCCCCTATGCTGGCGTTTGTGGCTAATGAAATGCTGCGACGGAGGTGGCATGGGATGGCACTTACAATCATACATTAATTTGTCTGCTATTTGTCAGCTATGAAGCACAATTTTAAAAGGGTCACACGGCGTACGGAAACGTATCCCAGCACGGTGTACATCTTTGGCCTCTAATTTCTTTACAGTTCATGCTGTCTTTCCCTGGGGCACTGGTTAATAAGCTGCTCAGGGAGAGGCAGGGGCTGGGACAGGCGGTAGCTTGCCTGTCGGTGAACTGCCACCTGAATCCCATTAAGCAAGTACGCACTGTCGCTCAAAAAATCTTTCAGATTTTTACCTGCACTCATGTTAAACAAATCTTTCAAGGGTGCACCTATACTCTTGGTAAACAAATCCTTTTAGGGGTTCACCTATACTCTTGGTAAGCAAATCTTTCAGGGTTTCACCTGCACTCTTGGTAAACAAATCTTTCGGAGGTTCAACTATACTCTTAATAAACAAATCTTTCAAGCGTGCACCTGTACTCTTGGTAAACAAATCCTTTTAGGGGTTCACCTATATTCTTGGTAAAAAAAAAATCTTTCAGGGGTTCACCTGCACTGTGGGTAAAAAAATCTTTTGTTTTAGAATGGGTTGTAGAATTGTGCAGATGTGTAGAAGCACTGGCACCTGAGTCCCCTTTATGCCCATGTTTGTGGCTCATGAAATTTTGTGAGGGAGATGTCACGGGATTGGAATGATGATCGTACGTCAATTTATCATCAATTCTCATCTGCATTGTGGGTTATTGCCCGCAATTTCAAAGAGGGTCGCAGCCAGGCCCTGCCAACCCTCTGCAGTATGTGTCTCCTGTTCCTCCTCATCCAATACGCACTTATAAATAGACATGAGGGTAATGTGGCTATCAAACGACCGTGTGGCATGAGGACAGCTGAACTCTGCGCTGGGAAAAATTTCAGTATGCTTTGGCCTATTGAGTAGGCGAAGGGGTGCGCCTTACCCAGTCTGGGATGGGGACAGCTGGACGCTGTGCTGGGAAAAATTTCAGTACACTGTGGACACAGGCTCGTGCCTGCATCCTAGGGGGTATTGGACAGCAATGCCAGCATGTAACACAGGAGAAGAGGCATTGGTATCACCTGCAGGCGGTGATTGGCCTTCGTTCCACCTAGTGTGGGGCTTAGCTAGGATGTGCCAGTGCGTGTGCCTTGCTGATTATGGTCTGGCCCAACAAAATTGTTAGGGAGTGACCACCAGGCTCTTGCCCACAATTTGGCTTAATAGTGCGACCTGGGAGCCTCAGATGCATCCATGCATGCTGCCCCTGCCATTCCCTATCCTTTTCTGTGGTGTTTCCATCACTTTCTGATGTCTTCAGGTGAATCACACACCCTCCCCTATGTAGAGCATGGGTCACCTTGAAAAATGCTCGAGTCTCCCATTGACTTCAATGGGGTTCATTACTTGAAACGAGCTCTCAAGCATTACAAAAAGTTTGGCTCGAGTAACGAGCACCCGAGCATTTTGGTGCTCGCTCATTTCAAGTATGAACTGCTCATATGAGGTAATTAGGATTTTTTTTAATTCGCCCATTTGTTGCCTGCACTGTTATTTTTGATGACTGTTCTGGTTTCTGTCAGATAAATGAAGCTCTATGGATTTGCTTGTGATATATGTCAGGAGCATTTTAGCAATAATGCCCATACAAAGTATAGATGCTGCCTTTGTAATACTGCCTCCACTCATTATACATGCCTACTTAGTAATATTGCTCCCCCCACTCTTTATACATGCCCCTTTACTAATAGTGCCCACCTACTCGTTATACATGCCTCCTTAGTAATAGTGTCCCCACTCATTATTTATGCCCCCTTAGTAATATTGCCTCCCACTCATTATACATGCACCCTTACAAACAGTGCCCCTAATTCATTATATATGACCCCTTAGTAATATTGCTTCCCATGCATTACATATGCACCCTTACTAATATTGTCTCCCACTCATTATACATGCCCCCTAACTAATAGTGCCCCCATTCATTAAATATGCCCCTTAATAATAGTGTGCCCCACTCATTATAAATGCCTCTTTAGTAATAGTGCCCCCGGACTTATTAGGCATTCCACGACTTTGTCACACTTCTGTGGCCTGCCCGATTGACAGAGTTATCACTAATAGAACATGTAAGGGACCATCTGGGATGCCAACTTCGATAGCCTATGAGTTTGCATGATCTAGAGGCTCAGTTACAGCAAGTGCTGACCAATGTGCTTTCGGATATACTTATATCACCATTACAATCACACATATAAAGTTTCATTAAATTCCGATAACTCCTTCTAAGCGCTTGTTTTTTTCTTTCACAATGAGTGTTATTTCTTTCCATAGAAGAGCTGATCTGTTTCCATGGCAATGAGCAGTAAACAAGTAGTGGATATTGGAATCAATATTTGCAGTATCTGGAGAATGCAGCATTTTGGGAAAAAATATCTTATGAGTGAGTGCATTGTTTTGTGATTTCAAACACATTGAAATAGGATTCCCGAGATAAAAATGCCCCTTTAAGGCCAAAAATAGACTGGTCTTCAAGGGGTTGTTCATATATTGTACATCTAACCAGGATTAAAATAAATGTACATACTGTATGGGTAAAGAGCTATGCTTTACCTACATCGCTGCAGCACTCTCCATTGATACCTACGCATCCTTTTCACTGTGACACACCAGACCTGAGATTATGGGGTGCATTGGGGTTCACTTTAGGATATGATCCATTTCATTCACATTTGCAAAACATCTATTATGCTGTTTTCAGACTCAGCATGAATAGAACTTATTTCTGTACATTCTCAGGAACAGCAATTGTACTGATATGTTTTGCTAAGTTATTAGACAATGAAAAACCTTGAGATGAGAAACACATCTCATTCATAAAGTCAGTATGAAACCTGACAAAGCTAATAGGGGTGGAATGATTGAAGGATTTATCTTTTTATAAAGTTGGAGATGAAAGGATAAGGTACAAGAGGTTTGATCTTGCTTTTTTTTTAACCCCTTAGTGACCACCTATATGTGTTTTCACTTCCTGGGTGTGTGGGCTTTAATCTCCATGGCTGTAAAAACATCATGCTCGCCCTGGAAATGAAAGCTGCAGGGGCCGTGTAAGTGACAGCTCCCTGCTGTCGGATGCCTGAAGCTGTCTCCAAAGGCTGTGCTGAGTGACCCCCGGTCACGCGATCGCCATTACCAATGGATAACGGTGATCGCATAAAAAGAAATAAAAAGTGAAATCCATGTGGATCGGATCTATGAGGAGTGCTGAAACTACTCACCTCCATCCTCCACGATGTCCCTGCCAGGACTTGACGCCATCTTCTGCACATGCGCGCCACACGTAAAATGTCAGGCGTATGCACAGGAGGCCGGGGAGCCCAGGAGATTTTAAATCTTCCTGCTCCAGGCTAGCATGAGTAGCCAAGAGCTGATTGCTGTTCCCGGTCACATGTTCGTCGTTATCCAATGGATAACGGCGATCATGTAAAGTTAAAAAAATGTTTAAAAAGTTTAAGTTTCATCTGACCTCAGGAGGGGAGATGAAATAACATACCCAAGGCCCTCGGATTTATCCGTGGCCCTTACCCTGGCTTCTGCGCATGTATATGTTTCCAAAATGGCGGGCGCATGCACAAAAGTCGAGGATTGTCGTGGTAAATTAAAATCTCTCTGCTACTGGCTACCAAACGTAGCCTAGAGCCTTGAGATTTCAATGGGGGCGGTATGCGGTCCCTGGTCCTGTGATTGCTATTATCCAATGTATATAAAAGTAAAAAAAAGTTAAAGTTCCACCTCCCATCACAGATCCGCTCCATGAGGGGAGGTGAAATAACTTAACCTAAGGCCTCCAGCGATGTCCCCCAATGGGATCCTTATCCACTGACCTTTTCCTAGCTTCGGTGCATGCGCACATTGGCAAAGTGGCAGACGCAAGCGCAGAAGCTGGGGAGGGCCTGGAAAAATTAAACTCTCCTTGCTCCTGGCTACTAAAGGTAGCCGAGAGCCTGGAGCAGTGACCCAGGGCTATGGTGAGTGTTACGTTATCACTGTTATTCAATGGATAATGGATAATGGGGATCACGGGAGAGTTAAAAAAAGGGGAAGTTTAATCACCCCTCCCCCGATGCAATCAGTGAGGCGAGATGAAACTTCTTACTGGAGGCCTCTGCATTTAAACCCTGATACGATCTTACTCCACAGACCTTCCCCGGCCTCTGAGCATGTGCCTGCCGGCAAAATGACGGACACATGCAGGAGCTGGGGCGGGTCCGGGAAATTTAAAATCTCCATGCTCCTGGCTATCAAAGGTCGTAGTGACCAGTGGTCTCATTAAGCAGTTCCCAGTCACGTGATAAAAAGGCAGCGATCTACCTTAGGCCAGTCTCACACGACCGGATAGGAATTGTGGATTCCACATAAACCGGGGTAATACGCGGATCAATCAAATGCACTGGATTACACAATTCCACTCACAATAACCAGAAGATAGGCACAAATGCTAAAGAAATGCAAAAACGCTGTACTGTATTGCTATGAGAACATAAAAATGGATCCACACATAGAGCTTAGAATAGTTTAAATAGATAAACTTTATTACAAAACAGAATAATAATTAAAAACATATAGTAGGAGAAAAAGAGTAAAAATTCATTCATGATATAAATAGGATAGCAATATATACAATAGTGAATCTACTAGGTCATATATAAGTCAAGGTCACCCCCTTGAGAAAGGGGATGCGAAACGTGCGTTGGGGCTCAGGATACAGCTCTTGACTGGCATGTGGTAACAGCTTTGTATTTAAATTTTGTGTGATCTGACAGTCTTTATTTATTGCCTTACTTTGTCTGGCTTGTATTATATATGACTTAGTAGATCCATTATTGTATATATTGTTATCCTATTTATATCATGAATGAATTTTTATTCCATTGTTCAAGTCCTGTTCCTGTATATCCACATACTCTTTTTCTCCTACTACATGTTTTTAACTATTATTCTGTTTTGTAATAAAGTTTATCTATTTTAATTATTCTAAGCTCTATGTCTGGATCCATTTTTGTGTTCTAATTCCACTCACATTAGCAGATTGGAATTACATAATTCACTTACAGAAAACAGAACGCAGCATGTTCTATTTTACTGCGGATATCCGCAACATAGACCAACACATTGTGCTCTATGGTCGCGGATATACCCACAGCACATACGCAACTACATTGTGTACGGACTGTGGTACCCACGGCATCGCTAAGCGACACCGGGGGAAATATAAACAAGAAAGGTGAACTGTGCATGACTGCCTGTGTGAGTACGCAGTTATGCACAGTACATTACGCGGCTGTATGCAGAGCTACACCCAGGCTCACAGCTGGGATCCACTGCGGGCCTCCACAAGTGGATTCCACATATGGCTGTGTGAACCCAGCGTTATTCAGACTGCTACCTGTTATATGCAATTTTCAAGAAGCCCCAGGAACGTTCACCTTCCTGCAGTTTAGGAGCATCTTGTTGAGCGCCTGCTGTGTAAGACCACCACATGTAAGCAAGGTTATGGAGTCTCACAGAGCGCCACTTTTTACACCCAATTTCTGCCACTGAGATCAAGAAATACCCCCAAAAAGTTTTGGGTTTGCAGCAAGCATGGGAGGAGGAGGGATACCCGGTTTTATTGCCCCATGTGCCCATCCCAACCGGGCCTCAGTAATTACCCGTTTTCAGACATACCACACAGTTTATATTACTTTAGGGAATGCTAAAAAGAGGGGAGGGGGAATATTTTTAGGGAGTCAATTTTTAATCTACACCAGTGAGCAATGGGGCCTGGAATTTATACAGTTGTGTCCTGAAATCTAATGGGTGTTCCCTCCATTATAGACCTAGCCATGTGTCCTATAAGTAGAATGGGGCTACAATGGGTATGTTTCTGAACACGGGACAAACGGGGGTATCTATTTTGGGGTGAAAGTCTTCATTCCTATGTGCGCTGTACAAACAAAACTTATGACACAATTGCCAAAAAAGGGAAAATCTTAATTTTTTCCTTCTGCTTTGCTTAGATTCATTGACAAATTGTGGGGTCAAAATACACAATACACCCCTAGATGAATTTGTTAAGGGGTCTATTTTTCAAAATGGAGTCATTTGTGGGGGTTCTCTATTGTTTTGACAGCTGAAGATCTCTGCAAGTGTGCTATGGGACTTGCGAAAAAACAATGTCAGAATCACTTAGATATACAAAACCTTTACGGAGTTATTCTATGTTAAAGTGACACATGTCAGATTTCCAAAATTTGGCTTGGTCATTAAGGTGGAAACAGGCTTGGTCATTAAGGGGTTATTTTAGAATCTCAATATGGAAGTAAAAAACAGCAGATTTAACATATGTAGGAGGTGTTCTTTTAGAACACCTTAGAATAGAGTTAAAGGAGTGCTCTAATCTTGGCCAAATGTGGTCACAATTGGAATAACTCTTGAGAGTATGAGAGTATGAGAGTAGAAATAGGCAAATGCACCTGGTCTATGCTGCTTCCCTTAACTTCCATTGATTTCTATCAGAGATATGGAGATAACACAGCAATGTGTGTTTGGCTGTTTCTGTGTTACCAACCACTTCCAGCCATCTTGTATAGCTGGATCTATGGTAGTGGGGGCCACAACTAGAGTAAGGAGTGACTCACAAGTAGGGAGGTGGGACCTGCACCTATCTGACTTATAGCATATTCCGTCTATATTAAAGTCTGAGATGGAAATACCCTTTAAAAGGTTTACTTAGTGTTGGAATACATGGCCTTTACACAAAGGAAATGATTCTGAGGATCCTCTTTCCATCTCTACAGAATATGTGCACATTCACTTTCAATTGCAAAATAAATGTTGTACTTCTTTTTGAACATGCAGGAAAAAGTCTAATTGGCTCTGAATGTCTGATCCAAATGGGATTGTCGTCTGCTGGACTTGGTCCATTATTGTGTTAGAGCCTAAGACCAACTGTTCAGTATTGCCCTGGTGGGATTGGCGTATAATAATGCAGCTAATAATAGTTAGTGAGCTACATCCTCATGTACATATTGGAAACCTCACTTTAGATGTTCTTCTGTCCATTGTTACCTCCAAATGTGGTTGTCTTCTGCTTGATCTTGGAAACCTATTATTATGTCAAAGCTTGATCCCATTAAAGGATTCTTTGGTACTCTTATAAGCCCGTCTGACCTTGGTTCTACTGCTAGGAAGTCTAATAAACTACATCACAGAATTATAGGTTTATCCTGCTTTCCTTTAAGTAAAAAAATACCCTTGTTTTGCGTCAAGTAAGTGGAATTGTGAAAATCAGTATATTGAGCTTACTTCAGTGAGATGATTTGGTTAAAAGTATGGGTTTGGCTCCACTGTTCAGCCTACTTGCTAAATCCTTTTAAGTATCAGTAAGTATTGGAAATAGATTCATAGACTTATGGTTTCTATGTATGGGCCAACATTTGGCCCAAACTTTCCTACAAACTATTGTTCGCCACGTAAAAGGACAAATGATCAGCCAACACACAACCAAACACTTGTTCATCAACGGATGGTGTAGTTTAGGTGAACATAAAAATGCTGTATGGAGATGAACAATCGGCTGGTCATCCCCATAGAGCAGGTAATTTACTTGGTACACGGAGGGAATGAGTACAGACAGACATGCTCAGTGTTGGTCAGCGGTCATTAGCATGGGCAGATTATTTGCCCATGTAAAAGGGCCTTTATAATTAATACTGTTAGAGAAACTAGAATTTGGGTAAACTTTTCTATTATTATCCAACCTGATTCTGCTTCTGGGCAGAGGTTCTGATAGATGTATGGGCTGATGTAACTGATGTTATGTACAAAGCTGGCCATACACGTTAAACTCACTGATCTAGTCAGGGTTGGCAGCTTCATGTCTCCCGTTGGGAGAACGTAGGATTGGGCAAACTGGATTGACACATGTGCACTCTTTTTATTCTCATAGGAAATAAATGTTGCTAGAGGCATCTGACAATGTCTCATCCCTCTCTCTGAGTTGAGTTGCTGTATCGGTGAATAGCTATCTAATAGCTGTTGTACGAAATTATCCTTAAAGGGGTGTCTCGCGAAACCAAGTGGGGTTAAGCACTTCTGTATGGCCATATTAATGCACTTTGTAATATACATCGTGCATTAAATATGAGCCATACAGAAGTTATTCACTTACCTGCTCCGTTGCTGGCGTCCCCGTCTCCATGGAGCCGTCTAATTTCGGTGTCTTCTTGCTTCTTTAGACGCGCTTGAGCAGTCCGGTCTTCTGCTGTGTGCTCGCGCCGGAGAGCTGGTCTGCGCGTCGTCATTGTAGCTATGCCCTGTCACGTGGTGCCGATCAGCCAATTAGGTGGCTGTAATCGGCAGTGGAACGCAAGGAAGGAGAAGACAATCCATGGTGCACCATGGGAGAAGACCCGCGGTGCACCATGGGAAAGGACCGGCGGCCATCTTTAAAAGAAGAAAAGAAGATGCTGCGCGAACGGGGATGCAGGTAAGTGATTTTTTTTTAAAAATAACTAACGGAATTGATTTTAACGGGGCAGAATGCGGGGGTAAGTTAAGAAAAAAAATTTGGATTTCGCCGCGGGACAACCCCTTTAAATCATTTTTGTCAACATGCTCCTTTATTACTGACAATGAAGAATATGTGCTTTTCCTCAGATTTCATTGCTGGAATCTGTCTAGAAATTTCAGATGCTATCTTGTTACTCCTAAAATTTTTTGACAGACAAACCTTTCAATTACCTGTTGTAAGAATACAAAATATAGAAAGAAGGGGAAATGCTATGAAAATCATAAAGAGACTTTGCACTGTGTGCTGGTGGCAATACTAGTTCTCAATATTAGTTGCATTGATAGAGACACTCTTGTTAACATCTGCATAGATGCAATACTTGTTTTCAAGATCTAAAATATTGATTTTTAGAAACCAGAAAAGAATCCAACTACCTAAGGGAGCAGCAGTCAAAAGGGTTGCCGCTAATACAAATTTGCTTCAGATTATCCATCAATGCAAGCACTTTCCTTTAATCAAGAAGATGCTGGGCAAGAAATATGAAAAAAGCGCATACAGAATGAGAGAAATTGGTCTGAGCAGCAGCACATGTGAAAAAGACTTGGGTATACTAATTGATTACAGACTGAACATGAATCAACAGTATGGTGCAACAGGAAAAAAGGCAAACACAATTCTGGGATGTAAAGAGAAAAAGCATAGAGTCTGGATCATGTGAGGTAATTATCCCCCTCTACTCTTCCTTAGTCAGACCTCATCTGAAATATTGTGTCCACTTCTGGGCACCCTAATTTAAAAGAGACATAGACAAACTGGGGCAAGTTCAGAGAAGAGCTACCAGGATGGTGAGCGGTCTGCAAATCATATCCTATGAGGAACGATTAAAGGATCTGAGAATGTTTAGCTTGCAAAAAAAGAAGGCTGAGAGGAGACTTAATAGCGGTCTACAAATATCTGAAGGGCTGTCACAGGGCAGAGGGATCAGCCCTATTCTCATCTGTACAAGGAAAGACTAGAAGCAATGGGATGAAACTGAAAGGGAGAAGACACAGATGAGATATTAGAAAAAACTTTCTGACAGTGAGGGTCATCAATGAGTGGAGCAGGTTGCCATGGGAGGTGGTGAGTTCTCCTTCAATGGAAGTCTTCAGGCAGAGGCTGGACGGACATCTTTTTTGGATTATTTAGTGAATCCTGCATTGAGCAGGAAGTTCGCTCCGATGACCCTGGATGTCCCTTCCAACTCTACTAGTCTAGGATTCTATGAAATTCTGAAAATTTAGATTCTCCATTGCAGAACAGAGTAGATTTTCCAGAATTGCACTTAGTTTAGTACCAAAGAAATCCATGGTTTTCAACCACTTTAAAGATGAAAGGTTTATCTGTGAAAGCCCCATCATGTTTCTTTTCAGTGCATTCACTGTGGAATCTCAGTCAGAGTGCGTTCATGAATATTTAACCCTATATTGTCTGATAGATTCCAAGAATATAAAGATGTGTGTTGAAGTACATTGGGTAGAAGGTGTTTAATGCTGTTGGTCTGCAAATTAAAATAAGGCAGATGTTCAGCTCCGGAGAATGTAGTACAGACATTTTCTGTTGAATTGTTTAGTAGGGCAAAACCTAATTTCATTGTTTTTAAGATGAATTTGTTCAATTTCAGGAAGTATATTAAATAGCTATTAGCTATTCTATAGCTAATAGAATTTCTGTGAATATCTAGTGTCCTCAAAGACCGGAGAGTTGTAGCCCTATTTAATTTGTTCTGATATGACATCTTAGAGTAGGAAACATTAGTCACATTATGTAGACAGTTCTCAGCCAAATTTTGAAGTGAGCTGACATATGATAGAAATTGCCAAGGAAATGAGGACAGTTGGCTGCAACAATATATCCAAATCTATTAAGTTTGGTAAATTGGAAATGATGTTTTCGGTAGCAGTGGACAAATCCAGATCGGCAATGGTTTCTACCAGAAAGTCATCTTCAAGTTTTTTTGTGTTTCATTTGATAGAGGGAACAACTCGTCGGTATTATTTATTGAGAGATTAAGGTGTTGCACTATATTGATTTTAGGTAGAATTAGAAAACTCTCCATGTTATTTCAGCTTAGGTCTAGGTTCCTTAATTGGTAGTATTTGAGAGAATTTTGAGTAAGAAAGAACATAAGAGAATTTTAACTTGGGTTGAGCCAATGTAGCTGAGGGAGATCAAAACTTGAAATACAAGCTGTGGCATTCAGAGCAATGTTTAGAACTCTTTCTTTCTCTGATATGTAATTGTCGAAGAGGTCCAACTCTAACAGCCATGGAACCCCATCAAACATTCCAGAGAAAAGGATTCCAATCATGTTCCATGACAAATTCAGATTTTCAAGTAAGTAATGTTTGACAGATAGCAGTGCACCATTTAACTATCCAAGATATTGTTCCCAAGATTTAATGTTTTTAGACTTTGTAAACTGTCAGAAACGCCTTTGTTAGATAAATAATGCTTGTGCAATCTGTTTGAGGTAAAGTTAAGAGACCAAAGTCGTAATAAACCATTTAATGCTCTGTTTTCAATGGTTTCCAGGTGATTATGTTCAATGTTAAAATTCTCAAGATTTTGCAGCTTTGACATAGATATATTTGTTAGTTCTTGAATGAGGTTATAAGATCTAGTGTCTTCAGATCATCTGGCAAGCTCTTTAGCACAGAATGTATGGTTAGAGATTGGCATTTCACTTCAGACAGATGCTAAAAAATTGAAAACAATTTAGAATTAGAAACATATTTTGGAGAAATCAGAACTATCAATAATTATGATGACCAAATGTGCCTAGAATGACGTAAACAAAATTACATTGATGTGGAAAGCAAAACTTCTCATTTCCAAATGAAGGTGGCAGCATTTACCTTATGCTGCTTAGGCTATGTCATTCATTCTTATACAAAGCAATGTTTCCCAACACTCTCTACAAGTCATAGGCAATGTAGATACATATATAGAGACACTGTACACAAGTGGTTCCAAACTGTTCATACATTGAGAGCCACATTCAACATTGAGAAATGGTTGCGAGCCACATTCAATACAATCACTGAGCATTTGTCCTATTCTAACTAATATTTGTAGATGTGGAATGGTTTCCTCAGCAATTGTCCTGCTCAGCATACATTAGCATAGCAACATAGTATGTAAGGCCAAAAAAAGACACATGTGCATCCAGTTCAGTCTACTATCACCAATTTTGATCCAGAGGAAGGCAAAAAAAAAACACCCCAATGAGGTAGAAGCCAATTTCCCCATTTAAGGGAAAAAAATTCCTTCCCAACTCCAATCTGGCAATTAGAATAATCCCTGGATCATGACCCTTCTGAAGTTCTTATTGACTATAACATGTGTTAGTGAAATGAATATGACTCCATTTTCCCTTGATGGTCTTATAGTATGCTCCTTTCATTTTGTATGATATAGTCTGTCTCAATGTTTTGTACTTTTCCTTTAGCAAGATTTACTCAAATGTATTGAATAATAAAAAGAGACCTCGATGATTAGAATATTCCAAGGTCCTAGATTGAATGTCTCGGGTCATTGCGGCCTGTTCTCCTGTTTCTCTCTAAACAACGTATTGATTATAATTACTGTACTTTTGTGTTCTAAGAAGTTAATCATGTATGATTCTTCTGCACCTGTGCTGCATTTGTTTGGCATTTTTGATGTTAAATTCCTTATCTTGCATCTTCATATTGTGTTTATTTTTCATTGACCAATGCTAGAAAATGAATGATAATAGATTTGAATTATTGTAATCAAAGCATGTGCCTCTATAAAAACTGCTACCTGTCAATAAATAAACTGATAACTCTGGATCGCATCAAATCGTGTGCGGTTTGGCATTATTTCCTGGGCTATATATACTTATAATCAATTTGGACCCAAAAAGCATATCGTATAGCAAATAGTAATGTTTGCACTAACACATGTAATATTGTAATGCTCACGAAAGAGTAGAGGAGGGCCTGGAGGTCTCTTATCGAAGATTTGTGAGTTGACTTGAAAAGGGCGGTACACGTGAGATGCCCCCACACTCTGACAGATGTGGAGCACTTTTGCAAGGAAGAGTGAGCAAAGATTGCCGAGTCAAGACGTGCCATGCTGAAATACATCTACCCAAAAAGACTGAATCCTGTTATAAAGTCAAAGGGTGCATCAGCCAAGTGTTAGTTTTAGGGTGTGCATATTTATGCAATCACATTTTTTCAGTTTTCTTTTTAAATGTTTCCACCCAAAAGATTTCAGTTTGTTTTTCAATGGAATTGTACAGATAACGAGTCACATTGAAGGTGCAATAAATGATTCATCTTTGACAGACTTTTTAACATTACAAAAACCTGGCATATCAACAGGGTAGTGTAGACTTTTTACATCCACTATACCTAAAATCAGAACCAATTCTAGTGTCAGCTGTCTGGTGATCATTTGTCAACCATCCCAAACTACCCTGGTTAACTCCTGGGCGTCTCAAGAATGCTCACAACATTAACCATACAAATATTCTTATTTCTGTGAGGCTGGATTCACACAAGCAATCTTCATGCATGAGTTCCGTCTACTTGCGATATGAACAGAATTTGCACATGAAAAGAACCTATTGATTTTTATATGTATATTCACATGAGCGATTTCTCTCTCAGACCGATGATCCAAGATAGAATAAAATACTGCGTGACCTATCTTTGGGCAATTCTGCGCCAAGAATTGTCTATTATTTTCTATAAGATCTTTTTTAAAAATCTTTCATATGCTCGTATACCATGCGATTTGAAATGTCATTGAAAGGACCACTGAATATAAAATATAACTTTTATTCAGATTTTTTTTTAAATGGCGTATCCATGTAATAAATTCTATATGTGACAATTGTCACACACTAATTAAAAATAGTAGAGGTGATTATATTTATGCCTATAGAGCTGTGTGTGTGTGTGTGACATGCATGTACCAGAGAGGCATGTGATGTGCATGTACTAGATCTGTGTGTGTGTGTGATGTGCATGTACCAAAGCTGTGTGTGTGTGAGGTGCATGTACCAGAGCTGTGTGTGTGTGACGTACATATAGCAAAGCTGTGTAGCGCATTTTGCCACCAGAAACAATGGTGCTATAATTTCCTAATAACTAGTATTCTTATGTAAGACCCCATGTGAGTACATGTGTAACTATCTGGTGCGGGTTCAGAGCTTCTTGTTGTAACCCAAGGGGACAGATAGCCTGGTAAGTAAAGGCGGAGGTTGGTAACAGGTAGGTATCAGTTGCAGTATGAAGGAGCAAGCAGGTAGCATAATCAGAGGAGAGACAGAAGTTGGTAATGGGTAGGTATCAGTTGCAGTAGAAAGGAGCAGGCAGGTAGTGTAGTCAGAGGAAGGCCAGAGGTCGGTAACGGGTAGGTATCAGTTAGAGTACACAGGAGCAGGCAAGTAGCGTAGTAAGAGGAAGGCCAGAGGTCGGTAATGGGTAGGTATCTCTTGCAGTACAAAGGAACAAGTAGGTAGTGTAGTCAGAGGAAGGCTAGAAGTCAATAATGGGTAAGTATCACTTCTCAAGTTGAGGGGTGATTGGAAGGGCACGGTTTAGGGAGCACACTTTGGCCCTTTAAGAGAGGGAGTTGGGAGCCCTACAAGCAGACTGAAGGGAGTGAGCTACGGAGTAAGTGTGTTGTGTAGCACTTGTGTAGTGTACAGGATTTGTACACTCCATAATAACAATGTGGTTACAGCCTTAATGTCTGTATGCCTTTAATAGGATCAAGTTTGGTTGTTTTGTCACTAACTCTATGCTTAGAAAACTCTATGTTGTCCCAATTGGTCAGTTAGCTAATTGGAAGATAACTGCCCTGGGATTGGGAGATAGGTCTCACGCATGGGTTGGTCTAGAGGTTTCAGATAAAAGAAATGAGAGGGGTGCAGTCAGAGTCCAAGAAGGCCAGAGAAGAATGTAGCAGAGAGAGATCAAGCAAGAGAGACAGTACGATGAGAAGGAGTGAAAGTGTGAGTACAACAAAGAACAAACACAGAAGCCAGAAAGCACAGCTTGAGTAAGTAGTAACTAAAGAGAAGAAAGGAGAATATTCATACTTAAGGAACTAGAAGGCTAAAAAAGAAAGAAGCAGGAGGGCAAAGCATAGGGGATAAGAAAGCTAATCCTCTGCAGTTCACTTGTTATAGTGCCCTAGCCTACAGGCAAGCTTTTTGTACTCAATACCTGCTTACGAAATAAAAGTGTATATCTACCTCAAGTAACAAAATAATTGAAAATGTATGAAGTTGTTAAAAATGCTCTTCTGTAAATAAACTGTCCTACTGGTTCAAAGTTAAATCCTGCCTCCTGGAGTCCCTTCTCACCACCGTAACATTTGCATTAAGGTACCACACTATTCTCCAAGGGAAAGGACACTTTATATTTTATTTTCCCCATTTTTTATTATTTTGCCAGGCACAGGTCTCAGCCACAAACTTGATAAACTACCATTTTACTCGATCCAACTTTACAAGTAGCCCAAAAAGTCAAAAACAAATTTATTATTTTTTCAAGTGTGCATTGTCTTCTGCTAGTGAAGGAAAGCAGCGGAGTCACCATCATCACCATCATTGCTGCCCACTTCACCGCGGTCTGGCCTCTTGCGCAACGATGACTGTAGTGCCCCACCATGGCCCCAGCAGCCAGTGAACAGCGTAGGCAGCAGCGGTGTACAGTGACAGTATCCCCCTCCAGGTACCCTTCCTAATGTTTGATCAGATCAGGAGCATTCATATTTTCTTGGGGTTCCCAGGACCTCTCCTCTGAACCATAACCCTTACGATCCACCAGAAAGAGGAGCTCGCCTCTTATCTTCTTGACTTAATAAACCTCCTGGACCTCAAACTCTTCTTCAGAAACAGCAGAGATTGTGGAGGGCACAGAAGACTGAGAATACTGGTTAAGAATCAACAGCTTGAGGAAAGAGAATTGAAAAGATTTTTGTTTTCTCCAGGAAGGTAGAAGCCTGAGTTTGTAAGTAACTGCATTAATCTGCTTATGAATTTGGAAAGGACCCAGGAACGGGGCACACATTTAAATGAAGACACTCTAAGACATATATTCTTCAAAGATAACCACAGTGTCCCCAGGGGAATATTTGGGAGGAGTTTTCTTTTTATCCACAGACCTTTTGATGAGATTCGTAGCAGTATTAAGCCAGTCTTTTGTTTTGTTCCAAATTTTCAAAAATTCACAGTGACATCGATTCACAGCTGGCACATCAGAGGAAGTAGAAACTGCCAGAGGAACTCAATGGTGCTGACCACAGACTATTAAAAATGAGGAGGGTCTGTAGACTGGTTTACATTGCAGCGTGTAAGAATTCACCAAGTAAGGAGAGATGACCAATTATCTTGCTGAGAAAACACAAATTGCCAGAGAATCAACTCTAAAGACTGATTGTCCTTGAGAATATGAATGATATGCAGAGGAAAATTCAAGTATAACATTCATGAGACCACATGATGCTCTTCAAAATCTAGATGTGAACTGTACCCCACAGTCTAAAACAATATAAAGAGGAAGGTCATGCAGTTGAAAACATGATCTACTGTGCCAAGTAGGAAGCTGAATATAGACAAGGAAGGGAAATGAAGTGAAACATCTTGGAGAATATGAGTTTGAAAGGAAAAAAAATATATAGTCCACGCTCCATGGGTTGTGGAAAAATGGAGAAGTAATCCAAAATGGATGTAGGTTAACAAAGCATACTTTATTGGAACAATGCAACACATTTCGGTGTATTGAAATGACTTTTTCAAGAATAAAAGTATAACTTTAAAGCGCAAGTATTTATAATGAAGAAAACACTCACAGTGGGTTGTCACGATGGACACCAAGCTGATTAGGATATAATGTCATCTGATTGGCGAAATAATGCCTATCACAGGGTATGTCAATCACGTGGTCAAGTGACTGCGTGATAGACGTAATTTCGTCAATTGACATACCCCTCCCCAGATGACGTTACATGCTAATCAGCTTGGCGTCCATTGTGACAATCCATTGTGAGTGTTTTCTTTATTAACAGCCCTGCAGCAAAGACCTAACCCTACTTCGAGAGGTCAAGGTTGAAAACCTGGTTTCTTCAGGTGCTGCCTCCTTAGATAGCCAAAATCAAATCTGTGGGTGGCAGGACGGATCCACATTCACCTACCTTACAGTTTGCTTAGGTAATGGATTCTGCTGGCACTGCAAACACTATGCTGGATGCAGGAGTGTGAGGTTTTGCAGCGTCCAAAGGTGGGCCCTCAGCCTTAGGAGACAGTGGGGTAGAGTTTGGGCCTTGTCACTGGGCTCTACCATCTCCCACGTCCAAGTAACCAAGGGCAGGCCATTCAAAGGGTAATCCAAACTATGGTTTACCTTAAGTTCCTCTGCAGTGAATCCACAAGGTGTCAATAAAGAGTCCACACACCCAGAGTTAACGTTTCAGAGCTAAACCGGGAAAGATCAGTAGAGCTCGTTTACTTGAAAGTTCAGTTACAGTCCAGTACCATCAGGACACTGGTGCAGGCAAATTAGTGGTATAACAGGGAGGTTCTTACAGGTTGCTCCAGATGATCTGCAGTCGAGTAATCTGCGTGACCAGGTCCCTGGCAAACTCCTTCTCTCTTTCTCTCTACACTCCCGTTTAAGAAAGGGCACTCTGCGTAGATGGGTAGATTGGGCCGAGGGCACACACAGGGCAATCGCTCAGCCTCTTCCATATTCCACGAACAGAACGATTAGTGTCTGTGGGGGTCCAAACCGTACTCCTCTTGCAACCTTCTCATTAACTCAACTAACTTTTTTCTCTCTCTCATGCACCTTGCAAACACATATATCAAACAAGGTCACATGACACACAAGATACATTTTCCAGCCATAACCCAAAAGTAACCTAATCAGTGTTGCAAGGGTGCAAAATACATCAAATTCACTCACATAGGAGACACCGACAATACGTAGGCACAGGACAAATGCATTCATACTTATGGAGTTGGGCATTTCAGGATCAAGTATCATGGATCCCTCAGAATGTTGCAGCTCGTCTGGACTCCTTGGAGAACACACAAACAGCTTTTCACTTATGTAGCTTCCCAAATTGTTACACAAACACATACAAAAACATGCAGGAATTCCTTGTACAGAGGCTGGGATTATCCTCCATTATTTATCAAGGTCTCCTATACTAACAATGTTCAATGTGAGGCTACCCCAACACTATGTATTAACACAAAACAGAAAGAACTCCTGTGATTCCCCAAAAATAAGCCCTACCCATAAAATAAGCCCTACCCTGACTTTCAGAAGGGGGCTTGAAATTTAAGCATTAGGCCCCCTGTACACAGACGGAATTTCCCGCAGAATTTCCGCTCATGCCCGCCTGCATAGAATTGCATTACATAATGCAATCCTAGGCAGACAGCCGTGATTTGTTCGCGTTAAAACACACGCGGAAAAGAAATCGCGGCATGCTCTATTTCTGTTCGGGTTTCGCAAAGGCCCGCACAGAAATGTCAGTGGTGACGGGCTGGCTCCTCTCTGCGCATGCACCAGCTGGGCGACAGCCAACACACAGCGCAGAGAGGAGACGCCGGGAGTGGGTAAGTGGCAGGGCTGTGCAGGGGCACAGCTGCGAGAATTCTCGTAGCAGGATCCGACCCGGCCGTCTGCAGACGGCCTTACCCCGTACATAAGCCCTATCTACACTACATGAAAAAAAAGCAATAAAACCCGATTACCAGCAAGCAATCTTCTGCCGGCGACTGAGAACTGCAAGGAAGCCTGCCGGGACTGCGGAGAGCAGCAGGAGGAACCTGGACGGCACCTACTAATTAGGTGTGTTAAGACATCCCCCAAAAATAAATCCCTGTGCCTCTTTTGGGGCAAACATTAATATAAGACAGGATCTTATTTTCAGGGAAACACGGTATATTGGCAAACAATTACTTTATTAAAGAGCTACATAACACACGTTACAATACAACACAAGGAGGCTACAATTAAACCACAGATCCGATCGATATGGGATTAAAGTGTATAACAGGTCTGAGTATTATTGCACATAATAAAAGGATATACAAAACTGAGTACAAATCACAGAGACTCTAGTTATATGTTCACATGCAAATGTTGGGAATGGCATAGCAAAATAAAAAATATGTGAATGATTAAAAATAACTAAGTAGAAAGAAATTGTGTCAAAACATATGCAAAAGTAATACCAACAATAAAACCAGAAGGCACACTGACACGCATTTTGGTTCCTTCCTCAGGGTGGAAAAACAATCACCCCCACACCTGCTAATATACCCCTCCAAGTAATCATGTGACAACAAATTGCACTGGAGACAAAGCGACACATGTACGGGAGTAGGGAAAGGAATAATGCGCAATATATGGCACACAGCAGTTAGCGCAAGCGCTGACTGTGAAGGGTCACATGCACATGCCGAGTGAGAATTAAGGCTGGGTAGCGCACCTAATTGTAATATAACCCATACCAATATTAATGATGGTGAAAATAAAATAAGCAGAAGGGGAAATAGAAACTAAATATGTGAATAATAATTGTAAAGAGAAATAAAAGAGTAAGGGAAATTAAATCGATGAAGATGCATGAAAAAGGATGTTTTGTTAAATGTGGTAGAATCAGGAAAACTACTATACAGGCAGGTAGGAACTATTAGGGGTTGATCGAGGGATTAGTCTGATTGCCATTAGGGAGTCGGGAAGGAATTTTCCCCCAAATGGGCTAATTGCCTTCTGGCTCTTGGGGTTTTTTGCCTTCCTCTGGATCAACAACACAGGAGGATAAACAGGCTGAACTAGATGGACATTGTCTTCATTCAGCCTTATATACTATGTTACTACGGTATGTTACTATGTTACCTGATATAACATTAGCCTGTTCACATATAAGGCTCTCAAAATCTGCTAAAGTACTATGATCCACATCACTACCCAATCCTACTGTTGATAAATCTCTACTATGCAGCTTCCACAGAACCAACTTCTTTGCCAACAAGTCAAACACTATTTAGTTTAGAAAAAAGAAGACTGAATGGCACCCTAATAACTATTTATACATATAGTTTTACCCTAAAACAAGGAAAATTCACTTTTACCTTATTGGGGGTTTCTGCCTTCCTCTGTATCAACATTGCAGTATAATTAGGCTTAACTGGATGGACATGTCTTTTTTTAGCCTTACACACTACACTATTATGTTGCTATGTGTACCTTATTATGCCATTCTCTCTGTGTAAAGCTCCAGCTGTATTACAAGAATTTGCGATGTGTTCCATGACCTCCTGCTTACTTTCATCATTGTGTATCTTGATGATATTCTTGCTTGATCTCACTTCTCATTGCAGATGTGTAAAGACTGTCCAAAATGGTTTATATGCCAAACATAAAAAATGTGTATTTTAACATACTAGTCTGCCATTCCTGGGGTACATCATCTCTACGTAAGGCCTCAGAATGAACCTGAAAAGGTTGCCTGTGGTCTTAAACTGGTGAAAGCCTCTTAGTCCGAGAGCGGTCAGCGTTTTTTGAGGTTTCTTAATTATTATTGACAGTTTATCCTGTTTTTAATTCTTTTAAGTATAAATGCATGCACTGACTGAATGGCGAATGAGAAATCATTCACTTCTCGTTCATCGCTCAGTTCCTGCATACAGAAAACTGAACAATGAATTGGTCCCTGTGAACAGACATCCATTCACTTATGAACAACTGCCTGCTTACTGTGAATAGAAGCAAGCGAGCCGTAACAATCTCCGTCCCTCTCCGCCTCCATTCACTAGCGATAATCGGCCCTGTGTAAAAGTACAGGAATGATTATAGCGGGGATGACCTGTCGGGCATCTTGCACCCAACAGGTTGTTCCGTGTAAAAGCACTCTAAGGCCTCATGTCCACAGGCTAATTTTTATTTTGAATCCGCAGCATTTTTCCCACCTGCAGATGTCATTTTTCCCGTCAGGCGCGGATCCGCGTGCAGGAAAAAAAATGGACATGCTCCATTTTCGTACGGGTCTCCCGCGGGGACGGCTCCCGCAGGCTTCTATTGGAGCCTATGGAAGCTGTCCGGATCCGCGGGAGACCCGTACTAGAATTAAACTCACCTGCTCCGGACGATGCAGATCTTCCTTCCTTCGCGGCCGGATCTTCTTTCTTCGGCCCGGCGGATGTGCCCGGCGCATGTGCGCGGCACGCTGCCACCGTGCCGAGCACATCCGCCGGGCCGAAGAAAGAAGATCCGGCCGCGAAGGAAGGAAGAACCGCATCGTCCGGAGCAGGTGAGTTTATTCTGATTTTTAGGCCTCATGTCCGCGGGGCAGGAGGGACCCGCTACGGATTCTACATGAAGAATCCGCAGCAGGCTTGATTTACCCCGTGGACATGAGGCCTTAGTCTCTTGAGGGTGAAGAGGCCTTTATAAAACTCAAACAAATGTTTGCAAGTGTTCCTATTCTTCATGATCTGGACACCTCGAAACTCTTCTACTTGGAAGTCAACATCTCCTCTCTTGAGGCACGATCCCTCCTGTAAAATATCTCCAAGGGCAAAAACATTACCTATGGCTTCTTCTCAGATTTTTCACGTCTGCTGAGAAAAGTTATCCCATCAGTGCGAGTTACTGGCCATTACACTTTCTCTGGAGGAATGGAGGCAATTGTTTATATTTCCTTTTTATATCTACACACCTCATAAAAACCCAATCTATAATCAATCTGCCCAACGCCTGAATCCCCAGCTGTTACTCACAAACATAGTTGCGTGGTGTGGCTGCTGAAGCTGCCCAGAGCTGAGTGTGAACAGTGTTTTGTTCATTATACTGATATTTTGCCTCCCTATTCGAGTAGACGATGCCCTGTACAAGGATTTTTTTTAGCGTTTGTTTAACTTTGCTGTCTACTTTCCGAAATGTCCCTACGATCTCATGTATGTTGCAGAGACTACCCGGCATATACGGAAGCACATCGCACAGCACTGATCCACTATAGGACGGGGTATGATGTTGCTACCTGTCTCTCATCATTTTATTCCAAATGATTATAATATCCCTCAGCTTAGCTAACATGTTAGGAAGTCAATGGAAGCGGTTCAATCTGTGGCCCGTCTGTAATTGAATTACAGATGGGCCACGGATTCCGTGGGACAGCAGGAGATTTAAAAGAAAAAAAATCTCTCCTGCGCATGTGCGCCGGCACAACAGCTGGCGCTTCCGCACACATCCGCAGTGAAGGCCAGGGCAGGTAAGCACTGCCTTCAGCCACAGGCAGGGTCGGTTTTCAATGCGGGCTCCCGCATGCGGAATCTTACCCGCCCGTGGACATGAGGCCTTAACGTCTCAATACAGAGTGGGACTTTCCTGTATGTTCTTAGGGTTATGGTTATCCCCTCTCTTCTTAATTTCCTATTTATTATTGTATTTTCTTTTTATTATTATTTTCTTAGCTTATTTTCCCTCTTTTCTTTATAGATTCAATGAACATGAGAATGTGGCGAAGAACAGATCAATACTAGAGATGAGCGAGCATACTCGTCCGAGCTTGATACTCGTTCGAGTATTAGGGTGTTCGGGATGCTCGTTACTCGTGACGAGTACCACGCTATGTTTGGGTTACTTTCATTTTCTTCCCTGAGAAATTTGCGCGCTTTTCTGGCCAATAGAAAGACAGGGAAGGCATTACAACTTCCCCCTGCGACGTTCAAGCCCTATACCACCCCCCTGCAGTGAGTGGCTGGCAAGATTAGGTGTCACCCGAGTATTAAAATCTGCCCCTCCCGCGGCTCGCCTCAGATGCATTCTGACATTAGTTCAGGGAAAGTGGTATCTTGGTGGAGCTGCTATAGGGAGAGTGTTAGGAGTATTTTAGGTTTCAAGAACCCCAACGGTCCTTCTTAGGCCATAGAAATCGCAGATCGCACCTATGTGCGATCTGCGATTTCTGTTTTCTTCTCTATATGCGCTCAATGGGGCCGGCGGCAGCAGCGCAGCCCCCATTGAGAACATATAGAAGACAAAGCATTCTTCTCTGCCACAGCTGTAACAGGTGTGGCAGAGAAGAACAATGCTTGCCCATTGAATTCAATGGAGGCGGCAATACAGCAGGTTCCACTGAAAGCAATGGGCTGCCGGTGTGCGCGGGATGAATTGTCGGGAAGGGCTTAAATATATAAGCCCTTCCCTGCAATTCATCCAGAAAAGTGTTAAAATAAAAATATATACCGTATATACCGGCGTATAAGGCGACCGGGCGTATAAGATGACCCCGCAACTGTCACCTTATACGCCGGGAATATAGCGGAGCAAAGAATAAAAATCATTACTCACTTCACCGGGCGTTCTGCGGTGCTCCTGCAGGCTGTCGCTCCCTCCTGGTCCCCGGCAGAGCATTGCTTTCTCTACGAAGGGCTTTAAATCCCCGCCTCCAGAAACACACGTGCCTTCAGCCAATCACAGCCAATGACAATGATGTCATTGAATGGCTGCGATTGGCTGAAGGCACGTGTGTTTCTGGAGGCGGGGATTTCAACCACTGCATCCAGAAAGCAATGATTTTTATTCTTTGCTCCGCTATATTCCCGGCGTATAAGGTGACAGTTGGGGGGTCGTCTTATACGCCCCGTCGCCTTATACGCCAGTATATATTTTTATTGTAACACATTTCTGGATGAATTGCAGGGAAGGGCTTATATATTTAAGCCCTTCCCGACAATTCATCCCGCGATCGCCGGCAGCCCATTGCTTTCAGTGGAACCTGCTGTATTGCTGGCTCCATTAAATTCAATGGGCAAACATCGTTCTTCTCTGCCACAGCTGTTACAGCTATGGCAGAGGAGAACGATCTTTATGCTGACAGTGGGGGGGCACTCTTGCCGGTATTGTGGCTTAATAGTGGGACCTGGGAACTTGAGATGTAGCCCAACATGTAGCCCCTCGCCTGCCCTATCCGTTTCTGTGTCGTTCCCATCATTTTCTTGAATTGCCCCGATTTTCACAAATGAAAACCTTAGCGAGCATCGGCGATATACAAAAATACTCGGGTCGCCCATTGACTTCAATGGGGTTCGTTACTCGAAACGAACCCTCGAGCATCGCGAAAAGTTCATCCCGAGTAACGAGCACCCGAGCATTTTGGTGCTCGCTCATCTCTAATCAATACATATTTTATTTTGTTTTTGTATTATAATATTTGTATGCTACTATTTTTATTATATATTTTTCTTGCACTTGTTTTCTTTTTCTCTTTTTTTGGGTCATTTTCATTTTTGGCGTTGTTATTATTTTTGTTTTATCCCTTATTTTTTATTTTTGTGTTTTTTTCCCATTTCAGATTGTACTATAGTATTTTAGCATTTGGTAATTTCATCAATCGGGAGTCTCTTCTTCACTTGGCCCCTCGCTTTATTATAGCATTTATGAGTTTCTAATCCAGCATTATCTAGTTCTCTTTATTATCTGGCTTCATGCCAGAGTTGGGTTGAGCCTGTGTTCTCTCTGCTCGTTCCTGGCCTGTGACACTGTGTTGAGTTTTTTGTTACTGCGCCTGTGCTCATTTATTGAGTGCTATATAGTTTTATGGGTTAGTTTTTAGTTTCTCTGCTGGATCCTTCATAGAGCAAGTTAGAGCATGCTCCCGGTTGGCACATGACACAGGCGGTGATGAGCGCTGATTAGTGCTACTGTCTCAGACGGCCCTGCCCGTTAGTTGATACATTACAGGTGCTCTCTGTGTTGAAGCTAGCCTTGTCACAAGTGAGCAATGAGCTTAGTAGTTTATTTTGTTTATGTGTTTCTTCCCTGTTTGTATGTTTTACTTGAATATGTTGAGTCTGTTTTCATTAAGTTGGGTTTTTTTGCCTTCCTCTGGATCAACACAGGAGGATAGACAGGCTGGACTAGATGGACATTGTCTTCATTCGGCCTAACGAACTATGTTACTATATTAATTATTCTTGCTGTTGACAATAATTGTGATGGAAATCATTCTAATGGATTTATTATACAGGGTATCCCAAAAAAATGTATACACAGTATGAATGATTAGACAGTGCTCATTAACATGCAATTCATTCCTTCATACAGAAATGAATAATTCTTTGTCTAATTGCTTTTGTCTTTTTGTCTACACCTGTTTTTAAACTGATGACCGTTCTGGTTCAGACACTGCAGATAATACGAAGCAATGGAATTACCAACATCAATAATTTTTTGGAATCTATGCACATACTTGGTCAATGGCTGCCCTCAATTCATTGGCTGTTGCTGTTTTTTGCGGTATCTTTAAGTAGCCCCATTAAAAAGTCTAGTGGCATGAAGTCTAGTTGGTGAACATGAGGGGGGGGGGGATGTTTTATGGAATCTCTTCATCCAATCTATAAATTTGGCAGATTGTTATAAAGTTAGGCCCTTACATCATGAGTGCTCCGTCTGGTGGGAAATACCACTCGTCATCCTTAAAGTCCTTGTGAATGGGTGGCAGGACAGATTACTGCAGCAGGTTTATGTGAGCTTGTTCCGGTCTGATCAGCTTCTATGAGGAGGCAAGTTCTAGACTGGACCGGGGAGAGTCATTGGATCTTGTGCATCTTGATCTTTCCAAGCATTTGATACTGTGCCGCATAAAAGGTTGGTATATAAAATAAAAATACTTGGTCTGGGTGAGAATGTGTGTAAAGCCCCATTTAGGCTGCATGTCCACAGGCGATAAATCGCCGGCAGATCATGCTATGTGAAGCTTTCCATGGTGTTGCTATGGAAAGTGCAGCGCCGGCATCCACAAGCAGAGAATCATAACAATTCTCCACTCGTGGGATCTAAATCATGGCATGCCGCTATCCTCCATAGTGAGCCTATCTGTTGTTTTTTTTTCTTTCTTTCTTAACTATGATGATGCATTTTTGGAAGGGGTTTATGTATGGTAATAGACCTTTGGTCTTGTTATTTCTATCTATACCCCGCACGTTCAATGTCTGCTTCACTCTTGACGTAGACAGATGAGAACTGATCTCAAGATGATGTTGCAGCCCTATAGGAACATATATGTCTGAGTAGCAACCCTTGTTCAATAATTTGTTTTCTGTCGGGGAATGCTTGGAGGGGACACAATTGAATCCCCACTTCTGTCTTACAATTTAGAGATATCTGCCCCACTTCCTGTAAGGGCGAGACAAACAACCAATCAGTTCTCAGGTGTGAGGTGCTGGCTACAAAAATGCACTGCTGGGGCAAAACACCTGCTAATGAGAATTACATTCCTAGCAAACTTTAGAAGAGCAAACTGGTATACCTGAAACTCTCCCCCAGAGGCAGCCATCTTTTTGGTGACACACTGGGTGTGCATCTAGGTCTGCGCTTTATATGGTATAAGTACGTTCATTTATTTTCCATGGTAACATGTGACTGCTATTACTGTATTGTGATGTGATGCTGGTTATACATTGTAACACGCATATGGGACATCAATAGAGTTGAGCGAACATAGTCTGCCGAGCTTGATGCTCGTTTGAGTATTAGCGTAGTCGATGGTGCTCGTTACTCGAACGAGCATCAAGCCATGTTCGACCCTGTCCCAGTTTTTGGCTCCTCCCTGCTGTGATGTGCCTTCTTTTGGCCCCTCCCCGACGCGACCCAGCGCTTGTCATTTGCAAATTTTTTGTCTGGCAGGCAGGGGAGAGAGAGTCTCCCATTGTAGTCAATGGGGTTCGTTACTCGAGTAGAGCTCTCGACTTTTACGAAAAGCTCGACTTGAATAATGCGGACCTGAGCATTTGGGTGCTTGCTCATCTCTAGACATCAACCATTATACTAATGCAGATTTGACTGATGATGGACTGATTTTGTGTGAGGGCTGCATTCTCTTGTGAAACTTATACATTTTAAATAGTAATATTTTAATATGATTGGTTAATAAAAGATTGTTTTTATATATTCCTTATCTGTATATTGAGGCTATCTTTTTGGGGTTGATATTTTTCCAGAATGGTGAACACTGTAAAACCAAACCCCAAAAAACAATGGCGGAATTTTTCCATCTTACCACCCAAAAATGTAATGAAATTTCTGCAATACTTTACATGTAGCCCAGAGAGGTGCCATGAAAAAATACTAGTCCCAAAAAAGTAAAACAAGCCCTCATATGGCTATGTCAATGAGTTTTGGCTTTTGTAATGCGACAAAGAAAACCACTTGGTCCTTAAGGCAGAAAATAGTCTCATCACTAAGAGGTTAACTATCCCCAAAATGCATGGAGTCTCATTTATATATAATATTTTTAATAATAAATACTGCTGGATTTTATATTTGGGCCTATTGTGCATCCATGATGGTGGTGATGAGCCATTCGTGATCTACAAGTAAAAGCACTTGAAAAGTTTATCTCTTTTAGGGTAGTTTCACACGAGTGAGAAAATCACGCAATTTTCACGTGATTTTTTGCCTGATGCGAGAGTCAGTAAAAAAGCAGATTAATATATCCAATGATTTACAATGGTTTCTTTCCCATTACCGATATTTTCACTCCTGTGATTTTGCGTAAGTAAAAAATCGCGGCATGCTCTATCTTTCTGCATTTTGCCTTTTTTAATCGCCCATGTTTCTATATGAAACCTCCTTTTTAGCGCATCGCAACGCAATAAACTTGCCCTGCAATGCGATTTAAACATTAGAAAGTCCTATTGACTTTCGCGATAAAAAATCTTATCGCGGGCAGCAGTAATGTGATGTGAGGTTATCCTAAAAAAAACAAACATCACTGCCGCTCAGAAATCACGGGATCAAAGACGCAATCACCCATGTGAAACTAGCCTTAGGGTGGACACCCACTGGCGATTTTTTTCTCCACTGCGATGAGAGACTAAAGTTAAAGTCTCGCATCGCAGTGCGAGAAAAAAATAAGCATCACGCCGACATATCGTCAGTCTTTTCAATGGGGCCAGCGGCAGCAGCGCTAGCCCCATTGAAAAGAGATGGAGAATGCTGTCAGATGTGACAGCTGTGGCAGAAGTCCCCGGCATTCTATAACATTGCTTTCAATGGGATTGGCTAAGAACTATGTGTGATTGGCTGAGCGCTCAGCTAATGGCTAAGCAGTAGCTGCTATTGGCTAAGCCCTCAGCCAATCTGCACAGCCCTTTCAGGAGGCAGGGATTTTTAAATCCCCGACTGCTGAAAGAGCTTAATAGCAGTGCTGGGGAGCCAGCCAGAGAAGACGGCTGAGCGCAGGAGAGGTGAGTAATAAATTTTTAAATTTTTTTTACACACTTATTGATGATTATCGGGGAAGGGCTTATATTTTAAGCCCCTTCCCGATAATTATTCTGCGGGGCTTGGCAGAAAGCATTGATTTCAATGGGATCGGCAGCAGTGCCGATCCCATTGAAAGCAATAGAATAGAATGCCGCGGACTTCTGCCACAGCTGTCACAGCTGTCACAGCTGTGGCAGAAGTCCGCGGCATTCTCCCTATGCTTTCAATTGGGCCAGCGACAGCAGCGCGATATGCCGGTTCTATACCGGACTCTTTCTTGTGCTGCGAGGCGAGAGTTTTCTCATGCTCTCGCAGCTCAAGAGAGAAAATATCGCAAGTGTGCGTCCACCCTTAGGCTTCTATTATACGTGCATCAAAAAGATCACATCTCAAAGGACCCAAGACTTTTTATGGGTTCTTTCAGATGAACAATTTTTTGACGTGTCAAAAAGATGGCGTGTCAAAAAATAACGCAATAGGCACCTTTTTCTTTTTTTACGCCGGATTTTCTCGCCATCAATAGATAGACATGTCCTATCTGTTGATGGCGTAGCAACGGCCGCTCCCATAGACTCCTATGCGAGCCGGACGGCAAAGGGAGGGGTTGGGAGGATATGCGTCAATCTTGTGGCTGCTATTAATTCACCGGATTTAACGCTCAGATAGTCACGCTGTTTTAGTGCGGCTATCTGAGTGTTAAAACGATGGACGTGGGAAAGAGCCCTTACTGCACCTACTTGGATGCCGGTATTGCTTACTTCTTGGATTGGCTATTTGACCACTGCTACAGTCCATAAGTCTATTCTTCTTATTACAGTTATGCTGTATTCCATAGCATCCTGTGTATCACATTTGGCTTGGATAAGAACGTGCCTCTGCTGGAACCTGTCACCTTTGATAAATCTGTATTAGGGTGCATTCACATGGGCGAGTGTGTTATCAGTCTGAGAAACTCGGATCAATATCGCACTTGTAAGATTGCAATCCTTACTGCCAGTGTGTTGTGATTGGCAATTGCACGGCAAACTGCGCTCACATGCAATGATTTTTGGAAATATTCCGGAACCCATAGCTGCCAAATGTATCCAACAGGTGGAGATCAATCATTAGTTTTACCCATGACCTGCTTGGAATAACTAAAGATTAATGGGGTGATCTGTAAATTAAGTTGAATCATTGTGCAAAGTCCAACTCTGTTCCCACTACTGTTGGGACTTCTGTGTTTAAAGGAACATGCCGGCCAGGGCAGATCTGTACTGACTAGAGATGAGCGAACGTACTCGTCCGAGCTTGATACTCGTTCGAGTATTAGGGTGTTCGAGATGCTCGTTACTCGTAACGAGTACCACGCGATGTTCGAGTTACTTTCAGTTTCCTCTCTGAGACGTTAGTGCGCTTTTCTGGCCAATTGAAAGACAGGGAAGGCATTACAACTTCCCCCTGCGTCGTTCAAGCCCTATACCACCCCCCTGCTGTGAGTGGCTGGGGAGATCAGGTGTCACCCGAGTATAAAAATCGGCCCCTCCCGCGGCTCACCTCAGATGCGTTGTGAGATAGCTGAGGGAAAGTGCTATAGTGTTGGAGCTGCTGTAGGGAGAGCGTTAGGAGTTAGTGTAGGCTTCAAGAACCCCAACGGTCCTTCTTAGGGCCACATCTAACCGTGTGCAGTAGTGTGGAGGCTGCTTTTAGCAGTGTTGCACATTTTTTTTTTTTTGCTATATCGGCCGTGCAGAGCATTGCGCCCTGCAGTAATACTACAGGGACAGAAGTGGTGGTTAGGCAGGGAGAGTGTTAGGAGTTAGTGTAGGCTTGAAGAACCCCAACGGTCCTTCTTAGGGCCACATCTAACCGTGTGCAGTAGTGTGGAGGCTGCTTTTAGCAGTGTTGCACTTTTTTTTTTTTTGCTATATCGGCCGTGCAGAGCATTGCGCCCTGCAGTAATACTACAGGGACAGAATTGTGTAGGCAGGGCCAGAAAACATATATTATTGATTGAATATACGCAGTGGTCCTTTAGAAAAAAATCTTTGAAAAACAAATATTTGGCCTGCCTGTCACTCTGCTCAGTGTTCTGGGTCTGTGTCTGCTGCGGGTTGTAGTTCTCCAAATAAATACGCAGCCAGCTAAGTGTTACAGCAGGCTTGCGCAAAATTATTTCCTGGCTCTGAAATCACCGCTCTGTTGCACTTAATAACAGTGCAACACTGCAGTTCCGTGACACACACATCAGGGACAGAATTGCGTAGGCAGGGCCAGAAGACATATATAGATTGAATATACGCAGTGGTCCTTTTGAAAAAAATATTTGAAGAAAAACAAATATTTGGCCTGCCTGTCACTCTGCTCAGTGTTCTGGGTCTGTGTCTGCTGCGGGTTGTAGTTCTCCAAATAAATACGCAGCCAGCTAAGTGTTACAGCAGGCTTGTGCAAAATTATTTCCTGGCGTTCCGTAAGCGAACTCAGCCTACAACCGCAGGCCAATAAGCGGCACATTAAATTACAGTGTTGTGTTTCTGCATTCCTGGTAATACAGCATGCTGAGGGGTAGGAGTAGGCCTAGAGGACGTGGGCGCGGCCGAGGACGCGGAGGCCCTAGTCCGGGTGTGGGCACAGGCCGAGCTCCTGATCCAGGTGTATCGCAGCCGACTGCTGCGGGATTAGGAGAGAGGCACGTTTCTGGCGTCCCCACATTCATAGCACATTTAATGGGTCCACGCGGTAGACCCTTATTAGAAAATGAGCAGTGTGAGCAGGTCCTGTCGTGGATGGCAGAAAGTGCTTCCAGCAACCTACCGTCCACCCAGAGTCCACTGCTACAACTCAGAATCCTCTGGCTGCTGCTCCTCCTTCCTCCCAGCCTCCTCACTCCATGAAAATTAGACATTCTGAGGAGCGGGCAGACTACCAGGAACTGTTCTCGGGCCCCTGCTCAGATTGGGCAGCAGTGGTTCCTCTCCCACCAGAGGAGTTTATCGTGACTGATGCCCAACCATTGCAAAGTTCCCGGGGTCCGGGGGATGAGGCTGGGGACTTCCGGCAACTGTCTCAAGACCTTTCAGTGGGTGAGGAGGCCGATGACGATGAGACACAGTTGTCTATCAGTGAGGTAGTAGTAAGGGCATTAAGTCCGAGGGAGGAGCGCACCGAGGATTCTGAGGAAGAGCAGCAGGATGATGAGGTGACTGACCCCACCTGGTTTGCTACGCCTACTGAGGACAGGTCTTCAGAGGGGGAGGCAAGGGCAGCAGCAGGGCAGGTTGCAAGAGGCAGTGCGGTGGCCAGGGGTAGAGGCAGGGCCAGACCGAATAATCCACCAACTGTTTCCCAAAGCACCCCCTCGCGCCATGCCACCCTGCAGAGGCCGAGGTGCTCAAAGGTCTGGCAGTTTTTCACTGAGAGTGCAGACGACCGACGAACAGTGGTGTGCAACCTTTGTCGCGCCAAGATCAGCCGGGGAGCCACCACCAGCAGTTTCACCACCACCAGCATGCGCAGACATATGATGGCCAAGCACCCCACAAGGTGGGACGAAGGCCATTCACCGCCTCCGGTTTTCACCGCTGCCTCTCCCCCTGTGCCCCAACCTGCCACTGAGATCCAACCCCGCTCTGAGGACACAGGCACTACCGTCTTCTGGCCTGCACCCACACCCTCACCTCTGCTGTCCTCGGCCCCATCCACCAATGTCTCTCAGCGCACCGTCCAGCCGTCGCTAGCGCAAGTGTTTGAGCGCAAGCGCAAGTACGCCGCCACGCACCCACACGCTCAAGCGTTAAACGTGCACATAGCAAAATTTATCAGCCTGGAGATGCTGCCGTATAGGGTTGTGGAAACGGAGTCCTTCAAAAGTATGATGGCGGCGGCGGCCCCGCGCTACTCAGTTCCCAGTCGCCTCTACTTTTCCCGATGTGCCGTCCCAGCCCTGCACGACCACGTCTCCCGCAACATTGTACGCGCCCTCACCAACGCGGTTACTGCCAAGGTCCACTTAACAACGGACACGTGGACAAGCACAGGCGGGCAGGGCCACTATATCTCCCTGACGACACATTGGGTGAATTTAGTGGAGGCTGGGACAGAGTCAGAGCCTGGGACCGCTCACGTCCTACCCACCCCCAGAATTGCGGGCCCCAGCTCGGTGCTGGTATCTGCGGCGGTGTATGCTTCCTCCACTAAACCACCCTCCTCCTCCGCAACCTCTGTCTCGCAATCAAGATGTGTCAGCAGCAGCACGTCGCCAGCAGTCGGTGTCGCGCGGCGTGGCAGCACAGCGGTGGGCAAGCGTCAGCAGGCCGTGCTGAAACTACTCAGCTTAGGAGATAAGAGGCACACGGCCCACGAACTGCTGCAGGGTCTGACAGAGCAGACCGACCGCTGACTTGCGCCGCTGAGCCTCCAACCGGGCATGGTCGTGTGTGACAACGGCCGTAACCTGGTGGCGGCTCTGCAGCTCGGCAGCCTCACGCACGTGCCATGCCTGGCCCACGTCTTTAATTTGGTGGTTCAGCGCTTTCTGAAAAGCTACCCTCGCTTGTCAGACCTGCTCGGAAAGGTGCGCCGGTTCTGCGCACATTTCCGCAAGTCCCACACGGACGCTGCCACCCTGCGCACCCTGCAACATCGGTTTAATCTGCCAGTGCACCGACTGCTGTGCGACGTGCCCACACGGTGGAACTCTATGCTCCACATGTTGGCCAGGCTCTATGAGCAGCGTAGAGCTATAGTGGAATACCAACTCCAACATGGGCGGCGCAGTGGGAGTCAGCCTCCTCAATTATTTTCAGAAGAGTGGGCCTGGTTGGCAGACATCTGCCAGGTCCTTGGAAACTTTGAGGAGTCTACCCAGGTGGTGAGTGGCGATGCTGCAATCATTAGCGTCACCATTCCTCTGCTATGCCTCTTGAGAAGTTCCCTGCAAAGCATAAAGGCAGACGCTTTGCACTCGGAAACAGAGCCGGGGGAAGACAGTATGTCGCTGGATAGTCAGAGCACCCTCCTGTCTATATCTCAGCGCGGTGAGGAGGAGGAGGAAGAGGAGGAAGATGAGGAGGAGGGGGAAGACACAGCTTGGCCCACTGGTGAGGGTAGACATGCTGCTGGCCTGTCATCCTTTCAGCGTGTATGGCCTGAGGAGGAGGAGGAGGAGGAGGAGGATCCTGAAAGTGATCTTCCTAGTGAGGACAGCCATGTGTTGCGTACAGGTACCCTGGCACACATGGCTGACTTCATGTTAGGATGCCTTTCTCATGACCCTCGCGTTACACGCATTCTGGCCACTACGGATTACTGGGTGTACACACTGCTCGACCCACGGTATAAGGAGAACCTTTCCACTCTCATACCCGAAGAGGAAAGGGGTTCGAGAGTGATGCTATACCACAGGACCCTGGCGGACAAACTGATGGTAAAATTCCCATACGACAGCGCTAGTGGCAGAAGGCGCAGTTCCGAGGGCCAGGTAGCAGGGGAGGTGCGGAGATCAGGCAGCATGTACAGCACAGGCAGGCCAACACTCTTTAAGGCCCTTGACAGCTTTATGGCTCCCCAGCAAGACTGTGTCACTGCTCCCCAGTCACGGCTGAGTCGGCGGGAGCACTGTAAAAGGATGGTGAGGGAGTACGTAGCCGATCGCACGACCGTCCTCCGTGATGCCTCTGCCCCCTACAACTACTGGGTGTCGAAGCTGGACACGTGGCCTGAACTCGCGCTGTATGCCCTGGAGGTGCTTGCTTGTCCTGCGGCTAGCGTCTTGTCAGAGAGGGTGTTTAGTGCGGCTGGGGGAATCATCACAGATAAGCGTACCCGCCTGTCAACCGACAGTGCCGACAGGCTAACACTCATCAAGATGAACAAAGCCTGGATTTCCCCAGACTTCTCTTCTCCACCAGCAGACAGCAGCGATACCTAAGCAATACGTAGGCTGCACCCGCGGATGGAAGCATCGTTCTGTATCCCCATCAAAAACGGGGACCTTTTTGCTTCATCAATCTGTGTATAATATTCCTCCTCCTCCTCCTGCTCCTCCTCCTGAAACCTCACATAATCACGCCGAACGGGCAATTTTTCTTAGGCCCACAAGGCTCAGTCATATAATTTTTCTAAACAATTTTTATACGTTTCAATGCTCATTAAAGCGTTGAAACTTTCACCTCCAACAATTTTTATTTTTACTGGGCTGCCTCCTGGCCTAGTCACCAATTAAGCCACATTAACCAAAGCGATTAATGGGTTTCACCTGCCCTCTTGGTTGGCCATGGCCAATTTTTCTGATGTACATTAGTACTGTTGATACAGCAATTTTTGTGGGCCCTCACCTACAGTGTAATCAAATGAATTTTTAGCCCACCTGCATTACAGCTAACGTTACATCCGCTGTGTTGGGCACTGCAATGGGATATTTTTATGTACCGCCGGTGGCTTCCTGGCACCCACCCATGCTGTGGGTCCACAGGGAGTTGTAAATGCATCTGTTTCCACTTCTAAAGAACCCCAGTCTGACTGGGGCATGCAGTGTGGGCCGAAGCCCACCTGCATTAAGCACGACATTACTACCTCAGCTGTGTTGGGCAATGCATTGGGATATTTTTATGTACCGCCGGTGGGTTCCAGGGAGCCACCCATGCTGTGGGTGCACACGGAATTCCCATTGCGGAGTTGTACCTGCCTGTGACTATTTATAAAAAACCGCGGTCTGATTGGGGCGTGCAGACACCTTGACAGAATGAATAGTGTGTGGCACATAGGTTCCCCATTGCTATGCCCACGTGTGCAGCTCCAGATGGAGGTGGCACAGGATTGGATTTCTCATTGCTTCTGTACAGCATTGTGGGCTATCGTCCCGCCCCTTTTAAAGAGGGTCGCTGCCTAGCCGTGCCAACCCTCTGCAGTGTGTGCCTGCTTCTCCTGTGGCAGACGCCCTTATAAATGGACATGAGGGTGGCGTGGCATGAGGGCAGCTGAAGGCTGGGCAGGGACAGTTTGGTGTGCGCTGTGGACACTGGGTCGTGGGGGGGGGGGGGGGAATTGGCAGCATGTAACCCAGGAGAAGTGGCAGTGAAGTGTCATGCAGGCAGTGATTGTGCTTTGTTGGAGGTAGTGTGGTGCTTAGCTAAGGTATCCATTGCTAATGAGGGCTTTTCAGAAGTAAAAGTTGTTGGGAGGGGGGGGCCCACTCTTGCCGCTATTGTGGCTTAATAGTGGGACCTGTGAACTTGAGATGCAGTCCAACATGTAGCCCCTCGCCTGCCCTATCCGTTGCTGTGTCGTTCCCATCACTTTCTTGAATTGCCCAGATTTTCACATATGAAAACCTTAGCGAGCATCGGCAATATACAAAAATGCTCAGGTCGCCCATTGACTTCAATGGGGTTCGTTACTCGAAACGAACCCTCGAGCATCGCGAAAAGTTCGTCTCGAGTAACGAGCACCCGAGCATTTTGGTGCTCGCTCATCTCTAGTACTGACCCATCATGAACTGGCTCCCCCCTCTGTCCTGTGAAAGAAAAGAACTGAAGTGTGAACAATGCAACTCTTGAAGACTGGATTCACACAAGCGTATTTGCACATTACATTTTAGTCCACAGAAAATAGAACCCATTGACGTTAATGGGTTCGTTGAGAAGCACATAGTTTGCATAGCGCCAAACAAACTCAGCATGCTCTATTTTCTAACATATCTGCCACTCATTAAAGAATTTGGCTATTTCAATGGTTGGAAGCATTGGTGTGAATTTTTTTGTGCATGCCAAAATTACAGTTGCACATGTACAAATGTGCACAAATACGCTTACGCTCCTGTGAAGCTGGCCTAACAGACAACTTGTGCATCAATTCCTCATCATTTTCATGACTGCTTACTGTCAATGAGTGGGAACATCCTGAAAACCTATACAGAACTGAAATAGGTGAATGCTATATGATGGCGCGGTGGTGACAGACGGAGTCGGATGCAGTTCGTTATAGAAGCAAAATAAACTTTTGTGAGGCCCCATGCACACGGGCGGATTATTGCTGTGGAATCCGGAGCGGGCGTTCCCCCACTGGATTCCACAGCAATAACCCTCCATAACATGCTATAGAAAAATGATTCTTCATGCACATGAACGGAAATCGCAGCATGCTCCATTTTACTGTGGTTCCTGCACAGACAGCTTCCATTGAAGTCAATGTAAGCCACATGTGTCAAACACAAGGCCCGCTGCCTCGTGTTATGTGGCCCGCGGCGTGTCGACACCGCTCACCACTGCAGCGATTACCAGCTGGGGTGCTGCAGCTCCCCGCTGGTAATTGCGCTGTTGCCACTGATCCCGGTGCACACTGACATGTGTGCAGCCAGGATCCTCCTCCCCGAGTCCCCTGCTCATTAGTTCCGCAGGAGAGGACTCGGGGAGGAAGCTTGCTGGGCACATATACTGACGTCAGTGTGTGCCAGGCTCAGGGCAAGCAGAGAGGGAGCGACGCTGACAGGCAGGAGAAGGTAAGTATATGGGGTGGTGGCTGCCTATTACTGAGGGGAGGACTGCCTATTACTAGGGGGGACTGCCTATCACTGGGGGGGCTGCTTATTACTGGGGGGGGTGCTTATTACTGGAGGGGTGCTGCTTATTACTGGGGGGGATGGTTATTACTGCGGGGGGCTGGTTATTACTGGGGAGGGGGGGCTGGTTATTATTGCGGGGGGCTGGTTATTACTGAGGAGGGGGGCTGGTTATTACTGGGGGTAGGGGGCTGGTTATTACTGGGGGGAGGGGTGGTTATTACTGGGGGGGCTGGTTATTACCGGATGAGGGGCTGCTAATTACTGGGGGGTGGGGTTGGTTATTACTGGGGGAGGCTGCTTATTATTATTACTGAGGGGGGGGGGGGGCTTATTATTATTACTGAGGTGGGGGCTTATTACTGAGGAGGCTTATTATTATTACTGAGGGGGGAGCTTATTACTGGGGGGGGGCCTTATAATTATAACGTTGCTATGGGGGTTAATATTACTAATTGGGCCACTGTGGGGTCGTTATTTTTACTGGGGCCATTATCAGGGTCACTATTAGGGCTCGTTCCCACGGGTGTAATTGTATTTCGGTCGCACAAATATGCTGAGTATTTGCGCAATCGAAAATCTCTTATGCCTGTATATTTGCGTACATACAAAGGAATGCAGATGGGCCCACTGAAATGGTGCGCAAATGTGCAGTGAATACATAAGTTTCCTGTTCATTCATCACGTATTTTCGCGGCCCATTCACTTCAATGGCCTATCATGGTGCGCAGTACGCAACAAAATAGGTCATGCTGTGTGAATTATCATGTGAATTAACGCATTGAAATCAATGGCTTCTATTCACTTCTTATTATGTACGCAAATACGCTTGTGTGAACGAGCCCTTACTGTACTGTCTTAGGGCCCCTGCATACGGGCGGAAAGTCTGTGGCGTGATTTCCCGCAGAATTTCCGCCCGTGGAAACTGCCATAGGATTGCACTAGAAAACGCAATCCTATGCAGACGGCTGCGATTTGTCTGCGCAAAATCTCGCACAGAAAACAAATCGCGGCATGCTCTATTTCTGTGCGGGGCTCATCACAGAGCCGGAGCTGCAGGAGCAGTCGAGTGCCGCATTGGTTCCTGCAGGGGCTCGGGTAGGGGCCCACTGCGAGACTTCTCACAGCGGGATCCGACCCGGCCATCTGCAGGCGGCCTTACAATCGGCCCTTTGAAGGTCACCATGCCTGATGTGGCCCTCGGTGAAAATGAGTTTGACACCCCTGATGTAAGCCATCTGATCCACGGCCCGTCCACAACTGACATTGCAGACAGGCTGCGGATCCTGCAAGAATAGCAGGAGTCTTAAAAAAAAAAAATCTGTACTGCGCATGTCTGAAGGCGAGCCATGAGGAACATTCGCAGTACAGATGAAGAGACTGAATGACAGGTACACGTGGATGCTGGCTGGGCACAGGGTCGGATTCCACTGCGGGCTCCTGCATGCGGAACCCAACCCGCCCGTGTGCATGTGGCCTAAACCACATACATGATGTCAGTTTGTATACTTACATGTTACATCACACCATTCCATATTGTTGGATTTTTATAGTGACCATAACTGAATATTCACTGAAATCCTGAATATTGTTAACCAAATTCAGCGCAACCAGACAGTTTATACATCTTGGGTTCTACAAATTGGCAGCAGCAAGGCATATGTAAACTCATTTCCATACACGCCCAATCTATGCCAAATTTGTCATCCCCTTTCTAAATAATTCCAGTTCAAATGCAAGCAGGGATCTGACCATATTTTCACTATATTGGCAGCTGCTGGGATTCCACATCTAGCTTCCTTCAGCCTTGGTCATGTGAAAGTTCCGTAGCTATGCACACTTAGCACATCTTATGTACGGCATCCAGGGGCTTTACACATGCCTAGTAAAATTTTGGCAGACAATACATGCATGGAAAACGTTTCATAAAATGTACTTTTCCCGTGATTTACATCTGTTTAGCGATATGGTTCATACGGTACTACATGGAGCCAAGCCTTGCAATTCCTCAGTAGTAGAAGCATCATCTTAAATATTGCTGTCCGCGACTTTATCAAAATACCCTGCTTACAGAACGACATGGAGAATTTACTTAAATTGGCATTTTATATACTGGTCTAATTTTAGACAGATCCAAAGTCAGTTGCACCAAGTTTCTAAAGAGGCGCACGTCCGGTCAGTCTGTGAGCCACATTGCAGTCTGCGCAAGCTATGAAACAGCGAAGATTTCACCCATAATTTACATCAGTTTATGGCATAAATTATAGTAAATCCAATTGGCCTGTGAGACTATGCCTGCAGAAAAGTAGCAAATTTTAAAATTTTTAAAGTAGGATTTTTTTTTTTTAATGCCAGAAAACTGGTGTAAATAGGTTTCCAATTCCCCCACTCTAAGTTTTTTGTCCATTATATCAAGTAATATAATGCTTATGCCATGCTTTTACATTATTTTATGCTAAATAAATACAACTGTTAAAAATATGGTGTTTTTACATTTTTAGGACTTTTTAATGATAATTTACATTTTAGCAATAGAGATGAGCGAACGTACTCGGTAAGGCCAATTTCGCAATCGAGCACCGTGATTTTCGCGTACTTCACTAGTCGGGTGAAAAGTACTCGAGGGCGCTGTGGGGCGGGGCGTGGCGCGGTGGAGCGGGGGGTAGCAGCGCGGAACAGGTGGGAGCTCTCTCTCTCCCTCTCCCCCCCACTCCCCTCTGCAACCCCCCGCTCACCCACACCGCCCCCGAGTACTTTTCACCCGAGTAGTGAAGTACTCGAAAATCGCGGTGCTCGATTGCGAAATCGGCCTTACCGAGTACGTTCGCTCATCTCTATTTAGCAATTTACAAAACAAAACATTTACTCGTTACTCATTTCTGATCATAACACAACATCTTCAGAACTGCATGTTTCTCTCATCACTCCAATGAGATTGCAGCTGTCAATCAAAGTTGCCATTCTTGATTGATCATTGGGGCAAACCAGCTGTGCCCACTTGATCACAAATATGGACATGTAAGTTACGTTGAGGAAACATAGCAGATAACAGTATTATCTGTTAACTGCTGGCCTATGACCCCCCCCCCCCCCCCCCCCAACATTAATTCAGTGACCATTAAACCTTCACTTCTTTATGAGTGACCATTTCAAGAGGTTTGTATTTCTCTGGTAGTATTATTTAAAGTGCTGTTATAGTAATGATATTAGTATGCTTTATATCATTTATTATCTTGTCTTGTGTTTCTTATATCAGCTTAGGCAAATATATATGTTATATATACTGTTATATGTACTCTCTTAGTAAAAGGTTAGCAGTTAAATTGTTAAATGTGCTCTTATACAATATCAGAATGTGTTAGACCCTTGCATCTTCCTCCCACTCATGTTTCTCATAGAGGAGTTGTACATTCTGATTGGATAAGCTTCTCATTTACTGATAACGCTATATGCTTTCTCCAAATTCTTTCACTTTAGATACTTTACTAACGTGTAAACTACCATATCCTGGGACTAACCAATCCTGTATGAGCACAATAACTCATATTTTGTGACTTAGCGCTTGTCTGTAAAAGCGATTGTATTCCTTTGAATAAATCAGACGTAGAGATGAGCGAACGTACTCGTCCGAGCTTGATACTCGTTCGAGTATTAGCGTGTTCGAGATGCTCGTTACTCGTAACGAGTACCACGCGATGTTCGGGTTACTTTCACTTTCATCTCTGAGACGTTAGCGTGCTTTTCTGGCCAATTGAAAGACAGGGAAGGCATTACAACTTCCCCCTGCGACGTTCAAGCCCTATACCACCCCCCTGCAGTGAGTGGCTGGCGAGATCAGGTGTCACCCGAGTATAAAAATCGGCCCCTCCCGCGGCTCGCCACAGATGCGTTCTGACATAGCTGAGGGAAAGTGCTATCGTGTTGGAGCTGCTATAGGGAGAGTGTTAGGAGTTATTGTAGGCTTCAAGAACCCCAACGGTCCTTCTTAGGGCCACATCTAACCGTGTGCAGTACTGTGGAGGCTGCTTTTTGCAGTGTTGCACATTTTTTTTTTTTGGTATATCGGCCGTGCAGAGCATTGCGCCCTGCAGTAATACTCCAGGGACAGAAGTGCTTAGGCAGGGAGAGCGTTAGGAGTATTTTAGGCTTCAAGAACCCCAACGGTCCTTCTTAGGGCCACATCTAACCGTGTGCAGTACTGTGGAGGCTGCTTTTTGCAGTGTTGCACTTTTTTTTTTTTTGGTATATCGGCCGTGCAGAGCATTGCGCCCTGCAGTAATACTCCAGGGACAGAAGTGCGTAGGCAGGGACAGAAGACATATTAATATTATTGATTAAATATACGCAGTGGGCCTTTGCTAAAAAAATTTGGGCAAAAAATCTATTTGGCCTGCCTCTCACTGTGCTCAGTGTTCTGGGTCTGTCTGTGCTGGGTGTAGTAGTTCTACAAAATCATACGCAGCCAGCTAAGTGTTACAGCAGGCTTGCGCCAAATTATTTCCTGGCTCTGTCTGGGCTCTGAAATCACCTCTGTGTTGCAGTTCACAGTGCAACACTGTGCAGTTCTGTGACATACTCCAGGGACAGAAGTGCGTAGGCAGGGACAGAAGACATATTAATATTATTGATTGAATATAGGCAGTGGGCCTTTGCTAAAAAAAATTGGGTAAAAAATCTATTTGGCCTGCCTCTCACTGTGCTCAGTGTTCTGGGTCTGTCTGTGCTGGGTGTAGTAGTTCTACAAAATCATACGCAGCCAGCTAAGTGTTACAGCAGGCTTGCACCAAATTATTTCCTGGCTCTGTCTGGGCTCTGAAATCACCGCTGTGTTGCAGTTCACAGTGCAACACTGTGCAGTTCTGTGACATACTCCAGGGACAGAAGTGTGTAGGCAGGGACAGAAGACATATTAATATTATTGATTGAATATAGGCAGTGGGCCTTTGCTAAAAAAATTTGGGCAAAAAATCTATTTGGCCTGCCTCTCACTGTGCTCAGTGTTCTGGGTCTGTCTGTGCTGGGTGTAGTAGTTCTACAAAATCATATGCAGCCAGCTAAGTGATACAGCAGGCTTGCGCCAAATTATTTCCTGGCGTTCCGTAAGCGAAGTCAGCCTCCAACCACAGGCCAATAAGCGGCACATTTAATTACAGCGTTCTGTTTCTGCACTACTGGTAATACACCATGCTGAGGGGTAGGGGTAGGCCTAGAGGACGTGGACGCGGGCGAGGACGCGGAGGCCCAAGTCAGGCTGTGGGCACAGGCCGAGCCAGTGCAGTGGCCAGGGGTAGAGGCAGGGCCAGACCGAATAATCCACCAACTGTTTCCCAAAGCGCCCCCTCGCGCCATGCCACCCTGCAGAGGTCAAGGTGCTCTACGGTGTGGCAGTTTTTCACAGAGACGCCTAACGGCCGACGAACAGTGGTGTGCAACCTTTGTCGCGCCAAGATCAGCTGGGGAGGCACCACCACCAGCATGCGCAGGCATATGATGGCCAAGCACCCCACAAGGTGGGACGATGCCCGTTCACCGCCTCCGGTTTGCACCACTGCCTCTCCCCCTGTGCCCCAACCTGCCACTGAGATCCAACCCCCCTCTCAGGACACAGGCACTACCGTCTCCTGGCCTGCACCCACACCCTCACCTCCGCTGTCCTCGGCCCCATCCAGCAATGTCTCAGCGCAGCGTCCAGACATCGCTAGCGCCACTGTTTGAGCGCAAGCGCAAGTACGCCGCCATGCACCGGCACGCTCAATCGTTAAACGTGCACATTGCCAAATTGATCAGCCTGGAGATGCTGCCGTATAGGCTTGTGAAAACGGAGGCTTTCAAAAGCATGATGGCGGCGGGGGCCCCGCGCTACTCGGTTCCCAGTCGCCACTACTTTTTCCGATGTGCCGTCCCAGCCCTGCACGACCACGTCTCCCGCAACATTGTACGCGCCCTCACCAACGCGGTTACTGCCAAGGTCCACTTAACAACAGACACGTGGACAAGCACAGGCGGGCAGGGCCACTATATCTCCCTGACGGCACATTGGGTGAATTTAGTGGAGGCTGGGACAGAGTCAGAGCCTGGGACCGCTCCCGTCCTACCCACCCCCCGAATTGCGTGCCCCAGCTCGGTGGTGGTATCTGCAGCGGTGTATGCTTCCTCCACTAAACCACCCTCCTCCTCCTCCTATGCAACCTCTGTCTCGCAATCAAGATGTGTCAGCAGCAGCACGTCGCCAGCAGTCGGTGTCACGCGTCGTGGCAGCACAGCGGTGGGCAAGCATCAGCAGGCCGTGCTGAAACTACTCAGCTTAGGAGAGAAGAGGCACATGGCCCACGAACTGCTGCAGGGTCTGACAGAGCAGACCGACCGCTGGCTTGCGCCGCTGAGCCTCCAACCGGGCATGGTCGTGTGTGACAATGGCCGCCTCACGCACGTGCCATGCCTGGCCCACGTCTTTAATTTGGTGGTTCAGCGCTTTCTGAAAAGCTACCCACACTTGTCATACCTGCTCGGAAAGGTGTGCCAGCTCTGCGCACATTTCCGCAAGTCCCACACGCACGCTGCCACCCTGCGGACACTGCAACATCGGTTTAATCTGCCAGTGCACCGACTGCTGTGCGACGTGCCCACACAGTGGAACTCTACGCTCCACAGGTTGGCCAGGCTCTATGTGCAGCGTAGAGCTATTGCGGAATACCAACTCCAACATGGGCGGCGTAGTGGGAGTCAGCCTCCTCAATTATTTACAGAAGAGTGGGCCTGGTTGGCAGCCATCTGCCAGGTCCTTGGAAACGTTGAGGAGTCTACCCAGATGCTGAGCGGGGATGCTGCAATCATTAGCGTCACCATTCCTCTGATATGCCTCTTGAGAAGTTCCCTGCAAAGCATAAAGGCAGACGCTTTGGAATCGGAAACGGAGGCGGGGTAAGACAGTATGTCGCTGGATAGTCAGAGCAACCTCATGTCTATATCTCAGCGCGTTGAGGAGGAGGGGGAGGAGCATGAGGAGGAGAGGCAAGAGATAGCTTGGCCCACTGCTGAGGGGACAGATGCTGCTTGCCTGTCATCCTTTCAGCGTGCATGGCCAGAGGAGAAGGAGGGGGAGGAGCATGAGGAGGAGGGGGAAGAGACAGCTTGGCCCACTGCTGAGGGTACAGATGCAGCTTGCCTGTCATCCTTTCAGCGTGTATGGCCAGAGGAGGAGGAGGATCCTGAAAGTGATCTTCCGAGTGAGGATAGCCATGTGTTGCGTACAGGTACCCTGGCACACATGGCTGACTTCATGTTAGGATGCCTTTCTTGTGACCCTCGCGTTACACGCATTCTGGCCACTACGGATTACTGGGTGTACAGACTGCTTGACCCACGGTATAAGGAGAGCCTTTCCACTCTCATTCCCGAAGAGGAAAGGGGTTCGAGAATGATGCTATACCACAGGGCGCTGGTGGACAAACTGATGGTAAACTTCCCATCCGACAGCGCTAGTGGCCGAAGGCGCATTTCCGCGGCCCAGGTAGCAGGGGAGGCGCAGAGATCAGGCAGCATGTACAGCGCAGGCAGGGGAACATTATCCAAGGCCTTTGCCAGCTTTATGGCTCCCCAGCAAGACTGTGTCACCGATCCCCAGTCAAGGCTGAGTTGGCAGGAGCACTGTAAAAGGATGGTGAGGGAGTACGTAGCCGATCGCACGACCATCCTCGGTGACGCCTCTGCCCCCTACAACTACTAGGTGTCGAAGCTGGACACGTGGCCTGAACTCGCGCTGTATGCCCTGGAGGTGCTTGCTTGTCCTGCGGCTAGCGTCTTGTCAGAGAGTGTGTTTAGTGTGGCTGGGGGAATCATCACGGATAAGCGTACCCACCTGTCAACCGACAGTGCCGACAGGCTTACACTCATCAAGATGAACAAAGCCTGGATTTCCCCAGACTTCTCTTCTCCACCAGCGGACAGCAGCGATACCTAAACAATACGTAGGCTGCACCCGTGGATGGAAGCATCGTTCTCTATCACCATCCAAAACGGGGACCTTTTTGCTTCATCTATCTGTGTATAATATTCCTCCTCCGCCTGCTCCTCCTCCTGAAACCTCACATAATCACGCCGAACTGGCAATTTTTCTTAGGCCCACAAGGCTCAGTCATATAATTTTTGTAAACAATTTTTATGCGTTTCAATGCTCATTAACCCCTTGAGTGGCGGGTTTCCTACCACCCTGTCGTGCCCACCAGGGCAGGTTTTTTAAAATGGTCTAATCATTGAATTTCAACTAATTTTGCAGTTGCGTCTCAAGAGCCATAACTTTTTCATTTTTCCATTGACATGGCCATATAAGGGCTTGTTTTTTGCTGGACAAGTTGTGATTTTTTTAAACAGGGGGGAGGAAAAAAAGAAATAGGGAAAAAAGAAAAAAAGGGGCCATGTCATTAAGGGGTTAAATAATGTATTAACTTCCTTCTCTGGGTGATTACGATGCATGGATACCACATGTGTGATTGTATTTTTTACAAAGTAAAGGGAGACAAGTGTTTTTATGATTTTTTTTTATAATTTTTTAACTTTTTTTTTATTTTTTTATTTTTTTTTTGTTCCTTTAGGGGACTTCCACAGGGACCCATCAGGACCCCTGATCACATTCCGGGGGTCCTATGGTGACAGCCCTTTACATGCTGCAGTGACAGCCCTTTACATGCTGCAGTCACATAGACTGCAGCATGTAAAGGGTTAACACAGCAGAGATCAGAGGTTTTCTCTATTCTCTGATGTAAGAGCCGGTACCTAGCTGTCCTCTCACAGCCAAGCACCAAGCTCTCCCTGCCACAGAGACCATCGGCTTGCTTCTGACAAGCCGATGGTCTCTATGGCAACCTGTAAACAAACCAGGAGATTGCCGGCAGATCGGCAATGTCTTCTGCTGGTTTTTCACAGCCCTTGCTTTGTTCTCTGTGGGTCTGTGCAGGCAGAGCACAATGTCACAGCTTGTGGCATTGTGCTCTGCAGCTCCCATAGTGATACATAGCCCGGAAATCTTCCGGTCTATGTCGCTATGAGCAGTGGAGCTCGTCCCGGAAAATTTCCGGGCATGCCACTCAAGGGGTTAAAGCGTTGAAACTTTCGCCTCAACCAATTTTTATTTTTACTGGGCTGCCTCCAGGCCTAGTTACCAATTAAGCCACATTAACCAAAGTGATTAATGGGTTTCACCTGCCCTCTTGGTTGAGCATGGGCAATTTTTCTCAGGTACATTAGTACTGTTGGTACACCAATTTTGGGGGGCCCTCGCCTACAGTGTAATCCAATTAATTTTTTGCCCACCTGCATTACAGCTGACGTAACATCAGCTGTGTTGGGCACTGCAATGGGATATATTTATGTACCGCCGGTGGGTTCCAGGGAGCCACCCATGCTGTCGGTCCACACGGACTTCACATTAGTGAGTTGTACCTGCCTGTGTCTATGTATTAAAAACCCCGGTCTGACTGGGGAATGCAGTGTGGGCCAAAGCCCACCTGTATTTAATCTGACGTTAACTGTACTATCCGGGGCACTGCATTGGGACAAACTACAGGAGCAATACAGCGCTAATGAGACGTGCACAGCATAGGAGTCCGCTGTAGGCCCGCCATTGCTGAGGGTTTGTGCAGAGGCCTATGTCCTTGGTGCAGTGAAAGTCCGCTTCCTGCCTAGGATTGCTGAAGCTGTGGGCCGAGGCCTATGTCGTGGGCGCGGTGCAAGTCTGCCATGTTTGGCCGCTCAGATCAATTTTTTGTTCATGTCTTGGGCTTCCTAGGACCCCCCTATGCTGTTGGTGCAAACTTAGTTCCCATTGCGATGTTTGATCTGTCTGGCACAAAGGCACTGACTGACTTGGGTAGAGGGCAGAGCGCTGACGGCTTTCCCCTTGCAGTGTGGATTGAGCTATGCGACACCTTGACAGAATGAATACTGTGTGGCACATGGATTCCCCATTGTTATGCCCACGTTTGCAGCTCCTGATGGAGGTGGCACAGGATTGGAGTTCTCATTGCTTCTGTACAGCATTGTGGGCTATCGCCCCGCCCCTTTTAAAGAGGGTCGCTGCCTGGCCCTGCCAACCCTCTGCAGTGTGTGCCTGCGGTTCCTCCTCATGGCAGACGCACTTATAAATAGACATGAGGGTGGTGTGGCTGGGAGGCCAGCGTGTGGCATGAGGGCAGCTGAAGGCTGCGCAGGGACACTTTGGTGTGAGGCAGGGGTGTGTCCCGCAGGCAGTGCTTGTGCTTTGTTGAAGGTAGTGTGGTGCTTAGCTAAGGTGTGCCTTGCTAATGAGGGTTTGTCCGAAGTAAAAATTGGTAGGGGGGGCCCACTCTTGCCGCTATTGTGGCTGAATAGTGGGACCTGGGAACCTGAAATGCAGCCCAGCATGTTGCCCCTCGCCTGCCCTATCCGTTTCTGCGTCGTTTCCAGCACTTTCTTGGGTTTTGCAGATTTTCACAAATGAAAACCTTAGCGAGCATCGGCGATATACAAAAATGCTCGGGTCGCCCATTGACTTAAATGGGGTTCGTTACTCGAAACGAACCCTCGAGCATCGCGAAAAGTTCGACTCGAGTAACGAGCACCCGAGCATTTTGGTGCTCACTCATCTCTAATGAGGAGTGTTGAGTGGAATAATTGGTTTAGTTCGGGATTGGGTTGATTTTCCCAAAATCGTTGTGAGTCGGGATGGTCAATTCTAACTTCCATTTAAATCAATGGGAGTAAAAATTGGGGTCTGTAATTTTCCCTCCAGAAGGTTCCTAATGCAGCCAAGGTCCCCGAAATTGCATGAGAATACAGCCACACAACTGGGAAACACTATGGTACTCCCATAAATTGGTAAAAATAGTGTACAGTGATGTGTAGGGGGGGAGGGGTCATTCATAACACAGAGGTGTCACAGAAAATAAAAGAAGGCCCACATAGGGTCTCCTAGATCAAACATTATGCCAAGGGAAGCAGCAGGTGTGTTGCTTGTTTTTAAAGCAATGTCATAAATTTTGCAAGGGACAAATTTTGGCAGGTGAGCAGAACAGCCAAGCATGGGCCTTCTGCAAGAAAAGCTGTAGAGTTACATCTGTTTCTTGTGCTTTCAAAAATTTTCATTTTGGGGGAATGAGGAGGAGGAAACAAGGCGAAAGCAGTTGAGTGAACAGCAGCAGTTACACCACCACCAGCGACAGCACCTTGTGGGCACAGTGTTCTCCTTGTGGAAACATGAGAGATGTAACTCCATATTTCCATATTAACATACTTTTCTTTTGGGGAAAAAGTAGGAGGAGGAAACATGGCGGAAGCAGAAGGACAGCAGTGCCAGCAGCAGAACTACCACCCCCAGCAAGCAGATGCATTTTTTTTAGTTGAATAACCCCTGATTGGCTGCTTGTCATGCAAACCCTGATCGGTAGAAGGGGATGGTGGGAGAGTCCAGAGCGGGAAAATAGCAGGGTGAGGCAGGATGTTAGGGGAAGTGTAGACAGAAAATGCAGAAGTTAAGACAGGAAGGGAAGGAGGAGTTAGAGGGAGTCGTGAGGAGACAGTCGGAGGAGGAGGAGGACGTGCAGGAAGTGTACAGCAGTGTGTGCAGAGGAATAGCGTTGTCTGGAGTGGAAAGCCAGGATTTACAGGCTTCTGAATCAAAAGCAGAGTGGAGAAGAAAGTTTGGGAGCTATCTTGTTAATAGTGAGTAACACAAACCCCAGATAACAGTAAAGCCAGGGAAAGTGAAAGAGGCCCATCTTAAATCAACTTCATTAACTGCAGAGTAATCTTCTAGCAAAGCCCCATCAGAGAACTAGGACTGTGGGAATTCTACTGAATAACCTTTCAATGCAAATAGAGAGAGAGCGTTGAAGATTAATTTGTGTTGTACTAAACTGAACTGTGGAGCGATGTTATTGTTGAATTTAAAGCAATACCTCTGCCATTACTGCAAGACTGTACTTGTTGTGTTTGAATCTTACTAAAGCTGAAGTAAACTGCATACCTCCAGTTTGCTAATCAAAGCTACCAGGATGCGTGTCAGTTAATTTGTCATCACCCGTTGGAGCTCCTGGAAAGAGGTGCTGGCATCATGTGACAAACTACTGTTAGTAATTGTTGACTGTATTAACCCTTTTGCTACTGTGCACTACCGAGCCTGGCCCTTTGCCGCCATTGTCGGGAGAGATCGCAGAGCCAAAACCCGGTTCTTTAAATATATAGGCCCCCGTCCAGAGGTAATCTTTTATGTGGACGGTTATTGCAGGGAAGGCTGAGCTACACAATCAAGGCATTCTAGTCATTGATGTGCCAAATAAAAATGCCCCTATCATAACACTTGGCATGAATATCCGCCGCAACTGTTATGCAGAGATGTTGGAGGCTTTGCAGCATACTATGCCGGCAGCATCACAAGCTCAATAGACTGTGCCGAAAACCGCTATAAATGCATTATCAGCACATCAGAGATTTGCCAACCTGCAGGGTCATGTGGGAAGGGCCCGTGTAAAAGACATCAGACCTGTATTAGTTCCCTGAGTCTGAGTTTATATTGTGGTGCCAGACACGGCCCGGCCTGGACAGACAAGAGTGGGAGACCTTAGTGGAGCCCATAGACATAGATGGACACCATTTCTTAAAGGCTGCTAGAAGTCAAAGATGGGAGAGTCCCAATCTGTCTCATAAATATTGGAAACGTCCCTATTTAGCTAAAAAAGTATATAGCCATTGCTCAAGTATCCCTACTGTCCCTTGAAGATGTGTTACATGGTGAGAAAAATAATGTCCAGCAGGGGGGTGAAGCAAATCCTGTCAGATCCATGTAATTCTCTATCTTGGCTAAATGATCTTCATATAGGAGATACTCAAACTTCTACCACCCGAATTCAAGGTGTGAAGATGTTCCTATATAAAAGCAGGCTGCCTTTAGCCAATATAGTATGGACTTTAGCAGAGTAAAAGGCATCTCCCATACCATACCTACTAATAGCCACGCCCCCATTAAAGAGAGTGACCGACCTATACCCCCTTCATCCTATCATAAAGTGAAAGCAATGATCAGATTATCCAGAAGAGCTATAGTACCTGAGCTGCACCAATTGTATTAATGAAAAAGAAAAATGGTGGCCTCAGATTCTGCATGGATTATCGCAAGTTGAGTAATGTAACACATAAAGATGCTTATCCCCTGCCACACATAGAAAAGCCTTTAACAGCCCTGGGTACAGTGGCAGACCTCTCCATTCTAGATCTAAGTAATGCTTATTGGCAAGTTCCTATGAGTGAGTTAAATAGAGAGATGACTGCTTTCACCATTCCTATGGGGCTATTTGGATTTAATGTATACCATTCGGACTTTGCAATGCCCCAGGGACCTTCCAGAGATTAATGGAAAGATGCTTAGGCCACAAAAATTTTGAATCACTTCTATTGTACCTAGATGACATAATTGTATACTCAAAGAACTATGAAGATCACTTGCAGCACTTCAGAGATGTCTTTCAAATTCTTGTAAATCACGGCCTGAAACACAAGGCTTTACACATCCCTGGTAAAATTTTGGCAGACAATACATGCATGGAAAACTTTTCATAAAATGTACTTTTCCTGTGATTTACATCTGTTTAGCCATATGGTTCATACGGTACTACATGGAGCCAAGCATTGCAATTCCTCAGTAGTAGAAGCATCATCTTAAATATTGCTGTCCGCGACTTTTTCAAAATACCCTGCTTACAGAACGACATGGAGAATTTACTTAAATTGGCATTTTATATACTGGTCTAATTTTAGACAGATCCAAAGTAAATTGCACCAAGTTTCCAAAGAAGCGCACGTCCGGTCAGTCTGTGAGCCACATTGCAGTCTGCACAAGCTATAAAACAGCGAAGATTTCACCCATAATTTACATCAGTTTATGGCATAAATTATAGTAAATCCAATTGGCCTGTGAGGCTATGCCTGCCCATTTTTAGTAGAAGGTCAAGCAGGGTACAAAAAGGCAGAAAAGTTGCAATTTTTTTTAAAAGTAGGATTTTTTTTTTAATGCCAGAAAACTGGTGTAAATAGGTTTCCAATTCCCCCACTCTAAGTTTTTTGTCCATTATATCAAGTAATATAATGCTTATGCCATGCTTTGACATTATTTTATGCTAAATAAATACAACTGTTAAAAATGTGGGGGTTTTACATTTTTAGGCCTTTTTAATGATAATTTACATTTTAGCAATTTACAAAACAAAACATTTACTCGTTACTCATTTCTGATCATAACACAACATCTTCAGAACCGCATGTTTCTCTCATCACTCCATTGAGATTGCAGCTGTCAATCAAAGTTGCCATTCTTGATTGATCATTGGGGCAAACCAGCTGTGCCCACTTGATCACAAGTATGGACATGTAAGTTACGTTGAGGAAACATAGCAGATAACAGTGTTATCTGTTAACTGCTGGCCTATGACCCCCCCCCCCCCAACATTAATTCAGTGACCATTTAACCTTCACTCCTTTATGAGCGACTATTTAAAGAGGTTTGTATTTCTCTGGTAGTATTATTTTAAGTGCTGTTGTAGTAATGATATTAGTATGCTTTATATCATTTATTATCTTGTCTTGTGTTTCTTATATCAGCTTAGGCAAATTTATATGTGATATATATATATATATATATATATATATATATATATATATATATATATACTGTTATATCTACTCTCTGAGGGTGGATTCAGATGACCGTATATCGGCTCAGTTTTCACGCCCAGCCGATATACATCGTTTCTCTTTGCAGGGGGGGGGAGCCTGGAAGAGCCAGGAGCAGTGCTCCGAGCTCCCGCCCCTTCTCTGCCTCCTCTCCGCCCCTCTGCACTATTTGCAATGGGGAGAGGCTGGACAGGGGCGGGGCTAATTCTCTGAACTTATCCCCGCCCCGTCCTGCCTCCTTTTATTGCAAATAGTGCAGAGGGGCGGAGAAGAGGCAGAGAGGGGGCGGGAGCTCAGTTCCTGTCCTGGCTCTTCCATCCCCCCCCCCCCTGCAGATGAGGACATCGAATATCGGCTTGGCGTGAAAACCCAGCCGATATACGTTCGTCTGAATCCTCCCTTAGTAAAAGGTTAGCAGTTAAATGGTTAAATGTGTTCTTATACAATATCAGAATGTGTTAGACCCTTGCATCTTCCTCCCACTTATGTTTCTCACAGAGGAGTTGTACATTCTGATTGGATAAGCTTCTCATTTACTGATAACGCTATATGCTTTCTCCAAATTCTTTCACTTTTGATACTTTACTAACGTTTGAATTCCCATATCCTGGGACTAACCAATCCTGTATGAGCACAATAACTTCTATTTTGTGACTTAGCGCTTGTCCATAAAACCGATTGTATTCCTTTGAATAAATCAGAAGCGTACTGGCTAGATACAGAGCATTGTGTCAATCTGTTACCTTTTGTACACAAACTTCTGAATACCTAATTTGGCCCACGCAGTGAACGTAAGAGGAGCTCTACTAGCTCCTATAACAGTGCAAATTCTTCACATCCATGTCTGTGCCTTGTCATAAGTATGGGTGTATAAATATGCATGCCTCTTCGGATCTCTTTTTTTAAGCTTGAAGCAGAACCCTGCGTTGGTTCAGAAGCTCGCATTAACATCACATATTTTTGTTAGCTATTAAAAGGTATCATATCTACAAGATTACGTGGTTTCTCTTGCTGGGAACAATCACATTTTGCTCTACTAGTTAACAACCTACCAAACTTTTTTCATTATATTTCTGCCTGGTACCTGGCTCCTTTGGTGCTTAGCATAGCTCACCATACTCTTTTTAGGATTATACAACTCATGGCTATAGGATTAATGAGGAGTGCTGAGTGGAATAATTGGTTTGGTTCGGGGTTGGGTTGATTTTCCCAAAATCGTTGTGATTCAGGATGGTCAATTCTAACTTCCATTTAAATCAATGGGAGTAAAAATTGGGTTCTGTAATTTGCCCTCCAGAAGGTCCCTAATGCAGCCAAGGTCCCCCAAATTGCATGACAATACAGCCACACAACTGGGAAACACTATGGTACTCCCATAAATTGGTAAAAATAGTGTACAGTGGTGTGTAGGGGGGAGGGGTCATTCATAACACAGAGGTGTCAAAGAAAATGAAAGAAGGCCCACATAGGGTCTCCTAGATCAAACATTAGGCCAAGGGAAACAGCAGGTGTGTTGCTTGTTTTTAAAGCAATGTCATAAATTTTGCAAGGGACAAATTTTGGCAGGTGAACAGAACAGCCAAGCATGGGCCTTCTGCAAGTAAAAGCTGTAGAGTTACGTCTGTTTCTTGTGCTTTCAAAAATTTCATTTTGGGGGAATGAGGAGGAGGAAACATGGCGAAAGCAGTTGAGTGAACAACAGCAGTTACACCACCACCAGCGACAGCACCTTGTGGGCAGAGTGTTCTCCTTGTGGAAACATGAGAGATGTAACCCAATATTTCCATATTAACATACTTTTCTTTTGAGGAAAAAGTAGTAGGAGGAAACATGGCGGAAGCAGAAGGACAGCAGTGCCAGCAGAAGAACTACCACCAACAGCAAACAGATGCGTTTTTTTAGTTGAATAACCCCTGATTGGCTGCTTGTCATGCAAACCCTGATCGGTAGAAGGGAATGGTGTGAGAGTCCAGAGCGGGAAAATAGCAGGGTGAGGCAGGATGTTATGGGAGGTGTAGACAGAAAGTGCTGGAGTTAAGACAGGAAGGGAAGGAGGAGTTAGAGGGAGTCGTGAGGAGACAGTCGGAGGAGGAGGACGTGCAGAAAGTGTACAGCAGTGTGTGTAGAGGAATAGCGTTGTCTGGAGTGGAAAGCCAGGATTTACAAGCTTCTGAATCAAAAGCAGAGTGGAGAAGAAAGTTTGGGAGCTATCTTCTTAACAGTGAGTTACACAAACCCCAGATAACAGTAAAGCCAGGGAAAGTGAAAGAGGCCCATCTAAAATCAACTTCATTAACTGCAGAGTAATCTTCTAGCAAAGCCCCATCAGAGAACTAGGACTGTGGGAATTCTACTGAATAACCTTTCAATGCAAATAGAGAGAGAGCGTTGAAGATTAATTTGTGTTGTACTAAACTGAACTGTGAGGCAGCGTTGTTGAATGCAAATGAATACCTCTGCCATTACTGCAAGACTGTACTTGTTGTGTTTGAATCTTACTAAAGCTGAAGTAAACTGCATACCTCCAGTTTGCTAATCAAAGCTACCAGGATGCGTGTCAGTTAATTTGTCATCACCCGTTGGAGCTCCTGGAAAGAGGTGCTGGCATCATGTGACAAACTACTGTTAGTAATTGTTGACTGTATTAACCCTTTTGCTACTGTGCACTACCGAGCCTGGCACTTGTCGCCATTGTCGGGAGAGATCGCAGAGCCAAAACCCGCTAACGGGTTCTTTAAATATATAGGCCCCCGTCCGGAGGTAATCTTTTATGTGGACGGTTATTGCAGGGAAGGCTGAGCTACACAATCAAGGCATTCTAGTCATTGATGTGCCAAATAAAAATGCCCCTTTCATAACACTTGGCATGAATATCCTCCGCAACTGTTATGCAGAGATGTTGGAGGCTTTGCAGCATACTATGCCGGCAGCATCACAAGCTCAATAGACTGTGCCGAAAACCGCTATAAATGCATTATCAGCACATCAGAGATTTGCCAACCTGCAGGGTCATGTGGGAAGGGCCCGTGTAAAAGACATCAGACCTGTATTAGTTCCCTGAGTCTGAGTTTATATTGTGGTGCCAGACACGGCCCGGCCTGGACGGACAAGAGTAGGAGACCTTAGTGGAGCCCATAGACATAGATGGACACCATTTCTTAATGGCTGCTAGAAGTCAAAGATGGGAGAGTCCCAATCTGTCTCACAAATATTGGAAACATCCCTATTTAGCTAAAAAAGTATACAGCCATTGCTCAAGTATCCCTACTGTCCCTTGAAGATGTGTTAGATGGTGAGAAAAATAGTGTCCAGCAGGGGGTGAAGCAAATCCAGTCAGATCCATGTAATTCTCCATCTTTGCTAAATGATCTTCATATAGGAGATACTCAAACTTCTACCACCCGAATTCAAGGTGTGAAGATGTTGCTATAGAAAAGCAGGCTGCCTTTAGCCAATATAGTATGGACTTTGGCAGAGTAAAAGGCATCTCCCATATAATACCTACTAATAGCCACGCCCTCATTAAAGAGAGTGACCGACCTATACCCCCTTCATCCTATCATAAAGTGAAAGCAATGATCAGATTATCCGGGAGAGCTATAGTACCTGAGCTGCACCAATTGTATTAATGAAAAAGAAAAATGGTGGCCTCAGATTCTGCATGGATTATCGCAAGTTGAGTAATGTAACACATAAAGATGCTTATCCCCTGCCACACATAGAAAAGCCTTTAACAACCCTGGGTACAGTGGCAGACCTCTCCATTCTAGATCTAAGTAATGCTTATTGGCAAGTTCCTATGAGTGAGTTAAATAGAGAGATGACTGCTTTCACCATTCCTATGGGGCTATTTGGATTTAATTTATACCATTCGGACTTTGCAATGCCCCAGGGACCTTCCAGAGATTAATGGAAAGATGCTTAGGCCACAAAAATTTTGAATCAGTTCTATTGTACCTAGATAACATAATTGTATACTCAAAGAACTATGAAGATCACTTGCAGATGTCTTTCAAATTCTTGTAAATCATGGCCTGAAAATCAAACACTCTAAATGTCCCTTGCTGCAGACAAAGGTACGCTACCTTGGACACATTGATAGTGCTGAAGGAGTGTATCCTGACACTGAGAAGGGTGATGCAGTCACAAATGGCCCACTCCCAAAGCGCTTAAAGATGTCAGAAGGTTTCTAGGCTTTGTAGGCTATTACTGGTGCTTCATACCTAACTTGGTGCGGATGTCCACTCCATCTACAAGAAGTCCTGAAGGGGCACTCAAAATAATCTCACAAAAGACCCCTACCAATAAATTGGGAAACTGAGCAAGAACAAGTGTTCCAGATGTTAAAGGAAAAACTAATTACCTCTCCTATCCTAGCATACCCAGGTTATACTCTCCCCTTTAACTTGTACACAGACGCTAGTTTCAAAGGGCTAGGTGCAGTACTAAGTCGGGTCCAAGAAGGCAAAAAGAGAGTAGTTACCTATACTAGTCGCTTGCTGAAGGGGTCAGAAAGAAATGACCAGAATTATAGCTCTTTCAAATTAGAATTGCTTGCGTTTGTTTAGGCAGTTACAGAAAAATTCAAGGATTATTTAGCAGCTGCAACATTCCCCGCTTACAGAGATAATAATCCAGTAGCTCATCTAAATTCAGCAAAACCCAGAGCATTAGAGCAGAGATGGCTCTCCAGACTTGCAAACTTGAAGTTCAATGTCACAAACGCTGACACTCTCTCTAGGTTACCCAATGCAATTGACTATTCCCTTGAGGAAGATCAATGGGAGGAAATAGAAATGCCAAATTTTGCAGCTCATCAAGCTCAACAACATTGTTATTTATTCACAAATGATTTCAATTCTCCAAATGAATCTGCAGATATTCTTCAAAGATGGCTTCTGTTGCAGCAGGATAGCAGAACTTTTGGTGAACTACAGGAGCATTCGTTATCTGGAGCTATACCCAAAGGAATCCTTCATAAGTCTTCTGATCTGGAGCGATAACGACTATGGAGACAAAGAAAGAGACCATCTCTCAAAAAGAATCTCATCATAAGAAGGTCCACAGATCCTGCATCTGGAAACTGTGTTCATCAAATTCTAATTCCTAGCAGAGATACAAATTCAGTAATATTAGCATACCATAATCAGTCAAGTCATTTCGGAGTGCATAAAACTGAAGCTACAATCAGACAAAAGATTCTATTGGATCGGGATGCGCAACAATATTGAAAAATGGTCTCAAGAGTGCACTGTATGTGAAACCTGTAGAAGAGCTAAAAGTGACCAAAAGACCACTCTTCATCCAATTGTTGCTACCAAGCCCCTTGCGTTTTTCAGCTTTGAGAGCAGCGTTTTTACAGCATTATTTGTGTAGTAAGATGCAGGCAGTGTACACCGATGACATCACCTTTTTTCCCTCTCAGCGGCATTACAAGCAACGTATATAGCCAGTGTTTCTAAACGCATTCCATTAATTTCAAGGGCGTCAGAAACACGCTGCAACGCCTGAAAGTAGAACATGCAGCGTGACTTTTAACGAGCGTAATAAAAGCCAAAATGATCTTTTCGCCACACACGACCAATCGCACTGCGGGCTTCTTTTTATTGTTTTTTGCCACACACAGCCAATCGCACCACAGGCTACCTATTTTTTACCACACACAGCCAATCGCACTGCGGGCACATTTTTTTTGCCACACACAGCCAATCGCACTGCGGACATCTTTTTTTTCTTTCTGCAGCACACAGCCAATCGCACTGTGGGACTTTTTTTTTCCTTTTGCCACACACATCCAATCGCACTGCGGGCATCTTTTTTTAAATTTTTCAACACACACAGCTCATCGCACCACAGGCAAACTTTTTTTTGCCACACACAGCCAATCGCAGTGCAGACTTCTTTTTTTTCTTTTTGCCGGACACGGCCAATCGCACTGCGGCCATCTTTTTTTTTTCTTTTTGCCACACACAGCCAATCGCACCACAGGCACACTTTTTGCACCACACACAGCCAATCGCACTGGGGGCATCTTTTTTTTTTCTTTTTGCCACACACAGCCAATCGCACTGGGGGCATCTTTTTTTTTTTCTTTTTGCCACACACAGCCAATCGCAGTGCAGACATCTTTTTTTCTTTTTGCCACACATAGCCAATCTCACTGCGGGCATCTTTTTTTTTTTCCTTATGACACACACAGCCAATCACACCACAGGCACACTTTTTGCGCCACACACAGCCAATCGCATTGGGGGCATCTTTTTTTTTTACTTTTTGCCACACACAGGCAATTGCACTAGGGGCATCTTCTTTTTTCTTTTTGCCACACACAGCCAATCGCAGTGCAGACATCTTTATTTTCTTTTTGCCGCACACAGCCAATCGCACTGCGGGCATCTTTTTTTTTTTTCTTTTTGCCACACACAACCAATCGCACCACAGCCACACTTTTTTTGCCACACACAGCCAATCGCACTGTGGGCATCTTTTTTTTTTCTTTTTGCCACACACAGCCAATCGCACTGTGGGCATCTTTTTTTTCTTTTTGCCACACACAGCCAATCGCACTGCGGGCATCTTTTTATTTTTCTTTTTGCCACACACAGCCAATCGCACTGCAGGCATCTTTTTTTTTCCTTTTTGCCACACACAGCCAATCGCACTGCGGGCATCTTTTTATTTTTCTTTTTGCCACACACAGCCAATCGCACTGTGGGCATCTCTTTTTTTCTTTTTGCCACACACAGCCAATTGCACCACAGCCACACTTTTTTTGCCACACACAGCCAATTGCACTGCAGGCATCTTTTTTTTTCCTTTTTGCCACACACAGCCAATCGCACTGCGGGCATCTTTTTATTTTTCTTTTTGCCACACACAGCCAATCGCACCAGAAGGCCTTAGTCACACGGGCGCATCGGCACCTGTACACCGGTGCCGATGCGCCCGTCTTACTGTCAGTGAGAAGACGGACGTACCTGCAGACGGCCGTCTCTCTGCAGCGCTGGAGGAAAGAACATGTGACCGGCTCCATTGCCGGTCATGTGTTCTTTCCTCCAGCGCTTCAGAGAGACGACCGTCTGCAGGTACGTCCGTCTTCTCACTGACAGTCAGACGGGCGCATTGGCGCCGGTGTACGGGTGCCGATGCGCCCGTGTCACTAAGGCCGAAGCACACTTTTTTTCCACACACAGCCAATCACACTGCGGGCATCTTTTTTTTTCTTTTTGCCACACACAGCCAATCGCACTGCGGGCATCTTTTTCTTTTTGCCACACACAGCCAATTGCACTGTGGGCATCTTTTTTTTTCCTTTTGCCACACACAGCCAATCGCACTGCGGGCATATTTTTATTTTTGCCACACACAGTCAATTGCACCACAAGCACACTTTTTTTCTACACACAGCCAATCGCACTGCTGGCATCTTTTTTTGCTTTTTGCCACACACAGCGAATCGCACTGCGGGCATCTTTTTTTTTCTTTTTGCCACACACAGCCAATCGCACTGCGGGCATCTTTTTAATTATTTTTTCAACATACACAGCTAATCGCACCACAGGCACCCTTTTTTGCCACACACAGCTATTTACACAGCTTTTTTTTTTTTTTGCCCCACACAGCCAATCGCACTGCGGGCATCTTTTTTTTTTCTTTTTGCTACACACAGCCAATCGCACTGCGGGCATCTTTTTTTTTTTTTAGCCACACACAGCCAATCGCACTGCGGGCATCTTTTTATTTTTATTTTTGCCACACGCAGTCAATCGCACCACAAGCACACTTTTTTTCCACACACAGCCAATCGCACTGCGGCATTTTTTTATTTATTTTTTTGCCACACACAGACAATTGCACTGCGGGCATCTTTTTTTTTTCTTTTTGCCACACACAGCCAATTGCACTGCGGGCATCTATTTTTTTTTTTTGCCACACACAGCCAATCACACTGCGGGCATCTTTTTATTTTTCTTTTTGCCACACGCAGCCAACGCACTATAAGCACACTTTTTTGCCATACATAGCCATTCGCACTGCGGGTATTTTTTTCTTTTTGCCACACACAGCCAATCGCACTGCGGGCATCTTTTTTTTCTTTTTACCACACACAGCCAATCGCACTGCAGGCATCTTTTTTATTATTTTTCAACATACACAGCCAATCGCACCACAGGCACCCTTTTTTGCCACACACAGCCAATCGCACTGCGGGCATCTTTTTTTTCTTTTTACCACACACAGCCAATCGCACTGCGGGCATCTTTTTTTTTTCTTTTTGCCACACACAGCCAATCGCACTGCTGACATCTTTTTATTTTTCTTTTTGCCACACACAGTCAATCGCACAAGAAGCACACTTTTTTTCCACACACAGCCAATCACACTGCGGGCATCTTTTTTTTTCTTTTTGCCACACACAGCCAATCGCACTGCGGACATATTTTTATTTTTATTTTTGCCACACACAGTCAATCGCACCACAAGCACATTTTTTTTCCACACACAGCGAATCGCACTGCGGGCATCTTTTTTTTTCTTTTTGCCACACATAGCCAATCGCACTGCGGGCATCTTTTTTTTTTTTTAGCCACACACAGCAAATCGCACTGCGGGCATCTTTTTATTTTTATTTTTGCCACACGCAGTCAATCGCACCACAAGCACACTTTTTTTCCACACACAGCCAATCACACTGCGGGCATCTTTATTTTTCTTTTTGCCACACACAGCCAATCGCACTGCGGGCATCTTTTTATTTTTCTTTTTGCCACACACAGTCAATCGCACAAGAAGCACACTTTTTTTCCACACACAGCCAATCACACTGCGGGCATCTTTTTTTTTCTTTTTGCCACACACAGCCAATCGCACTGCGGGCATATTTTTTTTTCTTTTTGCCACACACAGCCAATTGCACTGCGGGCATCTTTTTATTTTTCTTTTTGCCACACACAGTCAATCGCACAAGAAGCACACTTTTTTTCCACACACAGCCAATCACACTGCGGGCATCTTTTTTTTTCTTTTTGCCACACACAGCCAATCGCACTGCGGGCATATTTTTTATTTTTATTTTTGCCACACACAGTCAATCGCACCACAAGCACACTTTTTTTCCACACACAGCCAATCGCACTGCTGGCATTTTTTTTGCTTTTTGCCACACACAGCGAATCGCACTGCGGGCATCTTTTTTTTTCTTTTTGCCACACACAGCCAATCGCACTGCGGGCATCTTTTATTTTTTTCTTTTTGCCACACACAGCCAATCGCACTGTGGGCATCTTTTTTATTATTCTTTCAACATACACAGCTAATCGCACCACAGGCACCCTTTTTTGCCACACACAGCTATTTACACTGTGGGCATTTTTTTTTTTTTGCCCCACACAGCCAATCGCACTGCGGGCAATTTTTTTTTCGTTTTGCTACACACAGCCAATCGCACTGCGGGCATCTTTTTTTTTTTTTAGCCACACACAGCCAATCGCACTGCGGGCATCTTTTTATTTTTCTTTTTGCCACACGCAGTCAATCGCACCACAAGCACACTTTTTTTCCACACACAGCCAATCACACTGCGGGCATCTTTATTTTTCTTTTTGCCACACACAGCCAATCGCACTGCGGGCATCTTTTTATTTTTCTTTTTGCCACACACAGTCAATCGCACCAGAAGCATACTTTTTTTCCACACACAGCCAATCACACTGCGGGCATCTTTATTTTTATTTTTGCCACACACAGCCAATCGCACTGCGGGCATCTTTTTATTTTTATTTTTGCCACACACAGCAAATCGTACTGTGGGCATCTTTTTTTTTCTTTTTGCCACACACAGCCAATCGCACTGCGGGCATATTTTTATTTTTATTTTTGCCACACACAGTCAATCGCACCACAAGCACATTTTTTTTCCACACACAGCCAATCGCACTGCTGGCATTTTTTTTGTTTTTTGCCACACACAGCGAATCGCACTGCGGGCATCTTTTTTTTTCTTTTTGCCACACACAGCCAATCGCACTGCGGGCATCTTTTTTTTTTTTCTTTTTGCCACACACAGCCAATCGCACTGTGGGCATCTTTTTTATTACTTTTTCAACATACACAGCTAATCGAACCACAGGCACCCTTTTTTGCCACACACAGCTATTTACACTGCGGGCATTTTTTTTTTTTTTGCCCCACACAGCCAATCGCACTGCGGGCAATTTTTTTTTCGTTTTGCTGCACACAGCCAATCACACTGCGGGCATCTTTTTTTTTTTTTAACCACACACAGCCAATCGCACTGCGGGCATCTTTTTATTTTTATTTTTGCCACACGCAGACAATCGCACCACAAGCACACTTTTTTTCCACACACAGCCAATCGCACTGCGGCATTTTTTTCTTTTTTTTTGCCACACACAGCCAATCGCACTGCGGGCATCTTTTTTTTTTCTTTTTGCCACACACAGCCAATCGCACTGCGGGCATCTTTTTTTTTCTTTTTGCCACACACAGCCAATCGCACTGTGGGCATCTTTTTTTTTTTTCTTTTTGCCACACACAACCAATCGCACTGCGGGCATCTTTTTTATTATTTTTTCGACATACACAGCTAATCGCACCACAGGCACCCTTTTTTGCCACACACAGCTATTCACACTGTGGGCATATTTTTTTTTTTGCCCCACACAGCCAATCGCACTGCGGGCAATTTTTTTTTTTTTGCCACACATAGCCAATCGCACTGCGGGCATCTTTTTATTTTTATTTTTGCCACACACAGTCAATCGCACCAGAAGCACACTTTTTCCACACACAGCCAATCACACTGCGGGCATCTTTTTTTTTCTTTTTGCCACACACAGCCAATCGCACTGCGGGCATCTTTTTATTTTTATTTTTGCCACACACAGCCAATCGCACTGCAGACATCTTTTTTTTTCCTTTTTGCCACACACAGCCAATCGCACTGCGGGCATCTTTTTCTTTTTCTTTTTGCCACACACAGCCAATCGCACTGTGGGCATCTTTTTTTTTTTCTTTTCCACACACAGCCAATCGCACTGTGGGCATCTTTTTTTTCTTTTTGCCACACACAGCCAATTGCACCACAGCCACACTTTTTTTGCCACACACAGCGAATCGCACTGCGGGCATCTTTTTTTTTCTTTTTGCCACACACAGCCAATCGCACTGCGGGCATCTTTTTTTTCTTTCTTTTTGCCACACACAGCCAATCGCACTGTGGGCATCTTTTTTATTATTCTTTCAACATACACAGCTAATCGCTCCACAGGCACCCTTTTTTGCCACACACAGCTATTTACACTGTGGGCATTTTTTTTTTTTTGCCCCACACAGCCAATCGCACTGCGGGCAATTTTTTTTTCGTTTTGCTACACACAGCCAATCGCACTGCGGGCATCTTTTTTTTTTTTTAGCCACACACAGCCAATCGCACTGCGGGCATCTTTTTATTTTTATTTTTGCCACACGCAGTCAATCGCACCACAAGCACACTTTTTTTCCACACACAGCCAATCACACTGCGGGCATCTTTATTTTTATTTTTGCCACACACAGCCAATCGCACTGCGGGCATATTTTTATTTTTATTTTTGCCACACACAGTCAATCGCACCACAAGCACACTTTTTTTCCACACACAGCCAATCACACTGCGGGCATCTTTATTTTTATTTTTGCCACACACAGCCAATCGCACTGCGGGCATCTTTTTATTTTTATTTTTGCCACACACAGCAAATCGTACTGTGGGCATCTTTTTTTTTCTTTTTGCCACACACAGCCAATCGCACTGCGGGCAATTTTTTTTTCGTTTTGCTACACACAGCAATTTTTTTTTCGTTTTGCTACACACAGCTATTTACACTGCTTTTTTTTTTTTTGCCCCACACAGCCAATCGCACTGCGGGCATCTTTTTATTTTTATTTTTGCCACACACAGCAAATCGTACTGTGGGCATCTTTTTTTTTCTTTTTGCCACACACAGCCAATCGCACTGCGGGCATATTTTTATTTTTATTTTTGCCACACACAGTCAATCGCACCAAAAGCACATTTTTTTTCCACACACAGCCAATCGCACTGCTGGCATTTTTTTTGTTTTTTGCCACACACAGCGAATCGCACTGCGGGCATCTTTTTTTTTCTTTTTGCCACACACAGCCAATCGCACTGCGGGCATCTTTTTTTTTTTTCTTTTTGCCACACACAGCCAATCGCACTGTGGGCATCTTTTTTATTACTTTTTCAACATACACAGCTAATCGCACCACAGGCACCCTTTTTTGCCACACACAGCTATTTACACTGCGGGCATTTTTTTTTTTTTTTTGCCCCACACAGCCAATCGCACTGCGGGCAATTTTTTTTTCGTTTTGCTACACACAGCCAATCTCACTGCGGGCATCTTTTTTTTTTTTTAGCCACACACAGCCAATCGCACTGCGGGCATCTTTTTATTTTTATTTTTGCCACACGCAGACAATCGCACCACAAGCACACTTTTTTTCCACACACAGCCAATCGCACTGCGGCATTTTTTTCTTTTTTTTTGCCACACACAGCCAATCGCACTGCGGGCATCTTTTTTTTTTCTTTTTGCCACACACAGCCAATCGCACTGCGGGCATCTTTTTTTTTCTTTTTGCCACACACAGCCAATCGCACTGCGGGCATCTTTTTTTTTTTCTTTTTGCCACACACAACCAATCGCACTGCGGGCATCTTTTTTATTATTTTTTCGACATACACAGCTAATCGCACCACAGGCACCCTTTTTTGCCACACACAGCTATTCACACTGTGGGCATATTTTTTTTTTTGCCCCACACAGCCAATCGCACTGCGGGCAATTTTTTTTTTTTTTGCCACACATAGCCAATCGCACTGCGGGCATCTTTTTATTTTTATTTTTGCCACACACAGTCAATCGCACCAGAAGCACACTTTTTCCACACACAGCCAATCACACTGCGGGCATCTTTTTTTTTCTTTTTGCCACACACAGCCAATCGCACTGCAGACATCTTTTTTTTTCCTTTTTGCCACACACAGCCAATCGCACTGCGGGCATCTTTTTATTTTTCTTTTTGCCACACACAGCCAATCGCACTGTGGGCATCTTTTTTTTTTTCTTTTCCACACACAGCCAATCGCACTGTGGGCATCTTTTTTTTCTTTTTGCCACACACAGCCAATTGCACCACAGCCACACTTTTTTTGCCACACACAGCGAATCGCACTGCGGGCATCTTTTTTTTTCTTTTTGCCACACACAGCCAATCGCACTGCGGGCATCTTTTTTTTTTTTCTTTTTGCCACACACAGCCAATCGCACTGCGGGTATCTTTTTGTTTTCTTTTTGCCACACACAGCCAATCGCACTGTGGGCATCTTTTTTTTCCCTTTTTGCCACACACAGCCAATCGCACTGCGGGCATCTTTTTATTTTTCTTTTTGCCACACACAGTCAATCGCACCAGAAGGCCTTAGTCACACGGGCGCATCGGCACCTGTACACCGGCGCCGATGCGCCCGTCTTACTGTCAGTGAGAAGACGGACGTACCTGCAGACGGCCGTCTCTCTGCAGCGCTGGAGGAAAGAACATGTGACCGGCTCCATTGCCGGTCATGTGTTCTTTCCTCCAGCGCTTCAGAGAGACGACCGTCTGCAGGTACGTCCGTCTTCTCACTGACAGTCAGACGGGCGCATTGGCGCCGGTGTACGGGTGCCGATGCGCCCGTGTCACTAAGGCCGAAGCACACTTTTTTTCCACACACAGCCAATCACACTGCGGGCATCTTTTTATTTTTCTTTTTGCCACACACAGCCAATCGCACTGTGGGCATCTTTTTTTTTCTTTTTGCCACACACAGCCAATCGCACTGCGGGCATCTTTTTATTTTTCTTTTTGCCACACACAGTCAATCGCACAAGAAGCACACTTTTTTTCCACACACAGCCAATCACACTGCGGGCATCTTTTTTTTCCTTTTTGCCACACACAGCCAATCGCACTGCGGGCATATTTTTATTTTTATTTTTGCCACACACAGTCAATCGCACCACAAGCACACTTTTTTTCCACACACAGCCAATCGCACTGCTGGCATTTTTTTTGCTTTTTGCCACACACAGCCAATCGCACTGTGGGCATCTCTTTTTTTCTTTTTGCCACACACAGCCAATTGCACCACAGCCACACTTTTTTTGCCACACACAGCCAATTGCACTGCAGGCATCTTTTTTTTTCCTTTTTGCCACACACAGCCAATCGCACTGCGGGCATTTTTTTTTTTTTCTTTTTGCCACACACAGCCAATCGCACTGCGGGCATCTTTTTAATTATTTTTTCAACATACACAGCTAATCGCACCACAGGCACCCTTTTTTGCCACACACAGCTATTTACACTTTTTTTTTTTTTTTTTGCCCCACACAGCCAATCGCACTGCGGGCATCTTTTTTTTTTCTTTTTGCTACACACAGCCAATCGCACTGCGGGCATCTTCTTTTTTTTTTAGCCACACACAGCCAATCGCACTGCGGGCATCTTTTTATTTTTATTTTTGCCACACGCAGTCAATCGCACCACAAGCACACTTTTTTTCCACACACAGCCAATCGCACTGCGGCATTTTTTTATTTATTTTTTTGCCACACACAGACAATTGCACTACGGGCATCTTTTTTTTTTCTTTTTGCCACACACAGCCAATCGCACTGCGGGCATCTATTTTTTTTTTGCCACACACAGCCAATCGCACTGTGGGCATCTTTTTTTTCTTTTTGCCACACACAGCCAATCGCACTGCGGGCATCTTTTTATTTTTCTTTTTGCCACACACAGCCAATCGCACTGCAGGCATCTTTTTTTTTCCTTTTTGCCACACACAGCCAATCGCACTGCGGGCATCTTTTTATTTTTATTTTTGCCACACACAGCCAATCGCACTGTGGGCATCTCTTTTTTTCTTTTTGCCACACACAGCCAATTGCACCACAGCCACACTTTTTTTGCCACACACAGCCAATTGCACTGCAGGCATCTTTTTTTTTCCTTTTTGCCACACACAGCCAATCGCACTGCGGGCATCTTTTTATTTTTCTTTTTGCCACACACAGCCAATCGCACCAGAAGGCCTTAGTCACACGGGCGCATCGGCACCTGTACACCGGTGCCGATGCGCCCGTCTTACTGTCAGTGAGAAGACGGACGTACCTGCAGAAGGCCGTCTCTCTGCAGCGCTGGAGGAAAGAACATGTGACCGGCTCCATTGCCGGTCATGTGTTCTTTCCTCCAGCGCTTCAGAGAGACGGCCGTCTGCAGGTACGTCCGTCTTCTCACTGACAGTCAGACGGGCGCATTGGCGCCGGTGTACGGGTGCCGATGCGCCCGTGTCACTAAGGCCGAAGCACACTTTTTTTCCACACACAGCCAATCACACTGCGGGCATCTTTTTTTTTCTTTTTGCCACACACAGCCAATCGCACTGCGGGCATCTTTTTCTTTTTGCCACACACAGCCAATCGCACTGTGGGCATCTTTTTTTTTCCTTTTGCCACACACAGCCAATCGCACTGCGGGCATATTTTTATTTTTGCCACACACAGTCAATTGCACCACAAGCACACTTTTTTTCTACACACAGCCAATCGCACTGCTGGCATCTTTTTTTGCTTTTTGCCACACACAGCGAATCGCACTGCGGGCATCTTTTTTTTTCTTTTTGCCACACACAGCCAATCGCACTGCGGGCATCTTTTTTTTTTTCTTTTTGCCACACACAGCCAATCGCACTGCGGGCATCTTTTTAATTATTTTTTCAACATACACAGCTAATCGCACCACAGGCACCCTTTTTTGCCACACACAGCTATTTACACTGCTTTTTTTTTTTTTTGCCCCACACAGCCAATCGCACTGCGGGCATCTTTTTATTTTTCTTTTTGCCACACGCAGACAATCGCACCACAAGCACACTTTTTTTCCACACACAGCCAATCGCACTGCGGCATTTTTTTCTTTTTTTTTGCCACACACAGCCAATCGCACTGCGGGCATCTTTTTTTTTTCTTTTTGCCACACACAGCCAATCGCACTGCGGGAATCTTTTTTTTTCTTTTTGCCACACACAGCCAATCGCACTGCGGGCATCTTTTTTTTTTTTCTTTTTGCAACACACAGCCAATCGCACTGCGGGCATCTTTTTTATTATTTTTTCGACATACACAGCTAATCGCACCACAGGCACCCTTTTTTGCCACACACAGCTATTTACACTGCGGGCATTTTTTTTTTTTTTTTGCCCCACACAGCCAATCGCACTGCGGGCAATTTTTTTTTCGTTTTGCTGCACACAGCCAATCTCACTGCGGGCATCTTTTTTTTTTTTTAGCCACACACAGCCAATCGCACTGCGGGCATCTTTTTATTTTTATTTTTGCCACACGCAGACAATCGCACCACAAGCACACTTTTTTTCCACACACAGCCAATCGCACTGCGGCATTTTTTTCTTTTTTTTTGCCACACACAGCCAATCGCACTGCGGGCATCTTTTTTTTTTCTTTTTGCCACACACAGCCAATCGCACTGCGGGCATCTTTTTTTTTCTTTTTGCCACACACAGCCAATCGCACTGCGGGCATCTTTTTTTTTTTCTTTTTGCCACACACAACCAATCGCACTGCGGGCATCTTTTTTATTATTTTTTCGACATACACAGCTAATCGCACCACAGGCACCCTTTTTTGCCACACACAGCTATTCACACTGTGGGCATATTTTTTTTTTTTCCCCACACAGCCAATCGCACTGCGGGCAATTTTTTTTTTTTTTGCCACACATAGCCAATCGCACTGCGGGCATCTTTTTATTTTTATTTTTGCCACACACAGTCAATCGCACCAGAAGCACACTTTTTCCACACACAGCCAATCACACTGCGGGCATCTTTTTTTTTCTTTTTGCCACACACAGCCAATCGCACTGCAGACATCTTTTTTTTTCCTTTTTGCCACACACAGCCAATCGCACTGCGGGCATCTTTTTATTTTTCTTTTTGCCACACACAGCCAATCGCACTGTGGGCATCTTTTTTTTTTTCTTTTCCACACACAGCCAATCGCACTGTGGGCATCTTTTTTTTCTTTTTGCCACACACAGCCAATTGCACCACAGCCACACTTTTTTTGCCACACACAGCGAATCGCACTGCGGGCATCTTTTTTTTTCTTTTTGCCACACACAGCCAATCGCACTGCGGGCATCTTTTTTTTTTTTCTTTTTGCCACACACAGCCAATCGCACTGCGGGTATCTTTTTGTTTTCTTTTTGCCACACACAGCCAATCGCACTGTGGGCATCTTTTTTTTCCCTTTTTGCCACACACAGCCAATCGCACTGCGGGCATCTTTTTATTTTTCTTTTTGCCACACACAGTCAATCGCACCAGAAGGCCTTAGTCACACGGGCGCATCGGCACCTGTACACCGGCGCCGATGCGCCCGTCTTACTGTCAGTGAGAAGACGGACGTACCTGCAGACGGCCGTCTCTCTGCAGCGCTGGAGGAAAGAACATGTGACCGGCTCCATTGCCGGTCATGTGTTCTTTCCTCCAGCGCTTCAGAGAGACGACCGTCTGCAGGTACGTCCGTCTTCTCACTGACAGTCAGACGGGCGCATTGGCGCCGGTGTACGGGTGCCGATGCGCCCGTGTCACTAAGGCCGAAGCACACTTTTTTTCCACACACAGCCAATCACACTGCGGGCATCTTTTTATTTTTCTTTTTGCCACACACAGCCAATCGCACTGTGGGCATCTTTTTTTTTCTTTTTGCCACACACAGCCAATCGCACTGCGGGCATCTTTTTATTTTTCTTTTTGCCACACACAGTCAATCGCACAAGAAGCACACTTTTTTTCCACACACAGCCAATCACACTGCGGGCATCTTTTTTTTCCTTTTTGCCACACACAGCCAATCGCACTGCGGGCATATTTTTATTTTTATTTTTGCCACACACAGTCAATCGCACCACAAGCACACTTTTTTTCCACACACAGCCAATCGCACTGCTGGCATTTTTTTTGCTTTTTGCCACACACAGCCAATCGCACTGTGGGCATCTCTTTTTTTCTTTTTGCCACACACAGCCAATTGCACCACAGCCACACTTTTTTTGCCACACACAGCCAATTGCACTGCAGGCATCTTTTTTTTTCCTTTTTGCCACACACAGCCAATCGCACTGCGGGCATTTTTTTTTTTTTCTTTTTGCCACACACAGCCAATCGCACTGCGGGCATCTTTTTAATTATTTTTTCAACATACACAGCTAATCGCACCACAGGCACCCTTTTTTGCCACACACAGCTATTTACACTTTTTTTTTTTTTTTTTGCCCCACACAGCCAATCGCACTGCGGGCATCTTTTTTTTTTCTTTTTGCTACACACAGCCAATCGCACTGCGGGCATCTTCTTTTTTTTTTAGCCACACACAGCCAATCGCACTGCGGGCATCTTTTTATTTTTATTTTTGCCACACGCAGTCAATCGCACCACAAGCACACTTTTTTTCCACACACAGCCAATCGCACTGCGGCATTTTTTTATTTATTTTTTTGCCACACACAGACAATTGCACTGCGGGCATCTTTTTTTTTTCTTTTTGCCACACACAGCCAATCGCACTGCGGGCATCTATTTTTTTTTTGCCACACACAGCCAATCGCACTGTGGGCATCTTTTTTTTCTTTTTGCCACACACAGCCAATCGCACTGCGGGCATCTTTTTATTTTTCTTTTTGCCACACACAGCCAATCGCACTGCAGGCATCTTTTTTTTTCCTTTTTGCCACACACAGCCAATCGCACTGCGGGCATCTTTTTATTTTTATTTTTGCCACACACAGCCAATCGCACTGTGGGCATCTCTTTTTTTCTTTTTGCCACACACAGCCAATTGCACCACAGCCACACTTTTTTTGCCACACACAGCCAATTGCACTGCAGGCATCTTTTTTTTTCCTTTTTGCCACACACAGCCAATCGCACTGCGGGCATCTTTTTATTTTTCTTTTTGCCACACACAGCCAATCGCACCAGAAGGCCTTAGTCACACGGGCGCATCGGCACCTGTACACCGGTGCCGATGCGCCCGTCTTACTGTCAGTGAGAAGACGGACGTACCTGCAGAAGGCCGTCTCTCTGCAGCGCTGGAGGAAAGAACATGTGACCGGCTCCATTGCCGGTCATGTGTTCTTTCCTCCAGCGCTTCAGAGAGACGGCCGTCTGCAGGTACGTCCGTCTTCTCACTGACAGTCAGACGGGCGCATTGGCGCCGGTGTACGGGTGCCGATGCGCCCGTGTCACTAAGGCCGAAGCACACTTTTTTTCCACACACAGCCAATCACACTGCGGGCATCTTTTTTTTTCTTTTTGCCACACACAGCCAATCGCACTGCGGGCATCTTTTTCTTTTTGCCACACACAGCCAATCGCACTGTGGGCATCTTTTTTTTTCCTTTTGCCACACACAGCCAATCGCACTGCGGGCATATTTTTATTTTTGCCACACACAGTCAATTGCACCACAAGCACACTTTTTTTCTACACACAGCCAATCGCACTGCTGGCATCTTTTTTTGCTTTTTGCCACACACAGCGAATCGCACTGCGGGCATCTTTTTTTTTCTTTTTGCCACACACAGCCAATCGCACTGCGGGCATCTTTTTTTTTTTCTTTTTGCCACACACAGCCAATCGCACTGCGGGCATCTTTTTAATTATTTTTTCAACATACACAGCTAATCGCACCACAGGCACCCTTTTTTGCCACACACAGCTATTTACACTGCTTTTTTTTTTTTTTGCCCCACACAGCCAATCGCACTGCGGGCATCTTTTTATTTTTCTTTTTGCCACACGCAGACAATCGCACCACAAGCACACTTTTTTTCCACACACAGCCAATCGCACTGCGGCATTTTTTTCTTTTTTTTTGCCACACACAGCCAATCGCACTGCGGGCATCTTTTTTTTTTCTTTTTGCCACACACAGCCAATCGCACTGCGGGCATCTTTTTTTTTCTTTTTGCCACACACAGCCAATCGCACTGCGGGCATCTTTTTTTTTTTTCTTTTTGCAACACACAGCCAATCGCACTGCGGGCATCTTTTTTATTATTTTTTCGACATACACAGCTAATCGCACCACAGGCACCCTTTTTTGCCACACACAGCTATTCACACTGTGGGCATATTTTTTTTTTTGCCCCACACAGCCAATCGCACTGCGGGCAATTTTTTTTTTCTTTTTGCCACACATAGCCAATCGCACTGCGGGCATCTTTTTATTTTTCTTTTTGCCACACACAGTCAATCGCACCAGAAGCACACTTTTTCCACACACACAGCCAATCACACTGCGGGCATCTTTTTTTTTCTTTTTGCCACACACAGCCAATCGCACTGCGGGCATCTTTTTATTTTTCTTTTTGCCACACACAGCCAATCGCACTGCAGACATCTTTTTTTTTCCTTTTTGCCACACACAGCCAATCGCACTGCGGGCATCTTTTTATTTTTCTTTTTGCCACACACAGCCAATCGCACTGTGGGCATCTTTTTTTTTTTCTTTTCCACACACAGCCAATCGCACTGTGGGCATCTTTTTTTTCTTTTTGCCACACACAGCCAATTGCACCACAGCCACACTTTTTTTGCCACACACAGCCAATCGCACTGCAGGCATCTTTTTTTTTCCTTTTTGCCACACACAGCCAATCGCACTGCGGGCATCTTTTTATTTTTCTTTTTGCCACACACAGCCAATCGCACTGCGGGTATCTTTTTGTTTTCTTTTTGCCACACACAGCCAATCGCACTGTGGGCATCTTTTTTTTCCCTTTTTGCCACACACAGCCAATCGCACTGCGGGCATCTTTTTATTTTTATTTTTGCCACACACAGTCAATCGCACCAGAAGGCCTTAGTCACACGGGCGCATCGGCACCTGTACACCGGCGCCGATGCGCCCGTCTTACTGTCAGTGATAAGACGGACGTACCTGCAGACGGCCGTCTCTCTGCAGCGCTGGAGGAAAGAACATGTGACCGGCTCCATTGCCGGTCATGTGTTCTTTCCTCCAGCGCTTCAGAGAGACGGCCGTCTGCAGGTACGTCCGTCTTCTCACTGACAGTCAGACGGGCGCATTGGCGCCGGTGTACGGGTGCCGATGCGCCCGTGTCACTAAGGCCGAAGCACACTTTTTTTCCACACACAGCCAATCACACTGCGGGCATCTTTTTTTTTCTTTTTGCCACACACAGCCAATCGCACTGCGGGCATCTTTTTCTTTTTGCCACACACAGCCAATCGCACTGTGGGCATCTTTTTTTTTCCTTTTGCCACACACAGCCAATCGCACTGCGGGCATATTTTTATTTTTGCCACACACAGTCAATTGCACCACAAGCACACTTTTTTTCTACACACAGCCAATCGCACTGCTGGCATCTTTTTTTGCTTTTTGCCACACACAGCGAATCGCACTGCGGGCATCTTTTTTTTTCTTTTTGCCACACACAGCCAATCGCACTGCGGGCATCTTTTTTTTTTTCTTTTTGCCACACACAGCCAATCGCACTGCGGGCATCTTTTTAATTATTTTTTCAACATACACAGCTAATCGCACCACAGGCACCCTTTTTTGCCACACACAGCTATTTACACAGCTTTTTTTTTTTTTTGCCCCACACAGCCAATCGCACTGCGGGCATCTTTTTTTTTTCTTTTTGCTACACACAGCCAATCGCACTGCGGGCATCTTTTATTTTTTTAGCCACACACAGCCAATCGCACTGCGGGCATCTTTTTATTTTTATTTTTGCCACACGCAGTCAATCGCACCACAAGCACACTTTTTTTCCACACACAGCCAATCGCACTGCGGCATTTTTTTATTTATTTTTTTGCCACACACAGACAATTGCACTGCGGGCATCTTTTTTTTTTCTTTTTGCCACACACAGCCAATCGCACTGCGGGCATCTATTTTTTTTTTTGCCACACACAGCCAATCGCACTGTGGGCATCTTTTTTTTCTTTTTGCCACACACAGCCAATCGCACTGCGGGCATCTTTTTATTTTTCTTTTTGCCACACACAGCCAATCGCACTGTGGGCATCTCTTTTTTTCTTTTTGCCACACACAGCCAATTGCACCACAGCCACACTTTTTTTGCCACACACAGCCAATTGCACTGCAGGCATCTTTTTTTTTCCTTTTTGCCACACACAGCCAATCGCACTGCGGGCATCTTTTTATTTTTCTTTTTGCCACACACAGCCAATCGCACCAGAAGGCCTTAGTCACACGGGCGCATCGGCACCTGTACACCGGTGCCGATGCACCCGTCTTACTGTCAGTGAGAAGACGGACGTACCTGCAGACGGCCGTCCCTCTGCAGCGCTGGAGGAAAGAACATGTGACCGGCTCCATTGCCGGTCATGTGTTCTTTCCTCCAGCGCTTCAGAGAGACGGCCGTCTGCAGGTACGTCCGTCTTCTCACTGACAGTCAGACGGGCGCATTGGCGCCGGTGTACGGGTGCCGATGCGCCCGTGTCACTAAGGCCGAAGCACACTTTTTTTCCACACACAGCCAATCACACTGCGGGCATCTTTTTTTTTCTTTTTGCCACACACAGCCAATCGCACTGCGGGCATCTTTTTCTTTTTGCCACACACAGCCAATCGCACTGTGGGCATCTTTTTTTTTCCTTTTGCCACACACAGCCAATCGCACTGCGGGCATATTTTTATTTTTGCCACACACAGTCAATTGCACCACAAACACACTTTTTTTCTACACACAGCCAATCGCACTACTGGCATCTTTTTTTGCTTTTTGCCACACACAGCGAATCGCACTGCGGGCATCTTTTTTTTTCTTTTTGCCACACACAGCCAATCGCACTGCGGGCATCTTTTTTTTTTTCTTTTTGCCACACACAGCCAATCGCACTGCGGGCATCTTTTTAATTATTTTTTCAACATACACAGCTAATCGCACCACAGGCACCCTTTTTTGCCACACACAGCTATTTACACTGCTTTGTTTTTTTTTTTGCCCCACACAGCCAATCGCACTGCGGGCATCTTTTTATTTTTCTTTTTGCTACACACAGCCAATCGCACTGCGGGCATCTTTTGTTTTTTTTTAGCCACACACAGCCAATCGCACTGCGGGCATCTTTTTATTTTTATTTTTGCCACACGCAGTCAATCGCACCACAAGCACACTTTTTTTCCACACACAGCCAATCGCACTGCGGCATTTTTTTATTTATTTTTTTGCCACACACAGACAATTGCACTGCGGGCATCTTTTTTTTTTCTTTTTGCCACACACAGCCAATCGCACTGCGGGCATCAATTTTTTTTTTTTGCCACACACAGCCAATCACACTGCGGGCATCTTTTTATTTTTCTTTTTGCCACACGCAGCCAACGCACTATAAGCACACTTTTTTGCCATACATAGCCATTCGCACTGCGGGTATTTTTTTCTTTTTGCCACACACAGCCAATCGCACTGCGGGCATCTTTTTTTTCTTTTTACCACACACAGCCAATCGCACTGCAGGCATCTTTTTTATTATTTTTCAACATACACAGCCAATCGCACCACAGGCACCCTTTTTTGCCACACACAGCCAATCGCACTGCGGGCATCTTTTTTTTCTTTTTACCACACACAGCCAATCGCACTGCAGGCATCTTTTTAATTATTTTTCGACATACACAGCCAATCGCACCACAGGCACCCTTTTTGCCACACACAGCCCATCGCACTGCGGGCAATTTTTTTTTTCTTTTTGCCACACATAGCCAATCGCACTGCGGGCATCTTTTTTTTTCTTTTTGCCACACACAGCCAATCGCACTGCTGGCATCTTTTTATTTTTCTTTTTGCCACACACAGTCAATCGCACAAGAAGCACACTTTTTTTCCACACACAGCCAATCACACTGCGGGCATCTTTTTTTTTCTTTTTGCCACACACAGCCAATCGCACTGCGGGCATATTTTTATTTTTATTTTTGCCACACACAGTCAATCGCACCACAAGCACATTTTTTTTCCACACACAGCCAATCGCACTGCTGGCATTTTTTTTGCTTTTTGCCAAACACAGCGAATCGCACTGCGGGCATCTTTTTTTTTCTTTTTGCCACACACAGCCAATCGCACTGCGGGCATCTTTTTTTTTTTTTAGCCACACACAGCAAATCGCACTGCAGGCATCTTTTTATTTTTATTTTTGCCACACGCAGTCAATCGCACCACAAGCACACTTTTTTTCCACACACAGCCAATCACACTGCGGGCATCTTTATTTTTCTTTTTGCCACACACAGCCAATCGCACTGCGGGCATCTTTTTATTTTTCTTTTTGCCACACACAGCCAATCGCACTGTGGGCATCTTTTTTTTTCTTTTTGCCGCACACAGCCAATCGCACTGCGGGCATCTTTTTATTTTTCTTTTTGCCACACACAGTCAATCGCACAAGAAGCACACTTTTTTTCCACACACAGCCAATCACACTGCGGGCATCTTTTTTTTTCTTTTTGCCACACACAGCCAATCGCACTGCGGGCATATTTTTATTTTTATTTTTGCCACACACAGTCAATCGCACCACAAGCACACTTTTTTTCCACACACAGCCAATCGCACTGCTGGCATTTTTTTTGCTTTTTGCCACACACAGCGAATCGCACTGCGGGCATCTTTTTTTTTCTTTTTGCCACACACAGCCAATCGCACTGCGGGCATCTTTTTTTTTTTCTTTTTGCCACACACAGCCAATCGCACTGTGGGCATCTTTTTTATTATTCTTTCAACATACACAGCTAATCGCACCACAGGCACCCTTTTTTGCCACACACAGCTATTTACACTGTGGGCATTTTTTTTTTTTTGCCCCACACAGCCAATCGCACTGCGGGCAATTTTTTTTTCGTTTTGCTACACACAGCCAATCGCACTGCGGGCATCTTTTTTTTTTTTTAGCCACACACAGCCAATCGCACTGCGGGCATCTTTTTATTTTTCTTTTTGCCACACGCAGTCAATCGCACCACAAGCACACTTTTTTTCCACACACAGCCAATCACACTGCGGGCATCTTTATTTTCTTTTTGCCACACACAGCCAATCGCACTGCGGGCATCTTTTTATTTTTCTTTTTGCCACACACAGTCAATCGCACCAGAAGCACACTTTTTTTCCACACACAGCCAATCACACTGCGGGCATCTTTATTTTTATTTTTGCCACACACAGCCAATCGCACTGCGGGCATCTTTTTATTTTTATTTTTGCCACACACAGCAAATCGTACTGTGGGCATCTTTTTTTTTCTTTTTGCCACACACAGCCAATCGCACTGCGGGCATATTTTTATTTTTATTTTTGCCACACACAGTCAATCGCACCACAAGCACATTTTTTTTCCACACACAGCCAATCGCACCGCTGGCCTTTTTTTTGCTTTTTGCCACACACAGCGAATCGCACTGCGGGCATCTTTTTTTTTCTTTTTGCCACACACAGCCAATCGCACTGCGGGCATCTTTTTTTTTTTTCTTTTTGCCACACACAGCCAATCGCACTGTGGTCATCTTTTTAATTACTTTTTCAACATACACAGCTAATCGCACCACAGGCACCCTTTTTTGCCACACACAGCTATTTACACTGCGGGCATTTATTTTTTTTTGCCCCACACAGCCAATCGCACTGCGGGCAATTTTTTTTTTCGTTTTGCTGCACACAGCCAATCACACTGCGAGCATCTTTTTTTTTTTTTAGCCACACACAGCCAATCGCACTGCGGGCATCTTTTTATTTTTCTTTTTGCCACACGCAGACAATCGCACCACAAGCACACTTTTTTTCCACACACAGCCAATCGCACTGCGGCATTTTTTCTTTTTTTTTGCCACACACGGCCAATCGCACTGCGGGCATCTTTTTTTTTTCTTTTTGCCACACACAGCCAATCACACTGCGGGCATCTTTTTTTTTCTTTTTGCCACACACAGCCAATCGCACTGCGGGCATCTTTTTTTTTTTTCTTTTTGCAACACACAGCCAATCGCACTGCGGGCATCTTTTTTATTATTTTTTCGACATACACAGCTAATCGCACCACAGGCACCCTTTTTTGCCACACACAGCTATTCACACTGTGGGCATATTTTTTTTTTTGCCCCACACAGCCAATCGCACTGCGGGTAATTTTTTTTTTCTTTTTGCCACACATAGCCAATCGCACTGCGGGCATCTTTTTATTTTTCTTTTTGCCACACACAGTCAATCGCACCAGAAGCACACTTTTTTCCACACACAGCCAATCACACTGCGGGCATCTTTTTTTTTCTTTTTGCCACACACAGCCAATCGCACTGCGGGCATCTTTTTATTTTTCTTTTTGCCACACACAGCCAATCGCACTGCAGACATCTTTTTTTTTCCTTTTTGCCACACACAGCCAATCGCACTGCGGGCATCTTTTTATTTTTCTTTTTGCCACACACAGCCAATCGCACTGTGGGCATCTTTTTTTTTTTCTTTTTGCCACACACAGCCAATCGCACTGTGGGCATCTTTTTTTTCTTTTTGCCACACACAGCCAATTGCACCACAGCCACACTTTTTTTGCCACACACAGCCAATCGCACTGCAGGCATCTTTTTTTTTCCTTTTTGCCACACACAGCCAATCGCACTGCGGGCATCTTTTTATTTTTATTTTTGCCACACACAGCCAATCGCACTGCGGGTATCTTTTTGTTTTCTTTTTGCCACACACAGCCAATCGCACTGTGGGCATCTTTTTTTTCCCTTTTTGCCACACACAGCCAATCGCACTGCGGGCATCTTTTTATTTTTCTTTTTGCCACGCACAGTCAATCGCACCAGAAGGCCTTAGTCACACGGGCGCATCGGCACCTGTACACCGGCGCCGATGCGCCCGTCTTACTGTCAGTGATAAGACGGACGTACCTGCAGACGGCCGTCTCTCTGCAGCGCTGGAGGAAAGAACATGTGACCGGCTCCATTGCCGGTCATGTGTTCTTTCCTCCAGCGCTTCAGAGAGACGGCCGTCTGCAGGTACGTCCGTCTTCTCACTGACAGTCAGACGGGCGCATTGGCGCCGGTGTACGGGTGCCGATGCGCCCGTGTCACTAAGGCCGAAGCACACTTTTTTTCCACACACAGCCAATCACACTGCGGGCATCTTTTTTTTTCTTTTTGCCACACACAGCCAATCGCACTGCGGGCATCTTTTTCTTTTTGCCACACACAGCCAATCGCACTGTGGGCATCTTTTTTTTTCCTTTTGCCACACACAGCCAATCGCACTGCGGGCATATTTTTATTTTTGCCACACACAGTCAATTGCACCACAAGCACACTTTTTTTCTACACACAGCCAATCGCACTGCTGGCATCTTTTTTTGCTTTTTGCCACACACAGCGAATCGCACTGCGGGCATCTTTTTTTTTCTTTTTGCCACACACAGCCAATCGCACTGCGGGCATCTTTTTTTTTTTCTTTTTGCCACACACAGCCAATCGCACTGCGGGCATCTTTTTAATTATTTTTTCAACATACACAGCTAATCGCACCACAGGCACCCTTTTTTGCCACACACAGCTATTTACACTGCTATTTTTTTTTTTTGCCCCACACAGCCAATCGCACTGCGGGCATCTTTTTTTTTTCTTTTTGCTACACACAGCCAATCGCACTGCGGGCATCTTTTATTTTTTTAGCCACACACAGCCAATCGCACTGCGGGCATCTTTTTATTTTTATTTTTGCCACACGCAGTCAATCGCACCACAAGCACACTTTTTTTCCACACACAGCCAATCGCACTGCGGCATTTTTTTATTTATTTTTTTGCCACACACAGACAATTGCACTGCGGGCATCTTTTTTTTTTCTTTTTGCCACACACAGCCAATCGCACTGCGGGCATCTATTTTTTTTTTTGCCACACACAGCCAATCGCACTGTGGGCATCTTTTTTTTCTTTTTGCCACACACAGCCAATCGCACTGCGGGCATCTTTTTATTTTTCTTTTTGCCACACACAGCCAATCGCACTGTGGGCATCTCTTTTTTTCTTTTTGCCACACACAGCCAATTGCACCACAGCCACACTTTTTTTGCCACACACAGCCAATTGCACTGCAGGCATCTTTTTTTTTCCTTTTTGCCACACACAGCCAATCGCACTGCGGGCATCTTTTTATTTTTCTTTTTGCCACACACAGCCAATCGCACCAGAAGGCCTTAGTCACACGGGCGCATCGGCACCTGTACACCGGTGCCGATGCGCCCGTCTTACTGTCAGTGAGAAGACGGACGTACCTGCAGATGGCCGTCTCTCTGCAGCGCTGGAGGAAAGAACATGTGACCGGCTCCATTGCCGGTCATGTGTTCTTTCCTCCAGCGCTTCAGAGAGACGGCCGTCTGCAGGTACGTCCGTCTTCTCACTGACAGTCAGACGGGCGCATTGGCGCCGGTGTACGGGTGCCGATGCGCCCGTGTCACTAAGGCCGAAGCACACTTTTTTTCCACACACAGCCAATCACACTGCGGGCATCTTTTTTTTTCTTTTTGCCACACACAGCCAATCGCACTGCGGGCATCTTTTTCTTTTTGCCACACACAGCCAATCGCACTGTGGGCATCTTTTTTTTTCCTTTTGCCACACACAGCCAATCGCACTGCGGGCATATTTTTATTTTTGCCACACACAGTCAATTGCACCACAAACACCCTTTTTTTCTACACACAGCCAATCGCACTGCTGGCATCTTTTTTTGCTTTTTGCCACACACAGCGAATCGCACTGCGGGCATCTTTTTTTTTCTTTTTGCCACACACAGCCAATCGCACTGCGGGCATCTTTTTTTTTTTCTTTTTGCCACACACAGCCAATCGCACTGCGGGCATCTTTTTAATTATTTTTTCAACATACACAGCTAATCGCACCACAGGCACCCTTTTTTGCCACACACAGCTATTTACACTGCTTTTTTTTTTTTTTGCCCCACACAGCCAATCGCACTGCGGGCATCTTTTTATTTTTCTTTTTGCTACACACAGCCAATCGCACTGCGGGCATCTTTTGTTTTTTTTTAGCCACACACAGCCAATCGCACTGCGGGCATCTTTTTATTTTTATTTTTGCCACACGCAGTCAATCGCACCACAAGCACCCTTTTTTTCCACACACAGCCAATCGCACTGCGGCATTTTTTTATTTATTTTTTTGCCACACACAGACAATTGCACTGCGGGCATCTTTTTTTTTTCTTTTTGCCACACCCAGCCAATCGCACTGCGGGCATCAATTTATTTTTTTGCCACACACAGCCAATCACACTGCGGGCATCTTTTTATTTTTCTTTTTGCCACACGCAGCCAACGCACTATAAGCACACTTTTTTGCCATACATAGCCATTCGCACTGCGGGTATTTTTTTCTTTTTGCCACACACAGCCAATCGCACTGCGGGCATCTTTTTTTTCTTTTTACCACACACAGCCAATCGCACTGCAGGCATCTTTTTTATTATTTTTCAACATACACAGCCAATCGCACCACAGGCACCCTTTTTTGCCACACACAGCCAATCGCACTGCGGGCATCTTTTTTTTCTTTTTACCACACACAGCCAATCGCACTGCAGGCATCTTTTTTATTATTTTTCGACATACACAGCCAATCGCACCACAGGCACCCTTTTTGCCACACACAGCCCATCGCACTGCGGGCAATTTTTTTTTTCTTTTTGCCACACATAGCCAATCGCACTGCGGGCATCTTTTTTTTTCTTTTTGCCACACACAGCCAATCGCACTGCTGGCATCTTTTTATTTTTCTTTTTGCCACACACAGTCAATCGCACAAGAAGCACACTTTTTTTCCACACACAGCCAATCACACTGCGGGCATCTTTTTTTTTCTTTTTGCCACACACAGCCAATCGCACTGCGGGCATATTTTTATTTTTATTTTTGCCACACACAGTCAATCGCACCACAAGCACATTTTTTTTCCACACACAGCCAATCGCACTGCTGGCATTTTTTTTGCTTTTTGCCACACACAGCGAATCGCAGTGCGGGCATCTTTTTTTTTCTTTTTGCCACACACAGCCAATCGCACTGCGGGCATCTTTTTTTTTTTTTAGCCACACACAGCAAATCGCACTGCGGGCATCTTTTTATTTTTATTTTTGCCACACGCAGTCAATCGCACCACAAGCACACTTTTTTTCCACACACAGCCAATCACACTGCGGGCATCTTTATTTTTCTTTTTGCCACACACAGCCAATCGCACTGCGGGCATCTTTTTATTTTTCTTTTTGCCACACACAGCCAATCGCACTGTGGGCATCTTTTTTTTTCTTTTTGCCACACACAGCCAATCGCACTGCGGGCATCTTTTTATTTTTCTTTTTGCCACACACAGTCAATCGCACAAGAAGCACACTTTTTTTCCACACACAGCCAATCACATTGCGGGCATCTTTTTTTTTCTTTTTGCCACACACAGCCAATCGCACTGCGGGCATATTTTTATTTTTATTTTTGCCACACACAGTCAATCGCACCACAAGCACATTTTTTTTCCACACACAGCCAATCGCACTGCTGGCATTTTTTTTGCTTTTTGCCACACACAGCGAATCGCAGTGCGGGCATCTTTTTTTTTCTTTTTGCCACACACAGCCAATCGCACTGCGGGCATCTTTTTTTTTTTTTAGCCACACACAGCCAATCGCACTGCGGGCATCTTTTTATTTTTATTTTTGCCACACGCAGTCAATCGCACCACAAGCACACTTTTTTTCCACACACAGCCAATCACACTGCGGGCATCTTTATTTTCTTTTTGCCACACACAGCCAATCGCACTGCGGGCATCTTTTTATTTTTCTTTTTGCCACACACAGTCAATCGCACCAGAAGCACACTTTTTTTCCACATACAGCCAATCACACTGCGGGCATCTTTATTTTTATTTTTGCCACACACAGCCAATCGCACTGCGGGCATCTTTTTATTTTTATTTTTGCCACACACAGCAAATCGTACTGTGGGCATCTTTTTTTTTCTTTTTGCCACACACAGCCAATCGCACTGCGGGCATATTTTTATTTTTATTTTTGCCACACACAGTCAATCGCACCACAAGCACATTTTTTTTCCACACACAGCCAATCGCACTGCTGGCATTTTTTTTGTTTTTTGCCACACACAGCGAATCGCACTGCGGGCATCTTTTTTTTTCTTTTTGCCACACACAGCCAATCGCACTGCGGGCATCTTTTTTTTTTTTCTTTTTGCCACACACAGCCAATCGCACTGTGGGCATCTTTTTTATTACTTTTTCAACATACACAGCTAATCGCACCACAGGCACCCTTTTTTGCCACACACAGCTATTTACACTGCGGGCATTTATTTTTTTTTGCCCCACACAGCCAATCGCACTGCGGGCAATTTTTTTTTCGTTTTGCTGCACACAGCCAATCACACTGCGGGCATCTTTTTTTTTTTTTAGCCACACACAGCCAATCGCACTGCGGGCATCTTTTTATTTTTATTTTTGCCACACGCAGACAATCGCACCACAAGCACACTTTTTTTCCACACACAGCCAATCGCACTGCGGCATTTTTTTCTTTTTTTTTGCCACACACAGCCAATCGCACTGCGGGCATCTTTTTTTTTTCTTTTTGCCACACACAGCCAATCGCACTGCGGGCATCTTTTTTTTTCTTTTTGCCACACACAGCCAATCGCACTGCGGGCATCTTTTTTTTTTTTCTTTTTGCCACACACAACCAATCGCACAGCGGGCATCTTTTTTATTATTTTTTCGACATACACAGCTAATCGCACCACAGGCACCCTTTTTTGCCACACACAGCTATTCACACTGTGGGCATATTTTTTTTTTTGCCCCACACAGCCAATCGCACTGCGGGCAATTTTTTTTGCTTTTTGCCACACATAGCCAATCGCACTGCGGGCATCTTTTTATTTTTATTTTTGCCACACACAGTCAATCGCACCAGAAGCACACTTTTTCCACACACAGCCAATCACACTGCGGGCATCTTTTTTTTTCTTTTTGCCACACACAGCCAATCGCACTGCGGGCATCTTTTTATTTTTCTTTTTGCCACACACAGCCAATCGCACTGCAGACATCTTTTTTTTTCCTTTTTGCCACACACAGCCAATCGCACTGCGGGCATCTTTTTATTTTTCTTTTTGCCACACACAGCCAATCGCACTGTGGGCATCTTTTTTTTTTTCTTTTCCACACACAGCCAATCGCACTGTGGGCATCTTTTTTTTCTTTTTGCCACACACAGCCAATTGCACCACAGCCACACTTTTTTTGCCACACACAGCCAATCGCACTGCAGGCATCTTTTTTTTTCCTTTTTGCCACACACAGCCAATCGCACTGCGGGCATCTTTTTATTTTTCTTTTTGCCACACACAGCCAATCGCACTGCGGGTATCTTTTTGTTTTCTTTTTGCCACAGACAGCCAATCGCACTGTGGGCATCTTTTTTTTCCCTTTTTGCCACACACAGCCAATCGCACTGCGGGCATCTTTTTATGTTTCTTTTTGCCACACACAGTCAATCGCACCAGAAGGCCTTAGTCACACGGGCGCATCGGCACCTGTACACCGGCGCCGATGCGCCCGTCTTACTGTCAGTGAGAAGACGGACGTACCTGCAGACGGCCGTCTCTCTGCAGCGCTGGAGGAAAGAACATGTGACCGGCTCCATTGCCGGTCATGTGTTCTTTCCTCCAGCGCTTCAGAGAGACGACCGTCTGCAGGTACGTCCGTCTTCTCACTGACAGTCAGATGGGCGCATTGGCGCCGGTGTACGGGTGCCGATGCGCCCGTGTCACTAAGGCCGAAGCACACTTTTTTTCCACACACAGCCAATCACACTGCGGGCATCTTTTTATTTTTCTTTTTGCCACACACAGCCAATCGCACTGTGGGCATCTTTTTTTTTCTTTTTGCCACACACAGCCAATCGCACTGCGGGCATCTTTTTATTTTTCTTTTTGCCACACACAGTCAATCGCACAAGAAGCACACTTTTTTTCCACACACAGCCAATCACACTGCGGGCATCTTTTTTTTCCTTTTTGCCACACACAGCCAATCGCACTGCGGGCATATTTTTATTTTTATTTTTGCCACACACAGTCAATCGCACCACAAGCACACTTTTTTTCCACACACAGCCAATCGCACTGCTGGCATTTTTTTTGCTTTTTGCCACACACAGCGAATCGCACTGCGGGCATCTTTTTTTTTCTTTTTGCCACACACAGCCAATCGCACTGCGGGCATCTTTTTTTTTTTTCTTTTTGCCACACACAGCCAATCGCACTGTGGGCATCTTTTTTATTATTCTTTCAACATACACAGCTAATCGCACCACAGGCACCCTTTTTTGCCACACACAGCTATTTACACTGTGGGCATTTTTTTTTTTTTGCCCCACACAGCCAATCGCACTGCGGGCAATTTTTTTTTCGTTTTGCTACACACAGCCAATCGCACTGCGGGCATCTTTTTTTTTTTTAGCCACACACAGCCAATCGCACTGCGGGCATCTTTTTATTTTTCTTTTTGCCACACGCAGTCAATCGCACCACAAGCACACTTTTTTTCCACACACAGCCAATCACACTGCGGGCATCTTTATTTTTCTTTTTGCCACACACAGCCAATCGCACTGCGGGCATCTTTTTATTTTTCTTTTTGCCACACACAGCCAATCGCACTGTGGGCATCTTTTTTTTTCTTTTTGCCACACACAGCCAATCGCACTGCGGGCATCTTTTTATTTTTCTTTTTGCCACACACAGTCAATCGCACAAGAAGCACACTTTTTTTCCACACACAGCCAATCACACTGCGGGCATCTTTTTTTTTCTTTTTGCCACACACAGCCAATCGCACTGCGGGCATATTTTTATTTTTATTTTTGCCACACACAGTCAATCGCACCACAAGCACACTTTTTTTCCTCACACAGCCAATCAGACTGCGGGCATCTTTATTTTTATTTTTGCCACACACAGCCAATCGCACTGCGGGCATCTTTTTATTTTTATTTTTGCCACACACAGCAAATCGTACTGTGGGCATCTTTTTTTTTCTTTTTGCCACACACAGCCAATCGCACTGCGGGCATATTTTTATTTTTGCCACACACAGTCAATCGCACCACAAGCACATTTTTTTTCCACACACAGCCAATCGCACCGCTGGCATTTTTTTTGCTTTTTGCCACACACAGCGAATCGCACTGCGGGCATCTTTTTTTTTCTTTTTGCCACACACAGCCAATCGCACTGTGGTCATCTTTTTTATTACTTTTTCAACATACACAGCTAATCGCACCACAGGCACCCTTTTTTGCCACACACAGCTATTTACACTGCGGGCATTTATTTTTTTTTGCCCCACACAGCCAATCGCACTGCGGGCAATTTTTTTTTTCGTTTTGCTGCACACAGCCAATCACACTGCGAGCATCTTTTTTTTTTTTTAGCCACACACAGCCAATCGCACTGCGGGCATCTTTTTATTTTTCTTTTTGCCACACGCAGACAATCGCACCACAAGCACACTTTTTTTCCACACACAGCCAATCGCACTGCGGCATTTTTTCTTTTTTTTTGCCACACACGGCCAATCGCACTGCGGGCATCTTTTTTTTTTCTTTTTGCCACACACAGCCAATCGCACTGCGGGCATCTTTTTTTTTCTTTTTGCCACACACAGCCAATCGCACTGCGGGCATCTTTTTTTTTTTTCTTTTTGCAACACACAGCCAATCGCACTGCGGGCATCTTTTTTATTATTTTTTCGACATACACAGCTAATCGCACCACAGGCACCCTTTTTTGCCACACACAGCTATTCACACTGTGGGCATATATTTTTTTTTGCCCCACACAGCCAATCGCACTGCGGGTAATTTTTTTTTTCTTTTTGCCACACATAGCCAATCGCACTGCGGGCATCTTTTTATTTTTCTTTTTGCCACACACAGTCAATCGCACCAGAAGCACACTTTTTTCCACACACAGCCAATCACACTGCGGGCATCTTTTTTTTTCCTTTTTGCCACACACAGCCAATCGCACTGCGGGCATCTTTTTATTTTTCTTTTTGCCACACACAGCCAATCGCACTGTGGGCATCTTTTTTTTTTTCTTTTTGCCACACACAGCCAATCGCACTGTGGGCATCTTTTTTTTCTTTTTGCCACACACAGCCAATTGCACCACAGCCACACTTTTTTTGCCACACACAGCCAATCGCACTGCAGGCATCTTTTTTTTTCCTTTTTGCCACACACAGCCAATCGCACTGCGGGCATCTTTTTATTTTTATTTTTGCCACACACAGCCAATCGCACTGCGGGTATCTTTTTGTTTTCTTTTTGCCACACACAGCCAATCGCACTGTGGGCATCTTTTTTTTCCCTTTTTGCCACACACAGCCAATCGCACTGCGGGCATCTTTTTATTTTTCTTTTTGCCACGCACAGTCAATCGCACCAGAAGGCCTTAGTCACACGGGCGCATCGGCACCTGTACACCGGCGCCGATGCGCCCGTCTTACTGTCAGTGATAAGACGGACGTACCTGCAGACGGCCGTCTCTCTGCAGCGCTGGAGGAAAGAACATGTGACCGGCTCCATTGCCGGTCATGTGTTCTTTCCTCCAGCGCTTCAGAGAGACGGCCGTCTGCAGGTACGTCCGTCTTCTCACTGACAGTCAGACGGGCGCATTGGCGCCGGTGTACGAGTGCCGATGCGCCCGTGTCACTAAGGCCGAAGCACACTTTTTTCCACACACAGCCAATCACACTGCGGGCATCTTTTTTTTTCTTTTTGCCACACACAGCCAATCGCACTGTGGGCATCTTTTTTTTTCCTTTTGCCACACACAGCCAATCGCACTGCGGGCATATTTTTATTTTTATTTTTGCCACACACAGTCAATCGCACCACAAGCACACTTTTTTTCTACACACAGCCAATCGCACTGCTGGCATCTTTTTTTGCTTTTTGCCACACACAGCGAATCGCACTGCGGGCATCTTTTTTTTTCTTTTTGCCACACACAGCCAATCGCACTGCGGGCATCTTTTTTTTTTTCTTTTTGCCACACACAGCCAATCGCACTGCAGGCATCTTTTTAATAATTTTTTCAACATACACAGCTAATCGCACCACAGGCACCCTTTTTTGCCACACACAGCTATTTACACTGCTTTTTTTTTTTTTGCCCCACACAGCCAATCGCACTGCGGGCATCTTTTTTTTTTCTTTTTGCTACACACAGCCAATCGCACTGCGGGCATCTTTTTTTTTTTTTAGCCACACACAGCCAATCGCACTGCGGGCATCTTTTTATTTTTATTTTTGCCACACGCAGTCAATCGCACCACAAGCACACTTTTTTTCCACAAACAGCCAATCGCACTGCGGCAGTTTTTTATTTATTTTTTTGCCACACACAGACTATTGCACTGCGGGCATCTTTTTTTTTTCTTTTTGCCACACACAGCCAATCGCACTGCGGGCATCAATTTTTTTTTTTTGCCACACACAGACTATTGCACTGCGGGCATCTTTTTATTTTTCTTTTTGCCACACGCAGCCAACGCACTATAAGCACACTTTTTTGCCATACATAGCCATTCGCACTGCGGGTATTTTTTTCTTTTTGCCACACACAGCCAATCGCACTGCGGGCATCTTTTTTTTCTTTTTACCACACACAGCCAATCGCACTGCAGGCATCTTTTTTATTATTTTTCAACATACACAGCCAATCGCACCACAGGCACCCTTTTTGCCACACACAGCCCATCGCACTGCGGGCAATTTTTTTTTTCTTTTTGCCACACATAGCCAATCGCACTGCGGGCATCTTTTTTTTTTTTTTGCCACACACAGCCAATCGCACTACGGGCATCTTTTTATTTTTATTTTTTGCCACACACAGTCAATCGCACCAGAAGCACACTTTTTTTCCACACACAGCCAATCACACTACGGGCATCTTTTTTTTTCTTTTTGCCACACACAGCCAATCGCACTGCGGGCATCTTTTTATTTTTCTTTTTGCCACACACAGCCAATCGCACTGTGGGCATCTTTTTTTTTCTTTTTGCCACACACAGCCAATCGCACTGCGGGCATCTTTTTATTTTTCTTTTTGCCACACACAGTCAATCGCACAAGAAGCACACTTTTTTTCCACACACAGCCAATCACACTGCGGGCATCTTTTTTTTTCTTTTTGCCACACACAGCCAATCGCACTGCGGGCATATTTTTATTTTTATTTTTGCCACACACAGTCAATCGCACCACAAGCACACTTTTTTTCCACACACAGCCAATCACACTACGGGCATCTTTTTTTTTCTTTTTGCCACACACAGCCAATCGCACTGCGGGCATCTTTTTATTTTTCTTTTTGCCACACACAGCCAATCGCACTGTGGGCATCTTTTTTTTTCTTTTTGCCACACACAGCCAATCGCACTGCGGGCATCTTTTTATTTTTCTTTTTGCCACACACAGTCAATCGCACAAGAAGCACACTTTTTTTCCACACACAGCCAATCACACTGCGGGCATTTTTTTTTTTTTGCCCCACACAGCCAATCGCACTGCGGGCAATTTTTTTTTTCGTTTTGCTGCACACAGCCAATCACACTGCGGGCATCTTTTTTTTTTTTTAGCCACACACAGCCAATCGCACTGCGGGCATCTTTTTATTTTTCTTTTTGCCACACGCAGACAATCGCACCACAAGCACCCTTTTATTCCACACACAGCCAATCGCACTGCGGCATTTTTTTCTTTTTTTTTGCCACACACAGCCAATCGCACTGCGGGCATCTTTTTTTTTTTTTTTTTGCCACACACAGCCAATGGCACTGCGGGCATCTTTTTTTTCTTTTTGCCACACACAGCCAATCGCACTGCGGGCATCTTTTTTTTTTTTCTTTTTGCCTCACACAGCCAATCGCACTGCGGGCATCTTTTTTATAATTTTTTCGACATACACAGCTAATCGCACCACAGGCACCCTTTTTTGCCACACACAGCTATTCACACTGTGGGCATATTTTTTTTTTTGCCCCACACAGCCAATCGCACTGCTGGCAATTTTTTTTTTCTTTTTGCCACACATCGCCAATCGCACTGCGGGCATCTTTTTATTTTTCTTTTTGCCACACACAGTCAATCGCACCAGAAGCACACTTTTTTCCACACACAGCCAATCACACTGCGGGCATCTTTTTTTTTCTTTTTGCCACACACAGCCAATTGCACTGCGGGCATCTTTTTATTTTTCTTTTTGCCACACACAGCCAATCGCACTGTGGGCATCTTTTTTTTTCTTTTTGCCACACACAGCCAATCGCACTGCGGGCATATTTTTATTTTTGCCACACACAGTCAATCGCACCACAAGCACACTTTTTTTCCACACACAGCCAATCGCACTGCTGGCATCTTTTTTTTCTTTTTGCCACACACAGCGAATCGCACTGCGGGCATCTTTTATTTCTTTTTGCCACGCACAGCCAATCGCACTGCAGGCATCTTTTTTTTTTTTCTTTTTGCCACACATAACCAATCGCACTGCGGGCATCTTTGTATTTTTCTTTTTGCCACACACAGTCAATCGCACCAGAAGCACACTTTTTTCCACACACAGCCAATCACACTGCGGGCATCTTTTTTTTTCTTTTTGCCACACACAGCCAATCGCACTGCGGGCATCTTTTTATTTTTCTTTTTGCCACACACAGCCAATCGCACTGTGGGCATCTTTTTTTTTCTTTTTGCCACACACAGCCAATCGCACTGCGGGCATATTTTTATTTTTGCCACACACAGTCAATCGCACCACAAGCACACTTTTTTTCCACACACAGCCAATCGCACTGCTGGCATCTTTTTTTTCTTTTTGCCACACACAGCGAATCGCACTGCGGGCATCTTTTTTATTTTTTTGCCACGCACAGCCAATCGCACTGCAGGCATCTTTTTTTTTTTCTTTTTGCCACACACAGCCAATCGCACTGCGGGCATCTTTTTATTTTTCTTTTTGCCACACACAGCCAATCGCACTGTGGGCATCTTTTTTTTTCTTTTTGCCACACACAGCCAATCGCACTGCGGGCATATTTTTATTTTTGCCACACACAGTCAATCGCACTGCGGGCATATTTTTATTTTTGCCACACACAGTCAATCGCACCAGAAGCACACTTCTTTCCACACACAGCCAATCACACTGCGGGCATCTTTTTTTTTCTTTTTGCCACACACAGCCAATCGCACTGCGGGCATCTTTTTATTTTTCTTTTTGCCACACACAGCCAATCGCACTGTGGGCATCTTTTTTTTTCTTTTTGCCACACACAGCCAATCGCACTGCGGGCATATTTTTATTTTTGCCACACACAGTCAATCGCACCACAAGCACACTTTTTTTCCACACACAGCCAATCGCACTGCTGGCATCTTTTTTTTCTTTTTGCCACACACAGCGAATCGCACTGCGGGCATCTTTTTTTTTTCTTTTTGCCACGCACAGCCAATCGCACTGCAGGCATCTTTTTTTTTTTTCTTTTTGCCACACACAGCCAATCGCACTGCGGGCATCTTTTTATTTTTATTTTTGCCACACACAGCCAATCGCACTGTGGGCATCTTTTTTTTTCTTTTTGCCACACACAGCCAATCGCACTGCGGGCATATTTTTATTTTTGCCACACACAGTCAATCGCACCACAAGCACCCTTTTTTTCCACACACAGCCAATCGCACTGCTGGCATCTTTTTTTTCTTTTTGCCACACACAGCGAATCGCACTGCGGGCATCTTTTTTTTTCTTTTTGCCACGCACAGCCAATCGCACTGCAGGCATCTTTTTTTTTTTCTTTTTGCCACACACAGCCAATCGCACTGCGGGCATCTTTTTTATTATTTTTTCAACATACACAGCTAATCGCACCACAGGCACCCTTTTTAGCCACACACAGCTATTTACACTGCGGGTATTTTTTTTTTTTTGCCCCACACAGCCAATCGCACTGCGGGCAATTTTTTTTTCTTTTTGCTACACACAGCCAATCGCACTGCGGGCATCTTTTTTTTTTTCTTTTTGCCACACGCACTCAATCGCACCACAGCACCCTTTTTGTCCACACACAGCCAATCGCACTGCGGGATTTTTTAATTTTTTTTTGCCACACACAGCCAATCGCACTGCGGGCATCTTTCTTATTATTTTTTCGACATACATGGCTAATCGCACCACAGGCACCCTTTTTTGCCACACACAGCTATTCACACTGTGGGCATTTTTTTTTTTTGCCCCACACAGCCAATCGCACTGCGGGCAATTTTTTTTTTCTTTTTGCCACACACAGCCAATCGCACTGCGGGCATCTTTTTTTTTCTTTTTGCCACACACAGCCAATCGCACTGCGGGCATCTTTTTATTTTTCTTTTTGCCACACACAGCCAATCGCACCACAAGCACACTTTTTTTCCACACACAGCCAATCGCACTTCGGGCATCTTTTTTTTCCTTTTTGCCACACACAGACAATCGCACCACAGGCACCCCTTTTTTGCCACACACAGCCAATCGCACTGCGGCATTTTTTTTTCTTTTTGCCACACACAGCCAATCGCACTGCAGGCATCTTATTTTTTTCTTTTTGCCACACACAGCCAATCGCACTGCGGGCATCTTTTTTTTTCTTTTTGCCACACACAGCCAATCGCACTGCGGGCATATTTTTATTTTTATTTTTGCCACACACAGCCAATCGCACTGCGGGCTTCTTTTTTTTTCTTTTTGCCACACACAGCCAATCGCACCACAGGCACCCCTTTTTTGCCCCACACAGCCAATCGCACTGCGGCATTTTTTTTTTCTTTTTGCCACACACAGCCAATCGCACTGCGGGCATCTGGGGTTTTTTTGCCACACACAGCCAATCGCACTGCGGGCACTTTTCTTTTTGCCACACACAGCCAATCACACTGCGGGCATCTTTTTTTTGCCACACACAGCCAATCGCACTGCGGGCATCTTTTTTTTTTTCTTTTTGCCACACGCAGCCAATCGCACCATAAGCACACTTTTTTGCCACACATAGCCAATCGCATTGCGAGCATTTTTTTCTTTTTCTTTTTGCCACACACAGCCAATCGCACTGCAGGCATCTTTTTTTCCTTTTTGCCACACACAGAGAATCGCACCACAGGCACCCTTTTTTTCCACACACAGCCAATCGCACTTCGGGCATCTTTTTTATTTTATTTTTGCCAAACACAGCCAATCGCACTGCGGGCATCTTTTTTTTGTCTTTTTGCCACACACAGCCAATCGCACTGCGGGCATCTTTTTTTTTTTTCTCTTTGCCACACACAGTCAATCGCACTGCGAGCATCTTTTTTTATTATTTTTCGACATATACAGCTAATCGCACCACAGGCACCGTTTTTTGCCACACACAGCTATTCGCACTGCGGGCATCTTTTTTTTTTCTTTTTGCCACACACAGGCAATCGCACTGTGGGCATCTTTTTTATTATTTTTTTGCCACACGCATAACCAATTGCACCATGGGCATGAATTTAAAAAGGGAGGGTTTTTTGGACAAAACACATAAGATCCAGCTGTCCAACTTCCATTTTCATCCCATTTCCTCTCCCCTGGGGTCCCTCTATCCATTTCATTTCCATTCCTCTACACTATTGTCACTACAGGGGGATGTTTCCCCTGTAAGGACTGATATCTACCGTTGTATGTATAAAATACTCCGGGTCCCCTGCAGCATGTTACACATATATAGCCAATACACTCCGGCAGAGACCTTTTATGGGCTGTGTATGGCACTGCGCATGCCTGTGAATCTGTTGTCACGGACATGCACAGTCTGATTTTCTGTTTTTAATTCCCTGCTCTGAACAGCGCAGGGATGCGTATGGAAACACTGCCTGTATGCAATGTCATTTTGGTAGCTCAGGAACAAAAAAAAAAATAGGGGAGTAAAATCACCATATGGGTAAAATCCCGAAAAAGTGGTCCTTATGGGTTTTTAAAAAAATGTTTTTAGCTGCAGTTTAGCAGCAAAGCGCATCAAAAAGACACAAAAAAATGCAACTGCAGTATAAAGGAATTACTTGTATATTAGATGTTCTTTAGCAAGCGGCTGAGAATACAATCCCCTCATATAAAAGTGTTTCCCATTATATCCAACAATCACCGGCTCAGTATATAAACATGAAAACACAAGTCTAGAGAAATGTGACACTTATCTGTGAGCGGCCAGAAGCTCCTCCGGACAGGGATGATGTAGGCTGCTAACAGCGAGCAGCAGCGGTTATATCCACATAACGTCCACCTAGAGCGTCCAGAAGTTCCTATCGGACAGGAATGATGTAGGCTGCTAACAGCGAGCAGCAGCGGTTAAATCCACGTTACGTCCACCTAGAGCGTCCAGAAGTTCCTATCGGACAGGGATGATGTAGGCTGCTAACAGCGAGCAGCAGCGGTTATATCCACATAACGTCCACCTAGAGCGTCTAGAAGTTCCTCTCGGACAGGGATGATGTAGGCTGCTAACAGCAAGCAGTAGCGGTTATATCCACGTAATGTCCACCTAGAGCGTCCAGAAGTTCCTATTGGACAGGGATGATGTAGGCTGCTAACAGCGAGCAGTAGCGGTTATATCCACATAACGTCCACCTAGAGCGTCCAGAAGTTCCTCTTGGGCAGGGATGATGTAGGCATCTAACAACGAGCAGCAGCAGTTATATCCATGTAACGTCCACCTAGAGCGTCCAGAAGTTCCTCTTGGGCAGGGATGATGTAGGCTGCTAACAACGAGCAGCAGCGGTTATATCCACGTAACGTCCACCTAGAGCGTCCAGAAGCTCCTCCCGGACAGGGATGATGTAGGCTGCTAACAGCGAGCATCAGTGGTTATATCCATCTAACGTCCACCTAGAGTGTCCAGAAGTTACTCTCGGACAGGGATAATGGAGGCTGCTAACAGCGAGCAGCAGCGGTTATATCCACGTAACGTCCACCTAGAGCGCCCAGAAGCTCCTCTCGGACAGGGATGATGTACGCAGCCAACGGTTAAGGAGAAGTTATGGGGTGTAGCAGAGGCAGCAGAGCTCCAGTGACTGTTGTAGTGCAGCTGCTGCAGGAACTTCCTGTGTGGATGGGTTCTATCTGCTTCTAGAACTGCAGACCGCTCTGACCTCACAAGATTCCATGGAAACCCCTGTGACCTCACTCGACCACACATACATACACCTCTCTAACCAGGGATCTTCTATACATTTTAGGCTAATTTCACACATATTACGTGAATCCACACTGGAATTCTGCAGAATGATCCACAACAAATTCTGCACGTGATTTTATGGAGGATTTTGGCGCAGATTCCACTCTGGTATTCGATTCAGGGTAAATTTACATGCAGGTCCTCTTATGTCGTGTACATACGTATTTGGTATCGCTGCGTCCGCAAAAGTCCGATCTATCAGAGTAACACATTATTTACCCCACACGGTGAATTGTGCTTTTTTGGTCATCCTGTCTCCAAGAAAAAATGCAATAAAAAGCGATCGAAAAGTTGTATATACTCCAAAAATGGTATTAATAGAAACTACGAGATGTCCTGCCAAAAATGAGCCCTTACACAACTATGTCGATATATATATATATATTACACTATACTGGAGAGATCCGACAGTGCAATTATCTTCTGTATATATATATATATATATATATATATATATATATATATATATATATATTACTTTTTATGGAAGAGAGATAAGACATCACAGTTCTGTTCTGCATAGTGTTAGAAACATGTGTTGGACCTCGTCCAACAGCGGAGCTATGCAGCGAAATTTCATTGTTGAATGAGGTCTGACACTGGATTGGAAAGGGTTAAGCTATGGTCGTTGCAGGGCTTAGGGTGGTTTGTGTCAAGGGTGGTCTGTGTCAGGGGTTCGAGGTTCCTGGGGGAGCACGAAATGGGAGTCCCCAGGCCAAACAAATCCGTCACATGACGGAACTGAACAGCGCTAAATGGACTCCATTGACTACAATGGGGTCCGTTCTCTTTCCGCTCAGCTACCCGGCTTTTAGCTGCAAGAAAAAGCACCCCCATTCAGCGCTTTTTCTTTCCATCTTTTGTGCCTGACCCACGTCAGAACCTTCAACCAGAAGGTTCCAGCGCAGATGTGAAACCACCCACTATAAAATGCCTGACAAAATACAGTATAATGTAAGACTAAAGTATTGCAATATATTATATAAGTGATCACATGATTGCATGTTCAAGATTTCCTAAGATTTCTTAATTATTAATTCTAAATGTAAAAAACTATTAAAAGTTTAGATAAAACCCTTTTCTCAGTCATCAACTGGTTGTGTAATTTATTTAGTTCCGCCACTTTTAGTGACCATTATTTTAATCTCTCTTTCTGAGACTGCAAATACAGGATGTTTTATGAGTAAGATCGCTTCTAAGGGCTCCTACCCATTTGCATTTTTTTTAAACGCGATTGTCAATGGGACTTTCTAATGTTAAAAACGCATCGCACAAAAATCGCAAAGCACCAACTTACGATGCATTTTTAACATTAGAAAGTCCCATTGACAATCGCGTAAAAAAACCACAGCAATATCACATTAAAAAAATGAGCAAGAAAAACGCAAATGAGACGAAAGTTGGAACCTCAGTTGTCGTGTGAAGTTACAGCGGATTCCAAGGACGATTTCCTCCAAAGGGTTTGCTTATGAGTTCAGCCTAGTACCTTATGGACACAAAAAAGCCTAAGAGTACTTTCACATGTGGTGGAAAAAATTGTAGCGGACAAATCCGCCACAAAAGCCTCATGTCTTAGGGCTCCTACCCACTTGCGTATGTTTAAGGGTGCGTTCAGACGAGCGTATTTTGGTGCGTACTTAGGTGCGTACATACGTCCGCACCTAGGTACGAGCAAAAGCACGCATGAACACAGCTGCGTGCTGGTTGTCAATGGAGCCGCGGCTGCTGCCGGCGGCTCCATTGAAAACAATGCTCTGCCGGTCCCCTGCATTCTTTTGCAGGGAAGGGTTTTACATATACAGTATGCCCTTCCCTGAAAAAGAAACATTTTAGTGCAAAACAAAAAAGAATTTAAAAAAACTTACCTGTCCGCCCGCGGGCATGAAGAACACATCTGCCACATGCGGCCGATGTATCCTTCACCCCCGCTAGTTAAGAGAATTCCCCGCTGCTACATCTGCCACACCTGTGGCAGATGCAGCAAAAGGAATTCTTCAATTCTCAACCGCAGCTGTCACACATGACAGCTGCGGTAGAGAATCCTGCTGCCGACATCCTGTCAATGGCTTTTCAGGGAAGGTGCTGAACTGCTGATCTATCAGCAGTCGGGGATTTAAAATCCCCGCCTGCTGAAAGAGTTGTATGTAATTGGCTGAGGTCAGCCAATCACAGGCAACTCTCACCTGTCATTCATTCGGGGAGAGTTGCCTGTGATTGGCTGAGCACTAGATCAGAACCACAGTGCAGGGGACAGCAGGAGAAGATGCGGCTGTGCCCCGGCAGCTGAAGGGAGATGAGTATCTATTTTTTGGGGTTTTTAAATCACTTTTAATTGATTTCCAGGGAAGGGCTTATATGTAAAGCCCTTGCCTGAAAAACAATTCAGGTGTGCCACAGACCATCATCTTCAATGGAGCCGCCGGCAGCAGAAGCGGCTCTATTGAAGAGAATGCCAGCATTTTTTTTTTTTTACACTAAAACCTTTCTTTTTTAGGGAAGGGCTTATATGTATAGTCCTTCCCTGAAAAGGAATGCAGGGAGCCAGCAGGTCATTGTTTTCAATGGAGCCGCGGATCCATTGAAAACAATGCGTGCATTCCCTATGGTGCACGCATGTCTTATCTTTGCAGGCACGCACCTGCAAAGTACGGACATGTGCACACACCATAGGGAATGCAGTGTTGTAAATACAAGCGTGTTTTTGTGCTTGCGTATGCACGCACCAAAACACGCTCGTCTGAACGCACCCTCACGCTGCGATATCACTGCTTTTTTTTTTGATTGTCAATGGGACTTTCTAATATTAAAAACGCATCGCACAAAAATCACAAAGCACAAACTTGCAATGAGTTTTTAACATTAGAAAGTCCCATTGACAATCGCGTAAAGAAAAAGCAGCGATATTGCAGCATTAAAAAAACGCGAGTGGTTAGGAGCCCTTACAAGCGGATTTTACACAAAACTGCTGCGTAGCTCACCTTTTGCATAATGTGCAGCAATTCCATGGTAAATCTACATCAAGACCCACATGTAAGGGGTCCCTATACACAGTCAACAGTTGGCCCAACGATTAGAGGAGCATGGATGGCCTTATAAGTCTCTTCACACCTTCTTGGTGCTCTCCCTAAGGAGATACTATAGGGTTACCTATCCACATCATAGATCACCCACCTAGCATCCTGCAACCTACTATACACTGATGGAGGGGAGGGGCGAAACCCCCAAAACACTCTGTACATGGTGATCTTTTCATTTTAGAGAAGATTCTGGCTTTGGCTCATATTCCCAGTCATTGTTCTATGCCTGTTAAAAGGTTTGACACTGATTTGTGAAGCAGAGTAGACGGTGGTGTTATGGCATAGCGGAGATAGAGGCAGAGGCAACATTTGTTTTTTTTTTTAAATCACTTTACTGAACAACCACACAAATGTATTTCACTTCATAGGAGGGATCACATACTTGAACGTTACATAATAACTCTGGGATCAACTGTCTGAAAGTGACAGTAACCAAGTATTTGTTATCAACCCCAAAACGTCATCTTCATAAACATGGCATTTAAAGATAGAGCCCATTATTCTCCATTGTGATGTATATACATACACCCATACGCAATTACTAGCAGCAGCCCCCACAGAGCACCCTCACCACCGGCCGTATCCCAAGGTCACCCATGTCCTGTGCTCCCTCATATACTAGCAGCAGCCCCCACAGAGCCCCCTTACCGCCCGCCATCTTACCCACCATATCCCGTGGTTTCTATGTCCTGTGCCTCTCATACATACTAGCATCAATCAGACGCTGCAGATTCCCCTCATGGCCTGCTATCTTACCCACCATACCCCGAGGCCTAATGTCCTGTGCCCCGTCATATAAACTAGCAGCAGCCCATGCAGAGCCCCCTTACTTCCCCGCCATCTTGTCCTCCATACCACAAGTCCCAATGTCCTGTGCTTCCTCATAAACACTAGCAGCAGCCCCTGCAGAGCCACCTCACTGCCCTGCCATTCCCCGAGGCCTAATGTCCTATGCCCCCTCATATATACTAACAGCAGCCCTCTCACCACCTCTCATGCCCCAAGACCTCCATATCCTGTGCCCCCTCATATATAATAGCAGCATCCCACGCAGAGCGCCCTCACTGTCCGCCATACCCCAAGGTCTCCATGTCCTGTGCCCCCTCATATATACTAGCAGCAGCCCCTGCAGAGCCCCCTCACTGACCCATCTTACCTGCTATACCCCGAGGCCTCCGTGTCCTGTGCCCCCTAATATATACTAGCAGCAGCCCCGGCAGAGACCCCTCACCACCCACCATACCCGAGGTCTCCATGTCCTGTGCCCTCTAATATATACTAGCAGCAGCCCTGGCAGAGCCCCCTCACCACCCACCATACCCCGAGGTCTCCATGTCCTGTGCCCTCTAATATATACTAGCAGCAGCCCTGGCAGAGCCCCCTCACCACCCACCATACCCCGAGGTCTCCATGTCCTGTGCCCCCTCATATATACTAGCAGCAGGTTCCGCAAACCTCCCTCACCACACGCAATCTTACCCGCCCTACCCCAAGGCCTAATGTCCTGTGACCCTCATATATACTAGTAGCAGCCCCCGCAGAGCTCCCATATATATTAGCAGCAGCCCCCAAAGAGCACCCCATATATGTTTGCAACCCTGCAGAGCCCTCACTGGGCACCGATCTATGAGCCAGGGGCCACCTTGTAGTCAGTTTCAGTGATGACTTGCACCCGCATCTCACATCCATGGAGCAGCAGCCCGGCCTGGGCTATCAATGGGATGGAGAAGGTGAAGATACAGAGGTCCCGCGAGCGCCGGGTCCCGAGGAGCCACCTCATCAGCTGCGGCGCCACGCCAGCTGTGCGGTGAGTTAGGGGACTACAGCAGTGCATTATGGCACTCAGTAATGGCTCTGTACAGGTGAGAGGAGCCGGGAAGAAGAGAACCTCCCTCACTGGCCGCCACCTCCTCAGGAAGCAACCTCCAGCGTAACGGCCACAGCGGCCAGACCCAGCAGTCTCCATGACAATGGGGGGAGACACCTCAGGGGAGGAGTACGGGAATCGGCCTGAGGAGCAACTGGCCGACGCTGAGGAGAAACTGATGTAAAGGTCAGATATCTATAGGGTGGAGGAGCAGCTCACAATGTACTAAGTCCGAGGAAGTAGCTGAGGCATTTCTTTCGGATGTATTATAAGGTGGTTGCCTCATGAGAAACAAATGCAAATGGGGCATATAAAATTATATAAAGTTCAGTTTTCTCTTCCCTTTCTTAATAAACATGGCTCCACTACCGCTCTGTGCTGGTTTTCTTGTCTCTTATCAAATATGGTGGCAAGTCACAAATAAAAACCTCACTAAAAAATTTGGGCTAACGTGCTTCATGTGGACACTCCTTTACATTGCACAGTCAGATGCTCTTAGGCCTCATTCACATGGGTGAGATTTGCGCGTTGCGAGACGCACAAATCTTGCATGAATATGATCGCCATTATTTTGAATAGAGTCATACATATGAGCGAGGATCGCTACTTCCCCGGAGTAACGTGAGGCGGTTTTGATATAAAAACGCCTCGCACCCCCTGGGAAATCACGTTGGTGAGTGCAATATCGCACTCGGCTGTGTGATGTTAGCCTAAGGCCTCATTCGCACAGACATGCAATTTCATTCAGCATAAACCGCCCAGTTCCCCCTGCGGGGCACGTGCGAAAGTTACGTGCATTTTTGAAGCTTATGTGTTTTTTTTACGTTCATGTTGCTTCCATTTCTCATGCATACAATAAAATCCAGAAGGTCCAAGTCATGTCCGTTCGGTCACAACTCGCAGGAAGCGCGGTACACATACACAAAGAAGCAGTGAACACGGATGTTAGGGGCGCATATTTGCTGCGGAATCCCGAGCAGGCGTTGCGCTCCGACTTCCACAGCAATAACCCTGTGGTTTCCGCTCGCGGATGAAAAATTGTAGCATGCTTTCATTTACTGTGGCTCCTACATGGACGGCTTCCATTGAAAATAATGAAAGCCGCCCGATCCGTGGCCAGTCAGCAGTTGACACTGCGGATGGCTTGTGGACTCCGCAGGAAGAGCAGAAGATTAAAAAAAAAATCTACTGCACATGTGCGCCAGCTGGCACTTCCAAACACCTCTGCAGTACAGAAAAAGGAAAGACACAGACATGGATTGCAGGGTCGCCGACGATGGGTACGGGCGGATTCCGTGTGGGATTCTGCATTTTGTTGGTTTTTTTAAATGCATCCCATAGACTTTACTGGTCAATTTTGGTCTGTGAATACTAACCAGGGTAAGACCTGCTGTGTTTTTTTTGTTGTTGTTTTTTTTATGTGTAGCATTGGTCTGCAAAAAAAGCGTGTCTGAATGAAACAATTTAATTCAGTGAGTCTATATGCTTTCCGTAAGTCAGAAGATAGAGCTGTGTGAATGGGCTCTTACATGTAAGGCTTGGTCCCCAGCTGGGTAGGGTTACGTCAGTTAAATGTTGACAAGGCCGGTGTTACATAGGAGTAAGTGCATCAGTGTTGCGTTTTTTCGCACACTTGTGTGGGTTTTACAGAAATTTTTCTGCGTGCAAAAAATACGTAAGCATTCCCCGGTTGCTTGCAATGGGCAATTAAGTTAATTAGTAAATATGGGCTATTTTATGTTAGAGCATGTTTCCATAGAGCCGATTGTGTCTTATTTTTGCGCAAACAAAACTTGTGTGCAAAATACACTTAGGTCAGCAAACTTATTGAAATCAATGGGTTCTATTCACGGCGTGGCACTAGCCTAAAGCTTCAATCACACGAGCATATATCCGCCGCGCTTTCATGGACGGCCGATATTCACTGTCCATCTGATGCATTGGTTTACAATGCCTCAGTTCAGATAGGTGTATTCCCACAGAGTAAAAGCACCCGGTTGGTCAAGATAGCGTATATGGTGCGCATTTCAGCCGGGCATTTTATGCCGGCCAGGAAAGATAGTTCAGGAACTATCTTTCGGACAAAATATGGCGGCGGCTCCCGTAGACTCCCATGGAAGCCTATGGTAGCTGTCGGAGAAGGGGGGTAGTTCAGCAGTGTGTCTGCTAAACTCCCATCACCTTCCCCATCCTCTCCGCCACTTGCCACCTGTTTGCAATGGGAGGGGACGGGGCGGTAGCTAGTGGCTGTGATTAGTCAAAGTGCTCAGCCAATCAGAGGCAACTCTTTCTGGAGGCAGGGATTTTTCCATCCTCGACCAGAATTAAATGATAAAGAACAGTGCCGGGGTCCCGGAGAGAGAAGATGCAGTGGAGCCCCGGTCACCGCTTCTAAGGTGATGTAGTATTTATTTTTTTGCCAGCATCTAGGGCTTATATTTGATGCCCCCCCTCGAAAATCCCTGCGAGGGTTCACTTCATCCCATTGCTCTCGATGGGCGGCAGCAGCGCCGGCCCCATTGAAATCAATGGGATAGCATTGCGCTCCTCTGCCACAGTTGTGGCAGGGGATTCCTTCATCCCAGCGGGGAGTTCCCTCATCACTGAACACTGTCACAGTGTTGAGTGATGAGGGGACTCCCTGTGGGGATAAAGGAATCCCCTACCACAGCTGTGGCAGAGGAGTGCGATCTTCTGCCTATATTGTCAATGGGGCTGCCGGATAAGACAGCATTCAGGGGTTTCACATCCAAGGAATCTCCTGCTACAGCTGTCACAGCCTCAGCAGGGGATAGTGATGGGGCCACAGAATTTATGTGCGAATTTTACCATCGTTTGACAGCATAACAAGGGTGAATAAAAACGTGTCTGAAGCTTCAGTCAAGCGTTTTTTATACACGCGTTCTGTGGGGGGGGGGGTTGCAATAACACTCGTCTGACTGAGCCCTGAGAGAAAAAGATAAATCGCCTGTGTGAATTAACCTTTAAACAGCCACAAAAACCCGTTCCAGGCACATCTTGGAGACCTAAGGTAAAGACTTTCAGTATAGGCTCCTTCACACGGGCGCTGCAATTTTCTAAACGTCCGCATCGTGGGCGAAAATCGCCTGTACTACATTTACACGAGTGCGAGTCTTGTCTATTGCGAGACGCGCAAATATGAACTCCATTCTAAGAAATCAGTGTGAGACGTGCGTATGAGGATCGGAATTTCACTGAAGCAAGGAGTTTTTTAAAATGAAAATCGCCTTGCGTACACAAACAAAATGCATGTTGACAAGCGCAATATCGAGCCATTTCCTCGGTTCAATATCACACTCGCCTGCGTGATTGAAGCTTTACTGTGCGCATAAAAGAAACACGCCACCACGCCCTCATTCATTGAAATAGCAAGCCAATTATTGAATGCATGATATTTTCGTGTGCAAATGAACAGGAAATTACAGCATGCTGCGTTTTTTTTCCCCAGGCAAAAGAAATGTGTGCGCTGCCGTTTATTGGAGGTTCTACTCACCACACTAATGTTCCAGAAATATCCTCCATTTGAAAGGTAGTGGAGCCCCTACAACATGATACGTGATAAATGCATGATTGGACCCCCTACAATCACTAGAAGGGTCACAAGTCCCCGTTTCAGAGGAGTCTGAACACACCGGTGGTCACACACGTATGTTGCTCCATTCAATGGACAAGGGAAAGGAGAAGATAATCCAGTATTGTCAACCCCTTTAATTCAGGCGCTAAAGCTGAGCAGGAAAGTAGTTCACTGCAAATTGTAACTAATGGAATGGAAGTTGTTCAATCGTTTTCAGCAGCTTTAAAATACTTAAGGCTGCATTCCCACGAACGTATATCGGCTCGGTTTTCCCGCCGAACCGATATACGTCATCCTCATCTGCAGGGGGGGGGGGGAAGGATGGAAGAGCCAGGAGCAGGAACTGAGCTCCCGCCCCTCTGCACTATTTGCAATGAAAGAAGGCGGGATGGGGCGGGGCTAAATTCTGAGGATTAGCCCCACCCCCATCCCACCTCTCCCCATTGCAAATAGTGCAGAGGGGCGGAGAGGAGACAGAGGGGGCGGGAGCTCAGTTCCTGCTCCTGGCTCTTCCATCCTCCCCCCTCTGCAGATGAGGACGACGTATATCGGCTCGGCGTGAAAACCGAGCCGATATACGTTCATGTGAATCCAGCCTAAGGCCTCATGTCCACGGGGAAAATCGGGCCCGCTACGGATTCTACATGTAGAATCCGTAGCGGGTCCCTCCTGCCCCGCGGACATGAGCGCTGAAAATAAGAATAAATGAGAATAAACTCACCTCCCATCCGCTCCGTTTCTTCTCTGCGTCGCGGCCGGATCTTCTTTCTTCGGCCGGCGGATGAATTCGTCACGCCGGCGGCACGTCGCCGGCACGTCGTCGACGTGCCACGCGCATGCGCCGGGCACATCCGCCGAGCGAAGCAAGGGAGATGTGGCCGTAAGAGAAGAGAAGACCTTCCCGGCCCGCTGCGGGTGAGTAAATGCTTTTAAATTCCTATTTTAGTTCTCCCGCGGATCCGGACAGCTTCCATAGGCTTCAATAGAAGCCCGCGGGAGCCGTCCCCGCGGGAGACCCGCATGAAAATGGAGCATGGTCCAGATTTTTTCATGCTCCATTTTTTTTAAAATCACTTTTATTGACGATCCGCGGGTATTTATCTACCCGCGGGTGGTCAATGCATCCCTATGGGGTGCGGATCCGCGCGCGGGAGAAGAGTTAAAATCCGCTGCGGATTTTAATTCTTATTTTGCCCGTGGACATGAGCCCTTAAGGAGTTGTCCAGAATTAGAAAAACAGGTCTGCTTTGTTCCAGAAACAGCACCACACCTGGTCATGGGCTGAGTCTGGTAAAGCAGCTTAACAGGGTTAAACTAGTTTCAGAGAAGTATAATACGGATACATTTATACACCTTTATTATGAATTATATAGTTAGAAGAGACCTCCAGGGTCATCGGGTCTGACCCCCTGCTCAATGCAGGATCACTAAATCATCCCAGACAGATGCCTGTCTAATGCCCCCAACTGACAGCATCTATGCAGGTCATCAGAGTCACGGTCAGTCCAGGACCTTCAGCTGTAATACGAGCTTCAATGCTACTCCCATATTACACTTACATGAAACTGGCCTAATCCTAGAACACCGCAGGTTAATAGCCAATTTGACATACAGGTTTGTGTTTTAAAGGGCCACGCCACCAAAAACACATTTTTTGATTTCTCTCTTAATTGCCTGTCACACTCTGGAGGTCTCCTTTGTGTATTCCAGCCCCTTCTCTGTAGTGTAACCCCCTTATCAGGCAACATGTTGATGCCAAAAGATTTTGGTTTTACTCTCACATCTATCCCATGATGCATCAGCACAGCTAAACAATTTCTTTCTACAGAAGGGGGGGGGGGGCAATTTAATTATCATTAGTCTTCTATATTCTTCTAAATAAGCTGCAGACCATGTGTATACAGTCTGGAGGATAAGCTGTGATCTTCTCTATCATAACTGTGTGACAGGGTCTGTGTGATCGTCATCAGTAACTGTGCCCCCTGCAGACAAGTCATGTGTATCACATCACACAGACTGAGAAATTGACTTGAAAAGGAACACACAACCCCAAGAAAATCAGAGCTGGTCAAAGCAGAAATCACATGACCATCTGAGGAAAAAGAGGCCAGGCATTTTAGATAGAGAGAAATGACCAACCAAGGTAACACTAGCCGACTTATGTATACTAGGGGATAGCTACATAATGAATGAATTAAAAAAAACAACTCACTGGAGTGTCCCTTTAAGTTTTTATTAGCAAATACAGTAAAACAATGCCAAGTATCAATATCCCAGAACCCCCATCTCTTCTGTTAAGGCTGTGCTATGGTGCACATATATGGGGTCCGCTAGGCAGTGCCGCTAATAGCTGCAGTCCAACTTTTTTCTATATCCTTCATGGGAACTTCCTGCACCAAGTGCATTATATTGGAGGCAGCCATCTATGCAGTAGTATACGTGTAAGCACCCATACAGGCAAGCAGGTCCCAGCGGTCCTTCTACATAAGGTACAGGGAGATGTGAGGCTGCACATCTGTAGCTCTTATAAATGGGTTCCATCTATTCCAGGTCTCCCATTTGCAGTAGCAACAATCCAGTGTAATGTACTACAGCGCCCCCCGCTGGTGGGTGCCCTTCGAGATCATAAACACAAAAGGTGCATGTCCAATACTGCCATTTCCCCCTCCGCACTGCTTCTCATTTATATTTTCATTAGTTGCTGCGCATGCTGGACATTAGGTGAGATTTTTAGGTCTTGCTGAGGCCGGACATCCAGTATTTAAGCAGTTTTACATTGTCCTCCTCTGATACTCCCAGAATGCCCAGCAGCTTCTGTGTCTCCTCTTTGGGGCGACTGTCCACTTTGGTAAACTTGAAAAGTAATTTACTAAAATGTAAATAAATATATACATCATTAATTAGTATTAAAAGCCATGACATCTTTGGGGGTGACATACAGAAGCGAAAGTGTAACATTTTTAGGCCGGCTTCACACGCGCGTATTTATGCACGCAATACGCAGAGAGTAGAACCCATTGATTTCAATTATTCATGATTTCTGTATTTTCACACGCATTTCGGTCACACAAGAAAAAAAAGGTCCCCCTGAAGTTAATGCGAGGGTATGCAAATGCATGTGCAATATGCAAGAAGATGCATGAAACCCTGCGTAATCCCACTGAAAAAAAACAAAAACACGCATCTAGAACTAAATTAGCCATTTCAATCGTTGCATCCGTTTGCCGCGTGTAAATGTACATGCCTTGCAAAAAGTATAGTAAAATACATTGACGCATGCAAAAAAAAGCATTGTTGGTTCCACAAAAATGTTACACTCATTCACACGCAAATACGCATATGCTCGTGTGACGCTGGCCTTAAAGGGAACCTGTCAGCAGTTCCCAGCATGTGAAACTGCCCATACCGACATGGCGGTGAAGTCTCCCTGTTGTTAGATCTTCTATTAGTACAACTAAAAGCGGCAGCATACCTTGCAAAATAGCTTTAAAAAGTTCTGGCACCACATGCTAACGGGGTCCCACCCGTCCAATGAACAGGCTGGACAGTCTCTTCTGATGAGGTCTTTTCTAAACTCCACCCCCTCTGCCAGACCGAAGGGGATGAAACTGCAACGTCAATCGCAAGACAGATAAAATCTTACAAGATTGTCGCCAGCGCATATGTAAATGACATATGGCGTATCTCACACATGCTCCGATCCGCGGTGTTCCAGCGCATGTGCAAGAGTTTAATCCTGTAGAGATTGGACCTGCTGACAGGTTCCCTTTAATTAAAGGCGTTGTTTTACCGCCCAAACTGATTTTTTTTCTCCCATTAATGCCCTGTAGAGTAGAAGCATCATACACTACAGCATTCCACATAAAAATCGATACTCTGCTAACCCTTTTTATTCCTTTTCTTCCCCTTATAAAGCTGGCCTGAAGAATTTTTCAAAGATGGCTCCGCTGGGTAGTTCCCATAATGCACTGCTGTCTCTCTCTTCTCAGCATGCGCGCTCCCGATGACGCCGGTCACATGACTGGAGGACCGGCGTCATAATGAAGACGCATGCTGTCATGAGGAGAGCGATATTGGGCTGTGAGTAACAGCCCGATGAAGCTCTCCCCCTCCAGGAGTCCCTTCACTGCTTTGAATGGAGCTGGCAGCCACCCAGCCCCATTCAAAGTAATGGGAAAGCATGGAGAGCAGGGAAAGCAGGGAGAGCAGGGAAAGCCGGAAGAGCAGGAGAGCAGGGAGAGCAGTGCGATCTCCTGCTACTACTCTGACAGCTGTAGCAGGAGATTCCTTCATCTCCCCAGCATGTCCCCTCATCACTAGACACTGGGACACAGTGCCCCCCCCCACACACACACATTCCCCCTCCCAGTGTCCCCACACACACATGCCCCCTTTCCAAAGTGTCCCCACACACATGCCACCCAACAGTGCCTTCCCCCACAGTGCTCCCTCCAAATTGCCCCTTCCCACAGTGCCCCCTACACACATGCCTCCCCCAGTGTCCCCCCAAAAGCGCCCCTTCCCCCACACATGCCCCCTCCCACAGTGTCGCCTCCACAGCCCCCCAAAGTGCTCCCCCCACACATGCTGCCCAAAAGTGCCTCCCCCCACAGTGTCCCCCACAAAGTGCCCCCCACACACATGCCCCCTCCCACAGTGTCCCCCCCCAGTGTCCCTCAAAGTGCCACCCACACACATGCCCCCCAAAAGTGCCCCTCCTTCCAAAGTGTCCCCCGCACACACACACATGCCGCCTAACAGTGCCTCCCCCTACAGTACCCCCTCCAAAAGGTACTTTCCCCCCCCCCCCCCCACAGTGCCCCCCACACACATGCCCCCTCCCAGTGCCCCCCTCACACACATGCCCCATAGTTGTGGTAGGGGATTCCTTCATCCCAGCGGGGAGTCCCCTCATCGCTGAACACTGACAGAACTATGACTGTGTTCAGCAATGAGGAGACGCCCCATGGGGATGAAGGAATCCCCTGCAACAGCTGTGGCTGAGGAGCGCTGCCGCCAACCCCATTGACAACAGGTGAAACCCCTGGATGAGACAGCATCCAGGGGTTTCACATCAAAGGAATCTCCTGCTGCAGCTGCCATAGCCGCAGCAGGGAATACTGATTGGTCCGCACTATTTATGTGCAAATTTTACCATCGTGTGACCGCACAACAAGGGCAAATAAAAAACGTCTCTGAAGCTTCAGTCAAGTGTTTTTTATACATGCCTTCTGCTGATTTTTTTTCGCGTCTATAATTGATGCTGAGTTTCGGAGCTAAGTTCCGAGACTTAGCATCGCCCCGCCCCTCCCCCTCCTATTGCAAATAGCACCAAGGGGCGGAGAGAGGGCGGGAGCACAGTGCACTGCTCCCGACTCTTCCTAGCCTCCACCCCCCTGTGGAGAGGGACACGGTATATCGGCCGGGCGTGAATACCTGGCTGATATACGGTCATCTGAATAAGCCCTCAGTCCCAGGGAATTACAGGCATCTTCATACTTTTTCACTGTAGGAAATGTGCTCTTTTGTAAATGTGCTCTGATGTGTCTTTCATCTGCTGCACTATGTTTTTTGTATAGTTGAGTCGCTCGGTCTTGTTTCTACTTGGAAGGTTTGTTTTTTGGCCACAATTCTTCCATGAAGATCACTTCTAGCCAGACTCCTCTGAATAGTAGATGGGTGTACCTGGGTCCCACTGGTCTCTACTAGTTCTGAGCTGATGGCTCTATTGGACATTTTTCGATTTGGAAGGGAAGTAAGCATGATGTGTCTTTCATCTACTGGATCAACCTCCCTTGGCCGACCACTGCATCTATGGTCCTCAGTGTTGGCCTTTTTTTTTTTTTTGCGTTTTCAAAAAAGCCTTAAACAGCACAAGTTAAAACTCCATTTTATTTTGAAATCTTCATTTTGAAAACTGGGAATGACATGATGCATTAGTGACCTGGTTATAGACTTCATTTAAAGGCTTTTTCTGGGACATTTAGAAAAAACTCTAAGGTCTCGGTCAGACAAGCGTTTATTTTTTTTGCGCGCAAAAAGAGTACTTCTAAAAGAACCAATGGGTTCCTATAGAAGCGCTGATATGAAAGAATGTAGGTGCGTAAAACGGCGCACCTAACAAAGATAGGACATGCTGCAGGTCATGTGAAGCTCTGCAGTGCGCACCAAAGATAGGACCTGTCCTATCTTTGGTGTGCACTGTGCAGGAGTTTCCATTGACTCCTATGGGAGCAGGAGCTTATGGAAACTCCTGCACAGGTAATAGATTCCCCGCTGCTTACAGCAGGACATTTAAAACCTGCTGTCCAGAAGCACATTTTAAATGACTGCTGTAAACTCCTATTAGGGTTCCCTTAATCCCTGCGGGGACTCACAGAAATTTACATGTTTTAAAATGTCCTGCTGTAAGCAGCGGGGTATTCCTTCAGCTCCACTTTTGGACAATTCCCCAGCAGTTCGCGGCAGTAGGGAACTCTCTCCCCCAGGGATTTCCATATAGCGGGAATAGAGAGGGGGTAGAGTTACAGGGCTTTCCCGAAAGCGAGGGGGGGGGGGGGCTAGAGGATCCACCCTCTAGCCCCACCCTCTATATATTTGCTAAGGGAAATCTGAGAGAAGCCCTATAGCTCTGCCCACTTTCTAGCCCCACCACCTCTCTTTGCGCTATGGGGATATTTAAAGCTCTTCCCCGAAAATCACTGCAAGGGTTGCTGGCAGCCTATTGCTTGCAATGGGGCCATCGGCTGCAGCTGCAGCCCCATTAAAGGCGATGGGCACAGACCTGCATTCATGCGTGTTTGTGCACGCACATGGGTACGCACTTTTGTGCACACCTATGTACGGCACACGCTCATGTGAAGCCACCCTTAGAGTGTGTTCACACAGGACAGAAATGCTGCAGAAAATCTGCGTCATTTTACAGTACGAGCATTAGGGATAGGATTTCAAAAAATTCCATCCACAGGCTGCAGAAAAAAATGCAGCATAAATTGACCCGTGCCGCGGATTTTACATCTACAGCAGGTCAATTTATACTGGGAATTTTCACACTTTCATATAAAGGGCTGAAATCCGTTGCAAATCTACATCAAAACCTGCACCATTCAGCACGGATTTGGTGCAAATTTTGTAGCTGCAGAAAATCCACTGAATTTGCAATGTGTGAAGAAACCAGAAATCTGGAAAGTCTCAAGAAACATTCGCTGTTTTTCAACTTTAGGCCACTCCCACACAAACACTTGTAAACACGCTGCGTTTTTCAGCGTTGAGAGCAGCGTTTTTACAGCATTATTTGTGTAGTAAGATGCAGGCAGTGTACACCGATGACATCACCTTTTTTCCCTCTCAGCGGCATTACAAGCAACGTATATAGCCAGTGTTTCTAAACGCATTCCATTAATTTCAAGGGCGTCAGAAACACGCTGCAACGCCTGAAAGTAGAACATGCAGCGTGACTTTTAACGAGCGTAATAAAAGCCAAAATGATCTTTTCGCCACACACGGCCAATCGCACTGCGGGCATCTTTTTATTGTTTTTTGCCACACACAGCCAATCGCACCACAGGCTCCCTTTTGTTACCGCACACAGCCAATCGCACTGCGGGCACATTTTTTTTGCCACACACAGCCAATCGCACTGCAGACATCTTTTCTTTCTTTTTGCAGCACACAGCCAATCGCACTGTGGCATTTTTTTTTCTTTTTGCCGCACACAGCCAATCGCACTGCGGGCATCTTTTAAAAAATGTTTCGACACACACAGCTCATCGCACCACAGGCACACTTTTTTTGCCACACACAGCCAATCGCAGTGCGGATATCTTTTTTTTCTTTTTGTGGCACACGGCCAATCGCACTGCGGGCATCTTTTTTTTTTCTTTTCGCCACACACAGCCAATCGCACCACAGGCACACTTTTTTGCCACACACAGCCAATTGCACTGCGGGCATCTTTTTTTTTTTTCTTTTTGCCACACACAGCCAATCGCACCACAGGCACACTTTTTTGCCCCACACAGCCAATCGCACTGTGGGCATCTTTTTTTTCTTTTTGCCACACACAGCCAATCGCACTGCGGGCATCTTTTTATTTTTCTTTTTGCCACACACAGCCAATCGCACTGCGGGTATCTTTTTTTTCTTTTTGCCACACACAGCCAATCACACTGCGGGCACCCTTTTTTGCAACACACACCCAATCGCACTGCGGCTATTTTTTTTTTCTTTTTCTTTTTGCCACACACAGCCAATCACACTGCGTGCATTTTTTTTTCATTTGCCACACACAGCCAATCGCACTGCGGGTATCTTTTTTTTTTCTTTTTGCCACACCCAGACAATCGCACTGCGGGCATCTTTTTTTTCTTTTTGCCACACACAGCCAATCACACAGTGGGCACCTTTTTTTTTCTTTTTGCCACACACAACCAATCGCACTGCGGGTATGTTTTTTTTTTTCTTTTCATTTTGCCACACACAGCCAATCGCACTGTGGGTGTCTTTTTTTTGCCACACACAGCCAATCGCACTGCGGGTATCTGTTTTTTTTTGTTGTTGTTTTTTGCCACACACAGCTAATTGCACCACAGGCACCCTTTTTTGCCACACACAGCGAATCACATTGCGGGCATCTTTTCTTTTTGCCACACACAGCCAATCACACTGCGGGCATCTTTCTTTTTTTTCTTTTTGCCACACACAGCCAATCGCACTGCGGGTATCTTTTTTTTTGCCACACACAGCCAATCGCACTGCGGGCATCTTTTTTTTTTCTTTTTGCCACACACAGCCAATCGCACTGCGGGCATCTTTTTTTTTTCTTTTTGCCACACACAGCCAATCGCACTGCGGGCTTTTTTTTGTTTTTTTCTTTTTGTCACACACAGCCAATCACACTGCGGGCAGTTTTTTTCTTTTTGCCACACACAGACAACCGCACCACAGGCATCCTTTTTTGCAACACACAGCCAATCGCACTGCGGCTATTTTTTATTTTTTGCCACACACAGCTTATTGCACCACAGGCACCCTTTTTTGCCACACACAGCGAATCGCATTGCGGGTATCTTTTCTTTTCTTTTTGCCACACACAGCCAATCACACTGCGGGCATCATTCTTTTTTTTCTTTTTGCCACACACAGCCAATCGCACTGTGGGTATCTTTTTTTTTTTTCTTTTTGCCACACACAGCCAATTGCACTGTGGGCATCTTTTTTTTTTCTTTTTGCCACACACAGCCAATCACACTGTGGCATTTTTTTTTTCTTTTTGCCGCACACAGCCAATCGCACTGCGGGCATCTTTTAAAAAATGTTTCGACACACACAGCTCATCGCACCACAGGCACACTTTTTTTGCCACACACAGCCAATCGCAGTGCGGATATCTTTTTTTTCTTTTTGTGGCACACGGCCAATCGCACTGCGGGCATCTTTTTTTTTTCTTTTCGCCACACACAGCCAATCGCACCACAGGCACACTTTTTTGCCACACACAGCCAATTGCACTGCGGGCATCTTTTTTTTTTTTCTTTTTGCCACACACAGCCAATCGCACCACAGGCACACTTTTTTGCCCCACACAGCCAATCGCACTGTGGGCATCTTTTTTTTCTTTTTGCCACACACAGCCAATCGCACTGCGGGCATCTTTTTATTTTTCTTTTTGCCACACACAGCCAATCGCACTGCGGGTATCTTTTTTTTCTTTTTGCCACACACAGCCAATCACACTGCGGGCACCCTTTTTTGCAACACACACCCAATCGCACTGCGGCTATTTTTTTTTTCTTTTTCTTTTTGCCACACACAGCCAATCACACTGCGTGCATTTTTTTTTTCATTTGCCACACACAGCCAATCGCACTGCGGGTATCTTTTTTTTTTCTTTTTGCCACACCCAGACAATCGCACTGCGGGCATCTTTTTTTTCTTTTTGCCACACACAGCCAATCACACTGCGGGCACCTTTTTTTTTCTTTTTGCCACACACAACCAATCGCACTGCGGGTATGTTTTTTATTTTCTTTTCATTTTGCCACACACAGCCAATCGCACTGTGGGTGTCTTTTTTTTGCCACACACAGCCAATCGCACTGCGGGTATCTGGTTTTTTTTGTTGTTGTTTTTTGCCACACACAGCTAATTGCACCACAGGCACCCTTTTTTGCCACACACAGCGAATCACATTGCGGGCATCTTTTCTTTTTGCCACACACAGCCAATCACACTGCGGGCATCTTTCTTTTTTTTCTTTTTGCCACACACAGCCAATCGCACTGCGGGTATCTTTTTTTTTGCCACACACAGCCAATCGCACTGCGGGCATCTATTTTTTTTCTTTTTGCCACACACAGCCAATCGCACTGCGGGCATCTTTTTTTTTTCTTTTTGCCACACACAGCCAATCGCACTGCGGGCTTTTTTTTGTTTTTTTCTTTTTGTCACACACAGCCAATCACACTGCGGGCAGTTTTTTTCTTTTTGCCACACACAGACAACCGCACCACAGGCATCCTTTTTTGCAACACACAGCCAATCGCACTGCGGCTATTTTTTATTTTTTGCCACACACAGCTTATTGCACCACAGGCACCCTTTTTTGCCACACACAGCGAATCGCATTGCGGGTATCTTTTCTTTTCTTTTTGCCACACACAGCCAATCACACTGCGGGCATCATTCTTTTTTTTCTTTTTGCCACACACAGCCAATCGCACTGTGGGTATCTTTTTTTTTTTTCTTTTTGCCACACACAGCCAATTGCACTGTGGGCATCTTTTTTTTTTCTTTTTGCCACACACAGCCAATCACACTGCGGGTATCTTCTTTTTTTTTTTCTTTTTGCCACACACAGGCAATCACACTGCGGGCATTTTTTTTCTTTTTGCCACACACAGCTAACCGCACCACAGGCACCCTTTGTTGCAACACACAGCCAATCACACTGCGTGCATTTTTTTTTTTGCCACACACAGCGAATCGCACTGCAGGTATCTTTTTTTTTTCTTTTTGCCACACACAGCCAATCGTACTGCGGGCATCTTTTTTTTCTTTTTGCCACACACAATCGCTCCACAGGCACCCTTTTTTGCCACACACAGCCAATCACACTACGGGCACCTTTTTTTTTCTTTTTGACACACACAACCAATCGCACTGCGGGTATGTTTTTATTCTTTTTTTCATTTTGCCACACACAGCCAATCGCACTGCGGGCGTCTTTTTTTTGCCACACACAGCCAATCGCACTGCGGGTATCTTTGGTTTTTTTGCCACACACAGCTAATTGCACCACAGGCACCCTTTTTTGCCACAGACAGCGAATCGCATTGCGGGTATCTTTGTTTTTTTTGCCACACACAGCTAATTGCACCACAGGCACCCTTTTTTGCCACACACAGCGAATCGCATTGCGGGCATCTTTTCTTTTTGCCACACAGCCAATCACACTGCGGGCATCTTTCTTTTTTTTCTTTTTGCCACACACAGCCAATCAAACTGTGGGTATCTTTTTTTTTTCTTTTTGCCACACACAGACAATCGCTTCACAGGCACCCTTTTTTGCCACACACAGCCAATCACACTGCGGGCACCTTTTTTTTTCTTTTTGACACACACAACCAATCGCACTGCGGGTATGTTTTTATTTTTCTTTTCATTTTGCCACACACAGCCAATCGCACTGCGGGTATCTTTGTTTTTTTTGCCACACACAGCTAATTGCACCACAGGCACCCTTTTTTGCCACACACAGCGAATCGCATTGCGGGCATCTTTTCTTTTTGCCACACACAGCCAATCACACTGCGGCAACTTTCTTTTTTTTCTTTTTGCCACACACAGCCAATCGCACTGCGGGCTTTTTTTTGTTTTTTTCTTTTTGCCACACACAGCCAATCGCACTGCGGGCACCTTTTTTTTTTTTTTGCCACACACAGCCAATCGCACTGCGGGCATCTTTTAATTTTTCTTTTTGCCACACGCAGTCAATCGCACCACAAGCACCCTTTTTTTCCACACAAAGCCAATCGCACTTCGGGCATCTTTTTTTTCCTTTTTGCCACACACAGACAATCGCAGTACGGCATTTTTTTTTCTTTTTGCCACACACAGCCAATCGCACTGCGGGCATCTTTTTTTTTTCTTTTTGCCACACACAGCCAATCGCACTGCAGGCATCTTTTTTTTTTTCTTTTTGCCACACACAGCCAATCGCACTGCGGGCATCTTTTTTTTTCTTTTTGCCACACACAGCCAATCGCACTGCGGGCATATTTTTATTTTTGCCACACACAGCCAATCGCACTGCGGGCTTCTTTTTTTTTTCTTTTTGCCACACACAGACAATCGCACCACAGGCACCCCTTTTTTGCCACACACAGCCAATCGCAGTGCGGCATTTTTTTTTCTTTTTGCCACACACAGCCAATCGCACTGCGGGCATCTTTTTTTTTCTTTTTGCCACACACAGCCAATCGCACTGCGGGCATATTTTTATTTTTGCCACACACAGCCAATCGCACTGCGGGCTTCTTTTTTTTTTTCTTTTTGCCACACACAGACAATCGCACCACAGGCACCCCTTTTTTGCCACACACAGCCAATCGCAGTGCGGCATTTTTTTTTCTTTTTGCCACACACAGCCAATCGCACTGCGGGCATCTGGGGTTTTTTTGCCACACACAGCCAATCGCACTGCGGGCATCTTTTTATTTTTCTTTTTGCCACACGCAGTCAATCGCACCACAAGCACCCTTTTTTTCCACACACAGCCAATCGCACTTCGGGCATCTTTTTTTTCCTTTTTGCCACACACAGACAATCGCAGTGCGGCATTTTTTTTTCTTTTTGCCACACACAGCCAATCGCACTGCGGGCATCTTTTTTTTTTCTTTTTGCCACACACAGCCAATCGCACTGCAGGCATCTTTTTTTTTTTTCTTTTTGCCACACACAGCCAATCGCACTGCGGGCATCTTTTTTTTTCTTTTTGCCACACACAGCCAATCGCACTGCGGGCATATTTTTACTTTTGCCACACACAGCCAATCGCACTGCGGGCTTCTTTTTTTTTTCTTTTTGCCACACACAGACAATCGCACCACAGGCACCCCTTTTTTGCCACACACAGCCAATCGCAGTGCGGCATTTTTTTTTCTTTTTGCCACACACAGCCAATCGCACTGCGGGCATCTTTTTTTTCCTTTTTGCCACACACAGCCAATCGCACTGCGGGCATACTTTTATTTTTGCCACACACAGCCAATCGCACTGCGGGCTTCTTTTTTTTTTCTTTTTGCCACACACAGACAATCGCACCACAGGCACCCCTTTTTTGCCACACACAGCCAATCGCAGTGCGGCATTTTTTTTTCTTTTTGCCACACACAGCCAATCGCACTGCGGGCATCTGGGGTTTTTTTGCCACACACAGCCAATCGCACTGCGGGCACTTTTCTTTTTGCCACACACAGCCAATCGCACTGCGGGCATCTTTTTTTTTTTTTTTTTTTGCCACACGCAGCCAATCGCACCATAAGCACACTTTTTTGCCACACATAGCCAATCGCATTGCGAGCATTTTTTTCTTTTTCTTTTTGCCACACACAGCCAATCGCACTGCAGGCATCTTTTTTTTCCTTTTTGCCACACACAGACAATCGCACCACAGGCACCCTTTTTTTCCACACACAGCCAATCGCACTTCGGGCATCTTTTTTATTTTTTTTTTGCCACACACAGCGAATCGCACTGCGGGCATCTTTTTATTTTTATTTTTGCCACACGCAGTCAATCGCACCACAAGAACACTTTTTTTCCACACACAGCCAATCGCACTGCGGCATTTTTTTATTTTTTTTTTAGCCACACACAGCCAATCGCACTGCGGGCATCTTTTTATTTTTCTTTTTGCCACACGCAGTCAATCGCACCACAAGCACACTTTTTTTCCACACACAGCCAATCGCACCGCGGCATTTTTTTATTTTTTTTTGCCACACACAGCCAATCGCACTGCGGGCATCTTTTTTTTTTCTTTTTGCCACACACAGTCAATCGCACTGCGGGCGTCTTTTTTTTTCTTTTTGCCACACACAGCCAATCGCACTGCGGGCATCTTTTTTTTTTTTCTATTTGCCACACACAGCCAATCGCACTGCGGGCATCTTTTTTATTATTTTTTCGACATACACAGCTAATCGCACCACAGGCACCCTTTTTTGCCACACACAGCTATTCACACTGTGGGCATATTTTTTTTTTGCCCCACACAGCCAATCGCACTGCGGGCAATTTTTTTTTTCTTTTTGCCACACACAGCCAATCGCACTGCGGGCATCTTTTTCTTTTTCTTTTTGCCACACACAGTCAATCGCACCAGAAGCACACTTTTTTTCCACACACAGCCAATCACACTGCGGGCATCTTTTTATTTTTCTTTTTGCCACACACAGTCAATCGCACCAGAAGCACACTTTTTTTCCACACACAGCCAATCACACTGCGGGCATCTTTTTTTTTCTTTTTGCCACACACAGCCAATCGCACTGCGGGCATCTTTTTATTTTTATTTTTGCCACACACAGCCAATCGCACTGTGGGCATCTTTTTTTTTCTTTTTGCCACACACAGCCAATCGCACTGCGGGCATATTTTTATTTTTGCCACACACAGTCAATCGCACCACAAGCACACTTTTTTTCCACACACAGCCAATCGCACTGCTGGCATCTTTTTTTGCTTTTTGCCACACACAGCGAATCGCACTGCGGGCATCTTTTTTTTTCTTTTTGCCACACACAGCCAATCGCACTGCGGGCCTCTTTTTTATTATTTTTTCAACATACACAGCTAATCGCACCACAGGCACCCTTTTTTGCCACACACAGCTATTTACACTGCGGGCATTTTTTTTTTTTTTGCCCCACACAGCCAATCGCACTGCGGGCAATTTTTTTTTTCGTTTTGCTACACACAGCCAATCGCACTGCGGGCATCTTTTTTTTTTTTTAGCCACACACAGCCAATCGTACTGCGGGCATCTTTTTATTTTTCTTTTTGCCACACGCAGTCAATCGCACCACAAGCACACTTTTTTTCCACACACAGCCAATCGCACTGCGGCATTTTGTTATTTTTTTTTGCCACACACAGCCACTTGCACTGCGGGCATCTTTTTTTTTTCTTTTTGCCACACACAGCGAATCGCACTGCAGGTATCTTTTTTTTTTCTTTTTGCCACACACAGCCAATCGTACTGCGGGCATCTTTTTTTTCTTTTTGCCACACACAATCGCTCCACAGGCACCCTTTTTTGCCACACACAGCCAATCACACTACGGGCACCTTTTTTTTTCTTTTTGACACACACAACCAATCGCACTGCGGGTATGTTTTTATTCTTTTTTTCATTTTGCCACACACAGCCAATCGCACTGCGGGCGTCTTTTTTTTGCCACACACAGCCAATCGCACTGCGGGTATCTTTGGTTTTTTTGCCACACACAGCTAATTGCACCACAGGCACCCTTTTTTGCCACAGACAGCGAATCGCATTGCGGGTATCTTTGTTTTTTTTGCCACACACAGCTAATTGCACCACAGGCACCCTTTTTTGCCACACACAGCGAATCGCATTGCGGGCATCTTTTCTTTTTGCCACACAGCCAATCACACTGCGGGCATCTTTCTTTTTTTTCTTTTTGCCACACACAGCCAATCAAACTGTGGGTATCTTTTTTTTTTCTTTTTGCCACACACAGACAATCGCTTCACAGGCACCCTTTTTTGCCACACACAGCCAATCACACTGCGGGCACCTTTTTTTTTCTTTTTGACACACACAACCAATCGCACTGCGGGTATGTTTTTATTTTTCTTTTCATTTTGCCACACACAGCCAATCGCACTGCGGGTATCTTTGTTTTTTTTGCCACACACAGCTAATTGCACCACAGGCACCCTTTTTTGCCACACACAGCGAATCGCATTGCGGGCATCTTTTCTTTTTGCCACACACAGCCAATCACACTGCGGCAACTTTCTTTTTTTTCTTTTTGCCACACACAGCCAATCGCACTGCGGGCTTTTTTTTGTTTTTTTCTTTTTGCCACACACAGCCAATCGCACTGCGGGCACCTTTTTTTTTTTTTTGCCACACACAGCCAATCGCACTGCGGGCATCTTTTAATTTTTCTTTTTGCCACACGCAGTCAATCGCACCACAAGCACCCTTTTTTTCCACACAAAGCTAATCGCACTTCGGGCATCTTTTTTTTCCTTTTTGCCACACACAGACAATCGCAGTACGGCATTTTTTTTTCTTTTTGCCACACACAGCCAATCGCACTGCGGGCATCTTTTTTTTTTCTTTTTGCCACACACAGCCAATCGCACTGCAGGCATCTTTTTTTTTTTCTTTTTGCCACACACAGCCAATCGCACTGCGGGCATCTTTTTTTTTCTTTTTGCCACACACAGCCAATCGCACTGCGGGCATATTTTTATTTTTGCCACACACAGCCAATCGCACTGCGGGCTTCTTTTTTTTTTCTTTTTGCCACACACAGACAATCGCACCACAGGCACCCCTTTTTTGCCACACACAGCCAATCGCAGTGCGGCATTTTTTTTTCTTTTTGCCACACACAGCCAATCGCACTGCGGGCATCTTTTTTTTTCTTTTTGCCACACACAGCCAATCGCACTGCGGGCATATTTTTATTTTTGCCACACACAGCCAATCGCACTGCGGGCTTCTTTTTTTTTTTCTTTTTGCCACACACAGACAATCGCACCACAGGCACCCCTTTTTTGCCACACACAGCCAATCGCAGTGCGGCATTTTTTTTTCTTTTTGCCACACACAGCCAATCGCACTGCGGGCATCTGGGGTTTTTTTGCCACACACAGCCAATCGCACTGCGGGCATCTTTTTATTTTTCTTTTTGCCACACGCAGTCAATCGCACCACAAGCACCCTTTTTTTCCACACACAGCCAATCGCACTTCGGGCATCTTTTTTTTCCTTTTTGCCACACACAGACAATCGCAGTGCGGCATTTTTTTTTCTTTTTGCCACACACAGCCAATCGCACTGCGGGCATCTTTTTTTTTTCTTTTTGCCACACACAGCCAATCGCACTGCAGGCATCTTTTTTTTTTTTCTTTTTGCCACACACAGCCAATCGCACTGCGGGCATCTTTTTTTTTCTTTTTGCCACACACAGCCAATCGCACTGCGGGCATATTTTTACTTTTGCCACACACAGCCAATCGCACTGCGGGCTTCTTTTTTTTTTCTTTTTGCCACACACAGACAATCGCACCACAGGCACCCCTTTTTTGCCACACACAGCCAATCGCAGTGCGGCATTTTTTTTTCTTTTTGCCACACACAGCCAATCGCACTGCGGGCATCTTTTTTTTCCTTTTTGCCACACACAGCCAATCGCACTGCGGGCATACTTTTATTTTTGCCACACACAGCCAATCGCACTGCGGGCTTCTTTTTTTTTTCTTTTTGCCACACACAGACAATCGCACCACAGGCACCCCTTTTTTGCCACACACAGCCAATCGCAGTGCGGCATTTTTTTTTCTTTTTGCCACACACAGCCAATCGCACTGCGGGCATCTGGGGTTTTTTTGCCACACACAGCCAATCGCACTGCGGGCACTTTTCTTTTTGCCACACACAGCCAATCGCACTGCGGGCATCTTTTTTTTTTTTTTTTTTTGCCACACGCAGCCAATCGCACCATAAGCACACTTTTTTGCCACACATAGCCAATCGCATTGCGAGCATTTTTTTCTTTTTCTTTTTGCCACACACAGCCAATCGCACTGCAGGCATCTTTTTTTTCCTTTTTGCCACACACAGACAATCGCACCACAGGCACCCTTTTTTTCCACACACAGCCAATCGCACTTCGGGCATCTTTTTTATTTTTTTTTTGCCACACACAGCGAATCGCACTGCGGGCATCTTTTTATTTTTATTTTTGCCACACGCAGTCAATCGCACCACAAGAACACTTTTTTTCCACACACAGCCAATCGCACTGCGGCATTTTTTTATTTTTTTTTTAGCCACACACAGCCAATCGCACTGCGGGCATCTTTTTATTTTTCTTTTTGCCACACGCAGTCAATCGCACCACAAGCACACTTTTTTTCCACACACAGCCAATCGCACCGCGGCATTTTTTTATTTTTTTTTGCCACACACAGCCAATCGCACTGCGGGCATCTTTTTTTTTTCTTTTTGCCACACACAGTCAATCGCACTGCGGGCGTCTTTTTTTTTCTTTTTGCCACACACAGCCAATCGCACTGCGGGCATCTTTTTTTTTTTTCTATTTGCCACACACAGCCAATCGCACTGCGGGCATCTTTTTTATTATTTTTTCGACATACACAGCTAATCGCACCACAGGCACCCTTTTTTGCCACACACAGCTATTCACACTGTGGGCATATTTTTTTTTTGCCCCACACAGCCAATCGCACTGCGGGCAATTTTTTTTTTCTTTTTGCCACACACAGCCAATCGCACTGCGGGCATCTTTTTCTTTTTCTTTTTGCCACACACAGTCAATCGCACCAGAAGCACACTTTTTTTCCACACACAGCCAATCACACTGCGGGCATCTTTTTATTTTTCTTTTTGCCACACACAGTCAATCGCACCAGAAGCACACTTTTTTTCCACACACAGCCAATCACACTGCGGGCATCTTTTTTTTTCTTTTTGCCACACACAGCCAATCGCACTGCGGGCATCTTTTTATTTTTATTTTTGCCACACACAGCCAATCGCACTGTGGGCATCTTTTTTTTTCTTTTTGCCACACACAGCCAATCGCACTGCGGGCATATTTTTATTTTTGCCACACACAGTCAATCGCACCACAAGCACACTTTTTTTCCACACACAGCCAATCGCACTGCTGGCATCTTTTTTTGCTTTTTGCCACACACAGCGAATCGCACTGCGGGCATCTTTTTTTTTCTTTTTGCCACACACAGCCAATCGCACTGCGGGCCTCTTTTTTATTATTTTTTCAACATACACAGCTAATCGCACCACAGGCACCCTTTTTTGCCACACACAGCTATTTACACTGCGGGCATTTTTTTTTTTTTTGCCCCACACAGCCAATCGCACTGCGGGCAATTTTTTTTTTCGTTTTGCTACACACAGCCAATCGCACTGCGGGCATCTTTTTTTTTTTTTAGCCACACACAGCCAATCGTACTGCGGGCATCTTTTTATTTTTCTTTTTGCCACACGCAGTCAATCGCACCACAAGCACACTTTTTTTCCACACACAGCCAATCGCACTGCGGCATTTTGTTATTTTTTTTTGCCACACACAGCCACTTGCACTGCGGGCATCTTTTTTTTTTCTTTTTGCCACACACAGCTATTTACACTGCGGGCATTTTTTTTTTTTTTGCCCCACACAGCCAATCGCACTGCGGGCAATTTTTTTTTTCGTTTTGCTACACACAGCCAATCGCACTGCGGGCATTTTTTTTTTTTTAGCCACACACAGCCAATCGCACTGCGGGCATCTTTTTATTTTTCTTTTTGCCACACACAGTCAATCGCACCACAAGCACACTTTTTTTCCACACACAGCCAATCGCACTGCGGCATTTTTTAATTTTTTTTTGCCACACACAGCCAATCGCATTGCGGGCATCTTTTTTTTTTCTTTTTGCCACACACAGCCAATCGCACTGCGGGCATCTTTTTTTTTCTTTTTGCCACACACAGCCAATCGCACTGTGGGCATCTTTTTTTTTCTTTTTTCCACACACAGTCAATCACACTGCGGGCATCTTTTTTTTTCTTTATGCCACACACAGCCAATCGCACTGCGGGCATCTTTTTATTTTTCTTTTTGCCACACACAGCCAATCGCACTGTGGGCATATTTTTTTTTCTTTTTTCCACACACAGTCAATCACACTGCGGGCATCTTTTTTTTTCTTTATGCCACACACAGCCAATCGCACTGCGGGCATCTTTTTATTTTTCTATTTGCCACACACAGCCAATCGCACTGCGGGCATCTTTTTTATTATTTTTTCGACATACACAGCTAATCGCACCACAGGCACCCTTTTTTGCCACACACAGCTATTCACACTGTGGGCATATTTTTTTTTTGCCCCACACAGCCAATCGCACTGCGGGCAATTTTTTTTTTCTTTTTGCCACACACAGCCAATCGCACTGCGGGCATCTTTTTCTTTTTCTTTTTGCCACACACAGTCAATCGCACCAGAAGCACACTTTTTTTCCACACACAGCCAATCACACTGCGGGCATCTTTTTATTTTTCTTTTTGCCACACACAGTCAATCGCACCAGAAGCACACTTTTTTTCCACACACAGCCAATCACACTGCGGGCATCTTTTTTTTTCTTTTTGCCACACACAGCCAATCGCACTGCGGGCATCTTTTTATTTTTATTTTTGCCACACACAGCCAATCGCACTGTGGGCATCTTTTTTTTTCTTTTTGCCACACACAGCCAATCGCACTGCGGGCATATTTTTATTTTTGCCACACACAGTCAATCGCACCACAAGCACACTTTTTTTCCACACACAGCCAATCGCACTGCTGGCATCTTTTTTTGCTTTTTGCCACACACAGCGAATCGCACTGCGGGCATCTTTTTTTTTCTTTTTGCCACACACAGCCAATCGCACTGCGGGCCTCTTTTTTATTATTTTTTCAACATACACAGCTAATCGCACCACAGGCACCCTTTTTTGCCACACACAGCTATTTACACTGCGGGCATTTTTTTTTTTTTTGCCCCACACAGCCAATCGCACTGCGGGCAATTTTTTTTTTCGTTTTGCTACACACAGCCAATCGCACTGCGGGCATCTTTTTTTTTTTTTAGCCACACACAGCCAATCGTACTGCGGGCATCTTTTTATTTTTCTTTTTGCCACACGCAGTCAATCGCACCACAAGCACACTTTTTTTCCACACACAGCCAATCGCACTGCGGCATTTTGTTATTTTTTTTTGCCACACACAGCCACTTGCACTGCGGGCATCTTTTTTTTTTCTTTTTGCCACACACAGCGAATCGCACTGCAGGTATCTTTTTTTTTTCTTTTTGCCACACACAGCCAATCGTACTGCGGGCATCTTTTTTTTCTTTTTGCCACACACAATCGCTCCACAGGCACCCTTTTTTGCCACACACAGCCAATCACACTACGGGCACCTTTTTTTTTCTTTTTGACACACACAACCAATCGCACTGCGGGTATGTTTTTATTCTTTTTTTCATTTTGCCACACACAGCCAATCGCACTGCGGGCGTCTTTTTTTTGCCACACACAGCCAATCGCACTGCGGGTATCTTTGGTTTTTTTGCCACACACAGCTAATTGCACCACAGGCACCCTTTTTTGCCACAGACAGCGAATCGCATTGCGGGTATCTTTGTTTTTTTTGCCACACACAGCTAATTGCACCACAGGCACCCTTTTTTGCCACACACAGCGAATCGCATTGCGGGCATCTTTTCTTTTTGCCACACAGCCAATCACACTGCGGGCATCTTTCTTTTTTTTCTTTTTGCCACACACAGCCAATCAAACTGTGGGTATCTTTTTTTTTTCTTTTTGCCACACACAGACAATCGCTTCACAGGCACCCTTTTTTGCCACACACAGCCAATCACACTGCGGGCACCTTTTTTTTTCTTTTTGACACACACAACCAATCGCACTGCGGGTATGTTTTTATTTTTCTTTTCATTTTGCCACACACAGCCAATCGCACTGCGGGTATCTTTGTTTTTTTTGCCACACACAGCTAATTGCACCACAGGCACCCTTTTTTGCCACACACAGCGAATCGCATTGCGGGCATCTTTTCTTTTTGCCACACACAGCCAATCACACTGCGGCAACTTTCTTTTTTTTCTTTTTGCCACACACAGCCAATCGCACTGCGGGCTTTTTTTTGTTTTTTTCTTTTTGCCACACACAGCCAATCGCACTGCGGGCACCTTTTTTTTTTTTTTGCCACACACAGCCAATCGCACTGCGGGCATCTTTTAATTTTTCTTTTTGCCACACGCAGTCAATCGCACCACAAGCACCCTTTTTTTCCACACAAAGCTAATCGCACTTCGGGCATCTTTTTTTTCCTTTTTGCCACACACAGACAATCGCAGTACGGCATTTTTTTTTCTTTTTGCCACACACAGCCAATCGCACTGCGGGCATCTTTTTTTTTTCTTTTTGCCACACACAGCCAATCGCACTGCAGGCATCTTTTTTTTTTTCTTTTTGCCACACACAGCCAATCGCACTGCGGGCATCTTTTTTTTTCTTTTTGCCACACACAGCCAATCGCACTGCGGGCATATTTTTATTTTTGCCACACACAGCCAATCGCACTGCGGGCTTCTTTTTTTTTTCTTTTTGCCACACACAGACAATCGCACCACAGGCACCCCTTTTTTGCCACACACAGCCAATCGCAGTGCGGCATTTTTTTTTCTTTTTGCCACACACAGCCAATCGCACTGCGGGCATCTTTTTTTTTCTTTTTGCCACACACAGCCAATCGCACTGCGGGCATATTTTTATTTTTGCCACACACAGCCAATCGCACTGCGGGCTTCTTTTTTTTTTTCTTTTTGCCACACACAGACAATCGCACCACAGGCACCCCTTTTTTGCCACACACAGCCAATCGCAGTGCGGCATTTTTTTTTCTTTTTGCCACACACAGCCAATCGCACTGCGGGCATCTGGGGTTTTTTTGCCACACACAGCCAATCGCACTGCGGGCATCTTTTTATTTTTCTTTTTGCCACACGCAGTCAATCGCACCACAAGCACCCTTTTTTTCCACACACAGCCAATCGCACTTCGGGCATCTTTTTTTTCCTTTTTGCCACACACAGACAATCGCAGTGCGGCATTTTTTTTTCTTTTTGCCACACACAGCCAATCGCACTGCGGGCATCTTTTTTTTTTCTTTTTGCCACACACAGCCAATCGCACTGCAGGCATCTTTTTTTTTTTTCTTTTTGCCACACACAGCCAATCGCACTGCGGGCATCTTTTTTTTTCTTTTTGCCACACACAGCCAATCGCACTGCGGGCATATTTTTACTTTTGCCACACACAGCCAATCGCACTGCGGGCTTCTTTTTTTTTTCTTTTTGCCACACACAGACAATCGCACCACAGGCACCCCTTTTTTGCCACACACAGCCAATCGCAGTGCGGCATTTTTTTTTCTTTTTGCCACACACAGCCAATCGCACTGCGGGCATCTTTTTTTTCCTTTTTGCCACACACAGCCAATCGCACTGCGGGCATACTTTTATTTTTGCCACACACAGCCAATCGCACTGCGGGCTTCTTTTTTTTTTCTTTTTGCCACACACAGACAATCGCACCACAGGCACCCCTTTTTTGCCACACACAGCCAATCGCAGTGCGGCATTTTTTTTTCTTTTTGCCACACACAGCCAATCGCACTGCGGGCATCTGGGGTTTTTTTGCCACACACAGCCAATCGCACTGCGGGCACTTTTCTTTTTGCCACACACAGCCAATCGCACTGCGGGCATCTTTTTTTTTTTTTTTTTTTGCCACACGCAGCCAATCGCACCATAAGCACACTTTTTTGCCACACATAGCCAATCGCATTGCGAGCATTTTTTTCTTTTTCTTTTTGCCACACACAGCCAATCGCACTGCAGGCATCTTTTTTTTCCTTTTTGCCACACACAGACAATCGCACCACAGGCACCCTTTTTTTCCACACACAGCCAATCGCACTTCGGGCATCTTTTTTATTTTTTTTTTGCCACACACAGCGAATCGCACTGCGGGCATCTTTTTATTTTTATTTTTGCCACACGCAGTCAATCGCACCACAAGAACACTTTTTTTCCACACACAGCCAATCGCACTGCGGCATTTTTTTATTTTTTTTTTAGCCACACACAGCCAATCGCACTGCGGGCATCTTTTTATTTTTCTTTTTGCCACACGCAGTCAATCGCACCACAAGCACACTTTTTTTCCACACACAGCCAATCGCACCGCGGCATTTTTTTATTTTTTTTTGCCACACACAGCCAATCGCACTGCGGGCATCTTTTTTTTTTCTTTTTGCCACACACAGTCAATCGCACTGCGGGCGTCTTTTTTTTTCTTTTTGCCACACACAGCCAATCGCACTGCGGGCATCTTTTTTTTTTTTCTATTTGCCACACACAGCCAATCGCACTGCGGGCATCTTTTTTATTATTTTTTCGACATACACAGCTAATCGCACCACAGGCACCCTTTTTTGCCACACACAGCTATTCACACTGTGGGCATATTTTTTTTTTGCCCCACACAGCCAATCGCACTGCGGGCAATTTTTTTTTTCTTTTTGCCACACACAGCCAATCGCACTGCGGGCATCTTTTTCTTTTTCTTTTTGCCACACACAGTCAATCGCACCAGAAGCACACTTTTTTTCCACACACAGCCAATCACACTGCGGGCATCTTTTTATTTTTCTTTTTGCCACACACAGTCAATCGCACCAGAAGCACACTTTTTTTCCACACACAGCCAATCACACTGCGGGCATCTTTTTTTTTCTTTTTGCCACACACAGCCAATCGCACTGCGGGCATCTTTTTATTTTTATTTTTGCCACACACAGCCAATCGCACTGTGGGCATCTTTTTTTTTCTTTTTGCCACACACAGCCAATCGCACTGCGGGCATATTTTTATTTTTGCCACACACAGTCAATCGCACCACAAGCACACTTTTTTTCCACACACAGCCAATCGCACTGCTGGCATCTTTTTTTGCTTTTTGCCACACACAGCGAATCGCACTGCGGGCATCTTTTTTTTTCTTTTTGCCACACACAGCCAATCGCACTGCGGGCCTCTTTTTTATTATTTTTTCAACATACACAGCTAATCGCACCACAGGCACCCTTTTTTGCCACACACAGCTATTTACACTGCGGGCATTTTTTTTTTTTTTGCCCCACACAGCCAATCGCACTGCGGGCAATTTTTTTTTTCGTTTTGCTACACACAGCCAATCGCACTGCGGGCATCTTTTTTTTTTTTTAGCCACACACAGCCAATCGTACTGCGGGCATCTTTTTATTTTTCTTTTTGCCACACGCAGTCAATCGCACCACAAGCACACTTTTTTTCCACACACAGCCAATCGCACTGCGGCATTTTGTTATTTTTTTTTGCCACACACAGCCACTTGCACTGCGGGCATCTTTTTTTTTTCTTTTTGCCACACACAGCTATTTACACTGCGGGCATTTTTTTTTTTTTTGCCCCACACAGCCAATCGCACTGCGGGCAATTTTTTTTTTCGTTTTGCTACACACAGCCAATCGCACTGCGGGCATTTTTTTTTTTTTAGCCACACACAGCCAATCGCACTGCGGGCATCTTTTTATTTTTCTTTTTGCCACACACAGTCAATCGCACCACAAGCACACTTTTTTTCCACACACAGCCAATCGCACTGCGGCATTTTTTAATTTTTTTTTGCCACACACAGCCAATCGCATTGCGGGCATCTTTTTTTTTTCTTTTTGCCACACACAGCCAATCGCACTGCGGGCATCTTTTTTTTTCTTTTTGCCACACACAGCCAATCGCACTGTGGGCATCTTTTTTTTTCTTTTTTCCACACACAGTCAATCACACTGCGGGCATCTTTTTTTTTCTTTATGCCACACACAGCCAATCGCACTGCGGGCATCTTTTTATTTTTCTTTTTGCCACACACAGCCAATCGCACTGTGGGCATATTTTTTTTTCTTTTTTCCACACACAGTCAATCGCACCAGAAGCACCCTTTTTTTCCACACACAGCCAATCACACTGCGGGCATCTTTTTTTTTCTTTATGCCACACACAGCCAATCGCACTGCGGGCATCTTTTTATTTTTCTTTTTGCCACACACAGCCAATCGCACTGTGGGCATCTTTTTTTTTCTTTTTTCCACACACAGTCAATCGCACCAGAAGCACACTTTTTTTCCACACACAGCCAATCGCACTGCTGGCATCTTTTTTTTTTTTTCTTTTTGCCACACACAGCCAATCGCACTGCGGGCATCTTTTTTATTATTTTTTCAACATACACAGCTAATCGCACCACAGGCACCCTTTTTTTGCCACACACAGCTATTTACACTGCGGGCATTTTTTTTTTTTGCCCCACACAGCCAATTGCACTGCGGGAAATTTATTTTTTCTTTTTGCTACACACAGCCAATCGCACTGCGGGCATCTTTTTTTTTTTTTAGCCACACACAGCCAATCGTACTGCGGGCATCTTTTTATTTTTCTTTTTGCCACACGCAGTCAATCGCACCACAAGCACACTTTTTTTCCACACACAGCCAATCGCACTGCGGCATTTTGTAATTTTTTTTTGCCACACACAGCCACTCGCACTGCGGGCATGTTTTTTCTTTCTTTTTGCCACACACAGCTATTTACACTGCGGGCATTTTTTTTTTTTTTTGCCCCACACAGCCAATCGCACTGCGGGCAATTTATTTTTTCGTTTTGCTACACACAGCCAATCGCACTGCGGGCATTTTTTTTTTTTTTAGCCACACACAGCCAATCGCACTGCGGGCATCTTTTTATTTTTCTTTTTGCCACACACAGTCAATCGCACCACAAGCACACTTTTTTTCCACACACAGCCAATCGCACTGCGGCATTTTTTAATTTTTTTTTGCCACACACAGCCAATCGCATTGCGGGCATCTTTTTTTTTTCTTTTTGCCACACACAGCCAATCGCACTGCGGGCATCTTTTTTTTTCTTTTTGCCACACACAGCCAATCGCACTGCGGGCATCTTTTTTTTTTTTCTTTTTGCCACACACAGCCAATCGCACTGCGGGCATCTTTTTTATTATTTTTTCGACATACACAGCTAATCGTACCACAGGCACCCTTTTTTGCCACACACAGCTATTCACACTGTGGGCATTTTTTTTTTTTTGCCCCACACAGCCAATCGCACTGCGGGCAATTTTTTTTTTCTTTTTGCCACACACAGCCAATCGCACTGCGGGCATCTTTTTTTTGTCTTTTTGCTACACACAGCCAATCGCACTGCGGGCATCTTTTTTTTTCTTTTTGCTACACACAGCCAATCGCACTGCGGGCATCTTTTTTATTATTTTTTCGACATACACAGCTAATCGCACCACAGGCACCCTTTTTTGCCACACACAGCTATTCACACTGTGGGCATATTTTTTTTTTTGCCCCGCACAGCCAATCGCACTGCGGGCATCTTTTTATTTTTCTTTTTGCCACACGCAGTCAATCGCACCAGAAGCACACTTTTTTTCCACACACAGCCAATCGCACTTCGGGCATCTTTTTTTTCCTTTTTGCCACACACAGACAATCGCACCACAGGCACCCCTTTTTTACCACACACAGCCAATCGCACTGCGGCATTTTTTTTTCTTTTTGCCACACACAGCCAATCGCACTGCGGGCATCTTTTTTTTTTCTTTTTGCCACACACAGTCAATCGCACTGCAGGCATCTTTTTTTTTTCTTTATGCCACACACAGCCAATCGCACTGCGGGCATCTTTTTTTTTCTTTTTGCCACACACAGCCAATCGCACTGCGGGCATATTTTTATTTTTATTTTTGCCACACACAGCCAATCGCACTGCGGGCTTCTTTTTTTTTCTTTTTGCCACACACAGACAATCGCACCACAGGCACCCCTTTTTGCCACACACAGCCAATCGCACTGCAGCATTTTTTTTTTCTTTTTGCCACACACAGCCAATCGCACTGCGGGCATCTGGGGTTTTTTTGCCACACACAGCCAATCGCACTGCGGGCACTTTTCTTTTTGCCACACACAGCCAATCGCACTGCGGGCATCTTTTTTTTGCCACACACAGCCAATCGTACTGCGGGCATCTTTTTTTTTTTCTTTTTGCCACACGCAGCCAATCGCACCATAAGCACACTTTTTTGCCACACATAGCCAATCGCATTGCGAGCATTTTTTTCTTTTTCTTTTTGCCACACACAGCCAATCGCACTGCAGGCATCTTTTTTTTCCTTTTTGCCACACACAGACAATCGCACCACAGGCACCCTTTTTTTCCACACACAGCCAATCGCACTTCGGGCATCTTTTTTATTTTTTTTTTGCCAAACACAGCCGATCGCACTGCGGGCATCTTTTTTTTTTTTCTTTTTGCCACACACAGCCAATCGCACTGCGAGCATCTTTTTTTATTATTTTTCGACATATACAGCTAATCGCACCACAGGCACCCTTTTTTGCCACACACAGCTATTCACACTGCGGGCATCTTTTTTTTTTCTTTTTGCCACACACAGGCAATCGCACTGCGGGCATCTTTTTTATTATTTTTTTGCCACACGCATAACCAATTGCACCATGGGCATGAATTTTAAAAAGGGAGGGTTTTTTGGACAAAACACATAAGATCCAGCTGTCCAACTTCCATTTTCATCCCATTTCCTCTCCCCTGGGGTCCCTCTATCCATTTCATTTCCATTCCTCTACACTATTGTCACTACAGGGGGATGTTTTACCTGTAAGGACTGATATCTACCGTTGTATGTATAAAATACTCCGGGTCCCCTGCAGCATGTTACACATATATAGCCAATACACTCCGGCAGAGACCTTTTATGGGCTGTGTATGGCACTGCGCATGCCTGTGAATCTGTTGTCACGGACATGCACAGTCTGATTTTCTGTTTTTAATTCCCTGCTCTGAACAGCGCAGGGATGCGTATGGAAACACTGCCTGTATGCAATGTCATTTTGGTATATCAGGAACACAAAAAAAAATAGGGGAGTAAAATCACCATATGGGTAAAATCCCGAAAAAGTGGTCCTTATGGGTTTTTAAAAAATGTTTTTTGCTGCAGTTTAGCAGCAAAGCGCATCAAAAAGACACAAAAAAATGCAACTGCAGTATAAAGGAATTACTTGTATATTAGATGTTCTTTAGCAAGCGGCTGAGAATACAATCCCCTCATATAAAAGTGTTTCCCATTATATCCAACAATCACCGGCTCAGTATATAAACATGAAAACACAAGTCTAGAGAAATGTGACACTTATCTGTGAGCGGCCAGAAGCTCCTCCGGACAGGGATGATGTAGGCTGCTAACAGCGAGCAGCAGCGGTTATATCCACGTAACGTCCACCTAGAGCGTCCAGAAGTTCCTCTCGGACAGGGATGATGTAGGCTGCTAACAGCGAGCAGCAGCGGTTATATCCACGTTACGTCCACCTAGAGCGTCCAGAAGTTCCTATCGGACAGGGATGATGTAGGCTGCTAACAGCGAGCAGCAGCGGTTATATCCACATAACGTCCACCTAGAGCGTCCAGAAGTTCCTATCGGACAGGGATGATGTAGGCTGCTAACAGCGAGCAGCAGCGGTTATATCCACGTTACGTCCACCTAGAGCGTCCAGAAGTTCCTATCGGACAGGGATGATGTAGGCTGCTAACAGCGAGCAGCAGCGGTTATATCCACATAACGTCCACCTAGAGCGTCCAGAAGCTCCTCTCGGACAGGGATGATGTAGGCTGCTAACAGCAAGCAGTAGCGGTTATATCCACGTAATGTCCACCTAGAGCGCCCAGAAGTTCCTATTGGACAGGGATGATGTAGGCTGCTAACAGCGAGCAGTAGCGGTTATATCCACATAACGTCCACCTAGAGCGTCCAGAAGTTCCTCTCGGACAGGGATGATGTAGGCAGCTAACAGCGAGCATCAGTGGTTATATCCATCTAACGTCCACCTAGAGTGTCCAGAAGTTACTCTCGGACAGGGATAATGGAGGCTGCTAACAGCGAGCAGCAGTGGTTATATCCACGTAACGTCCACCTAGAGCGCCCAGAAGCTCCTCTCGGACAGGGATGATGTACGCAGCCAACGGTTAAGGAGAAGTTATGGGGTGTAGCAGAGGCAGCAGAGCTCCAGTGACTGTTGTAGTGCAGCTGCTGCAGGAACTTCCTGTGTGGACGGGTTCTATCTGCTTCTAGAACTGCAGACCGCTGTGACCTCACAGGAATTCCATGGAAACCCCTGTGACCTCACTCGACCACACATACATACACCTCTCTAACCAGGGATCTTCTATACATTTTAGGCTAATTTCACACATATTACGTGAATCCACAATGGAATTCTGCAGAATAATCCACAACAAATTCTGCACGTGATTTTACGGAGGATTTTGGCGCAGATTCCACTCAGGTATTCGATTCAGGGTAAATTTACATGCAGGTCCTCTCATGTCGTGTACATACGTATTTGGTATCGCTGCGTCCGCAAAAGTCCGATCTATCAGAGTAACACATTATTTACCCCACACGGTGAATTGTGCTTTTTTGGTCATCCTGTCTCCAAGAAAAAATGCAATAAAAAGCGATCGAAAAGTTGTATGTACTCCAAAAATGGTATTAATAGAAACTACGAGATGTCCTGACAAAAATGAGCCCTTACACAACTATGTCGATATATATATATATATTACACTATACTGGAGAGATCCGACAGTGCAATTATCTTCTGTATATATATATATATATATATATATATATATATATATATATTACTTTTTATGGAAGAGAGATAAGACATCACAGTTCTGTTCTGCATAGTGTTAGAAACATGTGTTGGACCTCGTCCAACAGCGGAGCTATGCAGCGAAATTTCATTGTTGAATGAGGTCTGACACTGGATTGGAAAGGGTTAAGCTATGGTCGTTGCAGGGCTTAGGGTGGTTTGTGTCAAGGGTGGTCTGTGTCAGGGGTTCGAGGTTCCTGGGGGAGCACGAAATGGGAGTCCCCAGGCCAAACAAATCCGTCACATGACGGAACTGAACAGCGCTAAATGGACTCCATTGACTACAATGGGGTCCGTTCTCTTTCTGCTCAGCTACCCGGCTTTTAGCTGCAAGAAAAAGCACCCCCATTCAGCGCTTTTTCTTTCCATCTTTTGTGCCTGACCCAGGTCAGAACCTTCAACCAGAAGGTTCCAGCGTAGATGTGAAACCACCCACTATAAAATGCCTGACAAAATACAGTATAATGTAAGACTAAAGTATTGCAATATATTATATAAGTGATCACATGATTGCATGTTCACGATTTCCTAAGATTTCTTAATTATTAATTCTAAATGTAAAAAACTTAATTTAAAAGTTTAGATAAAACCCTTTTCTCAGTCATCAACTGGTTGTGTAATTTATTTAGTTCCGCCACTTTTAGTGACCATTATTTTAATCTCTCTTTCTGAGACTGCAAATACAGGATGTTTTATGAGTAAGATCGCTTCTAAGGGCTCCTACCCATTTGCGTTTTTTTTAAAACGCGATTGTCAATGGGACTTTCTAATGTTAAAAACGCATCGCACAAAAATCGCAAAGCACAAACTTGCGATGCGTTTTTAACATTAGAAAGTCCCATTGACAATCGCGTAAAAAAACCACAGCAATATCACATTAAAAAAATGAGCAAGAAAAACGCAAATAAGACGAAAGTTGGAACCTCAGTTGTCGTGTGAAGTTACAGCGGATTCCAAGGACGATTTCCTCCAAAGGGTTTGCTTATGAGTTCAGCCTAGTACCTTATGGACACAAAAAAGCCTAAGAGTACTTTCACATGTGGTGGAAAAAATTGTAGCGGACTAATCCGCCACAAAAGCCTCATGTCTTAGGGCTCCTACCCACTTGCGTATGTTTAAGGGTGCGTTCAGACGAGCGTATTTTGGTGCGTACTTAGGTGCGCACATACGTCCGCACCTAGGTACGAGCAAAAGCACGCATGAACACAGCTGCGTGCTTGTTGTCAATGGAGCCGCGGCTGCTGCCGGCGGCTCCATTGAAAACAATGCTCTGCCGGTCCCCTGCATTCTTTTGCAGGGAAGGGTTTTACATATACAGTATGCCCTTCCCTGAAAAAGAAACATTTTAGTGCAAAACAAAAAAGAATTTAAAAAAACTTACCTGTCCGCCCGCGGGCATGAAGAACACATCTGCCACATGCGGCCGATGTATCCTTCACCCCCGCTAGTTAAGAGAATTCCCCGCTGCTACATCTGCCACACCTGTGGCAGATGCAGCAAAAGGAATTCTTCAATTCTCAACCGCAGCTGTCACACATGACAGCTGCGATAGAGAATCCTGCTGCCGACATCCTGTCAATGGCTTTTCAGGGAAGGTGCTGAACTGCTGATCTATCAGCAGTCGGGGATTTAAAATTCCCGCCTGCTGAAAGAGTTGTATGTAATTGGCTGAGGTCAGCCAATCACAGGCAACTCTCACCTGTCATTCATTCGGGGAGAGTTGCCTGTGATTGGCTGAGCACTAGATCAGAACCACAGTGCAGGGGACAGCAGGAGAAGATGCGGCTGTGCCCCGGCAGCTGAAGGGAGATGAGTATCTATTTTTTTTGGTTTTTAAATCACTTTTAATTGATTTCCAGGGAAGGGCTTATATGTAAAGCCCTTGCCTGAAAAACAATTCAGGTGTGCCACAGACCATTGTCTTCAATGGAGCCGCCGGCAGCAGAAGCGGCTCTATTGAAGAGAATGCCAGCATTTATTTTTTTTTACACTAAAACCTTTCTTTTTTAGGGAAGGGCTTATATGTATAGTCCTTCCCTGAAAAGGAATGCAGGGAGCCAGCAGGTCATTGTTTTCAATGGAGCCGCGGATCCATTGAAAACAATGCGTGCATTCCCTATGGTGCACGCATGTCCTATCTTTGCAGGCACGCACCTGCAAAGTACGGACATGTGCACACACCATAGGGAATGCAGTGTTGTAAATACAAGCGTGTTTTTGTGCTTGCGTATGCACGCACCAAAACACGCTCGTCTGAACGCACCCTCACGCTGCGATATCACTGCTTTTTTTTGATTGTCAATGGGACTTTCTAATATTAAAAACGCATTGCACAAAAATCACAAAGCACAAACTTGCAATGAGTTTTTAACATTAGAAAGTCCCATTGACAATCGTGTAAAAAAAACGCAGCGATATTGCAGCAATAAAAAAAACGCGAGTGGTTAGGAGCCCTTACAAGCGGATTTTACACAAAACTGCTGCGTAGCTCACCTTTTGCATAATGTGCAGCAATTCCATGGTAAATCTACATCAAGACCCACATGTAAGGGGTCCCTATACACAGTCAACAGTTGGCCCAACGATTAGAGGAGCATGGATGGCCTTATAAGTCTCTTCACACCTTCTTGGTGCTCTCCCTAATGAGATACTATAGGGTTACCCATCCACATCATAGATCACCCACCTAGCATCCTGCAACCTACTATACACTGATGGAGGGGAGGGGCGAAACCCCCAAAACACTCTGTACATGGTGATCTTTTCATTTTAGAGAAGATTCTGGCTTTGGCTCATATTCCCAGTCATTGTTCTATGCCTGTTAAAAGGTTTGACACTGATTTGTGAAGCAGAGTAGACGGTGGTGTTATGGCATAGCGGAGATAGAGGCAGAGGCAACATTTGTTGTTTTTTTTTAAAATCACTTTACTGAACAACCACACAAATGTATTTCACTTCATAGGAGGGATCACATACTTGAACGTTACATAATAACTCTGGGATCAACTGTCTGAAAGTGACAGTAACCAAGTATTTCTTATCAACCCCAAAACGTCATCTTCATAAACATGGCATTTAAAGATAGAGCCCATTATTCTCCATTGTGATGTATATACACACACCCATACGCAATTACTAGCAGCAGCCCCCACAGAGCACCCTCACCACCGGCCGTATCCCAAGGTCACCCATGTCCTGTGCTCCCTCATATACTAGCAGCAGCCCCCACAGAGCCCCCTTACCGCCCGCCATCTTACCCACCATATCCCGTGGTTTCTATGTCCTGTGCCTCTCATACATACTAGCATCAGACGCTGCAGATTCCCCTCATGGCCTGCTATCTTACCCACCATACCCCGAGGCCTAATGTCCTGTGCCCCGTCATATAAACTAGCAGCAGCCCATGCAGAGCCCCCTTACTTCCCCGCCATCTTGTCCTCCATACCACAAGTCCCAATGTCCTGTGCTTCCTCATAAACACTAGCAGCAGCCCCTGCAGAGCCACCTCACTGCCCTGCCATTCCCCGGGGCCTAATGTCCTATGCCCCCTCATATATACTAACAGCAGCCCTCTCACCACCTCTCATGCCCCAAGACCTCCATATCCTGTGCCCCCTCATATATAATAGCAGCATCCCACGCAGAGCGCCCTCACTGTCCGCCATACCCCAAGGTCTCCATGTCCTGTGCCCCCTCATATATACTAGCAGCAGCCCCTGCAGAGCCCCCTCACTGACCCATCTTACCTGCTATACCCCGAGGCCTCCGTGTCCTGTGCCCCCTAATATATACTAGCAGCAGCCCCGGCAGAGACCCCTCACCACCCACCATACCCGAGGTCTCCATGTCCTGTGCCCTCTAATATATACTAGCAGCAGCCCTGGCAGAGCCCCCTCACCACCCACTATACCCCGAGGTCTCCATGTCCTGTGCCCTCTAATATATACTAGCAGCAGCCCTGGCAGAGCCCCCTCACCACCCACCATACCCCGAGGTCTCCATGTCCTGTGCCCCCTCATATATACTAGCAGCAGGTTCCGCAAACCTCCCTCACCACACGCAATCTTACCCGCCCTACCCCAAGGCCTAATGTCCTGTGACCCTCATATATACTAGTAGCAGCCCCCGCAGAGCTCCCATATATATTAGCAGCAGCCCCCAAAGAGCACCCCATATATGTTTGCAACCCTGCAGAGCCCTCACTGGGCACCGATCTATGAGCCAGGGGCCACCTTGTAGTCAGTTTCAGTGATGACTTGCACCCGCATCTCACATCCATGGAGCAGCAGCCCGGCCTGGGCTATCAATGGGATGGAGAAGGTGAAGATACAGAGGTCCCGCGAGCGCCGGGTCCCGAGGAGCCACCTCATCAGCTGCGGCGCCACGCCAGCTGTGCGGTGAGTTAGGGGACTACAGCAGTGCATTATGGCACTCAGTAATGGCTCCGTACAGGTGAGAGGAGCCGGGAAGAAGAGAACCTCCCTCACTGGCCGCCACCTCCTCAGGAAGCAACCTCCAGCGTAACGGCCACAGCGGCCAGACCCAGCAGTCTCCATGACAACGGGGGGAGACACCTCAGGGGAGGAGTACGGGAATCGGCCTGAGGAGCAACTGGCCGGCGCTGAGGAGAAACTGATGTAAAGGTCAGATATCTATAGGGTGGAGGAGCAGCTCACAATGTACTAAGTCCGAGGAAGCAGCTGAGGCGTTTCTGTCGGATGTATTATAAGGTGGCCGCCTCATGAGAAACAAATGGGGCAGATAAAATTATATAAAGTTCAGTTTTCTCTTCCCTTTCTTAATAAACATGGCTCCACTACCGCTCTGTGGCGGTTTTCTTGTCTCTTATCAAATATGGTGGCAAGTCACAAATAAAAACCTCACTAAAAAATTTGGGCTAACATGCTTCATGTGGACACTCCTTTACATTGCACAGTCAGATGCTCCTAGGCCTCATTCACATGGGTGAGATTTGCGCGTTGCGAGACGCACAAATCTTGCATGAATATGATCGCCATTATTTTGAATAGAGTCATACATATGAGCGAGGATCGCTACTTCCCCGGAGTAACGTGAGGCGGTTTTGATATAAAAACGCCTCACACCCCCTGGGAAATCACGTTGGTGAGTGCAATATCGCTCTCGGCCGTGTGACGTTAGCCTAAGGCCTCATTCGCACAGACATGCAATTTCATTCAGCAGAAACCGTCCAGTTCCCCCTGCGTGGGCACGTGCGAAAGTTACGTGCATGTTTGAAGCTTATGTGTTTTTTTTACGTTCATGTTGCTTCCATTTCTCATGCATACAATAAAATCCAGAAGGTCCAAGTCATGTCCGTTCTGTCACAACTCGCAGGAAGCGCGGTACACATACACAAAGAAGCAGTGAACACGGATGTTAGGGGCGCATATTTGCTGCGGAATCCGGAGCAGGCGTTGCGCTCCGACTTCCACAGCAATAACCCTGTGGTTTCCGCTCGCGGATAAAAAATTGTAGCATGCTTTCATTTACTGTGGCTCCTACATGGACGGCTTCCATTGAAAATAATGAAAGCCGCCCGATCCGTGGCCAGTCAGCAGTTGACACTGCGGATGGCTTGTGGACTCCGCAGGAAGAGCAGAAGATTAAAAAAAAAATCTACTGCACATGTGCGCCGGCTGGCACTTCCAAACACCTCTGCAGTACAGAAAAAGGAAAGACACAGACATGGATTGCAGGGTCGCCGACGATGGGTACGGGCGGATTCCGTGTGGGATTCCGCATTTTGTTGGTTTTTTTAAATGCATCCCATAGACTTTACTGGTCAATTTTGGTCTGTGAATACTAACCAGGGTAAGACCTGCTGTGTTTTTTTTGTTGTTGTTTTTTTTTATGTGTAGCATTGGTCTGCAAAAAAAGCGTGTCTGAATGAAACAATTTAATTCAGCGAGTCTATATGCTTTCCGTAAGTCAGAAGATAGAGCTGTGTGAATGGGCTCTTACATGTAAGGCTTGGTCCCCAGCTGGGTAGGGTTATGTCAGTTAAATGTTGACAAGGCCGGTGTTACATAGGAGTAAGTGCATCAGTGTTGCGTTTTTGCGTACACTTGTGTGGGTTTTACAGAAATTTTTCTGTGTGCAAAAAATACGTAAGCATTCCCCGGTTGCTTGCAATGGGCAATTAAGTTAATTAGTAAATATGGGCTATTTTATGTTAGAGCATGTTTCCATAGAGCCGATTGTGTCTTTTTTTTGCGCAAACAAAACTTGTGTGCAAAATACACTTAGGTCAGCAAACTTATTGAAATCAATGGGTTCTATTCACAGCGTGGCACTAGCCTAAAGCTTCAATCACACGAGCATATATCCGCCGCGCTTTCACGGACGGCCGATATTCACTGTCCATCTGATGCATTGGTTTACAATGCCTCAGTTCAGATGGGTGTATTCCCACAGAGTAAAAGCACCCGGTTGGTCAAGATAGCGTATATGGTGCGCATTTCAGCCGGGCGTTTTATGCCGGCCAGGAAAGATAGTTCAGGAACTATCTTTCGGACAAAATATGGCGGCGGCTCCCGTAGACTCCCATGGAAGCCTATGGTAGCTGTCGGAGAAGGGGGGTAGTTCAGCAGTGTGTCTGCTAAACTCCCATCACCTTCCCCATCCTCTCCGCCACTTGCCACCTGTTTGCAATGGGAGGGGACGGGGCGGTAGCTAGTGGCTGTGATTAGTCAAAGTGCTCAGCCAATCAGAGGCAACTCTTTCTGGAGGCAGGGATTTTTCCATCCTCGACCAGAATTAAATGATAAAGAACAGTGCCGGGGTCCCAGAGAGAGAAGATGCAGTGGAGCCCCGGTCACCGCTTCTAAGGTGATGTAGTATTTATTTTTTTGCCAGCATCTAGGGCTTATATTTGACGCCCCCCCTCGAAAATCCCTGCGAGGGTTCACTTCATCCCATTGCTCTCGATGGGCGGCAGCAGCGCCGGCCCCATTGAAATCAATGGGATAGCATTGCGCTCCTCTGCCACAGTTGTGGCAGGGGATTCCTTCATCCCAGCGGGGAGTTCCCTCATCACTGAACACTGTCACAGTGTTGAGTGATGAGGGGACTCCCTGTGGGGATAAAGGAATCCCCTACCACAGCTGTGGCAGAGGAGTGCGATCTTCTCCCTATATTGTCAATGGGGCTGCCGGATAAGACAGCATTCAGGGGTTTCACATCCAAGGAATCTCCTGCTACAGCTGTCACAGCCTCAGCAGGGGATAGTGATGGGGCCACAGAATTTATGTGCGAATTTTACCATCGTTTGACAGCATAACAAGGGTGAATAAAAACGTGTCTGAAGCTTCAGTCAAGCGTTTTTTATACACGCGTTCTGTGGGGGTGGGGGGGTCGCAATAACACTCGTCTGACTGAGCCCTGAGAGAAAAAGATAAATCGCCTGTGTGAATTAACCTTTAAACAGCCACAAAAACCCGTTCCAGGCACATCTTGGAGACCTAAGGTAAAGACTTTCAGTATAGGCTCCTTCACACGGGCGCTGCAATTTTCTAAACGTCCGCATCGTGGGCGAAAATCGCCTGTACTACATTTACACGAGTGCGAGTCTTGTCTATTGCGAGACGCGCAAATATGAACTCCATTCTAAGAAATCAGTGTGAGACGTGCGTATGAGGATCGGAATTTCTCTGAAGCAAGGAGTTTTTTAAAATGAAAATCGCCTTGCGTACACAAACAAAATGCATGTTGACAAGCGTAATATCGGGCCATTTCCTCGGTTCAATATCACACTCGCCTGCGTGATTGAAGCTTTACTGTGCGCATAAAAGAAACACGCCACCACGCCCTCATTCATTGAAATAGACAAGCTAATTATTGAATGCATGATATTTTCGTGTGCAAATGAACAGGAAATTACAGCATGCTGCATTTTTTTTCCCCAGGCAAAAGAAATGTGTGTGCTGCCGTTTATTGGAGGTTCTACTCACCACACTAATGTTCCAGAAATATCCTCCATTTGAAAGGTAGTGGAGCCCCTACAACAGGATATGTGATAAATGCATGATTGGACCCCCTACAATCACTAGAAGGGTCACAAGTCCCCCTTTCAGAGGAGTCTGAACACACCGGTGGTCACACACGTGTGTTGCTCCATTCAATGGACATGGGAAAGGAGAAGATAATCCAGTATTGTCAACCCCTTTAATTCAGGCGCTAAAACTGAGCAGGAAAGTAGTTCACTGCAAATTGTAACTAATGGAATGGAAGTTGTTCAATCGTTTTCAGCAGCTTTAAAAAATGTCTTTAAAATACTTAAGGCTGCATTCCCACGAACGTATATTGGCTCGGTTTTCACGCCGAGCCGATATACGTCGTCCTCATCTGCAGGGGGGGGGGGGATGGAAGAGCCAGGAGCAGGAACTGAGCTCCCGCCCCTCTGCACTATTTGCAATGAAAGAAGGCGGTATGGGGCGGGGCTAAATTCCGAGGATTAGCCCCACCCCCGTCCCACATCTCCCCATTGCAAATAGTGCAGAGGGGCGGAGAGGAGACAGAGAGGGGGCTGGAGCTCAGTTCCTGCTCCTGGCTCTTCCATCCTCCCTCCTCTGCAGATGAGGACGACGTATATCGGCTCGGCGTGAAAACCGAGCCGATATACGTTCGTGTGAATCCAGCCTAAAGGAGTTGTCCAGAATTAGAAAAACAGGTCTGCTTTGTTCCAGAAACAGCACCACACCTGGTCATGGACTGAGTCTGGTAAAGCAGCTTAACAGGGTTAAACCAGTTTCAGAGAAGTATAATACGGGTACATTTATACACCTTTATTATGAATTATATAGTTAGAAGAGACATCCAGGGTCATTGGGTCCGACCCCCTGCTCAATGCAGGATCACTAAATCATCCCAGACAGATGCCTGTCTAATGACCCCAACTGACAGCATCTATGCAGGTCATCAGAGTCACGGTCAGTCCAGGACCTTCAGCCGTAATACGAGCTTCAATGCTACTCCCATATTACACTTACATGGAACTGGCCTAATCCTAGAACACCGCAGGTTAATAGCCAATTTGACATACAGGTTTGTGTTTTAAAGGGCCATGCCACCAAAAACACATTTTTTGATTTCTCCCTTAATTGCCTGTCACACTCTGGAGGTCTCCTTTGTGTATTCCAGCCCCTTCTCTGGAGTGTAACCCCCTTATCAGGCAACATGTTGATGCCAAAAGATTTTGGTTTTACTCTCAGATCTATCCCATGATGCATCAGCACAGCTAAACAATTTCTTTCTACAGAAGGGGGAGGGGTGGCAATTTAATTATCATTAGTCTTCTATATTCTTCTAAATAAGCTGCAGACCATGTGTATGCAGTCAGGAGGATGAGCTGTGATCTCCTCTATCATAACTGTGTGACAGGGTCTGTGTGATCGTCAACAGTAACTGTGCCCCCTGCAGACAAGTCATGTGTATCACATCACACAGACTGAGAAATTGACTTGAAAAAGAACACACAACCCCAAGAAAATCTGAGTTGGTCAAAGCAGAGATCACAGGACCATCTGAGGAAAAAGAGGCCAGGCGTTTTAGATAGAGAGAAATGACCAACCAAGGTTACACTAGCCAACTTATGTATACTGGGGGATAGCTACATAATGAATGAATAAAAAAAACAACTCACTGGAGTGTCCCTTTAAGTTTTTATTAGCAAATACAGTAAAACATTGCCAAGTATCAATATCCCAGAACCCCCATCTCTTCTGTTAAGGCTGTGCTATGGTGCACATATATGGGGTCCGCTAGACAGTGCCGCTAATAGCTGCAGTCCAACTTTCTTCATGGGAACTTCCTGCACCAAGTGCATTATATTGGAGGCAGCCATCTATACAGTAGTATACGTGTAAGCAGCACCCATACAGGCAAGCAGGTCCCAGCGGTCCTTCTACATAAGGTACGGGGAGATGTGAGGCTGCACATCTGTAGCTCTGGGTTCCATCTATTCCAGGTCTCCCATTTGCAGTAGCAACAATCCAGTGTAATGTACTACAGCGCCCCCCGCTGGTGGGTGCCCTTCTAGATTATAAACACAAAAGGTACATGTCCAATAGTGTGTATTGGCCTTTTTTTTGCGTTTTCAAAAAAACCTTAAACAGCACATGTTAAAACTCCATTTTATTTTGAAATCTTCATTTTGAAAACTGGGAATGACATGATGCATTAGTGACCTGGTTATAGACTTTATTTAAAGGCTTTTTCTGGGACATTTAGAAAAAAAACTCTAAGGCCTCGGTCAGACAAGCGTTTATTTTTTGCGCACGCAAAAAGAGCACTTCTAAAAGAACCAATGGGTTCCTATAGAAGTGCTGATATGAAAGAATGTAGGTGCGTGAAACGGCGCACCTAACAAAGATAGGACATGCTGCAGGTCATGTGTAGCTCTGGGGTGCGCACCAAAGATAGGACCTGTCCTATCTTTGGTGTGCATTGTGCAGGAGTTTCCATTGACTCCTATGGGAGCAGGAGCTTAACTCCTAATAGATTCACCGCTTCTTACAGCAGGACATTTAAAACCTGCTGTCCAGAAGCACATTTTAAATGACTGCTGTAAACTCCTATTAGCCCTTGCGGGGATGAGGGGACACTAAAATGTGCTTCTCGGCAGCATGTTTTAAAATCTGCTGTAAGCGGCGGGGTATTCCTCCAGCTCCACTTTTCGGCAATTCCCCAGCAGTTCGCGGCAGTAGGGAACTCTCTCCCCCAGGGATTTCCATATAGCGGGAATAGAGAGGGGTGGAGTTACAGGGCTTTCCCGAAAGCATGGGGGGGGGCTAGAGGATCCACCCTCTAGCCCAACCCTCTATATATTTGCTAAGGGAAATCTGAGAGAAGCCCTATAGCTCTGCCCACTTTCTAGCCCCACCAACTCTCTCTGCGCTATGGGGATATTTAAAGCCCTTCCCTGAAAATCACTGCAGGGGTTGCTGGCAGCCTATTGCTTGCAATGGGGCCATCGGCTGCAGCTGCAGCCCCATTGAAGGCGATGGGCACAGACCTGCATTCATGCGTGTTTGTGCACGCACATGGGTACGCACTTTTGTGCACACCTATGTACGGCACACGCTCATGTGAAGCCACCCTTAGAGTGTGTTCACACAGGACAGAAATTCTGCAGAAAATCTGCGGCATTTTACAGTACGAGCATTAGGGATAGGATTTCAAAAAATTCCATCCACAGGCTGCAGAAAAAAATGCAGCATAAATTGACCCGTGCCGCGGATTTTACATCTACAGCAGGTCAATTTATACTGGGAATTTTCACACTTTCATGTGAAGGGCTGAAATCCGTTGCAAATCTACATCAAAACCTGCACCATTCAGCACGGATTTGGGGCAAATTTTGTAGCTGCAGAAAATCCAGTGAATTTGCAAGAAACCAGAAGGCTGGAAAGTCTCAAGAAACATTCGCTGTTTTTCAACTTTAGGCCACTCCCACACAAACGCTTGTAAACACGCTGCGTTTTTCAGCGTTGAGAGCTGCGTTTTTACAGCATTATTTGTGTAGTAAGATGCGGACAGAGTACACCGATGACATCACCTTTTTTCCTTCTCTCAGCGGCATTGCAAGCAACATATATAGACAGTGTTTCTAAACGCATTCCATTAATTTCAAGGGTGTCAGAAGCACGCTGCAACGCCTGAAAGTAGAACATGCAGCGTGACTTTTAACGAGCGTAATAAAAGCCAAAATGATCTTTTTGCCACACACAACCAATCGCACTGCAGGCATCTTTCTTTTTTTTTCTTTTTGCCACACACAGCCAATCGCACTACAGGCATCTTTTTTTTTTTTCTTTTTGCCACACACAGCCAATCACACTGCGGGTATCTTTTTTTTCTTTTTGGCACACACAGCCAATCGCACTGCGGGCATCTTTTTTTTTTTCTTTTTGGCACACACAGCCAATCGCACTGTGGGCATCTTTTTTTTTTTTGTTTTTGCCACACACAGCCAATCACACTGCGGGTATCTTTTTTTTCTTTTTGCCACACACAGACAATCGCTCCACAGGCACCCTTTTTTGCCACACACAACCAATCGCACTGCGGGTATGTTTTTTTTTTTTTTTCATTTTGCCACACACAGCCAATCACACTGCGGGCATCTTTTTTTTTTCTTTTTTGCCACACACAGCCAATCGCACTGCGGGTATCTTTTTTTTGTTTTTTTTTTGCCACACACAGCTAATTGCACCACAGGCGCCCTTTTTTGCCACACGCAGCCAATCGCATTGCGGGCATCTTTTCTTTTCTTTTTTCCACACACAGGCAATCGCACTGCGGATATGTTTTGTTTTTTTTTGCCACACACAGCCAATCGCACTGCGGGCATCTTTTTTTTTCTTTTTGCCACACACAGACTAATGCACCACAGGCACCCTTTTTTGCCACACACAGCCAATCGCACTGCGGGCATCTTTTTTTTTTTCTTTTTTGCAACATACAGACGCTCAGTGGATACAATGCTGCCACGGCAGGCAGGCAGGCAAGCAAAGTGAAAATAATGGGATTGGTTAGCTGCGCTAAAATTCTTGCTTGCACCTGAAAAAGGTTTTGCCTGCAACCGGGCCTTCTACTGGTTTTGGCGACGTGACATTCACTTACAAGGCACAGTCCCTGGCAGGTTTCTGCGGGCACCCACAATACAGCGTTGCAGTCTTCAAACCTGTGCAGTACTCTTTTCCCTAAAATTAGCAAGATTCGCTTAAACCTTTTGTGGTGTATTATAGCCTTCTCCTGGGATGACATTCATAGCGATACTAAGAATAATAAAGATAAAAAGCATCATAGGCTGAAGAAATTATACGCACAATACGTCATTTTTTAGCCTTCCATAACTATATATTAAGGATGAGCGAGTATACTCGCTAAGGCACTACTCGTTCGAGCAATGTGCCTTAGCCGAGTATCTCCCTGCTCGTCCATAAAGATTCGGGGACCGCCGCGGGTGACAGGTGAGTCGCGGCGGGGAGCAGAGGTGAGCGGGCGGGAGAGAGGGAGAGAGAGATCCCCCCTCCGTTCCCCCCCCCCGCTCTCCCCCGCAGCTCCCCGCTCCGTGGCGGCCCCTGAATCTTTAAGGACGAGCAGGGAGCTACTCGTCTAAGGCACATTACTCGGACAAGTAGTGCCTTAGTGAGTATACTCGCTCATCCTTACTATATATCTATATATGCATACATCCACATTTTTAGCTAGATATCCATAAAAATCTATATCGATATATATGTATTTATACAATTGACCATCTCAAAATAGAGACCAGCTCACCTGGATATAGTTATGTACTCACTCTCATTGACCACTGCACTGAATTCACCATAGCTGTTCCAGTGAAAGACTTAACTGCAAATACCAAAGCAGTTATTGTTTAGAGGTACTTTATTTTGAACTACGAATGCCCTAATAAAATATTATCTGACATAGGTTCTACATTCGAGTCCGAACTATTCCAAGAACTATGTAAAAAGTTGAGAACTACAGCATATCATCCTCAAGGAAGTGGACTGTTCGAGAAAGCTAATCAGACAATCTTAGAACTGTTGAGAACCATTCCTCAGAGTCAAAGAGCTCATTGGCCAACATTATTACCAGAACTAATCTACACATATAACAATACTCCCCACTGCTCTACTGGCTAAACTCCATATTACCTTATGTTTGGACGGCAAGGAAGGCTACCTGCTGACTAAAAGCTAGGAATACAAGTTTCTGATGACCCAAATCCTTTACCAAAAACTGATGGGTTCAAGACCATCAGCATCGCCTCAAAGAAGCTCAAGATATTGTGGATAACCGCCTAGAAGGAGTGTGAGATAAACAATCCAGAGACTTTAATAAAAATGCCCATGCTGCAGATCTTCAAGTAGGAGACCATGTATGGCTAAAGAAAGAGCACTGTAAAGGGCAGCTGGACTCCAGATGGGAATTACAACCCTATACTGCTGCTGCTGTGATATCCCCTGAAAAAGGACTGTACCTTGTAACACAACCTAGTGGAAATATCCAATTGGTGCATTACAATCGTTTAAAAATCTTTTTGGCCCCGCCATCATCACCAGGATCTACTGACTCAGGAACAGAAAAAATGAAACAGATTCAGAGACTGAGATAGATAAATGTCAGGACACTGAATGTTCCTCAACTTTTGCCTTAAAGAATCAAATGTTGTGGTACCAAAATCCTTTTGCCAGACTGTTATATCAGTGACCAGCATCTGTACCACCATCACCAATATCATCCCAGATTCCAGTCCTTACACCACCATCACCGCAACCATCACTACCACAGCAATTCTAGCATCTGCATCACCAGTGCCTGTTTCACCAGTTCCCAGAAGGAGACTTTCCTGGAATACCGTCTTGAGGAAATCCACCAGAAGCACTTGTGGACAACTATCCTTGCGATTGCAGGATTAACTTTATTGCATCACCCTATTAAATCCCATGGATTATAAACACTATTTAATTTCTTAAAGTTTATTCAGCAAGGTTTGTGCCCTGAGGGACTTCTCAGCGTGTTACAGTTTTGCAACGTTCAATCATATGTGCCTCAAGAGACTTCCTGATTATACTAAAAGTTTTATTGTTGTTTATAATGTTTTGATTGCTCACCTCTAACCTGTCATTTTCATAGACACTGGACTAGTGCACTGCACAATACATTCTGGACTCTTTATTATGTTGCTCATTTGCACCACATGGATTTATGCCTACCCTTGTGGCAAGGTAGCCACCAGGAAATGTTTGCAAAGCTGAAACTACTCTCATATTGCAAGTTTCTTTTTCCATGATTATTGCCTGCATATGGACTCTTTCACAGGACAGAAAAGTAATGATGTGTGACTATTGCGTAATCCATGAATTCCTTCCCTTACAGGTTGCCTACTGTACAGAACCTGCTTTTTAAATGCCATTTATTGCATTAATGTCTTATGTAAAAACTGTTTGAATGTGGGGAGAAAAATAATGTAAGGACCCCATAGCTAGATGGGACCTAAGATTCTGTCCTAGCCCAACGTATTCCCTAAAAATACTTGCAAGTACTCTAATTCCTAAAAATAATGTGCTGTCACTAAACCCAGTAGATACACTTCTCTGTTCCTCGGATCTTAGTACACGCTGGGGATGGCTATGTTTTAAATAGGGGGAACTGTAGTAGCCTGGAAAGTCCTCCAGGGTAGCCACACAATCATCAGTTCTGTAACACCTAGCTATGTACCTCTAGGAGACATAGAATGTGCTGTTTGTCAGAAAAACCCTGTTTTCCCCTTTCTTCACAAGCTAAAGCTATCTGCTTGGTAACAGCTGGCTGCTGATTAGCTGCTTGTCATAAAAACTCTGATTGGTAGATAGATGGGGATGGTGTGAGAGTCCAGAGCAGGAAAATAGGATAAGGCAGGATGCTAGAGAGGGTGTAGACAGAAAGTGCAGAAGTTAAGACAGGAAGGGAAGAAGGAGTTAGAGGGAGTCATGAGGAGGCAGTTGAAGGAGGAGGACATGCAGGAGGTGTACAGCAGTGTGTGCATAGAAATAGCGTTGTCTGGAGTAGGAAGCCAGGATTTACAAGCTTCCGAATCAAAAGCAATGTGGAGGAGAAAGTTTGGGACCTATCTTGTTAACAGTGAGTTACACAAACCCCAGATAACAGTAAAGCCAGGGAAAGTGAAAGAGGCCCATCTTAAATCAACTTCATTAACTGCAGAATAATCTTCTAGTAAAGCCCCATCAGAGAACTAGGACTGTGGGAATTCTACTGAATAACCTTTCAATGCAAATAGAGAGAGAGCATTGAAGATTAATTTGTGTTGTACTAAACTGAACTGTGGAGCGATGTTATTGTTGAATTTAAAGCAATACCTCTGCCATTACTGCAAGACTGTACTTGTTGTGTTGAAATCTTACTAAAGCTGAAGTAAACTGCAAACCTCCAGTTTTCAAATCAAAGCTAGCAGGGACTCATGTCAGTTATTTCATCATTAACCCTTGGAGTTCCTGGCGTGATGTAAAAAAACGCTGTTAGTAATTGTTGACTGTAATAACCCCTTTGGCACTGTGCGCGACCGAGCCTGGCCCTTTGCCGCCATTGCCAGGAGAGATCGCAGAGCAACCCATGACATCCATCTTATTTACCTGTGGTCTTCCCCACATTGGTGCAACCTTCTCTGATGCTGCATACAGTCAACACAATCCTCTTCTTAAGCACACCTTACGGCAGTGAAAGTTGGACACTGAAGAAAATTGCCAAAAGGAAGATTGATGTCTTTGAACTTTGGTACTGGAGGAAACTCCTACGAATTCCTTGGACCATCAAGATCATGAATAAACCAGTCCAAGATCACATCAAAACAAAGTTTTCATTGGAGGACAAAATTATGAAATAGAGACTCTCATACTTTGGTCACATAATGTGAGCTAATTCATTAGAAACATTGATAATACTTGGAGTGGTCAACGGCAAAAGAGACGTGGCCAACAAAGAACGAACTGGATTGATACTATCAAAGCCAACATGCAAATGATCAAACTGAAAGAAGTGCAAAACAGAACCGCGTGGAGAGGGCTGATCCATAAAGTGTCTGAGAGTCGGCCCCGACTAAACCAATAAAGATAGATAAAAAGCAAGTATCCCAGCTATTGTAGGTTTTTTTTGTTTTTTGAATAATTTTATTCTTATTCAAGAACAATTTTTTTTTTTCCAAACAGAAAAGTTCAATACGTAACTAAGGAGGCACATTCTCAAAGCTAGCTATACATTTCGAAACCAAAAATGAAGTATTACATTACGAGTGTGTAGGCCCATGTGACCAGGAGAGTGGAAGACCCCGCATGCCTCTGATGGGTACCTCGGAGCTCCTCTATGGTTGTGTCCAACAGACCCAGCACCGCGCCCCCTCCACCTTAGATGCTACGTCCAGACCTGTGTCCTTTCACTATTGGGGGCTTAATGAGATGTTGTCTAACCATGTTACCCAAGAGGCAGACCAAGACAGTTTAGTGGTGTATCTATTGAAGTAAATTTCTTCGAAGTGCTATGTTTGGTTAATCGAGTTAATTACCTCTGAAATTGAGGGGCTTCCTACTGATTTCCAATGTCTGGCAGTCACTAGCCTTGCTGCTAGAATGATGTGAGAAATAAGGACTGAGTAAAACGGGGAAAGCTTGCCCGTATTCAGAAAGCAGAGGGCCAGCGCTGGGTCTCGAGACACACAAAAACAGGATATTTTCTATTACGGATTGCACAGAACACGCCTATTGTAAAAAACACAGTTTTAAAAATAAGCATATAGCGGCTTCTCTTACACTGACTGACTCAGAATCCACATAAAAAGTGACCCAGGTCTGTATAGAGTGGACATTATTGAAATACAGTCTATATGGGCCTTACACTATGAGGAAAAACACATTTGATTTAAGCTATAAGAGAGTCTGAACAAAATGGTTTTATGTTATGAATAAGAGAACATCAGATCTACGATTTCAGGGAAACTGACCCATAATGATCTTTGTAGGAAAAGTTCAAACCGGTACTCAGACATCTTGAAAGAGTTGGCAAGTAGGAGTTTTTTTTAAGATCAAAGACTTACTTTTACAAAGAGTAAACTTTGAAAGCCCCCAAGGAACACTTAAATTAGAAGTGAATATGATTTGGTGATTACAGCATACACCTCCTGAAGCGATTTTAATGGCTAATACTTTGTGCTTAATAGGAAAAAGCAAAACATTGAATAAAACTCTGATAATACATGAAGAAGAGTACGCAAGACTGGGATTTAGAGAAACACGATAATGTTATTAATATGTTGTGTGTAGTTTGGGGAAATTAAATTGTGCAGACCAAAATCCAGAAAAAAATATAGCTAGAAAATGCACTAATGGTAACTACATTATGACCAGCATAACCACATATGTTTATCATAAGTAAAGGGTCTCTCGCAACATAAAAACGTGGGAGTTCTAACAATCGTCGAAACTTGATGTAGTCAAGTTCAATACTGCTTAGTACTAAGGAATCCTATTGCGATGGTATGACTTAGAATATGGAAATAACTATGTATTTTCTTAACCTGCAGATCCAGATATGCCACGGTCCAGGGAGGGTGAAATCATATAGTATATAAATATCACTGTTTGTATCACGCCTTAATTAATTCTTGTTTTCTGTAAACCTCAGTCATGCTAAATCACTATGAAGTAAGATGCTGCCTTATAGTTTTTCTTGCTCAATAGTATTATTAAACATTTTTGAACAACTTAAAAAGGTACAGTAACAAAAATAAGAGGGAAAGCTAAAATGGCATGGCCACGCAAATAACAACAATTAGAAAATATTGCTTGGATTGCGTTATAAAATTGTTGTAAGTATAAAGAGTCGATATTGATTAAAATACATAATGTAGATAGACATCCATTTACTGGATAAACATAAGGCCCAAGGAGGGGGACTACAGGTAGAGAGGAGAGAAAAAAAATGTAGGGGGGAAACAGAGCCCTCTCCATCCCGCAGCCGTAGACTAAATGGGGAGGGTGGGGAATAGTATGATGTTAACTCTGCAGTACTATATCTTCCTGGATAGACGTTAATACTATACCAGAGTGAATTTTCACCCAGTTTGCTTTTTGACATAAAAAAAACACCTACAGGGAGTTGTCATTTACCAATAGATATGCCTGTATGATTCAATTTAAGAAAAGTAACCCAGTTAACAGTTTGAGAAGGGGTGAATTATTGGAATGCGAGAAGCTGGATGGTCGTGTCGACAAATTGCTCACCTTCTGGTCTGTTCTCACTGGACTGTCAGTAGGTGTTGGGACCAGTGGATGTGTGAGGGCACACATACAAGGCAACTGAGCTCAGGACACCCTCAAGAGACCACCAGAAGAGAGGATCATCTGATCGTCCGACAAGCATGAGTAGCTCTGACTGTTTTGTTCTCTGCCATCAAGAGACAGGTGGCACCATCGCTAAATGTGCCTGTGACTAGCAGAACCATTTCCAGACATTTGACTGAAGGATATTTTGTCTCACAGCACCCATTATATGTACTTCCTTTGACACCCACTGTCATCTCTGGTTGTAGTGGAGTCATAAATGACAAAACTGGAATGCTATGGAGTGGAACAGGGTTTTCTTCAGCCCCCACTGCTAGTGTGATGGTCTGGGGGGCCATTGCATATGACAGTTGGTCACCCCTATTAGTGGTACAAGGGACAATGACAGCTCCATCAATATGTTACGGACATCCTGCAGCCACATGTGTTCCTCTCATGGTGGCTTCCAAGAGGCAGCAAGATAATGTTTGGCCGCACACACAAGGGGGTCACAGGAATGTCTCCACAATATTGTCACACTTCCATGGCCTGCCCGAAAAAGACCACATAATGTGGCCAAACGCTCCACACTTGCAACTGTCCTCAGAGTTTGGATATGTTGTCTAATTTTGGGGACTACAAAATGTCTGATTGCTGGGAATTGCTCTGGACCCCTTCTATCCTGAGAACAGGGAAGACCCATTTTGTAACTCCTAAAAATAAGGTGACATGCCAATTGGTCAATTTACACATGCGATATTTTGGAATATGCAACATCCCGACACAAAAACCTTGCAGGTCCTCCAATATGCACACGACTCGTAAGCTTTTGCATCCCCTGTTTCCCTATGGAGCCATCCTCTCTGTTGCATCGCATAAAAACTTGATTTTCATGCGATGCGATGCAACATTGACAGTAGGAAATCCTACTGTCAAAGCTTTAACCTAAGCCCTAGCTGCAGGAAAAAATAATAAAAAAAGTGTACATCATCTCCGGCGCGTCTTCTCCCTGATCCCCGCCACTATTCTTCGTTCCTTCTGGCGGGGGGTTGAAAAATCGTGCCTCCTAGGAGCACTGCCTCTGATTGGCTGACACTTAGCCAATGATAGCAAGCGCTCGATGAACCAGTCACAGCCATTTATCGAGCGCTGGCTGTAATTGGATGAGAGTCAGCCAATCGCAGCCAGCGCTTCCAGAAGGCGGAGATTTTCATTTCGATTCAATCCCGGTCTGGAAGAGATGAAGCAACCAGTGCCAGAGACCGGGAGGAAGCTGCAGCAGTGCTGGACAGCGCTTCTAAGGTGATGTATACTTTTATTTTTTTCTGCAGCTAAATCTTATTTTTGGGGTAGGGCTTATATTTCAAGCCCACCCTCATCCCCCTGCAACTTTGTAGCACCACATGCGACCTTGTGGTGGTACAAAATCGCAGTATCAGGCCTTAGTCAGACGGGCGTTTTTTCGCGCGATTTGCGCATGCGATTTGCGCATATATAGAACCAATGGTTCGCTATGGTATCGGTCACATGTCCACTTTTTATGCGCATATGCGAAAAATTATAGGACACGACGATTCGCAGATCGCGCCTATCTGCGTTCTGTGTTTTATGTGCGCACCAAAATCATTTTTTTCGCCGGTCAGACGAAGTTTCATGCGCATTTTGATGCGCGCGGCGATTTTTCTCCGGTCAGACGGGCGTTTTGCTGCGACGATTAACGCGGCTAGGTGCAGATTTTTCCCGCGATTTTTCGCCTCCGGTCACGCGATTTGCGCATGCGACATGCGATGCGCAAATCACGCGAAAAACCGCCCGTCTGACTAAGGCCTCACAGCGAGAAACCGCAACAATAGCACACAGACCAGTGATGCGATACCGCTGTGATTTTCTCGCGGTGATGCCATATCGCCGTGTGAACAAAGCCTTAATAGTAAATCTACAACGCAGGATTGAAGCAATGTAGCAGGAGCATGTCAGGTCCTCAGCTGTCAGTCACAGCTGAAGACCCGGAGGAGAAGACAAAATCTGTTTTTAAATGCTTTACAGGCTACATAGCACTCCAATGGATTCCCCCGGCTACAGTGAAAAAGTGTGAAATAAGAAAAAAAAAAGAAATTGTAAATGACCCTGAGAGGTCTTATGTGACATTATAGGGGACATATATGTTAAAAAAAAATAGTTACAAAAAAAATTACAGAATAAAATAAAATTATATAAAAAAAGAAAACAACCTACCACAAACGCCAATCAAAACAATTGCCATATGCGCCCTTGTATAGCCTTGGATTGATCTCAAAACATCCAAATAAAATGAGGAACCCATTCCTGTACTTTATTTTAGCTTAACTATACAAATTTTTAAAATAAACAAGTAAAAATGTTAAATAATATTTTTTTTTACCTTTTACTGCTAATAAAATAAATGGAAAAAAATTCAGTGAAAAAATATACAAAAAAATAGTCCTTATAGGTCACAGGAAAAAATGCTGCAAAAATAATTTAGGCAGCTGAAGAAAAGAAATAGGACAGTAAAACCACCACATGGGTAAAATCTCTAAAAAATGTCTAGCTCTTAAGGGATTTAAAGAGAGATGCTGTACATAGGCAAACAACTTTGGGTTTTCATATGAAAACATCCGGTGGACAGCAAATTAGAAGGAAGGAAAACCCCTAGTGGCCGGCACTTTAGAGTGAACTTTCACCACAGAAATGTAACTTTAGGTAAATAATGAGATTTGCACATTTGCTAGTCATCACATTGGCTTTCTTATAAGCACACATTTGTTGAAAAGTTAGTGACCATTTAAGGACTTGTCCTATTAGAGACAACCCCTTTCAGTATGCTACACCCAGAGTGAACAGCTGTTCATTCTGTATCATGCTCCTGGGAAACTCCTTAGTAACCGGTGACCTAGACTGCAGAATCGGAAGTCTAAGTCTCTAGGGTCCATCTTCCTCTGGCACTGTAGACATCTTTGTTCATAGTGCCAGGCTACTTTACACTAGAAAGTAACGAGAGGATGTACTACGCTTCACAAGATGATTCAAACATCCATTCGGTGAGAAATCTTTTTAAGTTAGGAACGATGGATAATTTTCAATAGGAATTATGGGTAATTTACTAAAGGAATTATGGGTAATTTGAAAGCAAAACAAAGTGACAAAATGAAAATCTTCACACATGGCATAGACAGATTGGAGCCAAGTTCATATCCTGCCACACAACATTATCATATATGATACAGGGTGTATTAAAATGTTAACATACAGAGATTTCTATGGGGCCCCTGGGCAAGTGCCCATCGGGCCCATACTTTAAGGTGGCACAGAATGGCTATCCTATAATACAAGAATAACGCATAGTCCACCAGAATGGGAGCTGCTCTTAGGGCTCCACCTTCCGTTCTGGCTCATAAAGGGGGCGTCGCTGCTCTATGACTTTCATGGAATATGAAATGTGTTCTTGGCAGAACCTCTTTAACATGCATCTGGCATTCTGTACATTCAAGTACACGTACTGCAGACTTTAAAGAACCATGTATTATGTGGCTGTCTATTTGCTGCATGAAGCGACCCATTGATCAACTGATTGTCTTGGGTTTTGACTCTACAACCAATCTTGTTCATTCTAACTTTTTAATTTGCTTAAACAGGAAAAATAATTAACCCTAAGGCCTTAGTCAGACGGGCGTTTTTAGCCGCGATTTGCGCATGCGCATGCGTCCGGCGATTTTATAAAACCATTGCTTTGCAATGGTATCGGACACATGAGCGCTTTTTATGCGCTCGTCTGATAAATTATAGAACAAAAAATCGCAGATCGCACCTATCTGCGATTCCTGTTCTCTTATCTATATGCGCTCAATGGGGCCGGCGGCAGCAGCGCCGACCCCATTGAGAACATACAGAAGACAAATCATTCTTCTCTGCCACAGCTGTGGCAGAGAAGAACGATGTTTGCCCATTGAATTCAATGGAGCGGCAATACAGCCGCTCCATTGAAAGCAATGGGCTGCCGGCGTGCGCGGGGTGAATTGTCGGGAAGGGGTTAAATATATAAGCCCTTCCCTGCAATTCATCCTAAAATGTGTTAAAATTAAAAAAAAAATTGTATACTCACCTTTCCGCTGCAGCCGGAGTCCAGCCGCGGCCGCTGTCAGTTCTCCTGAACTGCTTCTCGGCACTATTCAGCCGGCGGGGCTTTAAAATCCCCGCCTGCTGAATGATCTGCCTCTGATTGGTCACAGCCCTGACCAATGAGAGGCCGGTTTCACTCACACACCCATTCATGAATTCATGAATGGGTGAGTGACTGCTGCCTCTCAGCGCTGAGCCAATCAGGGGCAGGTCTGACTCACATCCATTCATGAATTCATGAATGGGTGTGAGTGAGGCATGCCTCTGATTGGCTCAGCGCTGAGCCAATCAGGGGGCAGGTCTGACTCACACCCCCTTCACACCCACTGCAGGACGGCCGCACGGAGCTCCGGCTGCCGGGAGAAGGTGAGTATACAATTTTTTTTTATTTTAACACATTTTAGGATGAATTGCAGGGAAGGGCTTATATATTTAAGCCCTTACCGACAATTCATCCCGGGCTCGCCCGCAGCGCATTGCTTTAAATGGAGGCGGCTCTATTGCTGTCTCCATTGAATGCAATGCGCTGGACAGCTTCGGCCCGTTTCTAATGAAACGCGGCTAGGAGCAGATTTTCGGGCGATTTGCGGGCGACTTGCGCATACCGGTCACGCGATTTGCGGATGCACATCCGTCATGCGATCCGCAAATCGCGCGAAAAAACGCCCGTCTGACTAAGGCCTAAAAGAGACAACATACTTAATTTTTCCATGTTTTAGTCAAAAAAGGAAAATGAACCCAGTCATCTGCTCAACCACACATTGGTGGCATCTGTAGGATATACTTTTATGTATGAGAATCCAACCTACTCATTTTATACCTTGCGGCCATAAGCCATGACTGAATCCTTAAATCTTGGTACATCTTTCAGTTAGAGGAGGCAACGAATGAATTTTTATAGACAGAGGAAATACAAGAATGAAACAATATTTTCTACTTGTCATTATTTATTGCGCATAATATTCAAAATCAACCAACAGCCTATAAAAGTGGTGCGCCTACATTGTTTCGCATTAACACCCTACAGTGTTTAGACCACAAAAGATCCTTCTGTGAGCTGGTGCAAAGAATGATGGTATGTTAGTCTGGCTGAGAATAATAAGGTCTACAAAGAATGCTAACAAGGGAATGAAAGGCGCACAGCTCTGTTTAACCGTAAATGGGAAATCTGTGGCACAAAATTCATTCAGCAGAAACTTTTTCAAACCAGAGGAATTCGAGAGAGTGCTTTTAAGGAAACACTTACTGATCACTTACCACAATGTGTTGTACAACGACATCAAGAAGGAATGACACTGACTGCCAGCCATTTATTACCATGTCCGCAGACTACAAGCTACCATTAACCCAAAGAAAGGAACAGAACGCATGAACTTCACAATACAAGTAGGGGAGATATACAATTTTGTTGGCTTTCTTGGGAGTTTTACCTTTAACCCTTTCCAATTCACTGTCTGACCTCTGAAGACATTATGATTTAAGGCTGTACAGCTCCAATGTTGAAAGACATCTGTCAGGGTTCTCTTACTGTATATTGCCAGCCTCTCTGCTGTCGGAGCCTACCCGAAGTGTCACCTCATACAGTACTGGCTTTAGCCAGCATATAGCGCTACTGTATAACAGCAGAAAGAGAGTAAGCCCCCTAGGAAAGCTAGGATACAAATTGGATTGGAAAGGGTTAAAATTCCATCTAGAATGACTCACGTAATACTGTTTTGTGTGTCTTTTCCATATTTACTTCAATAATGTAAAATACGGCAAGTAAACCACCACATGTGATACTCATATCTAGCAGCTCCAGAGACATTTCTGAAAACAGTGGTGCAAAATGCACATTTTTATTTTGATTTTGTGATTTACTACTACCGTGGTGGCAGGTGCGAACTTTTGGTTGATACATTCATAGACTGCATTCAGATCCAATTTTAGTCCATATAAAACAAAAGACAGAATATCAGAAATCCAATAAAATGATTACAATAGAAGTGATGAATTAACTACTTTGGGAACACTTGGCATCGCTGGGGTCCTGGGTTCAAATCCAACCAACGTCAACAACTTCATGGAGGTTGTATGTTCTCCCCGTGCTTGCATAGGTTTCCTTCAAGTACTTTGATGTCCTCCTACATTTCAAAGACATACTAAAAGGCAAAAATAGATTGCGAGCCCCCATGGGAAAAAGGTCCTATGTAAGTAATGACAGTCTGTGGAGAGCATATGTATGTGCTATGTAAAATAAATCAAATCAGTTTGACCTCATAAAAATAATGCAAAAATAGTAAAAAAAAATTAAAAACAATATGAATTTAGTATAGCAGTAATTGGATTTATTTGCAGAAAGGAGTTAACATGTCATTTATACCACACAATGAACACTGTAAGAAAAGAAAATGCCAGAACCGCACTTATTTTATTGACTAATCCTATATCCCCCCAAAAAAACATAAAACGGAAAGCAATCAAAAAGGCACCTGTAACCTCAAATGGGACAAAAAAAGCTATTCGTACCCCTTAAAAGATATGCCCTTACACGGCTCTGTCAATGAATAACGTTGTGGGTGTTGTAATAAGGAGATAGAAACATTTCAAGTGTTTTTGGTAGGTTATTATTACTATGTCATGCCTCACAGGGCAGGTTTTTTAAATGAGTCCACAATGCAATTTAATCTCGCAAGTATTTATGTAGTAAAAACCCTGGAAGATTTCAGATGACAGCTCAGTGCTCTGCATATTTCAGCACTAGAACTGTCCACGGAAATCTTCCAGGGGTTAACTGCATGGTCAGTGCAGCAAGACCCAGAGATTTTCCGGGCGTGCCACTAAAGGGGTTAAACTACAATTGCTGTTTCTGAAGCAAAAGAACAGACTAAGCTGGAAATGACCGGTCTGCTGGATTCAAAAATTCATTCATTTCCTCCTGTGGTATAGGATGAAGACAAGATGTTAGCACCCGAGTTTTAATCTTTTAGTGCCAATATACAGTCACTCTAAAAACACATGATTTTGTCTTCTGCCATGTTGAACCTACCGGCTGGTGCAAATTTTTTAGACATAACCATTGCTCAGGATAATAATTGCCTTTTTAACAAAGCATGTGTAGACATGGAAATTGTTGAAGGATCGCTGCTATGATCACAAACTGTTACTCCTGAGACTGTGTAGCTTCAAGTACTCATCAGTCCTGAGCATCATCATGTTATTCATTTTCACTGATTACTTACTTCTCCAAAGCTTTCAGCTACTTTGGATTCCTGCTTACAATCCACCCATTTATTAAGAAACAAGCTATATGCATTTTTTCTTGAAAAATTGTCAGCTAAAATTATGTGCCCAAGTCTATTTCCTCAGTACCGGAAAATATATCAGTCTTTGAAAAGAATGGAGATAAGCACATTGTCTACGTGATTGCCTAATAGAACTATTACATTGAAACAAAATTTGGCCATATTTACTCTTTCTGAAGCAGAACTGAAAATCTTATGGGAATATTTAGGTGAGAATTAAAAAAAAAAAAAACAAGAAAAAAAAAAACACTTTATCCAGCTATCTGCGCCTCCTGCTGAGACACTATTATTTTTCTGTTGTGAAGAAAGATTGAATCGTCCATCCCAGCATCAATTATATGGAGCTTAAGAACATCAAAGTCATAGTGTAGTATTCTCTACCTTTAATTTCAGAGTCACTTGAAAGAGTGTGAATGTTGGTTGGATACTTGGTTATACCTGTTGGCCAACATGGTAAAACATCGCCGGTGGGGGAGGGTCAGGGATGTAGGAACTAGTGTCATTGGAGAAGGCTCTTGAAAAGCTTCATACATCTAAAATATTTACTGATCTTGATTTAAGAGGAGTGTGTAACTGGTTTGAATTTGACCTGGGAATGACTGGCAAAGTTGGAGACTTTATAATGCCCCACACACTTTCCAGCATTTTATCAGTGAAGTTTTTAGGGACTTACCGGATCAGTTTACAATATCCCACCACCTGGATTTATCCTCATTTCTTCAGACACTCTTGAGGATCACTGCATTCGTGTCTGCAATGTAGCAACATCAAGATCACTGTTTTAACATCACACTTGAAAAATGTGAATTTGAATAGCCACCCATTTAATTTCTTGGATACATTGTATTTACAGAGGGTCCACGTAGGGTCTCTAGTAAAATCAAGGCTAATAAAGGAAAATTAAATTCAGAGATTTGTTGATTTTGCCAACTTCTACAAAAAAAGTGTATGCAAAATCTCTACAGGATCATTGAACCAATTACTCAACTTACAAAAAAAGCTGTTCACTTTGCTTGGACACCAGAGGCTTTGGATACTTTCAAGTTATGGATACCATTCACATCAGCACCTAGAATAATTCATCCAAATACAGAGTTGCTTTTTGCCTTCAAGGTTGATGCATCTGATTCTATAGTCCCTTCTTAATGGTTCAGAGACAAGATTGTGCTGCACTTCTGTGCTTCGTTTTCTCATAAAAGGTCCTCAACTGAAAGAAACTACGTGTGACATCAAAAACAAACACCTGTTAGGAATGGAAAAAACATTGACTGGAGACATCCTTTGGAAATAACTATCTGTACTCATCATAGAAATACGGAATTATTCTTAAAAATTAGTGATTACTTCTTGCTCTGGATCAAAAAATAATCAAGCTCACACTTTATCCATGATATTCTCTGAGCCCACACAAAAAGGCAAGTCTGACAGCACAATTGTATCTTAAACTAACTTCATAGTGGCTTCTCATTCATAGGAATTCTTGAGACTATTTAAGAATGGATATAAAATGACTCATTGCTTGATCATCCTCCAAAAAATAATCAATTTCTTCTTTAAAGATGGATTTTGTATGCAACTTTGATTCTATGTACCAGAAACAGTATTACTTTGTTCTAAAATTGGTCTACGAGTCCAAGAAGGCTGGGTACTTACTTATCGAAAAGAATCAGGAACTTCGTTCTTGTCCCTTTTGGTAGCCAAGCTCTAAGACAGATGTTCAAAAGTATGTTTCTTCAGATGAAGTTTGTGCTTAAGATAAAACTCAACATTCTCCAACTTTTCTTTACATTTGCTACAGTAACTCCACAATGCATCTCACCTAAGGGGGGTCAATTTCTATGTATTTTGTGAACAAGTTATCCCCTTCCATTAGGATGGCACACGATCCTGCTCGCCATCAACCGACTCACAAAGATGGCTCATTTTATTCCAACTAAGCAATACCCACTGTGGAACAAACTGTGGAACTGATGATTCATAATATATTCAAATTAATTACCTTACAATGTAAAGGGAAGGAGGCTTTTACACAGAAGGATTAGTTCGCCCGAGCAAACAGGCAAACTTTGTCACAGATTGCATGGGCAGTGAGTTTAGTCACAAAGATAGGAAAAGAAAAACAAACAGAAAAAGATCGATTCAACAGGATCTGTTGCATTCATGTGGGCAAATAGGCACTGGGCCCACAAAAGTGTGACCCAAAGACATGAGTTAGGACCAAGGGACTGAAAACAAACAGACTAGACTAGGAACTGCAAACTGAGGATTAGACTAACGGACAGCAATAACCTAGGACAAACGGCCAAGACACTCGCCAAACATCCACACATGCTAAAGCGGATGCAATAGCTGTAATAAATACGAGGAATTCGTTCGTGAATTGGCCAAGTCACTTAAGCCGCGAGCCCAGCGATCAAGGGTCCTTGTGTCTCGCGGTCCCTACTCTAATGAGACACATGATCCAGCAGCACAGGACATGGTGTTGCAGCTTGCAGTGTGAACTAAGGCAACAGAACACAAGCCACACAGCCAGTTACACACAGAAGGAAATATGACTGCTTACCCTGGACACAAAACAGACACTGAAAGGGCCTGTATTTATATATGAGCTCAGACTCTGGGGATTGGCTGGCAAGAGCAAACCACACCAAGCCAGCTAAACTATCACTCACCTGTGAAGGTGTGCTCCTGGAATCCTATAGAACAACAGACTCCAGCAGCACAACCTGACATGATCGTTCAGTTCTCTGTACCAGTGAAGGTGAATGACCGAATGATCAGTGTTTAAACCGGATGATTAGCGAACGAGTCAACACCGATTTTTAAGCTTACATGAAATGAACGATAAACAAATTAATTATCATTCGGCATTCAATCGCTAGCCGTGTTTACACTGAACGATTATAATTTTCACTCATTTTAATGTTTTGCTTTTTTTAACCATCATTTAGTGTAACAGGGCCTTCTGGTAGAAAACAATACGATAGCCGATTTTAAACAATTTAATTGTCAGACAGACTGATGTGGACCCACCTTTCCAGACACCAGTTTGATTTAGGATTTACTGAGGAAACAGCACTTCAGAAATCCTGTTTTCCACTCTTTGCTCTTTTAAGCAAGATTTTGTCTTTGCTGCAGGCTTCACAAGCCATTACTTGAAGAGATAGTTTCATAAACTTTCCATAGACTGCACTGTGTGGAAGGCTCACATGAACCTACAATTAACAGTATGATGATTTCTTCCTGTCACTGCAGAAAGACCCCAAGTGGTCGTTTCTCACAAATCCCTAACTGTGTAATGTGCCCCTTCACAGCATGCTCAGGACAGCAGGCTAGTAAAGGGCCTGAGAAGTTGCAGTCAGTTTACTCTCACTGACAGATTTTGCCAATAGATCAGTCCTCAAGTCTGCAGTGCCTTGGAAAAGCATACAAGCATAGAAAACAAGCAATCAGATAAAAAAATGAAAATCAATTACAAAAGGTCTTCATCTCCAAAGACACATCTATTAAAGAATATGGAATTCAAAGGTGTACATATCCTTTAATCAACGGCTTGAGCAGCAACACATGGAAAGAATTTGATTTCCCCAGGTGGATGGCAGATGGAGTTTGTATGTGACAGGATTCATTTGTTTCAAAATTTGGATGGATGAGGCGCAAATTTGAATGAGGGCATCCTAAGGCATATGCCGAGGATAATCATACTCGATCCCAGGAAAGCATTTGGGAGGACTTCTTTTTTGTCTGCAGATGCCATCATTAGATCAGCAGCATGAGAGAGTGAGTTTTTAGTCTGATCCCAGATTTTCAGGGACTTCACTCCACGATCTGAGACTATGTGGAGTGGAAGTCCATTGCAACTTGAAAATATGCACCAGTAAAAGATGTGCCAAGTGAGGACAGACCAGGAAGGGGAATGACGTGAGTAATCTTGGACAACCTGTCCACTATCACTGAAATCACAGTATTGCCAGAAAAGCTTGGAAGAACCATTATAAAGTCCATTGCATTATGTAATCAGAGTGACTATGGAATTGGCAGAGGGTGGAGTAGCACAGCAGGGCACCAAAGTAAAGACTTGTTTGTGGCGCAAGTTTGGTAAGTGGAAACATATTCTTTACCATCTTTTTCAATAGCAGACCAATAATAATGGCAAGAGTAAATTCTAGTGTCCTTTGAAAACCTGGATTACCTCCCAGTTTAGAGTCATGTCCCAAGCCAGAATACAAGGCTATTGTGCTGCTGGAACAAACATCTTCCCTGGGGGTATGTCACATACACATGAGCCATTAACAGAATTGTTTTGGGGTAAATGATGAATTAAGGTTCAGGGTTATCATCTGATGTGTCAAAAGACCTGGACCAAGCATCACTATTGGTATTCTTCTCAGCAGGAAAGAAATGCTGAAGGTTGAACCTGGCAAAGAACAACAAGTTCACTTGATGAAAATTCAGGCATTGAGCTTACTGAATATAAGTTAAAGGGGTTGTCCCGCGCCGAAACGGGTTGTTTTTTTTTTCAACCCCCCCCCGTTCGGCGCGAGACAACCCCGATGCAGGGACGTACAGAAAGCTTACCGGAGCGCTTACCTTAATCCCCGCGCTCCGGTGACTTCTATACTTACCTGTGAAGATGGCCGCCGGAATCCTCTTCCTCCGTGGACCGCAGCTCTTCTGTGCGGTCCATTGCCGATTCCAGCCTCCTGATTGGCTGGAATCGGCACGTGACGGGGCGGAGCTACACGGAGCCTGCATTCTGCACGAGCGGCTCCATTGAAGAGAGCAGAAGACCAGGACTGCGCAAGCGCGGCTAATTTGGCCATCGGAGGGCGAAAATTAGTCGGCACCATGGAGACGAGGACGCCAGCAACGGAGCAGGTAAGTAAAAAACTTTTTATAACTTCTGTATGGCTCATAATTAATGCACAATGTATATTACAAAGTGCATTAATATGGCCATACAGAAGTGTATAGACCCACTTGCTGCCGCGGGACAACCCCTTTAAAGAGACTCTGTTACTTACGTTTAGTGCTATAAAGGTAAGCTTATGGGGATAAAAGTAGGTGACATATTCCTTTAAGTTCTTATGGTCAGTTTAGATATTGAAAGGATGAGTAGATCCTTCCAACAGGTGCCTCCATGCTTCCAAGGCAAGCTTCATAGCTAGTAACTCAGTCACGGATGGGATAATTTTTCTCAGTGGATGTGAACAATTTGAAGAAAAAAAACCCCCACAAGTGATGTTTTTGCACTTGGTGTTCTTTTGATATAAGACAGCTCCTGCTCCAAGGGAGGATGCATCAACCTCCAGATAGAAAGGTTCTGAGGTGTCCAGATGGTGAAGAATGGGGGTACTGGCAAACATCTGCTTGAGTTTAGCGAAGGCCTCTTTAGTCTCACTAGACACATTCTTGGGGTATGGAACCCGATGAACCATGGCAGACAACAGAGCAGTCAAGGAGGAAAATGTAGGATGAACTGCCAGTAATGAGCAAATCTTAAGAAACGCTGGACTTAGTGGCTTCTGACTTAGTGGCTTCAGCCAATTGAGTACAGCAGCCACCTTCTCCTGGTTTATGCTGAGTCTTTGGGCAGAAATAAAGTACCCTGGGAATGGCAGACTGGTTTGTTCAAACAGGTGTTTTTCAAGCTTAGCAGAAAGACAGTTTTAGTGTAGACACTGTAGAACAGTCTTTACATGTTGGCGGCGCAAGCGGAAAGTCAAGTATCACCTAAGTACACAATAACTGAAGAATACAGGAAATCACAGATTATATCATTCACAAATTCTTGAAACACTTAATTCTGCCACATACCAGTTTGACTTAGGGGTATATAAGGAGACAACACTTGGGAACCCTGGTTAGTGCCCTTGACCCTTCCAAGAAGAATTTCATTTTCGCTGTCGGGTTCCCAACTCATTACTTGCAGAAATAGTCCCACTGTTATGGCTGCTGATGCTGCATTGTTCCGAGGCATGTGATCTGATGTTGTGAACAGGTGTGCATCCAGAAAGCTAGCTATGGCAGGACTAGCAGCACAAAGTCTAGGCTAAAGATCAGAGCAGACAGCAATCAATAAGTGTCAACGTTAGGGAACACAGAAGTCAGAAGGGTCAAGAATACAGACAAACAGTAGGTTTTAAGTAAAAAAGTTATGCGCTCGTGAAGAAAGCAGTTAGGTCAAGCAAAATGTAGAAAGTATCCGTCCTGTAAGGGATGGAAAGGATATAAAATAGAATGGCACTTACTCGGAAGGAGGGGGGTGTATAAAACAAGAAGCCCCCTCCTCTGTGTGCTGACTCCTCTAAGTCCTCTCTGTCGCCGATGGTAGTTGCAGACAGCAAGTTGATTTATCCAGTTTTATTTATCTAAAATCAAGTTTTACAGGAAGGCAACGCGTTTCGGTGCGACATGCACCTTTTTCAAGCCTATGCGTACACTCCCCTCCTTCCGAGTAAGTGCCATTCTATTTTATATCCTTTCCATCCCTTACAGGACGGATACTTTCTACATTTTGCTTGACCTAACTGCTTTCTTCACGAGCGCATAACTTTTTAACTTAAAACCTACTGTTTGTTTTCTTATTGGGGGTCCACTCTCCTGGTGAGAGTCCCCCCTTACTGTCATTGCAGCTCTCCTCCTTTACGGAGGATAGGAGAAAAGCACATTGGGGAGCCTGCTCAATATCCGTTGGCGCTGTCTGAACTATTGTGTTAAGAATACAGACAAAGGTCAGAACCAGAATGCACAAACTAATAACTGCTTTGTCAAAATGACTCATGACACCCATTGCTTAGGTATCCTCCATGAGGGAAGGAGGCTTTAATAGAGCCAGAGGCAGATGGTAATTGGAGAGGGATCCAACAGGGGAGAATGTGTTTGCCCTTCAATGGAGAGGATGGGCACACACGAGAGCCCTATGAGAGCAGACACCAGGGTGCCAGCGAGTGAAGGGGTTATGCAGTACATGGATGACGGTGCCTGACTGCAGCCCCAGGGGCAGGTGAGCAGCAACAGTATTCAGTTAAGTAATATATTAAAAAGCAACTTCCCTAAAATAGGAATTTTTTTCCCAAGAATATACACTAATGACTAATTCTAAGAAATGAAGCCAACTTACGGTTGCCCAATACTTCATTGCAATACTCCACTTACCATAGTACAATCATCCCAGCATTCTGACACACTGTCCAAAATGTGATGGGCATGAGGATGTAAACAACTTAAATTACTACATAATCAGTAATATGTTTGTAACATTATGCAAAACACTTTGTAATATACTGTACAATGTTATCAGAGGAATTTGGCATATTCTTCACTTTGCAGCAGCCTGTAGTGCAGTTTCCTTTAAATGTTCAGAAACTTCATTGCTTGCCAACAAACTTACATCAGGTACAACGAAGTATACAGCAGATTATTGTCATCACAGTTTGTATCATACATCAAGTAAGTTCAACCTACAAGCAGCTGGTTGAGGGCTACCTTCAACTCACAAATGGAGGCGATGAATTGTAAAAGTAGATTAGTTGTAACTTAGCAAACATTTGTTGAAACATATTCAAGTGTGATCTTAGACACTAGTAAAGCTATCATCCCAAGTACCAGGCCAATACTTAGAATGAGTAATAAGCCGTTTTATGCTGTAAAATAAACAACAAATACATGTTTCACACTTCCCACGCCGCTCGGCTCCAGTCAGGTTCTTCCTCACTTCTGGGGAGCACGATCAAGTGCTAGATGGCATGTGACAGCTTCAGCCAAACTCTGGGCTCGGACTCTCTGCAGCAGTCACCGACCCTGCAGCATGAAGAGTGGAAGGAAGGGGTGCATTGGAGAGAAGCAAGAGAGGTACCTTGTTATCTATTTTTTAAAACTGTTACAGCAGGACAAATTCCAGGTGTATCCTTGTGTATATAAACATGAATGTAGGCGGTTTTCAATACGTAAATTTCCCAATCAAGAACCTGAGTGGTCATGCACCATTCATGCATAGATTGTCACAGATGTGGAGGATACTGGAAAAGTATGGCTTTTTTTCTATTTGTACACCAAGAGGAGTGGACAAGATGGAGAGTCTGCCGTTTTTGCAATCTAAGTGAAGATCACGTGTATAAATTATAAATGCGCTTTGAAATAAAACTTGACATCATGGGGGCATGTCAAAAGATTTGATTAGTGGGGTACCGGTTTCAGAGACAGACTCCCATCAATCGCTAGGACAAAGCCGCACAAGTGTTCGGCCAAGAACTTCCTCTGCTTGATGGGCCCATCTTTAGCTAGCAAGCAAAGACAGCATCTAGCCGAGCACTTTTGTTCTAGCAATCGGTAGGGATCGCAACACCTACCGATCAAAACTTTTGTATATTTCAAATTTAAAACTGTTAACTACCAAAAAAAACTTCTTTCATGTCAAGGAAATGTGTCAAAAACAGAAACTAATGTATACTAAACCAATAATCCAGAAAAAATGCCAACTTGCTCGGAGTGGATGACAGATTTGGGGCCTCAGATTTGATAAAAAAAATACTTTATTCTGCCTTGCCCATTTTGAAAAATAACTGAAATGCGTAGCGGAGTCCATTCATAATACAGGATCAATGCAATAATGGAAAAGACTCACACTCTTCGATATAAAGTTCGCTCTTGCACTGTCAGTTACATGTAGAGAAAAGGCGGCGAAAGAATTCAGTTCAGACACAGCATATTTAGAAAGTTTTTATTTTTTGTTTTCCTGCAAAGATTTCTGGGACTGTTCCATATGAGGTTTCCGAAAATCCAAACACCCCTCACTCAGATGTATGGAAAGGATTTTCAGTAGCAGAAATTTCTGCATCAAATTAGACACTTGTGACTCTGTGCTAACGGCGGTGTGAGTGCGGAGTTAGTCCGGGGCCACGTAAGGCATTTCAGTTGTATTTTGTTTCCTTAAAGAAAAAAATGCAATGAAAAAGGAGCATTCAGAACGAATGAAAAAATATGACTTTCCATTCACAGAATGTGCTTCTGTTTTATGTGCTTTATGCGCCTTTGGTGTGTGTGTGTTTTTTTTTTTAAAGCAGCATGACATTTACGGCCACAATAGTTAGTAAAAAAAAAATGACTACACTGCAGTTTTGTTTTTCTGTTAAAAATCAGGCAGGAATCTATAGTCATAGAGCGAAAGTCCAAAGTATTGGTCAAAATTGGATAGAATTTGATGCACTGTATTTTGCATTAATAAAATTATTTCTGTTGTGTATATATTATTTATTAAGACATAATGCGGGGGGAAAAAAACAGTTTGTATCTCATTTTATCAATAAAATTGTCCACCAGCGTTGATGATCCCTTGCATGGGAAGTGGCCAGCTAGTGCAACAAGAATCCCAACAGTACTGGCAACATGGTCCACACTTGCAGAATTGTCCGTATTCTTCTGAGGAATGCAATATCCAGTGCCATTCTCAGCATAAAACAACCGCTTATTTCTTCATGTCCGCCACTACACCCAACCAATCACAGACTTTCATCACAAAAAAAACAAGAACTGTGACTTCTGTTAAGTCCAGTGGGCTAGTAACACTATGTGGGCCTTTAAAAAAGTTTTTGTCCGATAAGCTTATGAGCCAGGGAATTCTCCTAAACGTATGGCTCCGAAGAATGTCGTATGTTTACTCATATTGATGGAGATATCTGCATGAACCATCTTTACAGCAATCTTCTGTTTGGCTTTTAGGAGGCAAACTCCAGCGGTGTAGCAGGTATTGAAGTTGGTTTTACCAGGCTCTATGCTTCGTGTACATTGCAGGAATGGCTTCTCATCAATCATCACAGCATAACTTGCAATATCTGTAAAGTTGATATAGTAAACCTGTGAGAGGAAAGTGCTTAAAGTCAGTTTAAAACATACTATCCATTTCATGAAACTTAATGAGCTCATCTTAGTTGAGTGATCTACGATAGGGCACAAACTAAAAAGTTAAGGGGTTGCCCGAGTTAATTTTTGTATAAATATGCTCACCTCTCCTGACTTCCCTGCAACCCCGGTCTTCCCTGGAGAGATGAGTATCGGTTCTGTTATTTTTACACATGGGGAACATATTTATACAAAAATTAAGAACAACCCCAAAATGGCAAATTCAGCCCTGCAACATATTTGTATGTGACTCTAATGAGACAATTTGGGGCCACGTTTCTTCTAATCAAGCTTTTTCATAGATCAATTTCTTGTCCACATGACCGTAAAAGTGGGCAAATAAACTATGGTTGACTTTTACAGGCAGTCTGATTTTTTTTTCAGCAGGCAGACAATAACTTCCATAGACATCAATAGGACCAAATTATAGAACAAATTAACATTACAACATCATGTGAAAGAGTCCTGTTAGGTCTCACTGCTCTTACAGCAAGGAATCCCCAATTATTGTGTAGAAGCCTTCTTTTCCTTTAAATATAGAGGAAGCCCTGTTGTCTAAGCTTACAGTCCTAGGTCTAGACAAGACTTCTGTACTATCTGTCCATTCATATATTTGTACATAGTGATTTGATCAAAGACGAAATTGTACCTAGCGTCCATGGGCAGTAAATCACAGCTTTATTATAATTCCCATAACATTGACCAAGAGACGAGACAGCCGTCTTGTTGAACCCTGAAGGAAACAATCAAAGCCCAAATTGTGCTGGATTGCCTGTTCTGTCATTGGATGCCTCCCTGCACATCTTTGCATCCTTCATGCTGGACTATTTTTTTAGTGATTAGATCATCCTCAAGACATGTTTATCTTGAACAATAACCCAAGGTTTGATAACTTGTCCTGGCACTGTAATCTACCCATTCCCTTAATTATTTTGGTTAACTTTCTCTGCACCTCCTCTAGTTGAGCCATATCCTTAGACACAAGTGCCCAAGTATGTAGACAGTAGTCAGGCATGGTCAGGCCAGTGACTTGTACGGAATAAGGTTTCTTAAAGAGAATCTGTTACCATCTTTTTACAGCCTTCTCTGAGTGGCATTCATACTAAATGCAGGGATATGTCTGCTGTATGTATGTCCTAATACTGATAAAATGTATCTTTCTCTCAGAGGACTATGGAAAGTCGTCCTCTATACTCATGAGCTGTAGGCTAGCCCCGTCTAAACCAACCATTCTCCAGCCACTGATTGACTGCTGTCTGCCTATTAAGGTGCATAAAGAAATAGCTGTCAATCCATGGCTGGAGAATGAAGTGGGTGGGGCTAGCCTGCGACTCTGGAATATCAAGGGCTACTTCCTGTAGTCCTCTGTGTGGGTGCTACTAATAAAATGCGAGTTTCTTCCAAACTACTGCACAGATACATACAACAAAACATATCACTCACCATGTGCCTATGACTACCTTGTGCTGCTCTGAATAAGGGCTAGAAAAAAATGGTGACAGATTTCTTTTCACTCCAGTCTTCAATTACCCCCAAAAAGGTCATGTTTTCAGGATTTCCTTAGTATTTCAGGTGAAAATGCCACCAGATGTTTTCTCTATATCCGCAAATTATGGCCTGTGTGAGGTATTCAAGGACTGGAGTTGTTTTGTCTTGTGCATCTATGTCCCAAGCGGTGGGCTCCAACCAATCTGACACGCATGACCTATACTGAGGTTATCAATATCAGAGTTCCAAGAAACGCCTTAGGGTGGCTGCACACGAGAGTGTTTTTGTGCGTACATAGGTGCGCACCTATGTATGCGCAAAAACACGCGTGTATGAAGGTCCGTGCATTGCCTTCAAATGAGCCGCGGCTGCTGCCGGCGGCTCCCTTGAAGGCAATGGTCTGCCGGCACCCCTGATTTGTTTTTCAGGGAAAAGCTTTACACATAAGCCCTTCCCTGAAAAACAAGAATTTTAGTGTAAAAAAATAAAAATACTTACCTGTCCGCCGCTGCCATGTTCCCGCGGGGATGAAGAACACATCTGCCACATGCGGCAGATGTTCCCTTCATCTCCGCGGGGAAAAAGAATTCCCTGCTGCACCTGCCACATCTGTGACAGATGCAGCAAAGGAATTTTTCATTCCTGCGGGGAATAAAGAATTCCCTACCACAGCTGTCACCGATGACAGCTGCGGTAGGGGATCCAGCTGCCGGCATCCTGTAATTGTTTTTCAGGGAAGGGCTTTAAATATAGGCCCTTCCCTGAAAAATAAGGAAAAGTGTTTAAAAAAAAAAAAAGTGAACTGCTCATGTGCTGTGTGAAAGCATGAAAGAACTATTGCTATTGAATTCATGAATGGGTGTGAGTGAGGCATGCCTCTGATTGGCTCAGCGCTGAGCCAATCAGGGGGCAGGTCTGACTCACACCCCCTTCACACCCACTGCAGGACGGCCGCGCGGAGCTCCGGCTGCCGGCAGAAGGTGAGTATACAATTTTTTTTTATTTTTACACATTTTAGGATGAATTGCAGGTAAGGGCTTATATATTTAAGCCCTTACCGACAATTCATCCCGGGCTTGCCCGCAGCGCATTGCTTTCAATGGAGACGGCTGTATTGCCGTCTCCATTGAATGCAATGCGCTGGACAGCTCCGGCCCGTTTCTAATGAAACGCGTCTAGGAGCAGATTTTCGGGCGATTTGCGGGCGACTTGCGCGCACCGGTCACGCGATTTGCGGATGCGCATCCGTCATGCGATCCGCAAATCGCGCGAAAAAACGCCCGTCTGACTAAGGCCTAATACAGTCTTCCAGACATCAGCTGCTTTCCCAGTACTGCTAACATCACTGCCCACAACCGGTCCTCTCTATTAATCGCTTAGTGAGCAAGCTTTTATTTGTTTTTCCATTTTTGTTTTTTTCCTCCCTCCTTTTAAGAAATCTTAACTCCTTTATTTATCCATCGCCGTAGCTGTATGCGGGTTTGTTTTTTGTGGGACGAGTTGTATTTTTCAATGGTGCTATTTATTGTACCATATAATGTACTAAAAAGCTTTAAAAAAATTCTAAGTGGAGGAAAATGAATAAAAACACAAAACGACATTCTGCCATCTTTAGTGCGTCTTGTTTCTACGGCACACAAACTGCAACAAAAACGACATGATATCTTTATTCTATGGGTCAGTACGATTACTACGATACCAAACTTGTATAGTGTTTTATTTTGCTGTACTACTTTTATTTATTTTTCAAAGGCATTTAATTTGTCAAAGTTCTTTTCTGCTGCCATCTTCTTTTCCATCGACCTAGTTGCACGAGGGCTCATTTTTTTGTGGGACGTCCTGTAGTTTGGGTTGGTACCATTTTGGAATACATATGGCTTTTTGATTGATTTTTATTGCATTTTTTCTTGAAAAGAAAGGGTGACAAAAAAAGTGCACTTCTGGCGTTTTATTTTTATCAGAGGATGTTCATCGTGCAGGGCAAATAATGCGTTAGTTTGATAGATCGGACTTTTATAGAGGCAGCGATACCAAATATCTATTTTTGATTCTTTTATTGTGAATATGGCAAAAGAGTTTATTTTTTCGTTGTTTTTTTTAACTTTTATTACTTTTTTTAAAACAATTAGTAAAACTTTAATGTTCTTATTTTTACGTTTTTATTTAAGTCTCAACAGGGGACAACAACCTGTGATGCTTTGATCGCTCCTGCAGTATGATGTAATGCCATAGCACTACATCATATTGCGATCGGGCAGGGGGGCTTGATAGGCATTCTGCCATGACAGCCCTGGGACTTTTCAGAAGGCCCCTGGCGGCCATGACACCTGCACTGCTCCCCGCGATCTCATCGTGGGGGGCCATACGGGACCTCCAAACATCGTTCGGGGCATTTAAAGGCGCATCGGCATCAAAAGGCGTATCGGTGGTCACTAAGGGGTTAGGCACAATTTCTTAAGACCCTATAGAGTACAAGCCATCACGGTAGCTCAAGTAGTGTTAAGATGCCTCAAGATTTCTGCCCTGCAAAAAAACAAACCTACTACATACATTTATTTATACTACATAAGCAGAGAACACCGCGCAAAGAATAATGAAAGCTCTAAACCTGTTCCAATAGACCATCATGATAATGGAAATGCATGCCATGAAGGCTTAATGGAGATGCATTACACTTGAAATTTTAGTCTGTCCAGATGAAAGCAGACCATAGAGTCATGAATTCTTTCTGCTTGAGAGTGAGACCAAAGTCTTCTTCATAAGAAATGTATTCTAATACATACTCTGTTATGGATGGTATAGAATTTGTGATGGGAAAATGCTCTATGCAAAATCTTGCTTGTGCAGCAAAAATTGCAATGTCAACAGAGGAATGCAGGAATCTCCTTATTCAACATATAGACCTGCTAATTTACTGACAGCCAGAGCCATACAAGAGCCTTGGATACATCTGTTTCAATCATAGGTATGAAATGCAGATAGGTTCTATGATGTTTGGCTTGGGGAGTATAGGCACAGATTGTTACAGTTTTCCAAAAAGATTTGATATACCCTCCATTGTTCATGAGAAACAGCCTTTCTTTGAGGAGGGAATATAAAAAAATAAATAAAACGAAGATGTTTTTGGTAACATCCCGCAGAGCCAATCTACTAAATAGACACTTCAGTCTAAGGGTGGCTTCACACGAGCGTGTGCATACGCACGCACAAAAACACGTTTCTATTAGAACCAATGCATTCCCTATGGTGTGTGCACATGTCCATGTTTTACAGGCGTGCGTCTGTAAAGATAGGACATGCGTGCACCATAGGGAATGCACGCATTGCCTTCAATAGAGCCGCGGCTGCCGCCGGTGGCTCAATCTAAGGCAATGGTCTGCCGGCACCCCTTAATTGTTTTCAGGGAAGAGCTTTAAATATAAACCCTTCCCTGCAAAACAACCATTTTAGTGTAAATAAAAAAAAAGTTATATATATATATATATATATATATATATACACACACACACACACATATATACACATACATATATATAAAAATATATATATTTTTTTTACCTGTCCGCTGCTGCCGTGTCCCCCGTGGGAATGAAGAACACATCTGGCCCATGCAGCAGATGTTTACTTCATCCCCGCGGGGAATAAAGAATTCCCTACCACAGCTGTCACAGATAAGAGCTTCGGTAGAGGATCTAGCTGCCGGCACCCCATAATTGTTTTTCAGGGAGGGGCTTTAAATAGAACCCCTTCCCTAAAAAACAAGGCAAACTAGTTTAAAAAATAAAAAAGACACATACTCCTCTTCCAATCACAGGCAGCTCTCGCCTGTCATTCATTCAGCGAAAGCTGCCTGTGATTGGCTGAGCGCCTCAGCCAATCAGAAGCAGCTCTTTCAGCAGGCGGGAATTTTAATTCCCCGCCTGCTCAAAGAACTGCATTGCAGAGTCGGGGACAGCGCAGAGAGGACGTGGCTGAACCCCGGCAATTGAAGGAAGGTGAGTATGTGTTTTTTTTACACTAGTTTGCCTTTTTTACTCAGGGAAGGCTTTATATTTAAAGCCTTTCCCTAAAAAACAATTACAGGGTGCCGGCAGACCATTGCCGCGGCTCCATTGAAGGCAACGCGCAGTTGCATACACGTGTTTTTGCGCACTGGGGTGCGCACATATGTACGCACCTAAGTACGCGCAAAAACGCGCTCGTGTGAAGCCACCCTAAGAATAGAGAAGCGCTAATAAAAGCAGAAGGTGCAGTTATTATGATTTGGATGATGCCAAGCTTCGTTATCTCGACTGCCGCTGATTAAATCTATTACTTAAAGTAACACAAAGGCTATAGGATTATGGTTTACTATTCAACTCTTGATGTAAGATTAAAAAAAAGACCATTTTACACTAAAAGGTGAAGAAAACAGGAGCTAGGTCCAAGACCGTACTCACTTCTACCTGACTATAGATGAGGTAGGTACCATCCACAAGCACCTCCAGTTCTCCACTGCGTGTGTGCAGCCTGAAAACCTTCTGGTTAATGGTAATCCGGGACCAGTCATGGAGAATTCCACCTGAAAGATCTCAGTGTGAGAGAACGGTAGTCACTCAGTACATGTCAATAGTAACAGAGTATCAACATACTGTTTATTATTATACATTACAGACAAAACCTAACAATCTGTATCTACCCCCCCTAGTAGGCAAAGCCACCTCCCTACTGCCCCAGTTGTCACAGCAGTCTCAACATATCCCCATGTAGTCTCACCATCCACAAACTCAAATCTGCTTAGGCATTTAAGAAGGGGAAAATTGAGGAGGTTAGCTGTGTTTATTCTGATGTTTGATGTTTTCTATGATGAGCTTGATAATAGTTTTATCTTATACATTCTGTTTCTTAACGTGTCTTTTCCTCTTTTATATCAGAGGTTCTAGTCCTTTGGGTATCCTGCGTTGCCATGAAGATTATCAATTTTACGGTGTACTCACACAAATGATTTTCACATGCAAGTTCTGTCAGATTGTAAGCACAGAAATCGCATGTGAAAAGAACTTACTAATTTCCATGGCTGAGTTTTCTCTTGGGCAACATTTCAAAAAAAATTTTTAAAAATTGCGGCATGTCCTACTTTTGGGTGATTCTTGTTCAATTGGACATTATTTCCTATTGGAGCATGAAAAAAAATGGCATATGCATGCCATAGAGTTTGCAAGCAAGTGTTTTAACTATTGGGGGAACATGTGATTTTTTTCGCACATGTGTAAATTTCAAGTTTTACCCATCATTCTGCACTTAATACCCCATAAGGAAAGAGTGAAAACAGAATGTTAGAAATTTTTAATTTTTTAAGAAAATGAAAAACTAACATTTTGTATTGACATAAGTATTCAGACCCTTTATTGTAACACTTGAAATTCAGTTCTGGGGGCCTGCCACTTCTCTTGGTCATCTTTGTGAGATGTTTCTACACCTTGATTGGAGTCACCTATGGTAAATTCAGTTGACTGGATATAATTTTAAAAGGCAAACCCGTCTCACAACTAACAATGCATATCACAGCCAAAACCAAGCTATAAGGAAATAACTACCTGTAGAACCAGGCGGGATTGTATGGAGGCTTTGGAAAAGACTACAAAAAATTCTGCTGCATGGCAAGTTCCCAAGAGCACAGCGGCCTCTATAATTCTTAAATGGAATAAGTTTGGAATGACCCTAAGCGCACAACTAAGACAACGTAGAAGTGGCTTAGGGACAACTCTAAATGTCCTTGAGAGGCCCAACCACAGCCCTGACTGGAAAGAACTGAAAATGGCGGTTCACCGACGGTCCCCATCCAACCTGACAGAGCTTGAGACGATCTGCAGAGAAGAATAGCAGAAAATCCCTGAATCCAGATGTGCAAACCTTGTGGCATTATGCCAAAGAAGACTGGAGGCTGTAACCACTGCCAACAAAGTACAGGTTCTGAATACCGATGTCAATACTAAATAGTCACGGCACGGCCGCTCACCTGTTCTGGGACCTGCAGTTGGACGTCCCCGCCTGTTGTATGCTGCATAGTCCTCTTCCATCTCGGCTCAATCTGAAGCCTCTGCATGTAATATTTGCGTGCACTCTCGCCCTCTATCTGAAACGGCTAGTGAGCACGCCCCAATTCTGTCCGACACCAATGACCAGTCTACTTCTGCTATATTGGTCATCCACACCCTAGGGTAGACACCTAAACAATTGCTCTCATAAGTGATTGTGACAAAGTCTCAGTTTGTGTGTATTCCTGGTTCTGATCATTCTGACTTCTGTGCTCCCTGACCTTGGTTCTGTATTTTGGACTATGCTATTGCTAACTGCCCTTACCTACAGCCTGGACCTAGTTTATGCACCTGTGCTGCCAGTCCTGACTCAAGCCTAGTTTTCAACTATATTCTTGTCCACACCATCAGGTACTCTGCCTTGGCCCAGTGCAGCATTAGTAGCCACACAGCTGGGACTATCTGTGCATGCAACAGCTTGGGAACCTGTATCCAGGCATTTAGCCCACAGCCAAACAGGTGTTTGGCAAGACAGATACACAACCATCAACCGGACCAAAAAAAGTTAAGTTTTTAATTTGTTTTTTTAAGATTTCGAATATTCTGCTTTCACCTTATTATTAAGTAGTATTAAGTGCAGAAAGATGGGGAAAACCTTGATTTTTATCATTTAACCTTCATTTAATTTGCACTAGGCCACAAAATGTCAAAAAAGTCAAGGGTCTGAAGACTTTCCGAATGCACTGTGTATCACACTCGCCCATGTAAATACAGCCTAATATAGAAAATACTTGATTACAGTGTTATACATTGCTCTAAACTTTCCACATTCTTCTTATCTTCCCCTTCCACAATCAAATATATTGTTGGTCTCACAGCTACATTTTTAGTATCTAGTGTTATGAAGAGGGTTTTTCTTGCAGCCTGTGAACTTGACCAAGATGCACATAAATGTGATTTATTAGTTCATTCAATATGAATAAGAGTCTCAACATGCTGCCAGGGGAACAAGAATATGGCCTTTACTACAACATATCCAATTCTTTGTTTCCCCTGAAGATAAATCACAACAGTCTTTGCTAGCTGTTTATTCATCTCTCTGTATGGCCATAAATGTATAAATATATCAAGAAAAATCAATAAAAATACACAATTTGTCTCTTACCATTTTTTACTTGTATTGCTGAGTCTTGACCATGTAGGTGAACTGCAGCGGGCTGCAAAATAACCGGAGACAAAAAAAAAAAAATGAAACCAACATAAACAATGAAATGCCCAAAAGTATAAAAAAACATGGAATTTAAAAAAATCTCATCGAGGTAAGAAAAAATTTTGAAGTTACACTAATTGTCAAAAAGAAAATCGACACCCAAAAATTAACTTGCTGGAATCGAATAAAACTTTCTATGTGTGATTGTACTATTTAGTAAGGGATTACAATATCAGAGCAAAAGGATCATTTATTGAGAAAGCTGACCCCTTGTAGAGAGGCACTAGGAACCCTATGGTACTGCCTCTAGCTTGGATACAAGATGTGATATGGGTGAGCATGGAGGCTCTAGTACCCTGATGTACCACCTCTAGCTTGGATACAAGATGTGATATGGATGGGAATGGAGGCTCTAGTACCCTGATGTACCACCTCTAGCTTGAATACAATAGGAAAGGATAGAGTCTGCGACAGCATGAGTAGATGCAGTGAAATATAACCTTTATTCGTCCACTGTAAAAGCTACAACGTTTCGATCTTCAACAAGATGCTTGACAAAGATCTTATTGAAGCATCTACTCATGCTGTCATGGACTCTATCCTTTCCTATTGTTCAATTTTGGAATTGTGATCCGGATTCCTTCCTCTGTGGCTTGCATAAAGTTTGTGGTCCTGCCTTATTGGAATTGGAGAAAGTGCTGCTTGTGACTATCTTCCTTTCCTAGCTTGGATACAAGATGTGATACAGATGGGCGTGGAGGCTCTAGTGCCCTGTTGTACCGCTTCTAGCTTTGATACAAGATGTGTTACAGATGGGCGTGGAGGCATACAGGTTCCGTATGGTAGCCTGCGGCATATCGGTCCACATTTTCTATAATTGAGGCGCTAAGCCCTAGGTCACCAGACACAAACACGGCCGTTGTCAGTGCCCAAACTAAACCTGTATTCGTTGCTGAAGACAACCCGGTTCCACTCCATGGCAGTCCAGTTTTGTCGTTCACGACAGCACTGCAGAGGCGATGATGGGTGGGTGTCAAAAGCAGTACACATAATACATGCCGTGACACCAAATGTCTTTTAGCCAAATGCCTGCAAAATGCTTCCAACAGATACAGGGTACTGTAACAATAGTGCCATCTGTCTTTGGATGGCGTACAACTAAGTAGCTGAAGTTGATCATGCTTGTCGGACAATCAGATGATTCTCTCTACAGGTGGTCTGTCGAGGGCGCCCTAAGCTCGGTCACTTTGTTTGCATGCCCTCACGCATCCATTGGTCCCAACACCTCCTAGCAGTCTGTTCAGAACGGCCCAGGTGGAGGGTAATTCAGCAATTCATCGATACAATCATCCATCTTCTCATATTCCAACAATGCACCCCCTGTGCATTCAAACTGTGCTACCTGGGTGAAATCTCTTTGATTGTGTAGTTGAGGCGTCTAGTGGTTAACAAGCTCTACACAAGAGGAAAAAGAGGTCCATACCAGGAGCCTCTGAGAGCCACTTTCTAGGCCAAGGGTGGGATTACTTTTAAGGCATCAGGTTGCAAGACCGTTCATCTAATCACTCCACAACTCTAATCATTTGCATATAGAGAGCTCTTTGCATCCCCAATTACACAGGAAATCCAATCCATCTAGAGAATCTGGGCAGGTAATAAATCAGACAGAGGCTGCATCCGCATGGGCTACAAAATCATCGCTACAATGTGAAGCCCATAGTTTCCAACGGGTTCTTTCACATGAGCAATGTTTTGTATCCCATGCGGATGCAGCCCGACTCTTCTCGGCCAGCTGACTCTTCTCTGCTAATATGTAAACAGCATAATAGCAGGATAATTTTGGAAAATAATTGTGGAGGTGCAAGGACACATTAGGAAAAGAGAGGGGCATTAGAAGTGATTGATTTTTCATCCCCTGTGAAGTCAGTTTTATAAAAGGGGTGAGAGGGTAGTGACAGGTTCCCTTTAATTTTTTTTTCTTAAATCAATGTTAAGAACTTTTGATGATATTTTGCAATATATTTAATTATCAGATTTAGGCTGCCTTTATGTAAAAGTCCCTATTCAATAGCCACCCCTATCCTTTTGAGGAATTCAGATGCTGCTGAATGCAACATAAAGTCTGTATTCAGCTCTACAGATGCTTCTTCCTACGTGGGTCAGCTCCTCCTCAGCCTGCCCACGCCTGTCTGAAACTCAATGTTCTGCATCACAGTGCATTGGGTATTTCCATAATAGAAATGTCCGGGTGCTCTTGTTTCTACCATTGACTCTCGTTCAGAAGTATTCTTTGGTACTGGCAACTCTGATTTGTAAAGTGCTGTATAATATGTTGGCGCTATATAAAAGAATTAAAAGAATTCTGAATCTTGCAATGCAATATATTGTAAAAATCAATAAGTGCCCTGCTCTTCCGTTTGATTAATAAATGAAAAAAAATAAATGACGAATAAGAATTTGATGTTGATGCTTTTAATAAATCATGACCAAAGGGAAGCAAAAAAGGCCACATAGTACCTAACCTGTATCTCTCTAGAACTCGTCCTGTCCCCAGACCCTGGTGAAAGAGAACAAAAAGGGAATGATCAAAAACAGAGAACAAACATAAACATCCTGCTAAAAGAACTTACCCTAATGGTAACTTACCAGAAGGCCCTTGACTCCCAGGTGGTCCTTGAGGTCCTGGTGGCCCAGGGGGTCCAGGAGGGCCCATAGCATTTGATCCTGGTATACCGGGAATGCCTGGTATTCCGGGTGGTCCTGGAGGCCCTGGTGGCCCTTGAGGACCTACAGGGCCAGTAGGTCCTGATGGACCTGGAGGTCCAACCTTTTTTCCTAAAAATACAGAGATATTTTTTCCATTTTGGATGCATTGACAATATAAATAAAACTATTATTGATAAAGAAACAAATTGTCCAAATTTTGCAATCCAAAATTTATTTAGATTGCTATATATTCAATGGTTCACTGTGCCTGTCTTGTACTTCTCTCTGCCTGTGCTTCTTGCCCTTGCACTGCTCTCTTCCTCTACCCTATGGGTGATTATCTTCTGTGTACTTTGAAGTACAGGCTTTTTAAGGGACACTAACCCTAGAAAATGAGAAGAGTAAAATAGAAAATAAAGTTGCCCCCACTGTCTGTAAGGGTCCTTTTTTGGGGAAGGAGAAAATGGCTGAGAACCTCGGGTACATATTCAAGATTTCTTCATACATTTTTCAGTTTTAACTGCAATATGAGAAATTCCTGATTAATTTGTCAATTTTTTATATTTAGTATTTCTTCAAAGTGACCCTCCAGGCTTGGAGAAACAAAGATGGCCACAAAGCTTTTCTGGCTACCTGATACATACTGTGCATAGCATGCATTGGTAGTTTAAGACACTACATGCTGCTCTGACTAGCCAGCACCGCTCATGTGGACAGCACTGGTTATTCAAAGCCGGTGTATTCTAAAGGGCCATTAAGACAGGACGAATGTCGGGCAAACGATGCCCGACACTCGTCCCCACAGGAGCTAGTATCGCTGCCTCACAGCTGGGCGGCTGCAGGAGATTTCTCTCCTCGCTCTCCCCCGCCCCTCTCCATTGACTTAACAAAGCAGCTGTTCAGTACTGAATGGCTGCTATTTACACTGAACGATGATCGTTGATGATGCTGTATAAATGATGGACGATGAGCTAAACTATGATCGTTCAGTGTAAATAGCAGCCGTTCAGTACTGTCAATGGAGAGGGTCGGGGGAGCACGAGGAGAGAAATCTGCTTCTGCCGCCCCGCTGTGAGCCAGCGATACTAGCTCCCATGCAGCAGCATGGAGCTGGTATGTGTGGGGACGAGTGTCAGGCATAGTTTATGCGGCATTCGTCCCTTCTAAATTGGCCATTAGACTAATGATGCATACTGAGTGCATCAGATAATGTGATATTCTGTCAGAGAAGTTGGCGTAGCCATCTTTGTTTCTCCAGGCCTGGAGGGTCACTTTAAAGACTATGTGCATCTTCACAAAATTTGTTTTTGTTGAAAGGCATCTGAAATTGAAAATGAAGCAACTCTGCCTATTAAGAGGATCTAATATTCTTTCCATTTCAACTACACCAAAAGGAAACCACATCCCCACAGCACCATAACATGACAGACAGGGAGTTGGGTGATGTATTTTTTTTATACTCACCCATTCCCACAGTCACATGTAGTTTGAAAATAATCGGATTTGTGTGCTGTGTGCCGACTTCAGAGGGGGTTACTGCCGATTCACGGCAGTGGGTGAATAAAGAATACCTCACTTGGCTTCCTGTCACCACTCCTAACAGCGCAGTAAAACTTAATTTATAGTGCTGGAGGGATGTGACAGGTTCTCTTTACTATCTAAAGGAGATACCTTGTCCATCTCTTCCATAACATTTTCTTTCCTTCTATGAACCCCTTCCCGACATACACTGTACATGTACGAAAGATGCCAGGTGTCATTGTATATAACAATCTGGGGGCTTACGTAGGTTCCCAGACCTGCCACGAATTTCCTCCTATTAAGCCCTGCCTACAGCAGGGTTTAAAAGGATACCCTTTTATGTATAATCTACTGCAGCACTTAAAAATTGCTGTGATTAGATGATCACTAGCTTAGAGTCCCCTAAAAAATAAATAAGAATTAGATGAATAGTTAAAAAATAAAAAAGCAATTTTTAGTTTAGTTTTTTTAATTTGACATTTAAGAATGGGGTTATTGACACATCTTTAAAATTTTATCTTTGAAAAAAAATTCGTATTGTCGCAATCTAAGGCCTTAGTCAGACGGCGTTTTTAGCCGCGATTTGCGCATGCGCATGCGTCCGGCGATTTTATAAAACCATTGCTTTGCAATGGTATCGGACACATGAGCGCTTTTTATGCGCTCGTCTAATAAATTATAGAACAAAAAAATCGCAGATCGCACCTATCTGCGATCTGCGATTCCTGTTCTCTTCTGTATATGCGCTCAATGGAGCCGGCGGCAGCAGCGCCGACCCCATTGAGAACATATAGAAGACAAATCATTCTTCTCTGCCACAGCTGTAACAGCTGTGGCAGAGAAGAACGATGTTTGCCCATTGAATTCAATGGAGCGGCAATACAGCCGCTCCATTTAAAGCAAAGGGCTGCCGGCGTGCGCGGGATGAATTGTCGGGAAGGGCTTAAATATATAAGCCCTTCCCTGCAATTCATCCTAAAATGTGTTAAAATAAAAAAAAATTGTATACTCACCTTTCCGCTGCAGCCGGAGTCCAGCCGCGGCCGCTGTCAGTTCTCCTGAACTGCTTCTCGGCACTATTCAGCCGGCGGGGCTTTAAAATCCCCGCCTGCTGAATGATCTGCCTCTGATTGGTCACAGCTCTGACCAATCAGAGGCCGGTTTCACTCACACACCCATTCATGAATTCATGAATGGGTGAGTGACTGCTGCCTCTCAGCGCTGAGCCAATCAGGGGCAGGTCTGACTCACATCCATTCATGAATTCATGAATGGGTGTGAGTGAGGCATGCCTCTGATTGGCTCAGCGCTGAGCCAATCAGGGGGCAGGTCTGACTCACACCCCCTTCACACCCACTGCAGGACGGCCGCGCGGAGCTCCGGCTGCCGGGAGAAGGTGAGTATACAATTTTTTTTATTTTAACACATTTTAGGATGAATTGCAGGGAAGGGCTTATATATTTAAGCCCTTACCGACAATTCATCCCGGGCTCGCCCGCAGCGCATTGCTTTAAATGGAGGCGGCTCTATTGCCGTCTCCATTGAATGCAATGCGCTGGACAGCTCCGGCCCGTTTCTAATGAAACGCGGCTAGGAGCAGATTTTCGGGCGATTTTCGGGCAACTTGCGCGCACCGGTCACGCGATTTGCGGATGCGCATCCGTCATGCGATCCGCAAATCGCGCGAAAAAACGCCCGTCTGACTAAGGCCTTACTGTCCCACAGAAAAAAACATGTCATTTTGCCCAGACTGTGAAAGCTGTAAAAAAATTACACCCCCAATGGTGAAATTGTGTTTTTTTCCCCCATTTACAAGTACTTTTAGAAATTTGTTTTTACTTACAAATTTGTAAAAGTTTTCCAGTACATTATATAGTTACATAGTATGTAAGGCCGAATGAAGACAATGTCCATCTAGTTCAGCCTGTTTATCCTCCTATGTTGTTGATCCAGAGGAAGGCAAAAACCCCAAGAGCAGAAGCCAATTAGCCCTTTTGGAATGTTAAATGTTACCATTAAAAAATACAATTCAACCTGCAAAAAACAAGCCTGTAGCCATGTAGGTAGAAAATAAAACAATTATGATAATTTTGGGGATGAAAAAATGAAAACAAAAAAGGCCTCTATGGTGAGGGGTTAAGAAAAATTAAGATTACTTGGTTATCAAAAGATTTTTCTGAACGTCTAAGATTCCGCAGCCTTGGAGGATAAGAACAGAGCTAAGTATTCATTATAGCCTTTATTACAGCAAGGGATACCAAAGGCAGTCATTCCAGTGACTAATCAAGAACCCCCTTCAAATCCCCCAAATCAGAATTAAAGGGGCGTCCCAGGAGCAAAATGGAAATTCTGTAAATGCTGAAATCTAGGAGATACAGCTAAGTAGCAGCAACTAGGGATGAGCGAGCACGCTCGGTAAGGTCAGTTACTTGAGCGAGCCTCACTCATTTCGAGTAAATGCCTTCTCCTCCGAGCGTGAACCCATTACAAAATGACTTATTGTGATGATGTACATTAGATTTTAAAATGTTAGTCTGTGCCTGGAATTTAAGAGTTGCATGGTTCCCATAATATTTTAGTATCAATTATCGTATGTAGAAGGTTGTTTCACATCCTTCTAAAATTTCTTAGCAGGCAGGCCAGTATACAATGTAATTAATCACAGAAGGAAAAACTTAAAACTTAACTTTTATTAAACTTAATTAAAAGACGGAACTTCCACCATTAGGGCTGACGCAGCTACGATTTCTCTGCTCTTGATTATTTATTCTTCATGTTTGGGGGTATGGGCTCCTTACTAAGAGGAGGATGTTCTTGGGTGATTGGACTCTAGACTTTGAGTAGTTTGTCGTTAGCAGACCTCATGAGCTATACTGTAGAAGCGCTTCTTTCTACCGGTCATCCATATCTCAGACTTGACATATTAGAGCATGACTATCTAGGTTACCGAAAAATTGTGAAGTCCAATAGAAACCTGTTGAACCTAAACCAGTTAATCCATAATGAACCTAAGCTAGAATTTTACTGGTAAATCTATAATGCATCTATGCTAGAATCTGACCTTAGGGTATTTCTTTCTAAGATGATCATAAGTCTGAGATATATCTTAGTAATCCTCATGTGAGTAGGGCTTTCTTCAGACAGACCCATCATTTAGAGGTTCGAAAATAGTCCGTACACCTGGATGAGGGGGCAGTGACCGCAGAGTGATTCACCTGCTTACCTACACATGCTTATGCCAGTTGCTCTGTATTCAGGGGTGTGTTCATTTTTCACGTGGCTACCCCCAATGTGTATAGGAGGAACGGTGCTTCATAATAAACTGGTGGATTATCGTTATACCTGCCTTCTTAGCCAGTGCCTTGACCCTTTAGGTCATACTAGGGCCATTTCTATACCTGGGCTCTACTGGTTATCTGCAACTTACATAGGTATTCACCCATTCCTCATCTGTGGAGGGTAGCGCTTTGAGATTTTCTGTCTGTTTTGTCTGTAGTCCCGTTTTTTAAAAAAAGTTTAATAAAAGTTACTTTTTAGGGTTCTCCTTCTGTGATTAATTCATTGGGTTGAGACCCCTCTGCCCCGGTGATAAGTTTGCAATGTAAGAGTCTCACTTTGTGCGTCCTTGATTGTAATCTTAAACATTTGGCAAACTGTTCACTGAACGACTGTATCACCCTATGTATGAATAGCAAATATAATTCTCTCCAAACAGTCCATCCGAAGTTTTATGAGGGAGCACCCCTTTATGAACCTGAGATCTCCTGGTTTTCAAGTTCAGTCTGCAAGTTTTTCTTTCATTTTCTATTACTACTCTCCAAAGCTGAAATGTTATCACAACTTATCAATTTTTCGTAGAACACCACACATCTTGCTCATTTATAAATTCATCAAGAATGGCATTAGAACAAACAGATCCCGCATCTTTTATTGACTTTATCGAATCAAGCTTTTCTTTACATATAAAATATTAAAAAAAGGTCTTGTATTCATGTTATTTCTGTGATAGGAGCGAGTGGGCCGGACCATAGCTGAATTTAAATAATGGCAAAAGAAGACTGCTTCGATCTTGCCCTGATCCCCAGACCGCTTGATCCCAGAGAGAACACTCCACTCATTTGAAAGAAATTGAAGAATGAACCAAAAATGAAAAGGTCAATAACTAGTATGTGTCCGCTGAAGTACACACAATGGGATTTTTACCATGTGATGTGTCCTTAACGGCCTTGTTTGCTAGTATAGATGGTATTGAAGAAACAGGGGTCATCGGAGAAAGTCTGTGTCTCAGAGGAAGATGTAATTCCTGCAGACCCTTTATAGTACCCCCCCTTGTAATGAGGCTAGTAGGCCTTGAAGGGGAGTCTGTCTAAAGGAGATGATAGTCATGGCCAAGAAGGAACCTTTCAATATTGATTGTGGGGAAAATAGCAGTGGATTCCACCAAGACAAGCAGCCTGGAGAGATTTATGGCCCATCCTGCTTACAGATCACAACCGAATTATAGCCATCATATGTTCTACATTATTAACAGGGTTACTTTTAGAGCCAATTGGTGACATCATTTTAAATCTATATTTTCTCTATGGCAATGCGAGTCAGGGAATGTAGAGAATATATCTTAAAACCTTATGGGAATGTAAAGGGATATTCTGGAAGGGATCTCTGTGGAACGACTGAGTCCAGGTAAATATAACTTTGTGGGTAGGTTGGGCCTTCCCATCTAGGTGAAGGTCCCATTATGTGTTTTTTCTTGGAAATTTCATTTTCAAAATAAAACTTTTCATCTTGTAATCCCTTGAGCGTCCCGTAATACATCTTTCTAAGCTTTCGTAATCCATGTTTAATGGGCTATTTTGTACTTGGCTCAGTAAGAATGGAGCTGATCATGGTCCTGAAATTTAATCAGGCATACGAGGCTTTATAGGTGAGATGGAATCTTACACAGGGGTATCTGCGATATTTAACAAAAAGGAGACAACACAAGAAATGCCCACAACATCTGTCCTGTGGCCTGAACCATGCATAACCTATGAGCAATTAGTTCAGAACTTCACCCCAAAACCTCAAAAAACGGAAAGCTGTATGGGTAGAAGTTTCCAGCAATTTTCAACCCAAAATGTTAGCTCCCTTGGAGACTTAGCAAATGACGGAGTATTTGTCCTTGACTCTCAATATCAATAAACATCACATAATTAAGGGTGAACATCAGCCATATTGTAAGATCTCTCTCTCTCCATATCAATTCACATGTATATCCAGATAAATAACTATACTAATTAAATAAAAATAAACCTTGTTATCTGTATAGCGCCAACTTATTCCACAGCACTTTCATGTAATTTATTTATTACCCCCACCAAGCTGGGTACTCCGTTTACTGACCTCGGAAGGATGGTAGGTTGAGTCAACTTTGAGCCGGCTACCTGAACAACGCAGGGATTAAACTCACAACCTTCAGGTCATGAGTGAGAGCTCAGGACTGCATTTTTGCTGCTTTAACATATGCTTGCATCTGGAATTCTATATTAAACTATTAGAAATCCAGAAAGAAGCATATTTTTTTCTGAACTTTTCTATGTACCGTTATATAGATAATTATACATTTACACCCGCACATATATAGGATGATCAATGGCTACCTTTACAATACTTGTGTACATAGTCCTGACCATCTGCGACATTTTGGAAGATGATGATGATGAATAGCTATTAGAGATGAGCGAGTATACTCGCTAAGGCACATTACTCGAGCGAGTAGTGCCTTAGCCGAGTATCTCCCCGCTCGTCTCTAAAGATTCGGGGAACGGCGCCGGTGACAGGTGAGTTGCGGCGGAGAGCAGGGGGGAGAGCGAGATCTCCCCTCCGTTCCCCCGCCGGCCTCCGAATCTTTAGAGACGAGCGGGGAGATACTCGGCTAAGGCACTACTTGCTCGAGTAATGTGCCTTAGTGAGTATACTCGCTCATCTCTAATAGCTATGCTTATAATCAACTAACAATTAGATGTAATGTTTCTTTACAGAGTGCTCTCTACTAGGCATGCATATCTGTCATACATATCTGCATATTTCCCCATATGCAATACTTCCAAAAGCAACTGACAGAGATACTACATACTTCTATATTTCTAGGGTAGAATATATCTTGTGACACATTCCTCAAATTAACGGTGAGTCATAGATGACATCACATGCAAAAGGAAAATCTAAGACTTCATTTTATTAGCACTTTGTGTTCACAATAAGATATGCTCATGTTTTCCGATACAAAAATCTGAAGCAAATTAAGCATCAGAAATCTGAGGCTGAGCTTTGGACTTCTGCCGTAAACTTGCAATGTGAGTGTGCCATGGATCTGCTAGCGGATTAGGCTCATTCAATGGTATAGTGTCACAAAACTTTTTTTCTGGGTCAGGAACGCTATCTTTTCTCCTTAGGGAGAGCACCTAGAAGGTGAGTGAGGAGACTTATAAGGCCATTCATGGTCCTCTGGGTAATATGCAAATAAGGGAGATGGAACAATACCTCTGCAGTGCCACCTATTGGAAGGCAATGTTAGACTCTTTATATAAGCCTTGTAACAACGACTGCGGATTTAAAATCGGCAGCTGAAAATTCTGTACTGATATTAACAATTGAAGATCAATTTCACACAGATTTTGGTGAAGAATAGGTGGAAAAATCAGAGTGAAAATTCTGTTGTTTTTAAAGTCATAAACAAATGAAAAGCAAATAAAGGATTGTTTCGCCCTATAAAGCTCTCAAGAAAACAAGTTGTGAATGAATGTCAGTAGAGATGAGCTAGGGTACTCAGTAAGGACAGATACTCGAGCGAGTATCGTCCTTACCGAGTACCTGCCTGCTCGCCTGCAAAGATTCAGGTGCCGGTGTGGGTGAGCGCTGTGTTGCGGGAGTGAGCTGGAGGGAGCGGGGGAAAGAGAGAGAGAGATCTCCCTCCCGCTCTCCCCACCCCTCACCGGCACCCGAATCTTTGCGAACGAGCAGGCAACTCCTCGGTAAGGACGATACTCGCTCGAGTATCTGTCCTTACCGAGTACGCTCGCTCATCTCTAAATGTCAGTGTAAGCATATTCACCCTTGAACTCCGTTTTCATATACAGCTGTAACTGACATTACTTATATACTACTGCTCGTGAGTAGCAGCATGTGATGTAGCCTGCAAAACAGGTCTTCAAAGTTAAACAGACTTGACACAGCCATTTTAGGCATTAATGAAGGACAGGAGGGATATTTTCATTTTTGCCTTACAGCAATCCAACGCCCATAACTTTTTTTTTTACCTTATTTTTTGATTGACGTAGCTGTGTGCAGCAAGTTGTGTTGTTCATTGGCCCCACTAGGGGGCTTTTACTGATCATTTTCACTCTTACTAAATAATGCATTAGGATATCTACTGTATTCCAGTACATTACAGCCTGTCAGCATAACATTGATGTGCACCTATTAATCTTTGTTAACAATTCGGTTTCCACAGAGAAGCCATTGGCACCCTGTATAGCAGGGGTTACAGATAGGAAGTCACCCCCCCCCCCCTAGCTTACAGCTTTAGGAAGTACCTTTTTAATTTTGACAGATGTTTTAAGGTATCGAAGTGTATTTGCTGTAAAAGGGTTTCTTTCAGTTAGAATATTTTATAGCTAAATCCAGGCCATAAACATGTTTTGTATCTATCTACACTTATTTAAAAAAAAATAAAAAATTAATATATATATCCCCAGATATTCCAGAAATAGCACTAAAATAGAACCACCTGCTGTTTATATTGAAGAGCCTTTCTGTATCCACCTTAGCAAATTTCCGGAGATGGTCACACATACTTACAGAATCATAGAATGGCAGAGTTGGAAGGGACACCCAGGGTCATCGGGTCCAACCCCCTGCTCAGCGCAGGATTCACTAAGTCATCCCAGACAGATATTTGTCCAACCTTTGTTTGAAGACTTCCATTGAAGGAGAGCTCAGCACCTCCTGTGGTAACCAGTTCCACTCATTGATCACCCTCACTGTCAAAAAGTTTTTTCTAATATCTAATCTGTGTCTCCTCCCTTTCAGTTTCATCCCATTGCTTCTGGTCTTTCCTTGTACAAATGAGAATAGGGATGATCCCCCTGCAGGGTGACAGCCCTTCAGATATTTGTAGACCGCTATTAAGTCTCCTCTCAGCCTTTTGCAAGTTAAACATTCCCAGATCCTTTAACTGTTTCTGATAGTACATGGTTTGCAGACCGCTCACCTTCTTGGTAACTCTTCTTTGAACTTGCTCCAGTTTGTCTATGCCTTTTTTAAATTGGGGTGCCCAGAACCGGACACAGTATTCCAGATTAGGTTTGACTAAGGAAGGGTAGAGTGGGATAATGACCTCATGTGTTCCAGACTCTATTAATACATCCCAGAATTGTGTTTGCCTTTTTTGCTACTGCATCACACTGTTGACTCATGTTCAGTCTGTTCACTCTACCTTCTATTCCACTGGTTATGTGGAAGAATCCCTGGTATGATCCCTTCTGAAGCTGCAGAGTCTTCTATGCTTGTCAGAAACTAAGCAATTGCAATTGCAGTAACGCACTCTCACTCTTATAACTTGTCCAGCATCTCCTCCGTTTGCATAATACGGTCGTTGCCATTTACTTTGAATGGACAAGGTGCTAAGCAAATAGCCTAGATGTGCTAGGGTGATCATGATCATCTGTAGGTGTTGGATGGATCCCAGGACAGATGTGCTAGCAAGTTTTTATACCACTATAAATTTTGGTACATCTATAGAGGTGCTAGGTACATGTTGTGGCCTAGCCACAGTAATTGCATGCAGATGGCTAGATGAGCTTTGTAGTGAATGTGATTTTAAAAATTTGGCTTGTTAATTTCACTGACTACCAAAATTGTGCACAAACCTCGCATGAATATAGACTCCATTCTTGTGTATGGACTTATTCACATGAGTGATGATGGAAATCACAGCATGGCCTATTGTTTGGCGTTCATTCAGAACGCCTTGCCCATTGTATTCAATGGGACCTTTAAAGACATCGCATGGCACTCACATCGCACCGTGCAATGTGATGTTTCCATTGAAATGAATGGGAAACACTTGCAATCCTCTAATGCTCGTGAAACACGTGCCTAAGGATCGCAATCTCACAGAAGCGACCTAAGGCATTTTTAAACGAAAAATGCCTTGCATCGGCATGAAAAAAAGTACACTGGCAAGCACGATATTGGGTAAGGTTTTTCTTGCGCTTGCCAGTGTGAACGTAGCCTTAAAAGGATTTTTCAATTCACACCCAAATTTAATAATCTTATTTCAAAAGCCCATTAACCCCTGTACGACTTTACATATAGAAAGAGCTGTCATTGACTCATATGACCGCCCATTGGACTGTTCAGCTCAGAATGTGCAGAGATATAAATGAATAAAGTACAAGTTATACGGAATCCTTTCCCATAAAACTATATATCAATCTGCTCAGCTCCTCTTGGTCTATAGCATGCTGCTTGCGGATTGGACAGCATGTTCAAGCTGAAAGATTCCCTTTAAGGGGTTAATTGTGGATGTTCCATCAACCGGAAAAAATAACAAAAATTGCTGTTGCTATCGGAGTTTACAGGCTGGCTAATTCAGTACATGTCAGGAATGTATGGCATCACATGCTCTAAATTCAAAAAGACTATGGCTATTCAACATGAAGCAAAATTAAAAGTAGTAACGCAGTTTGTGACCCACATAATGTAATACTACTACCCAACCAGTAACAAATAGAGATCTACGTATTGAAACTGGATCATATTATTTCTCATATAGGAGGAGGCTTTCTATACTACTTGTTGTTTTTACCGCAATATATATAGCAGGAGATCAGCCATTTCCACCTCATAACCCCACAGCAGTACAACTCTATTAACTACTTCCCTGCTGGTGTCTTTTAGGTTGCTTACTACTGAGGTCTAAGGGTGCCTGTCTACGGGCGGGTTTGAATTGCGTTCCCTGTGGCGATAATCCGGCTGCGGAGAACGCAGTGAAAGCTCTCCATAGAGTGCTTTCCCCCTGTCCACAAGCGGAGAATAGGCTGACAGCGGAGATCCGTCTGCCGACTCCTGCTCCCGAGTGGCGGTATCCTGCGGCAGATCTCCGCTGCGGGATACTGCAACGCCCGTAGACAGGCAGCCTAAGTTTTAATTCCTGGGCTATAAACAAACAAAAACATAAAACTTGTTCTAGAAGGGTTCTAACTAACAAAGTCTGCAGTACTTTATTTACCTTGGGCAAGTCATCCTACACAAGTAATGAAATATGTAAGTCTTGCCTATGACATCGTTCTTATGTAATCAATGCCTAAAACATGCACACTTACCTTTTTTCTTGTTTCTGTTTGTATTTGGATCTGAAATAAAGAAGAAAAAAAGCGGGTCACAGAAACGTCCACTGTGTGTAGCAACATCCTTGGGTTAGGAATTTTATTAAAAAAATCAAGAGCAAATACACTCTAGAAAGAATCGTCTATTTATGTGGACTGAAACCTTCATATCTGAATATAAAGCAGTGTAGACATAAGGCTGCTACAGCCTTACTGGCACAAGGCAGTGTATATATATATATATATATATATATATATATATATATATAATATATAATATATATACACACACACACCTGTATTTATACACCGATCAGCCATGGTATTAATCCCTTCCCTTTTACCGACAGTTTTGGCCTTCCTCACCGCACCCCATTTTTGAAATCTGACGTGTCATTTCTTGTGGTCGTAACTTTGGAATTATTTCCCTTATCCGAGAGATTCATAGCTTTTTTTTGACAATTTGTACTTCATGTTAGTGGTAAATTTTGGATGTTACGCTTTATACTTATTAAAAATCCAAAATGTATAGATCATGTAGAAAAATTAGCAATTTTCAAAATTTGAATTATTCTGCTTCCTAGACAGATACTCAAACCACACAAAATAGCTAGAGGGGTTGTTCAAGATTTTGTTTCTTCTTTTCTAAAACCATGGTATCTCCCCTTGTTATAAAGTAAACAGTCCTATACTCACTCAACTTTCCCTGCTCCCCACAGTGGCCAAAGCCCCTGCTCGTGATATCATGTTTACAGACTGCAGCAGCCCATTTATGGGGCCTCATAGGCTGCTGCAGCCAATTACAGAGCTGAGCGCTCTTTCGCTGAGCTCTCAGATTGGCTGCAGCAGCCCGACACATTCCGTACACAGGCTACCTACAGAACTAAAACACTGGGCACAGAGAACTGAGCATTGGCACAGGAGATTGGGGAGTTGGGAGAGGAAAGTATATAACAGTTTGTCATTTTATGGGATGGCAAGGGGGGAGGGCATGGTTTTAGGGGGAAAAAGAAATGAGGACAACCCCTTTCATAAATATTTAGCATACTTCTAGGTTATGTCAGAACTACTTAAAAAGACAAGAAGCCACCAGTAGACTTCAAAAAATTGAATGGCCTGCTGAGTCTCCAGACTTAAAGGGGTTGTGCATGAAGATACTATTGATGACCTACCCTCAGGATAATTCATTAATAGTTGAATGATCGAGACCCGCCAATTGGGGCCCCAGCTAATCATCTGATTGGGCGCCAACTGACAGCGCTATTATACACTAAGGTCAGAGCAAGAGTGACTGCTATGACCCCTGCGTAGTGGCCGATGCTTGTAATTGCAGGTACAGCTGCCATTAATTTCAATGAGCACTGCAGAGGTGGGACCCAAGAGATCAACTATTGATGACCTATCTTTTTGACTGGAAGAGTATACAGCACTCTACAAGCGTTTTAGGCACGTGTGGAGAAAATACTGCAAAGTAAGAATGCTTTCAAAAATAAAAATAATGGTAATATTTTTTGGTCAAATAAAATGCAAAGTTGAGCAAACAGATCTAAATTAAATCAATACTTGATGTGACTCCCCTTTGCCTTCAAAACAGCATCAATTCTTCTAAGTACACTAGTACAGTTCTGAAGGAACTCGGCGGGAAGGTTGTTCCAAACATCTTGGAGGACTAACCCCAAATATTCTATGGATGTAGCCTTGCTCAAATCCTTCTCTCTCTTCATGTAATCCCAGACAGATTCGCTAATGTTGAGGTTAGAGCTCTATGAGGGCCATATCATAACTTTCAGGATTCCTTGTTCTTCTTTATGCTGAAAATAGTTCTTGATGACATTGGCTGCATGTTTGGGCCTGTTGTCCTGCCAATCAGGCACCCTCTTTTTTTTTTTTAAATCTTACTTTGCTAAAGTTTTAGGCAGGTGTGGAAAAAATTCTGCACAGTATTATATTTATATATATATATATATATATATATATTATATATAAACACATATATACACACACATATATACATATACATACATACATACACACACACACACACACACACACGGATATTCACACAGATTTTATCATATTCCCTTTTTGTAACCATTTTTTTATTTTTTTGATGACAGATTTAAAATTCTGATTTCTTTATACAACTATGGGGCAGCCATCTTGCCTGAGCTGCAGTTGACAACATTTAGCGATATTCTTAGAAAATGCCAAATGGGCCAGGGGAACCTGTGGATTCAAGATATCCCTGCTCTGTAACCTGTGCAAAGGTCATTGTGCACAGAGGGGATGACCTGTGATCATTACTTATTGTGAATAGTGAGATCCTGTGTTATCTATATATGGGGGCTATACACATTAGATGGCAGGTGGGGATTGAACAACCACTGCAAGTTTGATTGCATGGCGACTGAGCGCTTCATTGATGCCTCCATACACGTTATATTGGTTATTAAAGTTGTTCTAACTGGCTACACATTTTCAATGGCATCTGATGGTGGAAAACCGATCTTTCTGGGAATGTTCTTTCGAAGAAATATCTTTCATCTGACAGGCAAAGTTTCCATTTGGATGACTTCTTTCCAGACCATGACAGTCTGTAAAAAATGTTCATTCATTATTAAATTGCACTTAGTGAACAACTGTTTTTAGTTAAAATTAATCATTTAATCAAGTTTAGTCTTAATGCCCTTTTTGACGGGACGAATGTTGGGCAAACGATGCCCGACACTTGTGCCCGCACACACTAGCTCCCGTGCTCCTGCAGGAGAGCTAGTATTGCTGGCTCACAGTGGGGGTGCTGCAGGAGATTTCTCTCCTCTCCTCCCCTGCCCCACTCCATTGACATAACATAGCTGCATACTCGTTCATTGTAAATAGCGGCTGTTCTGTACTAAACGGCCTATGTGTTGTCAATGGAGAGGGGCGGGGGAGCGAGAGGGGAGAAATCTCCTCCAGCCCTCCTGCTGGCCACTCTGTCAAAGCCAGCACTACTAGCTCCCATGCAGGAGCACAGGAGCGCGGACACACAGGGTCAAGTGTCGGGCAGCCTAATGTATATAGCCACCTTTATCTTTCCTTTTAATCTTGTTTGTCATGATAATGAGATTACTACTGAAAAAGTTTTTTTTCTACAAAACAGAAAGTGTCAACATATTCTTAAAGCCGGCTGCGCACGGACAGGTCGGATTCCACATGTGGGAGCCCGCAGCGGAATCCACTTCCAACTGTGGCAAGCGTCCGTGTACAGATTTTTTTCAAATCTTTTTGTTTTCGTGCCATCACGAGCCGATAACACGGATACTCGCGACCTATCCGTAATGTCAACTGCGGATAGGCCACGGGTTGGTTGGCTTCCATTGACTTCAATGGAAGCCGTCCGTGGGAATCCGCTCACGGTGGATTCCGCAATGCAAATCCGTTCGTGTGCAGCCGGCTAAGGTACCTTAGGACAACTATTGGCTGAACAGTCGCTTGAAAAAGCAAATTCAAATGATAACTGTTCCGTGTAAATATGGCCACCGACAGGGAAATGAGCGGCAAGCTGCTAGTCGTTTCAAAGAAGAAAATTAAATAGTCGCTGGTTGATCAAAAGTTATGTCAGTGTCGTTCGTACTTTAAACAACTTGTAAACTAATTTCATGGAGATCCTCTGTATGAAGGATATCATGGCTAACAAGTAATAAACAATCGATTGAATGACTGTCCATCGTAGGCTTCAATGACGTTTTGGAGTGACTATCCGAATGTTTACTCGCTGTAATGGTACCTTTAAAGGGACATTCTTGATGCAGACCAACATTTTAAAATCTAATGTACATCATTGCAATAAGTCCTCTGTAATAGGTTCACTGGTCTGGCTACTTGATTCATTTTTTGTCATTTGACCCACTGCCTAAAAAATATCTGCACTTCCTCAGACATCTTGCTACTTCCTCCCCGGTCCATAGGCTCCAACATCTTGTGAGCAGTGCATGATGGTAGGGCAGGAGAGGAAGCACTATATTGCTCATGTGCAGTCCAGAGTGCCGGAAGGTTCCGTCTTGTCTACTTTCTCTGGCCCACTGATTTGGAGGGAGGTTGGTGCTGATAAGTTGTAGGACCTGAGATCTGTGGGCGGAGCTACAGTGCTGGCCGGGAGACAAGTTGTAGGAAGCAGTCTGCTGCTGTATTTACAGAGGAAGTGATACAAGTAAACACAGCAGCAGGTTGGCGTTCGCACAGGATGAAGGAGAGGATCCAGGGCGGTAGATAAAAAGGTACAGATTACTTAGCTATACCTCCTAGATTTCAACATTTTTAGAATTTCCATTTTGTGCCGCCAAAGTGAAACATATAGAGAGATATTGACATTATAAAAAATATATATATATATATATATATGTTACAATAAGTTATTTTTTGATGACACATATCCTTTAAATAAGTCGTTCACAGCATTCTATACAAGCATTTATTTTCACATTCCTTAGGATATTCCATTTATTATGGATGTTGAGGAGACTGATGGAATGAGCACTGAGTGGAAGGCATCCTGTACAAGCTGTAGAAGACAAATGGGCCAACATTTTTAAATGAAAACCAATTGTAAATATGTTTTATTTAATAAAGATACATACAGTACAATAAAAAACATGTGTCCATAGTCCTTAAACTATAGTACAGATAACCAGAACCAAAAAGAGGAAGTGCCTTCCAAAGGCAGGTGCTAGCCAGTTTAAGAGAGCTCAGAACTCTAACGTTGTGTAGAACAGATGGGTCCCAGAAACCGAGGACCAGCAATCACAATGCACTGTCAGTATAGTTGTAGGGCACTGACTGACGTTAGTGGGCTCTCATGATCATGCAGCAGTGATGAGGACCTATCCCACTAGAACGTGAGCATTCGGGGGCATCTAGGTTGCAAATGAAGAGAAACTGTATGCAGAGTCAATTATTTTGATCATCTACAATTGAATGCATTGAAGGTTATTGTGGTTATTAAATCCGATAATTTGTATTTAAATTAGATTTTTTTAAATACAATTACCCCTTCATTTCATGACATTCATACATGTATAAGTATAATAGACATAGATCATATTACCCCAGCCAAACAATCCAATCAATCATAATTACATTTAACTAAATCATAAATCACCTCCTTTAACAACTAAAAAAAAAAAAACTATTTAGGCACATACAAGAAATATAACCCTAAGGCCGCATGCACACGGGCGGGTCATATTCCGCATGTAGGAGCCCGCAGTGGAATCCGACCCTGTGCCCAGACGGCATCTGTACGTAACAGCAATTGGTTTCCACTTGTGTGCATGAACAATCATTTTTGCATTGCATGCTATGGGCGGTATTTGCTGTGGAATACGGAGACGGTCGCCCGCTTCGGATTCCGCAATTCAAATCCGCCCGTGTGCATTCCACCTAACTCTTCTCACCCTCACCTCCGCCATCTCCCATCAGCTTTTCTACGTTACTTCAATGCAACCAGCTTTTAATATGAACTATCCATAATATATAGCAGACCATCTTCCCCAAATTTCTCCAAACTAGTAGGGAGAAGTAATCAGCCTCCATGCTTGATACAAAGTTCTCTGACAAAAGAATATGCCCATCAACAATACCAAATATACAAATTCCGGGGTTAAGACCAATATCGACAAGATACATTTTTTTATTTCTAGCACCCATTCCAAAAATTCACATAATTTTACACAAACCCAGACCGTATGCATTATATCTGCATCATCCATATAACATTTCAGACAGATTAAATTTAATCCAAAACCCATGTTAAACAACTTTAATGGAGTACGATAAACAATATGTACTACAGTCTAGCCAAATATTCCTAAAGATCTTTGCAATCCACACAATTTAGAAGCATACAGGTTTTTAATATGGAGAAAAAGGTCTCCAAAATTTCATCCTCCTTTAAAACCAAAGAATTATCAGGCCTTCTCAATAAGATGATGATTCCTGTGCATTATTTATAGAAGCCAAAAAATGACCCCCTGCTTCCACTTCCTCAAAGATCTTCCACTTATTTTTTGTAACATCTCTCAGATGATCCACAAATTAAGACTGTGCCACTTTCCAATTAATTTCAGTTTGATTAGTGGGAGAATATATATATATATATATATATATATATATATATATATACATATATACACTTGCCTGTAGAGGGCTGCAGACAGGACTTCTGGTGCGAGGGTTTACACAAAGGGGTGGGGCAGGAACTAGAAAAGGGCCAGTTCCTGCCAGAATCAAGAGAGAGGATCAGTGCAGCAGAGCTGAGGTGCTACAGGCTGGTGGCCTAGCAGAGGCCAGATTCCGACAGGGGCGACAACCCTGGACTCACACCCAAGTGGGGTGCATACGGACTGTGTATATTGACGCTGGATGATATTGCTGTGTTTTGTGATTGCAGTGATGACAAATAAAGGCTGGCAGGAGCCAGATAAAGAAATCTACATCTCCTGAGCAGTTTCTACATGTGTGGTGTGCCATTTTCATGTGCCGGAGGTCGGCGATCTGCAGGCAACTACCCCACTCTACAAACATAAGGAAGCATGGATGGAGTACTATTCTATTCTAGAAAGTGTATTATGTGAACTGGATTTACAAGAGTATTGTTGAACTTCCACAGATCACATAAACCTTTCCATTAGTGCGAAAGTAGTTGTAGAAGGAAGAGGCACCATAGAGGCTTCATTAAACCTATCCAAACAAGGATCCAGACAGTTGTAAAATCGTCCAATAAATGTAGGTACAATATTTATTTTGCAGAATAATACACTGAAGACAAATACAGAATCTATAAAAGATGACACTTAAGAGATATTTGTATTAATTTGTACTCTTACTCCACGCAAATAACTCGAGATAGGCAGAATGAAAAGAATGCGCCCATACCAGAAGGGTGAAGCAAGTATACAGTATCTTTTGTTCAATGTGTTTCTTATAGACGAAATTATATTAACCCCTTGAACTATGGCAAATTATATTCATGATCTATGTTTTACACATGTAATTTAAAATGGCAGCTGCATTCTATGGTGGAGGAAGAGAAACTGGAGGAAAAAAACACCCTGCCCCACCCAACACCATATTTTCTATCTAATCACCTGGGCATAGTTATAATGGTAAAAAAAAACAACTATATTACAGTAAGGTCACTAATACTAAGGAGCAGTACCCAGGAACCTCCCACCTATCTAACAATGTCATTTCAGGGCTGAATAGAATAGTCAGTGTGTACGCTAAATTAACACTGTTAAAAATGGACATCTTAAAAGGTAACTGAACTTTATGATAAAAACTAGCAAAAATAAAAGGGAAAAGAAACCACTAAAAAAGTTAGTAATCTAATGAAAGAAAAGAGGTCTTCCTGTAAGACGTTTTAAGGGTCTATATCACCAACATGTTTTTCCTATTAATTAAAACCAGATAGAGAAATATTACATTTTTCTAATCTGTCTTTTTAATTCTGTTGTCTGTACATCACTATGGGGACTGCCATCTTGTCTGAGCTGTAATGAACAAAATCTGTTATACAGCAGCTTCATGGGCCACTCCCATTATGGACAAGAGGAGACCCAATAACTTGTATGGGAGATTGGTATAAAAGCCCATTTACACGCAGTGATGATCGCTTTAAAAAAAAAACAAAAAACCCCCCCAAAAAAGCGGTCGTTTCAGCGATAATCATTGCATCTAAACGCGCGGCCATCGTGCACTTTTCGTGCACTGCTAGCTGATCGTTAATTCAGGACAACCTAAAAATCGTTGTGCGATCTTATCAGCAGTTCTCCACGTAGAGTGCTGATAGCATCATTTCCCATCGAAGAACCAAAAAACTGAAAGCAGATAAGAGCCCTCCGGCTATTAACTACGTTCAGTGAAGGCTTCATTTGCATACTAATAAGCCATTTTGCATGAACTATTATGTAGCTACTCAACTGCCTAATAATCGCTCAAAGCTGTCACTCAAGCTGTCATTTGAGTGATCTTTGAACGATCATTGCTCCATGTAAATGGGCCTTTGTACATGCTCTGTGATCTTTGCAGAGAGGGGGTGGAGGAGTAGATAGCCACAACTTATCACCAAGTGTGATCAGTTATCAGTTATAGGTAAAAGTCTATGTTATCTACATATAGACTTTTACCTTTCAGTGTAATCCTGCCTATGATGCTGAAGTACTTTTACATGGGGCGATTATCACCTGATTCTTGCTGAAAACAGCAAATTTGGGCAATAGTTGTCCTGTGTACATGCGGCCACCAGCAGGACACCTGTCGGAGTCGCTGGCTTTTTATCAGAACCAAAAACAAAGTGCATATCGGCCCATGTAAACAGCGGCGGCTCAATCTTTGAGTGACTTCTGTTTACCGTGAATGAAGACAGATGGCTGGAACAATCTCCAGTGCCTCCGCCTTCGTTCCTGTGTAAGGCCGCCTGCACACGAGCGTTCCGGATTCCACTCGCGGATTTTCACGCGCGTATGGTACCTAAGGCCTCATGTCCACGGGGAAAATCAGATCCGCTGCAGATTCTACATGTAGAATCTGCAGCGGGTCCCTCCTGCCCCGCGGACATGAGCGCTGAAAATAGCTATTTAAAAGCATTTACCTTTCCGTAGCGGACGGCGAAGATCAGCTGTTCCTCACGGCCGGGTCTTCATTTTCGGCCGGCGGATGAATTCCTGACGCCGGCGGCACATCGCCGGCACGTCGTCGATGTGCCGCGCGCATGCGCCGGGCACATCCGCCGAGCCGAAGCAAGGGAGATGCAGCCGTGAGGAAGAGCAGAGCTTCGCGGTCCGCTGCGGGTGAGTAAATGCTTTAAATTCCTATTTTAGGTCTCCCGCGGATCCGGACGGCTTCCATAGGCTTCAATAGAAGCCCGCGGGAGCCGTCCCCGCGGGAGACCCGCATGAAAATGGAGCATGGTCCAGATTTTTTCATGCTCCATTTTTTTTAAAATCACTTTTATTGACGATCCGCGGGTATTTATGTACCCGCGGGTGGTCAATGCATCCCTATGGGGTGCGGATCCGCGCGCGGGAGATCCGCTGCGGATTTTAAATGTCATTTTCCCCGTGGACATGAGGCCTAAATGTGCTTGCGGATAGGTGCGGATGCGTGAAAAATCACGCGCGGATGTACGCGGATGTGTTGCGGAAAAAAACGCGCAGAAAAATCCGGAAGACACCCCTTATTGTAAACCCAACCCCTAGAGAACTGCCCATTCCCTGGAAAACAGCTTAAAAACCAACACCCAGACTCCGTTTTGTCCCTCTTGCTTGTGTGAGCACTGTTAAATTATTCTGGCAACATGCTTTCACCCGGTGAGCAGATGTCTTTGTGGGCATGGTTGATCCATGTAACTTTTTTCGGACGTACTGCGGTAACGGAGGAGGAAGAGCCCCCCAGGAAAAAAAGGAGGTACTGGGTGCACCCTGGCTGGTGTCTGCTGGCTGCTCTCTGGTAGATGAGGGGACTGAAAGGACAGATCTGCAGCTGAAATGTGCCTGTGAAGCTCTGTGCTGTGTGCTGGGACGCCTCCTACCATGCCTACTTCCTGTAGTCATAGCAACCAGTGACTCCATCCGCAGCTGCACTCCGGATGTACTGCGTGAAAAAACGCACCCATTCACTTGTATTGGAGGCTTCACGCGCATGATCCGACCAAAATTAGAACAGGTCGCAGATTTTTTCACTCGCGTGAAAAAACGCGATACACATCCGTCCGTCTGGGGACAACTGCGGATCCTCATAGGAGTATATTGGCTGCGGTCTGGGGCGGATTATGTGCCTAAAATCACGCGCTTGAAATTCTGCTCGTGTGCAGGCACCCTTAAGCACAGGAGCAACAGCCGCTCGTGTTGGGGTGCCTTTAGTAAGATGACTGCTGAAAAGCTTTCTTTACAGATCAGTTAGTATCAACCTATTTTTTTTTTTAGACGGACCACAAAACCAAAGAGGGCTCTAGGATTATTTTTTTTTTACCTTTTTTTTAATACAGAAAACATAAAAAAAAAAAAAATTCTTTAAAAATATGTTTAAAAACAAAAATGTGATCTATATAAAATAAGTCATTTTCTGATGACACATTCCCCTTAAAGAAACTGCAAGTGCAGTTGAAAGCTGTATACAATTAGACAAAATGAGGAAAAACAATGCTGCTAAAGCACAAAAGGAGGAAGAAATGGCCAACTCTATTAGGGCTCATGCACACTGGCGAGGGAGAGATCACAAAAAGAAAGGAGATGCTGCTATTTTTTTTTTTTTTTAAACGCAGTATCGCAGGAGTGAAAACATCACAAATGAGAATGAAACCATTGAAAATCATTGGTTTCATAATCACGCGCTTGCACGCAATTTCGCATAGCGACAAAATCAGACCCTTTTCTCGCCAGTGTGAAGGAGCCATTAGGGAGAAAAAATAAAAAACCCTTTTTTACCCGAGAAGAAAAACTAGAATTACAAAAATTAAAAAAGAGGAATAACTAAGGTATATATTAATGGAGATAAGGCCGTCGCTGAACAGTTGATGTTACTTTTGTTCAGCATGTTCAGCAGCGGTTTTTCAGAATGATAATATGACTGGGCCTGATCGTACTTCTTGTTCAGAGGCTGATGTTGTAGGTGAACCTGTGCTTAAATTTGAATAAGGCGATGGGTCTAGACAGCGCTGACAGAGTTCTAAAAAACTCCAATTTGTGATCAATGCACCTCTGATTTGTTTAACATTCCTGACGATAGAGAATAGCCAGGGTTGTACTTGTCCATAAGAGAGGTAGTAGAGAAGAAGCCAGTAACTACAGGCCAGTTAATCTGACATCTGTAGTAGTTACATTAAAATAAAAATAAATCTTGTTATTTGTATAGCTCGAACACGGATGAGCTACAAGTGGCAACACAGAAGTCCTGGGTCCTATTCTTTTTACTACTAGATTGACCCGATGTTCATTACGCAAATATAGAATGGGTTTGTTCACATTTGCGATGTTTCCCTGCATGACAGCGCGTTGCGATGCTGTGTAGGGGGGAAAAAAAGCAGCATGTCCTTTCTTCTTGCGTTATCACCCACTGTTCAAAACAATGAAAAAACATTGTGATCCACTGCCGCAGCTGTGACATCCACTCCTGTGACAGCCGTGCCGGGGGATTCCTTTGGCCCCGCAGGGATGCAAGGCTGTTTCCATGTGAAAACACCTTGCATCCAAGGGTTTCCACAGGGATTGATATCGGGATGTGATTCACGCCCTCGCCAGCGTGAAGGAGCGCTGGCTCTCCCTAGCAGTGCTGTTGGCTGAAGCACAACAGTGCCGCTAGACTTAACATAAGAACTTTGAACTGGCCTGATGGGTAACTCAATGCATCAAGCTCAAATTTTATGATTTATGGTGGTGGTGAGGATGTACCAAATTTAATGACTCCAAAATCAACCAAAGGTCACATAAAGGGGTCAAAGTGTGGTGCAAGAAAAAACCTGCAGGCTTTTTTATATTAGATAAGTAACATTGGAGATGGTTCAGCAGGTAAGGTTTAATCTGCTTGCTGTTGACACAAGAGCATGCAAAAGGCTTTATATTCCTGGTGGCGTCTTGAACATGGAAAACGATTTGGCTTTATAAACTGCAGTTCAAGGTTTCCAAATAAAATAATGCACTTCGAGAAGGAATCCTCAGGACAGAGTATCATATCAACTGTTCTAACTTGCCCAGAATTTTAGAAGAAAAAAGAATTTAAAGGTGTTTTGCCACTATTGATGACCTATCCTGAAGATAGGTCAACATTAGATAGACAGGAATCTGCTGCTCGGATTCCCCAACTATGAGCTGATCCTTCGACCCGCTGTCTGCACCGGTGATCAGGGCCGAAAAGTAATAGATGGCTTCAGTTCTGTTGAAATCAATGAGAGCAAAGCAATCGATTACACTTCCTGCCCTGACTATCGATGCAGACATTCAGTCCCACTGTACAGTAGGTTGTGTGATTAGTCCATCAGCGAGAATTCCAAGCGGCAGATTACCATTCATCTGTTATTAAGGATGTATCCTGAGGATAGGTCATCAATAGAAACCTTAAAAGGGGTTTTGCCACATTTTACTGATTTCTAACAAAATCAGTAAATGTGGCAAAGTGAGCCCATAGTGTGATCAGTTGTCAGTGAACAGAAAAAAAAGACTGCTCCAAAGCTAAGCTTTATTGTATTTTATTTAAAACCTTTACAACAAAAATCTGTGTCCTTTGTTCAGAAGCTACTAAAGTGCTTCCTGCCTAAAAGCAAACCTCGATTCATCACAACCACAATGGATATAATAATGATGGTGCCTACATTAGGACATATCACAGCTCATTCACTCCTCCTCAATTCTGACCCTATGCGTTTCAATCATCTAATTAAGGGTCTAATAGGTCATACAGCCCTCAATAACTACAACCTCAATACCAAAAAAAAAAGTTGGGCTGCTGTGTAAAATGTAAATAAATGTAAAGAAAAAAAAGAATGAAATGGTTTTGAAATCTCATGTAACCTTATCTTATTCACAATAGAACATATCAGAAGGTGAAAGGGAGACATTTTTCTATTTTATTTAAAAGAAAAAGCTTAAGAGATTCATGGCAGCAACACAACTCACAAAAGTTGGGAAGGGGTAGCTTAAAGGGGTGGTCTCGCGAAACAAAGTGGGGTTATACACTTCCGTATGGCCATATTAATGCACTTTGTAATGTACATCGTGCATTAAATATGAGCCATACAGAAGTTATTCACTTACCTGCTCCGTTGCTAGCGTCCTCGTCTCCATGGTTCCGTCTAAATTCGCCGGCAGCTTGCTTTTTTAGACGCGCTTGCGCAGTCCGGTCTTCTCCATTCAGCACGAGCCGCTTCAGTGTGCTCCCCGCTACAGCTCTTCTGCGCATGCGCAGATGAGCTGTCACTGCTCGGGAGCGCGCTGGAGCGGCCATTCTGTACCTTCCTCTGTTAGAGGAAGGTGCAGAGCTGCCGAGCTGCCGGAGAAGCCGCCCAGCTGTCCTGCCGTCCAGCTGTCCAGGTAAGTGATGGGCCGGGGGGGGGGGGCTGTCGCTGCGCCGGGGGGGGCTGCCGCTGCGATGGGGGGGCTGTCGCTGCGCCGGGGGGGGGCTGCCGCTGCGATGGGGGGGGCTGTCGCTAGGCCGGGGGGGGCTGCCGCTGCGATGGGGGGGCTGCCGCTAGGCCGGGGGGGGCTGCCGCTGCGATGGGGGGGGGGGCTGCCGCTAGGCCGGGGGGGGGGCTGCCGCTAGGCCGGGGGTGATGTTCACTGACAGGTGAAGGCCCCGGAGCCCAGCGCTGGGCTCCGGGGCCTTCACCTGGGCTGAGGGTCTAGCGCTGGGGAGCCGGGAGCGTAGCGCTGGGGAGCCGGGGGCTAGCGCCGGTTACCTGCTGCCTGGCGGTGCGGGGCGTCTGGTCGGCGGCTGCGAGGCGTCTGGTCGGCGGCTGCGGGGCGTCCGGTTGCCATGGCGACACAGCTGGCAGCGTCTCGGGAGCGCGCACGTCGGGCTGCAGCGAGCGACGGGGAAAGAGCCGGCGGCCATCTTGGGGAAACTTTTATAAGTTACTGAAACGCTGGAACGGTAAGTACGAACCAGCTAGAAAAGTAATTTACAGGGGTAATTAGTAATGTATGTTTAATTAGGGGGACTGGGCAAAAAAAAAAAATCACTGATTCCTCGAGACATCTCCTTTAAGGTGGATGGTCAATGTTCTACTAAGTCACATGACTATGTATAAAAAGAGCATGTTAGAGAGACTGAGTTTTTCAGACGCTAAGATGTTCAAGAACAACTTAGGCCTTAGTCACACGGGCGCATCGGCACCCGTACAGCGGCGCCGATGCGCCCGTCTGACTGTCAGTGAGAAGACGGACGTACCTGCAGACGGCCGTCTCTCTGAAGCGCTGGAGGAAAGAACACATGACCGGCAATGGAGCCGGTCACATGTTCTTTCCTCCAGCGCTGCAGAGAGACGGCCATCTGCAGGTACGTCCGTCTTCTCACTGACAGTCAGACGGGCGCATCGGCGCCGGTGTACGGGTGCCGATGCGCCCGTGTGACTAAGGCCTTAGGGTGAATGCCCACGGACAGATTTCTACCGTGTTTCCCACACTGGAAATCCGCAACGATTAGGTTCTATTAAACTTAATAGCTTTCTGCCTGCCAATGCTCACATGCGGAATTCTATCGCGGATTTTCGCAGCGGGAAATAAATTGCGAATTTACACCCTGGGAGGTCTCCATTAATATAACATTAATGTTGACCGCGGAAATCCGCGATCACCAGCAGGCACTTTTTTGTCTTTAATCGTGGTACTCCCGCGGCATAAAACCGCGGGCATATCCTGCGACGCTTGTGGGCATGAGCCCATAATATACTCCTATCCAGACAATGTCTCCTTCAGGGAAGACCTTGCATATTTCAGCAAGACAATGCTAAACCACATACTGCATCCAGCATAACAGCATGGCTTCACTGAACAGTCCGGGGGCTGAACCAGCCGCCTGCAGTCCAGAGCTTTCACCCATAGAATACATTTGGCGCAATATGAAAACACAATGTCCAGGACTGTTGAGCAGCTAGAATCCTACATCAGACAAGGATGAGACAAGATTCCTCCCCCAAAACTCCAGCAATTGGTCTCTTTACTTCCCATACATTTATAGACTTGAATGAGAGTTTTAAATTATATTTAGTCTCCTTCCCTTTCAAAAGATGAAACTCGCATGACAATTGGGCGTTAAAAACACGGAAGAAAATGATGTAAATACACAAGCTTGCAGTGAAATCAGGTAGTTTTTCATTGATCAAAAGTGCACTTGCCCGTATGAAAAAGACTTGAAAGAGCATAATTCATATAGCCTGGAGAAAAAAAACCTGAAAGTGGGAAAATGATTGAAACCTTTAAATATGTTAAAAGTATAAATAAGCTGCAGGAAAGACATGCTTTTACTAGGAGGCTAAACATTAGAACAAGGGGGTACAATCTGAGATTTGCGGAGAAGAAGGTCAGAAGAAATGCTAAAAAATACAGTATATGAAGGAAAGAGTAGTAGATGTTTGGAACAACTTCGAGCAGACGTGGTTGGAAAGTCAACAATAAATTCAAGCTGCCTGGGATAAACCTAGATCTATCTTAAGTGAGAAATAAAAAGGGAATCATAATAAAGGCAGACTAGATGGATTATAGTATGTGGTTTTGCCATCAATTTGTTCTGTTTCTAATCAAATTTTCTTATCAGTCTTGGAACATTCACATAAAATATTTCTTGTCCTTTGATAGTTAAGACAATAAAGGCAGTAAAAAACATCTGATTATAGAATCCCATTTGACTCTTGCAACGGGAAAGAACTACTCTTTAAATTCTTCTTTGGTGGAGTGATTGTGTTTAAAAGAAGTTGTACCAAGATTTCAAGTTCCCAAATAAGGTCCTGTTGTCAAACAACATTCGGTATACGGTTGAGAAGACTCTTCAAGCAGTCTTCCGGTTCATCCAGGTCTTTAGCAAGCTCAGCTTGCCATATATTTATTCACCTAGGTCATGAAGGCCTGGCTTTGGCAGAGAACTTTTTTTTTCCCTCTGGCTTTGGAAATTTCGTCAATACATATCACTGTGTGACTTATGACAGATGAAGATTAGAACCCACTTCTAAATTTTGTTTACGCAGGAAATTCTATAAACACAAATTCTGTAAAAATATGATTTGGCAATGAGTATACATAGTACAAAAAATACACACTAAGAAAAGTGGCAACATCAGTGACACCACAGTTCTTCTATTGCCTTCTAGAGATGAGCGAACGTACTCGTAATGAGTACTTACGCACCCGAGTACCGCCATTTTCGAGTACTTCAGTGCTCGCGCGTAAAGATTCGGGGGGCGGGGAGAGGCGCGGCGGTGCGGGGGGTAGCAGCGGGGAACAGGGGGGAGCCCTCTCTCTCTCTCCCTCTCCCCCCCACTCCCCGCCGCAACCCCCCGCGCCGCCACGACGCCCCCCGAATTTTTTCGCCCGAGTACGGAAGTACTCGAAAATCGCGGTACTCGGGCGAAAAAGGGGCGGGGCCGAGCACGTTCGCTCATCTCTATTGCCTTCTAAGACATGAAAACTACTATAATTCTCAAAACGTGTTATCAGGCAAGTCTCTGGAAAACCATAGTCTGGCATCAGCGAACAATGGCTTTATTTATGAGACCACACCCAGTTGACATCAACAGTAAAATAAAATCTTCACTATTTGACATTTGTGTTTCTTTTATGTTCCTGGAGTGAACTATTTTGAAAGCAGATCACAATATAGTATGCATTCATTAACACAAGACTCGCATTCAAGCAAAGTTTTCTTTTGCCACACCAACATATTTTCCCGTGAACATAACATAATGGATGTGATTAATTACCACAACATTCCCCACACAATGTTCAACATGTATCCCTTTCACTGGGCCAAGATAAAGGATTACGCAGTCGACAGGAATTCCACAAACATTCTGACATACAAGGTTTATTTAGCTCAAAAACAGCACCAATATTTCTATCGTTTTATACAATGTTTTTACACTAGCTTTTTAAAAAAAAACAACAACATTTTTTATATAAAACCTACGATTTCACTTTCACTTGGAGACACTAAACTCTTAAAAGCAGTGTTCTGAGCAAAGTGGGTACAATAGGATTAGTAAACAGTGAGAAAGTAAGAACTTTGGCAGAGAACATGTGTTAAATGGATGGAACAAATTAGCATCAAAGATCAAAACAAAAAAAAGTTTAAGCAAATGACAAGTTCTTATTTATTACAAGTATTCGTTATGTTTAGAAGCCCAGCAAAAATAAATAACTAAATCTATCGAGTGCAGACATGCTTCATGGGACTATTGGTTTGAAGGTTAGAGCACCACTTGTTGGTTCCATTCGGAACTTCCGTTTTTGAATTCCACTAGAAAACAGAAAGAAATAACACAACAAACTCATTTTGTCCTGCCAATCCTCCAGCCAGTAATCAAACGGACCCCATTATAGTCAATGGAGATCCATTCAACATCATTTGGTTCCATCATAAGACGGATCTGTTCGGCCAGGGGGTGCAGTTCTTCTGCTGCCCGAATGGTGGTGGAAAACGGAACTCCTGAACACTGATGTAAATAAGCCCTTATATACAGTGTATCAAAAGTGTGGTAACACACACATAGATTGAACACAGTTTAGCAGATAGTAATCCAATTTTGCATAAAATTTGACCAACATGACGGTCATTTTGAATGCCACCATCTTGGATTCAACTCTTCCTTTTCAGATTGGAACGTAAGGTGTGCGATATAGCAAGCTAGCAGAAAATGTCACCCGAAGAACAATGGTGTGCTTCATTTTGACATAATGTTATTTGTTCTCATGTTAATGTAGCAGTTTTTCTTCATTACACTCAATGTGAATGGTGGCATAACCTCAAGCAGGACATGTTGATATCATCATTATGTCAGGTGAAAGAAGTATGTGCCACCGTAGAAGATTCAACCAATGCCACCCAAACAGGCCTCCCATAGTGTAACTGCCAAACTTCTTGCCAAATCTGCATTATCACCGAAAAGCACCAGATAGGGGAAACAAAGGTTTTACTCAAAGTTGCTGTCACCCGTTCTGCAAATTCTATCCAACGGTCTGGGTCATCTTCCATCAACTACTGGATCACCGGCAATTTGTAAGGATGATATTTATGCGTAGACAAAATTTGCTGTATGTAGGCACGGCTAACCCCATAATCTTGAGACAGACAACAAGTGCTACATTGTGGGCTCTTGCTAAAGCATGCCAGAACAGCAGTTGCTGATGCTTCATCAGTAACTGTTCGTGGTCATCCAGATTTTGGTTTATTGGCAATAGAATCCGTTTCTCAGAATTTAGAAAGAAGTTTGGCAAATGCACTGTGGGTAATGGGAGGTCTGGTTGGGTGGCGTTCATTGAAATCTGCTGCGCCTACAATTGTGCTTCATTCATCTGACATAAGGATGCTCTCAACAGGTTCCGTTTGAGATAACGCCATCATTCTTATTGCCTGTAATGACGAAAAATCACTGTGTCAACATTAGAAAGAATATAGTTATGTTAGAATAAGGCACACAATTGTTTATCTGCCAATCTAATATAATCACATACCTACCTTCCCACTGGAAAAAATTGGCGGCATTCAAAATTGCTGTCAATTTGTGACATGACCTACCAGGTTTCCCCCTTCCCTTGTAGCTTGTGTGCAAAATTGGATCACTGTCTGAAAATTTACGGGCGTTTCCACACTTTTGACATACCCTGTATTCTATTTTAATAAGTAGTATGATCCATGAGATATTTTACTGTTTTTACATTTGGTTTATAATGGATTAAGAGAATTTTCAAACCCTACAATGGGTTACATTTAAGAAACCGTTATGGAACCTTACACTTCATAAAAATATTTTATTGTAACAGTCCTGGTATTACATGGTGGGACGTTTAGGATTTGGATTACACATGCTCTAGGGTACTTACATTTTCTTTATCATTTATTTTTTCAGTAGTTGATGTCACAGTAACATAGTATGTAAGGCCGAATGAAGACAATGTCCATCTATTTCAGCCTGCTTAACCTCCTTGTTGATCCAGAGGAAGGCAAAAAACCCATGAGGCAGAAGCCAACTGGCCCTTTCAGGGAAAAAATTCCTTCCCAACTCCCTAATGGCAGTCAGACTATGATAAAGAGGAAATAAAATCACTTGTTCACAAAAGAAGAGGAAAGTGATTCATCCAAAAAGTTTTCCCTCAAAAATATAGTTTAAACTATAGCCTGAATGTAAATTGTAAACAATTTTTGCACTTAACACTTCTTAAAAAACAATGCTGATATGCTCATATATTCCAGGTCTAATGTTAGTAATGTGCCACCTGCTGTTTCATGCTGTCCACCTCAGTAATCGACTGTCAGATCCACTCAGACTTGCTTCTCTGCAGTATTACGGTCTCATCACCTTATCACTTCCTCTGAATCTCTTCAGACATTAGAGAAGACAGAAGACACAGTAACTTCAGAGGCAGCCGCTCACCGCACCACAGATCCCTCCACACACCCAGTGGAGAAGGATAAACATATGTGACCACCTTGGAACAATTACTGAGGTGAACACAAAAGAAACAGCAGGCGGCGCTATTCTAACATTTCGGTTCTATAAACATTGTTTAAATAGGTCAGCACAAACACCATTTGTAATTATGGGCTACATATAACTATAAACAATATATTTTGCGGGACAACCACTTTTAAAACAGTAATCATCATGTTGGAGGACTGTAAACAACAGATAGGTTTTCCTGTATCATGAATTGCAGATATGGAAAGGGAGGTTACGTAAAAAAATGAAAATGTCAACTCATCCCACGAGAATCAAGTCCCCATACAGCTCCATAGACAGAAAAAATATACATGACCTAATAGAGCAATGGAAAAAAATTCTAGCAAGAATGCTTTTATTATATTACACATACATACACTATATATATATATATAAATAAATAATTTATGCTGCACGGTCAAAGGCAAGCATAGTAACAGGTAAAAAAACCAATGTCAAAATTGTGAAAACGCACAAACAATCAATAAGTCAAATGTACCCCAAAATGGTACCAATAAACATGTCAACTCATGCTGCAAGAAAAAAAAAACACCCTTAAGCAGTTCCACAGATGAAAAAAATAGGAAAAAAGATGCATCTCTGAATATGGGAAGTCAAGAAAAAAATTCTATGAAAAATGCTTATATTGTAAGTAGTAAAAAAGATATATAAATTGTTACCTGCGACTTTGTCCACGTGGAATTTGTATTTTTTTAAATCTAATCTGTGTTTTGCTGAATATTGAAAACGTAAAAAAAGTTGAAAGGAATGTAACTGCAATATCAGTTCTGCACACTACATTTTTGGTCTTCTCATCTTTTGCTAGGATATAAAGGTTTTGTGGGCCGTATACATGTGAGCCACCACATAAAAACATGTTTTTCTAAATGTACACCTGCTACCTTAAGTGTTTGCCCTTGAGCCTTATTGATCGGCATTGCAAATGCTAATTTTTAGAGGGAATTGCAGCCTTTTGAATTGAAAAGACACAACCAAAAATTGGTATTATCGGAATGCGTGGAATTAAGACACTTTCTCCTTTTGCTATTGTAGTTATAATATTGGCTCTTACAATATTTCGCCCCAGGTGTGTAATTTGTATTTGTGTGCTTTTGCACAGTTTTAGCGCATCAAGATTACGCATTAATAAGACCGGAAAACCAAGTTTTAACTTCTGCTTATGGGAAGGCGTTCCTGACAATTCCATAGAGTTAAGGAACTCTTACAGGGTATGAGGTGACTTGTTCAGCATCTATTACATTATCCCCCGACAGATACTCTACAATTTCCCCTTCAAGTTGTGAAATAATTATTTCATTCATCTGTCTTATAGTTTCATTAGTTGGTGCCAAAATGGCCCTTTGACACAACTATTCTTTATGCCCCATATTAGGCAGCAGCTGAGAATAAACTTTGCTTATCAGTTCCTCTGTACTATGAACATTACAGAATTCACGATTTAATCTAATCATACCGATAGTATCTGTTGCGATACAATATTCGCAGATTTAAAAAAAAAAAAAAATCAGCCGCATATTGCCCTGCTTCTGTGTCGTTGTGCAGCTGGACTCACATATTTGTAGTGAGGCTACAATTTCTTACATGCTGCCATAATGCAGACACCTTTAAACATGCATTTATTTCATCTGCCGGTGTGCCCCTACTTATTGCAGAAAGAGTCTGTCTAAAATCGCCAGCCATCAATACCCCCATCCCTCCCATGATACTTCTGTTGCCATTAATATCTTTCATGGTCCGGTTTAGTGCTTTGATTGCTCTTTTATGGGACATTGTACATTCATCCTAAACTAACAGGTTACATTGCTGTGACATTCGTCCACGCTCGCTACTTTTACTGATGTTACAAATTGGCGTTTCCTCGTGAGCTAAGTTCAATGGCAGCTTAAGTACTGAATGCCGTATTCGTTCACCATCAAGCAGCGTGGCGGCTATTCCAGAGGACGCTACTGCAACAGAAACTCCTTTAGGTTTCCGAATTTGAGCTAAGAGCAGATTTAAAATAAAGGGTTTACCAATACTTCCTGGGGCATCCAACAATAAAGCACCTTCACCTTTTTTATCAAAATGATCAAAAACGGTTCTTTGTTTTGGGTTCAAACATGGAACGTGCGGCGTAAGTTGCTGTTGCAATGAAGCGGTATCGTAATCCAGTTTTCGTATGAAATCACTACTAACTTCCCCAGTTCTACGTTGTCTACTCCTTCCGAAGTCTGATAAATCTTTTGCAGTTATTGTTATCAGCTGGTGCTGATCTACATTGTACGGCCTCTTCCAGTGTTAAATCCCAATGATTGTCATTCTGTACTAACCCTTTGCCTCACATGTCTCTCTGAATGTAGACGATTCCTGTGATTAAGATCTTTAAAAGAGGTTGGCCCTCGCACACGGTGTAGCAGCATTCTCAAACAAAAGCATTCCATGTTGCTGACTTGCACCTTATCAACTCTACCTAAAGCATCTGCGGCTTTAACACCAGGCCAATTCTGAACAGGGGTTCTTTGAACTTGGCGTTTCCATTCCTTTTTTGATGTATTGCAGGTGTCATATCTTGGCACCTCAACGTACAGCAAAGTTGTGCAAAGTTCAAAAATGGCGGCGAGTTTGGTTTTTGGCAGGGTGGATATTCGGTCATGGAAATTATTTTCATTAAAATAGACCTGTTGACCATTCTCTAAGTGTACAGTGAGGTGTATTATGGTGGGATGCCTTTCGTGCAATGGAAACCCCAAAGGCCGCCACATGGCTTTGTTGCTGCTGACATAATGGTCGGAGTGATATGTGTACTTCATCTATGGCATTTGTGAGCTCTGCCTTTCTAAAATTAAAAATGGCTTGGTCACTGCCCTCGTTAGCATACTTATAAATATTTTATCACACGCACTGAACTGCAAGCCTCTACATTGATGTGGGCATTAAACATTTTTGACAAAATAGGGGAATAAGGAAGCACTCAAGTTTTATAGATGCCGTTCGACCTGCGCCTGCTGGCGCTCCTAATCCGTATAGGGGCTATCCGTTTTCATTGTGAACAGTCTCCTATGTGACAAGTTTGTGCATTTTCCATCTTTCCTGCAAGGGGATTGGGGATTCTCATGGCGACATGGACCATGAATCACATTTTTAACAATGTCATGCAGTGCCTTGTCACTGCTTAAATCAGGCGTTTCAGAGCTGATATCAATTTGATTGGGTATCAACTTGTCTTGTAACCAACGTAAAATGTGGACATGTGGTAAGCCGCGCTTCTGCCATTCCATGGAATACATAAAGCACAATACTTTTCCATATATTTTTCCTTTAGTTATAACCGACAGTTTAACCTCTAATTATAAAAACTCTTGAAATCATATCAGGTTTATCAATAGCGTTTTGTCCGGACATCAAATCATCGACTATTTCTTTCCATGTTCGGCTACATGTGAAAGTAACAAATAAATCCAGACGACCTTACGAGCGCACATAAGTGAATGTGTCTTGAGTATATTCATGCAGGTATCGTGGGGGCTTTACAAATGAAGACTGTAAAAAAACAATTCTGCCTAAAATATTAGGATTAACATTTGCAGAATTTGCTCTAGATGAAAGTAATTCTCTGCTCTTAACTTAGTCTGATGTAATGAGATATAGCTATTATATATATATATATATATATATATATATATGAATGACAGCTGAAAGCTGCCTCTGATTGATCACGGTGCTCAGCTAATCAGAGGCAGCACTCACTGACCCATTCATGAATGGGTGAGTGAGAGCTGCCTCTGATTGGCTGAGGGCTGTGACCAATCAGAGACAGCCCATTCAGCAGCCGGGGATTCTAAATCCCTGCCTGCTGAATACTACAGAAAGCAGTTCAGGAGAAGAGTCGGCTGGATGCGGCTGATCTCCGGCAGCTGCAAAAAGGTGAGTATATATATATATATATATATATATATATATATTTATTTTTTTTTACACTTTTTTGGGATGGTTTTCAGGGAAGGGCTTATACTTGAAGCCCTTTCCTGAAAATTAATACAGCGCTTGCCGGCAGCTCATTGCTTTCAATGGAGCCGGCTGTATTGCCGGCACCACTGAATTCAATGGGAGAACATTGTTCTTCTCTGCCACAGCTGTTACAGCTGTGGCAGAGGAGAACGATCCTTAGTATATATTCTCAATGGGGTCGGCGCTGCTGCCGCTGGCCCCATTGAGCGCATATACAAGAACAACGATTTGTGCAGAACGCAGTTACATGCGTTCTGCGAATCGTTGAGTCATATAATTTTCGGCACATCCGCATAAAAAACGCCCATGTGACCGATCCCATTGCAAAGCATTGGGTATATATATTTGCAGATCGCAAGTGCATCTGCAAATCGGGCAACAAAACGCCCATGTGACTGAGCGCTAAAGCAGTTTTAAAAGTGGTGATAAGATGGTTATGTTCATGCAACATTCTTTGGTATCTTTTTCAACAGTATCTTTTTCAACCCTTTGAATATTTTGATTCTGCGGTCAGCTTCTTTATTTTCATCCCCCATAAAATAAATCTGTAAGAACGTATGTTGCGATTATCTGTAGGAAACAAAGACAATTCTATGGTAAATTTGACCTTGGATTGTAAGGTAGGTGGAAAACCAGGCATTATGACTTCACGATTCACACCGAATGACGTCATTTGGAAGCACTAATTGCATTTCCTAATTCTATTTAAAAAACACTGATTCACTTCAGTCATACAAAGGTAGAGTTTTTAGTGGTTCCTCTGGCTCGACTAGTGATAGAAGCGAGATTTTCCCACCAGGACAACAGATACCAACAGTTTCCTCCTTCGATTTTAGCACTTAGCAATGCCTACATTTTTGATTTATTCTCTTAATGATTGACTATGTTAATCATCAATTAACAATCAGTGGGTCATATTGCAATGACCCATTGCTCCCATGAGCTACATACAAATGCACGTCTCCTGGCTGACTGTCGTTCAGCAAATAAAACATGCCATCTTTGTGAGTATTCAAGCATCTCTGCAGCTGTCGGAGACACTTGACGCTCCGCATCTAAAATCGGATAGGCCCGAATTTGCTCTAGGGTCTCGGCAGCTCTAAGAGATGTGTGATGCTCAGCATCTAAGGTTGGGTGGGACTCAGATTGCTTCTATGCCTTGACAGCTTTAAGAGACGTGTGACACTCAGCATCTAAGGTCCAGCGGCCCTGAGATTGCTCCAATGTCTGTGAAGCTCTAAAAGAAGCGTGACGTTCAGTGTCTAAAGTTTTGCAGACTTCAGATTGCTCCACTGTATCTCTAGCTCTGAGAGACGCGTGACGGCCAGCATCTAGGGTTTGGCAGATCAGAGATTGCTCCAATGTCTCTGTAGCCCTAACAGACGTGTGACACTCATAATCTAAAGCCCGAGAGGCCCGAGACTGCTCCGGGGTCTCTACTGCTCTAAGAGCAGCTTGTCTTTCAGCTTGTTGATGGCTTCTTGCCTCAGCGTGGCCATCAAATTCTTGGGCTCTAGTAATTCTCTCAGCTTGAGCGCTGCTGGAGCTACGCGCTAGATCTGACTACTGCTTGCGTGGTGTATTAAAAGAAGACCAAAAAATGGATAGGAAATGCAATTATCAAAAAGGAAACCATTTCTTACATAGCTGAGGTAAAATAAAAGCTGCGCTGTGATTGGTTGCCAGAGCTCAGCTTTCATTTCTTACACAGCTGCGGTAAAATAAAAACTGCACTGTGATTGGTTGCTATTTCTCATACTGCTGCGGTAAAATAAAAACTGAGCTGTGATTGGTTGCCAGGGGCAACACAGATTTTCTTTAAAATCTCAATCCATGTTAATGTTACTTTCGTTCAAGTTTTAATCCCGGGCAACACCAGGTATCTCTGCTAGCTTAATAATTGAATACATGCGGCAAAAAAGTCTGCCCGTTTGGGGAGGCCTAGTTTATGATGTGCACCCCTTTTCCCTCCACCTCGCCATATGGCATGGAGGTGCACCTACGCATCATCAAATAAATCTGTCTTGTGGCGCTCCCTAGAGAACTCTATAAATTTATGTCCTTCCTCAAGGTGCAAGCTATTTCTGCCAAATGTCATCAGAATCGCTTCAGCGGTTTAGCCGTGAAAAGGTAACAATTACTTCCGCATTTATATTAGTTTGGATTTGGTATTGCTGCAACTGCACCGGCCCAAAGAATAAGGACAACATCACATGCATGGTGAATGGTTTCAAAAAAGGGGAAAAAAAAGGAAAGCCAGAATTAAATTTCTTTTTACCAGGTTGCCTCCTAAAAAAAAAGCCACAAAAAATTATCAAAAATGATGTTGAAAAAAAATGATCTCGGAATATGGCGATGAAAAATTGCCCCAAAATCCATAGCGTGCTTCTTTATTTCTGGAGGCCTGTGATTGAGTCATGTTACATACGGGGCCACATGTGGGATAGTTCCAAAAACTGCTGATTGAGGCCTTAGTCAGACGGGCGTTTTTGCGCGCGATTTGCGCATGCGTCTGGCGATTTTTTAAAACCATTGCTTTGCAATGGTATCGGACACATGAGCGCTTTTTATGCGCTCGTCCGATAAATTATAGAACAGAAATCGCAGATCGCACCTATCTGCGATCTGCGATTCCTGTTCTCTTCTCTATATGCGCTCAATGGGGCCGGTGGCAGCAGCGCCGACCCCATTGAGAACATATAGAAGACAAATCATTCTTCTCTGCCACAGCTGTAACAGCTGTGACAGAGAAGAACGATGTTTGCCCATTGAATTCAATGGAGCCGGCAATACAGCCGGCTCCATTGAAAGCAATGGGCTGCCGGCAAGCGCAGGATGAATTGTCGGGAAGGGCTTAAATATATAAGCCCTTCCCTGCAATTCATCCAGAAATGTGTAAAAATAAAAAAATGTATACTCACCTTTCCGCTGCAGCCGGAGTTCAGCGGCGGCCGCCGGCAGTTCTCCTAAACTGCCTCTCTATAGTATTCAGCAGCCGGGGCTTTAAAATCCCCGCCTGCTGAATGAGCTGCCTCTAATTGGTCCCAGGCTGACCAATCAGAGGCAGATCTCACTCACACACCCATTCATGAATTCATGAATGGGTGAGCGACTGCTGCCTCTCATTGGCTCAGAGCAGGGACCAATCTGGGAAAAAAATAGCATACACGCTGCAGATTCTGGCAGGCGCTTTTATGTGTGGCCAGAAAAGATCGTCCTGGTCCGATCTTGCAGCCGGAATTCCCCCGGCACCTCCCATAGACTCCTAGGAGAGCTGAAAAAATGGGGAGGGGGAGGCAGTTTAGCAGCGCCCAATGCAGGGAAAAGCTTACCAATGCCTCTATTTAGGCATTTGAAGCCATTCCGAGGATTTATGTCGAACGAGTGAATTTCGGGCTGTGGCTTATCTTTTCGCTAACACGACGCACCCAGTCGCGTGAATGGATGGTAATGAACCCTTTCCAATCCACTGTCTGACGTCTAAAGACATTCTGATTGAAGGCTGTATAGCTCAGATATTGGAAGACGTCTGGCAGGGTATTCTTACTGTATGTATATTACTGGCCGCTCCGTTGTCGAAGGCCACTCCAGCATGTCCCATACCACAGTACTGGCTCTAGACAGCAGATGGCGCCATTGTATAATGGTGTAAGGAGAAAGCCCCCTAGGAAACCCTGAATCTAAAATTGGATTGCAAAGGGTTAAGCTTGGGACTTGATTGCGTCATTTCTTCATTCACGTGATTTAACGGCGCATGCGGGTAACTGTAAAAAACACATACGCTCGTGTGAAGGAGCCCTCATGCAGAGGATCTGGCTGTGGGGAGGGTAACTGAGCATTTGTGTTAACCAGCACTCAGCTCATTAGGTAGACGTGCACATTGCTATATACTCTGTGCGTCCGTAAATATAACTTTTCACTGGATCCTTTAACATATGGTAAACCATTAATAAAGACCTATACAGTAAACACGGCATTTAATGGTGGGTCAGGCCCTTTAATATTTCTCTCAAGGGAAAGCCATGGCACTTATGTGCAGAGCCTTGAGGAAAGGACAATGGATCTGTGTGTATTCTGTCACCCTCTCCAATCTTCAGGAGATCCTGCTCAGGAGCTTCTTAATGAATGAATTCCACAAATACCTTCCCACACCCATTCCCCTTATCTTTTTTGGCAAGGACAACTACAATAGCTCCTTCCTGGAAATCAGCTTCTTCAACTTTTAATTTAGTCAAAACAAATTAGAGTCCCTTTCAGCACGTAAATATGCACAAAGATGGGACATGCCGTTTTTTTTTTTACGAGACCGAAATACGCCATGAAAATATGCAGATATATTCACAGCACATACACACGAAAAAAAAGTGTGTGTAAATATGTCGCTTATATACGCACGTGTAAATGAGCCTAAGAATTAGTCTGTAACTGTACAGAAACCAACTGTTTTCTCAAAAGTGTGTAGTGTAGAGCCGAAGTAATATGTGAGCTGTATGGAGTAGGGGACGGGGCAGCTTAGCTTTCTGCAGGGTTAATGGTGTAGGGGCTGAGGGGAACTGGGGAGCAACTACACCAGGTAATAACCAGAGAGATGTAAAAGAGGGACTGCTTTTGAAAGACACTTAAATTTAGGAATATAGTTACTGAAAACATTACTGATTATCACAAACGTGACTTCTTTATTATACAGGAAATAAAACCAGTGAAAATAAAACAAAGTATGAGGCACCCAATATAAAAAGCAGTGAATGTTAACCCTTTAAAAGGGGTTAATATTGGCGTGGCCTAGCCGAGCTTGAAGATGGCAGCATAGTCTGTGCGCTCCGTGCCGACACCACCGAAAAACCGACAGAAAAAGCAGCCCTCCGCTTACCTGTTACAGCGCAGTACAACCTCCGGCTCTCCTCATCACAGCGATGACCCGACGCCATCCCTCCCGGTCCCAGCCGAGACGCTTAGAGGAGTTCTTCCTCCCGATGGAGGTCCCGCGCCCGAGAGCCGACAGCCTCCCGGCTTCTCCTATCCCACAAACGGCGTGCAGAGAGGAGGAGAGCGCCGATACTGAGTCGGACCACGCAGATCGCCACCCCCCGGACCGGGAACTGCAGGATTCGGTGAGTGAGACTTCGTCACCCTCTCCACACAGCCAGAACAGCATGGAGAGACAGAGCCCCCCATTACTGTCCCACACTAAAATGGCGGTGGCCACCTCAGTCTCCACAAAGCATGGCCACCTGCATCAGGCTGAAACAGCTCCAAATAATCCACTCACACAGCAGTCCCGGTCAGAACATGTTAAGACCTCCCTGCTAGTCTGTGAATCCGGTGATCTGATGATTGATTGCCCACACATCTCACCCCACACTCTAGCAGGAGGGAAAAGACAGAAATCCCCCTCACAGGCTCACAACAAAATGGCTGCAGCCATATCTGTGCCTACAAAGCAGGGTCCTCATTTTACAATGTACTCCCCATTGGACAGTCCACTGAAACAGCGCCCTAGAACAGATGAAGGGAGCTCCTCTGACAACCAACCAGAATCTCTACATTAATTTATAACGTCCCTACCATCGTCATCCCAGCCAGCCTCAGAAGCTTTCATCAAAAACATGGTAGTGGCCCTCAGCGATTCTTTCCAAGCCAGCTTCAAATCTCTCAACTCATCCATAAGAAACACAATCGACTCTATTGGAGAGAGAGTGTCGCACACCGAAAATAAAATGGGAGAAATAACACAATCCCATAATGCCTTAATCGACGCGCATTATGAATTGGTAGAAGAAGTATCCCAGCTTAAAACCAAACTCGCCGATATAGAGGACAGGAATAGGCGAAATAATATAAAATTTCGCGGTATCCCTGAGTCTGTTGCACCATCTGAACTGTCCAACTATCTAAAAAAATTAATGTCAACTCTCCTCCCGGAGGCCACTCCATACGATTTAACCATCGACAGAGCCCATAGGCTCCCCAGGCCAAAATTTGTACCTGAATCTAATCCGAGAGACACTATAGCCAGAATCCACTTTTACCATATAAAGGAAGCCCTGATGGCCTCGGCCCGCAAAAAGAACCAGCTTCCAGCTCCCTTCTCGAACATCCGACTCTTCGCGGACCTCTCACAGGTTACCATGAACGAGAGAAAAAAATTCCAACCTATCACGGCAGCTCTACGCCAAGCCAATGTTCTATACCGCTGGGGCTTTCCAGCAAAAATAATAATACGTAAGGACAACGTTACGCATGTCCTTCAAAAACCAGAGGACGTCCATCAACTACCAAAGTCCTGGGGAGTAAAGTTACCATCTCCACAGCACTCCCAACCCCCTCCGAGGAAACAAGGAAAGCAAACCCAAGAATGGACCCAGACCTAAACCCTCAAGCGGATCTGCCATTTACCCATAACAACCATTAAGGTGGTTGCGCCCTTGGAAAGCTCCTCAACAGGCGAACTTTCTCGTCCCCCCATTTATTCAGCGTGCACACGCACTTAGCTGAACCGACGTGCTTCATGTCTACCACCCCAACCCCAACCAAGACTACTAAATCTAAAATTGTTTGTTGTTTAAGATTTTTCTACTCTTACTTTGCATTGCTAGGGAAACCACACAGTTATGTAAATGCTAATGTAATTCCTTGCAAATGCAGAACAAGTGTTATATCTTTATATGTTACTGCCCTCCCTCTTTTCCACTCTTCACTGAAATACACAAGGCTTCCACAGACCCTCAAATCAATACTGTATAAACAAAAATGTCCACAAAAATACTATCCTTAAATGTAAATGGGCTAAACTCGCCATTTAAAAGGTCTTCTTTCTGGAACGAGGTGATCAGCTCAAAAGCTGAAATAATATGCGTGCAAGAGACACACTTTGCCTCTGATGCATGCCCAACTATAACACATAAAAAATTTCCAAAAATCTATAAAGCATGCTCCTCCAAAAAACAAGCAGGTGTCTTGATAGCTTTTAAAGACTCACTGCAAGTCGATGTAACCCACCAAGAAGCAGACACCAAAGGCAGATATCTAATCTTGTCAGGCCACGTCAATGGCAAGCCGTTCACAATCGCCAACATTTACACCCCAAATTCCACCCAAGTTCGTTTTCTAAACAAGATAATGAAAAAGATAAGAAAATGTGAGAAAGGCACCCTACTAATATGTGGGGATTTCAACTCTGTACCGGATAACATACTCGACTCTACAAAAGGATCAACGAGATCCACCCCTCCGCTATTTCCCTGGCTCCACAACAATGCCTTATTTGATACCTTCAGATGTCTCAATACATCATCAAAAGAATACACTTTCTACTCCTCAAGACATAAGTCATTTTCCAGGATCGACCTAATTCTAACAGATAGATCTGCTCTACCCCTTATCAAATCAGCTCATATAGGTACGGCCACATGGTCCGACCACGCACCCGTCTCAATATCAATCTCCCTAGGTCAAACAAACGAAAGGCCAAGATTGTGGAGAAACAATGTGTTCCTCATGAAACTACCAAAAAACCAAGCGGACATCTCCTCCGCTATAGAAGATTACTTTAAAATTAACACAACCCCAGATATCTCTCCTACCACCATCTGGAACGCCCATAAAGCCTACATTAGAGGAATTTTAATTAAAATTAGCGCAAGATATAAAAAAGAAAAAACCCACCAACTAAACGAACTCTCATCACAAATCACTGAAAAAGAAAGCCAACTGTCCAGATCCCCCTCTGACTCCTTACACAACGAACTATTCAAACTCAGACAAAGGCTTAGAAATCTTCTGATAGACAACTATGAAAAAGAAATGAGATCCTCAAAAGCAACTTACTACGCATCAAACAATAGACCCACACGCATGATGGCAAACTTGGTCAAAAAAAAGATCTCCAGAACCAAAATCCCATATCTTTTTGACCCTCATAACCACAACAATAAAATTTACCACCCCAACCACATAATAGAAACCTTCTGCCAATACTACAAAGACCTGTATAACTTAAAAGACGACCCCTTCACCCCCCAACCCCACACATCCAACATCGAACAATTCCTCAGAGGAATAAATCTTCCCGCACTTTCAGAATCTCAACCCAAACTCCTTAATGCCCCCTTAACACCAAACGAAATCATAGATAATATCAAATCCTTAAAACCCCATAAAGCCCCAGGCCCTGACGGGTTCTCCAACGATTATTATAAACTCTTCTCAACACTCTTAGCCCCACACCTAACTAAAGCATGCAACCAAGGGATCAATGAAGGTTCCTTCCCAACTGAAATGTTGGAAGCCACAATAATAACAATCCCCAAACCAGGGAAGGACCCTACCTCACCCTCCAACTTTAGGCCAATATCCCTATTAAACTGTGATATAAAAATTTACGCCAAAACATTAGCACTAAGACTTTCAAACATATTACCCAATCTAGTCCATTCAGATCAAGTCGGCTTCGTTAAAGATAGACAAGCTTCAGACAGAACTAGAAGGATACTCAACCTTTTACACAAACTCGAAACCACACACACTCCCTCAGTTTTACTCGCCCTTGACGCTGAAAAAGCCTTTGACAGGCTCCATTGGAATTATGCCTTTGCCACCTTAAAAAAATTCAGATTTTCTGGCAACATACTCAAAGCTATCCAAGCCCTGTATACTTCCCCATCGGCAAAAATCTTTGCTGACGGTGGTATGCTATCATCATCCTTCCCAATTACTAACGGCACACGCCAGGGCTGTCCGCTTTCCCCCCTAATATTCACCCTGGTTATGGAACCCCTGGCGGAATATATAAGAACCTGTCCAGATATTCAGGGAATAGTAGCTAGCTCAAGACAACACAAAATAAGCTTATTTGCCGACGACATTCTGCTTACGCTCTCCAACCCAATCTCATCCTTAAGAATAACGCAAAAAATATTTAAAAAATTCTCGGAAATATCCTATTATAAATTGAATATTACTAAATCACAAATTCTAGGCATAAACATACAGGAAACTCAAAAAAAAGATATACAAAAAGAATTTCCCTTTCAATGGCAACCCAAGTCCATCCCATACCTAGGTATAAACTTAAGCTTCCCCACATCGCGTCTGGTAGGGGCAAATTTCCCCCCGCTCCTAGTAGACCTTCAAAAAGAACTCGACACTTATCAGTCCTACCCTCTCTCATGGCTAGGCCGCGTCACTATTTATAAAATGATGACTTTACCTAAAATCCTACACTATTTTCGCACCCTACCAATACCGATACCAAAAACCCTTCTCAATAGATTTCAATGTCGACTCTCCAAAAAACCAAGAATTGCACTCTCCATCTTAACATTAAACAGGCGCCAAGGAGGTTTAGGTCTTCCCAACCTAGACTCATATCGCAAATCCACTATCCTCAACAACTTAAGAGCCTGGACAAGACACAATTCAAAAATTAGCTGGCCCCTCTTGGAAAGGGACTTTAGTAATCAAAAACCTTTGAAGCACCTTTTAATCTCATCTATCATAGACAATATACACCCTACAACATCGAAACCTTTAATAAGCTCTCACCTCTCTCTACCAATGAGAGCATCAATAGAAGCCTGGACCGATCTGATACGAAATCTCAACAAATCCACTCCTCCTATTCCCTTGAAAATACCGGTAGAAACCTTAGAACTTCTGATACCCTAAGTATAGGGTCTTGGTCCAGGCAGGGCCTCAAATTTATATCCGATCTCTTCTTCTCAAATAAACTCCTCCCCTTTCAGGACCTGACCAACAAATACCACCTCCCAAACTCAGACATCTATAAATATATTCAAATTTCCTCCTTCTTACATAACCACCAACTAGATAACATCAGAGTTCCTGGGATAATAGTGTCATTCCTAGATGAACCACAAATTAAAATGAACACCCGAACATTTTATGACATCTTCTCAGGAAGTCTGAAACCACCAGGCAAATGCCACCCTATTAACTGGAGCAGGGATGTCGGGAAGGAAATACCCCTAGACCAATGGCTCAGGGCCTTTGAATGGGCTAGACAATCATCGCAGAGCGCAAACCTAATCGAGACACATTTGAAACTCCTTACACGTTGGTACTTCACCCCTCTGGTCCTAACCAGAAGGGGACTTTCCGATAGCGACAGATGTTGGAGAAAATGCAACAATAAAGGCTCCCTCATCCATATCTTTTGGTCTTGCCCCCTTCTAATCCCATTATGGAAAGAAGTATATAATCTTATATATAGACTCACTGCTTTCCGACTTCCTTTCTCTCCAGAGCTTGCTTTGCTGCTTCTAAACACAGTCAAAATGCCCATTCATCTCAAAAAACTGGTGGGCCATATACTCCGAGCAACAAAATCCCTCATAGCAAGACGTTGGAAATCTGAGATAGTTCCAACGCTAACCGACCTCATCACCCTAGTATCGGAACACTGCCTATACGAAAAGATTTTAGCCCTCAGAAACAATGACATCAATAGATTTGAAATAATGTGGAAGCCTTGGACCAATACATTTCATCCTTAAACAAAATTCTCTCGGTGAATCTGCACTTCGCATTGTATAACTAACAAACATTCCTTACTTTACACCTTCCTTAAACCTCTAACACACCCCAACCCACCCTCCCCCTTATTCACAAACAGGCTTACACCATTTTTCAAACCAGTTCCAAACTGTTTATTTCGCACTAACTAACCTCGATAGGTTACCCGTTGGTTATGAATACCGTTTAATCTTCTGTTATGCATAAATGAATACCACGTATACAAGACTTTTGTAAAATGTCTACACTTTAACCGTGATTTCTCTCTCTATTTCTGTAACCTTTATCAGAAAACAATAAAAACTATTGAATAAAAAAAAAAAAAAGGGGTTAATATTCTGCTCCGACACCCCGTCTGACAAGCTGGCTAGCCTAAGTAGCGCTGGACAGAACGTGCGGCAGTACCAAAAGGCGTTCCTCTGGACCCCTCGCTCAGGTAGGGAGTGCCAGGTGCCTAGTAGCGCTTTGCTGCTGCTGAGTCCTCTAGGAAAGCCGCTTCTGCTGACCCCGCTCAGCTGGGGACCATCGCCGCCGATACTTTGCCGTGCCGTGCTGTGCCGCCTTCTCCTCCTCTTGAAAGCCACTCCTCCTAAGAACCCTGCTCTGCTGTGGACACCTTGCACGGCTGCCTCCTCCTTCCCCACTCAGCTGCAGAGCGCCGGGGCCTTGTATGCAAGGTGCTGCTCTGGTCCCATGCCGTTCACGGTGCTGATGATGGGGTTCCTGCAGAACACAGCGCCAGTAGCAGCAGCCAATTGACATCTGGGGGTGTGCCTGTCACAGAACGTGCCCAACTCATGTCTCCACCCATAGCTGTGGTGGAGACAAGATACAACAGTACCGACAGTCACTTCCATGTAGTGCAGCCTCCTATCTGATGCTTATCTGGCAACATCTTGAATGCGGAGATTTCAGCTTTCACTTTCACTAATGTGTGCTATCAAGCTATGGAGCTTGTACCAGGTCTGCTGCAGGAAAAGCACTGCTATTACATTTTGCATTCACTTGAATAAGCTACAGACCAGAAGTATACAGTCATGATAGAGAAGATCACAGCTCATCCTCCTAACTTTGTATTACCGTTATCAGTTTGGAAAATTAGGGATTTTCTAAATTTCCCTGCCGCGTAAAAGTATAGCATTACACTGTGACCATTCAGATACTTGGAACTTTCACCTTCAGAATTCTTCCGCTCCGTTGTCCGTTTTCCGCTCCATTGGCCGTCTCTATGCCTCACATGGGACTTATATAGAGCTACGTGGGGCCATCTTCAGCTGCCGGAAAGTGCCGAAAACGGCCGATGGAGCATGTAAGGCAGTCTTCAGCTGCCGGAAACGGTCAATGGAGCATGTAGGGCAGTCTTCAGCTGCCGGAAACGGTCAATGGAGCAGGAGTGCAGGTATTTTTAAAAAGCCAAGAGCAATTTCAGAGCAAACTGCAAGTAGATGAAATATGGGTCTTTCTCCCAGAATTTTTATGGTGAGGATGATGAGGTTTCCTCAGTTCTGGCTGTGGTAGCCAGTACTCCAATGGGTTATTAAGACCAGTGACCTCCTGGAACCTTGGTGTTGACCAAAGTTTTCTTAATAATACAAAAACTCCAGGATCCCCACTTAGTATATGCAAGGAACATTTTATTGTCTCTAATCATTTAGTGCAAGATATTCTTCAGACTACAGGGGCAAAAGGAGGAGCAGAACATATAAAACATTACCCCAACACCCCCTTTGTTCTGCGGGCAAGAAATTGGGATGTAGATTCTAAGGAGTTGGAAGAAGGGAAAAAAAACCCCTAGAAGTCTGACATCACAAATTAAGACAATATGCTGGGACCATTTCATCTTTTACGAGGCCAATTTATAGGTGTGCTTTTCAGAGATGCAGCTCCGTTTCAAACCATGTAAGACATGATGAAAGGAGTGAAGCACTTAGAATTAAGCCATCTACAAGGTTTAGGCATTACAGTATGTTCTCCTAAGGTGTTAAATCTAGCAGTCTGTCACATTTTACACAGTCTTTATCCTGCCTAAATAGATGTAATTGAAACTAGCCAGATGGAGAACCAATCTACCTATTAAGACATTTCCCAGGTAAATGCTTGCTTTCTTCTATGGTTTATGGGAAGTCACATCAAAAATAAGTTTTACTAAACCATATGTAGAAAGTGAGTTGTGCCCCCTCCAAGCATAGCACCTCCATGGGGCTAATAATACATGCTAAATCTGACAAATGCACATTGAGATAAGGCTGAGAGTGTGGAAAAGCTTACGATTTTATGTTCTGACGAAATACTTTATAGTGATTCCGGATTATAAAAGAACCATTAAGAGTAAAGGTCCTTTGATTCTGGCAGGTATTCAAGTTTTTTTTGGAAGTGAATCGCCACACATTCATCAGTAGTTGCACCTGCGGTTCAGGGTGATGCTACCGACAAAAGAGGATTTCTGGTGCTGCGTAAAAAAGATGGGTTTTAAACTTGCAGTACGTGAATTTATGCAGGGGATTTAACGGCATATTATACCCTTCCAAATAATGGTGTGAAACCTGCGTCAAAATTCACATATTACACATTACGCCCTATGCGGATGTACCCTTGGACCATCATCATACAATAGAAGTCTCTGACAGAAATTTGTATCTATACGGGGCTTAGCCTAAGAGGATAGAGGCTCCTTTTGTTTCCCTTAGAGCATCGCATGTGATGAGACTGTGAGCTGACATTTTGGTTATTATGTCAGCCAGGGGCCTTGTGAAGACCCCCATGCACACCATGGATTTTTACCTGTGGTAGGGCTTAATGGAATGCCACTAAATCTATAATATCCTGCAATACTGAAGTATTGCAGTTTATTGTGTATGCACTTCAATGATCATCAGTTCAAGTCCCTTATGGAGATTTAAAACAGGAAAAAGCTTAACAAAACATTTAACCTCTTAATGACCACCGCATAGTGTTTTTACGTCCTAGCTTGCTGGGCCTTAATCCTCAGGGATGTAAAAACATGCTCCCTGCGGAGATTAAAACCCTGCAAGCTGCGGACGTGATAGCTCCATGCGGCCGGCTCCCGGAGGTAGCCAACAACCTTGAGCAGACATCCTGGGCCGCGGGACCTGACCCCCCCCCCTCCCCTTCCTTCCCTGGTCACATGATCAGGGCAGCTGAAAGTACTCACCTCCATCCTCCACGATGTCCTGCAGCGGTTTGGCCTCCTGGTCCTGAGGGCACCTTCTGCGCATGCGCGCCAGACGTCATACATCAAAGAGAAAAGAACTCCAGGCAGCATCACACTGGTGCAGTTTAAAACTCCACCATGAGGTAGAGAATCTTTACTGCACTCAACTATTGCATAGCAGCAACGTTTTGACCCACACTATAGACGGGTCTTTGTCAAGCATTGAATTCAATGAATGGCTGAGCACTGCGACCAATCACAGGCAGCGCTCAGCTGTCATTCAATGAATGGCTGAACCACCCCCCCTCCCCCTCCGTGATTTGCTGAGCGCTCAGCCAATCAGATACAGCCCTTTCAGCAACCCCCGCCTGCTGAAAGAGCTTCAGAGCAGTTTAGGAGGACCAAGCGGCTAGATGCGCCTGAGCCCTATGGCGGCGGACAGGTGAGTGAGTATGTATGAATGTAATGTATATATATATATATATATATATATATATATATATATATATATATTTATTTATTTTTTTACACAGGCTAAGGATGATTTTCAGGGGAGGGCTTATATTTAAAGCCCTTTCCCAAAAATCACTACAGGTTTGCCAGCAGCCCACTGCTTTCAATCAGGCCGCCAGCAGCAGCAGTGGCCCTATTGAAATGAATGTGAGAACATCGCGATCCTTTGCCACAGCTGTGGCAAGGGATTCTTTACTCCCTGCAGGAAGTGCCATTAACACTGAACACTGTAACAGCCGTGACAGGGGATTCTTTACTCCCCACGGAGTAAAGAATATATTTACTTTACCATGCATGCCATAAAAGCAGAGCCCGCTAAAAATGGCAAAATTGTATTTATTTTCCCATTTCACACGACCAAAAAAATACCACCTATCTAGTAAGTAAAAAATATGGTTTAACCTAAATACCCGATTTATACAATAGATCATTTTCTGATTACACAATCCCATTAAGGAAAATTGCATTGGCCTGGCACACAGTGGTATGATATTTATATTCGCGTGTTATTCACACCATACACACCCAATAGCACAAGACATTATCTTATTTCCAATCCAACATATTCGTAAATCATTTTAATCAACAATCTCATTTCAAGTACACAATCCTACATTTCTGTCAACGCTTAGGTGGAAAGGAATCAAAAAGAACACCAAATTAGCATTATCTTCTCCAATCATAGCAAAGGAAACCTCCGAAGGGCCAGCTGGGAAAAGATGCTCCTATTGGGACCACCAGGCTACTGCAGAGTCTACAGACCCTTGGCTGGATGCCGATATAACTAGACCTGAGAGATCTCCTGAAATTGAGAAAATCTGCCAACTTCAGGAAAGAGGGCCATGGAAACAGGTGACACTATGGAATGAGGAGAAAAGGGTTACATAATACATTTGGAAATGTAACACTCACTGGAAATTGCGCTTACATAAGCAAGTTAATGCTAGGGGCACCGGGTAATTCTATATCACAAGGAAAACTATTTTGTATTTACTGACTAAACATTAGACTGGCCAAAAACTAATTACGAGAGTTAATTTTCAATTAGTTACATATGTAATGATCTTTGCGGGAAACTGTGTACGATAAAAAGGGATAATTGCCACTGTAAGCAAATTAGAAAAAGCAATTTCAAAAAGTCATAATCGAAAATAGAACTGAGAAATAGACATGAACTACATTTCAGAATAAAACATTAGGCTACCTGCACACGCAGGACATTTTCCATAGTGAATTTTGGGGCAGATTTCACCCACTTCTTTTAAGAGGTGGAACCTGCACTGAAAATCCGCACCATAAATTGCCATGCTGAGGATTTAAAATCTGCACCGTGTCAATTCAGCTGCAGATTTTGCATGGATTTCTTCTTAAATCTCATCCACATCGCTTGTACGCCCCATGTGAATATACCCTAAAAGGAGTTTTCCTAGACTTGATCAAAATGTGTCCATGGGCATGAAATGGTCTAAAATAAAAATCTAAGCATTACTCGCTCATTGAATGCCCCCCTGGTCCTGCACCATTGTCCCTGTCCCCAAAGTTTCAGTGAAAATCATGTGGCATTCATCATTCAGGTGACCGCTGCAGCCAATCACTGACCTAATCAGTCATGTGGCATTCATGCACACATGGCCACTTTCAAGGCATGTGTAAGCTGTAGGAACTTCCAAGATTGGAGCATGGGGAATGGGGTGGCTGCACTGAACCAGGGGGTGCTGGCGAGTAATACTTTTTTTTTTCTTCTTTAACCCCTTAAAGGGGTTGTCCCGCGCCGAAACGGGTTTTTTTTTTTTTCAACCCCCAACCCCCCCCCCCCCCCCCCCCGTTCGGCGCGAGACAACCCCGATGCAGGGACTGAAAAAAAGAACAGCACAGCGCTTACCTGAATCCCGGCGCTCCGGTGACTTCTATACTTACCGGTGAAGATGGCCGCCGGGATCCTCTACCTCCGTGGACCGCAGCTCTTCTGTGCGGTCCATTGCCGATTCCAGCCTCCTGATTGGCTGGAATCGGCACGTGACGGGGCGGAGCTACACAGAGCCCCATAGAGAACAGGAGAAGACCTGGACTGCGCAAGCGCGTCTAATTTGGCCATTAGGCCATTTTAGACGGCGAAAATTAGACGGCAACCATGGAGACGAGGACGCCAGCAGCGGAGCAGGTAAGTGAAAAACTTTTTATAACTTCTGTATGGCTCATAATTAATGCACGATGTATATTACAAAGTGCATTAATATGGCCATACAGAAGTGTATAGACCCACTTGCTGCCGCGGGACAACCCCTTTAAGGACATGGCCTATTTTGGGATTAAGGACGCAACTATTTTTGGCGGATTTTAATCTCCATTTTTCAAAAGCCATAACTTTTTTATTTTTCCGTCGACGTGAGCGTATAAGGGCTTGTTTTTTGCGTGGCAAACTATAGTTTTTATCGGTGCCATTTTTGGGTACATAGACTATATTGTAAAACTTTTATTATTTTTTTTATGATCGCAGGCCGAGCAAACGAATCAATTCTGCCATAGATTTTTGCGGGTTTTTTTTTACACCATTAATCATGCAACATAAATCACACAATACATTTTTTTCTGTGGGTCGGTACGATTACAACTATACCAAACTTCTTATATTTTTTTCTTCGTTTTTTTTCAGTTGTCTGCAATAACAACTTTTTTTGGAAATCTTTTTTTTTTTTCTAAAATCGCTGCATTCAATGCACCCCGCTGTTGCAGCCGGAGGCCAGCTATCAGTGACAGCCGGCTCCCGCTTCCGGATAGCGCAAGATCGCTTCTGATCTAGCGCTATCCACATGACGTAAGGATACGTCCAGTTGCGGGAAGTACCCTGCTGCCAGGACGTACCCTTACGTCATATGGAGGGAAGAGGTTAAAGACACCAATCCTGCCCTTATAGACTTTACACCAAGTTATGGAAAATACCTTTAAAGAGACTCCATTAGTTACTTTTAGCCCTGTAAGCTAAGCTTATGGGCTGAAAGTAGCTGACCTGCTGAGACCGGGGGGATGTAGGCTTTATACTCCCCTTCCCCATCCAAGTCGCTGCTAAATGCATTGAGCGGCACTGCTAAGTAGTCCGCCCCTTCTAATCTTATAAAGGGCGGATTATTTAGCAGCCCTGCTCAATACATTGAGCACAGTCTTTCAGCGCTCAAATCACTTACATCCCCGGTCTCAGCTGGTCACCTACATTCAGCCCATAAGCTTAGCTTATAGGGCTAAACGTAGGTGACAGAATCTCTTTAGCTACAGTCTTGCCTTATTCTTTTAACTTTACAACCTTGTAGCTTACCAGACACTAATACATAGCATCCCCGAGCACGGAGTAGTCTAGGGAAAAAGTACATATATGCAAGATACTTTCAGAACAAATACTCTATAGCACTTGGAAAATATAGCCAATTAATAAATACTATAAACGTTAGCCCATTGGGATTTAATTCCAGCTGATAATAAAAATACGCTGTGGGATTAAAGTTCCTACAATCTAGCAAGGGCAGGTTTTTACCACTTCTCCTGTACGGGCTACAGAGTGCTCAGTAATCGCTGTGTAGAGAATGCAGGAAGCGGCAGCGCCATTACCAGCAGGGACCCCGCTATCATGTGATTGGCAGTGACCCCCAGCATGTCAGAGTTGCAGGGTCTTAGCAGTCCCCTGACCAGCTCTGACAATGATTAATTTCACACGAGAAGGATGCTTTGCCCTGTAACTGGGGCTCCTATGGATGCTCCAGTTACAGTGGAAAGGTGTGAAAAAACAACAGTGTGAATGGCCCCTGAGGTTTTATGACATTAAGGGGGACACAGATGTTTAAAAAAAAAGTTACAAAAATAAGTTTAAAAATTTACAGAATAAAATAGAAATATATACTAAAAATAGAAAACGGCCCACCGCCATATCACCCGCTAATCGGAAAAGCACCGATACAAGCACCGAATCCCTGTTTTACTCCAAGGATACAGGAAGAGGAGACAGGAAGGAGGGGGGGGGGGCACAGAAACCTCAGGTGTGAAAGCAGAGAAATGAAGGTGTAGAAAATCCCTGCTCTACTTGGTGTAGATCCCGAATATAAAGCTAGAACTAACAACTTACTTCAAGGAGAAGACCATAGGGCCAAGCGGGTCTCCATCAAATCCAAGTTCACATATAGAGTCGCCAATGGGAGGTCGTAGTGGAATCAGGATACTTTAGTCCATAGAACAATACAGCAAATGTAAACAACGGAAGGTGAATAGAAGTACAACTCAATAGTTATACTGTAAGAGCCAATGGTTGTGCAATAAGTACAACGCGTTTCGGAGGTTGTGGGTAGCATCCTTTATCAAGCACAATATTAAGCCTCTAGTACTGGGTGCAAATTTATTTGAAAAGGTAAAAAGAGTGTATGTATGATGCAGTGCACGCCGATTGGCTTGCCATCACCGGAGGAAGATGGCCACATACTTGTGGCCACGTTACCTGGCCAGAAGAAAATATTTGGTCACAGGTATCTAGTCGCGACCAGCCGAAAAAAATCAGGTGGCTAAAACCACCACATAGGTAAAATTGCTATCTGGTCCTTAAGCGGTTTAAAGGGATCCTGTCACCTGACTAAAGCACCATACACTTTAGGCAGGTGACAGGATCCCTTTAAATGCTTGAATACACATGTAATGCATGCTGCCAAACTAAAGTGAGACTTCTGATGACACGAGTCACAAGCGTATTGTTCCGGCAATATGTCCCCATGTTACTTGGTTCAGCCGTCTCAAACTCAGCATGCTCTCAATCTCCGTTTTATAGGAAAGGAAACTGACTTATGGTTTTCCAAATCGAATATATGAGATTAAATGAAGTAGAAAATACTTTCATACTGAACATGAATATTAACTACAGACTAAGAAGAAAAAGAAAATGCACACACTTTTACCAGATTGTCTGTAATAGATACTTGATGTTCCCTTCTTTGGAAAGATGAAGGCCATGTGCTTTCAATCTTCCCCAACAACATTTTAAGCAGAAGCAGTGTTATCAGAAGTTTTGCCAAATTTTTTTGTAGCAAACACACCTTTAACAAACAAGATCTGTCCTAGTGCCATACCGAGTAATAAATAATCATTGATTTACAAATTCCAGTTTTAATAAATTCTTTTGGGGTAAATCACTGTCAGAGAAACTTTGCAGAACAATGCTAGAATTTCAGAAGAATCACGTAGTACAGTTACTGCATCAGATGTCATTAATAGGAAATGTATGGCTTCAATCCAATTTGATCGCATCACTAGCTGAACTACCAGGAATGGTCTAATAGTAGGAACAGGCCCAGCATTAGAAGACAGTCAATACTATGACACCAGTGTTTCTAATGGCCAGTGTTTAAAGCCTGGGTTATCTAATTCAATAGGGGATCTAAGAGCGCTTTCACACCTGTGTTGGGGATTCCGGTTTCCTGCTTGGGGCAGCAGAAAAGGTGAATCCCCGTAGCCAAACAGCACCGGACGGACTCCATTGACTAGAATTGGGTCTGCCCGCTTTCCGCACAGCGCTTTTTCTTCCAGCATTTTCAGCCGGATCTGCAAAGGAACCCCTGCTGGAGTTTCCAATGCAGATGTGGAACGGGCCTTATTAGGACATTTTTAGGTCTTTACCTTGTATATGCAAGATAAGAGAATTATTGCAAAGTGCATTGCTAGAGCCTGCAACATCTGTAAGATGGACATTCACCAAGCGTTCTCCCCACTAACAGCAGATCATAAGGGAACTCAGCAATAGAGCCCCAGAGATCAGCTACTTAACAAAGGTCGTAAGGAAGCAACGGGAGTATTCTCTGGGATAACACCTGGAAATGCTAAAAAAATATGGATTCCGTTCTGTTCGTATCTCGTAATACAATAATGAGAGTGTTCCACACATTCCTCAATATTCTATAAACATCCTGGGCGCCATGATGCCAGAAGTTCAGAATGGGGACGCGGTGGCCTCTGACTGGTAGGCAGTGGTCACCTGACTTCCACTGTCAAAACAGACCCCGAGAATCGCAGGGGGCTTAGGACAGGTAGGTACTGTTTGTTTTAAGTCATTAGACTTACATCAAAAAGCAAATTTGTAAGCAGACAACCCCTTTACACCACAGGTTTGGTCACCATAACTAGAGGAATGCTCTGTTTAATGTGTATGATGATCTGAGTGATCTGTACAAGTCCATAAGTATTTACAACTAGGGTTCTATGGTTCCAGTTCAACCTGACTATCTATTGTGACCATCAGCATTGCCCCAGCTGTAGAGGGATGATCAGTATCCAGTCGTTGTCCTACACAATACCCCCAACTTCATGGGCAAGCATGACCACCAGCAGCTGCCCTAATACATCATGAACGTCAATGCTGATGCCCAGCAGCACTACAGTAAGAGTCACTGACACCACAGCACTAAAACTACATTCACCCTTTAAATTTCCTGACGCTCCAGTGCTGTGGTGCCAGGAAATTTAACCTTTTGCAATCCAATTTTGGATTCAGGGTTTCCTAGGTGGCTTTATCTTTCTGCCATTATACAATGGCGCTGTCTGCTGACTAGAGTCAGTACTGCGGTATGGGACATGCTGGAGAGGCCCGCATCAACAGAGCAGCCAGTAATATACAGTAAGAATACCTTGCTGGACGTCTTCCAACATCGGACCTGTACAGCCTTCAATCAGAATGTCTTCAGACGTCAGACAGTGGATTGGAAAGGGTTAAAAGGTGAATATAGTTTTAGTCCTCATTTTATCTGCTGTCTGGAGAGGGTTCTTTTTTTTATATATACTTGGACCACCCCTTTAATTGTGGATTCCGAAAAGGTTTCTATTCCAGTACATGAAATTCTAAGTACTAGTGCATTACTTGTTTTTAGCCTTTTCTCTCTTTTGAAAAAAATTAATAAATAAAAATGGTAGGGGTTACCAGAAATACAAATTATTTTCCAGAAGTTCCCCAATGCTAAAAAGTTGCAGACAACACAACTCTGCTTGCAGAAACAGAAGCAGGCCTGAGGCAGCTGATATGGAAGATTAAAACTGAAAGTGAAAAAATGGGGCCCTACCTGAATTTAAAGAAGTCTAAAATTATGACAACTGCAAAAAAAGGCCAAATTCAAATCAAAACGGACAACGAGGCCGTAGAATGCGTGCGAGACTTCATTTTCCTTGGCTCAAAAATTGACCAGGCTGGAGAATCTATGCCAGAGATAAAACGTAGGATAGCATTGGGACGAAGCACAATGCTGAACATGGACAAAATCTGGAAAAGTAGCGATATCGGTATAGCAACTAAACGCAGGATAGTGCAAACCACCGATTTCCCCAAAGCCATGTACGGATGTGAAAGGTGGACTGCGAAAAAAGCTGATAGGAGAATTGATGCGTTTGAGCTGTGCTGCTGGCAAAAGCTGCTGCGTATACTCTGGACTGCGAGAATAACAAACAGAGAAGTCCTGAATCATATAAGACCCGATATATCACTGGAAGGCAAGATGGCCGGACTCAAACTCACGGATTTTGGCCATGTAATGCGAGCAGAGTCGCTAGAAAAATCTATAATGCTTGGACAGATCAGTGGCAAAAGAAGACCCAAAGGACACGATGGCTGATACTGGCATGGATATCACACAACTGAAAGAAGCAGTGCAAAACCGAAAAACATGGAGGGAGGGAGCCTTTAGGCTCACCGAGGGTCGTGAACGACTAAACGGCTAACAACAACAACAACCCTAGAAGGTTTCCTACAGGTGAATTTATGTTCAATTTATAATGAATGGATATGACTTGCAGTTCTTGTACTATGCAAGATTGCTGGGCATAGGAATGTTAAGTGACCCCATCAGATGTTTTTTCTAAGTTTTACGCCCCTTTGTTTTAGGTATGGGACCTTAAGGCTAGTTTAATACCTTGTCCAACAGCAAAGCTAAAGTAGCACTGATGGCTGCCTGCAACTTTGCCAGTATTGAAAAGCTGAGATCAGAGCACAAATCATGGAAATGCCAAGCTGTTCCTGCGTCTCGTTGATGCCGCCGTGTTGCTATCTTGCCCTAATCTTGTAACGGAACAATGCTAAACATCTAGGAGTCGCCATTCAGCATATGGTTCTGGGACTTCAGCAAAGAACAGCACACTTTCCAGGTCTCCTTTAATCACATCCCATAGGATGAACATACCTTACAGCAAGTACTTCGCCAACACAGATGTATTTTGCAAACATGTCAAAAATAGGAGTCCAATTAAAAACATACATAAGATTTAAGTCATCCTTATCCAAGAGGCATTTTCTCCAAGCATCATTTGCCTGGTTCTAGTTTTCCCATTGTAATCAACAACATTCCATCCAGAAGTGCCGACTACCATCCTGCAAAGTAGGAGACGAAATGGAAAATGACACAATCTTACCTGAAGTATTCTTATATTACTCATATCCCCTTCCACTTTCTTTTTATCCTTTAAAGATACAGTATGAAGCCCTGGAGTAAAAGCAACACTTACTCTCAGAGCCTTCGCTGCCTTTGTTCCGCCGCGTTCTTCGTAAGAGCCTGATGCCTTCTTCCAGATGCGATCTGTCTTCACTATTCAAACTATTTAATAGGGCCATCTGCGAGAAAATGCAAAAGACAAACATGTGACACAAAATATTTGCAGATCGCATTTCAGCACGTTCCAATGAAAAATGGATTTGTTCCTATCCTCGTCTTGGGACGTTTACGCCGCTTATCAAATATATCTCTCGATTAAAAAAAAAAAATTTGAAGTGCCGTTTATCACGCCATACAAGCTCCTACTGTAAAAAAAAGCAGCATTGCATCAAATTATACTTCAACGGTTAAGAAATATTAATTCACAACTATTTAACCCCTTCCCGCTCCATGACGTACCGGTACGTCATGGGAGGCGAGTACTTCGCGCAAAATGACATACCGGTACGTCATCGGGATAGCGCGAGATCATGACTGATCTTGCGCTATCCCGCAGCGGGAGCCGGCTGTCAGTCACAGCCGGCATCCCGCTGCAACAGTGGGGGGGCATCGGAGATGCGCCCCCCGCTGTTAACCCCTTCCCTGCCGCGATCTAAGTAGATCGCGCAGGGAAAGAGTTCACAGAGGGAGCGCGCTCCCTCTGTGTCTCTGGCCGGCTCTCGCGCCCGGCCTGTCACCATGGCAACAGGACGCCAGACACTGGCGTCCTGTATTGCCTATGCCTATGATCGCTGTATAAGCGATAAGGCATGGCAGAGCAGTAGCTCTGCCATGCCTTATGACAACGATCATAGGCATAGTGCTGCAAGTCCCTCAGAGGGACTCAAATAGAGTAAAAAAAAAGAAAATAAAAATGTCAAAAAAAAAAATGTAAAAGAAATGTCAGAAAACCCTTTTTAATGCTTTTTCTAATATTAGCATAAAAAAGGTAAAAAAAAAAATTAAAACCCCCCCATATTGGGTATTGACGCGTCCGCACCGACGTGTACAAAAAGTTGAACATGCTTTTTATTTTGTACGACAAAAAGCGTAAAAAAACCCGTTAAAAAACAGAGGCAAAATGCTAATTTTTAGCATTTTGCCTCACAAAAAATGCAATAAAAGTGATCAAAAAAGCCGTACATTCCCCAAAACGGTACCAATAAAAACTACAGCTCGTCTCACAAAAGATAAGTCCTTATAGAGCTCCGTACATAGAAAAATAAAAAAGTTACAGGACTTGGAATGCAGCTATAGAGAGAAAAAAAAAAGATTTCCAAAAAAAAAAGGCTTTTTATTGCAAAAAAGTGTAAAAACCTAAAAAAAATATAAGAATTTTGGTATCGTTGTAACCGTACCGACCCGCAGAAAAAAATTTGTGTGTCATTTATGCTGCATGATTAACGCTGTAAAAAAAAAAAAAATCTGTCAGAATTGATGTGTTTTCTCTCCCTGTTATCATAAAAAAAAAAAAAAAGTTTTACGATATTGTCTATGTACCCAAAAGTGGCACCGATAAAAACTGCAGCTCGCCACGCAAAAAACAAGCCCTTATACGGCTGCGTCGACGGAAAAATAAAAAAGTTATGGCTTTTGAAAAATGGAAATGGAAATATACCAAAAATCGCTTGGTCCTCAACGCCAAAATAGGCCGTGTCATTAAGGGGTTAAGCAGATTCTGGGCTCAACCTGAGAAAAGATACAGAAGAATTGGGTCTCCTTTTACCTAAGGAGCACCCTATAGCAAATGGCGACCCCTGGTGGCAACTCCTGCAAGGAACCAGCAAAAGTTTTATTGCTTCAGAGAAGCTCCCATGTACGCGTCAGCTGCGCTTTAATTATCTTGCAGATCAGAGGGTTTCTGTATTATTTACAGCACTTATTAGAAGAGTATGAAAGCTTCTGTGAAACACTCCCACTTTTTTTTTTTTTAATAAAATGTCATTAAGTACCCGTTAGTTACTAAGAAAGTTAAACAGGTACTTCTAAAAATGTCAACGCTTGCGAGAGTGCCAAGAAATGAGTGGAAATCTGCATTCTTACATCGAGCTGAATATGAGCGGTCCCTGTCCAAACTTGAATCTGGGAAAGATTGGAAGCAGCTTGTTGTTTCAGGTACCTATGCAGTATGTGTACTGTAATGTAAATGCCATGGGCAAGGCTGAACCCGGAAATCATTACAAGCAATCAGTAAATAAGATTTTACCATCATTTTAAAGGATTACAGCAACATTAAAGAACATTCTTGGGCGCTGTAGGTGGATTGCAAGGATATGTACCTATATTTATTGTATGCATTAATGAAAGCTGGTCTGCCCCTCTAGCTCTATGAACCAACGTTAAGGAAAAAGTTCATCAGAGGTGTAGTAATAGGGAACAGCGGGAGCACTTGCCCAGGGCACAGATGTCGTGGGACTCTTTCCTCCTTTTTGCAGTGCAGAAAGGTGTAACAGCCAGAACTTTGCTGCTGTAAGTTCTGCAGAAGAGGGAACCAGGACTGGTCTTAGAGATGTGGGACTGCACAGGGTGCTTCACTCTTCTACTACAAAGGGGGCGCTACCTGCCTTGTGTGTGTTAGGACAGCAGGCAGCATGCTGCAAAGTGTGGACTATTGTTTGTGATGTTGCTGCCAGCACAACTACTGTTCAGTCTCTTCTGCTCTGACTCCCCAAGATGTTGCATTCTTCTGGGGCCGACTGTCATCTAACAGTCCATGGTGGCCTTCTCCCTTCCATTAGTACTTGTGATGTTCTTGTCCTCTGTCACAACTTCAGAGAAGGAGGAAGCAGAGCTCCCCCCTTCTGTGGAGCCGACTCACAGCATTTGGTAGGATAGGGGGGGAATCTGCCCCGTGTTCCCCTTCAGCTGCATCAGGCTTGGTGTGGATCCCTGCACTGGACAGAGGTGACAGCAAGATGCGTAACAGCTCCTACTGCCTGAATGACCTATTGCCATCTATCTGCAGCAGAGTATACGAGTGCAATGTATACGATGATGGAAGTCATTTGTATGCTTAGTTTATATATATACTATCTAGCTCTGAGGACAGAGCTGTACAACAGAAATTAATTGGAGGCCTGGGGCGCACATGTGGGTGCACCTTAATTGTATATTATTTATATGTGCAGTTGGCCACTTTATAACCAATATTAAAAATATGTATGAAACCTGTTCATTTTCCACTTCCTGAAGTAGTGTTTCTTGATGCAGTGTCCCATTCTGCTATATTACTAAAGCTATGTAGATGCCTGGCCATATATTTAGGCCGCTTTCACAAGAAATTCTGTTTTCCTGCTTCGTTTAGGGAGCAGGAAAGGGGAATGCTCTGGCCAAACGGATCCATCTAATGACAGAACCAAACAGCCCCGAAAGGACCCCATTGACTAGAATTCCAGCTGCCTGGAAGAAAAAAGATGCTGAATGATGCGCCATTTCTTCCAATATTGTGTTGGATCTACAATGGAACCTCAGAACGAAAGGTCCAACGCGGATGTGTAGGCAGCCATAAATTAGGTATTAAAAGTCTCTCTTCAAAAAAAACAAAGTCCCTTCTTCCTTCAGAAATATTAAATAATATAGGTTTGTTTTTTTCTGATTTATCAGTACACATGCCTGAGAATCTGTCGTCACGGACGTCCGCAGTGCGATTTTTTCGAAAGGCTGCCTGTACGCAACGTATGATATGCAGAGAAAGAGAGCATGCTACAATGTATTTCTCCTGTGTATGGATACACAGTGCCCACACACAGATGTGCATGGAACAATGAAAGTTAATGGACTTAAATTCACAACATCACCCATTGCAATGATGGAGTGCATTAAAAACGTAATTGAATGCGTTTGAAAACACTGTTCGATAACGCTGCGTTTTACAAACACCCGTGTGAGAGTGCCTCAAGACTTTGTGTAGTGTGGCTTGTGTGTATACAGTCAAAATAAACTTAAGGCGCAAAATGTGATCATTTACAAACGCATAGCAATATTTTCTATCAGATCTAGCGGCGTGCTTTTCCGTGTAAGACCGTAGCTACATATGTCTTCTTACAACACTATTTGCTGGGGGGTAACATACAATAGACAAGAATTGTATAATAGACTTCTCTTCGGTTGACATTGTAATGTATTGCAGAGAATGTGTCACTAGGTCGATGCTTCCTATTCTGTGTATGTGCTACATATTCTCACTGTGGAAAAAGTGGTCAACTAACAGGCGGGCGCAGTAAGCAGTCAGCGCGTGCCAACGGCAAATTTATGACTACTGCACCAGCAAAACGTAAGTGACTCGGCTGGAATTAGGGTCTCTTACTACTTTATGCTGCCTTCACGATAGCACAAATCTGGTGACAGACCCCCTTTAAGTGCAGATGCTATCGTTTTCTGTGATACGTATCACATGGGATATGAATATGCTACACACTTACCACTATTGATACATGGATCGTATTAACAGCTACAGTTTGCTTACTGCCCATACAGATGCAAGAAAACATTTAGACCTTATGCACACGACCGGCATTTCACCACAGCTATTAGGTTCTATTGAACCTAATAGCTCAATGTACATGCTGCGGAATTCCACAGCGTGAAATTACCCGAGGCATGTCCTATTTGCCGCCCACCGCCGGCCGCGACATATGACACTGCCGGCGGGTCATGTGACACCGCCGCTTGCGTTATCTGATGCTGCCAGCGCGTCATGCGCTGTACTGCGCATGCGCGCTGGTGCGTCATGCGGGACATCGCGCAGCGGATCCGGAGGTAAGTATGGGGTCTTTGGGGGGGGGGGTATTTTGCTTGCGGAGCCCATCACAGCCGTGTGCATAAGGCCTTAGTTACCTGGATTTTTACACTGATTACTATAAAATGTGGTCTAATTGTTATACAAGTCACAATTACAGAGAAACACAAACTAGTAAAGTTTCTGTTGATCACATTGATTAAACATCCACAGTGCAGGGTGATAAAGCGAACCTGAGTGTTAAAGGGGATGTCCAGGGTTAGAAAAATATGGCTGCCTGATTGCCAGAAGATCACTTTAGCTCAGCTTCATTTACTTCAATGGAGCCGAGCTGTAATACCAGATATAACCCATGGACAGGAGCGATGCCGTTTCTGAAAGAAGGCCCATTTTACACATAATGATTATCGCTCAAAATCCGTTCAAATGACCGAAAATGAGCGATAAGCGTTACATGTAAATGCGGGCATGAGGCACTTTTCGTTTGAACGATGATTTTAAGGTGAACTTAAAATTCATCCTTCAACTACTGGAGACAAAGTATCTCTCAGACCGCAAGTTATCATCTCCATGGGAGGCGGCAGATAACATTGTAACCTGCCGGCAGTTACGAAAACGACAATGCAGCTATGTAAACAGCCCCTGTAGGCCCTTTTACATGCAAATGAAGATGATAGTGTTAATGGTCATTACGACTTTATGGAAATAGATTGCAAAATCTTTCAATCTTTCAGTCCTTTGAAAGATTATCTTCACATGTAAATGGGCCTTAACACATAGTCTGGCTGGCTGTTTGCAGCAGTATCATACCCATTCACATTGGCTAACGGCTATATGATTCTGCCAGTAAATCATGCTGCTATTTGACGTGGGCGCAGGGGGTCAGCTGAACCAAGTGTTTCCAGTCTAATGAATTATTCAAGTGCTAACCGGCAAAAAGTGTTTCATTAACCCTTTTCAATCCACTGTCTGATGTCTGAAGACATTCTGATTGAAGGCTGTACAGCTCCGATGTCGGAAGACGTCCGGCAGGGTATTCTTACTGTATATTACTGGCTGCTCTGTTGTTGGGGGCCTCTCCAGCATGTCCAATACCGCAGTACTGGCTCTAGCCAGCAGATGGTGCCATTGTAAAATGGCAGAACGAGAAAGCCCCCTAGGAAACCCTGAATCCAATATTGGATTGCAAAGGGTTGAAGGAGATAATAAATGTGGTTTCCACAGGTGCTTTGCTCATTAAGTAAAGACACATAAAGCCTGATTACTGACAGTACTGTTCTTCTTAGGAAAGCTTGTCTCCTTTGAACCCTTCTGCAATACACATAACTTTTAACCGACCTTTTACAGAGATACATGAAGCTAGAAAAGACTACAAAAAGTATTAATAAAAATCTGGCTGTAGTAGCAATACACGGTTAAACAAATTATGTACAAATCGAGAAAACTCAGGGCTGCAACTACTTTCTGTGGCAGGGAGTGTCCGGTTAAGAGCACAATAGGCAATTTTGAAAGAAGTGAAAAAGAACAAAACTGTAATAGCAAAAGATACCAGAAGACTCTATAAACTGCAAAAATGTCATATTCATGTGTCTACTGTTAGAAAAACACTGCTGAACAACGGTGCTTATGGAAGGAAGCCGCTGCTGCCCAGAAATAAAGACATCGCTGTAGTCTGTGTTACCTGGATGCTCCACAATGCTTCTAGGGAAAGGTTTTGTAGAAAGAGGAGACAAAAGTGGAACTTTTAGGCTAGGCTCACACGGGGCAGATTTCCAGTGGAATTCCCGCGGATTGGCTGAACCGAAAAAAAACGCGGGTATTCCGCTGAAAAAGTGCAGCTTCAAAACCTGCCGGCATTCCGCTATGGCTTTCTGTTCCCTTAGGGAGGAGCAAGAAGACTGCAGTTGAAAAAAGAAATAGACATGCCGCATATTCTAAATCCGCGCCACAACGCCGCTTCCCCCCGGCTTTGCCCCAACGGATTGTCTGCCCTGTAATGCTATATATATACGATAACATGTACAGCTTGCAACATACATTATATGGGCTGCACAACGAGGAAGATAAGAACGCGCATTACGGAACATGTTCGACACAAAGAATTCCAACAGTAATAGCTCAGGAGTTGTGAAACATTTCATAGAAGTACATTGAAGCGCAATGGATAGCTTTATATATCATGGCATAGAAAGGGTAAAAAGTGTGAGAAGGGTTAATGCAAGCAAAGAAACGGCACTTAAAGGGGTTGTCCCGCGGCAGCAAGTGGGTCTATACACTTCTGTATGGCTATATTAATGCACTTTGTAATGTACATTGTGCATTAATTATGAGCCATACAGAAGTTATAAAAAGTTTTATACTTACCTGCTCCGTTGCTGGCGTCCTCGTCTCCATGGTTTCGGACTCATTTTCGGCCTCTGATGGCCAAATTAGCCGTGCTTGCGCAGTCCGGGTCTTCTGCTTTCTTCTATGGAGCCTCTCGTGCAGGATGCCGGCTCCGTGTAGCTCCGCCCCGTCACGTGCCGATTCCAGCCAATCAGGAGGCTGGAATCGGCAATGGACCGCACAGAAGAGCTGCGGTCCACGGAGGAAGAGGATCCCGGCGGCCATCTTCACCGGTAAGTATAGAAGTCACCGGAGCGCGGGGATTCAGGTAAGCGCTCTGGTAAGCTTTCTTTAGGTCCCTGCATCGGGGTTGTCTCGCGCCGAACGGGGGGGGGGGGGGGGGGGGGGTTGAAAAAAAAACAAACCCGTTTCGGCGCGGGACAACCCCTTTAAGAGAGAGGCATTTTGGATCTTAATCATCGGCACCAGGTTCCCAGCAGGAATGAACAGGAGAACGGATCTACTTTATATTTATTGAAAATAATATATATTTAATTAATAAACAGAGATAAAATAGAAAAATAATAACATTACTAGATTGTATGATCAATACATGTAGCGATACAAGAATATATTTATCAATTAAAAATAACAGAATTAACCCCTTCCTACCCCGCGTCAGGGTATGTATGAAGAGAGGTCGGGGGGGCCTCTCTTCATACAGCACGGGCGTCAGCTGTTTATTACAGCTGACAGCCGAAGGCAAAAGCGTGCGGATTATCGCGGCTATTAACGCTTTAAATGCCACAGTCAGTTCTGACAGCGGCATTTGAATCCCCCGAACGATGTTTGGGGGTCCCGTACGCATATTAGCCTTTTACTCCCCACTTCTACACGAGCCAACCTAAACAGCCAATCACCGTGAATAAGCCAAACTAAATAACCAATCACCGTGGATCAGCCAACCAAATAACCAATCACCGGGAATGAGTAAATCTAAACAACCAATCAGGTTGCGAATGATGTGCATTTGGGGAGTAATATAGATATATGCGTTCCGTGCGCGCGGTGGGATCGGGGGAGCCGTGCAGGTGTCATGGCAGCCGGGGGCCTTCAAAAAAGCCCCAGGGCTGCCTTGGGAGACTGCCTATCAAGCCATCCCTGTGAGGTGGCTTGATAGGCTGCCTGTCAGAATGCAGTATGATGTAATACTATAGCATTACATCATACTGCAGGAGCGATCAAAGCATCGCATGTTGTAGTCCCCCAGGAGGGCTTAAAAGAAAAGTGAAAAAACGATCAATAAAGTTTTATTAATTGTAAAAAAAAAAGTATTAAAAGTTTAAATCACCCCCCTTTTGCCGTATTTTGAATAAAAAAAAATCTAAATTATAAAAGAAAAATACATATTTGGTATCGCGGCGTCCGTAAAAGTCCGATCTATCAAAGTAGCATATTATTTACGCCACATTGGAAACGGAATCCGAAAAAAATAAATAAAGAACACCAGAAATGCACTTTTCAGTTACCGTTTCCCAGAAAAAAACGCTTTAAAAAGCAATCAAAAAGTCATATGTATTCCGATTTGGTACTAATGGAAACTTTCAGTAACTTATATGGTACATTAAATAGCAGCATTGAAAAATACAACTTATCCCTCAAAAAGCAAGCCCTCATACAGCGACGTCGCTGAATAAATAAAGGAGTTAGGATTTTTTTTTTTAAGGGGGAGTAAAAAACGAAAATGGGGAAAAAAAGGGCCACGTCACTAGGGGGTTAAATAAGTGAAAATATATTTGTACGAATTCATATTATATATTACTTTTTTAACCAATTATGAATAAGCTATATGTAAAATTAATTTAGTATATGCAAATTGATTCTAGTGAGGAAAATCGGTATGGCATATGCGTCTTTTCTGTGTACTGGGTTGTTCTTGATCATTGTAGAGAAATATTTTCTGAATGTCATGCATTTTTAATATGAAAAAAAGTAAATATAATAATGTAATATATATTGTTAAAAAATATGAAATTTACTTGCTAGTAACAAGTCGCTAGCAATGCAGTTCTGTCTAATAGGGAACGGGCAGACATCTAGCACTTCTGAAGGTTAAGGGGTTAAAATTCAGGTGGTTTTTAATTAGAAGTGTTTTTAAGGAAAGTTGACAGGATGTACTATTGAGGTGAACAAGGTTCGTAACATAGTATGTTAGGCCGAATGAAGACAATGTCCATCGTTGTTGAACTGAACCGCGTTCTCAGATGGAGTCCTGAATGGAGCACAATATGAAATAAAGCAGAGAAGTTTTCACAAAAGCCTTGTGTTCCCAGATTTGAATTTCTTCGTACATAATGGTTTGGCACTGCTTTGTTGCCTCGGAGCAGGACACCTTGTGATCATTGAGAGAACAATGGGGGAAGCTTATTAAGGCCGTCACTTCAAACTCTGGTTTAATATTACTTCCTCCAATGCACGATGCGCCTTATATACAAAAAGTTACATGCCTGTTCATATATTAGGCACATCTCAGCACCTCCGACTTGGTGTACATTTCTGGCATCATTTATGCAAATTTCTGGTGTAAATTATACACAAAGGTGTTTGTCCAGGTGGCGATGTCACCTCAGTAAACCACACCCTTTTTTGGGGAGTGATAGTAGCGCAAACTGCCAAAAGTCGCAACTTTTTTGTGCAAGCGAACCTTACACAAGATTTTGCAACTTTTTTTTAAGCCATGAACTAGCATAAAGCGTTTCATAAATGTCACCCTATGTGCCCACTATTAGAAAAACCTGAAAGAATGATGTAGGAAGTAACTGGTTACAAAAAAAAACACTAAAAACACTACATGCTAACATCAAAACCTCATTCTAGCTGAAGGAGCAGGATGGTTCTGAGCTGCTTTGTTGCCACAGGGCTTGGATGCCTTGTGACCATTGAGGGGAAAACAATGAATTCTAAGGTGTACAAAAAGGTTTACAGAAAACTAAAAAGGTAGTAGCTCATGACCTCATGCTGAAGAGAAGTTGGGTGGTGCAACAAGACAACGAACCAAATCACACAAGTGAATCAACTAAAGAAAGGTTGTGTTTTGGAATGAAGTCCTGACCTTAACTATATTGAGATGCTGTGGCATAACCTAAAGAGGGCTGTATACTCAAGGCATCCCAGAAATACTGATGAATTGAAACACATTTACAGGGAGGAATGGTCCAAATTCACTCCTTAAAGTTGTACAAATCCTATTTGTTGCTATAGAAAATGTTTGGTTAGAGAGGGCTGAAAAAGGAGTAAAAGGAGGTTATTAAATTCAAAGGTTCACTTACTTTCCTCCCTGCACTGTGTATAACTGCACACTGTGCTCAATAAAAAAAAAACGTAAATGGTACAACTGTTTATGTCTTTAGTTTAATTAGATTGCTTTTCTCGATAAATGTGACTCTACCGTTTTAGTACCAGGGATTTAATTTTTTTTTTTTTTTCATCCCCGCCTTCCAAAAGCCATAACTTTATAATTTTCTCATTGACACAGCCATATACGAGTTGCATTTTTTAATTGTACCATTTGATCTACCATATATTGCACAGAAAAACAAACATGTTTTTTAAATGAGTGAGCTGTAGTTATCATCATGAAGATTTTTGCTTTTTTTTTTAAATATGGGGGGAAAAAACAAAGAACGGAAAATTAGTTTTTGGATTTTTTTTAGGCATTTATGCATAGCAGCCCTAGGAGCCAGACAGTAATTATATGTCAATGGCTTTGGCACGTTAAACAGGTGCAGTGTGACACATGGCCTTCTTTACACTAGTGCGTTTTTCTTTTTGTATTTTTGGCCTATAACACAATTTTCATAATATTACTCCAAAACACACACCTATTTCCCCTATTTGGGTGCGAAATCACCCGAATAGGGGTAATCCAGTCAAAATGATCTTCTGATAGGTCAGATACAAGCTCAAACCCCGTTATCACTGCTCAGAATATTCAGTTAGTGAAAGTATGACAACAATGTATTTTGGTAATTCATCCGACTGGAAGTTTGCTTAGAATGTTGTGTTTCAGTAACAAAAAACGACTGAGCAGCGCCAAAGGGGTTAAAGCACTGTTAACGTTGAACTCCTTAAGAGCTAATGCCCACGGACGGAATGCGGCGGAAATCCACTGCGTTATTCCGCAGCTATAAGGTTTTATTGAAGCTTTCTGCCTTCAAATGTTTACACTGCGGAATTCTCCCGCGGAATTCCGCAGCGTGAAAGAAATTGTGGCATGTTCTATCTTCCACGGAAAAACGGACGGCCAGCCTTCATTGTAGTCAATGGAAGCAGTCAGTCCCGTAAAACTTCTGCTGTGAGTACAGCGGAAGTATCACGGGAATACGCGCCACCACCGGCGCATCATGTGCTGCACTGTATTGCGCGCCAGCTCGCAGGATGGGACTCTCTTGGCGGATCTGGAGGGGTGAGCATAGGGTCTTTGGGGGGAGCTGTCCGACACAGCAGTGGGCATTGGGCCTAGTTCTGGAAAAAAATGGTAATCCAAGATTACAGAACGCATAAATATGAGCTTCGGGAACATATCTGAAGATCTGTAAAAAATAAAGAAAAAAGTCCAGAATGTTAAAATACTGCATTATTTAACCTGCAGGGTAAACAGTGTGAAATAAAAAAAATTATGCAATGACAGAACTATTGACATCCCGTCATCCAAACAAAATCGCAGATTTCATTACTACTATTTTGGGAAGCGGCTGAAGAAAGAGTGCAACTTCAACATTTTTCTTCATAGTATTTACTGAACGCCGAGTATTACAAGGGAATGCCTGTTGGGTTATCTGATTCTAGCACCAAGTCCTAGTAATGTTATGATATCCCCTGGTGTCGTTAGTGGATATTATCATTTGTAGCTGCCAACAGCTGGCCAGCCATATGCAGGGGACTCGCTGGTTTACACTGAAATATCCATGTTATTTACAAGTGCTATACAATTAATATTACGGAAGTGAGAGCCCACAGAACGAAGATCAAGTGCTATCAAGTGATGTGCAATATACTGAAAACATACCTAACTTTTCAGATGACTTCAAGCCATATAATGCCCATAAATAGTGGTGTTCTTCATAAAACACACTTGGCTGCTTATTCTGTAGTCTGCATTTATCATCATTTTTCCGCTTTGCAAGGTGTATATCTGATCTTCAGTTCTCTCAGAACTGGTAAGAGGACCCTGGCTGCTGTGCTATATACTAACTATAGACTGTGCACACAGAACTGAAAAGTCTGCTCTCTATCTATCTGTAACACACAGAGACATATCATCATGGAGAGTGTACAGGAGTACTGAGCAGTGGAGCTGGTGAGTTTACTGCTATTTATTCATATTAGCTCCAGCAGCCACAACTATATTTATACAGGGACTGTGACTAATGAGGAGGCACCCTCTACATCTAGAGGAGAGAAGGTTTCTAAACCGATATAGAAGGATTCTTTACAATAAGAGCAGTTAGACTATGGAAATCTGCCTGAGGATGTGGTGATGGTGAACTTGCTAAAAGAGTTCAAGAGGGGCCTGGATGTCTTTCATGAGTTTAATAATATTACATGTTATGGTTTCTAATTTACTTTACACAGAATGGTGATCCAGGGAGTTTTTCCAATTGCCAGTTTTGGAGTCGAAAAATAATTTTATTCCCTAAAATGAGGAAAATTGGCTTTGTCTTCATGGAGGTTTTCTGCCTTCCTCTGGATTAACACCGAAGAATAATAGACTGAATTGGATAGACATGTGTCTCTTCAGCCTTACATACTAGCTTACTATGTAGCTGTGGATGAGTCTCTTTCCCTCCTCCCCCTCCCCTCTGCTCTCATAAACTTCTAGAAGCGCGATGACGCATCCCACTGTTCCACTTCCTATTCTATGTCCTGTCCTCTCCAGTAACAAAAAGTTGACAGAAGACAGTGGCCAGCAAGTTAAAAGGAAAGGAGACCCTAGTGGCCAGCAGTTGAGGATTTTTTTTTAGCATAAAATCCATCATTTTATGTAAATAAATAGCAATTTTGCTAATTTACACAATCGCCATCATATAAGTACAAGTTCTTTGAAAAGTCAGTGACGATTGAGTTGTGGGATAAAAGAACATCTTTAAAAAAACCTTCAAAAATACTATAGAAATCAGTTTTTCCCCTGCTGGTCTCAGATGGTTCCTGCTCTTGTTTAGTCCCCGCCCACATTGTATCTGTAGTGACAAATTGGTCAAACTCCCTTATCGTCTGATCATTGCAGATCACTCCATTTTGCACAGGTTGTCATTTTTTTTTATTTATTTTTTTAAACTGGCATAAAAAGTTATTAAAAATTGGCCAGCCCTGTTTAAAATTGGTGAAAGGTTTCCCTTGCTTTATGTAACCAGGCTTTCTCAATAATTAATGCAAATATATGAGATAAACCCAAATTGAATGCTAGAGCTGTGCACGTGCGTAGTTGTGATATGCCGCATAGGTAAATATCTATTGCTCTAGTAAGCTGCATGTAATGACATTAAAGCGCTTCTGGAAGAAGTTCTCCTACTAATATAATAATATCCTCGGGGCACACAATTCAGTGAAACTGTCTCCAAACCTCGGTGATACAACAACCTCCAGAGTCTTGTGTCGCAATCCTTAGCAGAACAGAGGGCGTTTCCAAAGCTGGGATTAGTTCATGCCTGAGGTGCATGGTAAGGTCAAGGATAGTGTTGTATCATGCCACACTTAACCAAAAAAATTCATTACATTTCTGGAACTTTGACTTAATTTCTGCTTAAGCACCTGGTAATAAAATTATATGTTGATTTGCAACCATGTATAGCAAAAGTCATTATTTAGCCTATGCTCCATAAATACAGACACTACGAGTTTCAAGATTCTGCGGTCTTGCCAGGAATTAACCACTATTGATTCACACTTAAGTAATGCGCTTCCACGTTACGCCTCCCCAATGGAGAGCTCTGTGTTTTCCATTAACTTGACTTTAAAGAAGATGCCCAATATCCTATTGCTTCCTGTTTGAGCCTACTTGTTTATAGTTAGAAAAAACATGGTTGCTTTTTTTCCCCAAACACAGCAGCACTCTGGCCATGTTTGGGTCCTATTGTAATTGGGTGGGGTCAGGAGGTGGGGATTGGTCAGGGATGGAGCTTAATCACAGAGCATTATATGCACGGCCTTAAATTGTCCCTCTTTGCTTCCCTGTAAAGTTGGGAGGGATGGTACCGTGTTCCCCCAAAAATAAGACCCTGTTTATTCATTTTTGCACCAAAAGCGGTGCTAGGTCTTATTTTAAGGGTATATTATATTTCCCTAGCAGGCTCGGTCCAGGTCCATCCCGCTGCTCTCTGGATCGCTTTTCTTGCAGTTCTCGGTCGACCACAGACGATTACTTCCTGGTTACAGGATTCATAAATCCCACCTCCAGGAGGCAATGATTTTAATTTGCTGAGCAGCACTCGAGAACCAATCAATGCAGTGCGCGATGAACCAATGAGATGGCTCTGATTGGTTCATTGAGCGCTGCATTGATTGGTTCTGGAGCGCTGCTCAGCAATCAGAGCTATCTCATTGGTTTAACAAGCACTACAATGATTGGCTGAGCAGTGCTCGAGAACCAATCAGAGCCATCACTTCCTGGAGGTGGGATTTATAAATCTTATAACCAGGAAGTGATCTTCCGTTGTAGGTCGAGGACTGCAAGTTGCACGTTGGAGCTATAGAGAGCAGCGGGAGGGACCTGGAAAGAGCCTGCTAGGTAATGTATTTTTTTTAATGTAATTTTCGAGATACCGAAAACAAATTGATCAGCCCACATACCTCAGATGGGACAGTTTACATCCCAAACACATCAAAAAGTAGATGGTCTACAGACAGGCCATCAGATACAAGCAGATCTGCTCCAACCCATCAGAGAGAGAGGAACATCTATACCATTTTAAAAGGACATTTTTAAATCAGGACTACCATCCCACCTCAACTGATGACCAAATCACTAGAGCCACTAGGATACCCAGAAATTAACTACTCCAATACACAGAAAGAAGGAAACGACAGTGTACCTCTAGTAGTGACCTACAACTCACAGCTAGAGATACTAAGGAAATCTGCAAAGAAATTCTCATATAGCACAGATAACATGCTGGCCTGGTTACCCCCTAACACCAATTCAGAGACCATAAAACTTTCACATCCTTATCAGTGGACTAAGTATTTACTTCTCTACTCATCCTGTCCTGGTATTTTTTAAGTGCAAATTAATCACACTAGGTTTGTGCCTTTTCATATGTATGCGCACATAAACGCATGTTTCTTCTGATCTATTCCATAGGCCTGAGGAAAAACCTGAAGTAGGTTTGAAAGCTCGCTATAACATCCTGTCTTTTTGTTAGCCATTAAAAGGTATCATATCTACAAGATTACTTGGTTTCTCTTGCCAAGAACAATTACATTTTGCTCTACTGGCTAACACTGTATCAAACTTCTTTCACTTGAACTTTTTGTCATGTTACTCAAGCCATTCCTGAACAAGTTTTGCAGTGTGGCAGGGACATTATCTTGCTTAAAAAGGACATTGCCATTAGGGAATACCATTACCATGAAGGGGTGTACTTTACAACACTCTCGAGTTCTGATGTTCATCTGCCCCTTGTAGACATTTATGATGGTGGACAGGCGTCAAGAGGCACTCTAAACTGGTCTATGGCTACAGATTCCCATACACAAGCTGTGCTGCACTGTGTTTTGACACCTTTTACCATAGTCAGCCTTAACTTATTCAGCAATTAATGCTACAGGAGCTTTTTTGTGGAATCAGGCGAACCAGGGTAGCCTTCACACCCCACAACCATCAATGATGATCCTGTCACTGGTTCCCTAGTTGCCTTTCCTTGGATTAATTTTGGTAGGTACTAACCACTGCATACTAGGGTAATCACACAGATCCTTACACTTGCCCATTTTTCCTGCACCCGACACATCAACTTCAAGAGCTGACTTTGTCATTGATGCCTAATATATCCCAGCCCTCAATAGGTGTCATGGTCATTAATCATATTAAAGGGGTTGCCCCGCGAAAGCAAGTGGGGTTATACACTTCTGTATGGCCATACTAATGCACTTTGTAATATACATCGTCCATTAAATATTGGCCATACAGAAGTTATACACTTACCCCCTCCGGTGTTGGCGTCCCCGTCTCCATGGCTCCGACCGAAGCCTTCTTCTCCCTGGATTAGACGCGCTTGCGCTGAAGGGGCCGCTCCGGCGTGCTCATGCCCACTTGCTTTCACGGGACAACCCCTTTAACTTTACCTGTGATTATAACGTTATAGCTGATCGATGTATGCATACATAACATCTTCTCTGCCCTTCCCACCCCATTTCTGTGAAAACCGAGTACGCCACTTGCACAGAGACAGTGTGCTGACCCCTCGTAGGCAAGTAAACAATGGAAAGGCACTTCTACATCAAGGTGCGATTGAGATCTAGAAATACAAGCTTCATCTTGGAGGATTCCCATTTATGAGGTTATCTGAAAACGTGGGTTCCCTCTTTCACCCTTACTCTTTAACCCTTTCCAATCCAATTTGTATCCTGGTTTTCCTTGGGGGCTTACTCTTTTTCTGCCATTATACAACGCCGCTATATGCTGGCTAAAGCCAGTACTGCATGAGGTGACACGTTGGATAGGCTCCGACAGCAGAGAGGCTGGCAATATACAGTAAGAGAACCCCGACGGATGTCTTCCAACATCGGAGCTGTACAGCCTTAAATTATAATAATTATAATGTCTTCAGATGTCAGACAGTGGATTGCAAAGGGTTAATTTGGCTATAGACCTGCTATTTAGAAGCCTTACAAACTTTACTGCCATTGTCTCAAGCGCCGGGAAATTGCATACAGAGGCAGTGACACCAATCCACTCTTATGACAACCTGGCGCGCATGACACAAAGTCAGGGCTCTACTGCATCTTAACCCACCTTACTCTGTGTCGCTCATTTTTCTACTTAACCCTCAATTACAACTAGGCGAAAATCAGGAATCGCTTCTATACCTTCGTTACGGCTCAGTTAAGGGTTTTTGTCTCTCTGCTCCATTTCTGGAGGAGTGAAACTGAAATGAAAACAAGAAAAAAACAGTATCCAATTTTTTCCCCCATTATTAAAAAAGCAAAGCAAAAAAAAACGGAAAGCAAACAAAGGCTTAAGTTCGGTTTCCGATTTTTTGGAAGGGAGAATAGCGCAGTCTGCAGCATTATTTTTCCATTTTAACCCTTTCCAATCCACTGTCTGATGTCTCAAGACGTTATTATTTAAGGCTGTACAGCTCCAATGTTGGAAGACGTCAGTCGGGGTTCTCTTACTGTATGTTGCCAGTCTCTCTGCTGTTGGAACCTATCCAATGTGTCACCTCATGCAGTACTGGCTTTAGCCAGCAAATAGCGCTGTTGTATAACAGCAGAAAAAGAGTAAGCCCCCTAGGAAAACCAGGATACAAATTGGATTGGAAAGGGTTAAAAAAAATGGAAACCTGAAGCAATTGAAGCCTTTCCGTTTTTTTGAAACCCTTTTGAAGAAAAAAAAAAAAAAACGATTTACATTTTATTTTAGTTTCTCCCCTCTAAAAATTGAACAGAGATGCGGAAGCCCTGGACTGACCCTAACTCAGGGTTGACAGCAGCCTTGTCCTCTCAGAACGTCAGCAAATATATCCCAACGTATGTTTCCCCTTCCTAAACGATTTACAAGCGCTGAACTATGTTAACAGGATTCCTTCTAACATTCCAGAACACGTGTGGTCGTCGTGGTTACAATCACAAGTTATTACCTTTTGCTCCCATAAAGCTTATATCACGTGAATATATACATTTTTATATGATCCTTTGAACTAGAACACAACGAGCTTTGCTATAAATGTATGGAAACACAACGACGCAAACTTTGTGCTCGCCATTCTTGCATCCATCTGCATTCTCGCAATTCCTAAATATCGAACGGGGTCTCAAAATGATACACAGGTGATATCTTACGCCAAAACTGAGTTTTAGAATGGGACTCTATTCCTCGTCTTGCTGCTTCAAAAGGAGGGAATGAAGACTCTTACCTATATGTGTACCTGCCCACATATACAAGCTTTTTGGCCTATCAACAGATTAAATCATCAACAGTAGATTAACGGGGGTCAGTTGCCCAGGAAGCTGCCAATCAGCTGTTTGCTGGACTGATGTACTGGTGCAATGAGTTCCGTTCTCACTGCAGTGGCCAGGCTTGGTATTGCAGCCCCAGCTCGCATTGAAGTGAATAGGAACTTTGCCTGCAATACCAAGCTTGACCACTTCAGTGGGAATGGCGCTATCTGCTTCCTGCAGAAATCAGCTCATTGTATGAGCATACTGACCCAGCTGATCGGTCAGGATAGTGACCTATGGGTCTATTTTCTAACACCTTTTTTTCACAGATTTCTTTCTTCATTTTATTAGGGGTAATGATTACAAAAAGATAAAAGAAAAGATCTTTGAATTTATAGCTCTTTAGTTTTAAAATGATGATATTTACATTAAAATAAAGGACAGACACCGTTTTGTTTACCAAGTCTGGATATATAATTAGTTCAGTCTGAGTACAGGGCGGATACGGCAATGGTTTAGGTTGGCATCATAGGGGCCGGTTGACTGACTCTTTTTTAACAACCGGGCTAGCCTCTTGCTCTGTGAGCGATACCACAGGACCCGTTGTCATAACTAGGCTGGAAGAAGAGATGCCAGCACTGTCGAAACTGAACTGGATTCAGGTAAAGATATATCTCCGGAAAACCCCTTTAAAATACACCAGTATGATAATGACGCAAATGATAACAAAGGGAATGTTCCTTCATACATAGAAACAAACCCAGGAAGCCAAGTAGATTAAACAGTTGGCAAAAAGCATATTCAAGACTGCTACATATGACATGCAGATGGTTAACCCTGGAAAAAAATCCATTCATAGACCAAGACTTTGCAGAAAAGAATTTGGATCTGAATTTATGGAAAATTACTATAAAATAAAGCATTCACCGATTTCTCACCACCTGTTACAGATGCCTCGAATAACATGGTCACGAGAAAAAAAGGATGCTACAACATTGAAAGTCTTCCATATAACGACAGTACACCCGAAGGTAGGAAACGAACATCTTATTACAGAGAAATTGAAGCCACAAACGGCAATGTGAACAAGCCCTTAGCTACTTTTTTCCCTGCCTCTTGCACTGATCACAATCTGACTTTCTGTACACAGAACTCTGTGCACTGAGAGATCAGGTCACAGTTGACCCCACTCTCCATAGGAATTTATGGAGGGGAAGAGGAAGAAGAGCTGCTGGAGGGTGACTAAGGCAGAGAGACTGCTGTTTTAAGCCAATGTTTTATCTCACTCCAGTGTTGGATTCACAGCTACTGCATTAGTGGGGTAAGGCTTCACTATTTGTGTAGCGTGGCCAGTCAAAGTAAATGGCAAACATAGTCGCTCATAGCGCCCCTACGCTATAAACGTATTGTGCTGGCCATTGCTGTTGTCACTGCTACATCTGTACGCAACTCAGTACTGCTGTATAATATCCTCCATGCTGTGAATGCTCCCAAGTGTGTGCTACAGCTAGTTAAATGAGCAGGATCTCCTCTTGTGTGTATATGGGAGATGACATAACAGCTAGTGTCCACACAAAAAAAACAACAACTTTTAAATAGACAAGATACAAAAATATGAAAAAATAAAACATATATAATAAATATTACTGTGTTTGTATTGACCAAAACAATGAAAATATTTTATTTATCTCCCTTGCCATTAAAAAAAAAATTTAGAAAGTAAATGCCAGAATCGCTATTTTTCTTTTGTTCGTCTCCAAAAAATGCAATAAAATGTAATCCAAAAGTATCAAAAAAATGCAACTCTTCCTGCAAAAAACAAGACTTAACATAACTTTTGCTGGAAATATAAAAATGCCATGGGTCTTAAAAGGCAGCAATTCAGATTCAATAGTTTCTCTTTAGAAAATAAAAAAAAGTAGTAAAAAAAAAAACAAAAAAACAAAATCTATATAAACGTGGTATTGCAGTAGTCATGCTGATTCAGATTTTTAAAAAAATGTTATTTTTACCAGATTGTGAAAACAATGAACACAAAACCCCCAAAACAATGGTGGAATTTCTGGGGAAGTCTATTTCCTACAACCCCCCCCCTTCCCCCCAAAAAGTATTGAAAGTTGAACATTATATGTCCCCCAGAGTGGCGCAGCTAAAAAATACAACTCGTCCCATGAGTTATGGCTCTCGCAATGCAAATATAAAAATTGCTTGGTCCTTAATGCACAAGACAAACTGGTCATTAATTAATTAAAAAGCCCCCCCCCCCTAAAAAAAAAAAATCGCAAATATGGTTTATAATCAAATCCTGTTCTAAATTGACACTTTTTGTACTCACACTAATTAAAAATGTTTACATTCCCAGAGCTATTGTTGGAATAGCGCCACCTGCTGTTTCTATTTAATATGCATTCTATGTCCAGTCTACCTCAGTACATATTTCAGGGTGGTCACACCTATTCAGTCTGGTATTTCTGCAGTAACGCAGTCTTCCTCTCATCACCATTTCAGCATCTCTTCTGACATCAGAGAAGACTCAGCAACTTCAGAAGTAGCCACTCACCACACTAGAGATCCCTCCACACACCCAGTGCAAAGAGAGAGAAGCAAGACTGAGCATGTGCGACCACCTTGGAACAATTACCGAGGTGCATACAGTAGGTGGCACTATTCGCTTATTAGCCATGGAATATTGGATATCAACATTTATTATAATAAGCATAAATAAAAAAAGGCTTTATCAGTCTGGTTAGCATTGAGGGTAGAAGGTAGTGCCTGACATTTTTTAAAATACAGACGACTTTTATATGCTACAAGATTATTATAACTTTTTTTAGTCCGTAATCCACAGCTAAAGACATAGTACTGAGGGAAAACACTCTTGTATGAAGGCAGCCTTAGGCAAAAGGAAGACACTGCTTTACAAGGTAGACTACAACTGGCAAGTATGTATCTATTACATAGAAGACCCCATAGGGCTCTTACTCTCTTGTCAGCACTGTTCTTCACATTTTCACTTCTATCTACTTCTGCTGAGCTCAGCAGTTATGTGTAATTTACATTTAATTTAAAATAATAAATAAGTAAATACATATAAATCTAGTTTAAATGTCAATCCAACATCTAGTGACAAAGCTACACTTTTCTTTTCCTGGGCAGAGATAAAGTTTGGCATTTCCCTCTGTAAGAAAAAAAACACAGAGAAATAATAATAATCTTTATTTGTATAGCGCCAACTAGAAATCTCTTTATCTGGCCATCATTGATAGCTTTTTACAATGTGATGCTGTTATAGCCTAACGTATACACTTCACGTATGCCTGCGATGGACGCCATACAGTGTTCTCTGCATGGAGCTGTAGGCTATAAGGGAGGGGGGGGGGGGAAGTTTACTATACAGGTTGGAATAGAATAATCTACTGTCCTATTCCAAACTTTTTTCTTGCAGTATTCAGATGTGTGAAGTCCAGACAGAGGGCAAAAGATACTCTTGGCTTCCATCTGAGTAACGAACCCCTTAGGCTAGGTTCACACGGGGCGGATTTGCTCCGGTTTAGCAGCATTTTTACCGTTGCAGTTTTGCCGCAAAAGATCCGCTTCTGCGGCAAAACCGTTTCAAAGTTTCTTTTTGGCTTGCGGATTTTCTTGCAGATTTTGGCCACTCTTTCAGCTCGGAAAATCCGCCAGTGTTTTTTTTTTCCCCTTTTGCCGCAGATTTTGCTGCGTCCATGGAGGCTATGGGTAAAAAAGCGCTGCGGAAAATCCAAAAGAATTGACAAGCTACATATTCGGAAATCACGCTGCAGCTGCATTTCCGCACTGCGGCAGTGCAGAAAAAAATCCAACAGTTTTTTGGCCAAACACATTTGCACTGCATTGCACTTCAAAACGCAGCGTTTTTGCCGCAGTGCGGATATGCAACGGCAAACCGTAGCAAAACTGCAGTAAATCCGCACCGTGTGAACCCAGCCTAAGGATACATTTAGTGTGCACATTCAGGGACTTTCCTGGTTCACACGCTAAAAGTAAACAAAATCCAATGTGAATGGGGGCCTAGCTTGACTTAGAGTACTTAAAGACGAGCCGATTGGTTGATTGAACGAGCCAATGACATCATCGCTAGCTCATTCACTCGCGCAGTCTGTTTATACAGGCAGATACATTGTCGGCTCGTGCGAACGAGAAATTGTTCAGAATAGTTCAGCCTTTTACATTTGATGTGTAAATGAATAAGAATGAATGACCATTGTTCAAAAAGTTGCCCACATTCCCCATCAAAAAGTTCACATGGAAAACAAACAGAAACGGACATGCAGTGTGAGTTTTATGGGGTGGATTTTCACTGTGGGTTTCAAAAGCCACCGCAAAACCGCAGTATTTCCCTCAACGAAATCCGCACCAAATTAAAAATATTGCTTTTTCCCCCCACTTTTTGATCCAGATGTATATCTCCGATGGAAGCAAGACCTGAAAAGAACGTTAAACTTCTTACAGGCCACAATAATGTGTACTTTTTTGCACCTATATTATGGACGCTACTGTGGCTTATAAGATCTGGGGCTAGAGCACCACAGCAACTGGCAAGAGCTAGGCTTTCATTTCTTAAACTGCCCTTCAGATTGCCAGACTGAGTTCATAAGGAATTTTTTCCCCTTAAATAACGAAAATTTACTTCTACCTCATTGGGGTTTTTTATTGTGTTTTTTATTAGGATAAACACTTGCAGGGATAATAGGCTGAAGTGGATGAACATATATGATTTTTCAGCCTGTTACTATGTAACATTTATCTGCAAGAGTAAACCACATTGGCCAAAAGTCATGGGAGAAGTTTATTCTTGCCTGCACCAATGCCTGCTACTGTGCAGGAACTTCTTTCTAAAATACATGTATCTGTCAAAACAGAACTGCTCCAAACTAATATAAAAACATTTCCTTGTGAATGTAACAAACATAAAACAACGTTGTATCCTTTTTGTTTTACTTTTTTTTTTGTTATTTATCTTCCATCTAAAGATCAACATGGCTTAAAAAGTAGTTTGGAAACTCAAATAATAGACGTCAAAGCCAACAAGATCCCGTGCCAAGTAAATATTACAAGCAGACATTCTCTTTCTATTACTTGTGCATTATTTTTTTTTTAATATAACGGGTCACAGGGAAGCATTCTGTGCCATTCCTTTCTACGGAGCGCAACTTAGATTGTAGGCTCTTGTACTCATGGACTCATCTCGGGTTTTTGTGCTTATGCATAATTACTTAATTTTACTTGTTTTACATTACAGAATGTTTTGGAGCGAGCGTAGCTGCACATGCATGACCAATTCTCTGGGCAGGAACAGGGACTTGGAGACCCAATAATAAAGGGAGTAAGGAAAAAAAAAAAACACACCAAAATGGTCTGACAGCAATAAAACAAAAAAGTGGAATCTGGGAGGCAGGAGGGAAACTCAGCGAGGCCATCTGAATACATTTCTTCTGGCGAGCCAAGAAAAAGATTTCCAAATTAAAAGTTAAATAAAAATCAAGATAGGGGGAAAAATAATAAAACATTACGCATTTAGTTAAAGCGTCTGGCATATTGCAAGAGTTTGCCAAGTGATTTAAAAGTCCCATGATCCGATGGGCTTTACAAAAACAATCCTCCGCTGATATCAGGCCATGTATCTTGGAGTTATACATGACTCTGGTCTTTTATTCCATTGCCAGAATCATTACATTCACCTACAAAGCATCTCACCGATCACCAAGACTCTTGCTGAAAGGAGCCCTCATAATCTCTCACCTTTAGGACTATAAAACTGCATAAATCACAAGGCACTAGTGCAGACAGACTGCAAAGGAGGAGGGGGTTTATCCATACAAGTATCCAGAAATAAGACATTGTGGATGATCTCCTTCAGATCAGCAGAACATAGCCAAACAAAGATTACATCTACAGAATGTTATCACCAAAATAGGGGGAAGAGGTTAGGAGGGGGAATGGGAAAAAGTATCCAAGTTGAAAAAAGTGTATTGTATAGTTTCATTGTCAACAAGGTCACCTTAAACAATTCACAGATCTCAATGAGGCGACACAAGTGACTTGTCTGTTCTCTATGGTCATTACACCGGTTACCGGTTTCGTGTAGAACTAAGTACACAACTATGGAACTAGTTTACAAAGCTCCCAAGAATGCTGCAGTCCTATCTCTACAGTCATCTCCTGTTACCAACCCACCTGTGCTCTTCCCTCAGCCAATGACTCATCCCCCCACCCCAAACTACAAGATGTCTTCTAACCTGTACCAATTCCGTTGAACTCCCTGCCCCAGGTAGACTTGTACCTAACATTCGTAAATTTTAAAGTGGACCCTTCACAAAACAAAATTGATTTAGTAATTACCGGGACCAAATCGAGACTACTACAAAAGGGCATATACTTTGAAAATTCTTACTTTTGACAACTTTCAGTGTCTCCAGAGGTTCCCTTTACTTGCTGGTTCTATAGTGAAAATGTTTTAGCCTTGCCATAATGCTCTCCTATAAGTGATCTGTCAACTGATTCAAAAAGTTGGCCGTCACTCCAATGACTGGCATCCCAACAGTTTAAGGCTCACATGACCATGTGGTAATATGCTACATATAAGAAAGAAAAAAAAACAAAAAAACAAAAATAAAATCGCTGTGTTTTACTGGCATATGGAACTGTGTATCCTTGTGTATTGTGCGATTGTCCTCAGTAAGGGCTCCTTCCCACGGACGGATTTCCGCCGTGTAATACGCAGCGAAAATACGCTGCGTTGCCCGCAGCTATTAGGTTCTATTGAACCTAATAGCTCAATGCTCACGGTACAGAATTCCATCGCGGAATTCCGCACTGTGAAATCTCCCGTCCTCACCCGCAGCATGCTCTATTTGCCACGGGTGTACGCGCGGACGGCTTCCATTGCAGTCAATGAAAGCCGTCCGTCACGCTATCTTCCACTGTAGCATAGCGGAAGATAGCGTGAAACTGCTTCCCCGCCCACCGCGTCATATGATGCGGCCGGCGCGTCATGTGACGCTGTGGGCGTGTCATATGACGCGGCCGGCGCATCAGATGACGCTGCGGCGCAAGCGCGCCAAAGCGTCATGCGGGACTGAAGACGCCGGATCCGCAGGTAAGTATTGGAGTCTCTGGGGGGCGCCGTGACGGGCTCCGCCACAGAATTCTGCGGCGGAGCCCGTCACGGCCGTGTGCAGTCGGCCTAACAGAAACCAAGTAATCTTGTAGATATGATACCTTTTAATGGCTAACAAAAATACATGATGTTATAGCGAGCTTTCAAACCTACGCAATGTTTAAATGGAATAGATCCGAAGGAGCACGGTACCAAACGTTTTATTGTCACGTTTTTACTCACATATGCCTGCGTACGTACATTGTATTTTACGTATGCTGTCCTGCAATGGCTTCCTGGTCTCTTTTTTTTCCAATTTTTTTTTCATGTCTCCTAGCAACATGCATAAAATAAGCCGCACATACGCAATGTATCTGGGTATGCACAGCGTTTCAAACGCACCCATAGAGAACAGTAGCGCTCTTACACGCAGTAAAATAGAACATGCTGCCTTCTTGTTTTACAAGCGTAACATACGCAATAAATATACTCAAGTGTGAGAGAACAATGACAATAAATGCACTTTCATTGACGCCATTTACTGTGTATTATGCATTGGGCATGTAATATGCATTGCAAATACGTTTGCGTGAGTCCGGGCTAAAAGACATTAGACTACACAAGATGCCGTATCATCAAAACTAAGGATACCAATGCTCATTTATGTTCAAATTACCCTCTGAACTATTCCTCCTGATAGGATCAAGTTTTTTTGTGTCAAGGGCTGATGTCTGCGAGGGAAGACAACAGCAGGACAAGCAGGAAGTCACCACTCAACGCACTAGACAGCTTCTGGGGACACCACTAGGCAAATGTCAATCAGAAGAACAAACCATGGGAGATAGCGGTGACACTTCCCTCCTCGAAAGGCTTGCTAGCAGCTGGGGAATCCGCCAGGCAGGACTGGATTACATTAGTAGTTGTTTTCCGCCCAGTCGCTGACAATTTGTGGCTGGTAAAGCAAGGAGAAATTCCTAACAGTTTGTATGGATCCCCTGATGAGAGATACACAGCCAGTGATATGACTGCCGCAGTGCAAGGAGTGTGCCGAAAACATGTGTAGAACAGATCCCACGACCTGACCACTGCATGAACCGGGCGGACAAAGACAGTTATTAATGTGCATGCATGACTACCTAAACAAAAAGGGCCGGAAGAGGATATAGTGACTGCCAATATATTGCCAACACAAAAGTGGGACATGTGCCTGTTGCACATCACTTTTGACTATGTAGTCTAATGCCCGCACACAACCTGCCCTGGTCGCAGATATCTCCCATTCCATTTAGATTGTAAGCTCTTAAACCATGTTCGTTCTCTTGGGAAAAAATGCACAGCAGAATCCACAGCCACCCTAAGGCCTCATGTCCACGGGCAAAAGAAGAATTAAAATCCGCAGCGTACTCGGTAAGGGCGATTTCGCAATCGAGCACCGCGATTTTCGAGTACTTCACTACTCGGGTGAAAAGTACTCGGGTGCGCTGTGGGTGAGCAGGGGGTTGCAGTGGGGAGTGGGGGGGAGAGGGAGAGAGAGAGGGCTCCCCCCTGTTCCCCGCTGCTACCCCCCACTCACCCACGGCACCCCCCGCCCCCCCCGAATACTTTTCTCTCGAGTACTGAAGTACTCGAAAATGGCGGTACTCGATCGAGTAATTACTCGAAACGAGTACGTTCGCTCATCTCTACTCAGAATCTTTCCATCGATAGCTAAGTTTTGCACAATGAGTAGTTATTTTCACTGGGAATATAAATATACACTATATATATATAAATATTAAAATATAAGCCCTACCCCGGAAATAAGCCCTAGCTGCATTACATTTAAAAATAAAAAAGGAATACATTACCTAGCAGGCTCGATCCAGGTCCCTCCCACTGCTCTCCGGAGCTCCGAGGCACTTCTTGCAGTCCTCGGTCGCCCACAGAAGATCACTTCCTGGATTCAGAAATCCAACCAGCAATGGCTCCGATTAGTTCTCGAGCACTGCTTAGCCAATCAATGCAGTGCTTGATGAACCAATGCGATGGCTGCGATTGGTTCATCGACCGCTGCTCAGCCAATCACAGCCACTGCGTTTTGGAAGTGGGATTTAAGAATTGGCTAATTAATACCGCGGCTTAGTGCGTCGGAGCTCCGGTAAGTATAATAAGACATCCCCAAAAAATAAGACAGAGCCTCTATTGGGGCAAAAATATAAAACAGGGTCTTATTTTGGGGGAAACACGATTTATTTATATTTATATATATATATATATATATATATATATATATATATATATATATATATATATATATATATATATATATATATATATTTATTTATTTTTCCCCTCCTTTTGGGGGAAGGGTGGAGATTGGAAGTTGTGGTCAGTTAAAAAAAAAAAAAAAAACTATTAAAAAAACAAAAAAACAAAACAAAACACTTTCTAGAGGCTATAGCACCCAAGTGTGGTCGAAATTGAGGTCACTGCTCCCACCCATTGCAGTTGCAAGTAGTATGCTCATGGTAAAGGTAACATCCGCACTGCAGCATTGTTAGGAGGTGCAGGAAGGAGTTTACCAAGCCAAAGAATCTAGCAAGGAGATAGCATTGAATGTTGGAGATGGCAGACTGTTTCTTTAGCAAAACCCACTGGTAAGAAAGTGTAATCCATATTCAAGGAAAAACTCAATTACAGAATTCAAACAACTATGTATAAAAAACAAACAACTTACAGTCATAAGCTAATTAAATATCTGAATAGACACAGAAGATAATTACACACAAGAATCTGTGGACATATCTATAAAGGAATGGAATAATTAAATAAAGCCAGAAGTGCTCTGAGGCAAAGCAACATGCCAACTATCTATGCTTTCAGAGGTAGCAACAAGGATTACTAACACTTCAAAGTAGGCCAGTCTCCATACCTTACATAGCTGCTCAATAATTACAACTTAAAAAAAAGTTACTTAATGTTTAATTTTTTTGTGAAATTCTACTTTTAGATCAAGAGGTTAAAAAAAACTATTAGACAGAACCTGTCAGTTCTCCCAAGAACCTGTTTTAGCAAATACTTCTCGGCTATATGAAATAATTCTGGAGAATCTTTTTCTTAGAACTGTGTTGTTCAGGTCTTCTGTTTTTCTGCCTACAAACGTATGAATATACTGACAACTGTGTGTTAGCAGTTGGGGATGTGTCCCTATACAGGCTTGGCACTAATCAAAATAGTGCTACCTGTGCTAGCAGACTGTACAGGGACAACCCCTTTGAGAGGAATATTAAAGCAGAGTTGTCAATTTATTCAGAAGGTTTGTTGCTACTCCCGAAAGTAGAAAAAAAACAAAAACACAAAAATGGGCCAAATCAGATCCTCCTGTAGGACGCCGGGGGGCTAAAACACAGTGAAGAGCTCTTGGCCTTCTCCCCCCCGTTTGGCCAGGATTTTTTTGCCCCCTCCATTCCCCTCCCCTCACAGTGGAAGAGTCAGATGCTGATGATGACAGCAACAGTAGTAAAGAGGGGGCTTCCATCCTTTAGGAGTCCTTTGAGAGGTTGAAGGGTCTCTACTTTGGAGAGGTGTTATCCATTGAAACAGCAGAATGTAAAGGAGAAAGGGGAGACGGCCTTTACTAAGGAAGATTATATTTAATGTTACTAAGCACTCTGATGTAGCTGCAAAGTCAGATCGGGATGCTGATCCCATTAAGCCCTTTAGCCTGGACTCTGTGATGGGCCCAATGCAGGGATAGGGGGTAGAAAAGGTTAATGTGGCCAAAAGCTCCATCTCTACTTGTGCCAGTAATGGGAACAGAGGCGTTAGGAGGTACAGAATGTGTTGGCCAATATGGAGGTCACAATCAGTCAGGATGTGCCAGTGCTTGTCACCTTCCCAGAGGGGTCCTGCCCATTGAAGCTCCTGGGCCCCAATGAAAAACTTGTAACAGGGCCCCAAATTATAATTCTTTATTCATAGTACTGGACTCCCTATATAGAGAAGAGAGGCCTTATAGCCCCCTAAGATTCCTGGGCCTAGGAGCAACCGCATCCCCTGCATCCCTTATAGGTACACACATGGTCCTGCCTTTGCAAGCTTGGCTGTCCCTCCCATGTCCCTGAAATGCATGTCAGGTATGGAGGAGCGCACAGTAGGTGGTGGTCAAGTCTGCCGGTTCTCTCATCCCAAGTGTCCCACTGCTGCTATGGATGGCATCAGAGGCTGTTGAACTACAGATCCCAGAGTGGCTCAAGTGGGCGGAGCTGAAACAGCTAAATTGCATATTGTAAAGACTCCTGTTGGCACAGGACTCCATCCTCAGTGGTGTTGCAATGGAAAGAGTTAACCTGACCAAAGTATAGGATCTCCACATGCCTCATGGGCATCTTCTCGCTTGCACCATGGTAGTTCTGAAGATCATACAGCAGTGGGGTTTGGGAATGTGTGTGTGTGTGGGGGGGGGGGGGGGGGGGAATCAAACAAGCTCCTTGACAAGAGGATTCTGTTAACCCATTTCAAAAACCCCTGGTGCTCAAGGGCTGATGCAGCAGCAAAAACAGTCTAAACGCTCTGCACAAGCGCCAATGACCTTAGCGGTGATGTTGGTGCTCATGCAGTCGTTTAGCCAACTGTCATCTTGTGTGAAAGAGCCAAAACATGGAATCAAACGTTGCAGTCAACAATTCCCTAGTCAGTGCAGTATTTGATGTGTTTTATCTCAAGTACACCTAATGAAGCCCCTGATTAATTGCCCTAAGTATACTTGAGATAATACCGGATTTTCCAATGTGTGCTTTTGTGGGGGATTCTGTTCGGGGGGTTGTAAAATTCTGAGACTGCAGTAGTCATTAAAAGTAGCATTTTATATCGAATTTTGAGAAACCACTTGTTCAAATTACTGGTGTTGAGCTATTTAACTAGTCTTTCTTTAAATGTTTTTTTGTTGCAAGCAGCTGAAATTTTGGCAAATAAACATAATTTGCAATTAGGGTTAAATAATTGATACTGTACCTAGATTTCTGCATTGATTACTAACAAACATGTGGTATGATCGTTATCCAAGTCATAATGACAGACAAACACAATCTCACTAAACTAAAATCATACAGCTATACCATTCATGTCTTATTGGAGCACACTGAGTAAATGTCCGCAAGGGAGGTAGAAAAAGTGAATCTCTGTGTTAAAGGGGTTTTCCAGGGAGGATACTATTGATTACGTATCCTTGTTGCTGTTAGCGGTTTAGTCGTTCACGACCCTCAAGGCTCCCTCCATGTTTTTTGGTTTTGCACTGCTTCTTTCAGTTGTGTGATATCCATGCCAGTATCAGCCATAGTGTTCTTTGGCGGCCGGGTCTTTTGCCACTGATCTGTCCAAGCATTATAGATTTTTCTAGCGACTCTGCTCCCATTACATGGCCAAAATACGTGAGTCTGAGTCCGGTCATCTTCCCCTCCAGTGATATATCAAGTCTTATACAATTCAGGACTTCTCTGTTTGTTACTTTTGCCATCCAAGGCATACGCAGCAGCACTGCAGCTCAAACGCATCAATCCTCCTATCAGCTTTTTTCGCAGTCCAGCTTTCACATCCACACATGGCTATGGGAAATACGGGGGTTTGCACCATCTTAAATTTAGTTGCTATACCCATATCTCACCTTTCCAGATTTCGTCCATGTTCAGCATTGCGCTTCGTCCCAATGCTATCCTACATTTTATCTCTGGCATAGATTCTCCAGCCTGGTCAATTTTTGAACCAAGGAAAAGGAAGTCTCGCACACATTCTACAGCATCATTGTCGATTTTCTTTTGAATTTGGCCTTTTTTTAAATTCAGGTAGAGGCCCTTTTTTTCACTTTCAGTTTTAATCTTGCATATCAGCTGCTTCAGACCGGCTTCTGTTCCTGCAAGCAGAGTTGTGTCATTCGCATAATGGAGATTGTTGAGGTTTCTTCCACCTATTTTCACTCTGATTTCCAATTCATCTAGGTCCATTTTCCGCATGATCACTTCCGCATATAGGTTAAACAAGAAGAGTGAAAGGATGCAGCTCTGTCAGATGCCCTTGCCAATCCCAAACCAATCTGTGTCTCCATACTGTGTTCTCACAGTGGCTTCTTGATTGGTATAAAGTGATTTTATTAGCTTGACTAGATGTGCCGATATGCCCAGCTCTGGTAGGGCATGCCACAGCTTGTCATGGGTCAACGCAGTCAAAGGCCTTGATGTAGTCGATAAAACACATGTAGATATTCTTTTGGTATTTCCAAGCTTTTTCTATGATCCATCGGTTTGCAATATGGCAGCTGATGCCGCGTCCTTGCCGGAATCCTGCCTGCGCATCACGAAGTGCCACTTCAACTACTGATCTCCGTCTTTCCTGTATAATTTTGAGAAGGCTCCTGCTTGCATGCATAGCGAGAGCTATTGTTCGGTAGTTGAAGCAATTCTGAGAGTCACCTTTCTTTGATTGAGGGACGAAGACAGATCTTTTCCAGTCCTGTGTCCATTGTGTGGATGTTCACACTGCCTGGCACAGTCCTGTCATGGTTTTTACTGGTACTGGCAGCAGTAGCTCTGTCGGTATGTTATCTATATCTGTTTTTTATTTTTGGCTAGTTGTTTCATTGCCATAACCACTTCTGACTCCATAATGAAGGCTCCAAGTTCAGGGGCTCCACCTCATTCAATGGTCCAGGTATGTGCGTGCAGGCATATAGTTCCTCTGAGTATTCCCTCCCCCATCCTTGACACTCTGTTGGTCATTCAGTTCCTTCCCATTTTGACCTTTGATTGTGTTGTTGCATGCCAAGAAAGGTTTTCGGGCCATCTTGACCTGTGAGAATATGGCTTGCATATGGTCTTCCTTAGGATATGTTGTCAATAGTTGATCGGCTGGGGTCCGTCGCTCGGAACTCCGACCGATCAGCTGAGCGCATGCATGCTGTCAGCACCGCAAATACACAAAGGTTGGAGCTGAAAGCGGTGGACGTCTCTGCGCCGACCTCAGTGTAGTGTCCGGTGCTTGTAACTGCAGGCATAGCTCACATGTACGTACGGTAAAATGCTGCACATATACTGCATTGTTTTATCGGGGTGTGGCACGGTGTATCGTCACATATTGTCAAGCTGTTTTGCCTACGCATGACAGCGTATCTCACGCACTGGCTTCCTGGTTTCTTTTTAAAAAAGTTTTTGTCTTAGCAACGTTGTGTAAAAACGCCACGCGTACGCAATATAATGGGGAAGGTTATTGAATTGTAGGGTCACATGGTCTCCCTGCACATAGATGTTTAACTCTTTGTGCCTTAACAAAAGATATGAATGGTACAACTGCATATTAGTTTAGTTAGATTGTGTCTATAATTGTGACTGATAACAGATCACATTTTATTAGGAATCAGTGCAGAAATCCAGGTAGATGCAAATTGATAGCTCCTTGTACCTGTAGTTTCCTAAGGTTCACTATAACTTATAACCAGAATAGAGAGAGTTAAACACTGGCACAATACATGCACGAGGCCGTGGGCCACTTTCATACAAGCTCTTTTTCCATCCATATTAGGTCTGTAATCATGTGTAGAATATGCATTCTAGAGTGTCATGCTCTCTGGATTTTCACATGGACATTAAAAAAAAACTAAGATAAAAGGAGTTAACATAGTTTTCTTTTGGTAAAATCCAGTTCCCCATGTAGTAAAATAACTAACCAGCATATACTCACCTCTCCCCGCTGTGTTCCACACTGTTTATCCGGGTTTCCCATCTGACGCCATGTTTACTGGCTGCCCCAGCCAGTTTACAGGCCTTTACAGGCTGGTGCAGCAAGAACAGACCTCAGTGATCCATCGCTAACTCGGTCATTGCTGTAGTAGCCTGTGACGTTCTGTAAACAGGTGGGACTGCAGCCTGTAAATAAACAACCGAGTGAAGGACCGAGCAGTGGTGTGGTGAGTTTATGCCAGTTATTTTACTGCATGGGGAATGGGGTACTAAGAAAAAATAAAAAACTCGGACAACCCCTTTAATGAAAGACAAAGGCATACAAGTTACATTTTTTTAAAAGGGTTCCCAAGACAAGACAGCCTTCTACAAGCTGAGATAAAATAGCTATATTCTTGGAGGTCTGGCTGTCGGGACTCCTGAGTTAAATAAACAGGAGCTGTGAAGACACATGAGCGAGGTGACTGGTAGATTTCCATACATCTCCTTCATTGAAATGGAGAGGTAGGAGCAATGTATGCTCCTTGGCTTCAGTAGATATTCCAGCTGTCAGAACCCAACACAGACACTACACATCAAAGTCTACAGTCAGAAAACCATGTACCAAAATTATTTTAAAATAGTCCAAACATGTGGCATTGGCCTTGATTTTAGTCTCTTAGTCAACCTTTAGCCATAGAAGTTTTCTTTAAGTAAAGCAGATAATGAGATTTCCCAGGGAAAACGAGAGGAGAGCGCTTTTTCCCTAAAAAAAAAAAAAAAAGATTGGATCCATCTGAATAAGGATGCAGTGATGTGGAATATCAACACTTACAATTTGATAAACGTTTGTGCCAAGAGCCTAACTTTTGTTTCTAAAAAGTAATTCAGTAACCTAGCTAATATAATACTTAAACTGGCTCCAAACCATAGTTTTTGTAATAGAAAGTGTAGTTTAAACTTGTATTTACACATATCAGCTTTCAGAAAGACAGGCAAATTCCTGATTGAATTACGTAAGTCAACACTAGGTTTTGCCAAAATCCTTGCAATGTTCCTAAGAATCTAACAGCTGAAATATAGTGAAATGGCACCGAATAGTTTAAATTTTGGACTCAAGTAGGTTCAGCAGGCTCAACCACTTATTTTTCACATGCCAATTATAGAGTCTGTCTAGAAGTCTATACACTTTCCCAAGGATGAAAGTCAGGAGAATTCTTAGTACTATAAAGACTTATTATTGAACACCCAAAGCAAAGGATTTTTTTGACTAATGAATATTATTAGCATTCAAAGTACTGAAAATCCTCCAGTGATGAATTCCAGGCCCCATTCTGCACCATAAAAACAAATCAAGCAGTAGAGGATTCTAAGGCCGGCTCAGATTCCCCACGCGGAATCCGACCCTGTGCCCAGCCAGCATCCGCCTGTACCAGCTTTTCTTTCATCTTCTCTGTGCTGGGAATGGCCCGTACGGCAAGGCCCTCAGACATTCGCAGTACAGATTTCTTTTTTTTTTTAAATCTTTGTCATTATGGAAGGGTCGCGGATTGGACAGCTTCCATTGACTCGGGTTTCCGCAATGCAAATCCGCCCGTGTGCAGCCGGCCTAACAGAATAGTTTGCACACAAGACAAACAAGGATTTCTAGACAGTCCGATATAAATCTGTATATATTTTGAAGACGCTGTACCAAGATTCTTTTTTTTTTCTTTTAAAGGTCTAGAATCAAAAAGATACTGTAAACACACTTAGGTTGGAGATGCACATTAGGTGTAGACAGTCTAAACTTGCCGTGTATGGGAGACCTCCAGACTTTATTCCTCCCAGAAGCAGACTTTAGAGAAGATAAGGATGGGGCAGATTAATTAAATCTGCTCAATCCTTTGGTTCCCTAGAGATAAACTGCTGCCAGACACCTTTTTATCCTTTCTACATTCAAAACAATTACAAGCTTGGTTGAATGTGTACATATATATGCATGACGGGAGAGATAAGCATTGGGCAAACAAGTATTCAGCTGATAGCCATCTATAATGTATAGGATAGTATAAGAGTGCATTCACCCACCTCCCATCCCAAATCAGTGCCTTTGTGGTTCTGGTCAGCAGTAAAAACGACATTTCCCATGAGATACAGGGAAAGCTGAACCGCGCATATTCATCCTGAGCAGCGAGAAGGTGCATGCATCTCTTGGCTGCGAAGTCAGAAGACCCGCTATGTCCACAAGGAAGGACAAGCTGTAGATTCTCATCCTCAAGACACCGAATGATCAATAAGCAAAGCCAGAGAATGGCAAACCAGTGGGGGTGAGATCTTTTTACTTCATTTTACACAACAGATTGAGAAGTAATCTGTACAGAACAACAGGTAGTGGTCAATGTGGAAATTGTGTGATTGTTTTAAATTTAAAAATATAGTGACAAAAAATTTAATTCACTAAAATAATTTAACGAAAACTTGATTTAGGCCGAGCGCACACAGGTGGATCTGAACTGCGGAATCCGGAGCAGGCAGCAGCCTCCAGAATCCACAGATTTTTGTAGATTTCTATTTTGTGCCATCCACAAGAACCCCAACCAATCCTGATGATCTGATGTCATTTGACAAAGTTTTACTGAATCTCCTCCCACGAAGTTCTTCTACTCAACAGGATGTTGCAGATAGGACATCATGTTCAACCTGACCGATCCAGTGTAATTTATGAGGCCATTATGTATCTGTTCCAAAAATACAGAGAACTGAAGGTCTGGAGGTATTTTGTAATGTAGACTTGTATTTACTGGCTGTTGCTGTACAAGTTATATAACAAGTACTTGACTGAATATTAGACATTCATACTTGCTCCTAAATAACCCACGGTGTACTTCTGAACCCACAAGGGCTGTTACCAATTTCAGAAAGTTATTGAACGCCAAACTACGATAGATAAAATACTTTGAACAAAACATCTGTAAAAGATGTTGTTTGCGTAAAAAAAAAAATGTGTATATTATGAGACAGGTTTATTAATACCATAGTTGGGGATCAAGCTTTGGATTTGTGGATAAACTGCTCATCAAGGTAGGAATTACCCAAGACATAAGTATTAAAAAGTTGCATGTCAAAAGGGTGAATGTCTAATGAAAAGAAATGTCGAAAAATCTGCACAAGCTCTGAGGGGTCTAAAGGTCCAACCTGGCTCGTGCCCTGCACAGCTGGGTCTGGGTCGTAAATATTAGCCCCTTATTGAAATTAGTAATAAATACTTTACTTTGATGTGAAATCATGCAGTTGGAAGCACAAAGCCTGAAAGGTTGGGGGGGGGGGGGGAAGGGCAGGGGAATTTGATAAAGTAGTTGCACATTATACCCACGCCGTACTTGCGCAATAATTTTTGATTTTGTTGTTCTTGTGTGCTGCTTATCACTTTTCTAAAAGTGGGCAAGGGTTTAGTTAAAAAAAAAAAAACACTAACAAAAAAAAACGGGGGGGCATGGTTTATGCAGCCCATTGGATTAACTAAAAAAGGTCAGGCACCGGGTTATGTCTGATGTATCATCTGCTTTAATTTTTTCAGTGCTCACATCTCAATACAAACATGAAGAACGTGTTTTAATTCAGAAAGGAATCTTGTTGAGGTGAACAAGATTCCTTTTTGAATTGAAACGCGTTCTTCATGTTTGTCTTGAGATGTGAGCACTGAAAAAATTAAAGCAGATGATTAGAGATGAGCGAGCACCCAAATGCTCGGGTCCGCGTTACTCGAGTCGAGCTTTTCGTAAAATTTAAGAGCTCTACTCGAGTAACGAACCTCATTGACTACAATGGGAGACTCGAGCATTTTTGTATGTGGGACTCTGGGTGCCGAGCTTTTTTTTCCTAGGTTGGTCGGTCAGTCTCTCTCTCTCTCCTACCAGACAAAAAAATTTGCCAATGACACGCGCTGCTTCGCGTCGGGGAGGGGCCAAAAGAGGCACGTCACAGTGGGAAGGAGCCAAACACGGGGGTCGAACACGACTTGATGCTCGTTCAAGTCACGAGCATCGAGTACGCTAATACTCGAACGAGCCTCAAGCTTGGCAGAGTATGTTCGCTCAACTCTACAGAGGATACATCACACATAGCCCAGTTCCCGACCTTTTCAATTCTTGCACAAGAGTAAGCACTGTGACTGGGTGGTAAAGGATTATGTGAGTATTTTTTCATCTGATGATATGAGAGCACAGATAACAGCAAAAAGGTGGGACTGTCTTTATATTTTTTTGGCTTGCAATGTCATTGGATGAACGATAGTATATGCCAAGGGCTGGCACATCCAAGTAATCCTGCCAATGTTTTTTTTCGTCATAAATTTATTTAGTTATTAAAAGTAGACCGATACAATTTGTGTATATTTATTAAAAACCCCAAAAAACAACTTTTTTCTCCAACTGCTTTAAGCCATAATGTCCACACATATTCTACTAGTTTTCTTATCACATGATATTTTCACTTGTTTAGTTTATTTTGGAAGCACATTTGAAAAATTTCACATTTCTAAGCAATGAAAGAAATGTTCGAGGGGGTACGTTTCCTAAACAGTAACAGGGATCTTCTTGTGGTGGGCTGGGTATCATTAGTAGGGGCTTCTGTTACGGAACCCTTCTGAGGAGGTATGTCAGCCATCGTTGCTGGGGGAAGGTTGTGTTCTGCTCCAGTGATTTTTTTTTTAACAAATTGTTCAGTTTTTTTGCCTATTTTGTGATGACTGATTCATAGGAACAGGTAGCCGTAAAATGTTGTTTCCTTTTTCACTGCTCAGAGCACTTGTATAAAAAGTCACACGATGGAGTTCTCATTGGATTTGACATCTGCATCAATTCAGCTGCAAAATAAGCATCCAAAAGTATACTATTTCAGTGGAAATCTACGTGCATTTGGAATCCAAGTGACTGGTCATCTCTTGAGATGGATTCCTTAAGGAAAGGGGCTCATCTGCACATGAATCCACTGTAATATCGCGTGAAAATACATGCCAGAAAACCATGGTAAATGAAGCGAATGTTACGTGTGAACATGGTCTTAGATATCACCTTAGTCAGAAGCTGCATATTTATTAATTAAAGCAGCCTTTATAATGCTATGATTTTCTTTAAGAGACACACTTCACACAATATTTCCTCCAAGTCATTTTATATTTAGTCTTAAAATATTTTAAGAACTAGTAGAGAAAATCAGTACAAGCCTATCAAATTGTGGAACAGATTCTAAGGAGTTTTATCAGTTTTTACTACTCTTGACTAGAGATGAGTGAATGTACTTGCTAAGGGCAAATAGTCGAGCGAGTATTGCCTTTTGTGAGTACCTGCCCGCTCGTCTCAAAAGATTTGGGTGCCGGCGGAGGGAAGCAACAGGGGAGAGGGGGAATTCCCCCCCCCCCAGTTCCCCCTGCTCGCTCCCAAAACTCACCGCTCACCCCCGCATCTTTTGAGACGAGTAGGCAGGTACTCACAAAAGGCAATACTCGCTCGACTATTTGCCCTTAGCGAGTACGCTCGCTCATCTCTACTCTTGACCTATCCTCAGGATAATAGTTGACCAGCAGGGATCATTGCCGATTTAACTGATGGCCTGGGCAGTTGTCAGTGTAGTGAGGCCGAACGTCGTCATCGGGGTCGGAGCCGATGTATTAATTGGCTTCACTACCATTGTTTTATGCATAAAGCTGGAAAGAAAAGGTTCTGCCTAGCTTTGGACAGTGCTACGAACTAATTTGTAGGTGTCGAAACACATTAACGCATAGGCAAGGGCCAAAGTAATTAAGAAATTTCACTTCTTATATGTTCTCCTAGGTTGCATAGACAGGGTGGAGGGAAAAGACATAGGGAATAAATAATTTTTCTCTTCTAGTACTGAGCAACCTGAAACAGTCAAACCCTATTTTAGGTCAAACTTTGCTAAAAGTTTGGTTCAGGTCAAATCCAAACCTCAGGCAGTTCTCCTCAGCTGAGCACACCAAAATGGTGTCCGCCACATAACAGGATAGGGCTGAGATTCGACCCATTATAATAAAAAGCCATCTACGCTACTGGATTGTCTGGAAGTTTCCAGAAATAGGCGAGATCTCCTGGCAGAGCAGACAGATCTGCTGTAAAGGTTGCAAACAGATACCAACCGGAATATTTGCGGCATAAACTTCCCAACAGTTCTGTCTGCTCTGCCAGGAGATCTTCCCTATTTCTGGAGACTTCCAGACATTCCAGTAGTGTAGACACATTGCTTTTATGTACTTCACTACTTAGATATATTAATCGACATATCTTTAAAGGGGTTTTCTCATATATACTTACTTCTATTGACCAATATGTCAGTATACATACATATACGGTGATCTTAGGACAAAGTTTTCTTCTAAGCACTGTTGAAATACAAGCTCATATTTACATCTACATTGGAGGTCCTGTTACAAATCACGCTAATAGCGCAGCATATATATGCAGCATTATTCCTTTCCGATAAAATGCCAGCTATGTCATTAACCTGATGAACCCAGTTATAGTCACAGTCCTTCATGCACTGTTGGTATTCAATGTATGGAGAGATCTGGCACAGTCGTCATTTTCATTGTTCTGGCCTTGTATTGGCATGGTGGTATTAGAAATAGTGAAACCCCTCCAAAAACATCAAACAACCGACCGTGATTTATACTAGATTTTTTATGAAAGTCCCTCTCAGTCCCTTTACATACGTGTCCCTTCTCCTTTGACAGATGCAACTCTCTAGAAGACCACTATTCTTTGTAAATGTGGGCGACGGTCACAAGGAGGTTACATAGTGTTTAACTGGCCCCTCCTGTAAGGTTCTGTAGGCAGATATTCTATAACAGTTTTGTCACTATTTGGTGAAGGAACATCCTATACCGGATATTGTTACTATGAATATCTAATTTTTATTTTTTTTTAAGATTTGCTTTTATATTGCTGCATTCCAAGAGCCATAGCATTTTTATTTTTTCTACCGACGGAGCTCTTAGAGGGATGAACTCTAGTCTTCAGTTATCTAATTTTTGAGAATATTTTGATTCCTTATTATTCCATGTTTTTCTAGAGTCAAGACTAACACAATCTTCAGTATAGCAGTGTATTAGAAAGCCTATGAAGCTCAGCCAGAGGCCGAGCCTCATAGGCCACCATAGCGGGCAGACTCGGAGGCTATATTTAAGCCTTCGGTGACATAGCAACCCATCAGGCCCCCGTGATCACATCACAGGGGGTCCGACGCACTGGAGACTCACATCAGGCTTTTGAAGCAGAATAAAGCCCCTTAATGGCTGCCGTCAAAAGACGTATGGGTGGTCGCTAAGGAGTTAAATTTAAGATTTACAGGACACTAGGAGAGAGATTGCATTTTTGGACATCAAACTGGAGAGGAATGTGGTTCAGGAAAGGGTTTTCACAAGCCGTTATCTGGGAAGACTATTCGACATGCTTGCAGTTCACACCCAAAGCACAGAAATCTATACTGATAGGAGAAATGGTTAGAATTAAATGAGCCTGTGCAAATCATTATACTTCTAGTTACTAGGAAAAGGAGGTGGTGGGAAGGGGGTATCCCAAATGGACCCTTGATCGTACCTCTCAATTAGTAGCAGGAAAGGATAGATGTGATTTGCTGAAGGCAAAAACTGAGGACAGAAGGAGTGAGAATAGTGGAAGAAAGCCAAGAATGTCAACCCGGGTATAGCGCCAATTACAAGGAGGTAATACCCATAGTGCGAATACAAATGTGCCTATATTACACCAGCATGATGTATTGGCAGAGATATTAAAAAAAGGCTATAATTTTGTAGCTACAAGGGGAAAAACCAGAGCAATTACTGCGGTACCAAGCATGTTTGTTGGCAAGATCACCAACTTCCAACAGCCATCATTTTTTTATTTCACCGTCAACAGTTGTGTGAGGGCTCGATCTTTGTGGGATGTTCTATAGTTTATATTGGTACCATTTTGGAATACATATAGGACTTTTGGATCACTTTTTACAAAAATGTTTCTTGGAGACAGGGTAACAAAAAAAAAAAGAAAAGAAAAAACAATTCTGTCGAATATATTTTCTCTTTCTGACGTTCATCGGGCGCTGTAAATAATGCATTGCTTTGATAGATTGAACTTTTATGGATTCAGCAAAACCAAATAGATTTTGGATTTTTTTATATATAAATATGGGAAAATGTTTGTTTTTTTTATTTCCTTTTTTATTAAAACTGTTAAGCTGATATTTAATATATTTTTCTTTGACTCCCCATAGGGGACATGAACATTTATAGTTTGATCCCTCCTGCAGTATGATGTAATACGGTAGTATTACATCATACCATTATCTGGCAGGCAATCTATTAAGGCATGCCACAGGCAATCTGCAATGGCAGCCCTGGGGGCTTTCAGAAGGCTCCCGGTTGCTATGGCAACTAAACAGCACTCCTCACAATCTTATCGCGGGGGAGGCTGTTCGGACCCCTGAACTGCAATCGGGGCATTTAAATGCCACTGTCAGAATTGCCTGCGGCATTTAAAGGGTTAGAAGCTGCAATCAGAAAGAATGCTGATCGCAGCTGTTTCAGGTAGGTGTCAGCTGTAAGAAACAGCCGGCACCCAGTCTCCCTCCATACAAACCCCGAACCTCCATGATGTAACTGCACATCCTGCAGTGCTAAAAGGGTTAAAGTTAGGCACAAGATATCCGGAGAGTTTAGACGACTTATATTTTTATTGAATGTATTTGCTGGCATAGGAATTCTATAATCATGTGACTGATATGGGAGTGGCTTATCAGCCAACATGTGACCGATATGGGAGTGGCTTATCAGCCGACACGTGGCCGATGTGGGAGTGGCTTATTGGCCGACACGTGACCGATGTGGGAGTGGCTTATTGGCCAGCATGTGACCGATGTGGGAGTGGCTTATCAGCCGGCATGTGACCGATGTGGGAGTGGCTTATCAGCCGACACATGACCGATGTGGGAGTGGCTTATCAGCCGACATGTGACCGATGTGGGAGTGGCTTATCAGCCGACACGTGACCGATGTGGGAGTGGCTTATCAGCCACGTGTGACTGATATGGGAGTGGCTTATTAACAGACGAAGTGTTTAAGAATGATCTTGTGAAATCGCCATGATTAAGATGAATATGCTTGAAACACGTTGGGATTGTGATCACTTGCGGATCATGTTTAACCATTTTATGAATAAAATGAAGAGCTTTTAAAAGATTATATTTTTAGGGTGCTGAAAGATACGTTTATGGACTTAGTTCGGCATTCAGCAAGGAGTCCATACACCTTCCCGAACCCCGCAGATGACATACCAGGGCTTATTGGACTGGATGATATACGGGTGAGCTGACAATACTTTGTGTGTTTGTGTGAAAATTCATATTGCTGGATACCATAATAGTTTCCTCAAGAAGTCTCTGGACTCGGTCAGATCAGCATTTTGATCTCCATTTAGAAAAGACCCTTCTTTTTAAATGGAACAGAGAGCAAAACAGAATTCAAATGGAAACCATAGTTTTCTAAGCAGATCCATTAAAAACATTGACTTATGTAAAAGAAAAGAAACAAAAAAAAAGAAAAAAATGTGTCCTTTCTGTTTCATTTCCAATGTTTGGAGGAAACAATAGTGCAGCAGTCTGTGCTATTGTTTCCATTTCCAGAACACAAATCAAAGGGATTAGAATGCAATCTAGCATAACTGAAGCGGAGAAAATCCCTATGAGATCAACGGGACTTAAAAATAAACCTTTTTTTTCACCCATTTTGCAGCTTTTCTCTCAATGTCAGATAAAGTCTTCAGTGTTTTAGACATCCCTTATCTACAATGCAGTGGAGTCATTCGGAACGTTATGGTGCAGAAACTTACATAGAATAGAATTAGGACTATTTAATTTAACAATCTGCACATTTTATGAAAAACTATTCCGTCACGTTAAAGGGGTTGTCCAAGCTTAGAGAAACCTGGCTGCTGTCTTCCAACTACAGGACCACCACCCTTGTGTCTGTGGGTTGTGTAAGGTATGGCAGCATAGCTCCCATTCACTGCAATGGAGCTGAGCTGCAATACTACAAACAACCCTATGGACAAGGGTGGCACTGTGCTTGGAAGAAAGAAGCCATGTTTTTCAAAAACCTGGACAACCCTTTTAACTTTTACACTCCTATGCCCTTTACCCCTGACTAATTTAACTTTTTTTGTCATCACTTTTACGTCCCCACCTTCCAACAACTATAACCCTTTTATTTTTCCACTAACATAGCCATATGAGAGTTTGGGGTTTTTTTTTTTGCAGGACATGATGCATTTTTTTTAAATGGTACCATTTCAAAAGGGTTGCCCAGTTATACACTACTGATGGCCAATATACAGGATAGGTCATCAATAGCAGAACAAGGATCTGTCATTCAGGAGCGCCTCTGATCCGCTGTTCATTGGGCCAGTGCACTCATGAACTAAGATGATTTCTGCAGGAAGCAGACAGCTGCGTTCCCACTGCAGTGGCCAGGCTTGGCATTACACGCAAAGTTCCTATTGAAGTGAATAGGACGTTTACCTGTAATATCAAGTCTGGCCACTGCAATGAGAACTGAGCTGTCTGCAGAAATCATCTCTGTTCAGGAGCACAGAGGCCCAGTTAAAGGCTGATCAGATATGGTCTTGAGCGGCAGATTCCCATTGATCTACTATCCGGAAGGTAGGTCATCAATAGTTACAACTAAACAACCGCTTTAATGTTCCATATAATTTACTGAAAAATTTGTAAAAAAAAAAAAAAAGTGGGTGAAATGGGAAAAAATGCAATTTTGCCATTTTTCTTTGGGTTTTACAGCATTCATGGTGCAGTGAGAATGACTTGGCAATCTTATTCTGCAAGTACAATTATGACTATACCAAATTCATAGTTTTTTATATTTTACTACCTTTTCAAAGTAACTTTTTTTCTAATGAACAAAATTACTTTCTGTCCATACTCTGAGCCCCATAACTTACTTTTCCATCAATGGGGTTGTTTGAGGGCTTGTTTTTTGAGGGTACAGCTGTTATTTCTACTGATGGCAATATGAGGTACATGTGACTTTTTGATCTCTTATTGTTCGAATTTTCTATAATAGGTGGTGTGACCAAAGAAAACACAATTCTGGCAAGCTGTAATTTTTTTTCTTATTTTGTGGTGTTCACCATCTGGAATAAATACAATATTTTAATAGTTGAAACTTTTACAGACTCAGTAATGCCAGATATGTTTATTTCTTAGATTTCTTTTAAAATGGGAATTTTGTTTTACTATTATAAAGAAATGTATTAAACCTATTTAGACCTTCTTTTTAGCCTTCAAAGACAACTTGCAATTGTCTGACAACTAGTACAATACACTACAATACTTCTGTATTGCGGCATATTGTACTTTTAAACATAACGCTTTCAAGCCCTGCCACTAACAGGGCTCAATAGCCATGATTCCACGGGAGCTTTCACTTTGCTCCAGGCTGCCATGCCAACCACTGACACACCGCAATCGTTTTGTGGGGGCAGGGGGTGATGAAGTGGTGAAAAGTCAGAAACACTGTAAATTGAAGGGGGGGGGGGGGGGGTTGTTTTTTTTTATATCTGGAAGTTAGACAAAGTCGTCAAAGCAATTCCCTGCTGGCAAGGAAACCTGAACACAACCTTTGACAAATATAAAGGATGGTGGCCTATACTGATCATCATAGATGAAAAGGCTTGTGTTTCTCCAACAGTCTAATCTATGCCTACTATACAAACCCTAAAGAAGCTCCTGTCCTCTACATATAAAGTGATTTACAGCTTCCAGCAGCTCTTTCTGACTTGCGTATATGTGAGAAATTGATTTATCTGGATCAGTTATCTGCTCAATTCTCTTAATATGCTTAATCTTCACTTTGTATAACTTTTGGTTGACATTTTGGGATATTCAGAACCAATTACCAGTTTTCCATAGAGTTATCATTTCCAACATACAATATTAATCGGTTCCCGGTTCACCATTGTTGAGGGACCACAGAACACAACTCCAAAGCTATTATTGCTGGACCTCTGGATGTGGAAAGAGGAAACCTAAGGATATCTTTTCTATCAGATGGATGCCACTGGTGAAAGAGTCAAAGCTATAGAAGCAACCAGTATCTTTTTGGTCAACAGAGAGCAAGGAGTATTATCTAGACCCCCTCCTCAGTTACATATGTCTGTATGAAGAACAAATTACATAATCAATACATTTTGGATTTTGCTATGACTTACATTTTACCAACATAAAGCCATTTTATAGTTTGAGAAATTTTCTTAAAGTTTTTAAATGTTCAACAAAGTTGTGTTTATGTGATAATTAGCAAACATGAAAATTCACATAGAATGATGTTCTTGTGCTGAAAATCCTTCCAGTGCTGGTCACTAGGGGTCTCCCTTTTATCATAGAATGGTAGAGTTGGAAGGGACCTCCAGGGTCCCAGACATATATCATCCCAGACGGATATTTGTCCAGCCTTTGTTTGAAGACTTTCATTAAATTAAATAAATAAATCTTGTTATTACCAAGTCGACCTTGAGCCGGCTACCTGAACCAATCGGGGTTTGAACTTGCAACCTTCAGGTCGTGAGCAAGAGCTTACACTCTGCACCATACAAGGCTCCATTGAAGAAGAACTCACCACCTTCCGTGGTAACCTGTTCATACCAGGAGTGGGGTTTGAACCCATGCGGATACATATACATTGGACCTTAAGTCCAACGCCTTAATCACTCTGCCATCTTTGGGGAAGAATAATTTGCAGTCCATTGCCTATTGTCATGGGATGCCCATCTGCAAAAGCAGGAAAATGAATTAGCAGAGGTAGCAGTGGATCTTTGCTTTCTCATGCTGCCCATAGAGAGGGAAAAAGGAAGGAGCTGCTGGAGGAAAAGAGGCAGAAAGACTCACACAGAGACATGGCTGCAGCTTCTAGTAAGTGTTTTTTCACCTCAGTACAGCTGCATAATATCCTTCCAGCTGCTGCTTTTGAGGATTTGCTACAGAGAGTTAATGGAGCGGGATCTCCTCTTCTGTGTGTGCAGTGTATGGAAGATATAACAGCTAGTCTCCTCCCGCCAGCTCTGGGAAAACTGAGAATTGAAAATAGCACCCACAGAGTAGAAAACTGGTGATAAATTCCATATACAAGTCATGCAATGGTCAAAAATACGGTTACTCCTCGTACACACATGGTAGCTATAGCTATTCTGAAAAGTCATCTGAAATGATCGGTACACTTTTAAAGGGGTTGTCCAGATACTTTTCAAAATTTAAATGTCAGCTGCATCTGTTTGAAAATAACACATCAAGCAGCACTTACTTATCCTTGGGCCTGGTGATCCAGCTCCATGGTCCCCCTAATCTCTGTTGACAGTTAAAGTCAAGAGGCTGCGGCCTGCCAATTAGAGGCCACACCATAATGTTCTGAACTTCTGGCATCAAGGATGCCAAGAAAATGGTTGGTGACACTGCAGTCTCCGATTGGCAGGCAGCGGTCACCTGACTTCCCCTACCCACAGAGACTGGGAGAACAACAATTGCCAGCCTCTCTGCTATCGGAGCTTATCCAACATATCACCTCATGCAGTACTGGCTTTAGCCAGCAGATAGCGCCGTTTTAGAACGGCAGAAGAAGAGTAAGCCCCCTAGGAAAACCAGGATACAAACTGGATTGGAAAGGGTTAATACACCAGCCCTGTAGTGTAGAATAGACTAGAGGCCTCAGGTGCATTTGCTTTCACTAGAAATTGAAAAATCATTTAACTTTTTGCAACTGGCGGACTTTAAATCATCGTGCAAAACTTTTGTAACTTTTCTCCCAGCTGCCCAGGACCCAACTTATGGACAAAGATAACATCCTACAGAAACGGACGTGATTTTTCTAATCACATCATTACTTCGAATGTATCTAGAACTCCTGCGTTCATTAGGGATTGAGAAAGAGAACTGGATAGAAAGTTTTTAGAGCCGGAACTAAACCTGTATTTTATCTCAATCCCAGGGTTTTCTCACGACGTGTTTGTATTCAGGAGCACTCATACAAATTATTGACTAGGTGGTGCAGAACACATCAGTTTTTGAAATCAATAATGTTATTAGACACAGGACTTGTGTTGGCGCTGCGAAACAGAGACAGTCTCTCAGAAACGTATCTTCTGGTCATGTGCAAGAATTGACCCCTTTTTGGAAAGACATTGAGAAATACATTTTAAAAAATCTGCTGATTCCCTGTCCAATTAACCCCTGAGTCAGCGCTCATCTGCCTCCCAACCCCTCCTTGAATCCCCAGGAAAAATAACCTTGCCACGCAATTAATTCAGGCAGCGAGACTGCGTATTCCTCGGAGATGGAGAACTAAAGCATCTCCTACAATTAGTGCCTGGATAAAGAAAGTGGATGAAATTTACAGATCAGATGAACTCGTCAGCTGGGAACGGAGTATGCATGCTCAGGTTATTAACCCATGGAAGGAGTGTAGGGACAATGCAAGTAATGATGCTACATAATGTCTTGCTTTGTTCCCACCACCCCCATGGCAGTATGTGATAGGCTTACTCTGTACGATATTTGCAATGCTTTTACCTCTTCTTCACCTCCTCAGGAGGCCGACTCCCAACATGCTTACTCATAATGGTCTACCTACTTATTTTCCCTAGCCCTATATGCCCCCATCCCTACCCTTAGCCTATCCGACTGATCAAGTAAATAACTGTTGCCACAATTAATTGCTTCCCTCATCTCAATCCATCACCCAGCCCGGGCTCTCCGCTCTGCTAACGAAACTAAACTGCGCGCCCCTCTAATTCGAACTTCTCATTCCCGCCTCCAAGACTTCTCCAGAGCAGCAGCAGTCCTCTGGAACGCACTACCAAAGGCTACCAGGGCAATCCAGGACTAACAAAACTTCAGGCGTGCTCTAAAAATGCACCTCTTCAGGGAGGCATACTACATTCCCTAAACAAACCCCTCTGTACTCCGCCTGATAACATGCTCCCTGACCTACTGACTGCAATCCCTGCTAGCCACCATAAACTGCTCCTGCAGTCATACTGATTCTGCCGTCACACGGCTAAATGTCTGACCACTGTCTGTGTATAGCATCCCTCACACTCCACCTCGCCATACCTTCTGTATCACCCCATTATCTGTAGTATGTAAGCTCGTTGGAGCAGGACCCTCACCCCTATTGTTTCCATCAACTGATTACTATTGTAACCGTGGTTCTGTAATTTTTGTACTTTTGTCTTTCTGTATTCCCCGTCTTTATAAGCGCTGCGGAATATGTTGGCGCTATACAAATAAAGATTTTTTTTTTTTTTTTCCACAAAATTTAGTTGTAATGTTCAGTTTTCATCTCAAAATTTTCAATGAAATGAAAACTGATTACTGTATTTTTCTGGCCACAAGATAAAATCTTGATGAAAAGCATCTGCTCCTTATCATCCAGAGGCAGGGGGTCTGGTAGAGCCAGATATCCCCGACTGCGGCCTTAGGCCTCATGTCCACTTGAAAAATACAATCCGCGCAGAATCTGCCGTGGATTCCCACGGCAGATTCCACGCCGATTTGCTTTAAATGGTATTTTTTTTGCAAGCAGATATCCGCACACATTGCTATTAATGTGATAGCAATGTTGCCAATCCGCGGCATAATGGAGCATGCCGCGTTTTTTCTCCCGCGCGTGAAAAACGCAATTCTTTTAAATTGCCATCCGCGGGTGCAAAAATCAATTTAATGGACCGCGGATGGCCAATGATTCCCTATGGGCAAAATCCACTGCGGAATCCGCAATTCCATTTAGCTAGTAGACATGAGGCCTTGGTGTGCCGACTGATCATCAGGAGAACTTTGCAGCCATACATACTGCAGGTGCACAGACCTCCTTCTTCCTGCCCAATCAGTCCCCTCCAGCAGAGAACACTGGGGATCACTCACATTTCTGCCCTGGGGTGCAGGTCCTCCTCTGTACACACAGGGGCAGACAATAGCAAAGACCAATGGTCTTGCAGTAGCAGCAGGACCATAGATTAGGTCATAACCATGTGGGCAGGAAGCAGCTAGGGGGGTCGTGTATGACTACACTTGTATGTGGGGGTTTAGTATGAATGAAATCAGTGTTTAACATGCCATCTGCATATATGTGTGTGTGCATATAACAGAGCTGTATGAGCAGTGAGTTGTATGCATGTATAATAGATGTGCAGCAGTGCTGTGTACATTGTACAGTGTAATGGTATGTGCTTGCACAATTGTTTGAATAGACACATTAGGTTTATTAGGAGCTGACTGTTCACCGTTAGCCCCCTTTTTTACACTAGAACTCCAAAGTTAGGCCCCCTCACACAGGTGCTTTTTACCATGATCTGTGCTGGTACAATGCTCCCATTGTTTTTAATGGGACCGCTCACACAGGCACAGACAGCCAATCGAGAGGTGCACGTTCAATTTTTGGGCACTTTTAAATGCTGTGCGTCGCCCATTGAAATAAATGGGCAGAGCTTTCAGCTGTGCTGAGAACCTGGCACATCTCGGTGGCACGTTTTTGACAGCATTAAACGCCCTAGCTACACTAGATGAAAAGAAAGAAAAAAGTAATACTCGCCTAGCAGGCGCTGTCCAGTCCCTCTCGGTGCTCTCCGGCGCTCCTGCAGGCTTCTGCGCAGGTGTCAGCACCTACAGAGCATCTCTTGCTGGTAACGGGAATCAAAAACTCCGCCTCCAGCAAGAGATTGCTCGTATTGGTTCTTGAGCGCTGGCTCAGCCAATCAAAGCCAGTGCTCACTGAACCAATCACAGCTATTCTATGAAAATTATTTTTTTCCTGAGATGCATCTTATAGTCAGGTGCATCCTAAAATCAGAAAAAAAACAATAAATAAAATATGAAAAAGTAACCCAACAACGGTCCGCATGGCTCAATGGTGAGACATGGGCAGTACAGATTCTTTTTATTTTTCCTGCGTCATCACCTCGCAATGATGCGGAATCTGCAACCTTTCCACAATGTCAATTGCAGAAGGACTGTGGATCAGACAGCTTCCATTGACTTCAATAGAAGTGGTCCGCGCAGAACCCGCGCAAAAATGGAGCATGCTGCGATTTTTTCCTCCGCTTCTGGAAACCGCAATTGGTTTCCACAAGCATGCAGGAAGAAGCGATTTCCCATAGCATACTATGGGCGCTATTTGCTGCAGATATGCGGTGCAGACGCACGCCGCGGATTCCGGAGCAAACGTCCACCCATGAGCAGGAGGCCTAACCAAACCTAAAGGAGTATTCTGATCTCATAGAAGTCTATGGAAAAGTGCAAACACAGCAATCTGAAAGGAGTCGGATTGTGCCACACTCAGGGGACACTTGGGGACAACACGGGAAATGTTAGCTCCCCAAACAGTGCCACAATGTCGTTTATGGTGCAATGAAAAGTGTCCTAATGTGCAGCTCTAGTTTGACCCGTGCGCAGAAGAGTGTGCTGTAACAGCTGAGAACATTTTACTCCCCTCAGTTTCTAATGTTACAGCATATTTTAATAAAAGCCGCCCCATTGTGGCTTGTAATCGCGCCTGCCAACACAATATTTACTACACTGGAAATGCTACCCGGTGGACACAGCATGTGAAGACTTTGTAAATAGCGGCTGACAGGGAATACAACCTCATGAACCGCGCCGCTCCTCCACATCAATGCTGTATAACTGACTTCAAATGTGCCGCTTGACTAATGTCCAAATCCAAGAGGTATATGCAATGTATAGATCAGAAAAACCCTCCCATCCAGATCCATTACACGACTCCTCACACGCTGGACCATAAATAGAAACAGAAGAGCAGAAGTAGGAACAGCCAAGGAGAGGAAACACACTGAATGACGGTGGTGAGCGGTTGCAAGAAAAAGTAAGTGAACCCCTTAAAATCACCTGGATTTTTGCACCGACTAATAAAATGCGGTCCGATTATTATCTAACGGTACACTTTCACGGAACGTGAAAACCAGTCTGAATGGCTGAATTCTTAGTGCATCCTATGTGAAGCGTTTGAATGCATTTTGAGTGGCCAGCGTCACATGAGCGCAAGCGAAGCGGCGCACGCCTTACCGCAAGAATGGTTCAACCTTCCTCCTCAACGTTGCGCAAATCTTATATGCAACTACAGGAAGCAACTGAGGTGAGCGCTGCTGGAAGGAAACTACACAGTATTACATTCAAGGATTCGCTTAGGCCTCATGTCCACGGGCAGAATTGAACGGCGGATTCCGCAAGTGTCACCCGCACGTTCGATCCACAGTTTAATCAGCCCATAGATGATCATTGGGCATCCGTAGGTAGTTAAATACCTGCGGATGTCATTTTTTCCCGATTTGCGGATCGCACGTATGGTTAAAAAAAAAGGTTTAAAAACACAGTATGCTCTATTTTCTGCGGATTCCCACACGGCTTCCAGTTGACACTGCAGACGTGCCGCGGATCTGTGAGAAAGCACGTGATTTTAAATAAATAAATGCACTGCGCTTATTTCTTATGCATCCGCCGTGCAGAGGAAATAAGATCCGGCCAGGATGGAGAAGACCCATACCGCATCCGGACAGGTAAGAAAATGTCCATGACTGCGGGCACGGTGGAATCCCTGCATCCCGTGGACATGAGGCCTTACTTTTTCTTGTAACTGTATGGGAAGGGAGTAGACCATGGCTGACAATACAATCCATGTGACAATCGCGGCATGTGTATGTGGCCGATTTCAAATCTGCATCGGAACCTTCCATCACAGATCAGGATGAACATACTGGAAGAAAAAGCACCGCATGCAGCACTTTTTCTTCCATCCAAAAGCCGGACGGAAAACGGAAGGACCCCATTATAGTCAACGGGGTCCGACCGGAGTTGTTCGGTTCCATCCAGAGACGGTCGGCCGCAAGGATTCCCCTTTCCTGCTCCCTGAATGGAGCAAGAAGGCGAAATCCACAACGTATATTTCATGGGATGCCACTGGAAGTGGCAGAATCTGCACTCTAAGGGAGCCTGTCATGAGTTTTGCTGTAGGCAGCATAAAGTAATGCCAGAGACCTTAGTTCCAGATCACTTAATTTTGCGGGTGCAGTAGTTACAGCTGCTGCAGCGGGAGCCAAGGTTGGAGTCCTCTCATTGTAATGCATGTGCTGCAGGATAACTCCACCCACCGTTTAATTGACAGCTTTCTCACCCATCACAGTAGAGGGAGCATGAAGCTAGTGACAGATTCTCTATAATATACTGGTTAGAACATGTGCTGAAGGGGGGTCTACACTACATTTCTAGCCAAATGCATCATTTTCCCCCCAGTAAATAACTGGTGTGATAAGGAGACATTTATGGCCCTTTAACATGGGCCAAAAGTGGGGTAAATGACTGCATGAGCGCTGACATCACAGCGAAGGTCGTTGGCACCCATGCGGAGCGTTTACACTGACAGACCTCTGGATCGTGGGCTTCTCGCTCAGTGCTTCACCTTCTACATGAAGCATTGAGTGTTTCCACTGATGACGAGCCAGCGATCCAGCGATGGTTTTCATGCTGACTAATAGGCAGCGATAACGAATAGTGAGTGATTTTTTTTTGCATTTACGTTGCACAATCATCACTTAAATTGGTTAGTTTGAACTAATTTTGTACAAAAATCGTCCCGTGTAAATGACCCATTAGATATCGCCTTACCCTGGAAGAGAAGCAAGACTGTTGAAGATGAAGTTACCTGACATTTCGCACCGCAATTTTGTTCCGTCCGATATTCTCCGCATTTTTTTTATACATCACAGCTCAATATTGGGCGAAAATCATAAAACTAAAAGTCCCAACGAGAGGTCAAACACCACTGATTTAACAGAGTCTCAAGCAGCCTCGAGTCTGAGGGGTTCCGGAAATGTTTCTGATAGATGCTTACTGCCCCAGCGTAAAAGATTGAGGGCATGTTCAAGTGGGGGTGGGGACTTGCTGCAGAAAAATCCTTTTGGAAGCAGGAACTTCCACAGCTGTAAACCCGCACCAGCTTGGTGCAGATATACCACTGTGGAGTGGTTAAAACTAACCCCCACCCCCCCAAAAAAATACATAAAAGTTTAATCACCGCCTCCCCACTCTATACAGAGGCTTTCCGCCACCCCCACCGAACTCCTATGGCCTCCAGCAATGACTTATTGTCACCCGCGCTCCTGGGTCTTGTAGTACTAAGCACTTCCAGGAGTGCATGGCTGCAGGTGTGGCAATTTGGCTGGGTGATTGCATGGCTCCAGCCAGCCAATCACCTGGGGTCTGTGCACATAATACCAGCCCCTTTAGGTAGAGGTGTTGGTCATTATACTGCCTTGTTATCTCATGCAGGGCCCTGGTGAGTGCATGCTGGTCTGTCTGTAGGTGCATGGAAACCTGTGTCTGAGCTCCCCCTCTGTCTGTTGGTGTGCAGATGCCTGCACCATGTCTGGTTTGCAGTCCTTCCTGTCCTGGTCTGGAGCTCCCTGCCTCTTCCCCTGGTTCCATCTCAGGTGAGCCAGGTTATCCTAGGCTCCTGTGTGGGGCTGTCCTTAGTGGGACAGTTGTCCCACTCCTAGGCAGAACTCCTTTTTCTGTGGGTTTTTGTTAGTGTAGGGCCTTGAGATAATACGGACCCTTCATGTGTGCTTTTGTATTTTACCCAAAATATTAAGCACCTTGTATTTCTATCTGCCTTTTTAGTATGAATTTATTGGTAATTGGCGTTTGTTTGTTTGGTTTGTATGTCTGGTCTGTTCCCCTTTGGTGCTCTGTCCGGTCTTGAGTACATATGCTTCCCTTTGTCCTTCTATATACTAGGTATTTAGGTTGCTGTTCACACCCCCTGCATGAATGTATCCCCTATCCTCTCATGTAGCCTGTGATTAGTTGTGGCGGTCTGCTGTCTACACAACATGTCGTCGTTGCAGGCCAGCAAGTCTATGGATTGGTGACTAGGGGTATAACCCACACTAGTACAATGTAACTAAAGGCCCATTTAGACACGATTATCACTCAAAAGCTGTCTTTTGAGCGATAGTTGTAGCATCTAAACGCCTGCCCATCGTGCACTGTTCGTTCATTGCTCACTTCTAGCTTTCTAAAAGAGAGCAATGACTCATCAGCGGCCCAGGCTAATATGTCAGCAGGCAGTCCTGATAGCATTATTTCAGCCGGCATCCTGCTGGCAATTCTCAGTGGGACACCAGCTAAAAGCGTGGAGAATAACAATCTTGTACAGTATATACAAAACAGCTGTATTGTTCTCTGAGCTATTGCGGCGGTATCCCACTCCGCCTGCTTTAAAGGCTCATTTACACAGGAAGAGTGTCGGGCAAGCAATGCCTGACACTCGCTCCTGTGTTCCTGCACGGGAGCTAGCAGAGCTGTCTTGCACACGGAGCGGCCAGCATGGGGGTGGGGCAGTGCAGGAGATTTCTCTCCATGTCACTCCCCCGCCCCCCTCCAGTCACATAACACAGCAGCCATTCGCTACTGAACGGCGGCTGTTTAAACTGCACGATGAGCTTCATCGCTCATCTTTTATGCAGCATAAATGATCAGCTGATCGCTCATCGTGCAGTTTAAACAGCTGCTGTTCAGTAGCGAACGACCGCTGTGTTATCTCAATGGAGAAGGGCGGGTGAGCGAGAGGAGAGAAATCTCCTACACTGCCCCGCCCCCCTGCTGGCCGCTCTGTGTGCGAGCAGCTCTGTTAGTTCCCTACGGGAGCATGGAGACACAAGAATGAGCGTCGGGCATCGCTTGCCTGACAGTCGTCCCATGTAAAGGGACCTTTAGGCCTCATGTCCACGGGGAAAATCGGGCCCGCTACGGATTCTACATGTAGAATCTGCAGCGGGTCCCTCCTGCCCCGCAGACATGAGCGCTGAAAATACGAATAAATAAGAATTTACCTATCCGTAGCGGGCGGCGAAGCTCTGCTCTTCCTCACGGCCGGATCTTCTTTTTCGGCCGGCGGATGAATTCCTGACGCCGGCGGCACGTCGTCGACGTGCCGCGCGCATCGCCGGGCACATCCGCCAAGCCGAAGCAAGGGAGATGCGGCCGTGAGGAAGAGAAGAGCTTCCCGGCCCGCTGCGGGTGAGTAAATTCTTTAAATTCCTATTTTAGGTCTCCCGCGGATCCGGACGGCTTCCATAGGCTTCAATAGAAGCCCGCGGGAGACCCGCACGAAAATGGAGCATGCTCCATTTTTTTTTTAAATCCCTGTTATTGACGATCCGCGGATATTTATCTACCCACGGGTGGTCAATGCATCCCTATGGGGTGCGGATCCGCGTGCAGGTAATCCGCTGCGGATCCTAAATCGTATTTTCCCCGTGGACATGAGCCCTTACTCTTTAGTAGGTGATTAGCTACTTGGAGTTATGCAAAGATGATCGCTCAAAACTGTCGTTTGAGCGATCCTCTTTCAGTGTAAATGGGCCCTTACACTATGGATAAGACTCTTGTTAATCCCATCCACCTTGCCGTTGCTGTAATCTCTGCACATTTTCAGCATGCAAGTCCACAACAGATAATACACAGAACATCTGCATCGTTACCGTACCCGACGGGCCCATTCCAATGGCCGTCCATGTATTTCACAAACAGCACAAAGCTCCATTCTAGTCCGATGGGCTGTGCGAAAAACAAATCGCGACATGTCCTATTCTTGTCCGTCTTGCAGACTGGAGCAGACGTGCCATGCGCTGTCCAGCACATAGTCAGGGTGTCTGTGCTGTCCCATGTGAGGTGCGCCCGAGAATTCCAGGCGGAACTTGCACCAGGCCCCTGAATACATCATTAATGTTGCATTGTGACTGTAATTTTACGTTGTGTGTATCCCCAGCTGAAGAGATCATACAAGAATGCTCATTTCATGTTAAGGGTTTTCATTTCTATGACGACCTATCCTCATGATAAACCAATAGATGATCGGTGGGGGTCTGCAGCTCAGAATCCCCAGTGCAGGGAGCCGATGGCACCATCTGTAGTGCAGGCGCAGCTTCCACTGAATTCAATAGCTGTATCTGCACTGTCCATGCTGACAGCGGTGCCAGGAATCCCCTGATTAGCGGGGATCCCAAGCTGCAGACTCCAGACTCTCCTCTATGGATGATCTATCCTGAGCATAATCAATCGAAGCCCCAGACAAGCTCCATTGTCTACTGTAAGGTCATGTTCACACTGGGTGGATTCACCATGGATTTTCTGTGCAGACCCTCCACACAGAAAACCCATGGCATTTATAGTAGCCAAGTGAATGAATGTCCATGCGCTACGTAAAAGGTCTGCCCAACACCTCTGTGGAAATTGCCATGTGTGGTGTGGATTTCAAATCCATAGCATGTTGGCTATCATTCCTTGAGATCTGCCTCTCCCAGTGCCTGGGGTGATTTCTGCACCAAATGTTGAGCCTTAATATGGATTTTGCGCCGCGGTTACTGTGCAACAAACTCCACCCCGTGTAGACTTACTGCGGCTGCTATTACACATGCACTAACTTCTGCTGATGGCACACGGTTTCCCGATAATTGCTGAGCTGCTTCTGTACAGCACAACAATTAGTTATTACACGAGCGTCAACTGTGCTTCTGTAACAGCAGCCTGAACCCACAACTCACCGCTAATTAAGTGTGACTTGTCAGACTGTTAATTACATGTCATTACAACTAATGATCACGCATAACCGATACAATTTCCTAATGGTGCTATTACACGGCAGAGGTTCTCCCCTGCAAAATGCAGGCAGAGCTGCGCTGATTGCGGACAGAACCTACAACTTGTCGGTTCAATCACAATGAGGGATCCAGGCGCCGGCGGCAATCTACCTTTATCTGCCGTGTAATGGCACCCTTCGGCTGGATTTACACAGGGCGGAAATTCTGCTGCATTTACAGTAGCGGCACAGAGGACCAGATTTTAAAAACCTCATCCACAAACTGCGGAAATAACCCGCAAAAAAAACCTGTGCGGAGACTTCCTTGCAGCACAGAATTCAAATCCGTGACATGTCAACGAGGGGGTAAATGCCGCACAGGAATTCATGGTTGAACCCGCACCAAATGGAGCGGGTTTGGAGGCAGGCATTCTACGGCTGATCTGCTGCGGACATTCCGCCCACGTGTGAACCCAGCCTTCTGTTCCTAAGGATGCCAGCTGGCTACCTCCAGTCATTGGCCTTCCGCATGGAAAGGTAAAGAAAAGGATTGATTCCTATATCATTAATTGGTTTGAATGTTAAAAGGGTTTTCCAGGCAGCGCCTGCTGGGATACATCGGGGTCGGAGCAGAAGCACTGCGCTGATCCGTGGAGTGGCTGCAGCTCTCATTGAAGTCCATGGGAGTTGTGCTTGTGATTACGAGTGCTGGACGCTGCACAGGGGTCGGAGCAGTGCTTGTACCCCGACCATTGTGTACCCTGCTGCTTCTGCTCCGACCCTGATGCACCCCGGCAGGCGCTGCCTGGAAACCCCTTTAATGTTGGCGCAGTTTTACAATCCTCCCAGTTTACTGTGCAGCCATTAACAAACTGCCTTTAGGGCTCATTCACACGGGCGTATTCAGTTTGGGTCCGTGAAAGAAGCAATGTTTTCAATTAACTATGACTGCGTGTATTCCAGCGCGTTGGGGTTTTTTTTGCACGCCTATACATTACGTCTGTCACACGTGCAAAAAAAGGCAAGAAAGCCGCACTGATTTCATGCATAATTATGCGTATTTACGCACTCCCATTGACTTTAATGGGCTATTCTGGTCCATAATACAGACCAATAGGATTGCTGCATTTTTTCCCGTGCATGTCTGAATACCCCAATGCAAAGCAACGGCGCCTCCGCTCCCCCTATTAGGGCTCACACACAGGAACGTGGGAGTTTATGGGAGTGCTAAAGATAGGCCTGATACACGCGTATTCTGTGTATTCACGCAGGAAGGACGGGAGAACTTCTTGCGTTTGATGCAAATGTAAATACGTAGCGGTCGCTGAATATTTAGGTGTGCCAAAAATCTAAATGCACAGGGAATTGGCCTGTATCAGTCACATAAATACACAGCATATTACATGACCATGCGCTACGACCATGGAAGCCCTTGCGTGTGCGTGGGGAAGGAAATGCTCATAATACGGAGTGTGAATGCGCCCTTAGCACTCAGGTTTAAAAAGCCTAGCCTCAGGATCCTTTTGTCGGGCGCTGAAGTGCGCAAAAGGAGCTACAATTAATGAATGGAAGCGACCAATGGGTTAATTTACATGAGCGACTTTTCCCTCCCACCGATGGTGCAGTTTTTGGATCTTGCAACATGTCCTCCTTTTTGGTGACTACACTGCGAGAATCGCTCATTATCCCCTGTGGGGCGTGAGAAGCACAACTGCCTGGCACTGGCCGGCCGCGTAATTTGTACGCGAGTGATACATAGTCTTCCATTTCTACTACTGGAACACCATGTGATTATATTCGCGCCCGTGACAAAGCGTATACAGCGATGTGAACTGCGTGTTTTGATCGCAGAAAATCGAAGGTTAAGTGCGTGCGCCGCGGGTCAGACTCTGATCTACTGCACTCGCGAGTGGCGATATAAGACGACATTCAATAACGCGATTTAGACTCACGGCTGATTTCAGCCCGCACAGAAGCGCTCCTCTCACCTCCGAATACTGACCGCTGCCCGTCACCAGTGCAGCACACACTGTCACCCGCTGCTGAGTGCCGCCATTGGTCAGCTGATGTCACTTCTGTGTCACTTGACCAGCGGCGGCACACAGTAGCATTTTCCGTTGTACCCTGCGCATTTGGGGCTGGCAGTGCGCAGTATCTGCAGGCGAGAGGATGGCTTCTTCCCCAAAGTGATGCGAGGCTGTTTTCACATGAATGGCGAGCGCAATATGGGGGCGGGATTCACGGCCGGCTTCACACAAGCATAAAAACGACAGTAGAATACACAAGGGGGGGGGGGGGAAGAAATGTTCGTTCCGCAAAAACGCATCCGCTTGGGTGAAGCCGGCCGTTGGGTACATTCACAGGTGGTGCAAGTGCAAAAAAAAAAAGGGCACGACTCATTCGAAGCGCACATAAAAAAAACCACAAATGTGAACGAGCCCACTGGAATCACCGGGTTCTCCTCCCTTCGTATTGCACCCACCTGAGTCTTGGTGAAGGGTAGCGGCACACGGGACAGAAACACAGAAGATCTGCAACGGATTACTACACACTGACAGCCAATAGAAATCGGACGGCCACCTACCCCTTGCGGGTGCGCCTGCCAACTGACTGTAGCGATAAACATTTTATGCATCATATTAATTCTTGTTTTTTAAACTTAAAATCTATGGAAAAATTTGCTGCAAATCCAAACGTGACGGCGAATTCACACAAGCGGAATCTGCTCCGTGCCGCCGGCGTGAGTCACACAGCAAGTACGCAATGCCAATGCGTTCTTGCTGCGTGACGCCAGTCGCCATGCACTATCGTGGCATGAATGCACGCGTAATACGCTGCGACCTTTATTGCGCGGCGACATGGCAATGTGTTCCGTGTGGCGTACAGGAGCCACGCAGCGCAGGTTCAGCGGTGGCCCCCACTATATAGCGGGGTCTGGGGGGATCCAGGGATGCTCCTCTGCTATAACGGGATCCCCCTCCCAGCTGTCACTTGGCACACAACGCCCCCTGCGGGCAGCACTCACCTGGCGCCGGTCAGTAGCCCCCGGGTGCAGGTCCGAGAGCCGCACCGCCGTCCTCCTGTGCTGGGAGAAGTCCCCCTCGTCGTCGGTGGTCCCTGGGCCGGAGCCCCGGGCGAACTTCCCCATCTCCCGGCGCATCTCCGAGCGCAACTCCAGATAGCAGCAAATAGTCACTATGTGCAATGACAGCGACAGCGCGAAGAAGCCGAGGAAGAGCCGGCAGCTGCCGCAACTCTTGGGACAACTGCACCCCGAGTGTGGGAGAGCGGAGGAGTCCGGGGAGGGGTCCGCTGCAGGCTGCTCGCACACACTCCGGGGTGCCATGCTGGTGAGTGCAGCGGTGGGGCAGTCAGCAGGGAGGAAGGTGCAGGCCGGTGCTCTGCTTCACCGCAGCTCTACGGCACCATGACTGTGGGGCGCCGAGCTGCACATGAGACTACTCCCGGAGCAAAGCACAGAGGAGGCGCCGCACACACGGGACAGCGCCGTCCCCAGCCGCTAGCCACACCTCCTGGAGCCGGAGCCACGCCCACACCCTGCTGGCCACGCCTCACAGCGCACAAGACCGTTCCGTGTCGCCACGCCCCGCTCCACACTTTACCTCAGCGGGGTGACTCCGCCCACATCTCTGATAGCAGTAGCGCTACCTAGCGGCCGCACAGGTTCCGCACACGCTTGCAGAGCGTGACCTGAGAGGACAGGAGGAGGAGGGGTGCAGGCCGCAGGGAGCCGGCGAGGGCTGCCCGCATACAACGTGCTGGGCCGGGGCTCATTGTTCAGCCCGAGCCTAGGAGGACTGCAGGCATAGAGTATCTGGGCAGCTGCTTTCTGTATCCCTCTTGCTGGGGCAGCTGTTGGAGCAGGGGTTAGGGGGTCCATCACACGGGCGTATTCGCGCGCACAAGATCTGCACGTGTCGTACGCAGAAAATACAACCCATTGATTATTAATACGTTTGTTCAAGAGCGCGCTCTGCTCGCCTGCGCATTTTACAGCAAAGGTCCCCATGGAAGTCATTGGGGGGGGGGGGGGGGGCGAAAATGTGCAGGGAAATACGTAGATATGCAGAATTCGCAGCAATGCCCGTCCATTGACATGCTGTGTTAGACAATCCTCCCCTGCCCACCTGCGACTTTCCACTCGTGGGCGAGAATTGCAGCATGTTCTGGTCTGTGCGGAAAATCGCACGGGCAGCTTCCTTTGCAGACAATTGAAGCCGCCCGTCCCGCGATACTTCTGTGAGCACAGCGGAAGTACTGCGAGAATCCACATCACCGCCCAGCGCCGGCGTGTCATGCCCTGCACTGCACATGCATGCCGGACAAGACACTCGTGGCAGATCCGGACAGGTGAGTATAGGGTCTCTGGGGGACGTCGGGTCTGACCGTGCTGCGATATTCTACAGGCGGGATCCGATCCGGCCGTGGGCACGAGGCCAAATGTTTGTCTGAAGGGACCCTAAGGCCACTCGTGCACACACCACTTTTTGCAGCATTTAGCGCGGCGTTTCAAACTGTGCTAAAACCCTCCATTGATGATTTGTAAGGATGTTTAAACCAGGTCCTTTGTATAAAGGGTGCCGGTTATACCTCCTGGCTACTGTGGCGCTGGGTTTAGTAGATTCGTTCTCAGCTGTCTTGTTCTAAGAGTTTCAATGTCCAGTACTTGGTGGTTTGGTACTCCGAGGTAGCATAGTTTGTTCATCTCAGACTGCTTCCCGACTTCTCTTCTGTATTGGGGTTGCCTTTTTCAGGGCAGGTGCTCTGTTTGAGTGGCCAGCCCAGTTTGGACGGTTCAGACAGTGACTTGTTGCCAGAATCTCAGTTCCAAGATTTTGTCTGTTCCAGTCCCCTACATCTGACTGCAGATGTGATGGTTATCTGTTCTCCGGTTTGAGCCCATGCTTGGTTCAGAAAACTAATCTTCAGTAACCTCAACCTGAAAGTTGCAAGTTCAATCCCCGTGTGGTTCAGGTAGCCAACTCAAGGTTGACTCAGCCTTCCAACCTCCCAAGGTCGGTAAAATGAGTACCCAGCTTGGTGGGGAGTAATAATAAAAAATGACCTGAAAGAGCTGCGGAATAAGTTGATGCTATACAAAATCAATAACTATTTTTGAATAGCCGGTTATACAAAAAAAACAAAACTTTTTATATTTTTTATTTTATAACCGGCTACTTAAAAACAAAACTTGAGTGAATTAAGGATCCTATTGAAGCTTGAGCAGAGCAATTTCAGAGTTAACCCTTTCCAATCCAATGTCTGACATCTGAAGACATTATGATTTAAGGCTGTACAGCTCTGATGTTGGAAGATGTCCGACGGGGTTGTCTTACTGTGCATTGCCAGCCTCTCTGCCTTTCGGAGCCTATACATGTCACCTCATGCAGTACTGGCTTTAGCCAGCATATAGCGCCATTGTATAACGGCAGAAAAAGAGTAAGCCCCCTAGGAAAACCAGGATACAAATTGGATTGGAAAGGGTTAACTCTTGAAGTCGAGGATAGTAAACAGGCCCAGCTACAAAAGTTCTTTCCGTCCTCACTGTATGGGTTAGCAAGTGCTCTCTTTATGATATCTGAAATCTATCTTTCAGATTGGTTTTGTAGCAAGTGTCAAGATTTTGTTACAACTTGAAGAACTCCCCAGAAGGCATTTCAAACTTCGACCAACTTTTTCAGGGGGATGAGGTTCGGGGAGTGAAGAATATAGTTCCTCTGTTGCAAGGGGCCCGCCTAGTGTGGGCATTCTCCCTTTCACCTACTTCAGCAGTGTTACCCAGTAGATACTTTTTGTGCCTCCTGTATGATCCAAACCATTTGGCTTTAGCTGAGAATAAGAGTCACAATCTTCAGCAGGGAAGAAGTGCGGTGGAAGGATTATTATGCAGAGTTTTGACATTTGGACACATGACACCCAATGGAATGACCCAGTTCTCAAAAGGCAGATTTTAAGAATAAATTAAAGATGCGGTGATCCAATTTTCCTCACTCTGTACTTTAGATGAGGCCATGTGCAATAACCCGTTCATGGGCTACTGCAGGGAATGACTCTCTACCCGCACATACGGCTGGAGTTGGGAGGGTGTAGTGCATGGACCTGTCAGGGTGACACTTAACCAACTCCTGGAGGGAGTTACCGCAGCGGAGGATAGTGCCAGAAGTCCTCAGGATGAGGGTAGTAGTAGTTGTCAAGTTCGTGACGCCACCGTTCCACACACTGGCATTCATACACGGCGGATTAATAAACACTGGACAAGTGTACCATACCTCGGGTCCTCAGGAACGGTTGGGGCCCGGTAAAATTTTACTTGAATTAAACTTTGCATACAGGTAATAACAGGTAGCATTCACTTGTAGACATTGCATGCAGAAGCTCTGAGGTTGGGAGGAAAAGGAAACACAGGAACAATACGGCCCTACAGTCCACGTTATCTATATGTCACCGGTCCTGGACATTAAAGGGGTTGTCCCGAGGCAGCAAGTGGGTCTATACACTTCTGTATGGCCATAATAATGCACTTTGTAATATACATCGTGCATTAATTATGAGCCATACAGAAGTTATAAAAAGTTTTTTACTTACCTGCTCCGTTGCTAGCGTCCTCGTCTCCATGGTGCCGACTAATTTTTGGCCTCCGATGGCCAAATTAGCCGCGCTTGCGCAGTCCGGGTCTTCAGCAGTCTTCTATGGAGCCGCTCGTGCCAGAGAGCGGCTCCGTGTAGCTCCGCCCCGTCACGTGCCGATTCCAGCCAATCAGGAGGCTGGAATCGGCAGTGGACCGCACAGAAGAGCTGCGGTCCACGAAGACAGAGGATCCCGGCGGCCATCTTCAGCGGTAAGTATTGAAGTCACCGGAGCGCGGGGATTAAGGTAAGCGCTCCGGTAAACTTTCTTTACTTCCCTGCATCGGGGTTGTCTCGCGCCGAACGGGGGGGGGGGGGTTGAAAAAAAAAAAAACCCGTTTCGGCGCGGGACAACCCCTTTAAGTATACTCCGTAGGAGGTAAAAAGACAGGAAGCTTTCTACATACTCTCTGGCAAGAAATCACTTAGAAGGAGGCTTGGCCTAGATGCACCCCGCACATTCTCTGCATGGGTGTCACAATCATGTACCTCTGTGTGGTGATCCTAGTGGCGGGCAGCCTCACAGGAACAATAAATGGCTGTTGTGTGAACGGGTACCTGATATGATGGATCGCTTTATACAGAAATTCTTGGGGGCTGTTCTAACTCTGGGGGATTTAGTGACTCACTCGTTCCCTCATGCGTTTCACATGCGGCAGGGCTGTCTCTCCTCCTTCATATTAGACACAATGAAACCAGAGATGTCTCCCTGCGGTTTCTCCAGCGAATCGGGAAGAGGGAAGATCCTCAGCTCCTCCATAGGGAGCCTCTCCTTCTTCATTTTCAATGCAGGGAAGCTAAAGGTGCTTCCCTGCATCACTGTGGTTCTTATCGCATGCGTAGATGGAAGATCATCAACCTCCTTCCCGCTCTCATACACTCCTTTACTTGTACACATGACACAGTAGGGAATATACATTCAGCATGCAGCAGAGCTGACAGGCAATGATTTTATGGGAGTTAACTCTTCAGACGCCGCAGCTGTGCAACATACATACTGAAAATTGACATGAGGGTTTTGCACAGTGCATCCACATAAGACAATACATGTATGACAATTATGGAGGGGACCATAATTGTCATACATATTTTGTCTTATGTGGATCAGCATATTCGGGAGGGCACATGAATCTATATTGTACAAATCCCCCAACGTGCTCCTCCTTCACATCAGGTGGTTCTTTGTAGCGCCACAAAATCACGGTATCGCCGCGAGAAAACACAGCAATATCACATGGACCACCGATGCAATATCGCTGCAATTTTTCTCACGGCAAAATTGTGTTACCTGTTAGAAACCGGCCTTAACCCTTTCCAATCCACTGTCTGACGTCTGAAGACATTATGATTTAAGGCTGTACAGCTCCAATGTTTGAAAACGTCTGTCGGGGGTTCTCTTACTATATATTGCCAATCTCTCTGAAGCACAGCTTAACACAGGAGTTCTAGCATAATTCTTTAATACATTTACCATGGTGTGACTGGTTTTGGCGCTAGCATGCACTTTTATCAAGCATAACATGTATAGAGAGCACACAAGTTTATAAAGGGATTCAGTAAATGGGATCTCTGTACAGGGGGTACGACCAGACATCTGTTACACCCTCTGTGGTGAGTTCCCATTGAGCTGTGCTTCAGTTCAAAAAGGATGGTGGGGGTGTGGGGTGGATTTCCTCCTCATTTGGGCTACACATGCCCCCTGCTCAATGCATGTAAGTGACAAGTATTCCCATCCTCCTCATCAACTTTTATGAGCGCAGTATCTGCTTGTTGCCCACTACAATCACACATTGTTTCATTCAATTCCAACAACTCCTAGGTGTTTTTTTTGAGAAGTGTATTATGTTAAACCTAGGAAACCTCGTATTTGGCCCTCAAATTCTCCTGTAGCTGCTGGTTTCTCTTGTAAAACATGGCGGAGTGTTAAACCCTTGTTTAGATTTCGGGGAATTTAAAATTACTGTACAAAATCCATCACCTCCTCCACCACTTATCGCTGATCTCTTTAATTAACTAGGAGCTGGATGTTTTTTGAAATTGGACCTATAAGTAGCTTACAATTTATCCATCTATAAGGAGGCGATGAGTTTAGGGCAGTGTTTAATACCCCTGAGGAACACTAAGAAGATCTTGTGATGCCCTTTGGGTTAACTAATGCTCCAGCAGTTATTAATGATATTTTCCAGAATTTTATTGATCTTTTTGCCGTAGTTTCCCTCGATGATATCTTGATTTATTCCCCACATCTGTTCTCGTATAATACATATTTGTGAAGTTTTGCAAGTTTTGAGGGAAAATGCTTTGTGCACTAACAAGAGCAATGTCTCTTAGCGATACTGGAGGTTTCCTTTCTTGGTTATATAACTTCCCCTCAAGGATTTAAAATGGATCTGATAAAGACAACAGGGGGTTCTGGACTCGGTCCATCCAGAAAACTTATAAGGTCTGTAATGTTATCTCAGATTTGCAAACTATTAGAGAACATTTACCGTTTTTTTTTCTTTTCTGAAATGGCTAAGCCTCTTACCAATTTGACCAAGAAGGGAACTAATTTGTTTAAGCGGTCTGCCATTGTAAGGAAGACCTTCAATTAGCAGAAAATCTTTTGCTTCTGCCTGGTATTAATTCAGCTGAATTATCTAAGCCATAGAGGAGGATACCTTGAAGATTGGGGCAGGGGCATTCTTAGTAGCCTTTCAAATTTTGCATTTGTGTGCATTTTTCTCTAGAAATTTCACTGTAGGGATATTTAAACCACCCCCTTTGTACTGGCCAGTGTACTGTGGCTCTGGGTTTGGTGGACCTGTGCTCAGGGGTTCTCTTATCAGCTGTCCTGTTCTAAAACGTTTACAGTACTTGGTGGTTTAACGCTTTGAGGTAGCCTCGTTTGCTCATCTCAGATCAGTTCCCAGCTTCTGTCCTGTAGTGGGGTCGCCCTTTTTGGTGGAGCTCCACGTGAGTGGCCAGTCTGGTTTGAGCAGTTCAGGCAGTACCTTGTCAACAAAATTTCAGTTCTGAGAATTTTTGTCTGTTCTGGTCTCCTATATTTGACCACAACTCTAAAGGTCACCTGTCCTCCGGTTTGACTCTGTGGTTAGTTGAGAGCATCGTCTTTAGTAACTAATCAGATCATACATGACAAGAAAAGAAGCCAAACAAGCCCATCTGCAAACAGTGGTTTTGGTGTTTTTCGCCACTTGCAGGTACAAAATTAAAGGGACAGACATCCAACCAGTGGAGCATTTTGTTTGCCTTTTTCCTGAGAGCATTGCTTGGCCTATATGATTCTCTATATGCCAAATTTGGGAGGCTATGGGAGACCCTGCCCCTTCCCACTAAGCCTTGCTCCTCTTAAAAGGGACAAATTTTAGCACAAATGTGCCATAAGCCAATATATGTAAATTTATTTACACTAGAAAACTGTCATACACCTGTTATTACATGTGCCCCCATGTATGATGGAAGACTTCCACCCTCACAAACTCTATTCTTCCCTCATCTGCCCATATTGGTGACCCTGTAATAAGGGCAACCGTGTTTGAAGTCTAGTCCTTACAACAGGATTCTCTAGGTCATTCCTCTTCCGTATTATTGGCCCACCTTCACTACACCCTAGCCACACATAATGGCATAGGTTTTGTGGGGGTGCCCTGCTCATCATGGAGTCCTGACTCATCTATGAAAAGTCGATTTGGTATTAGCTATAGGTTTGAGTGGTGTGGGAAAGGAGTGAAAAACATTTCAGTAATATCGTATGCTAGACAAATGTCCATCTAGTTCAGCCTGTTTACACTCCCCCATGTTGATCTAGAGAAAGGCAAAGAAAAACTCAATGAGACAGAAGCCAATTCACACCATTTAGGGGGGAAAAATTAGTTCCTGACTGCATTATGGCAGTCTAGAATAATTCCTGGATCAACATTTGATAAGTTCCTACCGGGCTCCAAGTCCAGCGGTCGGAAGATCCCCGAATCAACAGCCGTCCTGCTTATTTAAGGTCTATATCCTGTAATGTCGTAGTGCTTTAAAAACACGTTTAATCTGCTCTTGAACTCCTCTATCAATTTTTGCCATCAGTATGTCCTCGAGCAGTCTTTCTGCTCTTACAGTAATCTGAGTACAATCATGTCAATCTTCACTTTCCAGATGAGAAAAACTCAGTTACGGGGTGTTCGGAAGGCAAGTTTATACTCAGTTAATCTGGTTGCCGACTAGTGCTTTGTGGTTACATTAGTGCCTGGTGACCCACTAACACTCATTTAGAAACTATAAAACCATCACATCTTTATTAGTGGACTAATTAAGTATTTATTTATTTCCCTTACTCATCCAGTTGTAGTATTCTTTTAAGTGCAAATTAATCACATGCATGTCTGTGCCTTGTCATATATATGCATGCCTCTTTTTCATTATGCCTAAGGAAGGACTCTGAGAGGTTCGAAAGCTCGCTATAACATAATGTATTTTTGTTAGCCATTAAAAGGTATCATATCTACAAGATTACTTGGTTTCTCTTGCTGGGAACAATCACATGTCCCAGAAAGGTAACTTTACCCAGTCAATAGCACAGATCAGAGGGTGAGACTTTATACTCGGCTTCAGGAAGAAACTGCAGTTTCTGGTTTCCTTCAAAGTATTGATGATGTGTTAGACTGTGACTCAGAAACAAACTCCATAAGAACACAATGCCTGTGAAAACTCTGAGAGACTGTTGGCCAGTCTGTGTGATAATCTACTCCAGCTCAACTGTCTGCTTTGAAAGGTCCAGGCAAAATGATAACGGGTCCAGAAGGGCCAAAAAGAAAACATTTAACGGAGTCGAACACTGAACAGTCTTGCACCCTGGAAAGCCACATATGAGAATTAGACACCACAGCGCAATGGGACTGTATCACTTGATTCAATACCCTCAAGCCCTGTACAAACCAGTAAATATTTTCTTCTGTTCTTTTTTTCCACTAGTAGCATAGGTATGTTTCCCTCTGACTTGAGCCCGCTTTCATACGGGCAACAAAACCGTGTGATTTTTATTTTTTTCTCATGATGCGAGAGCACTACAAATCGCATGTATGGGAAGCCCATTCTTTCCAATCGGTTCCTTCACATTAGTGATGTTTTGTAGGCTGCTACATTGCGTTTTGTAGCCCATGTTTCCCTATGAACCATTCCTTAGTGTTGCATCGCATGAAAGAGCTGTTTTCGTGTAGTGCAATGCAGATTTTACAGTAAGAAGTCCTACTATTTGTCCCTAAAATAGGCCCTAGCTGCATTAAAAAAAAAAAAAAACAATGCATCACCTAACAGGCGCTGTCCGCTCTGCCTCACTTCTCCTTTGGCAGTTCCATGGCACTTGTTTATAGTCTTCAGCCAGTGCTTCCTGGTCAGGTAGTTAAAAAATCCTGCCTTCAGGAACCACTGGCTCTGATTGGCTGAGCCGCGATGCTCAAGAACCAATCACAGCCATCGCATTGAATTACTGTGATTGGTTCTTGAGCATCGCAGCTCAGCCAGTCACTGCAGCGCTCAATGAACCAATCAGATATCATTTCCTGGGGGCAGGATTTTTGAACCCCCTCACCAGAAAGCGTTGGCTGAAAACTACAGACAAGTGTGCTGGTACTTCGGGAGGAGAAGTGCAGTGGAGTGAACAGCACGTATTAGGTAATGTACTATGTTTAGTTAGTTTTTTTGATAGATGTTGCTAGGGCTTATTTTCGGAGGATGGCTTATATTTGATGCCCACCACTCCCCCAAAAATCTCGGCAAAAGAGCTGTACAAAGTCACGTGACTTTGTAGTGGCACAAAAGCGATATCTCCATGAAAAAACGCAGCAATATCGCACAAAAAACAGCTGCAATATCGCCGCCATATTCTTATGGTGATATTGCTGTCGCTCGTGTGAAAGAGGCCTTACAGAGAAGCATTCCCGAAGTCAGAAGCGCCTGCATTAGGGGCCTAATTCCCTCTTTCTGCTGCCAGGATAGTGAATACTGGGGTTTTTGGGGAGTTTCTAACCTAAATTTTATAGATACTATTTTTAGCAAGTCCTTTAAATACCCTGGACCTAATTGGGGAGCGTGTATTGCCATGAGAAACAAGGAGACTGCTAACTGAGTGAAATTGACAAATTCCTCTGCATGTGAATTGGGAATTTCTGACCATTTCATTTACAAAGCTTTCCATCCAGAAAATCGCATAAGACTGTAAATACCCCCATTTTGAGTGGCTAGCTAATAATGGTAACCTTTCTCTGCGATCCAACCGACTCCGGGCACTTGCATGTCTGTTATAGGCAGATTAGAGGCTGTCGGTTTGCAACACTGTTAGTGCTGTCCCCCATATCATGTATGTAAGGGTAGTTAGGAAGGGCAATTTACACCCATTGTCTCAGTGGGGTTACAGATGGTCTCCTAACTACCTCTCCTCTGCTGCCATGACAGCTGCCAATGAGCTCTGTAGTCATGGGCAAAATGACCAAAGTGACCACAAATAAAAGTATCCTTCTCTTCCCTCCTCCACTTCTTTCCAGAAGCTTGTACTACCAGAGCCCTTTTACTAACTGCTACCATTATCTGGTTTAGTCCTTTCGTATTCTGTATCACTACTTTCTTTCTTTTTTCTTTCTGCGTGACTAGATAAAGACTGCAAATTTCAAATGCCTCCCTCCTGTTGGTAACTGCAGCAGTAATTCCAGACTTTGGTCTAAAGGCCCATTTAGACACAACGATTATCGCTCAAAAGATGTCGCTCAAGCGACTTTTGAGCGATGATCGTTGTGTCATTTGCAGCTCAAGATGAGCAATCAACTTGCGCTGCCAGCGGAGGATGCAGAAGACAAGCGGGGTGTCCCCGCAGGTCTTCTGCATCCAGCTGTTCCCCGCTCCCAGTGCCTGGCTGTTATACATCCGGGCGCTTGGAGCGGAGGATGCACAAGACAAGCGGGTGTCCCCGCTTGCCTTCTGCATCTAGCTGTTTTCTGCACAGAGCGCCTGGCTGTTATACAGCCGAGCGCTCCGAGCGGAGGATGCAGAAGACAAGCGGGGTGTCCCTGCTTGTCTTCTGCATCCAGATGTTCCCCTCTCCTAGCGTCCGCCTGTTATACAGCCGAGTGCTCTGTGCTGGGTATGGAGAACAGAGCTGGACTGCTCTGTTCTTCATACCCAGCCTGTTATTAGGGAGCGGGATACAGCTGAAACAATAGTATCAGCTGTATCCCGCTCTGAATCCCTGATGAGGCTCATTGTCGTCTTTCGGCTTAACAAAAACTGAACGATGTAAGTGCAGTTAGACACAACGATTATCACTCAAAAGACGGCTTTTGAGCAAATTTTGAGTGATAATCGGTGTCTAAATGGGCCTTTAGACTTGCATCAAGGTTGTGTCTTATTTCTTGTGCGTTATTTTTATGTGCACACAACCAAGGATAGGTAAGAGCCTCTCTACTAACTTGTGAAGTACCCATCACCATGGGGATAAAAGCCAACTAGGTGACGGAAAAAAACAGATACCCTGAAGTTCTAACGGGGGGCGATTTATGAACAGTGTGTGTTGCATTAGTACTTTGAGGCTGGTTTCACAGGGCTGAGAAACTGTAAGAAATTTGTGCATTGAGAGACTTGCAAATGTCACACGAATACGAACATTCTTTTGAATGAAGTCATATAGTGGCATGTCCTATCTTTTTGCGTTCCTCGGAACGCATTTTCAATGCAACATGAAACACACAAGCGCAATGCAAGGTTCTCATTGAAAACAATGGGAAACGCTTGTCCATTATCCAACGTGGCTGTAATGCCATACCGGAGGATTGCTACTTCACAAAAGTAATGGGAGGAGTCTTTGCCAGCAAAATGTCTCACATTGGCGTAAAAACGCACATTGGCGAGTGCAATATTGGGCGAGCCTGTGAGCTGTTCAGAGCATGTCGGTACCTCCATCTACTTTGCAACTACTCAGGGGCTTTGCTTGGCTTTCAAATCATAGATATGTGCATGCCCCAGGTTGCAAACACATTACCCCAATTTTCCTAACATGCATTCTGCATTGCACCCCTCGTCCTGGCTGCTACCTCACACTGCCTACCCCATGAACTGCACTATGCTGCAGTTGTTGCTGTCAGTCAGTGCACCGCATGCTGCAGCTCCAGCTCCTCGCAGCCTGCAGAAGGAAGCTCCTCCACGGACCTCAGGAGTCCTGGGAAGAGCAGCTGCTTCATTTTCCTATGATTAATTTCTGTGCTGGGTGGGGAGAAGGAAGGGGGACATGTAAATGGTATGTGTAGGGGATCCGCTATAGAACGTCTTTGATGGGGGAGGGGGACTTCACTATGAAATGTTTGTGGGGGTGGAAGGGGGACCCTTTTTTGCTCTATTCACAAGAGACACTGTGAGTGCAGTAAAACTGCATCAGTAAAATGCTGTTTATTTTGTAGTGTTTTTGCAAGGCTTGAAGTAAAAAAAAAAACTGCAGCAAAACCATGGCAAAATGGATGTGGCTTTGCGAATGCAGTTTTTGGAGAATTTTTTTTTGTATTGTTTTTTTACTCCATATATAGAGCCCAGTGTGAATACAACCTTATAGATCTTGCTTATGGGGAGGAGGGATACATTGGCTATAAATGTGTGACTTCTTGGATTTTCCATTACTCTCACCACTTTTCAAAGCACTGGACAGGGATTGACAGTGCGGTGTGGTTCCCCATGTAAGGCCCTCCTCACATGGGCGCATGCATATTTGCAGAAGGAACTATGCATTTCTTTAACTTTTTGCGCCTGCAAGGTATGTTCACTTGTGCACAGAAATGCACCAGTTAGAACGACTAGCCTAATGAGTTCCAGATGTGTTCTCTTTCCGGGGCAATTACACTGGGTTTCATGCATCTCCTAGTGAATTGCGCACGCATTTGTGCATCCCCATTGACTTCTATCGGGGCTTTGGGTGCACAAATGCACTAGAAAATGGAGCATGCTTTGTTTGTTTTGTGTGTATTTTTTTTTTATTCATTTTTTTTGGCGTGACCAAAATGTGCAGGAAAAATCCTCGCATGTGAACGAAAACCCTGAAATCGGTTCCCTGTGTATTGCGTGTGCAGATATGCCCGTGTGAAGTAGGCCTAAATCTGTTCACATTTGTGTCAGTTCTTTTCCACAAGCAGTGCACAGCAGCCGTCCTTTACTCCCTGGAGGCAGCTCCATTTATATGCTGTGCATGTTGCCAAAAAAGGTTAATTATTATAAGCTTCTTTAGCTTATTATATAAACCTGGAAAAACCTTTAAAGGGGTTATACAGGATTTTAAAATTGCTGAGCTATCTGTTGGCATCCCCGCTGATCAGCTGTTATGTTGTAGAAGACAAGAAAAGCAATAACTGCGCTCTCTATAGATCCTGTTCATGAAGAAGCAGAAAGCTTAACGTTGGAGGAAGGGTTGAACAGCAGGAGCGAAGAAACCCCTTCGTAATGGTCCCACAAAGGGTGATCAGTGGTGCCAATGGAGTCCGATGGAATGGAGGTAGTTGTAAAGCTATTTTATTCCATTGCGGTAAAGGTGATACAACGCGTTTCATCACGTATAAAACACTGATAATGGACAAATAAATGTATATGTTCCTCTGATCAGCTGTTAGAAGGGGCTGCGGCACAGCAGCTTCGCTGTTTCCACTAGTTCCTACTGCACAGCGCCATGCTTTTAGTAGCGCCTGTGCTTGATATTGTTCCATTCAAGTGAATGAGACAAGGTTTCCATATTAGGTACAGCCACTGCCAAAAGTCCGGGGTTGTGTAGTATGGGCCAGTGCTATCGAATCCGAGTTGTGCCCGGGAATGTTGGGTACAACTTTTTTACCGCCTGTGTGCAAATACCCTTAGGCCTCATTCAGACGAGCATGTTTTTTTTTTTTTTTTGCGCACCTATGTGCGTGAAGAAAACCTGCTGCTCCCATCAAACTTTGCCCGTTCACTGTCAGTGTTCAGTGCATATGATGAAGAGGCTGCGGGGCTTACATGAGTGCTGTGGTCCGTTCTAACACCTGATCTGCAGGGGTGCTGAACCTTGAACACTCACCAGTTTTATATTGATGGCTTTTAGACAAATGCCTCCATATAGTAATACTGTATTTCCCCAAAAATAAGACCTACCCCGATTATGAGCCCTACCCTGATTTTAGGGGGTAGCGGGTTAAAATGCCCCCTCCCCCCAAAAGCCCCAGCTTTTGTTTCTCGCCCATGCATCCTAATGGGACCTCCATTTGATTGCGATGTTTGTGTATGGGGCTGCATGCAAATTTCTTTGGGCGGGCTTTTCTGGCCCTAGCGCTGGGTGGAGTCCTGTGTGGACTTTCCTGTGAAGCGTGGAATCAGGAATAAAAACAATGCTGCACAAGAGGCCTTTCCTTCCTCCCAAAATGGCCAGGATTGCAATTGATAAGGAGCGCATTATAGTTCTCGTGCAGGATAGGCCCGACTTGTGGGACACCAGAACTGGACAGTATCATGTCGGAGCCTGCATGATGAAGGATGGGTGGAGGTCACCGATTTAATTATTTGGCGATCGATTGATGCGAGCACGATCTGCCAATCGCAGAAAAATGTGTAAGTTCCAGCTTACTACTCATTGTTCTGCGCATCATTCATAAACCGTACACATGCGAGATATGGAAACCGTTGCGTGTGTTGATAATTTTTCCTCCCCTGTCCTTTCCTCTCCGGGACAGTGGAAGACCTGCAGAAAACATGGAGAAGCTGCCAGGAACAGTTTCGAAAAGGGCTGATTTGTCAGCAAACCAGTGGCGCCAGCTTTCCTAGAAAGTGGCCTTACTACATGGCACAAACACTGATGTTCCTTCAGCCTGTCGTGGAACTCCGCCCGTAAGTATCACCCATTGGTACTTCCCAGTGTTATTTTGTAGGGTGCTGCCACAGCCCCACATATTAGCGCATTTTTGAAAATGCGCACAATATAGCTCAATAGCTTGACAAACGAACAGACTGAAACACACGGATGCATTGAGGCCTCTTTCACACGTGCGGCAGCGATATTACAACGTTTATTGTGTCTGTCATTATTTTGTTGCGCGACATGTGGGTCATGGATTGGCAAGGGCAAAACAACTATACCAATGTCCCAATACTGCAGTACTAACAAGGGGTGTAAAAAGTGGTACTCTGTAAGGTTTCTCAAACATAAGCCTCTCAATAAGCTGCACCTGAAACTGCTAGGTCTTCCCCAGCTTTTGCGCTTGCGTCTGCCATTTTGCCACTGGTTGCATGTGCAGAAGCTGGGTAAAGGTCCATGGACAAAGATCCCATTGGGGTACATCGCCAGAGGCCTTGGGTAAATAAATTAACCCCCCTCGTGGATTGGATCTGTGACGCGTGGTGAAACTTAAATTTTTTACTTTTACGTGATCGCCGTGACCAGGGACTGCATACCACGGCAACCCTTCAAATCTCCAGGTGCTCAGCTGCGTTTCGTAGCCAGGAGCAGGGAGATCTTAAATTATCCCGGTAATCCACAACGTGTGCGCATAAAATTTTTATTTTTTTTATTCGGACGAGTAAAAGTCCAATTTTCAGATGAAAATAGCACATGTCAATGTGCTGTCCAGTCGTAGTTGCGCCCAAGAATGTCAGGTACAACTTTTTTACCGCCCTTGTACAAATACCCTTAGGCCTCATTCAGACGAGCGTGTTTTTTTGCGTGGCTATGTGCGTGAAGAAAACCTGCTGCTCGCATGAAACTTTGCCCATTCACTGGAGCAGCTGCTCCACAAAGGTACCCTCATCACTGAACACTGTGACAGCACTGACAGTGTTCAGTGATGAGGGGACTGCACCAAGGACAAAACAATCCTGTGTCACAGCTGTGGCAGAGGACCCTGATGCTATTCCATTCCTTTCAATGGGTATGCTGCCGCTCCATTGAAGGCAACCCCCACAGCGATGATTTTTGAGAAAGGGGGGGTGGGCGGGGGTTGATATATAAGCCCTACCCAAAAAATCATCCCTAGCTGTAGAGAAAGAAAAAAAAAAAAAAGTTAACTCCCCTAAAAGCACTGTCTGGCTATTCTCCCCGTCCACACCAGTCTTTATCTGTATTCTGGTGGCTAAGAATTGAAGACTCCCTGCCTCCAGAAAGCGCTGCCTCTGATTGGCTGAGTGCTGTGACCAATCAGAGGCAACGCTCACCTGTCATTCAATGAATTGCTGAGCGCTGCCTCTTATTGGTCGCAGCGCTCAGCCATTCAGAGGCAGTGCTTTTTTTAGATGGGGATTTTTCAATCCCCGGCCACCGGAATACAAAAGAAGACTGCTAGGGATGAGGAGAAGAGCTGGACAGCTAGGGAAGATTTTTTTTGGGTAGGGCTTATATTTCAAGCCCCCCCCCATTCCCCAAAAATCATTGCTGCATTAATTTTTTTTTTTGTGCTACAGCTAGGGATGATTTTCAGGGAAGGGCTTAGGTTTCAAGCTCGTCCCCAAAAATCATCGCTGCAGGGGTTGCCTTCATCCCATTGCTTTCAAATCACCACAAATTTGTTATTACCACATTCAGAAGAACTGATATGAAAGCTTAGTACATTATTTACCCTGCATGGTGCATGCTGTAAAAAAAATATATAAAACATGGCAAAAAAAAGGCTAATTTTGCATATCTCCCCTTACAAAAAACAGAATAGAAAGCAATCAAAAAGTTATAGGGATCACCAAATGATCCTGTGGGAGAAAAAAACACCCACAACACCATTAATGTGACTAATTTTGAATGGGGGGGGGGGGAGAGGGTCTTTTAATTTGGTAATATAAGAATAAGTTGTTTTTTTTTTTTGCTTATACAAAAAAGCTGTATAAATTTCGGTACGAACATAATTGTACTCACCAATAGAATTAATGTAACATATTCATACGGTTCCATGAATGCCTATTAAAGCAATGTAAAGACCAAATTGCAGATATTTATCTTGCCTCTAATAAAAGTGGAATAAAAGGTGATTAAAACATTATGTTCCTAAGAAGGGAATCCATGAAGACTAGAGCTCATCCCACAAGAATCAAGCCCTTAGAGATCTCAGCTGATGGGAAAATAGATGTTATGGCTCTTGGATTGTGGCGACATAGAAGCAAATATTAAAAGATAGTCATTTTAAATGTACAAAAAATAGCAAAACTAAAAAAACTGTATAAACGTGGGTATCGGTGGCATTCTGCTGACCCAGAGATTCATGTTATCACATTGTCAATTCTGCATGCTGAACACCATCAAAATTAGAGCCAAAAAACAAGGCCACCATTTTTTCCCCAATTCCCCTAAAAATAAAATGTAACGAGTTATACAATACATTATATATACCCCAAGTAATAAAAAACACATCTTGTCCTGCAAACAGGCCTTCACCTGACTATGTTGAAGGTAAAGTTGAAAAAATGAGAAACTAAAAAAATGTGTTGGTCATTAAGGCAAAACCAGTCTTCGGTACAAAAGCGGTTAACCAGATTGTTGTAGAACTATGTCCCTGAAAATGCACTTTCTTTCATATCCTCTAGATCCAAGTATTTAAGTGGAGAAGAACTGCTTCTTTGTAGCCCACATATTATGCAAATTTAATAATGTTCTACCACTATTAATAGCAAAAGCATTCCATCTCACCCCTACATCTGTTTGTCAGAGGGTGCAGTGGATTTCGCAGGCAGAAACTGACTCCTAGTGGAGTGCCGGAGAAGCAGCGAAGTAATCGTACAGGAGCTCAAGGAGTTTCCTTGTGCTTTTTATCAAGCTTGTAAAAAAATAAGGCAGAATCGTTCACTTTAATTCCACTTTTTTTTTTTGACAGCCGAAACTGCGAGAAGTCTTTTATCTCGGCAAAAGTGACGAAAATGCATATTGATGGTGAAAAAAGTAAAAGCTGGAACAATGATAGGTAAATGGATATAAGATAGCTAACCTGCTGTGAACAGCTTCATGTGTATCCATCCGTCAAGCATATACATATTGAATGCCAAAAAACATATTGAATGACTATAATATGTTATAGGTACGTAGTTCAAAAGTTTATAGTTATGACTGTTTGACTCGCCTTACATTTGTCTTGGATGGATAGCATAGCATGCCATGGATTTCTCTCCCACGAGAAAAGAATGGGACTTTTTTATATTTATATAGAATTAAAAACAGTCAATAATTACTAGACCTATCCAGCTGACACTCGACAGAACAGTAGCACTGCTCTCTAGCAGAAGATTGGCTCAATAGAAAGTTTCAGAGGGGTTTCAGCAGTCGGGCCTTAAGCAATCAAAACTTTTGACTTGTCCAAAAGTTTTTAAAAAGCACAGTAGGAGTTCACTTACAAAGATGTAATACATAGCATATAACGCTGGTATTTATTTACATACATAATATGCAGTGGGTAAAACCCACTCTTTTTATGGGTCTTTTCACATGTGCATATTTTCCCAGGGTATTTGGTTTGGTAAAAAAAAGAAAAAAAAAACTGAACGGAAAATATCCTATTTTGGTGCTTTTTGCGCACCAAAATAACCCATATTAAACTCAATTAAAAAAAAAACAAAACGCAAACCTGCTGCTGTTGATTTTAATGGGCAATTAAGCATGGAAAAAAGCAATATGCAGCGAATTTGCATATTTCAGTCGCGTGATTAAGCTGTGAGTACGTGTACATTTAAAGTTTGACATAAAGAGATGTTGTTCCAGCACAGTTTTAGCAGAGTATAAATAAAAGTGCTCTGATGGTCCGAAGGGAAAGGCAAAAATTCTTCAGATCCTGAAGGACAAAACTCGGTAGGTCCTAAAGGGGTTTGAAGCTTTTTGAGCCTCCTGTAAGCCACAGTGGGGCTTATTTACTAATGCTGTCTAAAAATTAAACAGCACAACCATAGACTAGACAGTCTTAAAATGTGCCAGATTTGTCACCGAATGGTAAATCTGTTGCATTTTAAAACCACCTATTAGTTGGTTTAGTTTATGCCAAAAATTGCGTCAAAATTTTGGCATAATTCTCAGCAATTTAGAACAATTTTGGGCACAATTTAGTCCACGCCTCTTTTTGGACAAGTCAGTAAAATGGTCTAAAAGTGTCTAAAAACCTGATACATGTGGTGCAAGCATATAAGACAGTTTTCTGGTGTAATTTGCACCTGAAACCTTGTATTTTGAATAGTAAATAACCCCCAGTGTTTCTTATCACTTTCTCAAACTGCGGTGCATGCCCACCATGTACTCAGTAAACTTCTGCTCTTCTGCCTTCCTCCCTGTTACTTTTGGTTATGAAGTAAACTTTGTTTCTGTACAATAGATTCTAGACATCCCTGATTGGATATTATGTATTTAGGGGACATTTCCAGTTTAGCAGAAGCCGTTAGACAAGTTCTAGGCTTGTAAAACAATTAAATTCCCCCAATTACTACAAAGTGAGGGTGATTATGCTTTGTGTTTTAGTCTAAGTGGAATGTTTTATCAACCATGTAAGCAAATTTTATAGTGGAACTTACAATTAAATGTCTGAAAACTTTGAAAAGCAAATATGTTCCATATGACATAAAGACAATCCAATATGACCTAACTCTCCTACTTGTAACATGAATAGAAGTGGATTAAATGAACATGAGCTAAGGGGAAACAGAAAAAGAATACAAGTATGGAAGTAGGATTAATATGTATTGACTAGAGATGAGCGAGCACCAAAATGCTCGGGTGCTCGTTGCTCGAGTCAAACTTTTCGTAATGCTCGAGAGCTCGTTTCGAGTAACGAACCCCATTGAAGCCAATGGGCGACTCGAGCATTTTTGTATGGGACCGATGCTCCGCATAGGTGATGACTTGTCAAACACCAGAAAACATCAGAAAGTTATGGAAACACCACAGAAACGGATAGGGAAGGGCAAGGGCAGCATGCATGGCTGCATCAGAGGCTCCCAGGTCCCACTATTAAGTCAAAATGAGGGCAAGAGTCTGGCACCACCCCCCCTAACAATTTAATCGGACAAACCCTCATTAGCAAGGCACACGCACAGGCATATCTTAGCTAAGCACCACACTACCTGCAACCAAGGACAATCACTGCCTGCGGGTGACACCGCTGCCTCTTCTCCTGGGTTACATGCTGACATTGCTGTCCAACCCCTCCCCCTCGCGCACCCAAAATTTTCCCCCGCGCAGCGTTCAGCTGGCCTCATGCCACACGCTTGCTTCATAGCCACACCACCCTCATGTCTATTTATAGGTGCGTAATGGATGAGGAAGAACCGGAGGAACACACTGCAGAGGGTTGGCAGGGCTAGGCAGCGACTCTCTTTGAAAGTGTGGGCGATAGCCCACAATGCTGTTGAGAATGCATGATAAATTGACTTACGATCATCCTGTGCCACCTCCGCCACAAAATTGTCAGGAGCGGCAAACGTGGGCATAAAGGGGATTCAGGTGCCAGCACGTCTACACATCTCCACAATGCAGCAATATTGTGTGGGAAGCACGTGAGCGGGCCCAGGGTCAGGCTCAGTCCCAAGCTCCACCGTGTGTGACCCAAGGTGCCGCGAGTTACATAGCAATGGAAAATCCATGTGTCCCCATACATTTCATTCTGTGTAGGTGTTAGATAGCTCAACACCGCAATGGGAGATCTTTGAGTTCCTTGGGCTCGCCTATGCTGTCAGTGCACAAAAGATGGTATTACACACGAAGAAATCAGAGTGCCCAAACATGGCAGAGTTTTACCACGCCAAGGACCTCGGCCCACATTTCTGCTCTAGACAGTCAGTGTATTTGTGCCAGATAGGTAAAACACCGCGATGGGAAGTCTTTGTGCACCCACAGCATAGGCAGACCCCTGTAACATTTCTGTAGCAAGAGTATAGACAGACCCCAGTAACCCTTCTGTAGCAGGAGTATAGGCGGACCCCAGTAACATTTCTGTAGCAAAAATATAGGCAGACCCCAGTAGGATTTCTGTAGCAAAAATATAGGCAGACCTCAGTAACATTTCTGTAGCAAAAGTATAGGCAGATCCCTGTAACATTTCTGCAGCAAAGGTATAGGCAGACCCCAGTAACATTTCTGTAGCAAAAGTATAGGCAGACCCCTGTAACATTTTTGTAGCAAAAGTATAGGCAGACCCCAGTAACATTGGTGTACCAGGAGTATAGGTGAACACCTGTAAAAATGTGGTTACCAAGAGTATAGGCGAAGACTGGAAAAATTGGTTTGCAAACAGTATTGGCAATGGCCTGAAAAATTGGTGTACCAAGATTAAAAGTGTACCCCTGAAAAATTGCTCAACCGAGAGGGCAGGTGAAACCCACAAACATTTTTTGAAGATACAGTTCATTATTGGTTAATTTGTAACAAAGCTTGGAGGCAGCCCTCCGCAAAAATTGGTTTAAGTTTAACTTTTAAAACTTTAAAAACTGATAAAACTTTTAAACAGAGCATTTTGGGCCGCATAGAAATTGGCAGTTCAGCGTGATGACATGCTGTTTTAGGAGGAGAAGTAATAATATCCGAGAGGGATACACAAAGCTAATTCTCCCCTTTTTTGGGGTGATAGAGGATGCATTTTTCTCCTGTTGCAGCGAAAAGAATCATTAGGTTCTGCTGCTCTCTGCCGGTGGAGAAGAGAAGTCTGGGAAATCTAGCCTTTTTTCATCTTTATGAGTGTAAGCATGTCGGCGCTGTCAGTTGACAGGCGGATACACTTATCCGTGATGATTCCCCCAGCTGCACTAAACACACTCTCTGACAAGACACCAGCGGCAGGGCAGGCCAGGACCTCCAGGGCGTACAGCGCAAGTTGTTGCCACATGTCGAGCTTTGACACCCAATAGTTGTATGGAGCAGAGGCATCACGGAGGACGGTGGTACGATCGGCTACATACTCCCCCACCATCTTTTTACAGTGCTCCCTCCGACACAGTCTTGCTGGGGAGCTATAAAGCTGGCAACGGCCTTGGAGAGTGTGCCCCTGCCTGCGCTGGACATGCTGCCTGATCCCCACGCCTCCCCTGCTACTTGGCCCTCTGAACTGCGTATTCTGCCACTAGCGCTGTCAGATGGGAACTTTAGCATCACCTTTTCCACCAGGGCCCTGTGGTATTGCATCACTCTTGTACCCCTTTCCTCTTCGAGAATGAGAGTGGAAGGGTTCTCCTTATACCGTGGGTTGAGAAGGGTGTACACCCAGTAATCCGTAGTGGCCAGGATGTGTCTAACACGAGGGTCACAGGAAAGGCAGCCTAACATGAAGTCAGCCATGTGTGCCAGGGTCCCAGTATGCAACACATCGCTGTCCTCACTAGGAAGATGACTTTCAGGATCCTCCTCCTCTTTAGCCCATACACACTGAACAGATGAGAGGCAAGCAGCATGGGTACCCTCTGCAGTGTGGCCAGCTGTCTCTTCCCCCTCCTCCTCCTCCTCCCCACTGAGATATAGACATGAGGGTGGTCTGGCTATCAAGCAACATACTGCCATCCCCCATCTCCTGTTCCAACCGCAAAGCGTCGGCCTTTATGCTTAGCCGCGAAATTCTCAGCAGACAAAGCAGCGGGATGGTAACGTTAATGATTGCCGCATCGCCGCTCACCATCTGGGTAGACTCCTCAAAGTTTCCGAGGACCTGGCAGATGTCTGCCATCCAGGCCCACTCCTCAGTAAAGAATTGCAGAGGCTGACTACCACTCCGCCACCCATGTTGCAGCTGGTATTCCACTATTGCTCTACGCTGCTCGTACAGCCTGACCAACATGTGCAGCATAGAATTCCGGCGTGTGGGCACGACGCACAGCAGTCGGTGCTCTGGCAGCTGAAACCGATGTTTGCAGGGTCCTCAGGGTGGCAGTGTCCGTGGTGGACTTGCGGAAATGTGCTCAGACGCGGCGCACCTTGCCGAGCTGGTCAGACAAGTGGGAGTCATTTTTCAGAAACCACTGAACCACCAGATTGAAGGCGTGGGCCAGGCATGGCACATGGGTGATGCTGCCGAGCTGCTACCAGGTTACGGCTGTTGTCAAACACGACCATGCCCGGTTGGAGGCTCAATGGCGAAAGCCAGAGGTCGGTCTGCTCTGTCAGAGCCTGCAACAGCTTGGGGGCTGTGTGCCTCTTGCCAGCTAAGCTGATTAGTTTCAGCACCGCTTGCTGACGCTTGCCCACCGCTGTGCTGCCACGCCGCGTGCTACCGACTGCTTGCGACGTGCTCACACTTCTTAATTGAGAGGTAGAGGTGGTGGAGGAGGAGGAGGAGGGGGAGGGTTTGGAGGAGGTGGCATAAAACGCCGCAGATACCAGCACCAAGGTAGGACCCGCTATTCTGGGTGTGGGTAGGACATGAGCCGTTCCAGGCTCTGATTCGGTTCCAGCCTCCACTAAGTTCACCCAATGTGCCGTCAGGGAGATATAGTGGCCCTGCCCGCCAGTACTTGTCCACGTGTTCGTGGTTAAGTGGACCTTCCCAGTTACCGCGTTGGTGAGGGCACGATTTATGTTGCAGGACACGTGCTGGTGTAGGGCGGGGACAGCACACCGGGAAAAATAGTGGCGACTGGGGACTGTGTAGCGTGGGACCGCCGACGCCATCATGTTTTTGAAAGCCTCTGTTTCCACAAGCTTGTATGGCAGCATTTCCAGGCTGATTAATTTGGCAATGTGCACGTTTAAAGCTTGTGCATGCTGGTGGATGGTGGTGTATTTCTGCTTTCGCTCCAATGCTTGTGTTAGCGACAGCTGAACGCTGCGCTGAGAGACATTGCTTGATGGAGTGGAGGACGTTAGAGGTGAGGGTACCGGCCGGGAGGTGCTTGTGCCTGCGTCCTGGGAGGTGGATTGGATCTGTGTGGCAGGTTGGAGCACAGGGGAAGAGGCAGTGGTGTGACCCGGAGGCAGTGAATGGCCTTCGTCTCACCTTGTGGGGTGCTTGGCCATCATATGCCTGCACATGCTGGTGGTGGTGAGGCTGGTAGTGGTGGCTCCCCGGCTGATCTTGGTGTAACACAGGTTGCACACCACTGTTTGTTGGTCGTCTGCGCTCTCACTTAAAAACATCCACACCCTTGAACACCTAGCCCTCTACACGGAGGCTTGCCGCAAGGGGGTGCTTTGGGAAACAGTTGGGGGATTCTTCGCTCTGGCCCTGCCTCTACCCCTGGCCACTCTACTGCCTCTTCCAACCTGTCCTGCTGCTGCACTTGCCTCCCCCTCTGAAACCCTGTCCTCGGACAAGTATATGCAAAGAAGCAGCACTCCTATTTCCATAAGGCTGGGACACAGTCTTGGGATGCAACAGACACCAGGATATGGATCCAATCCCAAAAGCACAAAAATAGGACATGCCGCGGTTTGTTTGCCGCGCGACATTTCGCGCTGCCAAACCGCGGCCGTCTGCATAGGATTGCATTTGTTAACGCAATCCTATGCAGGCTTTGAGCGGCGGAAATCCCGCCGCGGGATTTCCGCTCGTCTGCAGGCGGCCTAAAACAGTAAAAAAAAGTCTATAAAAATTATATTATCATTATAGTATTATCCGCCAAAGCAAAACCTCCCGAAAAATGGCCCATTTTTCACATTACACCCACACTAAATAAAAATTTAAAAAAAACAACAACTTTCGGGCTTATTCACACGAGCGTATATTGGCCGCCATTTTCATGGCCAGCCGATATACGCTACCATCTGAGCTGTCTTTCCCTTTCTCTCCCCTCACCGGCTTTCTGCCTCTCTCCTCCCCTCCGGCTGTTTGCAATGGGAGGGGGCGGAGCTAAGCTCCTGTCCCCTTGTCCACGGCCAGCAATGGGACAGTCCTGCAAAAAGCTAGCCCTAGGAGCCTTTGACATGGATGGAAATTTTCCACCAGGATGCACCATAAGACACAGAGCTACTCAAGTCTAACTATGGATTTTGTTGTGAAATTGGAGACACATTTCAGCCATTTTCAATTCCGCATTAAAATCTGCAGGTAACCTGCAGAATCAACCGTGGCTTTCGGTGCATCCTGTGGGCTAATTCTGCCCATGTGAAAGACCCCATTTTGCTATATCGATGAAAGTTATAACTCTAGGAATGCAGATTTGAAAAAAAAATTAAAAACCTGAAAAATGGCTGTATTTAAACAGTTAAGGTCCCATATGCATTGTCTGAGGAGCAGGCCACAGCCTAGGAGACAATGAGGTAGAGTTTGGACCATGTCATGGTGGCTCTTCTGTCTCCACCCAGAAGGTAACCAGGGACACGTCCAAGGGGCCGAGGGCAGACTATTAAGTAGGGAAAACCCAACAGGGGTTTACCTGTAGTCCTTTTGTCACATGTGACACCACTGTTCCGTCCTTTGCAGTGAATTCTTGATGATGGAGTAAAGAGTCCACACACGCAGCGTTAAGTTTTAAAGGCAGAACCAGGAATGGTCGGTAAAGCCATTTACTTGTACCATGGCTTGCAAAACTTAGAATAGTCCTGAATAACTTTACATCCAATAGTAAAAGATACGGGTGCAGGAGAACATGTGGTGTGACAGGGAGGAAACACGGGAGGCCACAGGGACTCTCACAGGCCAAGTTATCTGTGGCTCTCTGTTCCTGGACACACTTCCACTCGCCAACTCTGTACCAGTACACACTCACTGTTTAGGGATTGCACTCAGCGCTACACATTGGTTTCACGCGGCCTTGCGGTTCCTCTTGATGATCTACATAGGGACTCGACAAGCTAGGCTCTGGACACACACAGCATCCTCTCTGCCTCTTCCATCTTCTTGGCCCACAGATTGAAGGTGTCTGTGTGCCACCAGGCTTCTGACTGGACAGCAAAGCACTGACAGAAGACTGATAGAAAAAGAGCAAAAAGATCACACTCGTGCACCTTACAACCAGATATGTAGGACAAGGTTGCATGACATACAAAAGATACATTTTCAGACATAACCCAGACAGTAACCCATTCAGTGCTGCAGCTATGCAATACACATCATATTCACTCACATGGAACACATCGAGGGCACAAGACAACACAGACCATCCAGAAAGTTTGGTACATTGACTTCTTCACACTACTCCATATAATTGGCAATATTATGTACATGTGTTGTAAGGATTCCTAATATGATGCCCATATGTGCACACCTTGGTAGAATTGTTCAAAATATGTTCCAAGAATATTGAATATTCATAGTAACATAGTATGTAAGGCCGAATGAAGACAATGTCCATCTAGTCCAGCCTGTTTATCCTCCTTTGTTGTTTATCCAGAAGAAGGCAAAAAAAAACCAAGAGCCAGGAGCCAATTAGCCCTTTTGGGGGAAAAATTCCTTCCCGACTCCCTAATGGCAATCAGACTAATCCCTGGATCAACCCCTAATAGTTCCAACCTGCTGTGTACCCGGATTAATCATTAACCTAAGATTTACATCCAGTAATATCCTTCCGCTCTAGAAAAACATCAAGTCCCCTTTTAAACTCCTCTATGGATTTGGCCATCACCACATCTTCAGGCAGAGAGTTCCACAGTCTCACTGCTCTTACAGTAAAGAACCCTTTTTCTGGGTTGGTGATGAAACCTGCTTTCTTCTGGACATAGCGGATGCCCTCTTGTTAGTCGTAGTCCTGTGTATAAACAGATCATGAGAGAGATCCTTGTATTGTCCCCTCATGTATTTATACATAGTTATTTGATGACCCCTTAGCCGTCTTTTTTCCAGGGTAAATAATCCCAATTTGGATAGCCTCTCCGGGTATTCCAGTCCCCTCATTCCATGTATTAGTTTAGTTGCCCTTCTTTGAACCCCCTACAGCACTGCAACATCTTTCCTGAGCACCGGTGTCCTGAACTGTACACAGTATTCCATGTGGGGCCTGACAAGTGCCTTATATAGTGGGAGGATAATGTTCTCGTCCTTCGCCCCTATAACTCTTTTAATGCACCCCAAGACTTTATTAGCTTTTGCAGCAGCTGACTGGCATTGGTTACTCCCGTTTAGTCTACAATCCACTAGTACCCCCAGGTCTTTTTCCATATCACTTTTCCCTAGCAGTACCCCATTTAGTGTATATTGGTGACATCCGTTTCTCCTGCCCATGTGCATAACCTTACATTTATCAACATTGAACTTCATTTGCCATTTTTCTGCCCAAGCCCCCAGCCTATCTAGGTCCGTTTGTAGCTGAACATTGTCCTCCATTGCATTGATTATTTTGTATAATTTTGTGTCATCTGCAAATATTGATATTTTACTGTGCAGCCCCTCTATCAGGTCATTGATGAATATATTGAACAGAATGGCGCCTAATACTGAGCCCTGTGATGCCCCACTAGCAACGGTGGCCCAATCAGAGTGCGAACCATTTATTACCACCCTCTGCTTTCTATCTCTGAGCCAATTCTTTACCCAGATACACACGTTTTCACCCAATCCGAGCTGTCTCATTTTGTATATCAGCCTATTATGAGGCACGGTGTCAAATGATGTTCATGATGTTATCTAGAATATTTAGAGAAATGAAAAATTGAACACAAGACATTCATCATAAAATTATATTTATGAAATCACTGCAAAATGTAATAAACTGTTTTGTGATTAATTGGGATTCTGCCATCAACCCTTGTCCATATGCTATACGAACTACACACAAGCAAAAATATACCCAGAACTATAAATAGTAAGATGAATGTATCTTGCATATCAATTACTAACAAAACCCCTGATGGCAAAAACACCCCCAAATGGTAGAAATGCACTCATATCCAGTAAAACTAAGGCCGGACTCACATCCCCATATGTTTATCACGTATTACGTGGCCTCTGTACGCTTGTGTGATATGTGGTAACTCACAGACAATCAATTGCATTGCCTTATGTAGTTCCGCTCACATTAGCATGTCAGAATAGTGTAACATGTGAGCGCAAAAAAACGCAGCATGTTCTGTTTTGCCTTGTATATACGTGAGTTAGAGCCCGTTTCCCTCTATGGGCACGTATGTACACTCGCCCATATGCAATGTAATTGCGTGTGGGTGGTGGGTATATGAATCATTGTTAAGCGATGGCATGGGAAATATAAACGAAAAAAACCGGTGTACCGTGCATGACAGCTTGCAAAAGTATGCAGTCATGCACAGTACAATTTTGCCACCATACGCACGGTCACGGTTAGCTCCACAGCTGTAAAATTCTGTGGGAGACCTGCAGTGGTTTACGCTTGTAGTGGCCCAGAACATCATCCTGGGTCTTTCCATAAATGTCATACATGTTTGTCCTATGCAGATGCACTGTGCAAAGCCTGTCTTGTCAATTCCAATGTGTGTGTTGCACAGCTGCGGTGCTTGAGAGGTTAATTCCAATTAAATCATTGCCTGTGTGTAAATGTCTGAGTTTAAATGTATCAGTCTGTCATGTGGTATGAGTGAGGATATAAATAGGAGTGTTTTCCCGCTGGAAGCAGATATTACGGACCAAGAGGTTGCGGCAGTAATTAAAGACCTGAAAATGGGCAAAAGTCCGGGACCAGACGGTTTTACCCCACGATTTTATAGGGTGTGTGGGGATTTGTTGGGCCCTATGCTAACAAAGTCATTCACCGCTATATCCAGGGGGTGTCCTTTCCCCCCGCAGGCACTCCAGGCCATCATTACGGTGTTACCTAAACCAGGGAAGGACCCTCTCGAATGCAGTAATTATCGTCCTATTTCCCTCCTAAATTTAGACACCAAAATTTTCTCCAAAATTATAGCCACTCGGTTACAGCCACTTGTTTCATCTCTAATTCACGGAGATCAGGTGGGTTTTGTGCCAAGCCGCGAAGCTCGGGACAATACTCTCAGAACTTTCTCCATCATATTGAGGGCGTAGAAATTGGGAAATTCACTCAGCTTATTAACTGTTGATGCGGAGAAAGCATTCAACAGGGTCCACTGGGGCTTCTTGGAAGCGACGCTACATAGGATAGGTCTGGGTGACCGAGCGAGGGAATGGATTATGGCCCTGTATAGGAACCCCTCAGCTAGAGTGAGGGTTAATGGATCCCTGTCACAACCGCTGCAGATAAGAAACAGGACCAGACAGGGTTGCCCTCTCTCACCTACACTTTACATTCTGGTCATGGAATCACTGGCAAATGCCCTGAGAAATAATCCTGATATTAGAGGGTTTAAGACGGGGACTTCGTCCCAGAAACTGGCCCTATTTGCAGATGACCTCTTAATCTATATGACCAATCCCAGAATTGACCTCCCTAATATACTCAAAGAATTTGAACAATTTGGTAGATTAAGTAATTTTAAGGTCAATGCGCATAAATCTGAAATTCTGAATGTCACGCTCCCACTAGAGGAAGTGTCCCAGCTAAGTAAATCCTTTCCCTTTAAATGGCGCGGCAATAATATTAAGTATTTGGGAATTATTATATCTTCAAACCCAGATCAGCTGTATGAACTTAACTATATACCGGCGCTATCTAAACTAAAGAAGGATTTACAACAGTGGCGGTCCATTAAGATGTCATGGTTTGGTCGAATCAATGTCTTAAAGATGGATTCTCTTCCTAGATTCCTTTATTTGTTTCAGACCACTCCTATTAAGCTCCCTAGGAAGTATATGCTTACTATTAGAAGAGAAATAACAAAATTTGTCTGGGGGGGGGGGGGGGGGGGGGTCCAAGCCGCGATTAAAATTCAAAACACTATCCAGAACAAAAGACACAGGAGGAACGGGCTTACCCAACTTTGATCTATATCACAAAGCAGCGATTTGCAAGTGTGTCCTGGATCTCCTACACAATAGGAGTACTAAAAGGTGGGTGACCATGGAACAGGATTTTTCACCAGGGCAGGTGCTAGGTATTTTTTGGATACCCGGGGGAGAAAATAGGAAGAAACTGAACCTATCACCCCTCATGACAAAAATTCTGAGTATATGGGATGGTTTCGCAGAGAAGAAGGGTCTAGTGTCACGCCCAGGACAACTTACACCTTTAACAGGAAATCCCGGGCTACCAATTCCAACAGATGACCGCTCTCTGCTGGCCAAATTGGGGGTTACGACACCTCGTATCAGAGATTTACTGGAGAATGGGAACATGAAAACACTACAAAGCATTTTGGGACCTGGGGGACCAGTGAACGGAGCATGGTTTCAGTACCTCCAAATTTGTAGTTATGTCCGCTCCCTGGGCACAATGGGACAACTGAGTAGGCCCTTGACCAGGTTTGAGGAGTTGTGTGTGGCAGCTGATCCACCTAAAGCTGAAATCTCTAGCTCATACCGCATCTTGCTAGCAGAGGAGACAAAGGACGAAAAAGTGGGGTTTAAATCGCACTGGGAAAGGGAGTTGGGGCACCCAATATCAGACAGAGATTGGGTAAAGGCATTAACTTTAACACATAAATTATCTATTTCCAACAAACTTCAGGAAACAAACTACAAACTGATCTCTCAATGGTATAGAGTTCCATCTAAATTAGCCAAGATATATCCACAGCAAACAGATAGATGCTGGAGATGCCTAGTAGAGGAGGGTACTTTCCTCCACACATGGTGGTCGTGCCCTTTGATCCATAGTCTATGGACAGATGTAAATAAACTTTACAACGCACTGACGCATGCTGGGATCACCTTCTCCCCTGAGCTGGCCCTTCTGTCGATTTTCCCGGGTTCCATCTAAGGCGCAAGAAAAGGATTGCTAAGATTTTTCATTCTGGCCATAAGACAGGTAATCCCGAGGTTATGGAAATCAATAACACCCCCATCCAGAGTACTTTGGTTGGAATCTGTGGACACGCTGAGGCAATTAGAAGAAACCATAGCTACAGACGACAACAGATTTCAAAAGTATTATGCAACCTGGGCGGTATGGCTAACAATACGTTCTTCCAGTCGACTTAGTGACTGGCTCCTTAGAGGGGAAATTAACCCTTAAACCAGTAAGAAACTAGCAAAAGATTACATAATTAGGGCGGGCGGCCCGACCTGCCGAACACAGAGAAGCCTTTCTTTTCCTTTTTTTCTTCTCTTCTTTTTTTTCCTTTTCAATTTTCTCTATCTTTACCTTGAATACTTGATGGCTTTCGCTACTCTATATCCTGATACTTTATACCTGCACAGGACCTCCTCAAACTATTTTGTTGATGTTGGATATAGTTCTATATAAGGAAGATTCGATACTCATATAGTGAAAGTTATATGAACAAAAATTATTTTTCTATTTTTTTGATGTGACTATGTGTAAGAAGCTGTTCTTATTGATTGATTGTACGATCAAATAAAAAGTGTTTGAACCATAAATAGGAGTGTTTGAGAGCGGGGAAGCGGTCCATCTTCATAGGGTTCCATCTGCCGTGGCAGTTCCTGTCCTAACACAGAGCCACATGGAAGCACCTTCACCTTCCATGTAGATGAAGATGGAAGAGGAGGAGAGATATCCCGTAGCAATTGGAGTCTGGATGTGAGTGGAGTGAGTCCCTAAAACCGTTATAGAGAGCATCCCAGATTAATTCTGTGTATAGAGACCCATCATACAGGTACCAATTCACATCACAAGTTTTCCTATGCCGCCGTCCAAAATCAGGATCACCCCATAGAGGGACGCTACTGAGACACACCCACGCACCTGCCATGTGGGGTGCTAATCCTTTGAGTAATTGCTGCCAGAATGTCTGTGGAGTGACCCCCCCCCCCCCTACCTTTCTTCCTCCTGGAGTGCTCCCAGTCCAGGAGCGGTACCTGACAGAAAAACCAGACTGTGGGACTAGTTTAATCCTGTGTATCCTCCCTGATCTCTAAGCTCTGTTCTACTTGCACTTTGAGGAATTGTACCTGCATTGCTGTGAATAATTGTTTTGCCAAAGTTATTTCAAGTAAAGTTATACCGGGCCTTAACCATTCCTGGGAACCCAAGGTACGATACACAAGTGTCTGTGTTTATTCTCCGCCATGTAGCATACTAGTGTGTGGGAACGGTGGCGTCACGAGTGATAAGTAGTACTACCCGCATCTTCCCACTTATTGGCATTTCCTATCCTAGGGGTGTCGAAGGTGGTCTGCAATCCTGCTCTGGCCTTGGTTACGTGTCATCCCACTGGGAACAGAGATTGGTAAGTGCCGCCCTGATAAGCCAACATTTAACCCTCCCAGCTCTTTACGTTAGTCAAGTGTCCAGGGTACCTCTATGGGGTGTTGCACACTCATGGCTGTGTGAGCCTAGCCTAAAGAGTTATTGCTTCGCACTGCGCTTCATCTGGGGGTAACACTCAGAATGTGGTCCTAATAAATTAAATACTCAAAAAGTATCCAACCTTAATTTTTTGTTTGTAAACAAATGAAGCTAGGGCGGCGTGGTTTGGTGACTTAAAGCTTGGTGACTCCCAAGTGGAAACAATCCGCAAGATTCAAAAGGCCTTTGGGGACGAAGCAATGGGCACCACACAGATAAAGGAGTGGTACAACTACTTCAAAGAGGGGCGCACATCAGTGGAGAGTCAGTCTCCCTACTCTCCCAACGGCTCCATGTGACTTTTGGCCTTACCTCAAGCTAAAAATGCCCCTGAAAAGAACGAGATTTCAGTCCAGAGAAGACATTATGCCGAATGCGACGGACCAGCTATGCGCCATCTCGAAAAAGGCATTTCAGCACTGCTTCTTCAGTGACAGAAGCGTTGGGAGAAGTGTGTGGCTGCTCACAGGCCAACTTTGAAGGAGATTAGTATAAGCTTGTTGTATACAAATATTTTTTATGACTAAAGGTTGGATACTTTTTGAACACCCCTCGTATATATTAGCAAATTAAAAGCTACTTAACCTACCTGAAAAAAAAAATGATGGCGTCCCTCCTGCATGGCAAATAAGTATAATGGATACTACAAAATGACATCAGTATAAATGCCAAAACACCCTAATTTACAAGTGCCTCCATCTGACACATAGAGGGGAGAAAATGGTGCCAGCGCTATTACACAATCACATTGCGATGCACACATCACAAGTATGGATCCCCTTCAGATGTATAACGAAAGGAGTATAGCACCCACGTCATGATGTAATAGTGCAGTGACCTGCAACTCCCAAAGATGGCTTATGAAAGTGCCCATATTATTGGCCAATTCTTAAGGCTTAGAAGAATTAGTTCAAACTATGATACCTTTTGAGAATCACACAAAGATCTTAGGTCGAAGATTTAGAGAGGCTATAACAGTCAATCTATCCATCAGGGTGATAAAAGGGCCAAGAAAACCAGAAGGGTGACTTTTCGTTATCTGCATAATCGTTCAGTCAACTGAATGATATTGTAGGTTTTCTTTCCCTGTACAACTACCACTATAAAGATCTGAGAATGGTTTTCATGCCAGATCAAGTGTTGCATCAATATCTTTCTGTGAAACCATCAATAACGTATCCTAGAACCATAGAATCCAACGCTACCATTCTATGATCCAAGAATCTGAGGGATCTTTTTGGTGCGGAGTTATTATCCAGTTAAATCTACATAGTAACATAGTTTGTAAGGCCGAATGAAGACCATGTCCATCTAGTCCAGCCTGTCATCCTCTTGTGTTGTTGATCCAGAGGAAGGCAAAAAACCCCAAGAGGCAGGAGCCAATTAGCCCTTTTGGGGGAAAAATTCCTTCCCGACTCCCTAATGGCAATCAGACTAATCCCTGGATCAATCCCTAATAGTTCCAACCTATGCGGGGATGATGACTCGTGAACTTAAGTAGAGATGGATGCAGTACCACTTTTTAAAAGTGAGGCAACTGATGAAAACTCATCTGGAACCAGAAACCAGGGATCCAATCTAGAATCATAAAAGTAAGACATGAAAGCCTTCAAGGTGCAAAATGTAAGTCTTTGTTCCTCCAAGGACATAACAGCAGCAATGTTTCGACCAGAAGGTCTATGGTTAACAAAGTATTTTTGGCAAGCTGAAACCTATTCCTAATCACTCTCTTCTCCAGGTATAAGAGCAGCAAGAGAATACACTTATTTTGGCAAGCTGAAAACTATTCCTAAACACTTTAAGATTCATCACGAATGTGATGAGACATTTTTTTTATTTGCTTGGAATAGACCTAGTCCTGATTATTGCAAATAGTGGACAATGGAAGAGAATATTGGCTTAAAAGCAGATAAATCCATATATTGGATATGGTCTATCTAAAGGGACTCAATGAAACAATTTGTTCTACATCTCTTCTCTCAGTTTATTCCTTTCCCCATCATTTGACTCATGTAGGGTTGAGAATTGTTGATAGATTATAATTTAAATTCTTCCTCTGGTCCGGGTTATAAAAGCTCCTTTTTGGATTGTAGTGTTTTTTTTTCTTATTCCTTCTATTACTACTTTTGGGAACGCTATCTTTTCTCCTTGGGGAGAGCACCAAGAAGGTGAGTGAGTGAGGAAACTTATAAGGCCATTCATGCTCCTCTGGGTAATATGCAAATAAGGGAGATAGAACAATACCTCTGCAGTGCCACCTATTGAAAGGCAGAATTCCTGCAAGTCAATGTTGGACTCTTTATCACAATGTTATCATACTGTGATGTGGGATCTGCCTTCCTTTTATTATAAAGCCTGGGGCAATCTACGTGATGTGGTTGCGTCACGACCTTGGTGCCACGTTTGTAACAGATGGTTCTGTACTTCTTAATGTGCATCTGAGTGATGTATGCTTGTTATGCGTGCATCATAACCCGATTGCATCATGATGCTGGCACAGAGTTGGCCCTTTTATGTTACATTTGAAACGTTTTGTCGTTTGTACTGACACCATTTCACAATATCCATTACACTTATTTAACATATTGGAGAAACCGCATCATTTTATTCAAGCGTGTTAAGTAGCTTCTGATTGAGTAATACTACATTGAAATGATTAGCAACACATCCTGGATGAAGCCCTGTGTAAAATGTGCATTGGGGAGCAGCACCTCTTTGGTCTGCATACGGGTTACCGATTTATTATGTCTATATTGCGTTCTTTAATTATTTTATTACTTAATGTGGATTTGATGAATTGGTGTTTTTGCTACCCATGTTGTATTTTTAATTGATATGTAATTATTATAAAGATCATGTATTCATATTACTATTTATTAATAATAACCATCTTTTTTTTTTTTTAAATTTGTCTTTATTAAACAGGTTAAAACATACATTCAGTGTTCTCGTAGTTTTGCAGGATTTTTCTTTGTTTCTTGTATCAACCTGCATTTTTTGTATTTTTATAAAACATAAAATAAAACATTAAATCAAACAAACTATACATATTAAATCAAAACTTTTGACCCACTTTGACCACAAGTTTTTGTTTTTTTGGTCTACTGACCTGTTTGTTGAGGATCTGCAGAACTTTGTGGAGGCCCCGCACGGCTACGGCACGGTCTGTGTTTCACCCTAGATAGGTATGTCTCCTATTGCCACCTGTTCCTGGAACCAGCAAGTATAGTGGAAGGAGCTTCTCAGTCTATCTTTTACCCTTTGTGGTAATAATTGAATGAAACTCCCCCAGGTTTCAAAGAAGGCTTGTACCTTTTTTTCTTTAAAAAGCGATGTTTCTGCCCAGTCCATTTGAAACAGAAACGCTAGCTTGTCCAGGAACAGTCTAAATGGAGGCCCTGTTGGTTGTATCCATGTCTGTAAAATGGCCTTTAGTCCTGCCGCTGCTATGAAGTGCAGTAATTTCCTGACACCCCTTGAGCAGTGATAAATTTCGGGATCTAAATAGCCAAGTATTGCCCATGTTGGTTCTTGTGGGCAAAAGTTCGTCAGGTGTGTTTTTGTGTAGTCGCCTATTCGTGTCCAAAATTCCTGTATTGAGGGGCATGTCCACAAACTGTGGTATAGGTTTGCGTGTGGTGCTTGACATTTGAAGCAGTTTGAGGTATTGTAAATTCCTATGTGGTATCCTCTGCTTGGGGTTAGGTATGATCTATGAACAATTTGCAATCTCATCTCTAAGAACCTGGCCGATGGTAAATACCTATGTGCCGAGGTTAGGGATTTCATTATCAGTGTCAGTGTGAAATCGGGGTTGTCCGTGGCCCATTTGCCCACCCCCGGATCAATATCCTCCTGCTCTCTCATATTTCTTATTGCCCTGTATAGCTTTGAGATCATGCCCCGCGGACCCGTTTTCCTGGTCATCCAAGTGTCGCCTGTTTGTACCCAATCAGGTTCTTGTAGTCGTGGTATGAGTTCTGTGATGTAATGTCTGACTTGCAGGTACGAGAATAGTGGAATTCGGAGTTCGGGGTATTTTTGTTTCATTTCGTCGTGTGTTAAAACTCGTCGTTCTCTTATGTGTAATAGTTTATCTATAGTATGTATTCCTTGGGCCCCCCATTCCCTACATATATTGTGGGGATTACCGTCCTGGAAATTGGGGTTGTTCATTAGTGACAAATACAGTGATGTTTGTGGCGATGTTTGGCTATCTTTGCGCAGTTTATTCCATGTTTTCCAGGCCGTCAGTATCAAGGGATTCTTTTTAGTTTTTTCTGGGAGTTCTGCATATGTGTGATGGAGGATATTCTGGAGTTGTGTTGCGCCGACCATCTCTTGTTCAAGTGGTCTGTTTGTGAAATATGACTTATCGTGAATCCAGTCGTGGATGATTCGCGCCTGGGCTGCTAGATTGTAGTCCCTGAGATTAGGTAAGTTAGTTCCTCCGTTCTCTCTATGTTTCTGTAGCGCTTTGAGCGCAATACGCGGTCTTCTTCCCCCCCATATAAAGTTCCTATATAGGTAGTTTATTCTTTTTATATCTTTTAGTTTTAAAAATATGGGTAGCGAGTGTAGGATGTATAATAAGCGGGGAAATTCTATCATTTTTATTAGGCTTATCCTTCCCAAGAAAGAGATCGTGAAGTTTTTCCATATGTTTAGGGTAGTTTCTAGTTTTTTGATGTGGGGTTCTATATTTGTGTTATATAGTTTGAGTGGGCTTCTTGTGATTTGTACCCCCAAGTATTGTATAGCATGTTTTTCCCACTTGAATGGATATTGTGTTGACCACGGGGGTTTGGCCGGTCCTCTGAGAAGCAAAGCCTCTGTTTTGTCTAGATTTAAAGTGTAGCCCGAGAGTTTACCGATTTTCTTGATTTCTTGTAATATGGGGGTTAGTGTTTCCCTGGGGTTATTTATCACCAATAGGAGGTCGTCTGCAAATGCTTCAACTTTTATCTTAGTACCACCGCAGGTCGCCCCTGTAAAGAGTGTCGTTTGTGTCAGGTATCTAAGTAGGGGGTCTATTGATAGATTAAATAACAGTGGTGAGAGAGGGCACCCTTGTCTGGCTCCTCTAAATAAATCTATGTTGGGGGTGTTAAGGCCGTTGACTGTGAGGGTGGTAGTGGCGTTCATTTGCGTCGTGTCTATGTAATTCGCAAAGATCTGTCCAAAACCTCTTTTTTCCAATATTATGTTTAAGAATGGCCAGGCCATCTTATCGAAGGCTTTTTCTGCGTCCAGACTCAGTAACATCGTAGTCTGGCCCTCGGGGTTTTGTGCTGCCACCGTCGCCGCTATGGCGGCTCTGATGTTCTTTAGAGCACTCCTCCCCTGTGTAAAGCCTTTCTGTGCTGGGTCTAGTATGGATGGGAGGATTAGCTGGAGTCTGTTGGCTAGTATCTTGGACAGAAACTTGTAATCACAGTTTAGCAGTGCTATTGGTCTGTAGGATCTTGGGTCTGTCAGGTCCTTGTTTGGTTTGGGAAGCAGTATCGTTCTCGATGTTCCAAAGTCTTCTGTCTGTGTGTTGTGTGTGTATATTGTGTTGTAGAGTTGAGTCAGGACTGGCACAATGTCTGCTATTAGTATTTTATAATATTCTGCGGAGAATCCGTCGGGGCCCGGTGTTTTCCCCCCTTGTGCTGTTGTAATCGCCTCTCGTACCTCCTCCTCGTGTATGTCGGCGTCTAGTAGGGATTTTTGCTCTTCTGTTAGTTTTGGTAGATTCACGGATTCTAAGAAGTTATTTATGTCTTGTACGTTTGTTGGTTCTGCCCTATATAGATTTTCGAAGTATTCGTGCAGTATTTGAGCCACCTCTTCTTGTTTTGTTGTAAGACTATCCCCATTAATATGTCTTAAGATCAATATTGGCTTGTGTGGCTGTCTTTGTTTGGACAAATTGGCTAGCAAGCGTCCCGTCTTATTACCCCACCTGTAAAATTTGTTTTTTGTTAATTGGTTTTGCCAGTGTGCGTGAGTGTGTACAAACGTATTTAGTAGGTGTTTCGCTGTAAGAAGGGTTTGGTATGAGTTGTCATTGTGGGAGTTCGTATGTTCCTTTTGTGCTTCTAGGAGGGAATGATGTAGTGCCTCAAACTCCGTTTGGAATTTTTTCCTCCTATGGGACAAGTAGCTTATGATGTGGCCCCTCATCACTGCTTTTGAAGCCTGCCAGAATAGGTTTGTGTTGTCTATATGCGCATTATTGTCGTCTGCGTAGTTGTTCCAGTGGATTTTCAGGTATGCTCTAAAGTCCTCTGATTCCCATAGGAATGAGGGGAAGCGCCATATTTTGGTTAGCCTTTGCGGGGTTCTCAGTTGTAGTCTCATTACTATCGGTGCGTGGTCGCTAAGGGATATTGGGTGAATTTCCGATTGGTAGTGGTATTCAAAAATGCTGTTTGATATTAAGAAGAAGTCTATGCGTGAGAATGAGTGGTAGGCGTTGGAGCAGCATGTGTATTCTTTGCTAGTGGGGTTCAAGAGTCGCCATGGGTCACATACACTGAGTTGTTCTTTAAGTGTTAGTAGTGCATGTGTGGTTGAGGTTGCTTGGGTAGATGGTCCCGTTCTGTCTAGTGTTTCGTCTTGTATGCTGTTAAAATCGCCCCCCAGGATTATTCTGTCGCTTAGATATGGTTGTAGTTTTTCTATTAGTGTGACATAAAATGCTGGTTGGTCAGTGTTGGGGGCATAGACGTTCACCAAGGCGTACGTTTGTTCATCCATTTTCATTCTCACTATTAGGTACCTTCCCTCTGGGTCCGCTATGCTTTGCAGTATTGTGTGTGGCATATTTTTTCTGGTCAGGATGGCTACCCCTCGTGACGCTGATGTGTGTGAGGCTGTGTAACATGCGTCTATCCATGGTGCTCTCAGTTCTCCCTTCCCCTCTTTCTTCCAGTGTGTTTCCTGCAGGAATATTATGTCTGGCTTGTATCGTTTTAGATGTGTCAGTACTTTTTTCCGTTTAATGGGTGTGTTAAGTCCGTCTACGTTCCAAGATAGTGTTTGTATTGTGGTGGGTGTTTGGTATTCTGTTGTTTCTAAGTCTCTAGGCATGTTGGTAAGTGTAGTTTGGTCATAGTTACCGTAGTTTTTGCCTCTTTTTTTTTGTCGCATCCCTCGGTCCCAGCGAGCCGCGGATGCAACTGGATGTTGATCGTGCCGTGCCTGCGGGGCCTCCTGATCCTCCTAGTGGTCCATTTTTTAAAGGTCAGATGGGTCGGAAAAAAAGAAAAAAAAATGAAAAATGTGAGAAACATAGTAATAATAAACATGTAAACTTTAAACATCTATTTCGCCTTTTCTTTTTGCGTGGCGAGCGCCACATCCACTGTATTTGGGACAGGATTGTAATAAAGAGCAACAGTACAGTTCCTTTTTTTTCATTCTTTTTCAGCCTTGTTCTCCGTTCCCCTCCATCTGTAGGTGTCTTCTTGCTTCCTCCGGGGTATTGAATATTAAGGATTTGTTACCGTCTTGTATCCGGAGTTTTGCTGGGTACAGCAATTGGAAGCGTGTGTTTCGTTCGTGCAAGCTTTGGCAGATCGGGGTGAACAGTTTGCGCTTCTGTGACACCGCCACCGAGAAGTCTTGGAACAGCAGGATCTTTGCCCCTTGTATTATCAGTTCTCCTTGTCGTCTGTAGGCTCGTAGAATTGTTTCTTTTGTTGTCCAGTGCATATATTTTGCTATCACTGGGCGAGGTCTGCTTCTGTTGTTACGCCCATCCCCTGGTGGGCCGATTCTGTGGGCTCTTTCTATTGTTAGGGGGTCATTGGATATATCGATCTGTAGCGCTTGCGGTAGATCCGTGGTTAAGTAGGCTATAAGCTGGCTGTTAGATACTGTCTCCGGTATTCCCACGAAGCGGAGGTTATTGCGACGGTGTCTATTCTCCAGATCGTCGACTTTTTCCCGGAGCATTTCAGTTTCTGTCTGGCTTCTTTGTAGCGCGGTTTCTAGCGTTGTGATAGTCTGTTCTATGCTCTGGTTTTTTGTTTCTAATTCTGTCAGCCTTTGGGTGTTATCTGTTATTTGTGACATTGCTGAGTTTATGGATTTGTGCAGCGCCTCAAGTCTGTTATCAAATAAGGGGAGAAGCATTTTTGAGACCTCTTGTGCCACTAGTGTCGCCTGCGTCATTTCTGCACTGTTCGTTGGTTGTTCGTTAGTTTGTATAGAAGAAGTGTCCATTGCTTCGTAGTCAGAGCTTGGTGAAACCGCAGCGCGTGGTGGAGTATTTTTTGAAGGGGATGCAGATTGATGCGCAGTCTTACTCTCCTTTTCCTTGATGTTTTTGACGGGTCTACTTTTTTGTTTTCCACCTGTGGTTGTTTTGTCTATGTCTGACTGGCGGGTTGCTCGTGTTGGGGTGCCTGCACTTCTTTCGTTTAGATATTTGTCCATTTTTCTTTAATGACTTCTCGGTGTCGAGTGTTTTGTGCGAGTTTGTTGTATTAGAAGTTGTTTCCTGTTTCGGGTTGTTGGTGGTTTATTTTTTGTTGTGGATGTGGCTTTTTATCCTAGATCTATTTGTTCATGTCTTTTTTGTTTAGTGTCTTTATATCAGGTCCCGGCTTTTCCTTTGCTATTTCTGTCTTGTTTTCCTTCTTTCCCACTTTCCCAGTGTTTTTTGTCTTGTTTGGATATTGTTTGTGCTTAGAGTGGGCTTCGGGTAGATTTCGGGGGGAGGGCTATGTTTTCCTGTAGTTTTTTGTTTGTGTTCCCGGTTTTGAGACCCTTTCTTTTATGTCTGTTATGATGCTTGGGGTTTTCCCCTACTGTGGCTTCTATTCGGCTCCTCCCCCTGACTCTTATAACGGGCGGGGTTTGTCTCTGACGTCACGGCCTCAAATCTAGGCCGCGGCTTCAAGCGCCGCTAGGCCGCAACGTTCCGGCTGCTCCCCTGTAGGATCGCCGCTGCAGGGATGTCCCTTGGGCCGTTCGGAAGCCTCCCAGGGCTTCACTTCCCGTCTGGCGCTGAGTGGGGGCCTTGTCTGTTGGGGTGTGGGGTCGCAGCCTCTATCGCCGTCCGGCCTCTACCGCTGTCTGGCCCCGGCTCTCTGGCGGCCCCCCGATGTGTCACCTTACCCTCGGTGGGGCTCCCGTGCCTCTCCGCTGCTCCCCGAGGCTCTCACCCTCCTTGCGGCCCGGTCGGCGGTGGTCGCGGCTCACGCGGCCGGAAATCTAGGCCGCGGTCTCAGGTGCGGCCTATATCGCGGCGCCGCGAGTGCTCCCGGTGCGCCTCTGGCAGAAGTCGGCGGGTCCGCGCGCCCTTCCGGATACCCTCCAGGCAGGTAAGATCCCGGTGGCTGTTGGGGTCGGGGTCTTGTTGTTCTTCCCGGTCGCGTCCCGCTCCTTCTCTCCTTTTCCCGCGGGTCGGATCGGGTGGTTCGCCGGGGGCTTTCCGAGTACCCCTCGGATGTGGGGGTCCTCCGCCGAGCAAGCAGGGGAGATGTCCGTCCCCCGCAGCTGCTTTTTTTGTGGGTCACCAGAGGGTCCCGGTGTCTCTGGGAGTTGTATCGCAGAAGCTCTGAGAGACACGTCCTGCTCCCTCTGTGTCCTGGGCGGAAGTCGCGATTTCTATATTTAATGTTCCCTTATCATATTTGCGGCTGCCAAAATCAAGCTGTTTCAGAGTAGAGCAATGTAGAAAGCCGAGGCTCGTAAGACTCATAACCATCTTTAATTGTAGAGCGCCAACTTATTCCGCAGCGCTTTCAAGCATGGGAGAACACAGACAAATACAACAATTACATGTGATATACAATTTATAGCTCTGTATATATTTTTGTTTGCCTATCATTGATTATTGGAATGCACAGACTTTGTACTCTATGTACCGCAGGCCCTTTTTCTTTGGGTGGCTTCTAGAGTTGAGCGAACATACTCTGCCGAGCTTGATGCTCGTTCGAGCATTAGCGTACTCGATCGTGCTCATTACTCGAACGAGCATCACGCCATGTTCAACCCCACCCCAGTTTTTGGCTCCTCCCTGTTGTGACGTGCCTGTTTTGTCCCCTCCTCGCCGCGACACAGTGCGCGTCATTGGCAAATTTTTTTGGCTGGCGAGAGAGAGATGAACCTGGGGGAAATAAAAAAAGCTCAGGACCCGGCATCCCACATACAAAAATGCTCGAGTCTCCCATTGTAGTCAATGGGATTCGTTACTCGAGTAGAGCTCTCGAATTTTACGAAAAGCTCGACTCGAATAACGCGGACTCCAGCATTTGGGTGCTCGCTCATCTCCAGTGGCTTCCTGTGCCATATGAGCCATAGTAGAGAGCAGCTAACAAGCAGCAGTTGTAACTCTGACGAACCTGAGCCTTCCTCAAATGGCATGGCTGGTCATTCCGTGGTACAAGAGAGCAGACCGTCTTCCTGTATGTCCATATGGCTGCTGTAAATTTTCCTGAATAGTTATATAAAGAAAACAAAATTTTAAAATACAATATATGAAAATAATAAAATTCAAAAAAAATTGGGGCAGATTTATCAAAACTGTTTAAAAGAAAACTGTATTTGTTACCCATAAGAAAAAAACCACAATGCAGCCTTTTTTCCCCAATAGTTTATGAAATGCAAGTGGCACCGTGATTGGTTACTGTGGGTACCAAAGTTATTCCCCGTAAGCAGACCAGTGGAGTATGAGTAGAGGTAAGGAGAAGGGGGTGGATAGTCCAACAATGCACAAGGAAAATATAAATTGTAGCTTCAGCAAATACTTGATTTTTCCATGTTCTATGTAAAACGTGGACAATTATTTGAATTCCTTGGAGACTTAAGGATCTTTTATATGAGCAAATGAGCTGGCTGGACCTATCCAAGTGCTGTGTGCAATGCAGTGGCCCGGTTTGGTATTGCAGATTGATGTATTCTGCTATCTTCCTCTGTCCCATAGAAGAAAACAGTGGTGGTCACGCTTGCGCACCAACGTTACATTCTCATGGAGGATTTTGGCCGCGCAGATCTCGATCGCTGGAGGTCTCTGTGGTGAGACCCTCAGCCATCCAGGGAACAGGCAGATGTGTTTAGACCTTGTTAGCTGAGTGAGTAAAATAGGCCTGTGTTAGAGACCTTGCTGTAAACAGATCTCATTAACATTTAGGTTAGTGAAAGAGTGGGAGAAAAAGATGTACATATTAGAAAGGTACAAGTAGATGAGTTCAGCAGATATATTCAGAAATGGAATCACTTATCTTCAAGATCTTGATGGTGGCTTTTAGAGAAAATCAAATTAAGTATAATGAAAAGGTTTCCTTAGTAATAAATGCTATCCAAGGTACAGCAAATAGTAGGTTATTTACTGTGTACCTTAACCCCTTAGGGCTCATGTCCACGGGCAAAATATGATTTAGGATCCGCAGCGGATCTCCCGCGTGCGGATCCGCATCCCATAGGGATGCATTGACCACCCGCGGGTAGATAAATACCCGCGGATCGTCAATAAAAGGGATTTAAAAAAAAATGGAGCATGGAAAGATCCGGACCATGCTCCATTTTCGTGCGGGTCTCCCGCGGGGACGGCTCCCGCGGGCTTCTATTGAAGCCTATGGAAGCCGTCCGGATCCGCGGGAGACCTAAAATAGGAATTTAAAGTATTTACCATCCGGCGCGGGCGGGGAAGGTCAGCTGTTCCTCACGGCCGCATCTTCCTTGCTTCGGCTCGGCGGATGTGCCCGGCGCATGCGCGCGGCACGTCGGCGACGTGCCGGCGACGTGCCGCCGGCGTCAGGAATTCCTCCGCCGGCCGAAAATGAAGATCCGGCCGTGAGAAACAGCTGATCTTCTCCGCCCGCGCCGGATGGTAAATACTTTTAAATTCTTATTTTCGGCGCTCATGTCCGCGGGGCAGGAGGGACCCGCTGCAGATTCTACATGTAGAATCTGCAGCGGATCTGATTTTCCCCGTGGACATGAGGCCTTAGTGACAAAGCTTTTTTTTTTCGTTTTTCCATTTTCATTCCCCCCCCCCCCCCTGTTTTAAAAAATCACAACTCCTGTTATTTATCCATCAGCGTAGCTGTATGAAGGCTTGTTTTTTGCAGGATGAATTGTATTTTTCAGTGCTACTATTTTTAATGTAGCATATGATGTACTGAAAAACTAAAGAAACTCTAAGTGGAGAGAAATGAAGAAAAAAATTCCACTATTATTCAGTGCGTCTTGTTTCTACGGCGCACAACCTGCAACAGAAATGACATGATAACTTTATTCCATGGGTCAGTACGATTACTACGATACCAAACTTATGTGGTTTATTTTTGCTGTACAACTTCTATTTTTTTTTCAAAAATATTTCATTTTTTACAATTCTTTTCTGCCGCCATCTTGTGTGCGCAATAATTTTTTTAAATTTTTCTGTCAACATAGTTGTGTGAGGGCTTATTTTTTGCAGGACGCCCTGTAGATTGCGCTGGTACCATTTTGGAATACCTACGACTTTTTGATCATTTTGTATTGCATTTTTTTTCTTGTAGACAGGGTGACTAAAACGCATTTCCGGTGATCTTTATTTATTTATTTTTCTGACGATGTTCACCAGCAAAGGTTCTTTTTTTTATTTTTTTTATTTTTTTATTTTTTTAATAATTAGTAAAACTTTATTGATGTTGTTTTAACTTTTTTTTTTTTAGTCCCAGAGGGGACAACAACTTGTGATTCTTTGATCGCTCCTGCAGTATGATGTAATGCCATAGCATTACATATCAGGCAGGCAGTCTATCGAGCCACCCCACGGGCATGGTTTTAGAAGGCCCCCGGCTGCCATGACACCCAGACGGCTCCCTGCGATCTCATCGCGAGGGGCCGTACGGGACCCTTGAACATCGTTCGGGGGATTTAAATGGCTAAAAGGGTTAACGGTTTCAATGAGCCGTGCGGCTATTTTACTTTTATCAACATAGCTGTACTTTGGCTTGTTTTTTTTGTTTTTTTTTTGTGGAATGAGTTACATTTTATAATGGCACAATTTAATGTACCATAGAATGTATTGAGAAACGTTAAAAAAAGGCATGGGATTAAATAGAAGGAAAAGCTGAAGTTGTACATCTAAACATTATTCTGCTGGTAAGTAGAGTAGCAATAAGTTATATAACTTTTTTTATTTTCTGTCAATGGAGCTTTGAGGTAATTATTGTTGATACCATTATGGTATATGACTTGTTGAGCATGCTAATATAACTTGGGTATCTTCTGTATATAATTGTATAACTTATATCAGATGTACATATGTTCCCTGTGTATAGAGATATGGACCATGCTGGTATAACCTGGGTATTTCCTGTATATGATTGCACGCTTTTCACACAATTAAACGCATTAAAACTTGCATGCGGTTGTAAAAAGGCTGCATGTATTGTTTAAATGTGTTTTTTGAATACTGTATGCATTTTTTTTTAATTTGTTTTTTAATTCTGGCTAGAGATGAGCGAACATACTCGTCCGAGCTTGATACTCGTTCGAGTATTAGCGTGTTCGAGATGCTCGTTACTAGAGGCGAGCACCACGCGATGTTCGAGTAACTTTCACTTTCATCTCTGAGACGTTAGTGCGCTTTTCTGGCCAATAGAAAGACAGGGAAGGCATTGCAACTTCCCCCGGCGACGTTCAAGCCCTATACCACCACCCTGCAGTGAGTGGCTGGCGAAATCAGGTGTCACCACAGTATATAAATCGGCCCCTCCCGCGGCTCGCCACAGATGCGTTCCGACATAGAGGAGGGAAAGTGCTGTTGGTGCCGGAGCTGCTATAGGGAGAGTGTTAGGAGTTAGTTTAGGCTTCAAGAACCCCAACGGTCCTTCTTAGGGCCACATCTAACCGTGTGCAGTAGTGTGGAGGCTGCTTTTTGCAGTGTTGCACATTTTTTTTCTCTTTTTTTTGTATATCGGCCGTGCAGAGCATTGCGCCCTGCAGTAATTATACATACTCCAGGGCCAGTAGTGGTGGTGAGCCAGGGACAGAAGACGTATATTTATTGAATATAGGCAGTGGGCCTTTGCAAAAACATTTGGGGAAAAAAATCTATTTGGGCTGCCTGTGACTGTCCTCAGTGTTCTGGGTCTGTGCTGGGTGTAGTTGTCCTCCTAATTCATACGCAGCCAGCTAAGTGTTACAGCAGGCTTGCGCAAAATTATTTCCTGGCGTTCCGTAAGCGAAGTCAGCCTCCAACCACAGGCCAATAAGCAGCACATTTAATTACAGCGTTCTGTTTCTGCACTACTGGTAATACAGCATGCTGAGGGGTAGGGGTAGGCCTAGAGGACGTGGACGCGGGCGAGGACGCGGAGGCCCAAGTCAGAGTGTGGGCACAGGCCGAGCCAGTGCAGTGGCCAGGGGTATAGGCAGGGCCAGACCGAATAATCCACCAACTGTTTCCCAAAGCGCCCCCTTGCGCCATGCCACCCTGCAGAGGTCAAGGTGCTCTACGGTGTGGCAGTTTTTCACAGAGACGCCTGACGACCGACGAACAGTGGTGTGCAACCTTTGTCGCGCCAAGATCAGCTGGGGAGCCACCACCACCAGCATGCGCAGGCATATGATGGCCAAGCACCCGACAAGGTGGGACGAAGGCCGTTCACCGCCTCCGGTTTGCTCCACTGCCTCTCCCCCTGTGCCCCAACCTGCCACTGAGATCCAACCCCCCTCTGAGGACACAGGCACTACCGTCTCCTGGCCTGCACCCACACCCTCACCTCCGCTGTCCTCGGCCCCATCCAGCAATGTCTCTCAGCGCAGCGTCCAGACGTCGCTAGCGCCACTGTTTGAGCGCAAGCGCAAGTATGCCGCCACGCACCCGCACGCTCAAGCGATAAACGTGCACATAGCCAAATTGATCAGCCTGGAGATGCTGCCGTATAGGCTTGTGGAAACGGAGGCTTTCAAAAGCATGATGGCGGCGGCCCCACGCTACTCGGTTCCCAGTTGCCACTACTTTTCCCGATGTGCCGTCCCAGCCCTGCACGACCACGTCTCCCGCAACATTGTACGCGCCCTCACCAACGCGGTTACTGCCAAGGTCCACTTAACAACAGACACGTGGACAAGCACAGGCGGGCAGGGCCACTATATCTCCCTGACGGCACATTGGGTGAATTTAGTGGAGGCTGGGACAGAGTCAGAGCCTGGGACCGCTCACGTCCTACCCACCCCCAGAATTGCGGGCCCCAGCTCGGTGGTGGTATCTGCGGGGGTGTATGCTTCCTCCACTAAACCACCCTCCTCCTCCTCCTACGCAACCTCTGTCTTGCAATCAAGATGTGTCAGCAGCACGTCGCCAGCAGTCGGTGTCGCGTGGCACGGCAGCATAGCGGTGGGCAAGCGTCAGCAGGCCGTGCTGAAACTACTCAGCTTAGGAGAGAAGAGGCACACGGCCCACGAACTGCTGCAGGGTCTGACAGAGCAGACCGACCGCTGGCTTGCGCCGCTGAGCCTCCAACCGGGCATGGTCGTGTGTGACAACGGGCGTAACCTGGTGGCGGCTCTGCAGCTCGGCAGCCTCACGCACGTGCCATGCCTGGCCCATGTCTTTAATTTGGTAGTTCAGCACTTTCTGAAAAGCTACCCACACTTGTCATACCTGCTCGGAAAGGTGCGCCGGGTCAGCGCACATTTCTGCAACTCCAAGACGGACACTGCCACCCTGCGGACCCTGCAACATCGGTTTAATCTGCCAGTGCACCGATTGCTGTGCGACGTGCCCACACGGTGGAACTCTACGCTCCACATGTTGGCCAGGCTCTATGAGCAGCGTAGAGCTATTGTGGAATACCAACTCCAACATGGGCGGCGTAGTGTGAGTCAGCCTCCTCAATTCTTTACAGAAGAGTGGGCCTGGTTGGCAGACATCTGCCAGGTCCTTGGAAACTTTGAGGAGTCTACCCAGATGGTGAGCGGGGATGCTGCAATCATTAGCGTCACCATTCCTCTGCTATGCCTCTTGAGAAGTTCCCTGCAAAGCATAAAGGCAGACGCTTTGCACTCGGAATCGGAGGCGTGGGAAGACAGTATGTCGCTGGATAGTCAGAGCACCCTCATGTCTATATCTCAGCGCGTTGAGGAGGAGGAGGAGGGGGAGGAGCATGAGGAGGAGGGGGAAGAGACAGCTTGGCCCACTGCTGAGGGTACCCATGCTGCTTGCCTGTCATCCTTTCAGCGTGTATGGCCAGAGGAGGAGGAGGAGGAGGAGGAGGAGGAGGATCCTGAAAGTGATCTTCCTAGTGAGGACAGCCATGTGTTGCATACAGGTACCCTGGCACACATGGCTGACTTCATGTTAGGATGCCTTTCTCGTGACCCTCGCGTTACACGCATTCTGGCCACTACGGATTACTGGGTGTACACGCTGCTCGACCCACGGTATAAGGAGAACCTTTCCACTCTCATTCCCGAAGAGGAAAGGGGTTCCAGAATGATGCTATACCACAGGGTGCTGGTGGACAAACTGATGGTAAACTTCCCATCCGACAGCGCTAGTGGCCGAAGGCGCAGTTCCGAGGGCCAGGTAGCAGGGGAGGCGCAGAGATCAGGCAGCATGTACAGCGCAGGCAGGGAAACATTCTCCAAGGCCTTTGCCAGCTTTATGGCTCCCCAGCAAGACTGTGTCACCGCTCCCCAGTCAAGGCTGAGTTGGTGGGAGCAGTGTAAAAGGATGGTGAGGGAGTACGTAGCCGATCGCACGACCGTCCTCGGTGACGCCTCTGCCCCCTACAACTACTGGGTGTCGAAGCTGGACACGTGGCCTGAACTCGCGCTGTATGCCCTGGAGGTGCTTGCTTGTCCTGCGGCTAGCGTCTTGTCAGAGAGGGTGTTTAGTGCGGCTGGGGGAATCATCACGGATAAGCGTACCCGCCTGTCAACCGACAGTGCAGACAGGCTTACACTCATCAAGATGAACAAAGCCTGGATTTCCCCAGACTTCTCTTCTTCACCAGCGGACAGCAGCGATACCTAAGCAATACGTAGACTGCACCTGCGGATGGAAGCATCGTTCTCTATCACCATCAAAAACGGGGACATTTTTGCTTCATCAATCTGTGTATAATATTCCTCCTCCTCCTCCTGCTCCTCCTCCTGAAACCTCACATAATCACGCCGAACGGGCAAATTTTCTTAGGCCCACAAGGCTCAGTCATATAATTTTTGTAAACAATTTTTATACGTTTCAATGCTCATTAAAGCGTTGAAACTTTCACCTGAACCAATTTTTATTTTAACTGGGCTGCCTCCAGGCCTAGTTACCAATTAAGCCACATTAACCAAAGCGATTAATGGGTTTCACCTGCCCTCTTGGTTGGGCATGGGCAGTTTTTCTGAGGTACATTAGTACTGTTGGTACACCCATTTTTGGGGGCCCTCGCCTACAGTGTAATCCAATTAATTTTTAGCCCACCTGCATTACAGCTGACGTTACATCAGCTGTGTTGGGCACTGCAATGGGATATATTTATGTAAAGCCGGTGGGTTCCAGGGAGCCACCCATGCCGTGGGTCCACAAGGAGTTGTAACTGCATGTGTCCACTTCTAAAGAACCCCAGTCTGACTGGGGCATGCAGTGTGGGCCAAAGCCCACTTGCATTAAACATGACATTACCTCAGCTGTGATGGGCACTGCAATGGGATACATTAATGTACAGCCGGTGGGTTCGAGGGAGCCACCCATGCTGTGGGTGCACACGGAATTCCCATTGCGGAGTTGTACCTGCCTGTGACTATTTATAAAAAAACGCAGTCTGACTGGGGCATGCAGACACCTTGACAGAATGAATAGTGTGTGGCACATAGGTTCCCCATTGCTATGCACAGGATTATATTTCTCATTGCTTCTGTACAGCATTGTGGGCTATCGCCCCGCCCCTTTTAAAGAGGGTCGCTGCCTAGCCGTGCCAACCCTCTGCAGTGTGTGCCTGCGGTTCCTCCTCATGGCAGACGCACTGATAAATAGACATGAGTGTGGCGTGGCATGAGTGCAGCTGAAGGCTGCACAGGGACAATTTGGTGTGCGCTGTGGACACTGAGTCGTGCGGGGGGGGGGGGGGGGTTGGGCAGCATGTAACCCAGGAGAAGTTGCAGCGGAGTGTCATGCAGGCAGTGATTGTGCTTTGTTGGAGGTAGTGTGGTGCTTAGCTAAGGTATGCATTGCTAATGAGGGCTTTTCAGAAGTAAAAGTTGTTGGGAGGGGGGGGCCACTCTTGCCGCTATTGTGGCTTAATAGTGGGACCTGGGAACTTGAGATGCAGCCCAACATATAGCCCCTCGCCTGCCCTATCCGTTGCTGTGTCGTTCCCATCACTTTCTTGAATTGCCCCAATTTTCACAAATGGAAACCTTAGCGAGCATCGGCGATATACAAAAATGCTTGGGTCGCCCATTGGCTTCAATGGGGTTCGTTACTCGAAACGAACCCTCGAGCATCGCGAAAATTTCGTCCCGAGTAACGAGCACCCGAGCATTTTGGTGCTCGCTCATCTCTAATTCTGGCTCAAAAATGCAACAAAAACAGGAACACAGCCTAAGGTGCTACAAACAAATTATCACATTATCCAGGGCATGAGTCATGTTTGGAAAGCTTATGCCAAGTGGCTAAATCATGTACGTAAATTCGTTTTGCAGCTGCATGCAGCACAATTTAGCTATGGGTACAGGTGGGGTGCGGCGAGCTGAACTTTTGCACCTGGGCCCCTGAGCCTTTAGATACGCCCCTGGCTTGGCGGCTCCCCACCTGTTACAACGGGCATCCTACTTGGAAAGTATAACCATTTAAACTCCATGATGAAACTTACTTTTATTTCAAGCAACTGAACCAAAATTTAACAGTCTCTAAAATGTAATTTCTGCAGGATACAAAGAGCTGTGGTGCTGGCGCTCTCAGCACATGGGTTCACTTGGGCTTGTCCTCTAAGCTTGCACTTCTGCTTACTACTCTGCCACTGTGTGGCTTTCCTGTTTTTCAGGTGTTCTCCTCTCGGTAGAACTGGATGCTGCTATCTGCCTTTTCAGCTTGACAGTCTTCAGACAAAAAATCCTGCTATCTCTCTGGACTATTTCTTGCTGTCACTCTACTGCTGTGCCCTACTCACTGTGCTACACCAAACAGAACCTGTATCAAAATACTAATGATGACCTGTCCGTTCGTGCATGAGTGAGTAGCGAGCGGGTCTTTTAGTGACTTACATGCTCCGCCCCGATCACATGACGGTGACATCATCACAGGTCCTGTAAGCACACGGCTGCTGTCCGGCTAGGTGTTTGTTAGTATTCCATAGCAACTGAGGCTACAGGGGATTTGTAGTCTGCCTGTAATTTGCACAAGGATGCAGGACCTTTGATGACATCACCATCATGTGATCAGGGGCGTGGCATGTAAGTAATTCACTTGGGATGAGCGTCACCCTCCTATGTGACCACAGGGACAGAGCATGTAAGTTATACACTTAGGATGAGCGTCACAGTCATGTGATCAGGAGTGGAGCATGACAGTGACGTCATCACAGGTCCTTCATCTCCACTGCTGTGCTGCTTCTGATGCCTGTTGTATGGTATGAACAATGTATGTAGCAGTGCTGTGTGTGTGACGTGCATGTAGCAGAGCTGTGTGGTGAATTGTGCCACCAGAAACACTGCTGCTATTATTTCCTAATAATTACTAGTATGTAACCTATGAAGCACATGGGCTGCGTGCCCTGGTATCTTCCTGTCCTTATGTTACCCCTACCACTATGGCGTTCCTACAGTAAAGCTCCTTCTATATTTCACGTGGCTTACATGTATCACCACCTTAGAGTGCAGTTCTAGCCATGCTGCACCTGTAAATACATTCAAACACATACTGTACAAATAAAATGTCCTGTTGCACAATAAACTGATATATGCGCTACCACTTTACAGACGCATCCATAGCTGTCACCATTTTCGTGGTCTAATCCCAAAATTGGACTGCCAAAGTTGCCGCTAATTCAATATTTCTCGTTTTTTCTGAGACACCATAACTCAACCTTAATAAGCATCTTTAGGGTAAGGTGGAACAGACTGCGTGTAGTATGGCTGGAAATCATTATAAATATACCATCATGGCAACTCGGATCAGTGTTTCTCTTGCACATTTGTAAAGGAGAACTCCAATGAAGACTGTCGGAGCACTGATCTGCCCCCTTTCTTACATGATGTGTCTTTGGACTTTAGCGTGGCAGTGAGTTAACTGATGGCCTATGTCATGTTATATTATGTTATGCATGGATTATTAAAGGGAATCTTTCCACTTGTATGCTGCTCTTATTGAGGGTCGCATAAAATAGTGACTTCTGTGTTAATTACTTCTCCAAGAACTAATAGCCAAATGGTGTTTCAAGTAGGGAGGAGAGAATGGAAGTATGGGGTTCAAAGGTGTTTACCCATAAATAAACCTCAATTAATGACCTCCCATCAATTGATGATCAAATCACCAGAGCCACCAGGATACCCAGAAATCAACTACTCCAATACAGAGAAAAGGAACGAAATAATCATGTACCTCTAGTAGTGACCTACAATTCACAGAGAAGAAAGGAAACTGTTGTATACCCTTTTAGGAGTAACCTACAATTGACAGATGGAGGTACTAAGGAAAAGTGCAAGGAAACTCCATCATACCCTACACAAGGATGACCGTCTGAAAACCATATTCTCGGACCCTCCCCTTCTGTGTTACAGGCAACCTCCAAATCTGAGGAACTTTATAAACAGGAGTGCATTACCCTCTGACACACAAGAAGTAACTTATCCCTGTAATGTATGGAGCTGCAAGACCTGCTAACATGTACTGACCGCGAACAGGATACAAATCCCCAACACACAGCAGGACTATAAGATCTCTGGGACATTCACATGTTCCACGTCTAATGTTGTGTACCTGATCCTGTGCAGTAAATGTCCTGTTGGGTGCCTTTAGGTTGGAGAAATGGGCCACGAACTGAACGCGAGGATGAGATCTTATTGCCATACCATTAAACAGAGAAAGACAAAATTACCTGTGGCCAAGCACTTTTCTAGTCATGGACACAACATAGAACACATGAAAGTCACCATATTAAAAGATAACTTCAAGTCACAAAGCCCTAGAAAAATTTGGGAGTACAAATTTATAACAACTTTTGACACTTTCAACAAGCGATTAAATTGTTCAAGCTGATTCATGCGTGAATGGGTGGTATGAGAAATCTATAGCACAGATAACACTGCTGGGCTGGTGACCCCCTAACACTAATTTAGACACCATAAAACTGTCACATCTTTATCAGTGGACTATTTAAGTATGTTTTATTTATCTACTCACCCTGTTGTAGTGTTCTTTTAAGTGCAAATGAATCACATCAGTGTCTGTGCTTTGTCATAAGTATATGTGTATATATATGCATGCCTCTTCCGATCTATTTCATTATGCCTGAGGAAGAAACCTAAAAGGTTTGAAAGCTCGCTGTACCATCACGTATTTTTGTCAGCCAATAAAAGGTATCATATCTACATTATTTGGTTTCTCTTGCTGAGAATAAACACATTTTACTCTACTTGCTATCACCGTACCAAACGTTTTTCATTATACCCATTAATAAAGACATACAAAGCTTGGTTACTGACATATCTGTCATTCTTGAGAAAGATTGGTTAATGTCAACCATGCCTCAATGCAAACAATTTTCAAAAGACCTTGTAAGACATTACATTAAATGTGTGAAGCTGGAAAAGACTACAAAAACATACCTAAAGACCTGGGTGTACATCAATCCACGGTCAGACAAATTATGAATGGAGGAACTTCTGCTATTTTCCCTAGGAGACGGGGTCCTGTTACAATCTCTCTAATAGCACAATGAGCAATTCAGAAAGAGGGAAAGAAGAACCCAAGAAAGACAGCAAAATACCCACATAAGATTCTACAATGGCAAAAACCTCTGTTCATGTGTTCACCATCAGTAAAATGGTGAACAAGAATGGTGTTCCTAGAAGGATAGCATGAAGGAAGCCACTGCTGCCCCCCAAAAAACTTTGTAGCTCACCACAATCGTCCCAAAAACCAGCTAGCCATTCAACAATGCTTTTTGGGAAAATGTTCCCTGGACCGATGAAACAAAAGTGAAACGTTTTTGCAATAATGCAGTTTGGCAACAAAAAAACACTGCACACCAGTACCCAAACCTCATCCCAACTATAAAGCATGTTGGAGCGAGTCTCATGGTTTGGGGCTGATTTGCTATTTTGGTGCCTAGACGCTTTTTGATCATTCAGGGAACAATGAAATCTATGGTGTAAGAAATATTTTACCGGAGAATGTAAGGGCAGCTATCCATGACCTCAAGCTGAAGAGATGACACAACTTGACACTGTCCCAAAATACACAAGTGAATCAACTAAAGAATGGTTAAAAAAAAGATGTGTTTTAGAATGGCAAGTCAGAGTCCTGACTTAACCCTATGTAGATGCTGTGGCATGACATGAAGAGGGCTGTACATGCAACGCATCCCAGAATTATTGAACTAACCCACATTTGCAGATAGAAATGGTCGAAAATTCCTCCACTACATAGTGCAAATCTTATTTTCCGGCTACAGGAAGTGTGTGATGGAGGCACTGCTGCTAAAGAAGGGTCTACAAGTTAGTTATTCAAGGGTTTACTTACTTTTTCTCCCTGCATTGTGGATGTCTACTCGGTGTACTCAATAAAAGACATGAACAATACAACTCTTTCTGTGTCATTCGTTTAACTAGATTGTGTTTGTCTAATTGTGGCTTAAATAACAATCTGACCACATTTTACTAGTATTGCAGAAATCCAAGTAATTCCAAAGGGTTCACTTACTTTTTCTTGTAACAGTACACAATTACCTTGAAAAAAAATAAAATTATGAGAGACCTACCAGATTATTTGACCAGGCGCATCCACCATTCTCTAAGCAACTGTGTAGAGGTGTCCTTTCAATTGGGACAGCGATTCAGCGTTGACAGTTCATGGAGGACTGGATGTTTTCCTGTTTTGCTGGATTTTCACTGGCAACCTCTTTATCATCTAACCCACAGGGCACATGCCCTATGAGCCCTTAATTCCCCACGCTACACCCTTTAGATTACCATAAATAACTTTTAGGACATATTCAACTGACAGAGGGCATTCCCCAACAAATTTACCCCTTAGTGACCAAGCCTGTTTGTGTCTTAATGACCAGGCCAAATTTTGGAAATCTGACGTATCACTTTAACATGGAAAAACTCCGTAAAGGTTTTGCATATCCAACTGATTCTGACATTGTTTTTTCGCCACATGTTGTACTTCATTTAGGCAGAAAAAATAGACCGATAGAATTTGTGTATATTTATAGAAAGCGCCAAAATTGGGAAAATTTCGAAAAAATCGTAATTGTTTCACATTTCCAACTGCAATATCTCAAATATGTGCAAACATAATATAGAAATTTTTGCTAAGATATATATTTCCATCTGTTTACTTTATTTTAGGTGCACATTGGAACGTTTGTTTTTTCCTAACCATCTAGGAGACGTACAAATTTAACATAAATTATTAACATTTTGAGGAACACTTTATTTTCCTACACCAAGCCAAGATTGTAAAGGCTCATAGGTGTCAGAATGATAGATACCCCCACAAATGACCCCATTTTAAAAACTACACCCCTTAGTGTATTCATTGAGGGGGGTCATGAGAATTTTGACCCCACAGTTTCTTTTCAGGAATTAATGCAATTTAGACAAGAGAAAATAAAATTTCATATTTTTGCAAATACGTAATTTTAAACACAGGATTTTTATCTATAGTGCACATAAAAATGAGGATTTGCACCCCAAAATGGATACCCCCGTTTGTCCCGTGTTCAGAAATCTACCCTTTGTAGCCCTAATCTTCTGTCTGGATGCACAAAGGGGCCCAAACTGAATGGCAAATCCAATTTAAACTGTCTTAACTTTTACGTGATCGCCATTATCCATTGGATAAAGCATCATGTACATGGCAGTATTATGGCACAGAGGAGACTGGATAGTGCTACATAGAATTATGGGTAATTCATATGCCACAATATGGACAGGAAGATACTTTCGTACTACGACATCAGACAGCACACACCACTTCTGTGTATTGCATGAATCCCACAGGAAAAAAAAAAGAAGTCTTGGAGTGTCCTAATATGGTCAAGTGCATTGGATAAACTGTAGGGAACTAAACTTTTTTCTGTACAGCTGAACATATGGGACGTCATTGCATGCGGCTGTCCTGAAAAGGATAATTTTGTTTTTGAAGTTGATGTGTAATTTGTTTTCAGTTTGCTGGGTGTTATTTCATAGTGAAATTAAAAGGGTGTGTTATTTGTATATGAGATTTAGATGTTATCAGTAATGTAATACTCATTTCAAGTCTGTATTGGCCCTTCTCAGATGTTTTTCTGTTTCTATAAGAGATCACTGGCTCTGTGCACATTAACTGGGGTCAGGCAACTTTCATTAGTGTCATATACTATGAATGGAGAGGCAAGGGTGATGCTTAATTGCCACTCCATTCAAACATCCCCCCCTACCTGCAGTCCTGCGGCTTGGGGTACAGAGGACCAGAATCCTTCATTCCGAAGATGCACGTTCCAGTAGTTGGTCTTCTACCGATCTGACATTTATCACGTAATCTCCAAATAGGTGATAAATGTTTTTGGCCAGAAGACTCCTTTTGAGGTTGTGTTCTAAGGGTCATTTTACACAGGATGATTGTCTGGTACTTAAGCGCCCAACAGTTGTCCCAGTGATAATTGCTCCTGTGCTTTCATATGGGAGTGATACTCGCTCAGTGGATAGAGGCGGAGTGGGCCAGAGATCCCTTCCAGGTTCCCGCCTCCATTCATAGTTAACAAGCAGTTGTTCGTAGATATAGAAGGCAAGAAAGTAGACCTATCCCAAAGGCAAAAATTAGGAAACACAATGCTGTGTGATCATATGGGGATTGAAAAACCAGTATGAATGTAAGGTACTGCTGACCAGGGAATGCCTTAGAAATTGGGCACGTTCATGAAGCCAAAGATAATATCAGAGTACTTGGGTGAATGGCGCAACCCTATGACCAAATAAAGGCTCTAGAGACCAGGCTAAAAACCTGACTTCTCATTTATTTGACATAAAACCAAGACATGTTCATGTTTTGTTGACTCAAAATGCGTGGGTGGTCCTTGAACACAACTATTCTCTGCATCCCAGCTGAGTTCTGTTCCACCTAGCAATTCTAAGGAAGGAGATGTGTCCTTGAAACGCATAAATATGATGGCTTAAGTCAAATAAATGAGTTAGGTTTTTAGGTCTTCAAAGCCTTTAATTGGTCATACAGTTCCATCACTTGCCCAGTTTTTCCAATTTTATCTTTGCCTTCGTAAATAAACGACTGCCTGTCTACACGGGCCGATCGTAGTTTGATCCTTATGCCTACACAGGCTGAACGACGAACGATGAGAGAACGAACTACCGTTCGTCGTTCAGTCGCTGGCAGCATTTACACCAAATGATTATCTCACATTCCCGAGATCTGGCAAGAATCTAAACGATAATCGTTCCATGTAAACGGGCCCTTTTAGCTCTTCTTTCTGATTGGAGCAAAATAAAATCCGAACAAATGCAAAGATTATCATCAATTGGTAACATTTTATTTCTTTACTGGGTTAAACAAGGAGCAGAAAGTGTCTGCCCAAAGTACAACAGAACAGAAAGCATTACAGGTACAGATAAGGACTATTGAAACACAGACAGTATTAATATTATATTCTTTTTTTTTTTAATACAACTCAATTATAGCATCATTTTTAAACCATCTCAAAATAAAAAGAGGATCTAGTGCAAAAAGGTTCTATAACATTAAGCACAGTGTAGAAAACGGCATAAGAAGGAGGTCCTCGCAAAGAGGAGATGTCGGCCTCGTCCTTATGACAAGAGTTTGAAATGATAATAAAAACAAGAGTGAAAGAGGGAAATACAGGTCAAGACCGACAGAGAGAAAAGGGGCAAAAAGTAGAAAGACCACATTAACCGCTTCACAGCTGAATGGGCCTCCTCACTGCATTGTTCTGTTATGCATTTTAAGCCTCTCTCCAGCAGAGAAATGGTTAAACGTTTACTTCCACATTGTGTTGTTATTGTTTTTTGTGTTTTTTTTAATATATTTTTTTACTAATATTATTTTTTAAACTTCTCACTTTGTGAAAAGATTTCCCCTAGTCCGACTTTAATGGACACCTAAAATCCTCACAACATCTTGAGAAGGGTTCAGGCACAAAACAGCCTTAAAGACAGCGCTGGCGATGTGCAATATACCATGCCTGGATCTACTGAACCACTCTTCCGTCCACTGTGACCCCTTATCCTTGAGAGACTGAATAGTTCAGAGTAAAATTGGCATAAGACATAGCAGAACTGTCAGATGAACGATAGCCTGGCTGGCAATTATCAGTCCAGAAGTCCCGCATAGATTTCCATATTCCGCTCATATAAACTTCCATGTTATTTTATTAGTGCTGGATTAGATAAGTGGCTGCCAAACACATCTCAAGCCCCTTATCTCCTGCGGCGGAAAAGCATCAGACAGGAAAAGTCAACTCCATGGCTTTGCTGACTTTAGGGGATCATCTAGCAGCTCTGTAGATGTCTATTGCCAGTTTTCCTCGAACAGATTTTTTCTTTACAGATTAATATTAATTGATATATTTGGCACCAGGAAAAAAAATATATTTTATTTTCCCTTTTTTATATGAAAAAGTTTTGGCAATTGGCAAAAAAATTTTTTTTTTTTAGTCTTCCTCTGGATCAACACAGTATAAACATATTAGGATTAAATCAATAGGATATATGATCCGTATTTTATAAATACTTCTAACAGCAAAGATTTAACATTTTCACTTCCAGTAGTGTACTGTATGTCTGGTGGTGAAATGGTTAAAGGGCCACTCAGGCAAAAACACATTTTACCATCCCTGCCCCCCTAAACTGATTGTCTGTCATACTCTGGAGGTCTTCTTTATGTATTGCAGCCACTTCCATGCAGTGCAGCCTCCTGTCTGATGCTTATTAGGCACCATCTTGATAGTGACATTTTTTTTTTTACTTTCACTTCCTAATCTATCCCATGATGCATCGGCACATCATTAGCTAGAAGCTAAAGCATTCTGTCTGCTTAGGTGACTATAGAAGGTAATGATAGTTAAACTGTCCCCTAAGTAAACCACAGACCGGAAGGATGAGCTGTGATCTCCTCTATTATAGCTGTGTGACAGGAGCTGTGTGATCATCATCAGTAACTCTGATAGGAGTATCGGTGTCCCTTTCTAGGCAGTTTCTGTGGTAGGATTCCTGCAACGGCAGAATACAGACTGTGAAACTGACTAGCTTCAGACAGCATAACCCCAAGTAGATCTGAGTTGGTCTGAATTGAGATCACATGACCATTTGGGAGTCTAAAACAGAAAGAAATAACTAAGCAAGTTATAAATAACTAGCTTAACTAGATATCTACATAATGAAGGAATTAAGAAAAATAATCACCGGAGTGGCCCTTTAAAAATGACATAGCTACAGTAACATTAGCAGGTTTCAAATTGATAAATCATGATATTATAGCATATGCATAAAAATGTATGGTCTATAACTTCCTTCCAGACACAATATTAGGTATCACAGCCTGATTCATATGTGGATCGTACAAAGTATTGCTTCATTAGTCTTCTCATGGAAAAGGGTTTCTCTGTGTTTTAAGTAGGTTTATCACATATACAGAACGGATGCCACAATTTTGTTGGCTGAAGCAATAGTTATACAAAAAAACTATAAATTCACTGGTGACATCACTAAGGCATATGGGACTTTTGTATCAAATATGTCAGTGATGACAGACTGGTTACTTGCTCAGCCCACAAAACGGAGGCTCGCTGTGAAGGTAACAGGCCCCCTCTAGTTATCCTTTAAAAATCTGTACCTTTTAGACCTTACCCTGTCATTGGCAGGGGACATGGTTACACATGTGCAAAGCCACATTTACACCAAAATGACTTTGGTTTACTTTGTATATCCTTTGTGCACACTGGTGGCTCGAGAGGCCTTTTTTTGCATACATAAAAATATATATATACATGTTATGTTTACTGACAATATAAGATGCATCACTCCTCGTATTATTAAATTGCTTTAATTTGTCAACTGCTATCAGCAATCAGATACTTCCTAATCTTTAAGGAGAGTAGATTAGGGAAATATAGCATCATGTCATAATGAGCCACAGTCAGTACTTTTCAATACACTTACCTGGTGCTATTACTTATGTATTAGAGACTGTAATGTACTGAAAACTAACTCCGTCATCTAAGGAGATGCTGCTCATGCTGTAAGGAGAATAACCAGAAGCTGTTACTGGTGTACCTTCTTCCAACATGCATAGGAAGTGGATAAAAAGTGAAGAATTCAACTTTATGCATAGTGGGTCTTCTTCTATCATGCAACATAGCCAATGGTAATTCAATAGGGGTTCATGGTGGAACCTGCATGGAGAATGTAGCATGACTTTCTAAGTTAAAATAAGAGTACCAAAATAAGTGTATCAAAATACATGAACTTTTATGGCTTTCTTAGATGGACAGCTGGGATTTCAATGACCATGTTGAAGCTTTGAATAAGAAATAGCCAAGGAAGAATTTTCCTTTTTGCTTTTTTAGAGATAGACATTTGCTTTTCTCCTTCTAAATACATATCTAAGGGCTGTCTGATGATTAAGGGAGTTTTCCAGGCTTATTGATGAACTATTCCCCAGGATAGGTCATCAATAGTTGATCAGTTGGGGTTGGCCGCCCTGGATCCTGACCGATTTGGCTTTTTTATGCACCCACTGTCACCGGCAAAAAAAGGGTATGGAGTGGAAGCAGATCACTCTGATCCCTTTGTAGTAGCCAATAGTGGTAATTGCATACACAGCTTTGATTGATTTTAAATGAGAGCTGCAAGTGCAATTACTAATGCCAGTGACTACACAAAGGTTGGAGCCATCTGCTTCTGCTCCACACGATGTGTTTTGACGGTGATAGCGGGTGCCCAAAACAGCTGATCGGTCTGGATCCTGAGCGGCGGACCCCAGCTGATCAACTATTGAAGATCTATGCTAAGCATAGTTAAATAGCAATAGAAATAGCCTTGAATACCCCTTTTAATAGTCATCTGATAATGCATTACAAACCGAAAGGAATTTTGGCCTATTTAGGCTTCCGTAGACCTTAACATTGGCAGTCATCTTTGAGCAGTCCTAAGGAAGCATCCATTTTTGGATTGATATTATTTATTAACTCTTTTTTTTTAATTATGAACTAATTTTTGGATGTTCTTAAATTCTATCCTATATTAGTTTTGTGTATTATTTATGTATTTTATTAATGTCCCCCAAATGCTTGTCTAAATATATAATTTGATGCATGACCCTTGATCCATGATTATGGGAATATTTGAATGAATCATGGGATATATATTGGAGCACTGTGTGATATCTATATATACACCTGAGGAAGAATCCATTTTCGGTGACGTCTATTAGGACCGGCATTGGATTGTACTCCATGCTAGCCATAGAAGGAATAGTTTAGGCTCAGTTCTCACTACTAGCTTTAACTTTGATATAGTTTCTGCTTTGCAATATTTTTTATAACCAAAAACTGGAAGTGATCCCAGAAGAGGGAAACAATCCCAAAGGAAAGGTCTGGTTTCCCTGGTTCCCTCTTCTGGAATTTTTTTTCCTCATTTTTGGCAACAAAGAAGAAAATTGTGAACATATTTTCTTAGTTTGCAAATAGAGGATTGAAATTATACTTTTAATCTCGTTTCTAAGACAATTTCAACAAAACAGACCATGTATACTCTATGGACACAATGTCCACACATCATGCAGAGACTATGAACACAACATGCGCACGTCATGCTCCGACAATGGACACAACATGCACACACCATACAAACATCCATAAAGAATTTTATTTGTTATTATGTTAATTAGTTTGAAACCATTGGACAATAGCAGTTTTTCAGTGGATCCAGTGCAATACTGTGGGCAGCAATCTCATAGAACATCACCGCTCCACCATTCTCCATCTGTTTTAAAAACTTTTCTTAAAGGGGATCGGTCACCTACTTTTAGCCCTATCCACTAAGCTTATGGGCTAAAAGTAAATGATCCACAGAACCCAGGGATGTAAGTCTTCTACTTACCTCCCCCATCATTTCCCCGGTGTCAGCACAGAAAACCGCCACTCAATACATTAAGCATTGAGCTTAATGTAGTCCACCCATTCTAACTTTAAAATGGGCGGACTACTTAGCAGCACCGCTCAATGCATTGCAACACTGGTGCTGCCACTGGGGGGACAACAACAGGGAAGGTAAAACATGCCTGGACTCAGCGGGTCACCTACTTTCCGCCCATAAGGTTAGCTTAAAGGGCTAAAAAGTGATACAGTCTCTTTAAGACACGTCCCTATTAAACAGTTGCAAAAGATTTGACAACATACATTCTAAAAAGTATTTTCAGAAAACTTCTGTTTTCTTCAAAACTGTTTGTGTGACATTTTATGGGAGAACATTGTTACAAAGCTTATAGAATGTTTAACTTTGGCCCATTGTGAAGAATCCCTTTAAAGGGGTTGTCCAAATCCTACTATACTCCCCTCTCCTGGCTCCTTAGAGTATCATCCTCCTGTGCCTGGTCTGTGTTGACCGGCTGCATTCAGCCTCTGTACAGGACATCACAGACCTTAGCGTTCGGAGGCAGTCCATCAACACAGCATCAGAGGGGAGACCGAAGCTGTGGATCTGGACATAGCCAGAAGCCAGGAGAGATGAGTATAGAATCATTTATTACTTTTATACATGGGGAGCAAAAATGAAAAAAAGGAACTTGGACAACCCCTTTAAGAGTTGATAAAGGTTTTTCAATTTGAGAACATATCCTTATTATATAATTAGCTGCATATTCTATATTTATTTATCACATGCAGCAATTCACCTTCTCACCAGGAGGATCAGGGACCTTCTTTAGTCAATGCTGATAATAACTAAGGTACAACCAACATAATGTTCACATGTAAACTCTTTCACCTTATCTCACCGTCGCTTTATGTATTCCATCCGTATATTTAAGCAAATTGGCGACTGGATAGATTAAACAGATAATGAACATGTTTCGTAAACTTATCTCTAATGTTTGGGAGTGAGCTGTTTGGCACAAGAACAAGCAATAAATGTGGGCTCATTACCAAATTCCTTTCTTTGTGCACTTACTACAACCTACCCATGGATTCTCTAGCTTCTCTGAACAACACCGCAAGCACTGAGAAAAGCAAGAGCAATATAACAACTAGATAGTAGGGTTACAGGAGGTGCACAGGGCCTAAGGACTTCTACTTATTGTACGAGCATGTAAGAAGCCCCTAGTTTGGCCAAGCATGCATGTGTTGGGGAAGGAGGTATAAGAAACTGCTTGCACCATTTAGCATTGTCTTCTCTCCTATGGAAACAATGGATCAGGCATTCCATAGACCATAGGCCTAGTTCACATCGCCATTATACATGCAGAAGAGTGAAAGTGATCGCAGTACTGGATCCTTCCTATGCTAGCACCAACAATGTCCAACGGACCCCAATGACTATATTGAGTCTTTATTATGGTGTCCGGCCTTTTGCCAGAAAAAATAACACTGCATGCTGTGCTATTTTTTTCGAGTAAGTTTAGCGAAATCTGTGTTGAAGTCTCTGAGCCTCAGAACTTTTGATGTTGAGGTGAATGAAGCCTTACATAATAGAATTAAAGGATATGGCCATCTCTAGCTATACACGGATCAGAGGTTGTAGTTGCGCTCAAGAGGCATCCCATGGGCTACCGCCCGACTGTTGCTCTTGTGCTTCACACAGGAGCAATAGTCATTCCATGAATCGAGGCAAGGAAACATTATGGCTTTGCCTGTCTCCATTCATAGTAAACCGGCATCGCTCAAATATTGAGTGGCTCCTGTTTTCATGGCCCGACATTTGCTTGGTTTTTAGTTTTGCTCACTCAGTGCGCTTCTGGCGGCTGTATGTACACGGGATGATTATCGCCCGAATTAGAATTTTCAATGAGAAGTTGAGCGATAACTACCCCATGGAAAGATATCTTTAGGCTCAGTACCAGACAGAGATCCATATGTATGAATGCTGCTGTGTCAGGTACTACAGTGAAGGGGCATCAACCTTCTAGCACCCCTTCTTAGTTAGTGGAGTCCAAGGGATGGAATCTCTTCCAATTACGTACATTGAAGGTCTATCCTAAAGCTTGCCCATCAACGTAAAACCCCCGAAAAGCCCTGAAAAGAATAACCTCAAATATTAAACTAAGCTGTAACTTGACAGTTTGCCAATTGTATTTTATTAAACCTGTTATATTTGGAGGGTAAGTACATAGAAAATCTGCGTATTCCCCACAAACCACCTTCTATTGGTAAAACATAAGCGTGTGGTTAATTTAATGATGCAGACAAGTGTAGACTATGACAGAGATGTAAATTTCGCTCATCACTGTTTACTTGGGCAACACTTTTTTTTAACCAAAGGCTTGTGTAACTGGATCATTACAGATAATAGCATTCTTGGGTAAATTATTCTACACTTATTGGACGTGTTTGTTTTATAGGTTGGGCGTCTAATTAGTCTAATGTTCAACAGGCTAAAACATTTAGATCTTGTAAACCTTCTTACACGTCGTCCCAGTTTGTTAATTGCCCAATGCATTTAGTCTGGAAGAAGGTTGTGTTTTAACAAAGAATGGGCCAAGTGGTGTAAGTGTAATTAAAACCTTATTTGTACAATCACTATAGCCATTCATGTAACATGGGCTCTAATAGAGCAAATAAGCTAATAATAACTAGAAACATCGGACAGTTTAATTATGTCTCTAGAACTGTCCTACAACAGTAGCCAAGAATGGGTCACTTTTATATACCCTGAAATCAGAAACATCTACTGATGTCACGGTAAGGAAAACGAACGCAAAGGCCAAATCTGATGAATGACGGCAGAGCAGGTATTACCTGGCATCTCTGCTTCACGGGATAGACTTTATCATAACATGATAATGACAGAGAATTCGTACTTGTACTATGGAAAAACAATGCACTGGCATGACTGGGCACAAAAGACTGCAAAACATACAACAAATCAGTACATGCAGTTATGAGACTATGGACGTAAGCCAACAGCTGGATCTGGTTTCTATAAAAGCAGAGCAGATGAAGACTATGCTGACCCTTTACTACTAAACTTCAATTACCGAACAGTTACAAAGTATGTTATGTTGTATTGATGGGCCACCACATAATCGTCACATGCTGCTATGTATGTCACACTGTACAAGCTATTGGAGGTTTAAAAATTAAAGGGCACTCAGTCTAAAGGTAGAAAACTTTATGAAAGTAAGGCTGTGTTCCCACTTGGCATATACTTTGGGGCACTTTCTGATATAGACGCCAACATGCTGAAAGGGGTTGTTCCTTGAAAGGAAAAATATCTGATATACACAGGATATAGGATAACATGCGGATCAGTGGTGATCCAACTGCCGGGATCCACACTGATTTTGGAGCATCCGACAATGAATACAGTGGCGGTCATACTTGCCCACATCTGCTCCATTTGTTTCAATGGGAACACTGGAGACAGCCGAGTTCAAGTGCTTGGCTATTTTCAGTGGTCCCATTGAAATGAATAGAGCAGTGAAGCGCAAGTGCGACCGGTAGTGTGCAGGTACGGCCATTCCTGCCTTCATTGCAGGATGCTCTGGAACCCAGTTTTTAGGATCAGTGGCGACTTACTTTAACTGGGCTGTCTTTGGTGTTTCCATTGAAAGGACTGGAGCAAATGTGGACAAGTGTGACCCACTGGGATGCTCCAGACCCTAGTTCTCAAGATCAGTGGGGGTCCCAGCAGTTGGACTTCCACCAATTGACAAGGGATCCCCTATCCTGCGTAGAGCGGATAACTTGTTTTCATGGAACTACCTCTTCGTGCATGTTGGCATATGCTTTGGGGCACTTTCTGATAATTTGGTTTTGAGAGACAACCCCTTTCATAACCCATATAGCAGGTGGTTTCTGTGGAATACTTCAGTATATCTACTCAGTACAAAGGGAACACACAACACACATTATGAACAGAGCTGCTAATACCATTCTCATATAGTGCTGATTTTTCTGGAAGTTGTCAGCACTAGAGGTATAGAAGGCACATGGCAAGGTTTGCTGAAATATTGGTAATTGGGAGACATTATCAAGTGATAGGAAAGTATCTTTCCAACGTTTTGTCCTATCAGCAACATATATTGTGATGCAGCCCCTTTATGTCACACAATTCAATGCCTATACTAAATGTTGCTGATGTTCTACTCTCCTGCTTCATGTCTGTGTCTATGTACAAGGCTGTAAAGAGGAGTATAGAGATTCAGTACCGACTGGGGGATGACATGCAGAACAACAAACTCATGGCTGATACACAGGAGTCACACTATGGTTTGCTCTTTATATGATAACTGGCTTTGACTTTGAAGCTCTTATGAAGGATGGCACAAACTTTGCATACGTTAATGTGCCAAAGGGCATAATTGCCAAAATGCTAATTCCTTGATATCTGCCCTTAGTGTTTTTCTCCCTTAGTTACGCACATGTATATACACATTCCTAACAGGTTTAGTAAATTATGTCAACAGATATGATTACATAATGTGATTACATTCTAGTCTCAGAGCTGGCTAGTCAATAATGGACCCTTTAGAGATAAAAGACACATTTAGGGTGGTTCCACATCTGTGTTGGAACCTCCATTCGGAGGTTCTGCTACAGATCAAGTACAAAATACTGGAAGAAGCGCTGCATGCAGCACTTTTTCTTCCAGCTAAAAGCCGGGCAGCTGAGCAGAAAGCGAATAAATCCAATATAGTCAATGGGATCCTTTCAACAATGTTCAGTTCCGTCCTAACACAGAGCCGTTTAGCCACTGGGATTCCGCTATCCTGCTCCCCGAATGGAGCAGAAAACCGGAACCCCCGACGCCACTGACGTACAGGGTACAACTTTACATCTTGGAAACCCAACTGCTTTGCCAGTGCAACCCATCATGTTAAAAAATCAGTCTAATCTGTGGGCAGCAGTTTATAGAGCTGATATAGCTGAGCATATTAATATATAGTTTTGTGAGAAAAGATTCAACATAAGGATTTAAATAAACAAATACAAGTTGCTATTCTGGAGTTAGGAGTCTAGTGGCCGGTCCTACTGACGGACTGTGCATGCAGAGATAACTGTCAATCACTCAATAGGATCATCCACTGAACTTGTAGCCACCCCAGAATCGCAAAGATTTGAATGAACAAAGTTATGCTGAAAGTTTTCTCACAACCATACATCAATATGCTCAGGTCTTCCAACCCTATAACCCGCTGCCCACGGATTGACTGCATTTTGCAATGGTTGGGTTCCCTTTAAAGCCTTGAATGATCATTTCCTATATACACGCATGTGGCTATGTATGTGATTGTTTTTGTTCTCACATAGTAACTACGTTACTTCATCCTACTTACAACTGAACAGTCCCGAGCTGTTATTATTATTACCGGAGAGTCTCCGTTGCATTCCTATTAGTCACAGGGACATACTGGCTCATTGTATTTCCCAGATGTTCAGATCATATGAAGGCAGCTGTAAGTCAAAGACTTTTAAGCTCACTTAGGGAGCTCTACAGAGCAGCAACAATGATATCTGGGAGAGTTTAATGGTTATAAATGTCAAACGTAAGAGGATGTGTACTAGGAAAGAAGAATTAGACACGAGAGAGAGATAGGATGCTCGCTTGTTTAAAATACTGAGCCTGGAGGAATTCTATATCGTTTCGTACATTTTCATTCACTACTTGATGGGCTTCTCTCTGGGGCATGTACTCCTTGCCAATAAAATCAGGTGTAAAGCACTGTTTAACTTAAAGCATTACGTACATTATTACATCTGTAAGTCCCAAATATCTGACGGATGCTTGCAATCCCCCTTACTAATACACTTTCGAGCATTTTTTCTGCTGTCCACTAAATTAATTTTGCAACCTAAGCCAGCTAATAATGAGCAGATGGAAAGGACCCGATATCCGAGATCTGGAATGTCTTTAGGAAGTCGTTTTCTCTACAGCAGATGATGCATGCCTCGTAATTCGGGAAATGCTTGCTGTCGTAATGTAAAAACAGCAAACGCAAATATATGTTGTGAATGTTCTGCAAAAGCCTCTACCAAGTGATTACAAGTGACAAATACTCACTGGCCAAGATATCAAGCGTGTAGGAACCGTGTAATATGGGAGGGATAATAAGAGACATATCAGCCTGGCATAAAAATCATAAAATAGTACATAAATAATATCCATATGAGTTATACATGGAGTTGTGTAATTAATTAGGGGGAAGTATAAAGAACGGGCTACTGTCCAAGAACCCTTAGGCTTTAGGCACATCCTATAAGGTTTTGTTTCATCATTGGAAAATATTATCATTTCTATTATATATCCGATAAGCTAATCAGACCCGCTGCCCAATATACCCCAGTGCACTCATTCCCTAGAGAAAGACGAATAATAAGGATAAAAAGATCCTTCAACAGTGAATAGCCTGCTTTAGGCTATGTGCACTTGGGAAATCCAGGTCAGAATGCAGGCGGATTAATCTCATTTCAATGGGGCTAATCAACGAAATCCCAATGTGGATTCCATGCAGAATCTATGTCAAGAAGTGACATACCACAACTTTTTTTTTTGCCACATGGATTTGAAATCCACGCATGGACAAATCCGCATCATATAGACTACAGCATGGTATCCCATTCAGATGAATGGCGCATTTTTTTGCATGCAGATTTTATGTGGCTTCCACCCAGATCCCACACTAAATTTGTCATAGCCATAAGGCCCATTTACATGGAGTGATGATCGCTCAAACGACAGTGACAGCTTTGAGTGATCATTTTGTATAAACTATTAAGTAGCTACTCAGCTACTTAATAGGAATTAAATGTGCAAATAAAGCCTTATCTGAAAGCAGTTAATAGCCGGAGGGCTCTTATCTGCTTTCAGTTCCTTTGTTCTCCAGCGGGAAACCATGCTATCAGCACTACCCGTGGAGAACTGCTGGTAAGGCTGAATGATGATTTTTAGTTTGGCCTGAATTTAACGATCAGCTAGCAGTGCCCAAAAAGTGCATGATGGCCGCTCATTTTGACACAACGATTATCGCTCAAATGGTCGCTTTTTTAGCGATTTTTGAGCGATCATCGCTCCGTCTAAATGGGCCTTTACGCTTCCTTTTTTGTGGAGTATTTCGGGACCTATACAAAATGCCAACAAGAGTTGTTTGTGTGGCCTTTTTCCATTCATACTTTTTTGATATGTTTTCTTTCCTGATATATGGAAAAAATGTCTGAAAACATGTCATACCTACAGCATGCTGCACTGAAATTACAAGAACGGTAAAAACGCACGAATGCAACAAAACACAACTAAACAAAGCAGCCCTGTTTGTAGTGCATTTCATCATTCCCTTCTGAATACAGCAAATGTCTAGATGCAGCGGTTTTTGCAAAAAATTAAAATGACAGGAAAAACTGCAATGGGCCTAAAAACACTATTTGTGAAGGCCCCCCAGTGATTGTTTCTGTGGAGCTGACTGTATGGTAGTTTTGTACACTGAAAAATTTAAAAAAGACTGAAAAATAAGTGAAATAAAAAATATAGAAGCTACAGAAGCTATATTACACAAAAAATAGTTCTATCACCTTAGGCTACCTTCACGTGGGTGAGAAAATCGCTCAAGATTTGCGCATTGCGAGACGCACAAATGTCGCACGAATATGAACTCCATTCATTTGAATGAGGTCATACACATGAGTGATGTTTTCCTGCATGGCACCGATGCAGGAAGCAAATCAGGGCATGTTCTATCTTTCTGTATACTTTCGCATCGAAGCACCCATTGGATTGCTTCATCCCTGAAGTGATGCGAGACTGGTTTGACATAAAAACACCTCGCATTCACTGGTGGGGAGTGTGATATGGGACCGTGATTCACGGCGCCATATCGAGTTTGCCCGTGTGAAGTTAGCCTTAGTATAGAATGCTCAGTATTAGAGATGAGCGAACGTACTCGGTAAGGGCGATTCCGCAATCGAGCACCGCGATTTTCGAGAACTTTACTACTCGGGTGAAAAGTACTCGGGTGCGCTGTGGGGCGGGGGGTTGCAGAGGGGAGTGGGGGGTAGCAGCAGGGAACAGGGGGGAGCCCTCTCTCTCTCCCTCTCCCCCCAACTCCCCGCTGCAACCCCCCGCTCACCCACAGCGCCCTCGAGTACTTTTCACCCGAGTAGTGAAGTACTCGAAAATCGCGGTGCTCGATTGCGAAATCGCCCTTACCGAGTACGTTCGCTCATCTCTACTCAGTATGACTATCATCTTTTCATCCTTCCATACAGTGCATGTGTGTGTATATATATATATTTATATATATATATACAGACAGACAGACATATGAGATAAGCCCCATTTACACGCAAAGATGTTTGCTCAAAATTCATTTAAAAGACAGTTTGATTGACAGTTTGAGAGATCATTTTGCATAAACTACTAATGAACACTAATGCCAAATAGTAGCTTATTAGCTTCATTTGCATGTAAATAAGGCACCCTTGGTTGTATACAGATGACAGCAGGTAGTCTGTTATCTGCATGCAGCCCCTTTGTATTGTCACAGGACTGCTGCTGAATACAAAGTTATCAGCGCTTCTGTGGAGAACTCAGCGTGCGGTCCCTGCTATCACGAACTATGGATTTCATGCTCACATGAAATCCATTGTTCGGCAGAAAACAAATGCTGGTAGGATTTACATGCAACGATTATCACTCAAAAGCCATCGTTTGAATGAATTTTGAGGGGTTAATCGTTGCGTGTAAATTAGCCTATAGATAGTTACAGAGATAGATATGAGATAGACAGATAATGAGAGAAATGGATATGAGTTAGATAGATATGAGATAGAGAGATAGATATGAGAGAGAGAGATAGATATGAGAGAGATAGATATGAGAGAGATAGGCCCCCTGCACATGGGCGGAAATTTTGCGGCGGGATTTCTCGCAGAATTTCCGCCTGTGCCCGCTGCTATAGGATTGCATGCATGCACGCAATCCCATGCACACAGCCACGATTTGTCTGCGTGAAAACACACGCGAAAAACAAATCGCGGCATGCTCTATTTCTGTGCGGGTCTCTCAGAGACCCGCACAGAAATGTCAGTAGAGACCCGCCGGCTCCGCTCTGCGCATGCGCCGCTGGGTGGCAGCCGGCACATCACAGAGAAGCGGATACACTGGGAGCGGGTGACGCGCAGGTCTCTGCAGGGGCACGAGTCCGCATCCGGCCGTCTGCAGGCAGCCACCGATAGATAGATATTAGATAGACAGATACTGAGAGAGATTGATATGAGAGAGATTGATATGAGAGAGAGAGAGATATTCGCATACATTATATATAAATCTCCATGGGCCTTTTAAATTGTTGCATAAAACTCAGCTAGGAAATAATGTACATTTTCACTAATGCAGAAATCCCCCCAAAGTCCAAAAGTCTCACACACAGATGTGTAATTGCTGTACAAGTTTGAGCTGCCAAGACAGAATGGTCACATTCCTATCTGGTAACAGAGGATGCATTAAATGATTCTGCATTGTGTTACATTTCCATTGTATGTATACCATATGGGACTGAAGCCCCATCTTCTCCTGTTACTTCTGGCACGACCGAGGAAAGGTGACCGTAGGAACTAAAGTGCAGACTAGAACTATGTGTTTGCATAGTATGAAAAGTAGGGCAGTTTGTATCTCCTGCTCTGCATGTTCAGGAGCGCCTTGCCTGCAGTGTCTAATTTATGTAAAGACTACTTGAATTAAAGGAAGGCTTCACACGGACGTATTTGTGCTGCGCATTGCCTGCGCGGCATCAGTGCGCACAGTACTCGGGGAATAGAACCCACGGATGTCAATGAGTTTGTTCTTATCAACTAATTTTTTTTAGCGCATTTTGGTCGCGTGTTGAAAAAATAATTCCTGCTCTGTCTTTTTGTCTATTTGCGTACCAAAGGGCCCCATAGAAGGCTATGGCAGGTGCACAAATGCGCAAAACAATGCACAATTCCATGAAAAATAGAACACGCCTGGACATCATTAGGCTAAATAGTCCTTTATATCAGTGTGGGGTTATTGCACGCGCATATGAACAGACCCTACATGCTCAAAAAAAACAGGACTATGCGCAGATATGCGGCTAATCAACCTAGTTCACTGCGTAAATACAATGCTCTGAGGGGAGTGCATTTACACATACGCTCGTCTGAAGCCGCCCTAAGACGTCAGTGAGTTCATTGAGAAGTTGACATGATCCCTAACCCACTTGTCTGAGATAGGTTGATTTACTTGAACGTCTTGTCCCATTTATATAAACGGGAATTGGTATTAGATTTTACACAATGTGGATTTTTATGTGAGAGGATTTGAAATTCACATCACAGAAAAAAAAGTAGTAACACGCCACTTCTTGAAAACCTGTATTGAAATAGCAGCAGACAAATTAGCTCCACCGAATGGGACTGGTCCGAATGCTGATCCGCAGTAGCTGCGTATGCAAATCCATAGCAGAAATCTGACCTCAGATGGGGATTCTACTGCAGATTATTCTGCTGTGTGAACATGGCCTTAAAGGGTTTACCATGGAAGAAACTATTGATGAGCCATCCTCGGGATAGATCATCAATAGTTAATCGCCAAGGACCAGCGCTTGGGATCCCTGATGAACATCTCATTATCCGGCCCGCTGTTGGTGCAGCAGGCCAGACGAGTATTATAGGAGACGGGAGCAGAAGTGCCCTAGCTGGCTGCATTACCATTGAAATCATTGGGAGCTGAAGCAGCTATTTCACTCCCGGCACTTTTGCTTATGACACCAGAGATGGACGGGGAAGTGTAAGACCTGCTTCAGCTCCCATTGATTTGAATTGAGTGAAGCCAGCTAGGGCACCTCTGCTCCCATCTCCTATGACGTATGTCTGACCTACTGCACTGACAATGGGCCGAGTTATTAGGGGATCCCGAGGGAACCTGGGCGATGGGTCCTCAGTGATTAACTATTGATGACCTAAACTGAAGATCGTTCATCAATAGTGTTTGCCCAGAAAACTCCTATAAATGGACACTAACTTGTTAACAGTTTATGTCTGTATGACCAATCTTGCATTAAAATGTTGTTTATTTTATCACCGAAAATCAAGTTGGAAGTGGCTGTCACAAGGGGTCTTCCTTCCAGCCCCTTTGCAATCCTCTACCTGTCATTAAGCATATTTGGCTTCTATAGTAACAGGGACATGGGGACAGTGCTAGTTACTACATGCAAAAAAGCAGCAGTCATCCAAATGCTGCCCTGCAGCTGACTGGAGCAGGGCTATGCAAGGCAGCATGGAAAATGAGGAAGGCCCGGCCCATACAGTACTGGCAGAATTGCTGCTTAAGACACACTTCCTAGCTGTAAGTGGATTGCAGACAGCAAGGAAGCAGAAAAAGAGGAAAATCTACATGGTAAACTGAATTGATAGAACTCATACTGGGTATAAACAGCAGCAAAGCAGCGGCCAATGAAGGATATGTGCTACTTTTGACATTTTTTTGAAAACTTAGATACGCTTTCAGGTATGTTGTGATTGTTACCAGCAACAGAAACTAAGTAATCGTGTAGATATACCTTTTAATGGGTAACAAAAATACATGATGTTAATGAGAGCTTTTAGTCTTACTCAGAGTCCTTCATTAAAGCAAAATGAAATGGATCTGATGAGGCATGCATATTTAATATATTTATACACACATACTTATGACGAGGCACAGACATGGATGTGAATAATTTCCCATCTGAGATATGTGGGCCGATCAATCGATTTTCGGTACACGGATGCATGTATTGAGTTGTTTGAAATTTTTATGGGGGTGTCCAAAAAGTTGATTTCGGTATATGATTAGATTAAAGTCAGGATTATGGTGAGGTGGAATGCATTGAATCTCTCATGGAATTTTATTAGTTACTTATGTCCAAAAAGTTGATTTCTGTATATGAGTAACTACTAAAATTCCATGAGAGATTTAATGCATTCCACCCCATTATAAACCTGACATTAAGCTACTCGTATATCGAAATCAACTTTTTGGACACCAACATAAAAATTTCAAAAAACTCAATACAGACATACCTATACCGGAAATCGAGTGATCGACCCACATACCTCAGATGGGACAGCTTCCATCCTAAAAACATCAAAAAGTCGATTGTTTACAGCCAGGCCATCAGATACAACCGGATCTACTCCAACCCAACAGACAGAGAGAAACATCTATACCATCTAAAAGGGACATTTTTGAATCACGGCTACCATTCCACCTCAATTGATGACCAAATTACTAGAGCCAGGAATCAACTACTTCAATACACAGAGAAAGAAAGAAAAAACTGTGTACCTCTAGTAGTGACCTACAATCCACAGCTAGAGGTACTAAGGAAAAACTCAAAGAAACTCCATCATACCCTACACAAGGATGACTGTCTAAACACCATATTTACGGACCCTCTGCTTCTGTGTTACAGGCAACTGCCAAACTTGAGGAACTTTATAGTCAGGAGTGCATTGCCCTCCGACACACAAAAAGGAAATTATCCCTGCAATGTAAGGAGCTGTAAGACCTGCTGACATATACTGACCAAGGACAAGATACAAATCCCCAACACACAGCAGGACTATAAGATCCCTAAGACATTCACATGTTCCTTGCCAATGTTGTGTACTTGATCGTGTGCAGGAAATGTCCTGTTGGGGGGTTTTATGTTGAAGAAACAGGACAAAAGTATAAAGCGAGGATGAGATCTCATCGCCACACAATTAAAGAGAGAAAGACAGAATTACCTGTGGCCGAGTATTTCTTTAGTCATAGACAAGACATAGAAGATATGAAAGTTATGATACTGAAGGGCGGTTTCAAGTCACAAAACCATAGAAGAATTTGGAAATATAAATTCATAACAACTGTTGACACTTTTAATAGAGGGATAAATTATTCATGAGGATTTATGCGTGAGTGGGAAGTATGAAAAATCTACAGCACAGATAACACTGCTGGCCTAATTAACCCCTCTTCCCCCAACACTAATTTAAAAGAAACCAGAGAAAACTTTTTTACAGCTGCGCTTCAATACCGACCCTTAAAGGTAAAATAGGGAATCAGCTACTAGAGACTTCGGTTCATAGTAAGCTAAATTTTATTCCCCCCAAAAAACATATACATCAAGATATAGATAATAATAAGCAACGCGTTTCTGCGTCAACTGACGCCTTTATCAAGCTTCTAGTTTTTTTGGGGGAATAAAATTTAGCTTACTATGAACCGAAGTTTCTAGTAGCTTATTCCCTATTTTACCTTTAAGGGTCGGTATTGAAGCGCAGCTGTAAAAAAGTTTTTTCTGGTTTCTTTTATATTCTATTTTCCCCATTGTTTGCAAGAACTTTGAGGCACTTTTTGTGCTGCTGCTCTCCAGAAAGACATGGATGGGTAATATCAGATGCACATATTATATGTTCTTCTGGATAATACGGAAGGCCCCTTACCAAAGAAACCCCTGAAAGACGAACTTGGATTCCAGGTGCAGGCGCCTGACACCCGGTAAGTAGAATTACCGACAGTATTTACTATCTCTTCCCATGGATATGGCGATCTCCCTAATTTGTGTTTCCAACACTAATTTAGGGACCATAAAACCTTCACTCGCTTATCAGTGACTGTTTAAAGATGTTTGTATTTCTGTGGTAGTATTTACTAATTCAGGGATCATAAAACCTTCACTCCCTTATCAGTGACTATTCTTTTAAGTGCAAATTAATCACATCCATGTCTGTGCCTTGCCATAAGTATGTGTGTATAGATATGCATGCCTCTTCAGATCTATTTCATTTTGCTTTGATGAAGGACTTGGAGTAAGTCCAAAAGCTCGCTATAACACCATGTATTTTTGTTAGCCATTAAAAGCTATCACATCTACAAGATGACTTAGTTTGTCTTGCTGAGAACAATCACATTTTGCTCTATTGGCTAACACCGTACCAAACTTTTTTTTTATTAAGGTATGTTCACACAGATATAATGTGCGATGGAAAGACCTGACATGGATCTGCCTCATGATTTGTGCATCGGATTTGTATTTGAAGATGCCGCAGATCAGCACACGGACTAACTGCTTTCAATGGAGCTAATTCTCATGTTTATTTCCTGATGCAGATTCGATGTCAAGGAGTAACATGTTACTCATTTTTGTTTTGCAAAGTACATTCCAAGTCTGAGCACAGCCGTTTGGACTAGGGCACAGATTCCCATTCAAATGAATGAGATGCAGAATTGATGCAAATTTACTCCAGATGTATTGTGAAATCGGCATGGTTTCCACATCAGAGCCACTTTGATATCTGACGTGTGAACATAACTATACAATGCTAGCACTAAATAGGTCAAATGATCCATCCAAAACGGAATAACTACTGAAGGGTACAATTTAGCAATAGATTTCTTTTTCCTTTGCTGCAAGAAGTAAAGTTAACTAAAAAAGTTTACATTTTCTCACCACATGGTCACTACCAAAGAAAGGCGGAGCCTCAGTTTGTCGGAAGCTATTGCACACTTACTTTAAGGCCATAATGCAAAACTAATGTAAATCTACGTACTGTATCTATTTACATGGACAGATTTTTCACTTTTTTGCCTCCGTATTAGCATTTAGTAATAAAAGCTTATTCAAAATGGCCTCCTTCTGCTACGGTACATGCATGGAGCTATTCAACAGTGCAGTCCAGGGCTGATGTTATCGATGCAATGCAATGCAAAATTACTACTAACAGCACAACTGAATCAGAAGACAGTGCAAATTTCAGTGTGATCGCCTCTTTGGACCTGTGTTCATTCCAAGGACTCTCAATGCAGATTGGTGCCTGAATCTCTTGCAGACGATGGTGGATGACTTCCTGAATGATCTGCCCCTATCGTAGCAGCAGCAGGCCACTCTGAGTACACTTTCCTTACTTCAGTCATAGCAGCGGTCCCACAGGACTCTGAGATACGTGGAAAGTCGATTTCTGCTTCTCACGTGCTACTCTTTAAGTTTGCAATTGGGTATTACTCTCTATCTCTTAAGTGGCCACAACACAATATTGAAATCCTTGTTCCAGGGACCCCCAGTGGCCCGTGCCCCATACCCTCATGTAGTACATCCATGCCTTCCTATTCAAGTATGCTACTCAGGGGCGTAACTATAAGAGGTGCAGGGGATGCGGTTGCACCCGGGCCCAGGAGCCTTAGGGGGCCCATAAGGCCTCTCTTCTCCATATTGGGAGCCCAGTACTATGAAAAAAGCATTATAGTTGGGGGCCCTGTTACAGGTTTTGTACCGGGGCCCAGAAGCTTCAAATTACGCCTCCGATGCTACTGTTATCTCAATATAAAACCCCAGTATTTAGATATAGAGTTGGGTCAGTCTTTTTGACTCCACCCTGTATACTTCTTCTTGCCCCTCTCCATACTGCTTCCAACAATATAGAATTTGCACAATGGTGTCATTTTTATGCAATAACAATTTTTGCTCCTACAGCCCAGTGACCAAGTTTGCCATATTGATCTATAATAAAATAATTTGGATTAATGGACTACCATGACAATATTAACAGCTGGTGCTAATTAGAGATGAGTGAGCAGGCTCGTTTAAGGCTGATACTCGAGCGAGCATCGGTCTTCTCGAGTAACTGATTACTCGTCCGAGCAAATGCAGGGGGTGTGGCAGGTGGTGAGAGTGAGAGAGATCTCTTTCTCCCCACAGCTCACCCCTGCTGCCCCCCCGCATTTGCTCGGACGAGTAATCAGTTACTCGAGAAGACCGATGCTCGCTCGAGTATCAGCCTTAAACGAGCCTGCTCGCTCATCTCTAGTGCTAATGTTTGCTGCCAATAACTTGGATACTTGCTTATTGATACTTACTGACCTTCCTCCACTCTCTGGCTAGTAACTTCTACACTATCTATGTTAACAATTACAAAAACTGTTGTACAAAGAGGATGAAGCACTGTTATAATTGAACTGTTATATTACTACATCTGTTAATTGATGTATAAATCTATTTTCACATTGTTCTTATTGCTATTTACTGGCCACTAAGGCTTTGTTCACATCAGCATTTTGGTTTCCATTTCCTGATTCATTATGGGAGCAGGAAAAGGTGAACCACTGGCCGATTGTATGTGCCTTAAGACAGAACCGAATAGTGCCGAATAGACCCCGTTAACTCTAAACGAGTCCATTCGGTTTCCATTTGTCCATCTGGCATACAGTGCTGATGTGAACATGCTCTTAGTTCTGTTCATTATGCATCTAAACAATAAAGGCTTTCTACATTTCCAAATATTGTCTATATTTTTAACTAATAAAGCTACAATTTGTTTTTTACTTAAATTTAGATCCAATATTGGCCACATATATATCCCTTTAAATTTACTAAAGATATAAGTTGGCATAAGGCACACAACTACCTTCCCCAGACTCCCTCTGAACATATACATTCACTAGTCTTCCACCTTTGGAATTTGCCAAGAGCTCATGTCTATGGCTAGGTTTATAGTCAATTGTCATCTAGAGTTGCATTGAGAATTTGCCTTCTATGATGGTAAAGTATATTTGGTGATGTAGACAACACTAACTCTCCCAACAGTGGAGGGTGCGGGCTGATTCCATTAGCAAGCAGGAGAGATGCAAATGAGCCTCGTGTGGCGCAGAGTGTTAAGGCAGCAGAAATGCAGTTCTAAGCTCTCGCTCATGACCTGAAGGTTGCGAGTTCAATCGCCGCTTGGTTCAGGTAGCTGGTTCAAGATTGACTCAGCCTTCCATCCTTCCAAGATTGGTAAGATAAGTATAATGTGTACAGTGATGCTTGAATCTGCAATGTAGGTAATCAATGAATTTCCAATTTACCATCAAATTTAATGTGGGAAGAAAGTTGAAGTTTCCTAATAGAGATGGAGTAAATAATTATCTCAATTGTTTTCAAGCTTTTTTCTTTATCAATCGTTGATTTAATGAGTTGTGTTAACTCAACCTGGCCTTCCATCTCTTCTCCTGTGCCCTCCAACTCTCAGAGTTTCATTTCTTTTTGTCCTAGGTTCTCCCTGCTTATGTACAGGTCCTGTTCAGTCATGTGTTGTTGCATATCAGCAACATTGCACTAGTAATTTGTGTTGGACTTTTCCATGTTTAAAAAAATTAATTTGTCTGTCCAGACCCAGGGCCTAATGACGTTTGTACAGATAGAGCTACAAAATGAAGAAAAAAATCAAATACGCAACTTACTACAATTCATGCATATAGCTTGAGTTGATCATACATTTGGGTAATGGAAATAATAACGAATGGGAACTGGATATTTAGAATTAGGTTTTGATATAATTTGATGTTACCCTATGTCAAGGATAGGCAACACTATTAGACACCTGATAAAGTCATGCCTTGTTTGCGCTCTTATTACTGCCCTAGGTTCGGTAGGTAAGTGTATTGGTGACATTCTGATTGCATTATGACATTTGACATCTAATCCCAACCTGGTGCACAGGACATGATGCTATATCACCCTCCATAAATACCGTATTCTGTATTTATCTCGATGAGTTTTCCAACATTATATCTCTCATTCTCCAATAAATATTTTTCTATAGGCTACATGTGTGATATTTCTTTTCTTTTTTTTGCACATTTTGTTAACATTTGTGGCTCATGTTGTCTGTTGATTTGTAACCAGTGATTACAGGACTTCTCCTGCAAATAGAAACATCATTATGACATCTACATAAGATGTGACTATTTATCAAATCACCTTTCTAATTGTAACCCTGGCTTGATGACATTAAAATATAGTTTCTTTTTGTTCACGTTAAAAATACGGCTGCCATTTGGCCATAAGCTGTTGGATTTGGGGCCAGCTCTCAAGCAGCATGACCAAGAATACATTCAGGGCAGCACTAAAGCACTTAGCATCTACCACAAGTAAGGCTCACCGGTAGTTACCAGCGGGCTTAACCGACTGTTAATTTCTCTAACCATGGAGTGCCATGTTTTACTTGGCCAGGCATTCTCTCCACTTTTGCACTCTTCATAATGATACTGGACCACCCCAATCTGACTCTGCCTTACGTTGCCTCTGCATAACACAAGCATCATTTCAAGGCCACTGACACAGAACCCTTCTCAAAGTTGTGTCTCATGGCCCTCTAACCCAAAGGACTCATTTTGTTTTCACCATGCTGTGTCATGGTTGACTGCTGCTGAGGGTGATCTTCCAGTGCCTCTGGGTCATACAAAAGGGCACACCCTTTAGAAGAACTTATTCCAATCTTCTGAGTTTTCAGAAAGCACTTCCACGTGTTCACTCTTCATGTGCCGATGTCTCATCCACGCCAGGCATGGCTTCCAAGCTTACCCCATTTTGCACAGCCGAAAAAGAGGCCATGGTGTGGAGCAACATAAGCACCAGCACACACAGCTTTAGTCTCGTGTTTCCGAGGCGGGATCCCGCTGAGACCGGCAGCAGAGATGGTTTGTGATGATGATGGTAAGGATGCAAGTGATGGTGCCGATGGTGAGGGTGCTGGTGGTGGCGAGGGCGGTGTTGGTAATACATGGATTGGGAGTTCAAAGATTTGGTAGATGTGTTGTGGTTGCCGCTCCCCGGGCTGTTGCAGGAATGCCATCGGACATCACAACAAACCGCATCTGTGTTAGACATATGGTTTTCTAGCAAATCTGTTGAGAAACAAAATATAGTGAAACACATTAGCAACAGAAAAGTATTGGCATAGTCTAGTCTATCTGTACTGATATGCTCTTAAGATTGATGCTTTCATATTATCTTTGGGCCTTACATTTGGTGGACTGTTTGAAACCCTCTGCTGAATATACTATATGCCCCAGATATATGCTATTGTACGCCTCATAATTGCATACATCTACCATTGACTCAAAGTTTAAGGTAGACTAATATATATACCATCAAAGGAATGCCAAAAAAGTCTCTGGATACGGATAGCTTATGGACAAGTTAAGCATATATGATAGGAGAACTTCCAGGTGTATGCAACAAATGTAGAACCAAACATTATGTGAACCTAGCCTAATATGCAAGCAATAAGTTGTGCAATAGTATGTATGCTATAAAGTACTATACTATCCTAGTAAAAGTAACTGGACACCTAAGAAGGAATCAAAAGTAGTAGTTATTTCTACATGTTAAGACTTAGTGGGGTTCCTTTGGTCATAATGACATTGGATACTCTCCGTGGCTTACATTCTACTAAGGTCTGATACACTTCAGCTGGTATTTCCCCCCCCCTTCATACTGCAAAAATCTGGTTATTTCTTTCAAAGAAGATGGACACTATTCATATTTCCTCATCTGATCTTGTAATTCATCCCAAAGATGTTCAATAGGGTTGAGGTCATCTCTCTGTGCAGTCCAATTGTAGAACATCCGTATCCACATACTAACATAAAACAGCATTGTATGTGTGACAAGGTGCGTTGTTTTGTTGGAAATATTGCTGACCATTCCTATAGAATTGCCACATTGTCGGCAGCACATTATTGTCTAGAATGTCAAGGTTCACCCCTGTGTTCATGGTTCTTGCTACGACAACCAACATATGGAGACCGTGCCATGTAAAATATCCCCAGACCATCATGGAACTTCCACCATACGTAACTGTTGGCACAACACACTCAGGCAAAAGGCATCCCCCATGTATCCTCCACACCCAGGTACTTCCATCTGATATGAAGATGGGGTAGTGTGATTCATCACTCCATAGAATATTCTTCCATTGCTCAACTGTCCAATGATCTTGCACCATTGCAGATGGGCCAATGCATTTCCTTTGCGAGAACTTGACAGATATTTGCAGGATGAATGGAGGGAAATACCAGCAGAAGTGCATCAGACATTAGTAGAAAGTATGCAAAGGAGAGCATCCAAAGTCATTAGGGCCAAAAGAGGACCTACTAGACATTCATATACTTTTGATTTTTGCTCAAGTGTCCAATTACTTTCGGCAGGATAGTGTATACTTAGTTTATAGCATTTTATCAAACTTTTCAAAATCAGCTGTTTAAATACCAAAGCCATTGTTGTTCATCTAGCACAGTGGTATATATTAATGCTGGACACTTTAGACATTTTCTGTGTACACAAATTAATGGAAACATTCACATGAGTATTAATAAAATCAGATATGAGGACTAGTTCTTTAAGTTCAGGACCTGGGGGAAAGAAAATCGCAAAATCCCCAGCAGAGGAGATGAGGCAAAGTCTATCTAAATGCAATACTGATTCTATGCAGGCCCCAGCGCTGAAAGGGTCAAACAGATGTTTGACCTTTGGAAATTTGATGGCTGGGTGTTGAAGTTAATATAAATTAGGATCCCAGGACCTGAGAGTTCCTTTAAAAGTCAAAAGAAAGAAATACCTGCTTAAATTCCCAGGGACTGTGTGTAAATGTGCAGAACAGATATGAGTGTGATGAGAGGGGATGGATAGTAACACCAAATCTACAGGAATAGTTTAATAATGAAGTAAGTCACAACAACATGTAGTTTATAAAGTCTCAGATGGAAAGTTTTTACTATAGTCAAAAATGACAACCTGTTAGTGGCTGCCCAGGTACCTTTTTATAATGGCCACTAATAGTTGTTCTTCCAATGTAAACATAGCAAGCAACATTGATATAACTGTGCTTGGAACAGCCCAAATAAAAAAATAAAATGTTATATAAGCCACAGAGTGAATGCTGTGAGAAAAAAAAAAACATGGCCAAAATTGCTAATTTTGCTTAACACTCTCACAAAAAAGAAATACAACATCATCAAAAAGTTGTAGGAACTACAAAGTTGTACCCTTAAAAAGTATAGCTCATCCTGCAAAAAAAGCCCTCACACAGGTTAGAAATGTTGTGTCTTACAATGTGGCAATAGATATGAAAAAACTCTCTCACTCTCTCTCCCCCTCTCCCCCTGCCACTCTCTCTCTCTCTCCCCCTCTCCCCCTGCCACTCTCTCTCTCCCCCACTCCCCCTGCCACTCTCTCTCTCCCCCTCTCCCCTGCCACTCTCTCTCTCCCCCTCTCCCCCGCCACTCTCTCTCTCTCCCCCTCTCTCCCTCTCCCCCTCCCTCTCTCCCTCTCTCTCTCTCTCTATATATATATACTTACATATACACATTTTTAAAGTGTTTCTATTGTGAAACACTTAAAAAATAGTAAATATTGTAAAATATAAAAAGCTATATAAATTTGGCATCGGCATGATCATGCTGGCTCAGAGAATAATACTATTGCCTTATTTATACCACACTTGAACACCGTAACAACAAAACCTAGAGAACAATGGTGGAATTTCAGTTTCTTCCTCCCCGCCACCCCCCCCCAAAAAAAATATTAATGAATAGAGATGAGCGAGCATACTCGTCCGAGCTTGATGCTCGTTCGAGTATTAGGGTGCTCGAGATGCTCCTTACTCGAGACGAGCACCACGCGGTACTCGTCTCGATTAAACGGGCTGCTGGCGAGCGCAGGATGAATTGTCGGGAATGGCTTAAATATATAAGCCCTTCCCTGCAATTCATCCAGAAATGTGTAAAAATAAAAAAAAAATATACTCACCTTGCCCCGGCAGAACGATGTTAGCCCATTGAATTCAATGGAGCCGGCAATACAGCCGGCTCCATTGAAAGCAATGGGCTGCCGGCGATCGCGGGATGAATTGTCGGGAAGGGCTTAAATATATAAGCCCTTCCCAGCAATTCATCCAGAAATGTGTAAAAACAAAAAAAAAATATATACTCACCTGGTCCTGGCAGACGGAGTTCAGCGCGGCCGGCGGCAGTCCTCCTGAACTGCTCTGAACAGCTGTGAGTAGTATTCAGCAGACGGGGATTTAAAATCCCCGCCTGCTGAATGAGCTGCCTCTGATTAGTCACAGCCTGACCAATCAGAGGCAGATCTCACTCACACAGCCATTCATGAATTCATGAATGGGTGAGTGGACCAATCAGATTGGTCCCTGCGCTGAGCCAATGAGAGGCAGCAGTCACTCACCCATTCATAAATTCATGAATGGGTGTGTGAGTGAGATCTGCCTCTGATTGGTCAGGCTGTGACCAATCAGAGGCAGCTCATTCAGCTGGCGGGGATTTTAAATCCCCGGCTGCTGAATACTACTCACAGCTGTTCAGAGCAGTTCAGGAGGACTGCCGCCGGCCGCGCTGAACTCCGTCTGCCGGGACTAGGTGAGTGTATATATTTTTTTTATTTTTACACATTTCTGGATGAATTGCAGGGAAGGGCTTATACATTTAAGCCCTTCCCGACAATTCATCCCGCGATCGCCGGCAGCCCATTGCTTTCAATGGAGCCGGCTGTATTGCCGGCTCCATTGAATTCAATGGGCTAACATCGTTCTTCTCTGCCACAGCTGTTATAGCTGTGGCAGAGGAGAACGCTCTTTATGCTGATAGTGCGGGGGGGGGGGGGGTCTCACTCTTGCCACTATTGTGGCTTAATAGTGGGACCTGGGAACTTGAGATGCAGCCCAACATGTAGCCCCTCGCCTGCCCTATCCATTTCTGTGTCGTTCCCATCACTTTCTTGAATTTCCCAGGTTTTCACAAATGAAAACCTTAGCGAGCATCGGCGATATACAAAAATGCTCGAGTCGCCCATTGACTTCAATGGGGTTCGTTACTCGAAACGAACTCTCGAGCATCACTGAAAGTTCGACTCGAGTAACGAGCACCCGAGCATTTTGGTGCTCGCTCATCTCTATTAATTAACCAAAGTTATACATTATATGTACACCAGAATGATGCTAAATACAAAAGTACAGCTGGTCCTGTAAAAAACAGGCCCTCATACAGCTATGTCGATTGCAAAATAAAAAAATTATAGCCCTTGGAATGTGATAATAAAAAAAAAACTAGAAAAATTGGTTGGTGATTAGGGCCTAAAATAGGCCTTGAACCCTGTAAGGACACGGCCTATTTTGGGCTTAAAGACGCAACGATTTTTGGCGGATTTTCTTCTGCATTTTTCAAAAGTCATAACTTTTTTATTTTTCCATCGACGCGGCCGTACAAGGGCTTGTTTTTTGAGTGGCGAACTGTAGTTTTTATTGGTGCCATTTTTGGGTACATAGACTATATTGTAAAACTTTTATTATTTGTTTTATGATAACAGGGAGAGAAAACGCATCAATTCTGCCATTGTTTTTACAGCGATAATCATGCAGTGTAAATGACACAATCCATTTTTTCTGCGGGCTGATATGATTACAACGATACCAAAATTCTTACTTTTTTTTAGGTTTTTCCACTTTTCTGCACTCAAAACCCTTTTTTGGAATTTTTTTTTCTAAATCGCTGCATTCAAAGTCCTGTAACTTTTTTTATTTTTCTATGTATGGAGCTCTGTGAGGACTTTTTTGCGCGACGAGCAAAAAAAGTTTTTATTGGTGTCATTTTGGGGTACATACGGCTTTTTTGATCACTTTTATTGCGTTTTTAGGGAGGCAATTAGCATTTTGCCTCAGTTTTTTTAGCGTTTTTTTATAACGCTTTTTTCCGTGCACAGTCAAAAGCATGTGCAATTTATTGTACACGTCGTTACGACAATACCAAATATGTGGGATTTAAATTTTTTTTTACCTTTTTTATGCTAATATGAGAAAAAGCATAAAAAATGGTTATTTTACTTTTTTTTTACATTTTTCTTTTTTGTTCATTATTCTTTTTTACACCATTTGGTTCCCTCTGGGAGACTTACAGTACAGCACTGATGATCGCTGTGATAAGACATTGCATGGCATTTTTTTGCATTTTAGCCTGCTTAAAAAATTTTCAGTACTATTAAAAAAATGTCCTGCAAAAACAAGCCCTCATACAGCTTTGTTGATGAGAAAATACAAAAGTTAAGGCTCTTAGGAAGCAAGAACGAAAAAATGAAAAGAAAACAAGTAAAAAATCTCCATTCTTGAAGCTATTTTGAGGTTTATTACCAAGTTCTTGCAATGATGTATTGTCATTTTAAAAGGCCACTCAAGCGAAAACAATGTTTTTCCATTCCTGTCCCTCTCACCAGATTGCCTGGCTATCTTTACCATGCAGTGGAATCCCCCTGTTTTTCCTATGAGTTTAATTATATCATTACCTTCTATATTTACCCAAATAAACTATAGACCATAAATATATAGTCAGGAGGATGAGTTGTGATCTCCTCTATTATAACTGTGTGACAGGAGCTGTGTGGTCATTAATTGTAGCTGTGAGAGGAGAGTCTGAGTCCCCGTATAGGTAATTTTGGTGGTAGGCTCTATGTAACAGCATAACACAGACTGTGAAATTGATAACCCAAACAGAGCAGAGCAAGGGCCAAGCAGACTAAGGTATTCGATATATGCTGCTGCCACCTGACTAGCGATTGCCTCTATTGCTGTTACTGCTAAATAAAGACTGTAACTGTTTGTTGCCAATGTTGCCAATAACTTTATCCATCTAGGCATTTTGTTTTGTTTGCCACCAAAATTCTGTGAAACCCCCATTCTGAGACTGATTCCAGAAACATGATTCATCAGCTGCAGCTGGTCCGGTCCTTCCGAGCTCATCCGGTGAGCCTGCGGTTGGCTTACAGGTCTTTCTGCCTTTAGTTATGACTTCAGCAAGTGAAACGCAGTGAGGTTGAGATAAAAGTCTCCATTTCTGTTGCATTTCTTTGCTTTAAGAAGCTCTTGGGTTGCTTTTTTGGTATGCTTTGGGTCATCTTCCATCTATGCTGTATCTTCTTTTATCATTTTGGCAGCATTTCATTGAAACTGGGCAGAAAGTCCCACTCTACACATGTCAGAATTTGTCCTGCTATGCTCCGTCCCATCATGAATAAGCATCAGTGACCCAGCCATACCATAACCCCTTCATGTGTAGTACTGTACAGCTAATGGGGTATGCTTCAGAGATACAGTAACTCAGATCATGGCTGTCAACCTTTTTACATACCATTACATCAACACAAAAATCACAGCATAAATAATCACTATAAAGTAAAAAAAAAAAGGATCAATAGTATTAAAAACCAGACTTTGGCAGAATGCACACGGCCAGGTTGGATTCGGCATGCGGGATCAGACCCTGTGCTGGCCAGTGACCCCCTACGTACCTGTCTGGATTGGTCTAATGTTTGCTGCAGATGTGCTGCGCCGTCACGCGGGTGATTACGTAAATCCGCGTTGATTTTAAAATTGACATTTCGGAATCGCTGCCGGTGGGACGGCTTCCGTTGACTGAAATAGAAATCATCTGTGCGAGTCCTGCACAAAAATAGAGCATGCTGTGATTCTTCCTCCGCAAACGGAAATCGCAAGTGATTTCCGCTTGTGTGCGTGGAAGAATCATTTTACATTGCATGCTATGGATGGACATTGCTGCAGAATCCACGGCCAGACACCTGCTATGGATTCCGCCGCAGAAATCCGCCCGTGTGCATTGGGCCTAAAGGCAAGCAGGAAGTAATATAGCTATGACTACCATACGACACATAACACCCAATGTCAAGTATTGTAATGATAATTGTAAAGTGCAAGGGCAGAAAAAAGTTGAATATATTAAGTTGCCATTTTTTGTTTGCTACTGGTTATGTTGTTATTTTATTTATATGGCTAATTAATATATTCTACTTTTTCAGCATTTGCATTTTGTACTTTTAGGCATATTCTTCCGTATCAAGGGATATTGCCTCTCCTCCCTTATTGCTGTGGCACTTGCACTTTATAAGTTGCATTATAATACTTGATATTGGGTGTTATGTACCGTATAGTAGTCATAGCTGTACAGTATATTAATGCATGCTTGCCTTTAGGCCTCATTCACACTAGCGTGTGCTGGTGCGTACTTAGGTGCGCACAAAACCGGCACACCCACATACGTGCACAAACATGCAGGTCTGTGCAACATTGCTTTCAATCGGGTCTGCCGGCAACCCCTGCAGTGATTTTCAGGGAAGGGCTTTAAATATAAGCCCTTCCCTGAAAATCATCCCTATCTGGTGTAAAAAAAATAAAATAAAATATTCACCTCTTTGGCACTGTCGGGGCTCAGGCACGTCTTCTCTGCTCTGTCCCAGTGTAATGAAGTTCTTTCAGCAGGTGGGGATTTAAAATCACAGACAGCGCTCAGCCATTCATTTAATGACAGCTGAGCAATGCCTGTGATTGGTCACAGAGCTCAGCCAATCAGAGGCAGGCGGGGATTTTAAATCCCCGCCTGCTGAAGATCTTCAGAGCAGTTCAGGAGGACAAGCGGGTAGATGCACCTGAGCCCCGGCAGCGGTGGAGAGGTGAGTATATATATATATATATATATTTTTTTTTTTTTTTTACACATAGGATGATTTTCAGGGAAGGGCTTAGGGCTTATATGTAAAGCCCTTTTTTTTACGCATGTGTTTTACGCAAAATAAATGCGCCCCCCCCCCCCCCCCAAAATGCTCATCTGACTTGGCCCTTAGGCCTCATGTCCACTAGGAAATTCGGGTCTGAGCGGATTCTCCATGCAGAATCCCGCAGCGGGACCCTCCTTTCCCTGGGACATGAGGCCTGAAAATAGATTTTTCTTACCTGTCCGGACGCTGGGGGTTCCCATCCATCGTGGCCGGATCTTCTTTCTCTCTGCCGGCGCACTCTTTTTTTTTTTTCCTTTTTGAACTCCTGCCCTCCCGCGCTCCTACACCGGAGAGCAGAAATTCAACTGTGGGTGTACCGCGGGACCGAACGGCTTCGGAGCCGTCCGCGTGGGAGACCTGCAGAAAATGGAGCATGCTGCGTTTTCTCTCACGTGTGGGAGAAAACGCAAATCAATTAAAATGCCATCCGTGGATGCAAATTTCAATTTAATTGCCCGCGGATGGCCAATGGATCCCTATGGGCAAAATTGAATGCGGATTCCACAGGGGAAATCCGCAGCGGAATCCGCAATTCAATTTTGCTAATGGACATGAGGCCTTAAAGGGGTTCTGTCAGAAAAAAACCCCAAAAACATACTCACCTGTGCCGTAGAGGGACGGTCACCGGGAGGCTGCTGCTCCTCTTCTTTCTCTCCAGCAGCTGTCCGATCGCAGGTCATAAGCTGGCAAAGTGCCAGCTTCCGCCCCTGATCCGACCATGCTGGGCAGCAAGTACTGCTGCTTGGGTCAGTGGTGGGCGCGTCACAAGTGATGCGTCGCCCACTGATTGGCCTGGGCGCATCTAACCTCTGCCCTTCTTGGAGAGTGTGCATGCGTCCCCCTTCCCGGCGTGCATGCGCACACACCGCCAACTCTCCGTGGATGGCAGAGGTTAGACGTGGCCAGGACGGCGGGAGCATGCAGGAGCCGCTGAAGCTGACCCTGCACGCAGCAGGTAAACAGCGGAGGAAGAACAACAATGGGATTAGGTGAGTGGTTTTTTTTTGAACTCTTTTCTTTTTACAGGTTACACTCTACAGGGACGCAGGGCAGGATGCAGGTGAGTATACATTTTTTTTTTATTTTACTGACAGAACCCCTTTAAGAACTAAAAAAAGTAAAAATAGCTAAAATAAATGCTTTCTAATTATTACAAAGAATGTAAAAAAAAAAAAACTATTTAGGGCTCAGTCAGACGAGTAAATTTTTTACATATTATAGGCACGGGGGGAAAAAAAAAATCGCAAATTGCGTGTAGAAAAAAATTGCAGGATCGGGTCCATTTGCACTTACGTGTCCTATCTTTTGCACGTGCAAATTTTTTCTGCTTCTAAAAAAGAGACATGTGATCGCTTTCATTGGAAAGCATTGGTTCTAAATTAGATCCATTTTGAAAACGCGCCTATACATGTGTGAAAAATGTGTTCGTCTGACTGAGCCCCTACAGTTGTTGCATCAAAAAAATTAAAAATCATTTAAAAAATTGGTATCGCTGCATTTATATATTTCGAGTTTCTTAAAATATTAAATTATTAATCCTCCACAGTGAACGCCATCAGAAAAAAAATGCAATAACTGCACTTTTTGGTCAGTTTTTTGGTCTGTTTCCAAGGCAAAAATTGCACAAAAAGTGCTAAAAAAGCTGTATGAACCCCAAAATGGCACCAATAAAAACTTTAGGTCATCCTGCAAAAAAAAAGAGCCCTTATAAAGCCCTATTGATAGAAAAATAAAAAGTAATAATATTTGGAAAAATGGGAATTCCAGAACTGCAGAATGTGACCTGGACCTAGGACCCTTCATCGTGAAAGAGTTAAATATCAAACTAATCGGTGTCTATTTAAGGGGTTAACGCTGAAGGTCTAGATGTTATTTACATTAATGGTTTTGTCATTTTGGCAATGTACAGAGTATAATCATGAACAATGTCCTATTGTCCAGGTACCATGCCTGGGCCCAATGCAGCCACATTACGGGGACTGTGTGTGTACTGGCTTGAAACCTCATAGCAAAGACGGTATCTAACTTGAAGAGGTCAAGCGTGAAAACAGAGGTTCCTCAGGTGTTGTCTTCTCAGTTAGTCCAAAGCCAAGCCAGTGTGTGGCAAAGTAGATCTGCATCTGCCTGTCTGACAGGGTAATGGTGAGTTATTTGCTGCTATTTAATTTGATCTTCACTGCTCAGTACTTCTATACACTGTCCTACATAATGATGTTATGTCTGTGTGTGTGTGATACAGACAACTAGAGGGAAGAAACTGTAGTTCTGTGTGCAGTATACAGAAAACAGCATACAAGTCAAGACTCCTCCCACCAGTTCAGAGGAACAGAAAAGCAAATATGCAGCCTGCAGAGGGGTACAATGCAAGACACAGGTCATATAATGGCCAGAAGTAGTGTTAGTCCTCATGTACACATACAGCAGCTTATTATAAAAACTCATCTGAAAGATTAAGTTTGCTTTAAGATTTCGCTACTGTTTGTAATCTTTTATTTTTACTTGTTACCTATAATTTAGTTTCTGTAAACTAGCCTGTATTTGTTTCCTCCTGTTGTTTTGCCTGGGATCTTAGATCTTCATCCTGCCTTCTTGACTATCATAAGTTTTATTTTGCTACCCTTCTGCCTTTTATTTAGTCCTGTTGGGATATAAATCTCCTCAATGCAAATAATGCATTTTAAGAATGGAACATACTCTAAAAAATTGTAGTCAGTACAATGTGTGAAGAATTCAAGCCGATGTATTTAATCAATAACATTGTAATCTGGCTTCACTACAACACTATCTACGGTTTTCTTTTCATATTACCACGTGTCTATCTTTTGTAAGGATAAAGTTGTTGAGGTAATTCATAACCAGCATGCTTAGACTTCTTGAGTTGACTTTAAAGGGGTTTTCTAGGCAGTGCTGGCTGTCTATGTCTGGCTACATCAGGCTCATAGTGGAAGCCGCTGCTCCAACCTCTGCGTAGTGGCCGCTGCTTGTAATTGCAGTTACAGCTCCCATTGATTTGAATGAGAGCTGCTCTTACAATTACAAGTGCTGGCCACTACAAAGGGGTCAGAGCAGTGGCTTTCACTCCAACCCCGGTGTGTTGTGGCACTTACAGCCAGCGCTGCTTGGAAAACCCCTGTATGTAACATGCAATATATAATTTTGCTATGTGATAGCTCAAGAATGGGCTCCAGTATCCAATTACCTGTTGACTTTTTAAAAGATTAATTTTTTAATATGTCTGTAATATAGGAACTCTTTTTTCTGAGTTGCTAAATTACAGGTGCCTGCAGCCACCCCTAGGGGGAGCTAAGTGCATACATATTCACACAGCTAATTTTGAAATAATGTGAGCTGTATAAATTACCAGCTGTAGATAGTCAATATAACAGTGTCACAGCACAGTAGTGTCATGCTGGTCCCTTTGCCCAAGGCAGTTACATTCTCTGCCAATGTGGTAACTGTAAGGGTAGTCCCCTGATGGGGAGGTAGGGGTCCCACCTGGTTAGAAGATGAGGGTCTGACTTTAGAGGTTCCCAAAGGAAATTCAAGCTCACTCAATTGCTCCTCAGCCGGGGAACTCTCGGGTCTACACTTAATGCCATAACCGTGGGCCTGGATGTACTGGCAATCACATGCTTGAAGGAGAGACGCCATGGGCTTTTGTCATATGGATTCAATAAGTAAGCCATGGTTCACTGGGCTATTTTTTCAAAAGTTGCTTTATTACCTGAACTGATAACTTATAAAAACAGTTCACTGAGTAGTAAGAACAATTGTGCCTTAAGGAGCTGGTCCCACTTGGCGGGGGCAAATCAATGTAAGTTCTAAGTCTCTCTGTATATACCAGCTCAGAAAGCTAATATAACAAAGTCTCTGAATCGATTCTCTCGCAACGCGAGGGTAAGTATACTTTAACATTTCTGGACAACAGGAAGGCCTTTCAACTCACGTGTTCGCAGAGATGTCAAAGAGTCAGTCAGTCCATAAATCAATTAAAACTCCAGAGTGTTGGGTTTGCTTGATCCCATTCACTAGGCTTCAATGGAATTATTGTAGGCACTGATTCCTCTCACTGTCCCCAGGCGCAAGTGTACGAGTGAGGATGGAGGTGGTGCAAGTCTTCGGAGGATGTGGGACGCTCTGTCCTCTGTAGCCAGGAAAATTGCCCATGGCTTTAAGGCGAATCCAAAAGGGTAACAGGGTTAATGGGAGACTGACTAGGGCCTACCAGAGGCATTAAGACTACCGTCCAGCTGGTAGCCAGCTTCTTCTCATGAGCACTTGGCGTCAAAACAATGACTAATGACACACTTACAAGCTATATATATCTAGGCAGGAGGAAGAGCATCCCCACGTCCCACATGACCACTGTAAGAGGTAAGCACGACCCCTCCTAATACATTTTAAAGGTAATATAGCATTATACCACCAGATGACGATACATCACCTCGAATAGAATAAAACGGCAACTGATCATATTATAATAAACAGTGCATGGCATCGATAACATGGCATACATCATACTCCCCCTCTTCATAGGTATGCCACTAACGTGTTGCATGACTGCCATTTTTTCTGATGCCATGTTTATTTGACACCAGTGACTTGCTGTAGCAAAACAGTGTCATTATTTCTCACCTGTACAGATGAAGCCAGGTAACCCTCCATAAATGACGTCATCATTGTCAGGTAGTATGAAGGGACAGCGGGTCTGCACCTCCAGGCAGTACTGCTTGCAGGGAATTCCATTGCGACACTGTCGCTGGGTCACGTTAAAATACTCTGTGCACAGCCAGGCTTTGTAGACAGCCTATAGATGGAATAAAACAATTCTAGTTATATAAAACATCAACGTTCAAAAATGTAATCAATTATAGCTATAAATGATTGATTCTACAGTTGCAAGTGAGCCCCTTCTAAAGTGAAAGTGTTTCTTCCACTACATGAGCTGGCGGTCATGTGACACCCATAGTCCCATGTTACAGCAGGGCTGCAGGGTTCTAGCAGTCCCTGATCAGCTCTGCAAGTGACTATTGTCACTACATGGGGATGTTTTCTCCTGTAACTGGGGCTCCTATGGATGCCCCAACTACAGTGGAAAAGTGTGTAATGAAAAACCCTACAAAATACATGTGAATGTACCCCAGAGGTCTTATATGATGTAATGGGGGACATAAATAGTAAAAATAAATAATTACATAAATAAGTAAAACAAAATGACAGAATAAATTAAAAATATATAAACAAAAAAGAAGATAACTCAAAGCCGATGCCAACCAAAACCATCGCCATATGCGCCCTGTAATCCAAAACCATACATGTTATATATCAAAACATTTGAAACAAAATGAGAAACCCATTCCCATACTTTATTTTAGTGTAAATATACAAAAAAAAGTAACTATAAATGTTAAAAAAAATCATTTATTTTAGCTTCTTACCATCAATAAAACTAAAATCCGGAAAAAAAAATCAGTGGAAAAGATATTTAAAACTAGCCCTATATGTCACGGAAAAAAAAAATGCAGCAAAAATAATTTTGGTAGCTAAAGGAAAAAAAATAGGGCAGTTAAACCACCCCATTGGTAAAATCCCTAAAAAGTGTCTGGTCCTTAAGGTACAAAACAGCCTGGTCCTTAAGGGGTTAAAAGATCCACCACAAGCCCCAACTACAGGCATTTACAGAATTGTGCTGCTACCTTCAAGAACTTTTCCTGTCATAATAATCTGATTTGTTCTGTCCTCTCCTCCCCCTCTTTCTATTACTCTTCCAGTCATCCCTCAATTTATACATTCCCTTCCTCTTGTCACTTCTCTTCTGCACCCTCCTCTTATTCCTGGAGCTCCTCTTCTCCTCCCCCAAGCAACATCTTTGTGTTCCTAAAAATGTAAGTCACAGAAATGTGCAGTATATGTACAACCAATTGTTTTCTATATGTTACTACTGTAATATATATGCATAAAGTGATGTTAGAACTGACAGTGGCATTTGAAGGTTTAACAGACTGTTCCAGGCGGTTGTCAGCTGTCGAGGACAACCAGCACCCACATTGTATGGAGCGGTATCGGCTCTCAATCCAACTCCATACAAAGCTCGAAAACCCAGGACGAAACTATGGGTCTAAAGTGATCGTGTGGCCACAGCTGCTGTGTCATACATTATATAGGTCCTGCGCTTCTTAAAAAAGGAAAGCAAGTTGTATTGTTTCTGGTATTGTAATTAGATGACTTACTTGAATGAGAGGTCATCTCCCTGGAGACCCCGCTATGTAGAATTGATAGCCCAGGCAATCATCTCAGCAACATAAATCCTCCAAGATAAGTCCAGGGGAAATCCAAGTTAGTAAAGTAGATATAATTTATTGACACATATAAAACAAAAAAAAGCTACATGCATTAGAGGCATGACATGAGCTAACAGCTACATGCATCAGAGATATGACATAAGCTAATAGCAGATGCTGTTAGCTCATGTCATACCTCTGATGCATGTAGCTTTTTTTGTTTTATATGTGTCCATAAATTATATCTACTTTACTTACTTGGATTTCCCCTGGACTTATCTTGGAGGATTTATGTTGCTGAGATGATTGCCTGCGCTATCAATCCCATATAGCGGGGTCTCCAGGATTGGATTGCATTGTGAACAGTGTTCACAGTCAATAATTTCTGGAAGTATTGCTGGGCCCATGTAGTGATTTGGATTATAGAATCGTGTCTGTTTTCATGCAGTGCTGTCTGACGGCCCATAGATCTCAGGCATCTAATATTGACCGTCGACCTTGTCCTTTATGTACCCCCGCTACCCCCCGCCGCCCCCCCAAACCTGCTCGGACGAGAATGCAGTTACTCGAGAAGAGCGATGCTCGCTCGAGTAACTGCCTTATTTGAGCGTGTTCGCTCATCTCTACTTGCACACATCATGGGGAGTTGTATTCGGCTTCAAAGTGTCTCCTGGTTTCATACATGGAGTAACCGTCGACCACTGAGCAGATGGGTAGAACATAGAACAAGAGAATACCAGAGAACAAACCAGTGGTAAGTATAAAGTAGTCAGGGAAAGACAACAAATTCAAGGATATGCAAGAGACATAATCAGGCACGAAGCAGCCTCAGAACAGGGAGGACAACAAGGTATAGTACAGCAGCAGAAATCCAAAATCAGAGTCCAAAACAGGATGGGTCAGAAGCACAGGAGCACAAGCAGATTAAGGCCCAATGTCCACGGTCGGATTTGATTTGCAGAATCCACACGGGTCACCCACGTGGAAGATCCACAATTTAAAGTGCCCATACGAAAGCATTGGCATCCGCAACTGAATTTAAGTATATGTATTTGATTTGCGGACCATTTGGTGTGGAAAACAAATGGCAGCATGCTTCATTTCAGTGTGGGCTCAATGAAAGTCAATCGGTGTGGACGATCCGCAGTGCACCCGCAAATGTAATTGCTGATGCACTGTGGATTTGAAGGTAAAGGTGGGGTTGCAGATTTTTTTCTGCACAGATGATCCACAGTGCAGCAACGGCCCCAGTAGTAATAGTGACCCCACAGTGGCCCCAGTAGTCATAGTATCCCCCATATCAGCCCCAGTAGTAATCATAACCCCCACAGTAGCCTCAGTAGTAATAGTAACCCTCACAGTAGCCTCAGTAGTAATAGTGTCCCCCACAGTGGCCCCAGTAGAAATACTGACTCCTAAATTAGCCCCAGTAGTAATAGTGACCACCACAGTAGCCTTAATAATAATAGTGGCCCCAACAGTGGCCCCGGTAGTAATACTGACCCCCACAGTGGCCCCAGTAGTAGTAGTGACCCCACAGTGCTCCCAGTATTAATAGTGACCCCACAGTGGCCCCAGTAGTAATAGTCTCCCCCAAATCAGCCCCAGTAGTAATAGAGACCCCCACAGTAGCCTTAGTAGTAATAGTGTCCCCCACAGTGGCCCCAGTAGAAATAGTGACCCCTAAATTAGCCCCAGTAGTAATAGTGTCCCCTATATTAGCCCCATTAGTAATAGTGACCCCCACAGTAGCTTGAGTAGTAATAGTGTTCCCCACAGGGGCCCCAGTAGCAATAAAAGGCTCCAACAGTGGCCCCAGTTGTAATAGTGACCCTCACAGTGGCCCCAGTAGTAACAGTGGCCCAACAGTAATAGTGATCCCCACAGTGGACCCAGTATTAATAGTGTCCCTCATATCAGCCTCAGTAGTAATAGTAACCCCCCACAGTAGCCTCAGTAGTAATAGTGTCCCCCACAGTGGCCCCAGTAGTAATAGTGTCACCCACAGTGGCCCCAGTAGAAATAGTGACGCCTAAATTAGCCCCAGCAGTAATAGTGTTCCTATATTAGCCCCAGTAGTAATAGCACCCCCCACAGTAGCCTGAGTAGTAATAGTGTCCCCCACAGGAGCCCCAGTAGCAATAGTGGCCCCAATAGTAACAGTGGTGCAACAGTAATATTGATCCCCACAGTGGCCCCAGTAGTAATTTGTGTCCCCCATATCAGTCTCAGTAGTAATAGTGACCTCCACAGTAGCCTTAGTAGTAATAGTGTCCCCCACAGTGGCCCCAGTAGAAATTGTGATCCCTAAATTAGCCCCAGTAGTAATAGTGTCCCCTATATTGGCGCCAGTAGTAATAGTAACCCCAACAGTGACCCTAGTAGTAATAGTGACTCCTACATTAGCCCCAGTAATAATGGTATGCCTTATATTAGCCCTAGGAATAATAGTGTCCCTTATATCGACCCCAGTTGTAAAGTGCAAGGAAAAATTACAGAAAAAGAAGCTAGATACAAGATATATATCTCAAGGAAGGTTCAATCACCATGTACCCTAAAAGCATGCGTCAATCCAGATTGCCATATAGAGGAGCAAAAGTGTTCATGTGCAGACTAATAAGCAGCCACTCAACTCAACCCAAGGTGGGGAAGGGGTGACTGCTGACAAACCTAATTTGTAGAGTAGGAGCTGATACCAAGATGACAGCCATAGATAAGTGCGCCACACCATACAGGAGTACAACCTTCACTGACAAAGCAGTGGATTACCCTGTATTAACAAAGTGTACCACACTAGCATGCCATCCTGGGCTCTTCCTGCATCTATAGCAAACCACATGCAAAAAAACCCCCACACTGATAAATGTGGGTGTTCACACCCCTCTTCTGTAGGTGTTCCTCCCCTCTTCTCCTGTGGAACTAATGATGAGAGGTCAGGGGAGGATTATCCCGGGTGCCCAGACTGCCATTAGTGTGTGCATCTCGCAGCAGCGCCACTGAGTGATTACCAAGCGGGGCGCCACAACCCCCTGGCTGGTTATCACCTTCATGGGGATCACGCGTCCCAAAGGTGGAACAGACGTACCAAAAGTGGAACAAATGGCGGTCCCACTAAGGACCCTAGGGAAAGCAGGACACAGGGTCCCCTTATAATAATGCTAACCTCCACAAACGCTCCACAACATAGCTGGCCACAGTGTAATTAGTTATCTACTCTCAATATAAGGCTAAGTTCACATACAGTGGAATTACTGGGGAATTTTAGCTGCAGAATGCAAGCCGAAATTCCACAGCAATGTACAGTACAATATACACCTATATTCACCGAAAGCGGAAAAAATCCACAGCTGAAAATAGTGTGTGGATTTTTAAATCACCATCATGCTCTATTGTTTGTGCAAAGGCCACAGATATTCACTATGGAATACATTAATTACAATTCAATGAGTAAATTTGGTGTGGATTTACTCCACAATGTGTGACTTAGCAGTTAATAATGTTGCCTTGCCACAAAGGGCTCCTAAGTACATCTGAAAGGAGTTTGTATGTCATAATAATCACTTTTCCTTTTTTATGGCACATAAATATTATGTAGCACTTGCTGAGATTTGAACCTAGGACCCCAGCACTGCAAGGCAACAGTTCTAACTACTAAACCATCATGTTTTTTCTCACTACTTCTGCTTCCTCCTTATGAGGAGCTATATAAATAAAGCGCTACATGATGTAAAAGAAAACGTGATTCATGAGACCAGGCCACCTTCTTCCATTCCCTATGGTCCAGTTCTGGTGCGCATGTGCCCATTACAGATGCTTTTGGTGGTGGATAGGGATCAGACTAGGCACTCTACCTAGTTTGCAGCTATGAAACCCTAATGTGGCACTCTATGATACAACGTGTATTCTGATAATTAAAAAAATAATAATTTGCAACATTTACTTTAGTAGCAATGTCTTACAGTAGTTTTTTGTGGGATTAGACCAGACAGGCTAGCCTTTGCTCCCATGCAGGTCAATGAATCTTTGAAGCTCATGACCTTGTCACAGGATCATTGGTTGTCTTTCCTTTGGCCATTTTGTATGGGTACTAATCATGGCATACCTAAGTTGCTCACATCCTTACACGACTTCTAAAACTGACTATTCATAAGTAAAAAGGAAGAAGAGGAGGAAGAAAAAAAAGCATGGTGGCTCAGTCGTTAGCACTGTTGGCTTGCAGTGCTGGGGTTTTAGGTTCAAATGGGACCAAGGGGAACATCTACATGGAGTTTGTATGTTCTACTTATGTTTGTGTGCATTTCTTCATCATAATAATCACCTTTATTTATATAGTGCATATATTTATCCAGGTGGAAACAGAAATGGAAGCACAGTGGCTCCTTGGTTAGCACTGTTGCCTTGCAGTGCTGTGGTCTTGGATTTGAATCCGAACCATCCAACCCAAACTTTTCAAAAGTTTGCTCATCTCTTTCCAATAAGGTCTACAGCTCGCAGACAAAATCTAATTTATTGCATTCTGTAAGGACAGAGTGGAGAAGGCTGGAGGTGGAGGATCTAATTGTTGCTGTTTGTGGGTCGCGACAGCATCGTGGCCGCAGCGTAGAGTCAGACCTGTCGCCCTGCTGCTATGCAGGACAAGGGTTAATGCACGTTGTGCAGAGATTGCTTGTTGCCATCACTCTGCATGCTGTATAGTTGCAGGCTGACTGTTAGTCATACCTGGAAGAGGGTCGGGAGTGTGGTTCTCGAGTTGCTCTTCCTATCGGCAGGGGTGGCTAGCTTTATATTTATACCCCTCCCTTTCCTCCTTGCTGGTTATTCAGTTCACTAAAGGAGAGGTTGGAGTTGGTTGGAGTCTCTAGCCTGGGTGACAAGCTCCCATTTTCAGATACATGCTGCTTTATCCTTTCTGTTGTTCTTGGTTACCTTTATTGTCTTGCATTGCGGTGTCAGTCCATCTCTTCAGGGGTTCCTATAGGGATAGTTAGGGCCCAGGAAGAAGACAGCGGGGCTGTCCTTATTAGGACAATAACTGTGCCTGCAGGGAGGGCCTCTTCACTTCCCTGTTTGGTAAGGGACAGGTTTTTCCATCATCCTGGAGTGGTGCTCACAGTCCTGCATTGCGTGGTGTATGAGTTTTGCGTTCAGTGTTAACGTCACCCTGCGCCCGTGCTGAGCGTGGAGCTCTTGTGCCGCACGAACGTGACACGAAGACAGGACATTTGTAAAGAAGTAGAGAAATGGAGTACTACAACCAAACAACGCATTTGCTCGGATGAGTATGCAGTTACTCTAGAACAGCAAGGCTCGCTCAAGAATCTGCCTTTACCGAGCGTGCTCGCTCATCTCTAATGTTCAACCGTTTTTTGGCACAATTTGCTCAAAAATACTGTTGACAGTAATACTATTGAATAGTAAATAAGCCCCGCTGACTTTTATGGTTCCGAGTTCTGTCAGTCTTTAACTCGGACATTAAATTTGCCTGTGTGAATAAGCCCTTAAGTTTCCTACATACACAGTTTTTCTCAATTGTCTACTTTCAGGCTTGTAAAAAACATGAATTTCTGCACTTTTACAAGCTTTCTTGAGTGCAATTTTTTTGTATAGACATTTTTTTACTTTTTTTGCCAGAAGAGAAGCTTGAGGGAAAGTGCTAAAAGAACTCAAGCCTAAAGCACGCGGAGTTTGGAGAAAAAACAAGATAAAACAAGAAACACCGTTGACCCCAAAATAACAGAGTAAAGACAAATATATGTCAAAAAGCAGTGTTTGTGGTGCATTAAATAATTTCATAATGGGATAAAGCTTGAAAGAATGCTGGAAAAGTTTTTTATAAAAATGACATATTTTGTCCCCAAAAATGCTATGTGCAAAACAACCTTCATGATGATGATAAAGTGCGGTGGCAAGGGGATTCTGAATTAACAAATGTATTTAGCAAAATTAATTTGAAGTGTTTTGATGTTAGGCTCTGGTCACACTGGTGTTAGGGCTTTCCATCTCTCTGTTCCCATTTTCTCCCCGTTTTTTCCCCCCATTAATCTCAATGGGTTTCAGTTTGTTCACCTTCTGTCTGCAGCACTATTTGTTCAAAAAAAAGAAGGAAACATAATAGAACAGAAGCAAACTGACATCTTTCTGTTTTTTTTCCCACACAGTGAAATCAATGGGGAAAAATCGGAAACGTTTATTTCCGTTTCTCTGCTCAAAAAACAGAACAGAGAGACGGAAAGCCCTAAAGCTAGTGTGACCAGAATCTAAGTATCACTTGTTAGTCTTTAAGGTGTTTTCAAACATAGCAGAAACATTTGCCACGGAGAAATCTGGAAAATTCATGTTTCCTACATACAGATTTCAATGTGGATTTTTCATTGAATTGGTACAGATTTGCAAAGAATAAAATCTCAAGCAATTTCTCAAGAAATCCATATAAAAATATGCATATATGACATGCAGATTTTGTGGCAGATTTCTCCGTGGCGGATTATTCATGTGTGAAAGTACCCTGCCTGTGTTTCTCACATCTATCCAAAATGTACCACAGCCTTTCACAGTGTCCTAATATGAATGCTTATTGCACTTTGAGACAAGTTGTGTTAATATGTTAGCAAATGTGATCACTGCATTAAAACCAGGCATGATTCTGTAATGCAAATCCCTGCTTAGACTCAGGAATACTTCCAGAAATCATTGTCTGTGAACACAGTTGGCCGTGTAATCCACAAATGCAAGTTAAATCTGTATCATGCAAAGAAGAAGCCATATATCAACACAAGCCAGAAACACAGGCGACTTCTCTGGGCCAAAGCTCATTTGTAATGGACTGAGAAGGCAAAATTGAAAAACTGTTCTATGGTCACATGGATCAAAATTTGAAATCATTTTCAGAAACCATGAATGTCGTGTCCTGTGGACTCAAGAAGAGAAGGACCAACAAGTTTGTTATCAGCCTACATTTTAAAAGCCTGCATCTCTGATGGCATAGGGTTGCATTAGTGCCTATGCCATGGGCAGCTTAGAAATCTTGAAAGACACTATCAATCCTGAGTAGTATATAGAGGTTTTATAACATATGCTCCCATCCAGATAACGTCTCTTTCAGGGAAGGTCTTGTGTATTTAAGTAAGACAATGCTAAACCACATACTGCATCCAGCATAACAGCATTGCTTCACTGAAGAGGAGTCCGGGTCGTGAACTGGCAGCCTGCAGATCAGACCTTTCACCAATAGGAAACATTTGGCACATTATAAAACAAAAAATCCGGCAAGAACCACCCAAGACTGTTGTGCAGATAGAATCCCACATCAGACAAGAATAGGGCAACATTCCTCTCCCCAAACTTCAGCAATTGGTCTCCTCAATTCCCAGACATTTACAGGCTGCTGTAAAAAGAAGAGGGGATTTTACACGAAGGTAGACACAGCCCTGCCCCAACTTTTGTGAGATGTGTTGCTGCCATCAATTTCTAAATGAGTTCTATGTTCTACTGTCAATAAAATATGGTTATATGGGATTTCCAAATCATTGCATTCTCTTAACTTTTAATTATATTTTGCACAGTGTCTGAACTTTTTTTTGGAATTGGGGTTGTAATTTGGTGTCAACTGCCTGTTGTTAAGTGATGTCCTTCTCTAGTAATAGTGACACTAAAACAGATTACAGGAAGTGGGGTGGGTGTTGTCTCATGCTGACCTTAAAGTTCTATAGAGGAAAGAGGGGAGGAGGAAGCTGCTAGTTTTTGCAACTAATAATATTTACTGGGAAACAACTACGGAAATCACATCTATACTGCTCAGTATTGCTGCATAACATCCTCCATGATGCTGTTATTTCCATGTATAGACTACAAAGAGTTATTAACATCTGCTATTTTCTCAAAGTGCAGAGTATAAAAGATATTATAGTAGCTAGTTTCCAGCCACCAGCTAAAGGAAGACTGAGAATTAGAGGGGAACACTGGTGAAACAGGCAGGATACAAGTCGTAGTCAAGCCAGAAGTACAGTTATTTGTCATAACACATACATGGCAGCTTATTCTGAAAAGTTATGAGGCAAAGCAAGTATTTAGCTTTCTATGTGCACCAGAACAAAAACTCAAAGCAAAAAATAGATAAGTACCGTATATTCCGGCGTATAAGGCGACGGGGCATATAAGACGACCCCCCAACTGTCACCTTATACGCCGGGAATACAGTGGAGCAAAAAAAAAAAATCAGTACTCACCTCCCCTGGCGTTCTGCGGTGCTGCTGCAGGCTGTTGCTCCCTCCTGGTCCCCGGCAGAGCATTGCTTTCTGGACGCAGGGCCGTCAGCCAATCACAGCCATTCAATGACATCATTGAATGGCTGTGATTGGCTAAAACACACGTGCCTTCAGCCAGTCACAGTCATTCAATGATGTCATTGAATGGCTGTAATTGGCTGACAGCGTGTGTTAGCCAATCACAGTATTAGCTTTCTGGAGGCGGGGATTTCAAGCCCTGCGTCCAGAAAGCAATGCTCTGCCGGGGACCAGGAGGGAGCGACAGCCTGCAGCAGCGCCACAGAACGCCGGGGGAGGTGAGTAATGTTTTTTTTTTTTTGACACTTTTTTTTTTTTGTATTACCGGCGTATAAGACGACCCCCGACTTCAGAGTAGATTTTTCGGGGTTCAAAAGTTGTCTTATACGCCGGTATATACGATATGTCATTTCTTTCTGCAGGGGCTTAGTCACTGTATGATTTGGAGGTTTTTGGTTATTTTTTATTTTAAGTGTATCCCTATTAACTGTTTTTCTAGTTCTAACTCTACTAACCCCTCCCACTGCCCCACCCCTATTTTCATGACTTAGTCCCAAGTCACTCTCTACATTATCTCCTCCTTATCTCTCTGGTTGCCCCTCCCAGTCCCTCATTTAAACACTCCTCCAACCGTCTAGTCATCTCTCCCAGCACAGCTGCACCCTCCCCATTGAAATCCAGCCAGTCCCTATGGTAGAGCCTGTAGCCAACAGCAAAGTTGCCTCAGTTCTCCAGAAACCCAAACCCCTCTTGCTTACGTTACACCAACTACTGAGCCACTTGTTTACCTCCCTAATCTCCTGCTGCCTTTCTGGTGTGGCATGTGGTACAGGTAGTATTTCAGAAGATGATACTCTGGAGGTCCTTGCTCTAAGCTTATATCCAAGTTGCCTGAAACAAAAACTAAAGCAGAAAACAATGTTTGTAGGGTGTTTTATATTTGCCTACTAACTTACAGCTAACATCTGTCTGCAGTGCTTAAAAAAAACACATAAAAAACAAAAACTGGAAAAACTGCCATGTGTGACACCCCCTTGAAATGCGAGAATAATAAACGTTAGGATTGGGCTGGTAATAGCTCAGATTTTTCTCACTTTTGTTAAACTACTTGGATATGGATATTTGCTGTTCCGACTTTTCTTCTTTCTGGAGGAGAACTGTTTTGCATGTTTCCATGAATACAATGTAGCAGGTTCTAGCCAAGAACAATGTACTATGTATGTTATCCATCAAGAATTACATACATCTGTTTTATCCATATTACAGTATATCATGGCAGATCAGACAATGACCTGAGTCACAAACCTTATCCGGAGAAAATGTATTCTACTTCTTCGAAAAATAGTCATAAAATGCCACCTAGTGGTAAAAATGCTAAGTACACAAGACAGCTAGAGGATACTGCAAAGCCTCCAACTTACAAAGTAAGATGCAACTTCTTGATAACTTATTCTGTCTATCCAGTATCATAATATATTGATGTTTATTCACCAAATACAGCTTCTTTCCCCCCAAAATAATCTCAATATCGCTCAATCTCCTGGTTTAGAAAAGTATTATCATATGAGTAGCAGTACGAGCACCTGAACAATTGATACCATACAGTACTCTACAGAGATAAAGTGCACTTGCGAGAGTCTGTCTGGAACAATATTTTTGCCCATCTGTTTCCATTTGGTATTCCGTATGAGATCCATGTGGTTCCCCATGTGTTCCACATGGTGTCTTTTAACCCCTTAGTGACCATCCATACGAGTTTTCATGTCATGGCTGGCTGAGCTTAAATACCATAAAAACACGTCAGCCCTGGGATTAAAGCCACGGGGGCTGTGGATGTGACAGCTCACTGCTATTGACTGCCGGAGGTAGCCGACAGCCGGGAGCTGTCATGGGGAGCCGCGATATGCGACCGCCGGTCAAAGGATCTCTGTTATCCAATGGATAACGGCAATTGCATGAAAGTCAACAAAAAGTCAAAGGAGGTTAAAGTTTCAGCTCCCCTCACGGATCGGATCCATGAGGGGAGCTGAAACTATTCACCGCCATCCTCTACGATGTCCCGGGCGCATGCGCAGAAGGTCTGGGAGCCAGGCAGATTTTAAATCTCCTTGCTCCCAGCTAGCATGAGTAGCCGAGAGCAGGGAGATGTTACCGGGCACCACTGTATGTGGTTCCCAGTCACATGATCGCCATTATCCAATGGATAATCATGATCATGTAAAGTAAATAAAGTGTAAAAAAAATAAATAAAAAGTTTAAAAAGCTGAAGTTTCATCTCCACTCATGGATCATATCTGAGAGGGGAGCTGAAATTACGTACCTAATGCCCCCAGATTTATCTGCGGACCTCGCCCCGACTGCTGTGCACGTGCCGTGGATTGCCAGGGTAATTTAAAATGTCCCTGCTCCTGGCTACCAAACATAGGAGAGAGCCTGGAGATTTCACGGGGGGCCGAGGTACACAGTCCTTGGTCACATGATCGCCGTCATCCAATGGATAACAGCGATCATGTAAAAGTAACAAGAAATTAAAGTTTCACCTCTCCTCACGGATCCAATCCATGAAGGGATGTGAAATCACTTACCAAGGGCCTTCAGTGATGTTCCCCTGTGGGATCCTTATCTGTGGACCTCTTCCCAGCCTCTGTGCATGCGCCCGTTGGCAAAATGGCGGACGCAAACGCAGAAGGGGAGAGCCTGGGAAATTTAAAATCTCCTAGATCATGGCTACTAAAGGTAGCCAAGAACCTAGAGCAGTGACCGAGGACCGCAGTGAGTGCCGTTATCCATGTAAAAGTTAAAAAATAGTTGAAGTTTAATGCTCCTTTCAGTTTGAGCCCCATTGTGCATACGGACATAAGAATAGGGCCACAATGGGTATGTTTCTGAACACGGGACAAACAGGGGGATCCATTTTGGGGTGAAAGTCTTCATTCATATGAGTACTGTACAAAACAAAATTGTTTTTAAAATGACACAGTTGCCAAAAAAATGAAAATCATTATTTTTTTCCTTCTGTTTTGTTTAGATTCATTCAAAAACTGTGAGGTAAAACTATGCAGTAGACTCCTAGATGAATTCATTAAGGGATCTAGTTTTCAAAGTGGGGTCATTTGTGGGCGTTCTCCATAATTTTGGCTGCTCAAGGGCTCTACAAGTTGGCAATGGGGCCTAGAATGCCTTCAAGCAAAATTTCTGTTCTTAAAGCCACCGGCTGCTCCTTTCGGTTTGGGCCTACGGACATTATACTAGAGCCACAATAGGTATGTTTCTGAACACAGGATAAACAGGGGTATTAATTTTGGGGTGTAGGTCCTCATTTTCATGTGCACTATAGGAAAAAAAACTGCCTCTAAAATGAATTATTTTGTAAAAATATGAAATTTTATTTTTTCTCCTCTAAATTGCATTAACTTCTGAAAAGAAACTGTGAGTTCAAAATACTCCTGACCCCCCTCAGTGAATACATTAAGTGTATTTGTTAAAATGGGCTCATTTGTGGAGGTATCTATAATTCTGACACGTATAAGCCTTTGCAATCTTGGCTTGGTGTAGGAAAACAAAGTGTTCCTCAAAATGTTAACCCTTTCCAATCCAATCTTGGATTCAGGGTTTCCTAAAAAGGCTCTCTCTTTTTGCTGTTATACAACGGTGCCATTTGCTGGCTAAAGCCAGTGTGTGTGCGCCAGAGAGGCTACGACAGCAGAGTTGCTGGCAATAGACGGTAAGAATACCCTATCGGACGTCTTCTGACATTGGAGCTACACAAGCTTCAATCAGAATGTAGGAAGACGTCAGACAGTGGATTGGAAAGGGTTAATAAACAATGTGAATTTGTACGTTTCCTAAATGGTTAAAAAAAAAACAACTAAAGCTTTCCAATATGCTTCCAGAATAAAGTAAACAGATGGAAATATATATCTCATCAATAATTTGTACAGTATATTGGCACATATTTGATGTATTGCAGTGGTGAAAAAACAATGTAAGAATCAATTGGATGTGCGAACCCGGTACGGAGTTATTCTGTATTAAAGTGACACATGTCAGATTTCCAAAATTCGGCCTGGTCATTAAGGCACAAACAGGCTTGGACAGTATGGGGTTAAACTAAGCAACCAGTATTATTAGTATAATAGTAAGCAACCACAAGGCCCGCTTTAACTACAGTCCAAATGGTGCATTTGCACCAGGCCCCCTGGCTGCACCATTACTTTCAGCTGTGTCTCCATACAGACGGCACAGATACACTTGAAGATGACATAGGGCAGACCAGCAGCATTGGATTCCCCAGTCCCCAGTAGAGTCCACCACACTAAGGGTCCCTTTACAGATGTCACAGTGATAATCTCTCCTGTGCTTTCACACAGCAGCAAGGATCTCTCAGTGAATGGAAGTGGAGCCTGAGATCACTTCCAGCCTCCCGTCTCCATTCACAGGAAGCAGGCAGTCTTTAAAACCGACCATACTTGCTGGTGAATCTGTCTTCCCCTAAATCCCATAACAATCTAGCCCTAAAAGGAGGCTTCCAGAAAGATGGAGTGAGGTTTTTACTGAGTCTTCCATCCTCCGTTGTGGCTGATCGGTAAGTGTTTTTAATGGGAAACCTTGCATTGCATGGACGTGCAATGTGTTTCCCGTCCCTATTGAAAACAATGGGGGATGCGTTCCGAAGGAACGCCCAAAGATAGGATGTGCCGTGATTTTTTCTCGCACTGCGATGTGAGAAAAAAAATCATTCATGTATATGATCCCATTCAAAAGAATGCAGTTTATATTCGTGTGAGATAAGTTTATCACACATCATACAAATCTCATGCAATTTTTACGGCCGTGTGAAAGCGGCCTTTGAAAACATCCAAAAATCACGGACAGCCAACATTTTTTATGGACACATCAGAAAACAGTACTGAATGATGAGGATTAGGATATTGGGACATATTGGTATAAACTCATTCCCCGCATTTACTGAGAGCTACAAGATGAAGATAATTATAGTGAGAATAGTCTGCTCAAGTATCACCGGACTCAAAAAATCACGGACGCATCTAATACTTTTCACGGATACTGGAAAAAAGGACAGTGGCCTAAAGGCCAGTTCTACACGGGTGTTTTTTTTTTTTACAGTGTTTAGTGCAGCATTTGAAGCGCCTGCTAAAAACGCTGTAATAAGCCTCCATTGATTTCAGTGGAGCTTCTCAGATGAGCTTTTTAATACTGCATTTCAAATGCTGTTTTATTTTAGTGCATTTCAGCATTTTTTTTTAAACGCACCACATCACCCATTGCAATGATTGAGTGCGTTAAAAGCGCTGCTGAACACATTTGGAAACACCATTCAAACATTTTTCGCCTTTGATTTCAATATAGCTGGTAAAAAATAAATACCGGCAGTTCCACTTAATCACTGGCCGGGCCAGAGAGTTACTGACTGGGTGACAAACCTAACCCCAGACCAGTCCCCCTCTATACAAATCCCAGACCAGTCTCAATCTGTAAACAGAAACCCCAAACCAGTTTGCCTGTATACAGACCCCAGAATGATCAAAAAAATATATATAGATCCCAGACCAACCTCAAACTGTATAGAGACCCCAGCCTAGACCGCTCATATACAGACCACATTTCAGTTCTCACCAGCATACATACACCAAATCAATTCCTCAGTATACAGACCCCAAACTAGTTCCTCTGTATCCAGACATCTGTCTCCATCTGAATACAGACTGCAGACCAGTCTCTATCCGTGTACAGATCACAAACCAGTCTCTATCTGTATACAGACCCCAGACCTAGACTATAGTACATCCATGGCATAGATATTATATACACCTCTTGCTATATATGTGTGTGCTTTATGACATCATAAATCAATACTAGAAATATAGATGAAGGGGGTTGCGCTGCCGCATTTGTCTCACACCCATATCACTCTCTGGTATGTAGAGGGCACAACTTCACCAACTTAGCACACATGCATTGCACATCAGGCTGGTAATAGGCAGAGTGTGAGAAAAGAAGGAAACTTTACCAGCTCCATCAGTGGAAACAGAACTTAAGGCAACTCTGCAGGGATCAACAAGGAGGCAACTGTTTCAAGGATAAGAGGTGAAAATAGTGGTGAGTGCAGCAAGGCCACCTACTGGGAAGCTGTAGAACTGCAATTTTCACTGCTTTACTGTCCATAGTGTGTGATTGTTCTCAGTAAGATAAACCAAGTAATCTTGTAGATAGGATACCTTTTAATGGCTAACAAAAATACATGATGTTATAGCAAGCTTTCAGGTTCTTATTGACCTTTCATCAGGCTAATGAAACTAGTTTGGATGGCACACAAATATAACATACAGATGCAGAGGGGAGTGGGGACACACTCCTCTTAATCTAAATAAATGTTCACACACAGAAATGTGAGACTTAAAATAACACAAGACAATCTACGCAAAGAGATAAATACTTAATCAGTCCACTGAGCTGAGGAATGTGACAGTTTTATGATGTCCATCTCTACTTTATAAACTGCACATAGAAGATGGAAACACTACCTCTGCAGCACCCCCTATTGTATGGCAATATTCTTACTATCAATTTCTGAATTTTTATGAAAGTAAAAAAACAAACAAAAAAACCCAAACAATGGTTGGGAAGAGGACACCCGTCTTAACCTCTTTCAGACATTTGATATTCTCCACTTATGTAACAATCTTGGACTGAGGTTCATTCCACTCTTGAGGGTATCAAACATGGCCATAAACTTATACTCTACTGTGATGCTGTGATTTAAAGATGCCCTTCAGTATGATAACTTTCATCTGCTCTATGCCATGTCCGTGACCACAAAAATGTTTTGCCACAGGTATTTCTATCTTTTCCTCTCTAACTGAGTGGCGATGAGATCTCCATACTGTCCATACTGAGGTGCATCCTCTGGTGGACAGACATTCAGCTACAGTACTACTGCAGGAATGGGGAGGAGGGTGGGGGTGGCGATAGATTTGTGAGCTTTTCCAGGAGTCTGGGACATCTCCCATTTTTCAAGGAGCTTCCCAATCCTTTCGGGAGATTTGGCAAGAATAACTAATTCAGAGGCATAAGGAGAGTTTCTCATCAGTGGCATGTTTTACAGGATGCAATATTTTTTCCTAGAAGCATTGCTTCTAAAAGACCATACATCAGTGTACAAAGGCACTATAAGGCAGCACACAGTCCACAAAACAGGCTGCAGACACATATAGGCTGTAGACACATGGCTTTGGCATCTGCATGAGGCCTAATATTACACCACCGTCAGTGAGTCTCCAGCACAATTTGCATTTCACAGCACACGGACAACCCATCCATCTGCTGTGAGATGTACTGCTCTCATGTAGACTCGCACGAAAACAGGACATGCTGCGATTTTTCCATCTTGCTGCATCACTGCCAGAAAAAAATCATCCATGTGTCTTGCAGTGCACAAAACTCACATGAGAATATTGGCCGTGTATATAAGGCCTTATCAGGAGGTATTGAGATGCAAGGGAAATATCATAGCCAACCTCTTATTCAAGACCTTCTGGTGATTCCAACTTAACCTTACTGGGTTGTTGTGTTTTTTTTATATTAATCTGTATTTTTCCACCACTTTTCACACTACCATTGCAGTCCGCTCTGGTTCAAGTTTTTGTTACATTTTATGAGCCAGGATAGCCCATTTTGCTCTGCAATTTTCCCTTCTCTAAGGATCAGTAGCGCAATACATCTGTCTCCACTAATACCATGGCACTAATCTGAACAGAGTCTAATACTAATGAAGTTCATAGTATTGAATCTCACAAATGACAAACCACATCCATTAATCATGGCTACACATAGCGGCAGAGGCCCGGGCCAGAACAGAGAACAGATCAATCTCACTATTCGATGGACTTTTGAATGGATCCAAGCACAGATGTGTTAAGTGCGGAAAGCCAATGGTTCATGATGGACCTTGAAAGAGTTCGTCCGCACAATACACTCGTTAAATACATGATTAATGTCATATCTGTAGTGTGCACCAATGGCAAATTTTTTGTCTGGCAGGCAGGGGAGAGAGAGAGAGAGACGAACCAAGAAAAAAAAAAAAGCTCAGGACCCGGCGTCCCACATACAAAAATGCTCGAGTCTCCCATTGTAGTCAATGAGGTTCATTACTCGAGTAAAGCTCTCGAATTTTACGAAAAGCTCAACTCGAATAACGCGGACCCGAGCATTTGGGTGCTCGCTCATCTCTAATCTGTACTGAACTGGCTGACAACATTCTTCTCCGAAAACTCCAGCAATTGTTCTCCTCACTTCCGAGATGTGTACAGCCTGTTGTAAGAAGAAGAGACGCTACACAATGGTAGACATGGGCCGTAGCCAAACTTTTGTGAGATGTGTTGCTGCCATCCATTTCTACATGACTTAATTTTTTTAATGAAATGGAAAAATGTCTCCCTTTCACCCTCTGATATGTGTTCTCTGTTCTATTGTGAATAAAATAAGGTTATAACATTTATTTACATTTTATACAGCGTCCCAACAGGGTTGTTCCAATATTGTGACCTATAAGTGGCAGGCTGCGGGGGCTCACAATACTTGAGCCCCTTTACAGCCTCCATTAGCAATTATCAGATCCAGCCCTATTATCCATCCATATGTGGAACAAGCTATTTTCCACCTTGACACATTTTGAATGTTCTTACTCTAAATGCCTTATTATTTCCATCTGTAGAATGGTTGCTACAGCAAAATGTCACCGCTCCTTTGTAGATATCCTTATATGCATAGATGGATGAGTTGGTTTGGTCGAAAACTGCCATTAATCATTTGGGATCGGATCTTGACTGGTGCAGCCAAACGTTCAATCTGTACCTTATACAAAGAAAATCAATACAAGATTCTTATGGGATGATACCATACTCCTTCACTACTGCATAAGTACCATAAAGAGTACCAACAGTGGTCAGAAATAACACAGGCAACATACATTCTGGGAGTGCCCTATAAGTCTACCCCATTGGTCCTCAGTAAGGTCTTTCCTGTTGAGACCTTTCAGAACAAATACCCTACTAGACCCCCTTGTCCACTTGCTCAATGTCCCGCCTAAGAATTTTGGGAAGCTAAATTCCCAGCTGCTCCTCCATATCCTTACAGCAGCTAAATGTCTCATTGCTTTTTTTTTTGGAAATGCACTACTCCAGCCTCCATCAGGGATCTATATATACATGTTAAAAAAATCTACCAGATGGAATACCTTACTGCCTCCATTCACAACTCTATGGACAAACGTAACTCCATCTGGACGTTATGTGACTTTTATTCTATAGCCTCAAATTTATAGCTCTTCATCATGGTTACTCCCTTTTTTAGTCTCTTTTCCCGCCCCCCTCTCTTGGTGTGAGGCTCTTATTTCTCTCCATGTGTTTTGCTATTGTTTTCCTTTATTTTTATTTCTACTTGTTGGTTTTTGTACCTATATATTCATAAATCTTAATAAAAACTACAGTTTAAAACAAGCAAAGTATCAAGAATGAACTTTTTAGGCCTCATGCGCACTGCCGTGACGGACTCCGTCAGCGGAATATCACAGCGGAGTCTGCCACGGCGTCCCCCAAAACCCCTATACTCACCACACAGGAATCCACTGTACGTGTCCCGCATGGAGGGCCAGCGCGTATGCGCAGTACAGTGCATGACGCACCGGCAGTGCCAGATGAGGCGGACGAAGTTGAGCGGGGACACGTATTCACGCGATACTTCCGTTGTGCTACAGAACATGGTGTGTTTTCTTTCCGCAGCGCGGGAACATTGAGCTATTAGGTTCAATAGAACCTAATACTTGTGGGACAATGCCGCGGATTTCCGCCGTGTAAAACGCAGCAGAAATCCGGCCGTGGGCATTAGCGCTTAGACTGGAAATGACTGTAATACTCGTATTTAGTGTTTTAATTTTAATGACCTTTTTAGAGTTCCATAAAAAGTCAGCAGGGAAAACTTTGAGGTTGGGCAATAAAAGTGGAGCAAACGGCTCCAAATTGTGCAGAAACTCTTCCATGTTTGCTGCCTTCCAATAGGTGGCGCTGCAGAGGTATTGTTTCATCTTCCTTATTTGTATATATTTCCTAGAAGTCTCCTCACTCACCTTCAAGGTGCTCCTTAAGGAGTGATGTTACCCCTCCAGACACACATCATAAGGCTCTCGCTAGCCAAGCCAGGATCCTGCTGTACACTGATGAGGGGCAAAACCCCCAAAACAGCTGTCTGTGCATGGATTCTCACTTGGTTTTCAATTCCCAATCATTGTTCTAAAGGGTCGGACATTGATTTGCAGGAATGCTGCCATCCAATAGGTGGCGCTGCAGAGGTATTATTCCATCTTCCTTATTTTGATACACTTCCATGTATGTACTGATTTCAGATTATACATTGGATGACGGTACATGTGCTCCCGTTACACGTTTATGTATCATTTCAAGTAAACTGCAGAGAATAGAGGGGACTACCAGAGGAAAAAGAGACTGAAGAGCGTTGAGGGGGAGGAAAGGCAGAGATACTGTACAGAACAATGTGGGAGTATAGGGGGAGAATTTGGATATGATCTGTGACAGAGACGGCCTGAGTCATAAACACTCTAGAACGATACAAACCAGAAAGGTAGCCAAAAAAAGACGCTTTTGAAGAGCGTGGGTCCGGAAAGGCAGAGAGAGGGTAGTGCTGTTTAGGGTTTTCTGTGTACAAACAATACAATTCTACCGCACAACAGTGCACAGCAGGACAACAGCTGCAGAATATATGGGGGACGGCTAGGAGAAGAACAATCAGATAATCCCCCACTAAGAGCTGAGGCAGACATTGGATGGGGTTTACATTATTCTGCAAAAGCATCCCTTTAACAGAAGACTATGTGTTATGGGGAGAGGACGTGGTGGTCACATTTTAGGACCGTTTCGTTGGTATAAAATTAAATCCCACTTTTTTAAAGACCAGCTGTCTTTTCTATTTCTCCTCATAAGGCTGCTTTCACACCTGCAAGGAAATTGTGAGATTTTTGAACGGGGTGAGAGTGTGAGAAAATGTAGAATTACGAAACCCATGCATTTCAATGGCTTTATTCCCATTTGCAAAGTTTCCTGTCCTGCAATGTTGCGAGATTTGTAAATCACTGCCCTTTCTTTCTGCATTTTGCTTTTTTTTCTCGCCCTTTTTCCCTATGGAGCCTCCAATTTTTCACATCACAATGCACACCTTAAGGCTGCCTTCACACTGGTATGAAAATTGGGCAAGATTTGTGCATTACGAAACACACAAATATGAACCCAATTCTTTAGAATGGGTTGATACATATTATAAGCCTTGTGTGGTGCAGAGTGTTAAGGCAGCAAAATACAGTCCTAAGTTCTCACTCATGACCTGAAGGTTGTGGGTTCAATCCGTGCTTGTTTCAAGTAGCCGGCTCAAGGTTGACTCAGCCTATGAGGTTGGTAAAATGAGCACACAGCTTGTTGGGGGGTAAAGATGACTGGGGAAGGCAATGGCAAACCATCCTGCAAAAAAGTCTGCCAAGAAATCATCACGACGTGACATCACCCTCAGAGTCAGACATGACTCGGTGCTTGCACCAGGGGACTTTACCTTTACCAATACATATTAGCAATGTTTTCATGCATGGTACTGTGATGCAATGCCGGAAAGAAATTGCAGCATGTTCTAACTGCACGATCTCGTATTGCATCGCCCATTGTCTTGAAAGTAATGGGAGAACTCCGCGATCCTCTGCCATGGCTGAGTCAGCCGCGGCTGGGGGATTCTCTTCATCCCCGCAGTGATAAGAGGCTGTTTTCCCATGAAAATGCCTCGCATCCACAGGGCTTTCACACAGTGGGGAGCGTGATATGGGGGCAATATTCACAGACTGATATCACCCTCGCCAGTGTGAACACAGCCTTAGGATCCATTCCTTGTTGGGAGGAAAATGAAACACTTGCAAACAAAGCAGTAAAGCTGCTGTGTGTATGAAGGTGAACACAAATCATATAAATGTGGATGAAAGCTTGAGGTGCTCATAAATATTAGACTAAAGTTGCTGAAGACGGTCAATTTCAACTAAAGTGATCGTTCATCAGGTGAAATATCATAATGTTGACAGACCATCAGCATCTGGAAGGAATTCAGCCATGTTTGAAATTTTTGTCTGATTGTCCGATGAAACCCCTTTCATTTACTGAAGATTTTTTCTTTGAAAGAACTTTCCAAGAAAGATCATTCATCCATTGCCGGTGTCATTGAACATGTATGAGCAATTTATACAACTATTATGGCAAGTATAGACTAAAATATATATGGCTACATCTGCGAAACAAATGTCCACCAGGTGACTGTTTGTTCAACAGTAGTTCAACCATCAACGTGCTTCTCATAAAGCACCAAAAAAGCAATAAACACCGATTAAATAGAAACATATTATCTTTAGTCAATCATATAAACATAAACAATAAAGAAAAACAACAAAACAGCGATAGTACTCCCATGATAGTATGTACATTCCTTCTGGGTCTCCAGCATTCCATACATCAAAAACTATAGAGTTCAAAGCTTATAATTCCTACATTATGTACAATGCGTATGAGGGTCGGCTTTACACGAACAAATTCCTATTGCGGAATCCGCAATCGGCGTCTGCAGGAAATCACATGCATTGAAAGGCATATACTTTTGCTTTTCCTTCACACTCGCGGATACAAATTGCGCATGCCATGAGCAGAGAAAAAAATCGAAACATGCTGTATTTCGCTGTGGACTTTGCACAGACAGCCTCCATTGATGTCAATGTAGGCCATCTGATCCGCAGTCTATACGCAATTAACATTACGTATGGGCCCCAGGTCCTGCGTCATCGCCTAGCGACGGCGCAGGAAATACACATATATCAAAGAAAAAAAATCTGTACTGCGCATGACTGCCTGCAAGCAGGTAATGTAGATGCGCAGGGTTGCCGGCCGGGGTCACAGCCGGATTCTGCCGCTGGATCCTGCATGCGGAATCAGGCTCACGTGTGTGTAGCCGGCCTAAAACAGTGAACCAATTCATAAACCAGCACATCAATATAATCATAGAGCCCTCAAGGATGTTGTGTAGAGTTGGGCGAACATACTCTGCTGAGCTTGATGCTCGTTCGAGTATTAGCGTACTCGATGGTGCTCGTTACTCGAACGAGCATCAAGCCGTGTTCGACCCCGCCCCAGCTTTTGACTCCTCCTAGCTGTGACGTGCCTGTTTTGGCCCCTCCCCGCCGCGACACAGCGTGCGTCTTTGGCAAGTTTTTTGTGAGAGAGAGAGAGAACGAACATAGGAAAAAAAAAAGCTCAGCACCCGGCGCTCACATACAAAAATGCTTGTAGTTAATGGGGTTCATTACTCGAGTAGAGCTCTCCAATTTTACGAAAAGCTCGACTCGAATAACGCGGACGCGAGCATTTGGGTGCTCGCTCATTTCTAATGTTGTGCCCTGCAGCGCGTTTCGCTCTTATTTCTTCTGGGGCTTCTCAAAATAATACTTATGTAGGGCATTTATACAATGATGATAGACATTACAGCCTAATTTGTGGATACAGAGCAAGCCTCCACTCAGTAGAATTGTAGTATACGCATTCGTACCAAAATCGCGCCTCCCACGTGCATGGACACTAGACATAAATTGAAATTTAGCGCTGGGCAGACCATGTGCTATATACTAAAGGCAAGTGTCATAAGCATGCACAGTAAACTCAATTCATAACTTGGCACAGGACAGAAAATTAGACATAGAATGCAGGAGACAACAAAAAAGTGAGAAACACCACGTGAAAAAGAGAACCAGAACACCCACACAAATGAGGAGAATAATGTATTAGTAAACAATCAGATGAGAAGCAAGAGCGTGAAACGCGCTGCAGGGCACAACATCCTTGCGGTCTATGTGAATTATAAACATTGCACTCTATCGCTTTTGATATATGGAATTATGGAGACCCAGCAGGGATGTATATACCATCCTGGGTATGTCATCACTGCTTTTGTTGTTTTTATGTATATGCTTGCATGAGTGAATAAAGATGATATGTTTAGATTTAACCTGTGTATTTTGATTTTTGGTGCTTTATGTGAAGTTGAAACACAGAGAGTTACTCATATATATTCCGGTCACGGAACCCAAAGTGAGGAGATGCTTCCGGATTTTCCCTATACTTCTCCTTCCTTTAGGATCCACTCCTGGCTTTAACTGAAAATAGCAATTTACAAACTGTACCAAAAACTGTATGACATCTCCGTCCCAGTGTGTGGCGCCACCATAACTCTCAGACAGCACGCCCGCTGCTTTGGGGTTATAGTCGACTCTGATCTCTCCTTTACCCCCTATATCCAATCTCTGGCCCAAACATGTCAGCTCCACCTCAAGAACATCGCAAGAATCTGCTCTTTTCTCACCGTGGACTCGCTAAAAATGCTCACCGTTGCCCTCATTCACTCTTGTCTCGATTGCTGCAACTCATTGCTGATCGGCCTCCCCTGCCCCAGACTCTACCCCCTTCAATCCATCCTGAATGCGGCAGCCAGGCTCATCTTCCTGTCCAGCCGCTACCCGGACGACTCTGCCCTGTGCCGGTCACTGCACTGGCTGCCCGTCACATATAGAATTCAATTTAAACTCACTACCCTCATCCATAAAGCTCTCCATAGCACCGCGCCACCCTACATTGCTCCCTCATCTCAATCCACCACCCAGCCTGGGCCCTCTGCTCTGCTAACGAAATCAGACTGAGTGCCACATTAATTCGAACTTCTCATTCCCGCCTCCAAGACTTCTTCAGAGCAGCACCAGTCCTCTGGAATGCACTACCCAAAACTATCTGTGCAATCCCTGTTAACACACTCCCTGTCATACCGACTGCAATCCCTACCAGCCGCAATCAATCACCCCTTGCAGTCACACCGATTCAGCCACCACACAGCTTAATGTCTGACCATTGTTTATATGTATAGCATCCCAGACTCTCTGCCCCGCCATACCGTGCACATCTCCAGCCCCTTTACCTTCTGTATCACCCCATTACTTGTAGTGTGTAAGCTGGTTGGAGCAGGACCCTCATCCCTACTGTTTCTATCAACTGATTACTACATGTTACCATGGTTTTTGTACTTTTGTCCTTCTGTATCTCCCTGTTTTTGTAAGCGCTGCGGAATATGTTGGCGCTATATAAATAAAGATTATTATTATGTGTAAATTCTTGTCTGTGGCTCTCCTTTTGGTTTTGATAACAAAACTCTACTTCTACTGCACTTTATAAATGTGATCTTAGGACATCACACAGCTCAGCTTTGGACACATTTAACATGAATTTTCTTTTCTACATATGTCAGAAGTAACTTTAAGTTTACAAAAAGTTGCATATGTTTATAACTGCAATCATCATTCATGTGCTCACTCTAAAAGTCACTAATATTCAGTTCTCAACCTGCTACTTTTTACATACGGTACTTTTCTCATGTCCATGTGTCATGTATGTTTGTTGGTTACACCAAAGATGATTACTTCCATAGCAAAGCACTGGGACAAAGTGAACGATGAGATAGCAGGATTACTAAGGTTAAAAATACAGGACAAACATGGATTACGATTACAGACCTTAGTAATGGTGACAGGGTACCATGTGATTCTCTCTAACTGGAACAACTTCTGTAACAGAGCACATGCCCCGAAAAAGGCAACCCCACTGCAGGTGAGCAGCCAAATCCAAAGTCTAAGACGAGCAAACAACTCCAACCTCTGTATACTTGAAAACTAAGCACAGAATACGTTAAACTGAGTGCTGAATTACTGAGCACAGAACCACTGAGCACTGACCAGAACACTAGCAGTATAACCGGAATACTCCAACAATAAATGGTACTGCACATGCACTGGCCAGCTGACGTAATGTCACCACAGACCAGCGGCAGTAAACAGGAATTCATAGCACTGCCAGTGCCATGATAGGGTGTCTCTCCCACATGTGAAGTCTATGTGTCCATAATGCTGTTGCCTTCAGTAGCTCTCATATGCAGTCACAGCATCACTCTTCACTCTTGTACTGCATGTTATGCATGTATTTTTACTCAGTTAAGGGCAAAAACACTTATCACTGGGGATCAGCACCCAGACAGCCACTGATCAATGCTTGTGATATGGCTTCTCCACGTGCCAGGAATATTTGCTTCCAGGCTACCATACCTATATCACAATGCATTGGCTGAAAGGAAAAAAAATCTAATTTATTCTAATCCATAAAACTTTCATTATTCAGATTTGTTACATATATTTTGTATAAACTTTGCAAAAAGGAATCTTTTGTATTGTAGTTTAAAGGCCCATAAAGTTGTCCAGATGTAAAGCTCCATACAAGCTATATAAGCCCACAGACTCACTTGGATGCTGGTTTCTGACTAGACGTTATATGTCTCAGAAGAGGTGATAACAGTGTAGCGATTAAAGGAGTGCATTTGGAGGAGCTGCATATACACAGGAGCGGTGTAGTAGCAAGCTGATGTAAAGGGGGAATATAAGGGGTTAAACCCCTTTTGATGCGCCTGCCTATACATGATTATTTGCTGTGAATTTGTGGCTTTGGAGTAAAAAGGACCTTTAGTCCTGTAAACTGAAAAGTCTTGGAACATAACTAGGATTGCATCTGCGCTGGGGCTGTGAATGTAACAAAGGGTCCTGACGACCCATGGACTGAAGCAGACAAGCATTGTGGAAGCAGAGGGAGGCTCCTTTCTTGCAGAGACTTGTCCCGAAGCACGGAAATTCAGCCCGTGGCTATTTATTACAGGATTAGCAAGCAAAGTGGATGAGATTTGCGAAAATCTCGTCCACATGCTGTGGCCGATCCATTGTGACCAAGCCACGCTTAAATTGACATGCCGCGCGAAATTCAAAGACACGGCATGTCAACTCTTTCCCCGTTTCCACGGTGATCTCTCTCCTTTCTTTGAGGAGAGATGAACGCAGAGGAATGCAGGCAGCGATACCGCGCCCAAATTTGCGGCGTAAGGCCACAGCTGCATTTCTCTTGTGGAAATCTCGTGGTATTTCTGTGAGATTTCTGTGGGATTTCGGTCCCGTGTGACCCAACCTAAGGGTACCAGATGTCATCAGAAACGGGTCAGAGGAATAATGACACCGTGGCATGTTGTGGTCTCACATCATAATATTTTTAATAATTTATAAATAAAGGTTCTTGAGTTAATACTATTTGTTCCAAGCCTTGGAAGAGCTGGATTTTTTTCTCTGCATGTAGGTACACGGAAACATCGAATCAAGTGTAGTCCAGACCGTATGGGGTTAAATAGGGGAAAGTCACAGAAATCAACAGGAGCAAATAGCAGAACATACAGTCCCATTATTCATCACCAAACAATTCCACAGGTGGAGCGCTTTTTTAAAGTTGTAGTCTGCTCGCCCTCTGCAGGCCATTCACAGTGGTGCAGCCATGACAAACTACAACTTCGGTGTAACTGTGACATAACAGGGAGTGTTAGAAGATTTGCTGCATTGTCATAGGAATACTTGCCTGACAATAACTTACAACTGATGCACTTCATTTATTAAAAACTATTTATTAAATGGAATTAACTAGCTCATTGACACAATATTACATGAGAACTTAAGGGTTAACTGGCAACAGCATAGAATTCAGATAAAAGATTGGGTTAGACCTGAGCTCCAGTAATGGACATCAGTTTATGTGAACATTCATTTTAAACTAGATCTATTTGCCTGTTTTGCACTACATAAGTAGTAACAATCTGTTTGGCATTCAGCTCTAAATGATTGCAAAGCACAAAAAGCAACAGGTAGGTTTTTACATTTTTCCCTTCACGATATGCATCAACTAAGAGTCAAATTAATGAGCAGTTGTTAATTTGCATAGTGTCCAAAAATTCTGTTATGAAGTTTTCTTTTCCACCACTAGGAGGCATGCATTAATAATTGACAGTTCATCTCTCAGTGAGTCTAGAGCTACAATGGACTAGTATAGTGATGGGCAACCTTTTGAGCTCGGTGTGTCAAAATTCGCCAAAAAACCGAGCATAACTCGGGTGGAGTGTCACTTCGAGAAAAAATCCATAAATTCGCGATATTTATAGTTTAAATAACAAATATGTATAATTGTAATATATAACTGTATTTAATAAACCCAAAACCCCCATAGCACAGGCCCGCGCCTCTCGCTGCCTCCCCCTCACTTATCTCAGTAATGATGAGCCCCCAGCGGCGACAGCATCCTCCACAGCCGCCCCCAGCAGCGACAGCGCACCCCACAGCGGCCCCCAGCAGCGACAGCGCACCCCACAGCGGCCCCCAGCAGCAACAGCGCACCCCACAGCGGCCCCCAGCAGCGACAGCGCACCCCACAGCGGCCCCCCAGCACCGACAGCGGCTCCCAGCATTAGCTGTCCCCAACCCAGCGGCCCCCGGCATTAGCTGTCCCCCCACACAGCGGCCCCCGGCATTACCTGTCCCCCCACACAGCGGCCCCCGGCATTAGCTGCCCCACACACAGCGGCCCCCGGCATTAGCTGCCCCACACACAGCGGCCCCCGGCATTAGCTGCCCCACACACAGCGGCCCCCAACATTACCTGTCCCCCACACAGCGGCCCCCGGCATTACCTGCCCTACACACAGCGGCCCCCGACATTAGCTGCCCCACACACAGCGGCCCCCCGCATTACCTGCCCCACACACAGATGCCCCCGACATTAGCTGCCCCACACACAGCGGCCCCCGGCATTACCTTCCCCACACACAGCGGCCCCCAGCATTACCTGCCCCACACACAGATGCCCCCGGCATTACCTGCCCCACACACAGCGGCCCCCGGCATTATCTGCCCCACACACAGATGCCCCCGGCATTAGCTGTCCCCCACACAGCGGCCCCCGGCATTACCTGTCCCCTACACAGCGGCCCCCGGCAATAGCTGCCCCACACACAGCGGCCCCGGCATTACCTGCCCCACACACAGATGCCCCCGGCATTAGCTGTCCCCCACACAGCGGCCCCCGGCATTAGCTGTCCCCCACACAGCGGCCCCCGGCATTAGCTGTCCCACACACAGCGGCCCCCGGCATTACCTGTCCCCTACACAGCGGCCCCCGGCATTACCTGTCCCCCCACACAGCGGCCCCCGGCATTAGCTGCCCCACACACAGCGGCCCCCGGCATTAGCTGCCCCACACACAGCGGCCCCCAACATTACCTGTCCCCCACACAGCGGCCCCCGGCATTACCTGCCCTACACACAGCGGCCCCCGACATTAGCTGCCCCACACACAGCGGCCCCCCGCATTACCTGCCCCACACACAGATGCCCCCGACATTAGCTGCCCCACACACAGCGGCCCCCGGCATTACCTTCCCCACACACAGCGGCCCCCAGCATTACCTGCCCCACACACAGATGCCCCCGGCATTACCTGTCCCCCACACAGCGGCCCCCGGCATTAGCTGCCCCACACACAGATGCCCCCGGCATTACCTGCCCCACACACAGATGCCCCCGGCATTAGCTGCCCCACACACAGTGGCCCCCGGCATTAGCTGCCCCACACACAGCGGCCCCCGGCATTATCTGCCCCACACACAGATGCCCCCGGCATTAGCTGTCCCCCACACAGCGGCCCCCGGCATTAGCTGTCCCACACACAGCGGCCCCCGGCATTACCTGTCCCCTACACAGCGGCCCCCGGCATTAGCTGCCCCACACACAGCGGCCCCGGCATTAGCTGCCCCACACACAGCGGCCCCCGGCATTACCTGCCCCACACACAGATGCCCCCGGCATTAGCTGTCCCCCACACAGCGGCCCCCGGCATTAGCTGTCCCCCACACAGCGGCCCCCGGCATTAGCTGTCCCACACACAACGGCCCCCGGCATTACCTGTCCCCTACACAGTGGCCCCCAGCATTAGCTGTCCCACACACAGCGGCCCCCGGCATTACCTGCCCCCCACACAGCGGCCCCCGGCATTAGCTGCCCCCCACACAGCGGCCCCTGGCATTAGCTGCCCCACACACAGCGGCCCCCGGCATTAGCTGCCCCACACACAGCGGCCCCCGGCATTACCTGCCCCACACACAGATGCCCCTGGCATTAGCTGTCCCCCACACAGCGGCCCCCCGGCATTAGCTGCCCCACACACAGATGCCCCCGGCATTAGCTGTCCCCCACACAGCGGCCCCCGGCATTAGCTGTCCCCCACACAGTGGCCCCCGGCATTAGCTGTCCCACACGCAGCGGCCCCCGGCATTACCTGTCCCCCACACAGCGGCCCCCGGCATTAGCTGCCCCCCACACAGCGGCCCCTGGCATTAGCTGCCCCACACACAGCGGCCCCCGGCATTACCTGTCCCCCACACAGCGGCCCCGGCACTACCTGTCCCCCACACAGCAGCCCCCGACATTACCTGTCCCCCACACAGCGGACCCCGGCATTACCTGTCCCACACACAGCGGCTCCCGGCATTAGCTGCCCCCCACACAGCAGCCCCCGGCATTAGCTGTCCCCACACACAGCGGCCCCCGGCATTACCTGCCCCACACACACCGGCCTCCGGCATTAACTGCCCCACACACAGCAGCCCCCGGCATTACCTGCCCCACACACACAGCGGCCCCCGGCATTACCTGCCTCCCACACAGCGGCCCCTGGCATTACCTGCCCCACACACGGATGCTCCCGGCATTACCTGTCCCCCACAGAGCGGCTCCCGGCATAAGCTGCCCCACACACAGCGGCCCCCGGCATTAGCTGCCCCACACACAGCGGCCCCCGGCATTACCTGCCCCACACACAGATGCCCCCCCTATATGTACTTACCTTGTGGATGCTTGGATGCTCCGCTCCTCCTGTGCCCGGCGCCCTCCAGCAGCGATCATCTCAGGTGCACACTGACGTCAGTGTGTTGCAGGACGCCTTCTCCCCCAGACGCTCCCGCGGAACCAACAGGTAGGAGACGTCGGGGGACGGGGGGAGGAGGATCCTGGTGCACACTGACATCACAGTGTACACCGGGATCAGCGCTGCTAGTAGTGCTGGTTAATGAATACCGGCAGGGGAGCCACGGCCCCTACCGGTATTCATTAACGGGGGAGCAGCCGCGTGTCAGCGACTATGGCTACGCGTGTCAGTGCTGACACGCGTGTCATAGGTTCGCCATCACGGGACTAATAAGTAATTTGGTGGCACTATTTTACTGGGAAGCTGGGAAGTAGGCGCATAATGTTGAAAACGTTTTATACTTGATTAACAATTATACTTCATAAATATATGGACAGAATTGAGTTTAACAGCAAATGTGATATCCTGGAAGCATATCGTTACGCCTGTTACGATAGTTTGTACAAGTGGAGATGACAAGTTACAGAATAACCAACAAGTCCAACCAGAAGTTGGACACATATTAATTTGAACTGACCCAAAATATTAGATTTGCGAATGACTAGATACGTAAAACTTTACAAATCTGTCTGCCAGAACCATTCAAAGCGGACCGCTCCTTCAAGAGGAAGCATCCAAGCCGAAAAGGGCAGCTCCACTACAGGAGAGAAACAGGAACCAGTCCGAGACTAACTGGCGACCAATACGAGAATAACTAAACATCAGAACCTAACTGAACCACTAGTACTAAACTGACTAGTACTATGTAACTGTATCACTAGGTAGGGAAGATAGAACAATGCCTCTGCAGCGCAACCTATTGGAAGGTAGCATTCCTGCAAGTCAATGTCAGAGTTTTTGAATACGCCTTATAAAAATAAATGGCAATTGTAAGCCAGAGCCAAAATAACCATACACAGACAGCTGTTTCGGGGTGATTGCCCCACATCAGTGTGCAGTAGGTTTCCGGTTTGGCTAAAGAGGCCTATATATGTGCGTCAGGAAGGGTATTGTATCAGCTGTCTGTGTATAGTTATTCTGGCTTTGGCAATTCACGGTCATTGTTATAAGGCTTGTTCAAAAAGTCTAACATTGACTTGCAGTAATGCTGGCTTCCAATAGGTGGCGCTGCAGAAATATGGTTCCATCTTCCCTATTTGCATATTTTACAAAGTCTCCTCACTCAACTTCTAGATGCTCTCCTTAAGGAGAATCAATATCAATATACAGAACTAATATAAGCTGTGGCACAGCATGGTCAGCACACAGACAGCACAACCGTCACTCTTGGAACTAAGAGATCAGTTGATATACACAATAGTAAGAAATGATAGGCTGACTGAGCTGAAAGCCAACCCAGGCAGCCTATCAGCGCTGGCATCAGAGAGAGATGTTACTCTCGGTGTCTAGTACTAAATGATAAAGCACATGTGCCATCCAGCACATCAAATGATTCGAAGTGACATGCTGACATTATTCCGGACCCTTAGGTGAACCCAGAAATCATGGCATTGAGAGCACCGTGACACAAAGATTCCTGGTATGTTGGCAAGACATATTGCCCCCAAAACATGTGGTCTGGATCCCAAACTACATGGTTGCAATTTTGGCACCAGCCAAGTGTGCAATACTGCCCTTGTAACCTGTAGTGGCCACAAGAAAGAGCTATAGTGCTGTCTATATGCAGTTGAGAGAGAAAGTCCCTGTTCTGGAAGGAAAGGTGTTTGCTGGGACAGTAGGAGAAAGTCCTTCATGTGTAATTAAGGGAGATGCAACAGTAACTCTGCAGCACCACCTTTATACAGGTCTTTAGAACGATGATTAGGAATTAAAAGCGAAGCTAGAATCCATACACAGACAGATGTTTCGGGGGTTTTACCCCTCATCAGTGTGCAGTAGGATCCTGGCTTAGCTAGTGAGAGGCCTATGATGTGGGTCAGGAGGAGTATCGTCTCTCCTTAAGGAGAGCACTTAAAAGGTGAGTGAGGAGACTTAGGACTAATGCACATGCCTGGATTTCCGCCGCATAAAATGCGGCAGAAATCCGTGGCATTTCACTGCAGCTATTGGGTTCTATTGAACCTAATAGCTCAATGTACACGCTGCGAAATTCCACCGCAGAATTCCGCAGCATGAAATTACCGGCAGCATGTCCTATTTGCTGCGGGTATATGTGCTGACGGCTTCCATTGTAGTATAGCGTGAATACGAGCTGCGCCCACTGCCGGCCGCGTCATATGACGCAGCCGGCGGGTCATGTGACACCGCCGGTGCGTCATATGACACTGCCGGCGCGTCATGCGCTGCACTGCGCATGCATGCCTTAGCATCATGCATGACTTCGGGCAGCAGATCTGGAGGTAAGTATGGGGTCCTGGGGCGGTGCCGTGACGGTCTCCGCTGCGGTATTCTGCTTGCGGAGCCCATCACGGCCGTATGCATAAGGCCTTATAAGGCCATGCATGCTCTTCTGGGAGATATATACAAATAAGGAAAATGGAAAAATACCTCTTCAGCACCGCCTATTGGATGGCAGCATTCCTGCAAATCAATATCCGACCCTTTATACAGATCATTGAAAAATAATGATTGGGAAATGAAAGCTGCAAAAGTATTGTTCCACTTTCCTTATTTGCACATTTCCCAGAGTAGCATGCATGGCCTTATAAGTCTCCTCACACCTTCTAGGTGCTCTCCCTAAGGAGAGACGATACCCTTCCTGCTTCATGTTTAGTGAAACAGAAGGCTAGAGGTAGCAATTGCTACAAAACGCTTGTGTGCAGAGACAAGATGTTCATACTTACTGCAGCATGCAAGGACAAGTGTTGACTTCACACAGAAGAACATCTACTCAACGACCTAAAACAACACATCTCTACTGCAGTGGAATCAATAACGGGACAGAACTGGACTACCGATCTGACATGTGCTATGTCACCAACGGAGCGCACATGGAATACCTGTAAGGTGCATTAAAACTTGAACAGTTCTACTTCTTCATGTAATTCCGGCTGTCAGTTCATGTATGAATCAATCGGCTTTACTTTTGCAGCGTTCTTTTTCATACCCCCTCTGTAGTACAATGGACGGCATGGGAGGATAGCATCTCTACACCATTGACAATGCAGATTTATTTGTCCCAGCAGAGACAGTTTTATTTGTAATCTAACAATACGAGTGTGAGATTAATGCAGATTGCGTGATAACATCAGAGCTGGATCCGAGATTCTGCATTGTTTATATCTGGAAGGGCGCCACAATACCATGGATGCCTTACAATGTTTAATAACATTTTTTTCCTTCTTTGTCAGACTTTGTGACTCATTTTAGATTGAAAGTGTGTTTGTCATCCTGAAAGATACACTAAGGGGAAACAGACTTAAATATTTATACCAAATAACAGTATTCTCATTGATAAAAGAAAAATGGATTGTTTTCTTGCTGCCGTCTTACTGGGTTTACCTTGAAATGTGAAGGCAACCAGAGGCGTAACTATAGGGGATGCAGGGATGCGGTTGCACCCGGGCCCAGGGACCCTTAGGGGGCCCATAAGGCGTATCTTCTCTATATAGCGAGCCTAGTAGTATGAATAAAGCATTTTGCATTGGGCCCCCGAATCTTAAAGTTACGCCTCTGGTATGGGTACAGATGGAGGAAGGAGGGCCCAGCTGAACTTTTGCACCTGGGCCCCTGAGCCTTTAGTTACGCCCCTGATCGCAACGCAGGCTAGGAGTTGCTATACAGATGCTCCATATATCACACTTAGGGCACGTTCACATCAGCGTTAAACCTCCATTGGGGATTTCTGTCTCTCTGTTCCGTTTTTGGAGCAGAGAAACGGAAATAAAATGAAAAAAATGTTTGTTTTTTTCCCCCTTTAATTTCAATGAGTTAAAAAAAGCGGAAAAGTTCCAGTTTGCTTCCGTTCCATTTTATTTCCTGTTTTCTAAACAGAACCAATAACAATGCAGACTGCAAAAAAAAGGAAAGAAAAATAACTGTTTGAAAGTGGCGTCACACGACCGTGTTGGCGCACGCAAAATATGAGCGCTCTGAGTACAGAGAATAGAACCCATTGACTTCAATGGATTTGTTCTCATAAGCGTGTTTTGCCAGGCAAAAGTGCCAAAGAAGTCTATGGCAGGTGTGAAAATACACAAGGGGAAGGGTGTGACATTGCGCAAAACTCAGGTAAGAGAAGACAGCTGGACCTCATTAGGCTTTAATAGTCACGCAGACATATGATTTGGCCTTTCATGAGCAGAAATTACAGTAATATGCACAGACACGCTGATTACGGTCCTCCTCAAACCGCGTTCATACGCTAATATGCTGCGCTGGGGCTAGCGTATTTGCATAAACGCTTGTGTGATGCCACCCTGACACACACTTAGTGGTGATATGGGGTGAGCACAAAAACAGCCCTTGATTCCCATTCTGTATCTGTTGGACTGTTTTTGTGCTCACCCTGTATTTTCAAGGACCTTGCTTGCTTGATCGCACTCACATATATTCATGCAGTTGACTAGACACAGGAGGTGGACAAAAATATGGAAAAACTATGAAATGCATATGATTTTAATCATTACCACTGAGCTGCTTAGCTGAGAGCTTTCCCAGCAAATTTGTGCTTACTTCACCTCTTGCCCTGCTCCAGGTGGTTTTGTTGCTCAGGCAGATATTCATGGCATCTGTGTCATATTACCTCCACTTAAATTCAGTCTCTACATGTCTTATTGAGATATGATTTAGAATCCCATGTAACTTAAGGCATGTATTTCGTATGGTGTTTCCAAATTTTTGTCCACCCCCTTTATAAGTGCTATGGTCAGTGGATGACTATAAGAATTTCCATGCTTTGGAGGACTTTTGGAAAAAGTTCATGCCGCTTACATGGCCACCAGTTTCCCCAAATCTCATCCTGATCAAGCATCTGTGGGATGTGATCTAACCTCACAACCAAAGGCCCGTTTAGACCCAATGATTCTCACTCAAGCAGTCTTTTGAGCGAGAATCGTTGGGTCTAAATGCACGGCCATCATGCAGTTTTCGTTAACGATTCGCTCATCGTTGTCTTTCAGCAAGCTGAAAGACAACAATGAGTCTTATCAGGACTGTGCAATAAGTTCTCAGCGGGATACAGCTAAAGAAGACGGCGTTTCAGCTGTGTTCTGCATACCCTGCTCAGAGCACTCAGCTGTATACCAGCTGAGCGCTCTGTGAACACAGCAGGAGTATGCAGAAGACAGCACTTTAGCTGTGTTCTGCAAACCCCGCTCGGAGCACTCAGCTGGATACTAGCTGAGTGCTCTGAGAAGACAACAGCTTTATACAGAAGACAAGCGGTCCCACTTGTCTTCTGTATACCCCGCTCGGAGCGCTCAGCTGTATACCAGCTGAGCGCTCCGAGAAGACAACAGCTGTATGAAGAGGATAGCAGTCCTGCTTATCTTCTGTATATCCCGCTCAGAGCACAACAGCTGTATGCAGAAGATAGCGGTCCCGCTTGTGCCAGATACCACGGAACACCCTCAGTTCCGTGCTTTAACTGGTCAGAGTTTGTCTCGTTTGCACTAGGGGGACCCCTACAATATTAAGCAGGTGGTTTTAGTATTATGGCTCATCAATCTATATAGATGACACTCCTCGTTGGCTGCTCGTCCCCATGTTGGACGGTATAGATTTTCTGAACCATACATTTCAAGCAGATGCGGATATGCCAGAGGTTAAAATAGAATGAACATAATTCCTTTTTATTAGTTAAAAGTCAGAAAACGGTGAAAGAAATATACCGCAGACGTGTTTTACTCTGCATTTTTGGGTTCATGACATTTTTTGTGAATTGCACTCGGCTCTGGGTCACGCATTTTTTATTTTTTTTGCTGCCATTTTTTTCATGGGCTTCTCTATGGGAAAAAATGTAAACCCCCCCACCCCCCCACATTTATATGACTAAAAAACACCAGCAAACACCTGTAAAAACTCAGACATCATTTAAAAATGCGCGCAATTTCTCAGGCATTTATTTTTAAACAAAATACGCAAGAAAATGACTGCGTGAAGAAAGCCGATGCTGGTTTTATACACAGGATTATTCCGAGAAACAGTTGTTGCAGCATTTTAACAGCATCAGCAGCAGCCCGAAGTTACTCTGAAGTCTATAACGCTCCACATATAATGGGTTTTACTTTGCGGCATTTTTTAACATGTAAAACAATAAAAGATTGAACATAATTGGTATCGAAAAGGTTTAGACAAAAAATATGACATTAATTATCCTGCATGGGAAACACTGTAAAATTAAAGAAAAAGGATAAAATGTCAGAAAAATAGGGTTTTTTTGTCACCACTGTTTCTAGAAAAATGAAAGTAAAAAGTTATCAAAAACTGTATGTACCCTCAGATATGAAGTGCATTAGGGCTTATTTAGACGTGCGTATATCGGTCGGGTTTTCACGCCTGGCCGATATACGCTGCCCCTCTCTGCAAGGGGAGGAGGCGAGACGGGATGGAAGCAGTGCACTGAGCTACCGCCCCTTCTCCGCCTCTCGCTACTGTTTGCAATCAGAGGGGGCAGGACGGAGGCAGAGCTAAGTTCCACCCCCGTCCTGCCCCCTCTCATTGAAAACAGTGGCAAGCGGTGGAGAGGGGGCGAGAGCTCAGTGGACTAGCTCCTGTCCCGTCCCACCTCCTTTTCTTGCATAGAGGGGCATTGTATAGTGGCTGGACGTGAAAACCCAACCGCTATATGGGCATCTGAATAAGCCCTTAGGGTGTAAGGTATGGAGGGGGTCGGGTTCTCAGGGAGAATGCAGGAGAGGGGTCCACAGAGAAGAGATTAGAGAGTGCGGTATGTTTCCAGCACATAGTGACTCTAGACACTAAGGCCTCTTTCACACGGGCGACTGTGATATCGCAGCTGTGTTCCCGTGATTTCTGTGTGATATCGCAATTTCGTCGCACAACTTTGTAGCGCTCTTTTGACTGAATTTTTGAAATACAAGCCCTGCCCAGGAAGTAAGCCCTATCTGCATTTACAAAAACCTCAAAACAATACGTCACCTAACAGGCGCTGTCCGCTCCGCTGCACTTCTCCTTCCGAAGTTCTCGCACACTGGTTTGCCGTCTTCAGCCGCCGCTTCCTAGTTAAGGGGTTCATAAATCCTGCCTCCAGGAAGTGCTGGCTCTGATTGGTTCTTGAGAGCTGTGGCTCAGCCAATCAATGCAGCGCTCGATGAACCAATCACAGCCATTAAATGGGAAGCACCGGCTGAAGACTACAATCAAGAGTGTCAGAGCTTTGGGAGGAGAAGTGCGGCAGAGCGGATAGCGCCTGTTCGGTAAGGTATTGCTTGTTTTTTTTAAATGCCACTAGGGCTTATTTTAGGGGAAACCGGTAGGAATTCCTACTGTTAACGTTGCATCGCATTGCTTGAAAACTGCAATTTCATACAATGTAACACATAGGAAGGCTCCATACGGAAACATGGGCTACAAAACATCGCAAATTGCGGCAATATTCAGCATGGCACGATATTTTTTCTCGTAATGTAGCAGCCTACAAAACATCGCTAATGTGAAGGAACCCATTGGAAAGCATGGGCTTCACATACAAACGATTTGTAGCACTGTCATATCACAAGAAAATCGCCCAAATTTGTCGCCCGTGTGAACCCAGCCTTAGCATTACATGGGCATTGCCTTGTTTGCTATGTATAAGAAGTGAACACAGTATCTATAGAGAATCGCCTTCCAGTAGATTACATAGATGGCAAAGTCACAAGGAAATGGTTAAATAGAAACAAAAATGCATCAAGACTCCATTAGTTTCTCACAAAACCTCTGCACTGACGGCCCGGCACGACTCTGGGCTTCACCTGGTAACACAGAATCACACTGGCACTGTGGCATTCCTTGGCAATGCTATGATGGGCACTAATTACCCTGGCAGCAGGGCTCCACAGGAGGACGCTGTGCCGGGATACCCCTCAGGGAGCTGCAGATCGCTGACTAATGAGAGAAGGAGAGCCCAAACCAAAGCTAACAAACCTTGCTATGTTAATTAAAGGTAGCGTTAGCCAGTAATGGTTGCTATGGTAACCGTGGACCGAGTCAGGCTTTGCAGAAGGAAAGGATTTCCACACTGTACCAAGATCATGAGAGCAGAGAGTAGGTGATGGAGCCCTATTACTGGCCGGCGTAGTACTTGGTGACTCCTACGCTAATCATACAGCCCGTATCAGACAGAAATTACCAATTAGCTATCAAAGGAGTAGGAAGGGTGCCTTTACACGGGACTATCTGTCGGGCAACAGATGCCCCACAACAAGGGCTCTTTAACACGAGCTGTTTTCACGGCCAGCCGATATATGCTACGATCTGAGGAGTAAAAACTTGTGCAAAGGAGCACAAATCTAACGCTTGTGCGCCCATATAGATGGCATGGGCCCCGGCACATATACGCAGAGGCCACCATGCCATTGCCCTACCCTCACCGGCTCACTTCCTCTCTTCTCCTCTCTGGCTGTTTGCAATGGGAGGGGGCAGCGCTAAGCTCCTGCCACTTGTCTGCAGCCAGCAATAGGAGGAGGCAGGACTGGGTGATGCTTAGCCCTGCCCCTCCTATTGCAGCCGGAGAGAAGGGGGAAGGAGTTTAGCAGTCACGCTCCCATAGGAGCCTATGGAGCGGCCAACATATTCGGGCCGGAAGATAGTTCCAGGACTATCTTTTGGGCCCGACGTAAAAGCGCCCAGTGCTATATTGGCCCGGCTGGTGCTTTTACATCGCGAGAATACGGCCATGTGATCTGATGCATTGGAATGCAGTGCATCAGATCGTAGAGTATATCGGCAGACCGTGAAAACAGTGAGCTGATATACGTTCTTGTGAAAGAGCCCTAAGTTGACTAGATTTTTCCAGGGTCAAAGCAGGACATGGGTGTGGTCAGGGGTGGGGCTTATCAAGACGTATGATTTTACCTCCGGCGTTATAAAAAGGACCGGGCCGTTTCAAAAAAGACGGAGCAAATTCTGTAATATTTCTGCATCAAAAAAACAGTCAAAATCTTTAGCATTGCTGTGGATTTTGACCGGAATTCTGTTGTGTATCTACAGCTGATTTCATACTATGCGGCGCTCCTCCTCATCTCCTCTGTAGGCTTCCCACAGTCAGCGCTCCCTGGCTTCAGTTTCAGCAGCCTGTAGTGGCATTATTTAACCAGCGTCCCCACACCTGACCAGGCCGCTGGGAACCCGGAAGCCGGGGAGCGCCGACAGCGGAAAGCCTACAGACGAGATGAGCGCTGCATAGTATGAAATCAGCTGCCGAGTCAAATTGGTGTGGATTGTCCACAGTGGAAAATGCTTACCAAAATCTGCATCAGTTACGTCTAAAAATCCACACGACGGGCTTAAACAGACAAATGTATGCAAAACAGGCCCACCACTGCAGAGCGTATTTGCGCATGAACAAGTTATAAGTATTTGTCAATGTGGTTGTCCATACCCCGCACTGTTGCACACGCAAAAAGAAAAGCAAAAAAGAAAGATAGGGCAGGGCCTATTTTTTCTCGCACGTAGGAATTGCGCACAAGGAACACATTTGTGAGAAAAAAATCTGTTGAAACCAATGACTGCACTTCGTCGCATTTTGTAGGCGTGGTTTTCACGTGCATATAAAAGCTCCGTAAACATGTTCGCCTGTTTAAACCCAACATCAGCTTCAGACGAGCGTAAGTACATTTGTGCGTGCTAGAGCGCTGCGTTTTAACAACATGAACGATGCTTTTCGCACACATATCGGCGTATTTTACTGTACTTTCTGCACCCGCACATGATGTTTATTTGCACCCCCCATTGACTTCAATGGAGCCTGTAATGCGCAAATACGCTTTTCGGAATGCACATACATAATAGGGAAATGTGAACGAACCGATTGAGGTCAATGGGTTCTAATCTCTGCGTATCGCACGCACAAATACGCCTGTGTAAAGCCAGCCTAACGGTTTGTTAACACGAGAGACCTAATCGCGCAAAATTGCGGGTTACAGTGACAAGAAAAAAAAATCACATAAATTGGACAATTTACCTTAATCGAGTCCCGACCCTCATTAGCATGAAAATCACCCATTCACGCAATCTGCAGCTGCGTGTTGCAAAAAAAACCAAAAAACGTCTACTGTTCGGAATTCCCTCGGTAGAAATCCTCTTAATGACTTCTAATGTCTTAAATACAGGCAGCTGTCTTCTTTTCTGAGCATTGGACGCAACTAAACTCCCTCCTCCTCTTCTTCCAGCTCCCATAGGAGTCTATGGATACTCCTGCGTTTTGCGCACCAAAGGTAGGTCAAGACTTGAATTTTTGCGCAGCAGGGAGTTTTAGTTGCTGATGTCCTATTTTTTTAGGTGCATTTTTTTTAGGGGGGGGGGTGGATGCGCCTTAAATTCCTTCATTTAAATCTTAGGAAACCATTGATTCTAAGACCCATTTCACATGGGCAACAAAGTCGCGGCGCTCAGCCAATCAGAGTCAGCGTTCAATGAACCAATCATAGCCATTCATCGAGAGCTTCCTGGGGGTGGGTATTTTCCAATCCCTGACCAGGAGAGATGCCTGAAGGCAAGTGTCGGGGACCATGGAGAAGCCGCGGCGGAGCTGACAGCGCTTCTTAGATGATGTGTGTGCTTTTTTTTTTTTTTTTATGCAGCTACAGCTTATCTATTTTCAGGGTAGGGCTTATATTTAAAGCCCCCTCTTGAAAATCCTTGCACGTGGTGCTACAAAGTCGTGCAACTTTGTAGCACCACGTGCAACTTTGTAGCGACACAAAATCGCAATATTGCAGCGAAAAGCACTGTCAGCTCCGCCGCAGCGATACCGTATCGCCCATGTTAAACAGGCCTTATAGTCGCAATATTTTTTGCGCAGCAAACTTTGCTGCGCAGATTTCCTCATGTGAACGAGCCCTAATGGTGCAGATTTTTGTGCAGATCCAGAGCTGATTTCAGCCTTTCAGTAGAAGGAGTAAGGTTGCTGCACATCCACACCTGTACAGATTTCGAAACGTTTTTTGGCGCGGATTTTCCATTGTGTACAATCCACGCCATTTTCTGCTACGTAGACGTGTACCTTTAAAGACCTTTCACATGGGATGGAATTAGGATGCAGTGAAATCTCCAGCTGCGGAATTCCACACCAAAATCTGCAGGTCTAGTCCGGAATTGCAGACAGGTTTTAAGACATTTTTAAGGTTTCTGCATATTTTGGTGCAGAATTTGCCGCGCCTTGGAGTGCGACTCCTATTCCGTCCAGGGTGAAAGGTCCCTAATACTTATCCTTCACCACTATTGGATGACAATTCTGCAAACTGTAAGTGGACATTAATAGTAGGATACAGAAAAGCTGAAAGAATCCAATGACATAAAACGGGAAACTGCCACTAATAAACTTGTTTAACCTCTCGGCCAACTATCACCATACTGAGATCAGACTGGAAATCACTGAAGGGAAACTCGGGCCTGGTAACATTTCTGAATGGCCTCTCTCATTAATGAGGCTCCAGTGAGAGATGAATGGATTGTTAAATACTTGCAGCAATAAAGCTGCCACTTCCACGGTGTATATAAATACCCCGCGCCTTGGAAACTGCAACACCAAGAGCCTTCAAAAGGACAAAATGGACCAGTGGGAATTGTGCAGTAAACTCTGCGCTGAGGTAGTACTAATGGACAGTGATACATGGCGGTACTAAGACATAGAGGAGCAGCCAGCCGCATTGCACAGGGGTTAGGATTGCAAGAGATGTCCATATTATGTAGACAGATGTAGCAAAGTCCGTCAATTCTTCACCATCTGCAATTCTTCACCATCTCTGCTAGTGAATGCAAATATACATTGTTACATCACGTTGATGAGAACTCACTCATTAGACTAATTAACCATTTCAATCCACGAGTCTTTGTTTGCCGCGTGCAAATCAACATGACCTGTGAGCGGAAAAAGTGCAGTAAAACACACCAATATGCCAAAAAGGCTTGTTCAGGGCACAAAAATGATGGCAGCCTGGAGCATCTCGAAGGCCAGTGTCATGCATTTGCGCACTGTTTCGTTTGATTTCAATGGGTTTGTTCACACAAGCACATTTCGTTTGCACCAAAAAATACACAACATGCTCCATTTTCCTGTGCTTTTGCATATGCAAATAGAAAATATTGAACTAATTAACATAATCGGCCATTTCAATGAGTGAAAGCATGCTTGCATGTATTATTGTGCTCAAAGTTACAGGATTTGCGCAAACAAAGTACAGTAAAGCACGTAGATGCATGCGAAAATACACAATGCCCATTGTACAAATACGTGGTGCAAATGCAAACGTAAATGCGTTGTTGGACACCGGCAACTTGTAATACAGTATAATGCGATACCATAGTATTGCATTATACTGCATATGTGATCAAACGATCGCAAGCTCAAGTCCTCTGTGGAGACTAAAAAGAAAGTGAAAATGACTAAGGCCTCATGTCCACGGGGAAAATCAGATCCGCTGCAGATTCTCCATGTAGAATCTGCAGCGGGTCCCTCCTGCCCCACGGACATGAGCGCTGAAAATAGAAATTTAAAAGCATTTACCTTTCCGTAGCGGGCGGCGAAGATCAGCTGTTCCTCACGGCCGGATCTTCATTTTCGGCCGGCGGATGAATTCCTGACGCCGGCGGCACGTCGTCGACGTGCCGCGCGCATGCGCCGGGCACATCCGCCGAGCCGAAGCAAGAAATATCCGGCCGTGAGGAAGAGAAAACCTTCAGCGCCCGCTCCGGGTGAGTAAATGCTTTTAATTCCTATTTTAGGTCTCCCGCGGATCCGGACGGCTTCCATAGGCTTCAATAGAAGCCCGCGGGAGCCGTCCCCGCGGGAGACCCGCATGAAAATGGAGCATGGTCCAGATTTTTTCATGCTCCATTTTTTTTTAAATGCCTTTTATTGACGATCCGCGGGTATTTATCTACCCGCGGGTGGTCAATGCATCCCTATGGGGTGCGGATCCGCGCGCGGTAGATCCGCTGCGGATTTTAAATCACATTTTGCCCGTGGACATGAGCCCTTAAAAAGACTTCTTAATTATTACAAAATAATAAATTGTTAAAGGTTTAGGCCCCTCCCCCTTTCCTAGCTGTTGCATCAAAGAATAAAACTTTTTAAAAAGAAATGTAAAAATTGGTATCGCTGCATCTGTAAAGGTCCAATTTATTAAAATATGAAATCATTAATTCTGCACAGTGAACATAGTTAGAAAAAAAAATGCGATACCAGAATTGTGCTTTTTTGGTCACTCCATCGCCAAGAAAAAATTGAATAGAAAGCAATACGAAAGTCATATGAACCCCGAAATGCTGTCAGTAAAAACTACAGGTCGCCCCGCAAAAAACAAGCCCTCACACAGCCATAGACAGCATAAAAAAATATATATGATTTTTTTTTTTTTTTTTTTAAGTGAGAGCGCCAAAAGTACAAAATGTGACATGGACACAGGAGCATCAATGACCTTGAGTCCAGGCATTCATATAGCGCTCCATATCCTGGGACCTGTTTGCTGTTGTAAATTTAGTGCTATTGCATGAGGGCTTGCGTCAATCATTAGCACTCGTATATTACCGAAATTTTTGGGCAGAAGCTGCAAATGCAACCTCAGCCTGGCAGTTAGCACTTTTACACGAGCGTTAGTCCTCACTGACACGAGCGTTTTTATGCGGCTAATTTAGCCGTGATAAAAACTCGCGACCATCTGAAGCATTGGTTTCCAATGTATTCATTCAGATTAACTATTTTTAGCTGTGTAAAAATGTTGTGCGGGATTAATAGGACATCGCCAACCAATTTTGTACGCAGCCGGAAAAGACAGGTTTTGCCCTATCTTTTGCTGAGATATGCTGACGGCTCCCATAGACTTCTATGGGAGCTTAAAAAAGGGAAAGGGAGGCAGCTGAGCAGCTTCCAATGCTGGGAAAAGCTTACAGGTGCCTCTATTGAACTATTAGAAGTCAATCTGAGGGTTTATTTCAACCAAGGGATTTCCGGTCTGCGGCGTAAATTTTCACTAATATGCCTCAGCCGCCCGTGTGAATGGACAAGTAAGTGCTATTTTTGATCAGAACTTGATCGTGGCTTTATTTTTTCACACGTTTTTCAGCCGCATGAAAGTGCATCGCTTGTGTGAAGGAGGCCTTAGGCCTCAGTCACACGGGCGTTTTGCCGCATGATTTTTTGAATGCATCAGTTATGCGTTCAAAAATTTGCGGGACCAAAGCGGGCGTCACAGCGGAAAAAACACTGCTAGCAGCGTTTATCCGCTCAAAAAGAGCCCTGCCCACTATCTCCTACTTTTTTGTCATTTGACCTTTCATCTTTCCTAAAGTCTTGTACATCAGATTTCCCCCAAAATAAGATCCTGTCTAATATTAATTTTTGTACCAAAAGACGCACAGAGTCTTATTTCAGGGGGTGTCTTAAACTCACCTAGCAGGCGCCGTTCAGGTCCCTCCCACTGGTCTCCGACGCCCTGGCAGGCTTCCGTGTAGTCCCCAATGCTGACAGAGCATCTCTTGCTGTGATGTCAATGATGTCATTCAATCAATGGCTGTGATTGGCTCATCGAGTGCTGGCTTTAACTGGTTCAGGAGCACCCCCTCAGCCAATCAGAGCAATTGCTTGCTGGAGGTGGGGTATTCAAGTCCCATCACCAGCAAGATTTGCTCCATCAGCATTGAGGACTACATGGAAGCCTGCCGTAGCACCGCAGACCAGCGGGAGACCAGCGGGAGGGACTTGTTTTTTGGTTTATGTTTTTCATGTAATGGGGCTAGGGATTATTTTCAGGGCAGGGTTTGTATTTCAACCCCACCCCACCACCCCTCGCCGAACCCCCGAAAATCAGGGTAAGGCTTATTATCAGGGTAGGTCTTATTTTCGAGGAAACACGGTAAATGCTGTGTCCCAGAATGCTGGAGTACTAAACAATTACACAAATACACAAACATTTGTAACATTCATGTTTTTTATTGAGCACATTCAGTAGACATCCACAGAGCAAGGAGAAAAAGTAAATGAACCTCTCTGTTAATGACTTTTCCAAGAACTAACTAGCACATTTTATGTTGTAATATATTGTAGAAAAGCAGTAAAACATAATAAAATCTCTATAAATTTGGTGTTGCTGTAATGGTAATGATCCGTAGAATGAAGTTAATATAATATGTGTACCACATGGTGAAGGCTGTAAAAATAAATCCCAAAAGGCAGTGGTGAAGTTGTTTTTTTTTCCATTGCCCCCTCACAAAAAATTAATAAAGGTTTTTCAATACATTATATATACTTGAAATTAGTCCTTATGAGAACTAGAACTTGTCCCACAAAATACAAGGTGTCATACAGCTGCACTGAGGAAAGAAATAAAAAGTTATAACCTCTGGAATACAAAAAGGGGAAACGATTTACTGGTTCTTAGTTATGTCACTAAGGGGTTAAAATAGACTAAGGCGACTGAGTTCTGCGCCAAATAAATTTAATTGAGGCATAAATTCAAAATCTACAATAGAAAAAAGTGACATTTCCAGGAGGGACTTTCCTCTGTTAATGTGACTGTTGGGGGATTAAGTATCAATCGGATCACATTTTATTAGTAGTCAGTGCAGAAATCAATATCAGTAGTTCTTGCATCTGTCTGTCTATCTCATGTCTGTCTGTCTATCTATCTCATGTCTGTCTGTCTATCTGTATATCTATGTATCTGTCTGTCTATCTATCTCATGTCTGTCTGTCTATTTGTATATCTATGTATCTGTCTGTCTATCTATATATCTATGTATCTGTCTGTCTGTCTGTCTCATGTCTGTGTCTGTCTACACACAAGGGAATTAATATGACGAAATTGCGATGAATAGACAACTGGATCAACGCATTTCCAAAGCAGCAGGACATGGGGGCCCAAGGCTCACTCATGTGCATTAGAACAAAGGTTAGGTCGTCTGCTCTGATCCCACAGAAGGGCTACCGTAGTACAAATTGCTGAAATGGTAATACTGGCTATGATAGAAAGGTGTCAGAGTGCCAATGCTCACTCCTGTCCACCGCCCAGACCACCAATGGGCACAATCATCAACAGAACTGGAATTTGTGATGTTGCTGTATGTCATCGAGTATGAAATTTAAGGGAAAATTGCGGAAAAATCAAATTTCCCATAATGCCTACTGCAGAGGTCAGGATGCAGCCAGCCAGTGGCCAGGGTGACTTTCTGATGTCACCAAATATGTCCTCCATCTTACATTTTAGCAGCAGTTTCCAAGGAGGCTTGCATCACATGACCTAGCCATGTATAACATAGGCGCACTATTACTTACCAGCGGTCATTTTACAGTTGAGTACAGGACAGAGAAGCTGCATTATGTTTATATGCCTATATACCAGTGGTCTGTTGTTAGGGACAGATAGTCTACATAGGATATATTGCTGCTGGTGTGAAAGCTTGTATACCGGGGTTATATCTGAGGGAACAGAGAAAGAAGCTGCACCACATTTATATGCCTATACAAAACCTGGTTTGTACATTGTGGGAGGGTATATTTCTGCTGCTGTGAACGTATATAGCAGCAAGACAGACCGATTAAACAATGCATTGGTGTGGGGAGTATTGTAGTGCTCTGTTTGTGGCTTTAGACATCTTCGCCAGTCCAGCCACTACAAATTATTTGCAGAGCTTAGATAGATAGCAGTGAGGTTTGGGGAATTCAGTCACACTGCTCCAAACAAGAACAGTGCACACATATACAAGCTGTACCATGTGGTCTTCTGTTCTCACATATCGGGCCTCCCAGGCATTGCGGCTAATGCCCGGTTTAGATGGGATGAATGTCGGGGAAACGATGCCTGACACTCGTCCCCATACATACTAGCTCCCGTGCACCTGTACGGAAGCTAGTATCGTTAGCTCACAGCGGGGAGGCTGGAGGAGATTTCTCTCCTCGTGCTCCCCCGCCCCTCTCCATTGACATAACACAGCGGCCATTCAATACTGAACGGCCGCTATTTACACTAAATGGTGAGCGATCAGCTCATCGTCCATTGTTTATGCAGCATAATACGATAGACGATGAGCTGATCACTCGCCGTTCAGCATAAATAGCGGCTGTTCAGTAATGAATAGCCGCTGTGTTATGTCAATTGAGAGGGGTGGGGGAGCAAAAGAAATCTCCTGCTGCCACCCTGTTCCTCTGCTGGCCGCTCTGCGAGCGAACCAGCGATAGTAGCTCCCATGCAAGGGAGCGAGGATACACAGGGATGAGTGTTGGGCATAATTTGCCCGACATTCATCCTATGTAAACCCACCATTATTTAGTTGGTGGTGGTTTCTTTGTTAAGGCCCATTTACACACACAGATATCTTTCATAGATTGAAAGCTGCTTATCAGCTGTTCTGCTGGGCTGATAGCTGAGACAAAGCAATCAGCTGTAATCAGCTCTTCCCCGGGAGAACACAGCATGCAGTCCTGCTTATCAGCTGTTCTGCCGAACGATGGTTTTCAAGCAGAACTGAAAAACGTCGTTCGTCCGAACATTGAAAGATGGGCACATTTAGACACAGCGATTATCGCTCAAACGACGGCTTTTGAGTGAATTTTGATCGATAATCGTTGTGTCTAAATGGGCATTTAATCTAAAACAAAAAGAAAACCAAGCAGGGAAACAGCAAATGCACATCATGCATGTCAGCAGCCTCAGATGTCATTAAAAGTTAACAGTCCAGCTACTATGAATTATTTACAGACATTATGCAGCTAGCAATGGGAAATTCAAATATGCTGTGCCAAACAGGGACAGTGCACAAAGATACAAGCTATACTCTGTGGCCTTCTGTTCTCACATGTTAGGCCTTTAAAGGATTGTGGCTTATTTGGTTGGCAGTGTTACTTTTGCTAATATAAAACAAAGAGAAACCCAAACAAGGAAACAGCAAATACACTTAGTGTGTGTCAGCGGCCTCAGATGTCATTCAAAGTTGACAGTGCAGCTACTACAAATTATTTGCAGACCTAATGCAGCTAGCAGGGGTTTTCTACAAACTGCAAAGTTAGCTGATAAGTTACATACTACTATATTAAAAAATAAATCAATAGGAAGCATGAAGAAAGTAGAGATAGTAGAAGATTGGCCAAGTTGGCACTTTAAGTGGCCCCCACTGAAGCAACAGCTCCACATTCTGCAGGAGATGATGCAAGCCCATTGTCATTCCGTAGAAGTGGATTTGATCATGTGTTACATCTGCAGCACACAGAGCAGGTTGTAGAGTGGATGACACAGCAGTTGTAGGCAAGCAGTAGTCAGTCTGCACCTCAGGAATGAGCATCCCCCTCTACTTCACCGCACAGCCTCCGAAGCAGTCCACATGGATCAGTCTTAAGAGCTGTTAAGTCACTCAAAGTCTTGGATGTCAACTGGGCAGTCCAAACAACCAGAGGGAGAAAGTCAAGACATTGAATGCACTGATGCCCAACCAGTTTTTCCTCTGTAGAGGAAAATTGAGTGGGTCAGTGTGTGCGGTCAGCCCTCCACAGGCAATGTGTACTCAGGGGGATGTGGAAGCGGAGGTGCCAGCTCGCGACGCTTACTGTGACATAGAGTCCACTCAAAAAGAGAAGGATGATGAAAAGGAGGTGGAAGATGATGAAATGCTTGACTCAACATGGACAGACAGAGAGAGTCATAGTAGCAGCTCACAGGATGGGGGGGGGGGGAGAGCGGGCCGGGGCAGCACCATGCTAAGACAGGGAGTAGGGTGTCGCAGAAAAAACAAAAGCTGTAACATCACCATCAGCTCCTAATAGTCACAGCAGCCCCAACATTAGGCCCACAGCAAGGTCTGCTGACAAGACTTGTGCAGCCTGGAATTCTTTGAAACCACATGCTATAACAGAAGAGCTGTCATCTATAAGATCTGCAGTAAGCATTTCAAATGTGGCAAGAATGTAAACAACCTCAACACAACTTGTATGACCAGTCTCATGAACTCCCACCACCCGCTGCCTTGGAGAGCCGACTTGGACCAGAAAGTAAAGAGTCAGCTTCATCCTGCTCGCAGTTGTGCTGCTGTAGCTGCCTCTTCCTTCATCTCCCTTCCTGGTTTATGCAGTAGCCTCTGAGCACAGAGCGGCAGGTTTGTGTAGGGACAGTAGCACGCCTATTTCAGGCCTCTCCTCCGCAATTCACAATCAGGCTGCAAGCTTCAGAGTCAGGAATGGGAAACAGAGCAGAAGTTGAGCCGCCACCATCACCACCAACCTTACCGACAGTGACATCCACAAGATATTAAAGCTTGTCCCAGATCAGCAGCCAGCTGTCTATCCGCTAGCTATGGGAATGTAAAAAAAATACCACCCTAACCATCCATGAGTACAAAGCCTGAATGCAAGCAGTGCACAGCTGCTTGCAATGGAAATGCTGCTCTTCAGGTTAATGTTCCACGCTAACCCACAGTACAAGATGACCAGTCGCCATTTCTTTGCCCAAAAAGTCGTCCCTGCCCTGCACTTCCATGTGAGAGATAACATGTCCCTTGTATTGCAGAACGCTGTTAGTGGTAGGGTGCACCCGACTGCGAACACCAGGTCCAGCAGACTGAATCAATGTCCTGCAGGTGGGGCATGAGGTTGTGGTGTTCCATGGTACCAAGTGGTTTTCCATGGTACCACCAAGAGTTGTGGGACCTCACCTCCTTCCTACTCCTTCCTGCAAAACAAAAATTTTCTAAAGCACAAGCAACATCTACAGCTTTTCCTTGGAGAAGGGCTGTGCTTGGCTGTTCTGTTCACCTGGTAGAATTTGTCGCTTGCAAACTTTATGATATTGCTTTTAAAACAAGCAAAACTTGCTGTCTCCTGTGGCACAATTTATGGTAACTCCTGCTTTTCCGTGGAGGAATCCCGTGCTTGAGTATTGTATTCCCCTGGCAGAGTTTATCTTTAAAATTTATGACAGTCCTTTTAAGACAAGCAGCACACCTGCTGTCCTCATTGGCGCAATTCTTGATCTAGGAGACCCTTTGTGGAACTTTTGTTTTCACTGACACCCCTGTGCTAGCATTGACCCTTACACCACTGTACACTATTTTGACCAATTTTTGGGAGAAGCACAGTGTTCCAAAGATGTGTGGCTGTATTCTCATTCAATTTGGCAGGCTTTGGCTGCATTCGAGAGCTTTCGAAGGGTAAATAATTGAACCCAATTTTTACTTCCATTGACTTTAATGGGAGTCGGAATTGGCCATTCTGATTTACGATAATTTTCGTTAAATTGTCCCAATACCGACACAAACTGATTATTCCACTAATCACTCATTACTAATTATATCTTAAACTAAGCACAAAAAACTGGCAGTGTTATTCACAAAATTTACACAATTATGGCTTAAACAGATAGGCGCATGCACAAATGCGCTCGCTGCTACGGAGTATATGAGTGCATGAATAAGTATTTTTTTTTACTATTCAAACCCTGCACTACTGTGTGCGAAGTTGAAAAAAAAAGCTGAAGGATAGGTCCTGCCCTATCTTTGTCGCACGTAGAAAAGCTAAGTGCTAGAAAGATAGGGAAAGTCCTATCTTTTCTCGCACGTAATATTAACACATGAGAATCCCGATAGTGAAAACGAAACTATTGAAATCAATGGGTTAGTTTTGTCCCATTTTGCGTCCATGATTCTCACACCCATCTGTTTAAGCCCCTAATCTTGGATTTGCTTCCATTTACTTCCGTATTTATAGTCCAGCAGATTGCGGTTGTGCCTTCGCTTTAGATAACTGCTTTTGCGCGTCTTGTAAAATACGGTTGTCACAAAGATCATTAATCCCAGTGACAACAGCTCGAGGCTGTCCACACTGACGCTGGGTACAGATCAGTCTCCGTAAAAGCTGTGTACACTGTTTGACCGTGACTGATGTTGAAGCCATGCATTTGGACAACCTGGAATGTTGGGAAAGGTACCACAGATACATTGCTCTGTGATAGGGATGTGACCTATAGTGTCACTATATGGTGCGAATACCCTATATATGTGTGCACAGAATGCAACATTATGCAGATGGCTTAGAATAGGTCAGTAGAGATGAGCGAGCACGTTCGGTAAGGTCAGTTACTCGAGCAAGCCTTGCTCATCTCGAGTAACTGCCTTCTCCTCCGAGCATGCTCGGGAGGGCAGCGGGTGGTGGGGGATGCTCACCCCCCCCGCCCCCTGAGCACACTCGAAGGAGAAGGCAGTTACTCGAGATGAGTGAGGCTCGCTCGAGTAAATGACCTTACCGAGTTTGCTCGCTCATCTCTATAGGTCAGGTTGGTAAATTCATAAGCTGTACAGATGGTTGGGTTAGGCAGGGGTCCCCAACCACCGGTCCACGGCTCGGGGCCGGGCCATTAGGTGTTTAGCACCGGTCCGCGGCACCACCGGGAACTTTTGTTGTAAACACAAGGCCCGCGGACCGAATGCGGCCTGCTGCCTCATGTTACGTGGCCCTCGGCGTGCTGACGCCGCTCACCACTGGTAATTGTGCTGTTGCCACTGATCCCGGCACACACTGACGTCAGTGTGCAGCCAGGATCCTCCTCCCCGAGTCCCCTGCTCATTAGTTCCACAGGAGAGGATCCGGGGAGGAAGTGTGTCGGGCTACACACTGACTACAGTGTGCACCGGGCTCAGGGCAAGCAGAGAGGGAGCGATGCTGACAGCAAGGAGGAGGTAAGTATATGGGTTGGGGAGCTGCTTATTACTAGGGGGGAACTGTTTATTTCTGAGGGGTGGTGGCTGCCTATTACTGGGGGGGCTGCTTATTACTGGGGGGGCTGCTTACTACTGGGGGGCTTCTTACTACTGGGGGGGGGGGGGGGCTCCTTACCTCTGGTGGGGTTTGCTTATTACTGGGTGGCTGCTTATTACTGGGGGGGCTGTAAATTACTGGGGGGGCTGCTAGTTACTGTGGAGGGGGCTGGTTATTACTGTGGAGGGGGCTGGTTATTACTGGGGGGAGGCTGCTTATTACTGAGGGGTGAGGGCTAAATTATATGCTGCCCTATGTGTGTGCTTGGGGGGGGGGGAGATAAATTATATGCTGCCCTATGTGTGTGCTGGGGGGGGAGAGATAAATTGTATGCTGCCCTATGTGTGTGCTGGGGGGGGAGAGATAAATTATATGCTGCCCTATGTGTGTGCTGGGGGTCGGGGGTTGGGGGAATAGATTATATACTGCCCTATGTGTGTGCTGCCAGGCGGGGGGGATATATTATACTGCCCTATGTGTGTACTGCCAGGACATTCTAAATGTCATAATTAAATAAGTATACACTAAACTCCAACCCCCCTTCATAACCCCGCCCCACATAACCAAAGCCCCGCCCATGTCCCGGCCCACCCTGCCGGGCCTTGTAAAAATGGTCTTGCTTGAAGCCGGTCCCTGGTGCCAAAAAGGTTGGGGACCACTGGGGTTAGGGATTGCATTACCCATTATGGATCAATTTGGATTCAGTGTCTACAGACCAGAAGGGCTACCCTCATGCAGGAGTACAATCTGAACTTTTAGGGCTCAGTCAGACGGGCATTTTTTCGCGCGATTTGCGCATGCGCATGCGTCCGGCAATTTTATAAAACCATTGCTTTGCAATGGTATCGGACACATGAGCGCTTTTTATGCGCTCGTCCGATAAATTATAGAACAGAAATCGCAGATAGCACCTATCTGCAATCTGCGATTCCTGTTCTCTGCTCTATATACGCTCAATGGGGCCGGGGCAGCAGCGCCGACCCCATTGAGAACATATAGTAGACAAATCATTCTCCTCTTCCACAGCTGTAACAGCTGTGGCAGAGAAGAATGATGTTTGCCCATTGAATTCAATGGAGCCGGCAATACAGCCGCTCCATTGAAAGCAATGGGCTGCCGGCGATCGCACGATGAATTTTCGGGAAGGGCTTAAAAATATAAGCCCTTCCCGGAAATTCATCCAGAAATGTGTAAAAACAAAAAAATATATATATACTCACCTGGTCCCGGCAGACGGAGTTCAGCGCGGCCGGCCGGCAGTTCTCCTGAACTGCTCTGTGTAGTATTCAGCAGCCGGGGATTTAAAATCCCCGCCTGCTGAATGGGCTGTCTCTGATTGGTCACAGCCCTACCAATCAGAGGCAGCTCTCACTCACACCCATTCATGAATTCATGAATGGGTGAGTGAGTGCTGCCTCTGATTAGCTCAGCGCAGGGACCAATCAGAGGCAGCACTCACTCACCCATTCATGAATTCATGAATGGGTGTGAGTGAGAGCTGCCTCTGATTGGTGAGGCTTTGACCAATCAGAGGCAGCTCATTCAGCAGGCGGGGATTTTAAATCCCCGGCTGCTGAATACTACTCAGAGCAGTTCAGGGGAACTGCTGGCCGGCCGCGCGAACTCCGTCTGCCGGGACCAAGTGAGTATATATTTTTTTTTTTGTTTTTACACATTTCTGGATGAATTTCCGGGAAGGGCTTATATTTTTAAGCCCTTCCCGAAAATTCATCGTGAGATCGCCCGCAGCCCATTGCTTTCAATGGAGCCGGCTGTATTGCCGGCTCCATTGAATTCAATGCGCTGGACAGCTCCGGCCCATTTCTATTGAAACGCGGCTAGGAGCAGTTTTTTCGGGCGATTTTTCGGCCCCAGTCACGCGATTTGCGGATGCACATCCGCCATGCGATCCGCAAATCGGGGGAAAAAACGCCCGTGTGTTAGAATTAAAATATGGCCTGTTCTTTTTTGGTAGATGACCGCATAGTACTCTACTTTTTGCATATGCATGGCCAGTTCACATGTGCACACGACACACCCGTGACGTGATGTAAAAGGCTTTTTAGCGTAATGAGGTCCCGATATGATCTTTTTCCTGTGGAATCGCGCACTTCCCATATACATCTATGGAGCCTTGGTGCGCAAATACGGCGGAAAATTGAGCAGGTCAAATTTTTTTGCTCGTGCACAAAAAAATCTTTCATGGGAGTGAACCCATTGAAATCAGTAGGTTCTATTCTTCGTGTATTGTGCAGGCAAATTTTGTGCATGCAGAACATGTGCAAATACGTGCACATTTTTTGTATTTCCCGCGATGATGCGGGTACCCGCAGCCCACACGCAATGTTGATAGAGTGTTCTTTGCAGCGTATGCTTCATTCTTCCTCTAGCACAGGGGTCCCCAACTCCAGTCCTCAGGGACCACCAACAGGTCATGTTTTTAGGATATCCTATAGTACGAACACCTGTGGCAATGTCTGAGGCACCGACAATAATTACATCACCTGTGCAATACTGAGGAAATCCTGAAAACATGACCTGTTGGGGTACATGAGAGCTGGGGAACATTGCTCTAGCAGACATACAGATGGGTTTTTCTGTAGCTTGACTCTAAACGCAATGTGATACCAGGGTGTGCTGTGAAGGTGGTTAATTTACACTTTGAATTACTTTACAATGGGTTGTATTGTGTTAAGTGAACAATAGCTTTTAATTGAGTTAAGATAATCTTCTGTGCCATCACAATCAAAGTCAAATTTATCCCATTTATCCCAAATTTATCCCCTGTATTGCTGATCCACAGGCCCGAAAAGTTCAGTTTTGTTTCATCATTCTACAGAACAGAATCCTAAAACTTCAGTGGCTTATTGATATGGTTTTGAGCATATTAGAGCTAACCTTTCTTGTACTTTTGGGTCAGTAGAGATCATTTTTGAGTATGGGCATGAAGACCTTCAGTATTTAGTATGTGCCTTATAGAGATGAGCGAACGTACTCGGTAAGGCCGATTTCGCAATCGAGCACCGCGATTTTCGAGTACTTCACTACTCGGGTGAAAAGTACTCGGGGGCGCTGTGTGGCGGGGCGTGGCGTGGTGGAGCAGGGGGTAGCAGTGCGGAACAGGGGGGAGCTCTCTCTCTCCCTCTCCCCCCCACTCCCCTCTGCAACCCCCTGCTCACCCACAGTGCCCCCAAGTACTTTTCACCCGAGTAGTGAAGTACTCGAAAATCGCGGTGCTCGATTGCGAAATCGGCTTTACCGAGTACGTTCGCTCATCTCTAGTGCCTTACTATTCAAACTGAAACCTCAGCGCATGCTGCCACCAAACCTAGCTGCAGGTCTTTTTCAGTCACTTGAGAGCTTTGATCACCTGCCTCCTCAGGAATCTGGTGGCAGCTAGTGGTAGCTTCCTCATTCTGCCATGTCCAGGTAGTGTAGCCAATGTTCCTTTAACACTTCCCAATCTAGTGTCAGACCTCATCCAACATGGAGATTTCCCTGCATAGCTCTGATATTGGGCGAGGCCTGACACATGTTTCTAACACTATGCAGGACAACTGTCTGATGTCGGAGGCTGTTCTGCATATATATATTACACTATGCAGTACAGAGCTTCCATGGAGTGCTGTTCTGCATGCTGTAATATACATGTAGTATACATGTGCAGAACAGCCTCCAACATCGGAGCTCTCTCCTGCATAGTGTAACTTGAAGCTCCTGGGCCCCAGCGCAACATCTGTAACAGGGCCTCAAACTATAATGCTTTATTCATAGTACTGGGCTCCCTATATGGAGAAGAGAGGCCTTATGGGTCCCCTAAGACTCCTGGGCACGGGTGCAAATGCATCCCCTATAGTTACGCCCCTACTTCCAACTATATCTCCCTGCCATGTTGACCTGCATTGGCTGCAACCTTTGGTACTGCCAAGCTTGAAGCAGCTTGTAAACGAAGATTTTCCTGAAGTAATAGAGTGGTTTCAAAACACCACCAAGAAAGAGAGATTGTACTGTGGGTTCAGGAAAGTCCTGTTGAATACTCCTGTCTGTGAGAAGAAGCCTGCAGGATTCCCTGGGACTGTTTTTTCATGTTCTTGGCAACTTGCGGGTCACAATGTAACCACAATTAATTTCAATACTTTCGATGCAGGCAGGGAAATCCTGCAAACTTTAGCCATGCGCCCAAAGTCGCCATTTAGCCCTTGCCTATAAGGGACCAAGGCCACACTAAGAAATGACCCACTTATAGGTTCTTCAAAAATAAGCTGCTAATGGGTTCTCTCACTGCTAGGACCCCCTTTCCCCAAGAGATCATTTGTAAGGGAACCAGGTAGTAAGTGTGTAATTTACTTGTTGCCCTATTATAGGGGAAATGAGGCACACAAATCAATGTGCTGTCCTGGGTAATGAATGGATGTGCTAGCTTCTACAGAGAGATAGAGCTGCTCCTTCTGGTCCCTCTCCACTCAGACTGATGAATGAGGGTCCTGAACTGTAGCTGCCATCCCTATTAACATAGAATTCCCTAACACAGGGTTTGTAAACCAGACAACCAATTAAAAACTTGATCTTTAGCAACCAAAATCTACTTTTGCCTATAAGTTGCATAATATGTGGGTCCAGCTGTCTTCTGTATATCGTAAGTGCATATTACCTAACTCTAAAGGCCCATTTACATGTAATGGTTATCAAATTTTGTTCAAACGACCAAAAATGAGTGATAAGCGTTACATGTAAACGCGGGCATCATGCACTTTTCGTTTGAACAAGAATTTTAAGGTGAACTTAAAATCCATAGTTCAGCTAGTGATAGATAAAAGATCTCTCCATAGACTGCACGCTGTCATCTCCACGGAAGTCGGCAGATAACATTGTAACCAGCCAGCAACCACTTAGAGAACAATGCAGCTGTGTGTGCAGATGTGCGTGTGATTAATCGCATGCTGGGCTCTGCAAACTGCTCCTGGAGGACCTTTTACATGCAAATGAAGATGATAAAGTGTTAATGGCCATTAATGGGCATTAACACTTTATGCAATTAGATTGCAAAATCTTTCAATCTTTCAGTCGTTTGAAAGATTATTGTTGCTTGTAAATGGGCCTTACCTTTTATGTATGTTATGCACTTCTAAGAAATGTCATTATAAACTAGATGCCATAAACATTAAAACTATAAAGTATATACGTTACTTTATAAGTAGAAGGTAGTATGCGTTATGTGACATCAGCAGTCCATGCATTTCTGCAGCTCCCATTATATAGAAGCATAATATATGGAATAAACCCTGCCGCACCATAAAATCAACAAATTGGCTGTTGTACAATTTTCACAAAGCTGCTCTTTTCTCAATTACTTATAATGTTAGTTACTGGAAAATCACATTTAGAATATAATAAGCATCCAGCGGTGACATATATATACATATACAGTGGTGGAACATAAACAGTAATACAGACACAGCAGTACCACCTATACAACAATGCACGAGCAGCAGTAAGCTTCCCATACTGCTAAAATACAAGCCAGCGGTGGCACATATACAACAATATCTCAACAGCAGTAAAGAAACCTAACAGCGTTGGACATCACTAAAAATAAGCAGAAACAATCACAGCAATATTATTATATCAGGAAAACAGAGAGAAACAAGAATAACGGAATAACGCGCCACACGCGCAAAGAATAAGCAGAGCAATTTTCTGCATTTTGGAGAAGAAAACACATGCAATTAATAACATAAAGGGTTTTTTTTTTAAATAAATCTAATTATAATGAAAAATTAATATCATAATGATGTTGGTAGAGTGCAGGCATAAGCGAGTCATAGACATTGTATACAGTAAGGGCTCCTTCCCATGGACAGACATATTTGCACTCGTATTAGTGCACGTAATATGCAGAGAATAGAACCCATTGATTTCAATGGGTTCATTCCCTCTTCCTTTTTTGCGTGTCCGAAAAAAAATAGGACATGCTCTATTTTTGTATGCATTTATGCACTAATGATCCCCATAAAAGTCTATGGGAGGTGCACAAATGCGCGCCTTAATGCTAGTGCAAATCCCTGATATGCTGCACAATTCTGTTTAAAAAAAAAAAGCACATGTAGACCTCATTAAGCTAAATAGCTTTTTAAATCACGGCGGCGGGGTCCCGCGCCCATGTGAACATGCCCTGTGTACACATAAAGTACAGTAAAATGTGCAAATATGCCTCATTCATTGCGCAAATGCATTGCGCTGAAGCGTAAGTGTGCGTCCTAGCAGCAGGTTACTTAATGCAACAGGACACGGTTTGGGACAGGGGTAGTAGCGGAGCCACTGCTACTGCCCTTGCCGTCACCCAAACCCCTTCTTGGTCCCGCCAGCCTGTGGGACGCTACATAAATGCTAAGGGTTGAACTTTTTAATATAGATTGGGAGGTAAGCAGCTGCTAGACACAATGTACACAGAAGGTATAGCATCTGACAGGTACAGTAAAAATCCAAAATACACAATTTTTGTTTCTACTAATAGCAGATTGGAAATGTTGTGAATGTATTGAATTATATTTTATGCAGTAGTGTTGTGTGCCTAACATTTATGCTGAGTGCATAACGAGAAGTATGTGTCATTGTAGTGAAATTTAACTAACAGGGTCCCAGATGCTGAACATGCAGCTTTGTCATAATTAACCTTTATAATGTTTTACTAAGGCATTATTCACAAGACTGTATATAGGCGGCTAATTTAGCCAAGTCAAAAAAATCTTGATCATCTGAAGCATTGGATTCTAATGTATTCAGTTAAGATGAGTGATTTGTAGGCGAAAACAGCAATGGCTTTTATACGGCGCGTGAAAAGATAGGTCTTAGTCTATCTTTTGCTGAGATACGCTGTCTGCCGTGGCGGAGGATCGAGGAATGTTTCCTATTGTTTTCAATGGGAAACCTCACATCACATCGCACTCGCGTGCACCTAGCATGTGGTGTGATGCTGCCGCTGGCCCCATTGAAAACAATGGGCTATGCGATGCGAGAGCATGCCCAAAGATAGGACATGTTGTGTTTTTTTCCTAGATCGCATTGTAATGCAATGCAATGTGGGAAAACATAGCTTATGTGTATGACACCATTCAAAAGACACAAATCTTGTGCAAGAGTCTTGCCGTGTGCAACCGGTCTTAGTCTAGTGGTTCTAGATATGGTCATGTGTGTTACCTGTATGTATAACATCACAGAAGCAAATACCTAATACTAATTCATTTGAGTATAAAATAATAGTCTCTGGACATAACAAAAGATGACTTCTGATGAGCCTTAGTTTGGTGAAAAAAAAGGATAAAATAGTCAAGCACTTCCCAATAGAAATCTATAGGTGCACATTAAAAACAATGGCTGTAACATAGAATAGAAGTAGAAACCAAAAAGCATCAACAGCATGCAAAATATATTTACCATTTGAAGTATACATACCTATAATAAATCCTCTAACCACATTAAATAATGCTAGGTTCTTGGTATATAATTTGATCAAATCATATTGGCCCAACTACCAACGTCCAGGTGACCAAGCTTTCAGATGGGTCCAAAATAGAGAAGAGCCAACGTACTCGTTTAGGGCGATTTCGCAATGGAGCACCGCTTTTTTCGAGTAACTGACTACTCGGACGAAAAGATTCGAGAGAGAGAGAGAGCTCCCCCCTGTTCCCCACTGCTACCCCCCGCTCCACCACGCCACCCCCCGTTGCCCCCCGAATCTTTTCGTCCGAGTAGTCAGTTTAAATTGAAAAAAACGGTGCTCGATTGCGAAATCGCCCTAAACGAGTACGTTCGCTCATCTCTAGTCCTAACTAGAGATGAGCGAGCATGCTCGTCTGAGCTTAATGCTGGATCGAGCATTAGCATACTTGAAAGTACTCGTCACTCGAGCAAACACCATTAGGGTGACTACCCACTACAGTTTTTTTTCCCTGCGAAATTCGCAGGATTTTTTTCGGCAGCAATCTATGGGACTTGTAATGTTAAAATCGTGATTGCGCAAAATCCCGATTGCGCGGTAAATTGCGATTTTGCACGATCGCGATTTTAACATTACAAGTCCCATAGACCTCTGCAGAAAAAAAAATACTGCGAATTTCGCAGGAAAAAAAGAACTGTAGTGGGTAGTCACCCTTAGGTGCGAGAGAGAGAGAGGAGAGAGAGAGAACCATTCCCTATGCTGAGCATTGGGCACCTTGAAAAATGTTTGAGTCTTCCAATGGGGTTCGTTACTCGAACCAAACTCTCGAGCATTACAAAAAGCTCGGCTCGAGTAACGAGCACTCGAGCATTTTGGTGCTCGCTCATCTCTAGTCCTAACGCTAATACCAGGTGGTTTAATCTTAACATGGGAAAGATGGGTGCCTACCTTCAAAAAGAAGCACGCATTTGCAAATTAGATAATGTTTCAAGCACACCTGATGTAACTAATCAAGGGCTTCATTAGTTGCATCAGGTGTGTCTGAGATAAAACACATCAAATATCTGGACAGGCTTTATTGACTATAATGTTTGATTGCATGTTAAAAATATGGCTAAGACAAGAGAATGGTCCAAACTGTTACGAGAAGAGATGAGTGCCTTGCATAACCAAGGAAAATGATGCAAAATTCAAAGGCACTGAATGCTCCTAGAGATACAGTTGGAAGTTAAAGGAACACTGGCTTAACTACCTGGACATGGCAGAAAAAGGAAGCTTTTACCGGCTGCCACCAGATTTCTGAGGAGATAGATGGTCAAAAAGCCTTGAGTTACTGCAAAATAGGACCTGCAGCAAGATTTGGTGGCATGCAAAATTATTATCATAAAAAAGCATCGCTGACGCTCAAACATCTCAAGTACAAAAATGAGATTTTCTCGTGGCGATATCGCGCTCGCCACTGTGAAGGAGCCCTTAGTGTCTTCTTTTGAACTTTTCAGTTGCATAAAGAATGTTACTGTGAAAAAAAATGGATTTCATTGGAACTAAAAGTGTAGTTTGAAAATATGTGTTTTGAGTCACTAAGTTAATTATTTAGTCTTTGCTCAGAAGAGGCATTTTTTTTAATTAAAGGAGAAAAACCTGAGAAGAAGGTAAAAAAATATTCCTGGTGGGTCTAGTTGTCCTCCATAACAGCTGTATCTGGTGGGTGGACCTTTTTGTCTATGACTTACAGTTACTAAAGGGTCTTACAATTCTCACCAATTGGTAGACCCCATCCATGAGTGAGACCCTTGACCAAGACGTCTTCATGTAATCACAACCAAACCGCCCAAGCACAAATATTCAGAACTCATTGTTTTATTCTGTATGCGTAACTACCAACCTTTTCATCATGGAAATATTATGTTTTTGCTTTTCACAGTCAATTTTCCAATTGTAATAAGCTGTGTTGCATTTGTTAACTGATGCTAAATATGCTTTTAACGCCAAATAACTCAACCCAAGTCAATTGCTGCCTTCAAATTCACAGAAAAGAAAATCATTTTTTCCCCCTTTTTATAAGCAGACTGATTGCTGGAACTTTATGTAACTTACTTCTATATAAAATAATATTTCTACTCTGAAAAGAGGTTAAAAAAGGCACTTGGTACAAATATTGTATTTTGTATCATCTACATGGACGAAAACACCTCTGAAGTTCCCACATGCAAAATGTGGGACTTGAGTATACAGAGTCCTGCAACAGAGTATCAGACTAGTGATGAGTGAGCATACTCGCTAAGGGCAATTGCTCGAGCGAGCATTGCTCTTAGCGAGTACCTGCTCACTCGAGAGAAAAGGTTTGGCTGCCGGCGGCGGGCAGGGAGCGGCGGGGGAGAGCGGGGAGGAACAGAGGGGAGATCTCTCCCCCCCCCCCCACTCCCACTGCTCACTGCCGCAACCCACCTGTCACCCGTGCCGGCACCCGAACCTTTTCTCTCGAGCGGGCAGGTACTCGCTAAGGGCAATGCTCGCTCGAGCAATTGCCCTTAGCGAGTATGCTCGCTCATCTCTATATCAGACCCTTTGGATTCACGTCCAGGAATGTGTTGGTAAAATGTTGCCCGTCTCAATGTATTGCGTATGGATGGCGTTGCATACGTTGCCTATACGAATGTATAGGGCTCACGCTGTGTGGTACACTGAGAAATAGAGCATGCTGCGATCTATTTCTCGTGCGTATCAATATGCCGTGTCTACACACACATGTACAGGGATCAATGAAAGTCTATTAACTTTCATTTTGAAGTAAATAAAGTTGAACAGCAGCACTCACCACTACCAGTTCGGGGGGGAAAAAAATCCTAAGCTGTATCCTTCAGCCTTGTCTGCACGCCCAGACCGGGAACGAGTCCAAATTCCCAAAGATATACATATAATGAGAAAGACGTCAGGCAGCAGGTTTGGTGCGATTGTATTTTATGCATTCATGAGAATACACAGATAATAATGCCTCCTCAACACACAAGATGGCGACGTTTCGACTCGGCTTGACAAAGACTCATGCTTTAGAGTCGAAACGTCGCCATCTTGTGTGTTGAGGAGGCATTATTATCTGTGTATTCTCATGAATGCATAAAATACAATCGCACCAAACCTGCTGCCTGACGTCTTTCTCATTATATGTATTAACTTTCATTGACTGCATGCATTGTGTATCACGCGGCCATGCCATGTACACGTGATATGCGGTGAAAACATGGGCGTGGACAGGAGCCCTTTCTTTTTTGGAATTACTGCACAAGACTCAGGATATACTAAAATATAGAACGTTTCAGAACCGGACTGGTAAAACCTGGTGAAGAAATCAGTCTGGTTCTGAAAAGTATTGTACCTGACACTGGGTCCGGCACCATGATTGAAAGGGGTCTATTTGGTTTCCGATCAGCTGTCTGTCATTTGATGGATAAGAAGAATTCATTGGGTCAGGTGATGTACAAGTTTTGCAAGCCCCTCATATATAAAAAAAAATCCTCCATTACATCTCACTATTAAAGGGGTTATCCGGGGACATAGTTTTGTTCCAAAACTTCTTTAGTCGCAGCAATAAAAACACAGAATTCATACTCTCCCTCCGACGCTCCCCCACCTCCACCGTGTCGCTGGCTCTCCAGCCACTACTGGTCTTTACTTCCCGAAGCAGGAAGCCGGCAATGACGTCCCCGGCAAAAGGGCCACATGACCGATTCAGCCAATCACCAGCTCCCTGCGGCACTGACATGACCCAGTGTCAGGTCATCCTCACTCCCCTCCAACAAGTGAAGTTCAGCAGGGACCGGAGAGCTGGCGAGACGGCAGGGGAGTGTGGAAGGGAGAGTATTAAGTCTGTGATTTTACTGACACAGGCTGAAGAAGTTTTTGAACAAAACAATGTCCTCAGGTAACCCCTTTAAAATGAAAATAGTCTACAATAGTCTAAAATGTTATTTTATATGCAGCTAGAAATATATGAGAAGAAATAAAGATGAAGACTTGTTGCATTAAAAGAGGTTGTCCATTTATAAACTATTGATTGTTTATCTGCAGGATAGGCGATCAATTGCAAATTAGTGGGAGTCCACGACCTGAAATTCCTGACGATCAGCTGTTCTCTAGGCCTCTGTTCTCATACATTGAGCTGATTTCTGCAGGAAGCACATGGGTCTGCTCTCACTTCAGTGGCCAGGCTTGGCATTGCAGGCAAGGTTCCTATTCAAGTGTATGGGGACTTTGTCTCTCATACCAAGCCTGGCCACAGCAGTAAGAACAGAGCTGTCTGCTTCCTGCAGAAATCAGCTCAGTGTACGAGTGCATCAACTAGGTGAACAGATAATTAATTCTGAGCAATAAACCTCCACCCATTTACTATTGATGGCCTATCCTAAGGATAGGCCATCAAGAGCTTACAACTGAACAACCCCTTTAACACCTTCATTCCATCAGAGAAAAAAAAAAAGCTATCTGTGCTCGTTAGGACAAGCAATTAGGGAGTCGCTACCATAGATGGAAAATATTCCCTTTAATCCAGGGTATATGACAAGTATAAAACATGCAACGCGTTTCGACGCTCCTTAGCGTCGAAAAACGCGTTGCATGTTTTGTATTTGTCATATACCTTGGATTGCTTGTCCTAAAGAGCGCAGATAGCTTTTTTATTTTTTCTGTAATGGAATGCCTTGTCTTGTGCCCTTTTGTATAAAGTTGACATATACTATTCTGCGGCTCTCCTGAAACTACAGGATACGGATGATCACGAGAGGAGCTACTGTTTTATAAGCAGAATTGGATTTGGAGGTGCTGGTGGAGTGTTCCTTCTCCAGTGGAATCCCACTAGACACTGGGTAAGTCCATTTTATATTTGCCCCGATTTTACAGCCTTTAATATAAGGTTTTATGTTCCAAGATTGCGGAGTGCAGTGCTGAATTTTCTTCTATGCTTTAACACCTTCATGACCACCTAATGTAAATCTGGTGGCTTTCAGCTGTTTCTGACAGTTGACAACTGCTGGTAACTGACGTGATCAAGGTCAGCTTTCATTGTGGCAGTTAACTGCTTAGATGCCGCAGTCAAAGCTGACTGCTCATCTAAACTGTCAGTGGAAGTAGGGACCCCTTCCCGTGCCCCATCAACAGTCCCAGTGATCTGATGGGGTGTTACCAATAGGTCCACAAGGTAGTCTACCGAAAGCTCCATGGGCTGCCAAGCATATATACCTATCAAGAGTGGGCCCCCCCTCCCAACAATTTTTACTTCTGAAAAGCCCTCATTAGCAATGTATACCTTAGCTAAGCACCACACTACCTCCAACAAAGCACAATCACTGCCTGCATGACACTCCGCTGCCACTTCTTCTGGGTTACATGCTGCCCCCCCCCCCCCCGCACGACCCAGTGTCCACAGCGCACACCAAACTGTCCCTGCGCAGCCTTCAGCTGCCCTCATGCCACACCACCTTCATGTCTATTTATAAGTGCGTCTGCCATGAGGAGGAACCGCAGGCACACACTGCAGAGGGTTGGCACGGCTAGGCAGCGACCCTCTTTAAAAGGGGCGGGGCGATAGCCCACAATGCTGTACAGAAGCAATGAGAAATATAATCCTGTGCCACCGCCATCAGGAGCTGCACATGTGGGCATAGCAATGGGGAACCTATGTGCCACACACTATTCATTCTGTCAAGGTGTCTGCATGCCCCAGTCAGACCGCGGTTTCTTATAAATAGTCACAGGCAGGTACAACTCCGCAATGGGAATTCCGTGTGCACCCACAGCATGGGTGGCTCCCTGGAACCCACCGGCTGTACATAAATGTATCCCATTGCAGTGCCCTGGACAGCAGAGCTAACGTCAGATTAAATGCAGGTGGGCTTCGGCCCACACTGCATGCCCCAACCTGACCGGGGTTTTTAATTCATAGACACAGGCAGGTACAACTCCCTATTGTGAAGTCCCTGTGGACCGACAGCATGGGTGGGTGCCAGGAAGCCACCGGCGGTACATAAATATATCCCATTGCATTGCCCATCACAGCTGAGGTAATGTCATGTTTAATGCAGGTGGGCTTCGGCCCACAGTGCATGCCCCAGTCAGACTGGGGTTCTTTAGAAGAGGACACATGCAGTTACAACTCCGTGTGGACCGACAGCATGGGTGGCTCCCTGGAACCCACCGACGGTACATAAATATATCCCATTAAGCGCTGCGGAATAAGTTGGCGCTATACAAATAAAGATTATTATTATTATTATTATCCCATTGCAGTGCCCAGCACAGCTGAGGTAATGTCATGTTTAATGCAGGTGGGCTTCGGCCCACACTGCATGCCCCAGTCAGAATGGGGTTCTTTAGAAGTGGACACATGCAGTTACAACTCCGTGTGGACCGACAGCATGGGTGGGTGCCAGGAAGCCACCGGCGGTACATAAATATATCCCATTGCAGTGCCCAGCACAGCTGATGTAACGTCAGCTTTAATGCAGGTGGGCAAAAAATTTATTGAATTACACTGTAGGCGAGGGCCCCAAAAAACTGGTGTACCAACAGTACTAATGTATGTCAGAAAAGTTGCCCATGCCCAACCAAGAGGGCAGGTGAAACCCATTAATCGCTTAGCGTACTCTGACTTAATTTGTAACTAGGCCTGGAGGCAGCCCAGATAAAATAAAAATTGGTTCAGGTGCAAGTTTCAACGCTTTAATGAGCATTGAAACGTATAAAAATTGTTTAGAAAAATTATATGACTGAGCCTTGTGGGCCTAAGAAAAATTGCCCGTTCGGCGTGATTACGTCAGGTTTCAGGATGAGGAGCAGGAGGAGGAGGATGAATATTATACACAGATTGATGAAGCTAAAAGGTCCACGTTTTTAATGGTGATAGAGATCAATGCTTCCATCCGCGGGTGCAGCCTACGTATTGTTTAGGTATCGCTGCTGTCCGCTGGTGGAGAAGAGAAGTCTGGGGAAATCCAGGCTTTGTTCATCTTGATGAGTGTAAGCCTGTCGGCACTGTCGGTTGCCAGGCAGGTACGCTTATCTGTGATGATTCCCCCAGCCGCACTAAAACACCCTCTCTGACAAGACGCTAGCCGCAGGACAAGCAAGCACCTCCAGGGCATACAGCGCAAGTTCAGGCCACGTGTCCAGCTTCGACACCCAGTAGTTGTAGGGGGCAGAGGCATCACGGAGGACGGTCGTGCGATCGGCTACGTACTCCCTCACCATCCTTTTACAGTGCTCCCGCCGACTCAGCCTTGACTGGGGAGCGGTGACACAGTCTTGCTGGGGAGCCAGAAAGCTGTCAAAGGCCTTAGAGAGTGTTCCCCTGCCTGTGCTGTACATGCTGCCTGATCTCCGCGCCTCCCCTGCTACCTGGCCCTCGGAACTGCTCCTTCGGCCACTAGCGCTGTCGGATGGGAATTTTACCATCAGTTTGTCCGCCAAGGTCCTGTGGTATAGCATCACTCTCGAACCCCTTTCCTCTTCGGGTATGAGAGTGGAAAGGTTCTCCTTATACCGTGGGTCGAGCAGTGTGTACACCCAGTAATCCGTAGTGGCCAGAATGCGTGTAACGCGAGGGTCACGAGAAAGGCATCCTAACATGAAGTCAGCCATGTGTGCCAGGGTACCTGTATGCAACACATGGCTGTCCTCACTAGGAAGATCACTTTCAGGATCCTCCTCCTTCTCCTCCTCAGGCCATACACGCTGAAAGGATGACAGGCAAGCAGCATCTGTACCCTCAGCACTGGGCAAAGCTGTTTCTTCCCCCTCCTCCTCATGCTCCTCCCCCTCCTCCTCAACGCGCTGAGATATAGACAGGAGGGTGCTCTGACTATCCAGCGACATACTGTCTTCCCCGCCTCTGTTTCCGAGTGCAAAGCGTCTGCCTTTATGCTTTGCAGGGAACTTCTCAAGAGGCATAGCAGAGGAATGGTGACGCTAATGATTGCAGCATCCCCGCTCACCATCTGGGTAGACTCCTCAAAGTTTCCAAGGACCTGGCAGATGTCTGCCAACCAGGCCCACTCTTCTGTAAAGAATTGAGGAGGCTGACTCCCACTGCGCCGCCCATGTTGGAGTTGGTATTCCACTATAGCTCTACGCTGCTCATAGAGCCTGGCCAACATGTGGAGCGTAGAGTTCCACCGTGTGGGCACGTCGCACAGCAGTCGGTGCACTGGCAGATGAAACCGATGTTGCAGGGTGCGGAGGGTGGCAGCGTCCATGTGGGACTTGCGGAAATGTGCGCAGAGCCGGCGCACCTTTCCGAGCAGGTCTGACAAGCGTGGGTAGCTTTTCAGAAAGCGCTGAACCACCAAATTAAAGACGTGGGCCAGGCCTGGCACGTGCGTGAGGCTGCCGAGCTGCAGAGCCGCCACCAGGTTACGGCCGTTGTCACACACGACCATGCCCGGTTGGAGGCTCAGCGGCGCAAGCCAGAGGTCGGTCTGCTCTGTCAGACCCTGCAGCAGTTCGTGGGCCGTGTGCCTCTTCTCTCCTAATCTGAGTAGTTTCAGCACGGCCTGCTGACGCTTGCCCACCGTTGTGCTGCCGTGCCGCGCGACACCGACTGCTGGCAACGTGCTGCTGCTGACACATCTTGGTTGCGAGACAGAGGTTGTGTAGTAGGAGGAGGTGGAGGGTGGTTTAGTGGAGGAAGCATACACCGCCGCAGATACCACCACCGAGCTGGGGCACGCAATTCTGGGGGTGGGTAGGACGTGAGCGGTCCCAGGCTCTGACTCTGTCCCAGCCTCCACTAAATTCACCCAATGTGCCGTCAGGGAGATATAGTGGCCCTGCCCGCCTGTGCTTGTCCACGTGTCCGTTGTTAAGTGGACCTTGGCAGTAACCGCGTTGGTGAGGGCGCGTACAATGTTGCGGGAGACGTGGTCATGCAGGGCTGGGACGCCACATCGGGAAAAGTAGTGGCGACTGGGAACTGAGTAGCGCGGGGCCGCGGCCGCCATCATACCTTTGAAAGCCTCCGTTTCCACAACCCTATACGGCAGCATCTCCAGGCTGATAAATTTGGTATGTGCACGTTTAACGCTTGAGCGTGTGGGTGCGTGGCGGCGTACTTGCGCTCCAACACTTGCGCTAGTGTCGGCTGGACGGTGCACTGAGAGACATTGGTAGATGGGGCCGAGGTCAGCGGAGTTGAGGGTGTGGGTGCAGGCCAGGAGACGGTAGTGCCTGTGTCCTGAGAGGGGGGTTGGATCTCAGTGGCAGGTTGGGGCACAGGGGGAGAGGCAGCGGTGCAAACCGGAGGCGGTGAACGGCCTTCGTCCCACTTTGTGGGGTGCTTGGCCATCATATGTCTGCACATGCTGGTGGTGGTGAGGCTGGTGGTGGTGGCTCCCCGGCTGATCTTGGCGCGACAAAGGTTGCACACCACTGTTCGTCGGTCGTCTGCACTCTCAGTGAAAAACTGCCAGATCTTTGAGCACCTTGGCCTCTGCAGGGTGGCATGGCGCGAGGGGGCGCTTTGGGAAACAGTTGGTGGATTATTTGGTCTGACCCTGCCTCTACCCCTGGCCACCGCACTGCCTCTTCCAACCTGCCCTGCTGCTGCACTTGCCTCCCCCTGTGAAGACCTGTCCTCAGTAGGCGTAGCAAACCAGGTGGGGTCAGTCACCTCATCGTCCTGCTGCTCTTCCTCCGAATCCTCTGTGCGCTCCTCCCTCGGACTTACTCCAATTACTACTACCTGAGTGATAGACAACTGTGTCTCATCGTCATCGTCCTCCTCACCCACTGAAAGCTCTTGAGACAGTTGCTGGAAGTCCCCAGCCTCATCCCCCAGACCCCGGGAACTTTCCAAAGGTTGGGCATCGGTCACGACAAACTCCTCCAGTGGGAGAGGATTCGGAAGCATTGCTGCCCATTCTGGGCAGGGGCCCGAGAACAGTTCCTGGGAGTCTGCCTGCTCCTCAGAATGTGTCATTGTAATGGAGTGAGGAGGCTGGGAGGAAGGAGGAGCAGCAGCCAGAGGATTCAGAGTTGCAGCAGTGGACGGCGCAGAATTCTGGGTGGTCGATAGATTGCTGGATGCACTTTCTGCCATCCACGACAGGACCTGCTCACACTGCTCATTTTCTAATAAAGGTCTACCGCGTGGACCCATTAATTGTGAGATGAATGTGGGGACGCCAGAAACGTGCCTCTCTCCTAATCCCGCAGCAGTCGGCTGCAATACACCTGGATCAGGAGCTCGGCCTGTGCCCACACCCTGACTTGGGCCTCTGCGTCCACGTCCTCTAGGCCTACCCCTACCTCTCAGCATGCTGTATTACCAGTAGTGCAGAAACAGAACGCTGTAATTAAATGTGCTGCTTATTGGCCTGTGGTTGGAGGCTGACTTCGCTTACGGAACGCACAGCAGAGGCAGGATAGAATCTTGCACAAGCCTGCTGTAACACTTAGCTGGCTGCGTATGAATTAGGACAACTACCCCCAGCAGAGACGCAGTACAGTCAGGACGGTCACAGGCAGCCCAAATAGATTTTTTTCCCCAAATTTTTTTGGAAAAGCCCACTGCCTATATAGACTGGATATGTCTTTCACTGTCCCTGCCTCACCACCACTACTGGCCGTGGACTATGTAAAATTACTGCAGACTGTTTCACTCTGGACAGGATGACAGCGGTGATGTAAGAGGCAACGCAGAGGCAGGAAAGAATTTTGCGCAAGCCTGCTGTAACACTTAGCTGGCTGCGTATGAATTAGGACAACTACCCCCAGCAGAGACGCAGTACAGTCAGGACGGTCACAGGCAGCCCAAATAGATTTTTTTCCCCAAATTTTTTTGGAAAAGCCCACTGCCTATATAGACTGGATATGTCTTTCACTGTCCCTGCCTCACCATCACTACTGGCCGTGGACTATGTAAAATTACTGCAGACTGTTTCACTCTGGACAGGATGACAGCGGTGATGTAAGAGGCAACGCAGAGGCAGGAAAGAATTTTGCGCAAGCCTGCTGTAACACTTAGCTGGCTGCGTATGAATTAGGACAACTACCCCCAGCAGAGACGCAGTACAGTCAGGACGGTCACAGGCAGCCCAAATAGATTTTTTTTCCCAAATTTTTTTGGAAAAGCCCACTGCCTATATAGACTGCATATGTCTTTCACTGTCTCTGCCTCACCACCACTACTGGCTGTGGACTATGTAAAATTACTGCAGGATGCAATGCTCTGGACGCAATGCTCTGCACGGCCGATATACAAAAAAAAAAAAAAAGTGCAACACTGCAAAAAGCAGCCTCAACAGTACTGCACATGGTCAGATGTGGCCCTAAGAAGGACCGTTGGGGTTCTTGAAGCCTAAAATACTCCCAACGCTCTCCCTATAGCAGCTCCGGCATCAGCAGCACTTTCTCTGATCTCTGTCAGAATGCATCTGTGGCGAGCCGCGGGAGGGGCCGATTTATATACTCGGGTGACACCTGATCCCGCCAGCCACTCACTGCAGGGGGGTGGTATAGGGCTTGAACGTCGCAGGGGGAAGTCGTAATGCCTTCCCTGTCTTTCTATTGGCCAGAAAAGCGCGCTAACGTCTCAGAGATGAAAGTGAAAGTAACTCGAACCTCGCGTGGTGCTCGCCTCTAGTAACGAGCATCTCGAACACGCTAATACTCGAACAAGTATCAAGCTCGGACGAGTACGTTCGCTCATCTCTAATCATTAGACATTTTCCCCAAAATGGTACTAATAAAAACTACAGCTCACCCCGCCTAAAAAGAGCACTTATGCAGCCCAATCAACAACAAAAAGAGTTACGCATTTCGAAATATGGTGACGGAAAGCAACTTAGTTTAAGAAAAATTTTATTCACTTTTTTAAAACAGAAAAACATTAAAAAAAACTTTATAAATTTGGTTTTCACCGTAATCGTACTGACCCATAGAACAAAGTTCATATGTCATTTTTACTGTACCGTGAACACTGTAAAAACTACTCCCCTCCTAAAAATTGCAAAATTACTTTTTTTTTCTATTTCTCCCCACTTGTAGCGTTCAAAAATACTTGTTTTGCAGAAAAAAAAATCAAGCTCTCATACAGCTATGTCAATGGAAAAATAAAAAAGTTATGGCTCTTGAAAGGCAAGGACAAAAAAAACGGAAATAAAAGAAAAATCTGGTCCTGAAGGGGTTAAAGCATTCTTCATTGGCAACCATTCATGCTTTGTGCCCTGTCCTACCGCAGATGGGTGTTATATGGAGCACTGAGTATACCAAGGATGAACTTCCCGACGTGTCTACAATAAAGCTGGCATACCTCCACGTCTGTTCGTACATCTGCGTATCGTGCTTGTTAATGCTGCGATTACACATGCACAATTAATATGCGGCGCTGGTGGAGCCCTGGTCACCAGTGCAGATTTTCTTTTCTGTGCCTGTGGGATAGTGAGTCACCATGAATCCCAAACACACGCAGCCTTCCTGTGTCAGCGGTGTTTCCCTCGTCATCCTCAACCCTACTCCCCCATTACAACAAAATGCTCACAGACACAGGTCCGTTACCATGGAAACTCCCAGATATGGTGTCACAACTGCCGTGTCTGAGGGAAACTAGGAGGGTGAGATAAATACTGATAGAAGTAACAAGGGAGACAGACATGAGGGTGGAGGGGGAAGAGAAGCGCGAGGAGGGGCGCAAAATATATGGAAGATGAGGATACTGTGTTTCAGGAAGTGAGGAAGACTAAAAACTGAGAAACGAGGAATGGGAAGGAAGTAGAGCATCTGCGTGTGAGGACAATACGTTATGGTGACGCAACCACGGAGCTGAAGGAACTTCCCAAATGAGCCGTGATGCCAAACAAATTTCAGCCGTCTTTATCAATGTCATTCGAATACTAGCATTATGTCCCTTTTAGACAGAACGAGAATCTCACAATTCAGGAGTTAATGACGTCATCACCAGCTTGTTCGCATAGCCTGTTTAGACTGCATGATTCCTGTTGAGGATCGTTAGCTCTCGTTCACTTCTCGTTCAGTTTTTGACATTCCTATGTATAACACCGAAAGATCAGTGTTTAAACTGCCCGACACATCAACGAGCCGGAACTGATTTTTATGCCGGCTGAAACTCAACGATGAATGACAACCACAAGATTCTCATTGGCTCACATTTAAAATGAACAATTGTCGTTCAGTTGCGCTCGTCTGAATGATTTATTGAACGATAATCGTTCAGTCTAAACGCAGAATTATACGTTGAGCGAACATACTCTGCCGAGCTTGATGCTCGTTCAAGCATTAGCGTACTCGATGGTGCTCGTTACTCGAACGAGCATCAAGCTGTGTTCGACCCCGCCCCAGGTTTTGGCTCCTCCCCACTGTGACGTGCCTATTTTTGCCCCTCCCCGCCGCGACGCAGCGCGTCATTGGCAAATTTTTGGCTGGCTGGAGAGAGAGAGAGAGAATCTGTAACAGGACCCCCGATCTACCATGTGATGTTTACAATACTGGTGTTTCCTCATGTGCTGGAGGGGACTTAGGGCACCCTAAGGCTCCAGTGCCTGGTAGTAACTACTACCCCTGCACCCCCTATAGTTACATCCCTGGGCAAACCACTGGACACAAGGGATAAATTCACGCAGAATGCCACCACTAGATTACGGCCAACATTATAGCTTTCACTAGAACATCAGGGATACCAAATCAGCACATTTTCTATGACACATCCACTAGAAAACCAGGTGTAAACATAATTATTAGATAATCACAGAAAATGGCCATATACTTACTAACTAAGGAGGGCAGACAACTGCATCTTATCAACATGCAGGTAGCAAACTGCCAATGAGGGAGCCAATTACAACTGTGAGGGACACCGAGGAGACAGCCACTCACACAGCCTCTTAATATAGAGGGGGGTAGCTGCTTGGTGTATACTCCCACACAGTGTAGATACAAAGTGGCAGACCTTCTGATATATGTAGTTCACCATGAAGACCAGCATCCTATTAATGGCGCCATAATAGTTTGGCGGGTTGCCCTGCACCTCAAAAAGTGAACCACATTGGTACTGCCACCCTGGGCTTCCCCGGCATTTTAAAGCCACACTGCATGTGAATAATAGATAATAAATGCAAGGTATTAGTTAGATTTTGGTCAAGATACATCAGCTCACTAACCACGTCAAGGTTCCTTGCTTGTATTGAGTCCCTACACTAACATAAGTATGTCACAGAAGGGGAGATATAAAAACATAAAAACAATCACAGAAAATGGCCATATACATTCTGACTAAGGAGGCCAAAATCCAACTAATACCTTGCATTTATTATCTGTATGTCCAGTGCATAGAACACATCACAAGAGAATCCACCTACCAGATCAGAGAGAACTGAAGACTATACAGACTGCAAAGGGGAGGGGATGGTGATACATGCCATATACAAGTCATATAGTGGCTAGAAATAATATTATTCATTGTGTACACACATCACAGCTTATTTGCTTATTCTGAAAAGTCGTCTGAAAAGTTAGGTACTTTTTAAATACCAGAAGAATGCAGAATGGGGAATTTTATGTAATTCTCTCTAAATGAGTCATATTATAGCCAGCTAAAGAATACAGTTACTTAAATGGTCACTGTTGTTTCAACAAATGTGCATAAACCAATAGTAAAGCTGAATATAAGAAACTTTGTAATATATCTTATATGCTTCATTCTTTACGTATCAAACTTCTTTCTTCCACCTCAACCCCTCCTATACTGTTCACTCATTCTGAAAAAAAGCTAAACCAAGAACAACTAACTCCTCATTCACATGGAGAAATTCGCCAAAACTCACTATGAATGAGGCCTAAAAGTTCGCTGACAAGTCAGATTACATGCCGCCTACAAACATCTATGGAGGGGGAGAAAGCAAAATGAGCAAGAAACAGAGAGAAACATACAGAGATACTGCTGCAGCAGCTAATAGTAAGTGTTTTGTGGTCTCATAGCTACTTGAATCACATCTACACTGCTCAGTACTTCTCTATAATGTCTTCCATGCTGCTGTTGCTTGATTGTATATGAGAGACAGTGACAGGGGAGCAAGATTTCATCTTAGAGATAGAGCCTGCAAAGGGGAAAACTGGTGATAAATTCCATATACAAAGCATATAATGGCCAGAAATAGTGCTACCTCTCATTTACACACATGACAACTTATTTTGAAAAGCCATCTGAATCAACAGGTATGCTAGCAGTACTAAACAAGGACTATTCAAGAATTGTGTCAGCTTAGTTAGACTACATGTAAAAATAAAGTAGAACAGTAGACAGAGGTTATTTAGTAATATTAGCTGAAGATGCAATTTGCTTTTTTGTGTATCCAGATTTTTCAGAAAATGCGCTGAATGGAGCAAGACACATCATGATTGTCTTATCACGAGACAATTTATACTTAATGGGGTTGTCTACCAGGGTGTCTCTATAACAGCTGTAGAGGTAATATTATATCTCAAGCCTGAGAAGCCCAAAGTTCCTACAGCCACATGACACAAGTATTATAAATTGCACATGGCAGGTGGGGGGACCCTGTTATTGTCAATTCACATCTGCATTAGGGCACCAGGCCTAATTTCATTCCTCTGGTCCGTTTTTGGAGCAAAGAAATGGAACTGAAACAAAAAATAAAGTAATCAATTTTTTTCCCCTTTGTTTTCAATTGGGTTTTTATAAAATGGAACGTATGTGGAAAGTTTTCTGTTTGCCTCCATTCTGTTTGGTTTCAGTTTTTTTTTTAACTGAACAAATTAACACCTATTTACATGCAATGATTATCACTCACAATTCGTTAAAACGATGGCATATGAGCGTAATCGTTACATGTAAATGCTACCATCCTGCACTTTTCGTCTGAATGATGATTTTTATGTGACCTTAAAAACCATCATTCAAACCGCACCTGCATTCTTCATGGGAGCTAGAGATAACATTGTATTCTCTCTGCAGACCCTGTGAGAAAATAGACTGCAGGCTAGAGCTAGAGATAACATTGTTTTATCAGAACAATGGAGCTAATTGCAGAGCTCAGACCACCAGCTGAGTTCTGCAAACAGCTCCTGGAGACTCATTTACACATAAATGAAGCTGATAAAGTACTAATGGGCATTAGTGCCCATTAGTGCTTTATGCAAAACGAGTTCTAAAACTTTCAATCTTTCATTAGTTTGAAAGATTATTTTTGCGTGTAAATGGGCACTATTTATTCCGTTTAAAAGACAGAAACCAAGCGGAATAGAAGCAAACAGAAAACTTTCCATTTACTTATTGTTTTATAAAAATCCCATTGAAATCAACGGGAAAAAAAAAAATTATTTCCATTTTAATTCTGTTTCTCTGTTCCAAAAACAGAGCAGAGGAACGGAATTATGACTGAAGCCCTAACACAGATGTAAAATGAGCCTTAAAGGTTTTGCATTAGGGCCAGAAGCTTCATGTTACACCTCTAGATGTCTGCAATTAATTTTTTTTTTGGCCATAAGAGTTACATTATAGCAGATTAAAATACTTTAGAATTACTTTTTTTAAATTAAAAATGCTGCCACATTATCCTTGCTTATGCTCCTCCACAGCTCAACCCAGACGTGGCTCCCTCCTCCCTCTAAATTGTAAGAAGAACAGCTTCACATAGTGGCCATTGACCTTGGCTTCTTCATCCGATAGATCTGCGCTGTATTTCTGACATGGACACTGCATCGGCCATAATGTACAAGAGGAGGCACGTACTAGAGGAGCTGTGGACACACATCCGCCAGGAGGATCATTAAAAATAGTAAAGAGGTCAGAATTCTTAAAATAAACTTATCAAAAGGTTATTTTAGCTGCTATAATATGGGATGTATGGCAGAAAAAAATGAACATCGGTCAAACTTTTTAACCCTTTCCAATCCACTGTCTGACATCTGAAGACATTATGATTTAAGGCTGTACAGCTCTGATGTTGGAAGACGTCCGTCGGGGTTCTCTTACTGTATATTGCCAGCCTCTCTGCTGTCGGAGCCTATCCAACGTGTCACCTCATGCAGTACTGGCTTTAGACAGGAGATAACGCTGTTGTATAACGTCAGAAAAAGAGTAAGACCCCTAGGAAAAACGGGATACAAATTGGATTGGAAAGGGTTAATACAAACTTTAAAGGGGTTTTCAAGAGAGAATACCATTGATGACCTATCCTTAGGATTGGTCATCAATAGTTGATCGCCTGGGGTCCATCGCTTGGGACCCCAACCAGTCAGCTGAGCGAGTGCTTGCTATCAGCGCTGCAAATCCTCCTAAGGATAGGTCAACAGCAGTATTCTCCCTGGAACACCTCTTTAATATATTCTATTGCTATCCCTCTCTTGGATTTCGTCCTTGATATAATGCAAGCATAAATATTCCAAAATGCAATTCTATACATTATGTTGACAGATAGGCCTTTATCCACCGTGTATTGATATTTGTATCAACTCTTAACAATATCAGTATATTAGATACTCCACCGAGAGATGACCAATGGCTACATTTTGTTTCCTTACATTCCGGTACTATTGTCATTGGGTCATTTCATAAAAGGTCAATGGTTGAACAATAATGTACTGAAATACAAGAATCATCCTGGACTTAGGTGCCATAACTATGTGCTTCACAGCTCCGCTATGCATGGACAAGGGCTGCATAGCCTTGGTTGTACTTGAGTCTGCATAGTCTACAGGTGAAATGGAAATAAAAAATTGATTTTCTGTATTTCTCACAAAGGACTTACAATGCGCATCAAAATTATAATTCTCTGCACATGACTTAAACTTAGTTACATTTTAAACAAAAGTGCTAAGTGTGGAGCTATTGCGGGACTCCCAAATCGCCTGATGAGTTTACACTTTGTACATCAAACAGCTCTCTATTGTGAGCCGTCTTCTGCCGGGAGGGGAAGGAGATTCTGCTGCATTTTTCACTTTTGGTAATACAGCGCACTGTAGAGTCGGTGCTCTCCCAGCGATCTCTTTGCTAGAGGATAATTCCTAATTCCCGATATGCGAGTGCTGCTTTTAAGCAGTCATTAATCTGAGTAATGATGTATCCTGAGCACTACACACAGTTTAAGCACTTACGCGGAAGCTCAGTTCACTAATGTCTCTTCTCTGGATTACAGCTCATTTCCTAATGTCCAGGGAAGCTTGTGTCAAGCACAACACACCTAGGGATGCATAACTCGGCACTGCACTCTGCGGAGCAATATACCGCATACAAGGGGCCTGGTTTGGCATCCATGGTCATATGGTCCATCAGAGATCCAGAGGTTTCCTCTAGGAGTTCTTCAGCCTTTATACAAGATTTTATGTAAAATGAATGAGTGAAATCGTAGGCAATGGTCTAGCCAGTTCAATGACAACCTAAAATTGTAGAAATGCCATTTATACAATTACCTAATATAATATTTAAAGCGAATCTGTCTGCTTGAGCATACTAACCAAACATCATGGACCCGACGACCCTGGAGCTCCCTTCCAACTCATGTTATAGAGCAGATCGATATATGGTTTTATGGGGAAAGATTTGGTATAACTTGTATATTATTCATTTAAAGCTCTGCTCGTTCTTTAGAGATCCAATGGGCGGTCCGATCGGTGATTGACAGCTAGGTGTGACACTGCATAGAGAAGTAGCTATCGATCAAGGATAGGACCACCCATCGAACCTCCAAGCTCAGAATGAGCACAGCTTTAAATGCTTGAAATACAACTTATACTGAATCTTTCCCCATAAACCTACAGTGGATATAAAAAGTCTACACACCTCTGTTAAATGTTTTTGTCATGTTAACAAATCCAACAAAGATGAATCATTTCAGATTATTTCCACCTTCAATATGAGCCATTTTCTGTACAATTCCATTGAAAAATAAACTGAAATCTTTTAGGAGTGGAAAAATAAAATAAAGAAAACTAAAATAATGTGGTTGCATAAATATGAACACCCTAAAACTTATACTTTGTTGATGTAGGCTTTGACAGCATTCAGTCATTTTGGGTAGGTGTCTATCAGTATGGCACGCCTTGACTTGGCAATTTTTGCCTACTCTTCCAATTCTGTCAGATTGTGATGGCATCTCATCTTTACTGCCCTCTTCAGGTCAACCCACAGATTTTTCCATGGGATTCAAGTCTGGACTTTGACTGGGCCATTCCAAAACATTTATCGTCTTCTGGTGGAGCCATTCTTTTGCTGATTTGGAGATGTGCTTTGGGTCATTGTTGCGCTGAAAGGGCAAATTCCTCTTCAGCTTTTTTAGCAGAGGCCTGAAGGTTTTGTGCTAAGATAGACCGATAATTGGAATGGTTTATAATTGCCTCCACCTTGACTAAAGCCCCAGGTTCCAGCAACTGAAAAACAGACCCACACATAATGCTGCCTCCACCATGCCTCACTGTGGGTATAGTGTTATTTTGGTGATGCGCAGTGTTGGAATTTATGCCAAACATACCTTTTGGAATTACAAACAAAAAGTTCAACCTTGGTCTCATCGGATCAGAACACGTTCTCCCACAAACTTTGGGCAGACTTGATGTAGGTTTTGGCAAAACATAGCCGGGCTTGGATGCTCTTCTTTGTTAAAAGGGCTTCCGTCTTACCACCCCACCCCACAGCCCAGACATATGAAGAATATGGAAGATGGTTGTGACATGCACTACACAACCAGTACTTGCCACAAATTCCTGCAGCTCCTTTAATGTTGCTGTAGGCCTCTTAGCAGCCTCCTTTAATTCAATCCGCTTTTTGATTACAGTCTTTACTGTCTTCCATTGTATATGTAGTGCCTTGGAAATTTTTGGGTACCCTTTAACTGATACCTTTCAACAATCAGATCCCTTTCATTTGTTGTAAGCTCTTCATGGACCATGTCTTTTGCTAAAAAAAAGGCAACTAAAAAAAATCCTACTAGAACAGCTCTGATTGACTAATTCTGAACACGACCACATCCTCAAATATAAAAGGGTGTTCACACTTATGCAACCACATCATTATAGAGGGGTTTTTTTTCACCCTGAAAGATCCTGCACTGAGCAGGGTGTTGGACCAGATGACCCTGGAGGTCCCTTCCAACTCTATCATACTATGATTTTATAATTTCAGTTTGTTTTTCAATGGGATTGTACAGATAACGGGAAATGATTCATCTTTGTTGGATTTTTTAACATGGGATGTGTAGACTTCTTATATCCCCTCTATATACCAATCTGTTCGGCTCGAACTGTTCTATAACCTGCTGCCTGCAGTTTGGACAGTGTGTTCCCTTTAAAAGGACTACAAATCACAGCTTCACTTCCAGGCCAAAGTTTTTTCATTGTTCCTCATTTTCCCTTTAACAAAATTAGATTTCTTTTTTAACATCTCATATGTCAAATGTGTCTATTCAAATTACAAATGATATTCTACAATTGATTATATGTTGATTTCAAAACCACTGCTATTTTCTTGATTGCAGTTTTATAGTTGAAAACAGCATTTAAATCTGACAGGTCCTTGATCGCAGATTAAACTTTATTTTCCAAATTTACCAACATCATTTCCTCAAAAAAACCCTTTTTTGTGTGTTATAAACCCAGATATTTAAAGGGTTTTTTTCATAAAATGATTTTTTTTATCAGCGCACACTAGAGATGAGCAAGCATACTCGCTACGGGCAATTACTCGAGCGAGCATTGTCCTTAGCGAGTACCTGCCCACTCGGAAGAAAAGGTTCGGGTGCCGGCAGGGGGCGGGGAGCGGCAGCGGAGAGCAGGGGGGAACAGAGGGGAGATCTCTCTCTCCTTCTATCCCCCCCCTCCCACCTGCTGACACCCGCTCACCCGCGCCGGCACCCGAATCTTTTCTTCCGAGTGTGCAGGTACTCGCTAAGGACAATGCTCGCTCAAGTAATTGCCCTTAGCGAGTATGCTCGCTCATCTCTAGTGCACACAGTTTACTTATAAGTAGGTCACATCGTTTCAAGGGACTGAAATATATCATAGGATGGGATTAGCTGCTTATAGGATCCATGAGACCCAGTCTGAACCTAAGGCCTCATTCACACGAGCAATGTGTTTTCACGCTGGCCACACCACAGCTGGAAATCGCGTGAATGAAGAACAGCTGCGATCAAGTCGCAGCCAATATTTGAGCTTTCTCGTCCATTCAAACAAACAGTTGTGGCGTATATATGAATATGTGTGAATAAGGCCTTGCAGTGAGTCAGTTACATTCTGCTACACTGATAACTATTGATACAATGCAGATCAGTTGTTGTCGTCTTAAAGGTGTGTATCCATCTTGGTCACAGTGTGAACACCGCCATATATAACGTGGCCAAGAGGACGGAAAGTCTTACGTAACTCCCATAGAAGTTATGGAAACAACATAGCACAGTGAGCTACTATATTTCCATATATTATATGCTGCAGAAATAGCATTTTCCAGACCACCCCCGCCACCACATACAGTCAGGCTGGGGGCTACAACTTAAAGGGACTAGATCACAACTTTTTTTTTTTTAAACCAGATAGAGAAACACATTCCATTTTTCTAATCTATTTAGAATTTAGAGCAATTAAAGAGATGCTTTACAGCCGTTTCATGGGAAAGTCACACAATGGTCAGGGTCTGACTCATTGACTTGTATGGGACTGTTCTAGACATGCTCTGTAACCTGTGCAGAGGTCATTGTGCAGGGAGGGGAGTAGATAGTCACAGTTTATACCTATTGTAAATGGTGGATCCTGTATTATCTGCATATAGGTGTTTACCTGTCAATGTAATCCTACCTGTGACGTTAGTGAGATGATTGCTGCAAAGCTTTCTCCACAGATCAGGAAGTATCAGCCTTATATTAGCCTCTGTGGTCAATGTGAAAAATGCAGGATTTTAGGATTTTTTAAAAGGTCATAAATAAAAAAAAAATCACCATAAATTTTAAAAAATATATGCTTAACACAAAATTGTGAGTTATATAATAGGTCATTTTCTGCTGACACATTCCCTTTAACATAGGTGCGAGTACCAGAGATGGGATTCCACACTTATCAGACCATTAATGAATGACTGTGATTGGTCACAGGGCTCGACCAATCAGAGGCAGCGCTTCCAGGAGGCAGGGATTTTTTTTGCCTTGCCCACGCACTGTTCGGGCAAAACTGTTGGGTGGTTAATAGCTACAATATTACTAGCCTAGGGATGGATATGAAGAATTACAAAGAAAACTAATAGACATAAATTACTACAATATACGATCAACTGACACCAGGAATTACAAGAAAAGGAATATTCACTAGATTAGTAGAGAGGTAGCACTAACCACCAGGGCTAACCAAGGAGTGTACTAATGACCATCATGTGTAGACAATGAATGTACTACTGTCCCAGGAACTGGACAATGAATGCAACAGTGGCATGGTAAAGATGGCATTACCGTGCGTTTACATGGGGCGACAGTTGCTCCTGTGCTTTCATATAGTTACGATAGCCGTTCAGTAAATGGAGGTGAAGTGTACCGGAGATCTCTTCTAGTCGCCCACCTCCATTCACTTTGAATAGGAAGTCATTCAAAGATGAATGGAACAACCACCTGAATACACTGAGTGAGAAGACGCTTACTCACTGGGCCTATCCAAACTGTTAACCAAAGTTGTTTCCGTACAAGTCACTCAGGTGGCAATACAGAAAAACAGTCATGGAAAAATCAGCTATTAATATAAAGATGATAATTTGCTTTAACTATGAACTGCATGTTACTTTTTTCCATGTCCTGGACAATGCAGGTCATCCACTAACGGCGGTAACCGACCAGCAGCACTTTAGTGTTGACTCTGGAAAAACATTTACCCAAGAACATTTCTTGTAAGCAAATGTAACATAATGTAAAATTTAAAAGCAGAAAAACTCACTTAATGCGCTCCATCCAGCTGTGTCAACAGAATGAAAAAAGTCTTACTTGGTGTGGGGTGCCTTGGACTCCTGGCACCCCAATATCCAAAGAAGCAGGGAAACTCCAACGGTGCAGGGGTATATTTCATAAAACGATTTATTATATACATACAAGGGTAAGTGGATAAGTATCGCAACGCGTTTCGGCTTTTTGTAAGCCTTTTTCAAGCATAAGGGACACATGTCCAATGGTTCCTATTTATAGCTAACATACTCTAAGGGGAAGGGGAAGGGGAGGAGTTTCAGTCTAAGCAATCTGTCATCCCTAAACAATGTATAATTTCTAATTAGCAATATCCCACTCTCATTATTAATGATATATTCATATAGTTGTTTATACATTATATAAAGGAACTATATATATTTTGAACAGTTCCCTTGCAAAGACACTAAGTTATCACCACATGATCGGAACTCATGACGGAGGGGGGTTCCGATCATGTGGTGATAACTTAGTGTCTTTGCAAGGGAACTGTTCAAAATATATATAGTTCCTTTATATAATGTATAAACAACTATATGAATATATCATTAATAATGAGAGTGGGATATTGCTAATTAGAAATTATACATTGTTTAGGGATGACAGATTGCTTAGACTGAAACTCCTCCCCTTCCCCTTCCCCTTAGAGTATGTTAGCTATAAATAGGAACCATTGGACATGTGTCCCTTATGCTTGAAAAAGGCTTACAAAAAGCCGAAACGCGTTGCGATACTTATCCACTTACCCTTGTATGTATATAATAAATCGTTTTATGAAATATACCCCTGCACCGTTGGAGTTTCCCTGCTTCTTTGGATATTGGGGTGCCAGGAGTCCAAGGCACCCCACACCAAGTAAGACTTTTTTCATTCTGTTGACACAGCTGGATGGAGCGCATTAAGTGAGTTTTTCTGCTTTTAAATTTTACATTTCTCTCCTCCTTGACAACACTGTTTCGGAGTCGCTCGCTGCTGCTCTCCCCTAGGGGATGTCTTTGGACCATCAATGTACTTCATTCCAATTGATTTGAAACACCCCAGTGGACCCATGAACTGACCGGTTTCCTTTCATTAGGACCGGTTCAGTTGCGGTGAGTTTTATTTCATTTTATAACTGTTCCTGATTGCAACTTCGTTATACACCATTGGAGCGCCGCTTCTGATTTTCTGTTTATTCCAAATGTAACATAATAGGATTGAACCAAGTTCTACGCGACCAAATGTGATTTTGAAATCACTTTCCCTTTAAATAATTCAGCTCAACCTGGTCAGGAACATTCTCGAAATATGGCTTGCTGCAAGCAATCTGTAATTATACTATGTGCGCTCACGCAGGAAATTTTGCTATGTGTTCCAGGTTCGTAAGAAGCAGATTGAGAAACTTTGTTCTAGATCAGTGGTTTTCAAGCTATTCAAAACATTCCTGCAGCTTGGATTACATATTCATTACTGTAAACAGTTTGGGCAGTTTTTCGAAGTTTAAGCCGAATTCTTGTTTCCACGTACATTGACTAAAATGCAAAGCAGGCTTAATTTTATTTTACCTGATTTACGGTAAAGTCTGGCTGCGCACCCAGATAAGATTTTTTATCAGAGGGAACAAGAGAATAGCTTATCAAGTAGGATATAAATGTTTTTTAAGTGACATGTATCGTAAACTTCCTCTCATCATCTTGAAATTTACATGGTACATACTTTCATGTAAACTAAAAGGATACAGACTTTAATGACTCTGCAAATTCATTACTTTCATTTGCAGTATCATATATTAGGAGCCATGTTGCCAGACTATTGAGTGCCTCAAGGTCCATTTACACACAACGATTATTGCTCAAAATTTGCTCAAAAGCCATAGTTTGAGCTATAATTGTTGTGTGCAAATGCTCCCATCTTTCACTTTTCGGCTGAACAATGATTTTTAGGTGAGCATAAAATCCATTGTTCAGTCGGAGAGAAGATAACACAGATCACATTCTCTGTTTGCTGTCCATGGTGATGTATTATCCAGGGGAGCTGCTGATTACTTTGTACAAATAAGCTGAATGCAGAGAACAGACCACCTGCTGTTCTCTGCATACAGGTCCTGGAGGTTTATTTACATGCAAATGAAGGTGATAAGCTGCTAATGGACATTAGTGTCTATTAGCAGTTTAGGCAAAACATTTGCTCAAAACCTTTGAACGATTATCTCTGCATGTAGACTCTGCCCATCAAGCAGATCACATCTTAAAGGGAATCTGTCACCTACTTTTAGCCTTATAATCCAAGTTTATTGGCTGAAAGTAGGTGATTAAAAGATCTAAAAACACTGAAGCAGCAAGCTTTGGGAAAAACAAAATTTGTTTCAATTTAAAAACTCTTGTCTGTACCAAATTGTGTAGGAAAATGTCCCATTTTCAATGGGAATGGTAACATCAAATTATCAATTTACCGTACTCATATTTCCAGGTGAAATGACAGAATAATGGCAAGTTCTAAAACTCTAATGGTTACATTTGTATTTAAAGGGGTTGTGACAAGAACACAACTCTAGTTCATACGCCCTATTAGGTCATATAAACGTGTTAGAATGGGGTCCCCCAATTGGGACCCCGCCCCTCTGTGACAAGGATTGGCCCCTGTTTTGACAGACTTTGTGCCATCCAGGTGTTACAGGATGGCCATTCGTGCGAATAGCCGTCCGGTAATACTACATTTGTGTGGCTGGCTGCAGCTTCTTCTGGCAAAATCAGCTGATGACAAGGGTTGACGGGACAGGATCGGGAGCAATCATTTGATCGTGCTACACATTCTCAGAGGGGTTGTTTAACCTCTTAGTGACCGTCGATATGCCTTTTGACAGCCTGTATCGGCGGTCTATGTATGAAGAGAGATCGCGCGGTAAGCTCTCTTCATACTTCACAGGCGCTGCCTGTTTCTTACAGCCAACACCCGGTGGCAATAGCTCCGATCAGCTGCACGGCTGATCAAAGCCATTAACCCTTTAAATGCCACTGTCAATTCTGAAAGCGGTATTTAAATCCCCCAAACAATCACAGAGAGCTGTGCGGGTGTCATGGCAGCTGGGGGCATTCTGAAAGGCCACAGGGCTGTCTTGGCAAAATTCCCATCAAGCCATCCCCGTGTGGTGACTTGATAGACTACTTGCCCGATAGCAGTATGATGTAATGCTATGGCATTACATCATACTTGAGGAGCGATCAAAGCATCAGATTTTGTGGTCCACTCTGTGGACTAAAAAAAACAGTTAAGAAATAAGAACAATACCTTTTTATGAATTATTTTTAAAAAAGTAATAAAAAAGTTTTAAAAAACCCTGCGTGCAAAGCATTGTATTGTGCATCCCGTTGCGCATTGTGCACCCCCCATAGATTTCTATGGGGACCTTTGCTTTGCAAATGCTCAGGAAAATAGAGTATGCTATTTGCGCAAAATCTGGAAATGTTTACTCCTCCATTTACATCACTAGGTCCTATTCTATAGATATGATGCGCACAAAAACGCATGCAAATACGCTGGTGTGAAGGAACCCTTAGCCGTGAATGTTCCCTTAGCCAGATATGAGCATACCCATTTGTCACATATGCTGTGTCACAACCATTGTCACCTTGTCCCTTGTTTTCTGCCCTTTTAACTTAAGTGTGCCTTATGATTAAGTGTGTCCTTAGGGTGGGTTTTACAGGGACCCTTTTTTTTTCCAAAAAGTGGCACCTTTTTAGCAGTGGAGTTATTCCATGTGTTTTTTCTTACATTTCTTGTGCCATAACCCTACATAGGTATAGTATTTATTTCTAGCATTTTTCTGGTGGTTTGGTCCATTTTTCGGTGGTGTTTTTTGTTTATAATGCCGCATGCTCTAGCTATGGTGTTTTTTTTCTTTTTTGTTTTTTCCTATATGCTTCTCTATAGAACATGAAAATGCCATAAAACACTCATGTTAAACATAGGACAAATAGATAAAAAAATATGGAAACAAAATTGCTTTTGAAATCCGCGGCTCTATTTACTACAAAAAAAAAAAGTTGAAAAATGTGTTCGTGTGAACTTCACACGGGCGCAAGTATTTGCGTGCGCCTGAGCGCTGGGTATTTGCAGAATGAACGATGCCTTTTGCGCACACAAGGCATGTTCATTTGTATGCGGCAACCAAAGACTGAAATGGCTAATTAGTTCCAGATGTGTCCTTTTTCCTGCTGAATTACACAGTATTTCACGCCTCTCCTTGCGTCTTGTGCGTGCATTTGCGCACTCCTTACTGACTGGTGCGCAAATATGCAGAAGAGTCTAGACTTTGCAGGGTGTCTAATAACTGGGTGCTCAAAGTTTCATTCTTAACCAGATATCTTGAGATATTTAACCACTGGCATAGTTTTCGCACTTTTTTGTATAACTGCAGTGAGGCACAGCCCATACAATGGCAGCACTACAACAGCATGTATTATTGACATACTGCATGATGGATGCATGGACTCCAGTGGTTTCCTAATTTCTAAAAACTGGTACCCATCAGGCGGGGCTTTGATGTTTAATTCTCTAGTGTCCACTTAAACTTTTTTTTTTCCTTACAAATTCTCAGATTTATTCTTGCCTCAATCTTCAAAATCCTTCCTTACCCATCCACTTCTTTACTTATTGAGTGCCTGAAGTGGCTATAGCAACTGAAATGAATTATAGCTCACAGCAATCACTTTCATAACTATTTCATAACATTTTATAAGTGGCTTTACAAAGCTAGGGCAAATATATGGAGAGGCATACTGTAGTGCAAAGTTGTCTAGAAACTTAAGTATGTGTATATACACTGCTCAAAAAGTTCAGGGAACACTTGAACCACACATTGGTTCTTGATGATCTCCATCGTCTCCAGGCTTCTTTCATGTCTGTTACATGTGGTTAGTGTGAACCTGCTGTCATCTGTGAAAGGAATGGGTCGCCAATGGAAGACCTAACAATTCTGGTGTTCTCTGGCGAATGCCAATCAAGCTGCATAGTACTGGGCTGTGAGCACAATGAGTACAGGACATTGATCCCTCACACCAGCTTCGTAGAGTTTGTTTCTGACAGTTTGGTTATAAACATGTAGACCAGTAGCTATTTACTACATCTTGATTTGCCATATTGAAAAACTGATATCAATCCGAAATTGCTCTATATAGTTATGTACCCACCCTCTTTAATTCTTTATCTTTTGTTCTTTATTTTTTGTTTTTTTTTCTCTACTCTATATGTATGTCCTATCTCCTTCTTTTCTCCATTCTGACACCCATCACTGTCTGATCCCATGCTGAAATGTCAATAGATTTGCTTGATAAAGGAGCAGAATCAGCATCGAATCGCGTTGCAGGCTATATCCTTTGGACATCAGCTCCAAAATGTGTTGCAAACTACATCCTTTGGACATCAGCTCCAAAATGCGTTGCAAGCTATATTCTTTGAACCCCTTCACCTCCTTTGTTGCTTGTGCTTCGTTTGGAATATTAAAAAGTTTTTTGAACCAGCCTCATGTCCACAGGCAAAATATGATTTAAGATCCGCAGCGGATCACCCACATGTGGATCCGCATCCCATAGGGATGCATTGACCACCCGCGGGTAGATAAATACCCGCGGATGGTCAATAAAAGTGATTTTTTTTAAAATGGAGCATGAAAAAATCCGGACCATGCTCCATTTTCGTGCGGGTCTCCCGCGGGGACGGCTCCCGCAGGCTTCTATTGAAGCCTATGGAAGTCGTCCGGATCCGCGGAGACCAAAATCAGAATATACTCACCTGCTCCGGATCGTCCCTTCTTCGCGGCTTCATCTTCTCTCCGTCATGGCTGGATCTTTTTTCTTCGGGCCGGCACATGCGCGCGGCACGCAACCGACGTGCCATGCACATCCGCCGGGCCGAAGAAAGAAGATCCAGCCGCGACGGAGAGAAGATGAAGCCATGACGAAGGGAAGATCCGGAGCGTCTGAGAGGTGAGTTAAGGGTGCCTTTCCACTAGCGTTTTTTAATTGCTGCGTTTTTTTTTCACGCGATTGTCAATGGGACTTTCTAATGCTAAAAACGCAACGCAATGCAATTGCGTTTTTGGTGCATTGCGTTGCGTTTTTAACATTAGAAAGTCCCATTGACAATTTCGTTAAAAAAACACAGTGATAAAAAAAGGCTAGTGGAAAGGAGCCCTTATTCTTATTTTCAGCGCTCATGTCCGCTGGGCAGGAGGGACCCGCTACGGATTCTCCATGGAGAATCCGTAGCGGGCCTGATTTTCCCCGTGGACATGAGGCCTAAGACAAGGACTCTTCTTTTGCCTGAGAAATGTCTTTTGAGAGGTTTCCAGGGTAGAGATCTCCCACAACAGTAAGCGCACTTTCCTACAGCTGTCTGCACCTTACTCTATGAACACCAGATCATCTTTTTAAAATATTTGTTGTAGACCACTAGCTTGCTAGACAAAATTTATTAGGGCTCTGCTACTGCTCCTTCTGTTCCTCCTTGCACAATGGAGCAGACACCGATTTCCATGCAGAGTCGATGCTCTTCTACAGCCTTATCCAACTCTCTGTGTAATAGTCCGTGTCCTGGTGTCTGCTCTATGCTCTTGAGATGGTGCCGGGAGACATGGGAAACCTTCTTGTGATGGTATCTACCATCCTGGAGGAGCAGGACTACCTGTGCAACCTGATCGGTCTGCAGGTACCATCTCATGGTATCCGTAGGGACAAGATCACTAGGCAAATCAGCCAGTAAGGACAAGGAGAGAGGAATTGTCGGTGGCCACCACCTGCAAATCCATTCCCATTTAGGGGGTTGTTTTACTGTAACCCCTCCATTGCTCCTCTTGTCACTTTCATTTGCACCAGAGCAGGTGAAATGGATTCACAATTATATATGCTTCCTGGCTGGATAGACTGATATCCCTGAATAGTGTTAGGTGAACCGAAACTGGTGAATCCTGTTTCGGGTCAAACTTTGCTAAAGGTTTGGTGCAAACCCTGGACAGTTTCTCTCGATCAAACTCGCGTTGCCTTGTAGCACCTGGGTTCTAGGTTCAAATCTGACCAAGGACAACATCTGCATGGATGACTGTAGGTTTCTAGAAACATTCATACAAACTCCATGTAGACATTGTCTTTGGTCAGATTTGAACTTAGAACCCTAGTGCTGCAAGACAACAGTAGTAACCATTGAACCACCATACTTCTCTTCTAAAGGAAGGAGGAAGATGAAGGAAAATAAGAATACATTTTTCTTCTCCATCTCCTCTTCGCAAACTTCCATGCGGATATTGTCCTAGATATCTAAGCATAAGATGCTCCAGCAAATGGAAAGAGATGACAGGGAGTAACCTAACACCCTTATCATTTAATGGGTAATATCAAGCCACTCCTAAGGTGGGCCTAGACAGACTTTATTTAGTGGATCTTGATCTAGATGTGAAGGATATCAACCAACATCCCAGAAACATGGTGGTACTTGTGCCCTGACCATCCTATCTGATCCCTTTGTTATCACCAGGTTCAGAGATACCGCTATTATCTTTTAAATGAACAAGAATTTTGGACTAAATCGAACAGGGATATAATTGAGTTGGGTTCCGACTCTGTCATTATGGATGATCTTATGGTCAGTTACGCTAGATCATCTTTTAGGGTACCTGTAGAGGCTGCAAAGGCGCATGCAGATTGCCACTAATTGCCAGGCTGTACCTGAACTTGCCATTTTCTTAATTGGCAAGTTGAGGTGCAGCCTAGCGATTAGCAGCGATCCACATGCAATTATCTTGGATCATGTACAACGTGTATGGGCTTCATAGAGTCATTCAAGTTTTCTTGTCATGTAGCCATATACATAGGGTAATTACTGTTTTGCTGATAGTTAACACCACAAACCTATAAAGACTGTTGCTAATCTGATATTGAAAATTTCCAACATATCTAATCTTCAAGCAAATCGCTTACCAAAGAAAGTCTTATACCATATAAACGGAGAAAATTCTTTGCGTAGGTGGCGCCACCTCCAGGCTTGATATAATTACATGACTATTTATTTAATAAAACCAACATGTATACGCGTTTCGAGGTTAATAAACCTCTTCATCAGTACTTGCTTGCGTCTGAATGCTGACGGTGTATCTTACAGAGAAGATTCGGCAACATATCACGCTTGGAGGTTGTGCCATGTTCCCAAATAATTTTCTTATTTTCTTTGCTTGTATGGTTGAAACTTTCTCCTAGTTGTGTATAACTTTTTTTGGGGTAAGCTGCACCTCCTATATGCATAGGAACTCCCTTCCTGTGTCTCTAAAAAAGGAAAAACAAATCCTTAGCATACCATCCTTCAAAAAGTGGACAGAGTTTCCAACTTCCTATTTCCATGTTCTGCTGCGGTTGCTCCACTACTTTTTTACTACTATTCTACAGTCTTATATACTAGGGAATGCATGTGATGCCCTAACAAGCACAATTGAATAGGTATCCCTGCACTCATCAAATCGCCGCCAATCCCGATAACCTCTATACAAGTGACCCTCGTGGAGTCCTCTCCATCAATAAGAGGCATCAAGCATTTACATACTGAATGATTTCAATGGGTTTATTGGGCACAGGCCAAAACAATACATATCATAGATGTTTTAAAAACGTGAGTGCTGTATGGTGCCCTTTAACCCCTTAAGGACATGGCCTATTTTGGGCTTAAGGACGCAATGATTTTTGGCGGATTTTCATCTGCACTTTCAAAAACCATAACTCTTTCATTTTTCTGTCGACGCGGCTGTATAAAGGCTTGTTTTTTGTGTGGTGAACTGTAGTTTTTACTGGTGCAATTTTTGGGTACATAAACTATATTGTAAAACTTTTATAAATTTTTTTATGATAGCAGGGAAAGAAAACGCATCAAGTCTGTCATAGATTTTTTTTTTGTTACAGCGTTAATCATGTAGCATAGACACAATACATTTTTTCTGCGGATTGATACGATTACAACGATACCAAAATTTTAATTTTTAAATTTTTTTTTAACTTTTCCGCAATAAAAACCATTTTTTGGAAATTATTTTTTTCTATATCGCTGCATTCAAAGTTCTATAACTTTTTTATTTATCCATGGACGGAGCTCTGGAGGGCTAATTTTTTTGCAAGACAAGCTGTAGTTTTTATTGGTACCATTTTTAGCCACACACGGCTTTTTTGATCAGTTTATTGCGTTTTTTGTGAGGCAAATTGAAAAAAAATAAGAATTTTGGCTCAGTTTAGGGGTTTTTTTTGCGCTTTTTGCAGTGCAGGATAAAAAGGATGTTCAATTCATTGTATATGTCATTGCGGATACGGCGATACCAAATATGTGGGATTTTAAAAAAACTTTTTTATGCTAGTTTTTTTTTTATTACATTTTTATTACATTATTTTTATCTTCTTTTTACACTTTTTATGTCCCTGTGGGGGACTTGCACCATAGCACCTATGTTCGCTATGATAAGGCTTTGCAGGACTGTCCTGCAATGCCTTATGGCTTGTTACAGCGATCATAGGCAAAGGCAATGCAGGACGCCTTTATCTTTTGTCCTGTTTCCATGGCAATGCATCAGGCTCTCTGCGATTTAATCGCGAGAGTCCAATGACGTCACGATGGGAGCACCCTCTCTCTGCAAAGCCTTTACATGCCGCGATCTACATAGATCGTGTCAGGGAAGGGGTTAACAGTGGTTAACAGTCCCGATGACAGCCGGCTCCCACTGCTGGATAACGTGGGATCTCTTATGATCTTGCGCTATCCCCAGGACGTAAATGTACATCCTGTTGCTTAAGTACCCCTCTTCCAGGTCGTACATTTACCTCATGTGGCGGGAAGGGGTAAGGAAATTGTAAGGCCCCTTGCACACGAACGGATTTGTATTGCAGAATCTGTGGTCGGTGTCAGTACAACGGATCCGCAGCAAATACCATTCATAAACGTTTTTTCCAGCACACTTGCGGAATCCAATCGCGATATCCACGAGCGGAGGCAAAATCACAGCATGTTCTATTTTACTGCGGATTCTGCACAGACGGTTTTCATTGAAGTCAGTGGAAGCCATCTGACCTACGGCTAGAGATGAGCGAGTATACTCACTAAGGCTAACTACTCGAGCGAGTAGTGCCTTAGTCAGGTATCTGACCGCTCGTCTCTAAAGATTCGGGTGCCGGCGGCGGGGGAGAGCGGGGAGGAACGGAGGGGAGATCCCTCTCTCCCCCTGCTACCCCCTGCTCACCGCCGCAACTCCCCTGTCACCCACGCCGGCAGCCGAATCTTTAGAGATGAGCAGGCAGATACTCGACTGAAGCACTACTCGCTCAAGTAGTTAGCCTTAGCGAGTATGCTCGCTCATCTCAACCTACGGCCCATCCACAATAGACATTTTTTGTGTGTCATCACCTAGCAACATTGTGAGAAAAACAAACTTTTAAAAAAAATCTGTACTGTGCATGTCCAACAGCGAGTCATCCAGACCTTCCACAATACAGATAAAAACAAAAGACGTCAGCTACATGCAGCTGCCGTCCCCAGTCGAGGCCGGATTCTGCTGCAGGCTTCTACATGCGGAATCCGACCCGGTTGTGTGCAGACGGCCTTTACCTTACTGTTTGCCACTTACAACCAAGCACCTTCACAACACAAATGCCTTTGAATAAACGTTATGCCCAACACCCAGGAGATTTATGTGAAAGTCTGGGAAACTCTAAAAAAACTTTTTTAAAGGAAAATGTTGAGTATTGATAATGACGTGCTGCTAGCATAGCATCAACCTACAGAATGTAACAAACAGTATTTGCTGCGGACTCGCGGTGTGGACGCCGACCGTGGATTCCGCAATGCAAATCCGCATCTGCAGGCAGCCTAACATGATGCATCAGTCATGTTAATGATTGCTACATCTGTACTGAAAGTGTCCAAGTCAATAAGAGCTTTTCTGATAGAAATTGGACCATATGATATTATAATCTAAAATGATATTATATCACTTACGTATCAGTTGATATTCTATTGGGTCTATTGGTTCACAGGCTGCAATATGACACTCTATTTTGGATGCCTAGAATGAACGAATGTTTCCCAATTGAACAATATGGATGTTATGTCTTTAAAAATGTCTCCAAAATACTTACATGCAAGGAATTCTAAATAAGCAATGCATAAGACATTCCAATACTTGACCATTTTCCCATCTTTCACAGCAAGAAATGCTCTGTTGAAACAGCAACACCATGCATGCCAATGAGTAGCAAGTCAACTGCAGCAAGGGCATGAGCAATTGTGTGGCACTGCAATAGGGAAAAAAATGGTATTATCCTGGGATTCATTTAACTGCACTGCATAACGATTCTTCTCATGTACAGCATGCAATCTGGAAGGACCGAAAATTTATTTGCTTGCTAAATAAATTGTACTAAAAGGATTATCTGTCCTAAATCACTGCTTTATGTCACAAAAGTAAATCATTTGACTCCAAAATATGACATAAGTTGTTCTGCAACATCACTCGCCCCCCACTTCTAGAGCTTATGGCTGTCTTATGTCTTTATACAACCTCCGATTTGTATGGAGCTATAATTCAGCTCCCATAGAAGTCTATGGGGCCGTAGTGTAACTCTCAGATTTTATACAGAGGCATTGAGAGATTTTTTCTATCAGATTCCATAGAAATTGGAAACGACAAAAAGTTGTAGTGCTCATTCCCAAAACTAATTGAGTGCATTTTATAAAGTTTTCAGAACAAATCTAGTTATATTCTGAGTTGTTCACTTCTTGTAGCTGTTCTGCAAGCTGTATTATGTAGGTCTCTGTAGACGGCAAAGGCAAAATCTTGACTTTGCAGGGTGTTTAATAACTGAGTGTTAAAAGTTTCACTCTTAGGCCTCAGTCACATGGGCGTATCGGCACCCGTACACCGGCGCCGATGCGCCCGTGTGACTGACACCAGCAGACGGACGTACCTGCAGATGGCCGTCTCTCTGCAGCGCTGGAGAGAAGAACATGTGACCGGCTTCATTGCCGGTCAGGTGTTCTTTCCTCCGGCGCTGCAGAGAGACGGCCGTCTGCAGGTACGTCCGTCTCCTTCCTCTAGTCACACGGGCACATCGCCGCCGGTGTACGGGTGCCGATGTGCCCGTGTGGCTGAGGCCTTAGGCCTTACTCACAGAAGCGTTTTTACGTGGTTATTAAGCCGCAATAACCACGACCATATGACGCATTGGAGTCTAATGCATTCATTCACATAAGAGATTTTCGGTCACGTGAAAAAATCGTGCTGTTGAAAAGAGAATATTTTTTACGCTGCGTAAACAGATGACCACCCGTCCTGCTTCTAAATGATTGCAGAACAGGAAGCTTTAATCCCTGCAGTAATTTTACATATGGTTAGGCTTTAAGCCCAGGACCAAGCACTGTAAATTTAACATGCTTGGTTCTTAAAGGATTAAATGAAACCTGGACATTCTTATCAATAAAGTCCAGTGTTCCTTAGGCCGGGCTCACATGGCTGTATGCGGAATCCGCTGTGGTCCTCCCGCAGCGGATTCCATCTGTGAGCCCAGCCCTGACCCTGCATACAGCCGCGTAATGTACTGCGCATGATGCATAATCACTCAGGCGGTCATGCGCAGTGCACTTTTTTTTGTGTGTTCATATTTCTTGCGCAGACGCTTGTGTATGGGCTGCGGGTATATCCGCGACCACAGAGAACAATGTCCTCTATATCACATATATCCACTGTAAAATAGAACATACAAGGGGATTATGCAATTCCGACCCACTAATGTGTGCCAAACTGTCTAATCCAATGCATATGATTAATCATTAGCATGAATCAAACTCTTGCGGAATACGCAAAACCTATCTGGTCGTGTGAGACCGGCCTTATGTACAGTCATTCATAGCTTTAAATGGGTCTTCCATTCATTTCAATGAAAGCCGTATCTACAATTATGAGCGCTGGCCACTATGCAGGGGTTGAAGCAGCGACTTCCGCACCCCGGTGTATCCTGACTATGACAGCGGGCTCGGCCTTGAAAACCCCTTAAACCTTAAAACCTCTGAGGAATCCATTGTGAACTCTTTGTTTACATCCTGTTCAAAGACTTCCTGTGCGTTGCTGCTATTACATTTCCCAGAATCCTCTTGGCCGCATCTCAGACTCTATAGTATTCTTGTCTCACACCTCAGACGTTTTCTGTTAACGCGATTGTCAATGGGACTTTCTAATGTTAAAAATGCAACACAACGCAATGCACCAAAAATGCAGTTGCGTGCGTTGCGTTTTTTTACAATAGAAAGTCCCATTGACAATCGCGGTAAAAAAAAAACGCAATTGCAAGTGTGTGGGAACCCTTAGGGTGCCTTCACACTGGCGATAAAATCACACGATGAATGAGTGAAAACGCAGAATCATTTTCAATGGTTTCCTTCACATTTGCGATGTTTTCACTCATGCGATGTTGAGAGAAACAAAAATCGTGGCATGCCCTATCTTTCTGCGTTTTGTGTTTTTTTTAATCTCCCATGTTTCACTATGGAGCCTCCTTTTTATCTGATCGCAAAGCAGGAACTTACGATTTTTGTGCGATGTAATACGTTTCTAACGTTAGAAAGTCCTATTGACTTTTGCGCAAAAAAGTTGCTCCAAAATCACATAAAAAAAACATGCAAGAAAATCGCAAGTGGCAGCTATTTTCTTCCGAGAAAAAGCAGCGCTGATGCTCCTAAATCGCAGGAAAAGAAGTCACAATTTTGCAGCGATTTTCTTGCGGCAATATTGCAAGTGCCGGTGTGAAGGAGCCCTCATGTGAGACTTGTTCCTAAGGACTCCTTAAAACATAAGCACAGAAACGCTCACAATAGCGTGACTTTTGCACTGTCAAGTTTGCGCTATTGCATGTTGATTTACCTGTGAAATTGCGCGGTTCGTTGCACGGGGATCAGGTGCACATTTGCACACTCCCATAGACTCCTTTGGTGCACAAATGCACACCACAATAGAGCATTTCATGGCCCTAAATCTTTCCATCCGCCCCAAATGCCATGTTTATGAATGCAAAATGTTCTGCGAGGTAAGCAATAAGGAGGTGCCCTGTTGTAGATTTCTGTCCCTGGCACTGCTGAGGTAATTTTCAAACAGTAGAGCGGTTGCTAGTTGAGCGATTGTGTATAGAATTCTCTAAAATACAAGTAGCTGTAAAATAAATTTGTACTTCCAAAGCATTCAGCGGTTGGCAGTTGAGGAATTGCCTATGGTATTATCGAAAGCATAAAACCAATTTATATAGAAGCAATTGTCTATTGCTTCGTGTAGAATTGCTCCACTGTCAACTGCTTAAGGTTTGGGGAATGCAAATCCGTATCCTGGCCACATATATTTTATATTGAACTACTCAATGTTTTAGAAATTGAATTTGGTGTTAGAGCTACTTACTTTTTAGATAATGCTATAGACAGTTGCTTGACTGGCAAGCGCTTAATATGTAGGAAATGCAAAGTCATATTACAGCTACTTTTACCTAGAATTTGCATTACCTAAAGAGCTGAGCATCTGCCAGTCAAGCAATTGCCTATAGCATTATGTAAAATATCAGTGGCTGTACCAAGAATTTACATCTAAAATGATAGCTGCTCACATTTTTGAAATGCAAATAAGTGTAATGACTAGAGATGAGCGAGCATACTCGTCCGAGCTTGATACTCGTTCGAGTATTAGGGTGTTCGAGATGCTCGTTACTCAAGACGAGTACCACGCGGTGTTCGGGTTACTTTCATTTTCTTCCCTGAGAAATTTGCGCACTTTTCTGGCCAATAGAAAGACAGGGAAGGCATTACAACTTCCCCCTGCGACGTTCAAGCCCTTTACCACCCCCCTGCAGTGAGTGGCTGGCGAGATTAGGTGTCACCCGAGTATAAAAATCTGCCCTCCCGCGGCTCGCCACAGATGCATTCTGACATAAATCAGGGAAAGTGCCCGGCAGAGCATTGCTTTCTCTACGAAGGGCTTTAAATCCCCGCCTCTAGAAACACACGTGCCTTCAGCCAATCACAGCCAATGACAATGATGTCATTGAATGGCTGTGATTGGCTGAAGGCATGTGTGTTTCTGGAGGTGGGGATTTCAACCACTGCGTCCAGAAAGCAATGCTCTGCCGGGGACCAGGAGGGAGCGACAGCCTGCAGCAGCACCGCAGAACGCCAGGAGAAGTGAGTAATGATTTTTATTCTTTGCTCCGCTGTATTCCCGGCGTATAAGGTGACAGTTGGGGGGTCGTCTTATACGCCCCGTCGCCTTATACGCCGGTATATATTTTTATTGTAACACATTTCTGGATGAATTGCAGGGAAGGGCTTATATATTTAAGCCCTTCCCGACAATTCATCCCGCGATCGCCGGCAGCCCATTGCTTTCAGTGGAACCTGCTGTATTGCTGGCTCCATTGAATTCAATGGGCAAACATCGTTCTTCTCTGCCACAGCTGTTACAGCTATGGCAGAGGAGAACGATCTTTATGCTGACAGTGCGGGGAAGGGGGGGGGCACTCTTGCCGCTATTGTGGCTTAATAGTGGGACCTGGGAACTTGAGATGCAGCCCAACATGTAGCCCCTTGCCTGCCCTATCCGTTGCTGTGTCGTTCCCATCACTTTCTTGAATTGCCCAGATTTTCACAAACGAAAACCTTAGCGAGCATTGGCGATATACAAAAATGCTCGGGTCGCCCATTGACTTCAATGGGGTTCGTTACTCGAAACGAACCCTCGAGCATCGCGAAAAGTTCGTCCCGAGTAACGAGCACCCGAGCATTTTGGTGCTCGCTCATCTCTAGTAATGACTACTTATTGTGCTGCTAGATCTGTTGTTCTATATTGGTTTCCAGCAGCACAGCTTCACAGGCGTGGGATAATTGAGCTGGCTGGGTGCGGACCTCTCCAGCCAGCCAATCCTCCTGGTCTGTTGCTTATATATACTAGGCCCTCTTGTTAGAGGTTGCTGGGTTTTCCTATCCCAGGGGTTTGCTTGCATGCCTGTTCTGTGTTTCATGTGAACAGTGATGTGTTCCTTGGGTCTGTGCAGGTGGCCAGACAAGGTGTATGAAGAGTGCTGTTCTGTCTTGCATGCAAATTCCTGGTTTGTTGGTGTGAGCTGCATCCTGTCCTGCTGTGGATCATTTGCCATCTAGGGCAAGGTAGGTCCCTAGGTTTCAGAGTGGGTTCATCCCTGTCGGGGTGATCGCCCCACTTGCAGTCAGGTTTCACATGGTAATTGGGACCCGCAAGACAACTGGGACCCATGAAGCAGGCTGGCGGGCTTAAGTGATTTGGCCAATTCACGAACCAATGCCTCGTACTTTTATAGCTATTCCATCTGGTTATGTGTGCAGGCATGCTTGGTGTATATTTTCGTCATCAGTTAAGTCCTTACTCTAACAAGAAACCCAGCAGCCTCTAGCCAGAAGGGCTGGTGTATGTGAGCAGCAGGACAGGGGGATTGGCTGGCAGGAGAGATCCACACCCAGCCAGCTCAATTATCCCACACCTGTGAAGCTATAGGATAGGGGGTAGATTATGTAAATTATGACAGTGGCATTTTAATACCCCAATCAGTGTTCAGGGCTCTCGGACTACCCTTCCACGCATTGAGATCACAAGTTGCTGTCTGGGTGTCATGGCAGCCAGGGACTTTCTGAAGGCCTCTATTTCTGCCATGTATTTCTGCCTATTAAGCTGAGACCCTGTCTTAGTTAAATGCTGGCAGAAATACCATATACTGCAATACTGATTGCAAGTCCAAGTGCCCTATAAGTAAAGATAAGTGAAAAAAGTAGTTCTTTTTTCTATTATTGTAAAAAATAAAGGATATTAGAAGTAAAAAAAAACCAAAACATTTCCCGTATTTATAATGAAAAAAATCAAAACAACTCTCACAAAAAAAAAATACAGTATTTGGCATCACCATGTCCATAAAAGTCCAGTTTATCAAAACTATGCATTATTCATCCCGCATCGTGAACGTTGACAGAAAAAAAAATGCCGGAATTGTGCTTTTTTTGGTCAACACTTCACCAAGAAAACAATGTAATAGAAACCCCTTCCACAACACAATTGGTGGAAAAATTAAAAAGTTAGATTGATCAAAAGATTAAAACAGAGCGTAATATATTTTTAAAGATATTTTATTTTTTAAAAGTAGTAAAAAAAAACTAAACAAACAAACAAAAAAAAAATTTGGTATCGTTGTAATCACACTGACCCAGAGGATAAAGTTTTTATGGAATTTTTGCCGCAGTGTGTACGCAGTAAAAAAAAGTACCCCCCCTCTAAGTTTTTCCATACATTATATGATACATTTACTAGTACTGTTGAAAAATATAACTTGTCCTGAGAAAAACAAGCCCTCAGACAGCTACTTGGATGGAAAAATAAAAGTTACAATTTTTTGAAAGTGGGAAGGAGAAACCAAAAATGATTTAAAAAAAGGACTCCGTTCTTAAGGGGTTAAAATAAAAAGGGGTGGTAGTTCTGTTCTTTCCAAGGCAACTGCACATGAACTGCTCCTATTTAATACCTGAGCAGCTGTGCTGGCAGCACATCCTGAAGCTGGCAAGCTGGCACATAAAGCCCTTTTCTGCTGCACCGCTATTAAACCAATTAGTAAACCGCCACTCTTAAATGGAATGTATCATCAGAAAATTACCTATTGTGTAAATGAAGTTTTTATGTTTACCATAGTTCCAAAGAATTCTATTTTTTTTTAATATTCAGTGTTACGATCTATATTCCTAAAAAAAATCTTAATCCACATTGAATTCTAAGCCCATAGGCTGACATGCCCTGCTCTGTAGAGAAGACTTTTCAACAGCCATCTCCTTATCATCACAGGCAGGATTAAAATGAATGGTGACTTCTATATACAGCTAACACATGATCCAACATTCACAATAGGTAAATGTCACAGCTCACCTCCTCCCCCTCCTTGCACAATGATTTCTGCACATGTCACAGAGCATGCCCACAACACTCCTCTATAGAAGGTAATGGGAACTGTCCAGGATGTGAATGAATGGCCCATAAGTCTGCTGCAGCTCAGTGAACCCTCCCCCCCAATCCCATAGTCATGTACAGACATACAGACAATAGGATAGAAACCTACAATCAGAAAATAAAAAAGATTAGAAGAATTGAATATGTTTCACTGGCTGTTTGTAATTAGTTACAAATTATAGGTGATGCATTCCCTTTAACAAGTAGAAACAATTTAGCTAAAAAGGGAGAGTAGGCGTGGGGTAAACAAATTCCCTACAGCTGCGCTTCCTGATATCATCAATGGAAAACGAAAATATAAATATTGCGTTTTCCTGTAAATAAGACTCTGTCTTATCTTAATTTTTGCCCCAAAAGAGGCACTAGGTCTTATTTTCAGGGAGGTCTTATTATACTTACCTAGCAGACTCGGTCCAGCTCCTTCCTGCTGCTCCTCGCAGCTCTGTACACTTCCTGCAGTACTTGGCTGCTCATACAACATCAATATGCATAAATCCCACCTCCTGGAAGTGATGGCTGTGATCGGTTCTTTGACTGCTGCTCAGCCAATCAATGCAGCACTGGGTGAACCAATCGCAGCCATCGCTTCCGTAACCAGTAAGTGATGTTTTTCAAGCAGCTGAGAACTGCAGAGCTTATATTCCAAGCCTCCCCGAAAATTAGGCTAGGGCTTATTTTCAGGGTATGTCCTATTTTCTGGGAAACGGGGTAGTAGTGACTTAGCCAGTAGTTCTATATTAGGCAATTACTTTAGAAGCTTTGAAGGCCTTTCTATAATCCCCAGCCCCTCTGCTGTTACATCATCTTCTTCTAGCCCCCACTATAGTGTCTGAACCAAAGGAAATAGTTACCGAGGACAGCAAGCAGATGATGATTACCCGTTCAGCCGATGCTGACTTTCAGTCACTTTATAGATCATTGTTCTCCATGCTTTCCTTGCCAGTTTTTCCATGTGGATGTTTGCATCCGCCTTGATTGCGTCCAGCCAGCGTATTATTTGTCGTCCTCTTCTTTGTGACCCATTAACTGTGTTCAGGATCAGTGTTGTTTCCAGAGATTTGGCTCACGTGATATGTCCAAAGTACAAGATCCGCTGTTTGCTGATTTTGCCCTCTAGTGATATTTTTGGTTTCATATGCTGTAGGACCATCTTGTTGGTGACCATTGCCAGCCCTGGTATATGCAGCATTCTTCTCCAGCACCATAGTTCAAAAGCATACATTTTCCTTCTATCTGCCTTCCTGAGTGTCCAATCTTCACATGCGTATATGGATATCGGAAACACGATTGCATCGATCATTTGGATCTTTGTAGCAATGCTAATATCTTTACTCTTCCATATCTTTGCCATTGCTTGTATCCAAATTCATTATTTGATTTCTGTTTCCGATTCTCCATTGCTGTCAATATTGGATCCGAGGAAGAAGAAATCTTTAACCAATTCAATGTCCTCATTGTTGATTTCTTTATGGACTGTATCATTACTTGCTGTCATCCTTACCTTTGTTCTCTTTATGTTGGGGTTCAGCCCCATGCGCTCACTTTCTTCTTTAATGCTTGAGATAAAATAATCCAGGTCCTTTTCACTTTCCACGAGTAACGTTGTATCATCGGCATATCGAAAGTTGTTGATGTTTCTCCCACCTATTTTCACTCCAATTGTTGATTCATTCAGGATGCATCGTCTAATGATTATTTCGGCGTACAGATTGAACAAGGCCAGTGATAGAATGCAGCCTTGCCAGATGCCTTTCTTAATCTTGAACTAGTCAGTGTTACCGAAAGCTATCCGTACTGTGGCTTCTTGGTTCTCATAAAGTGACTGTATGAATTCTTCCAGATGCTCTGGGACGCCCATTTGTTTCATACATTCCCATACTTTATTGTGTTCAATGCAGTCGAATGCTTTGCTGTAGTCTATGACGCACACGTACATGTCCTTCTGATATTCATCTCATCCCCATGATCAACTGCAGGTTTGCAATTTGATGTCTGGTTCCACGTCCTCTATGAAATCTGTCTTGGACAGCAGAAAGCTCATTCTCAACAATGGGTTAATGTGTTTTTGAATAATCTTGAGCAGGATTTTGCTTGCATGCGATATGTGTGTGATGGTCCGATAGTTGCAGCATTCTTGCGTATCCCCTTTTTTTGGAAGTGGGACAAAGACTGATCGTGTCCAGTCTTTGGGACACGATTTGGTCTTCCAGATCTGTTGACTAAGCATTGTTAACATGGGGATTGGCAGTGGTTTGAGTAACTCAGCTGGTATGCGGTCAATGCCCGGAGCTTTCCAGTTCGGAAGTTGTTTCATAGCCCAGGCTACCTCCTCCTCCAGAAGATCTGGCTCTTTCTCCGTCCTGACTGATTGATTGACTTGGTTCACTGCCTGTGTATAGCTTTGCTGTGTATTCTTGCCCCCTTCGTTTACCTACAGAACTGCAATTCCTGTGTCTGAATATGACAGGACATGTATACACAATAATAACAGAGCCTCTGTTAAGGGTGGCTTCACACAAGCGTGTGCGCATTTGTGCATGCCTCGGAGCATTGTATTTGCACCATGAACAAGGATTTTTTGCACATATATCAGACTGCTCTTTTTGCACCCAAAGGGCATGTTTATTTGTACACGCCCCCCCCCCCCCCCATTGACTTCTATGGGGACCTTAGGGAAATGGAGTATGGTACGGTTTTATGCGACTGAAATGAGCAGGAAATGTGTGCATGTGCATGTGAATGAACCTATTGAAATCCATGTGTTCTATTTTTGCATATTGCACATGTAAATTTTGCGCATGCAAATACTCCCGTGTGAAGGAGCCCTTAGGGACACCTGATCTACTGCAGAAAATTGCCATTACAGAACAGTGATCCGCAGACATCACTGAACAGAACAATGTCAGGGTGTTTTGAGACATATGGCTGGATGCTTTGCAACAGGATTTAGATATGCTGACTTGCCAAGGTTAATAAGGAAAATAAGCATACACTGTTATATAATAATGTTGTGCAAGAACATCCTGCCTCCTCCAGATTTCTTTTTCTGGGAAAAATGGAGTTTATAATAAGCAGGCACATGAGGAGTGTTACAGAAAGTCTGTGCAAAACCTGCCACTGAATATACTATATACTGTAATGCAAAACCAGCAGTCTGTGTGATCCTCAGCTAGTATTTAGAGACTGCGCCTGATAGAAGTGTAACTTCAAACTGCCTCAATGCAAAATCCCTAATAAGATTCCCAAATACTGCACCCAGTGCCCTTTACAATACTGGTGTCTTCTTATGAGACACTAGAGCAGGAGTGCACAATTTTTAACCACTTCCAAGGGCCACAAAGGTATTCCTATCTGAGCAGAGGCATAATTAAAGGCTCAGGGGGCCAGGTGCAAAAGTTCAGCTTGGGCCCTCCCCCCTGTACCTGTACCCATACCTAAACCATGCTGCATACAGCTACAAAACAAATTTACACACATAAGCTAGGCACTTGGCATAAACTTTCCAAACATTACTCATTTCCTGTACTACATGAAAATGTGTCTGTAGCCCCTTAGTCTGTGTTCATTTTTTTGGTACATTTTTGAACCACAATTAAAAAACACATGAAAAAACTGCATATGGTATTCAAAAACCACATGCCTTTTTCAGAAGCTGCATATACTCTTAAAAACCTCATGTGGATTTAAAAAAATACCTGCATTAAAAAATAAATAAATAAAGGTTTTTGATGCAATTTTTAATTGTGTGTAAATTGTGCAATCATATACAGGAGATGCCCAGGTTATACCAGCATGGTCCATATCACTATATACAAGGAGATGTATAATTTATACCAGCTGCACATATATTATCATACACAGGAGATACCCAGGTTATATCAGCATGCTCTATATCACTAAATACAGGATGCATAACTTATATCCACTTTACGTATAATTTTATACATACATACATACTGTAGTAGTGCAGTACATAGAAGGGCCTGTAGAGGGCTGCAGACAGGACTTCTGGTTCTAGGGTTAACACTAAGGGGTGGAGCAGGAATTAGATAAAAGCTCAGTTTCTAACAAACTCAGGGGGAAGTTACAGCTTGGCAGTGCAGGACAGGCTGCAAGCTCAGGTCCAGTGTGGACCAGTTGGGTCTGTCACCCAGTCTGAAGGAGAAAGAGATGCCCTCCAGACGCCCCAGGAGGGGTTAGTGACAGAACCCTGGGGGTTGTGAACCCCAAGTTTTGGGGACTATATATAATTTACGTTGTTGTGTTCTGTGAAATAAAGGCTGGCAGGAGCCAGAATCAAAGAGAATCCACGTCTCTGGAGCATATTTCTTGTGAGGTGGCTATTCCGGTATCCCAAGGTGGGTGATCCCGTGGCAAGCAGACCCCAATTTGCCACAATACATACATGCATATATACATGTACACACACATGCACATATATGCAGAAAATACCCAAGTTATACCAGCATGCTCCATATCACTATATACAAGTAGATGTATAATGTATACCAGCTGTACACATATAATTACACCCAGGTTATACAAGCATAGCCCATATCAGTATATACAGGAGATGTATAACTTCTACCAGATGTACATATATAATTATAGACAGGAGATACCTAGGTTATATGAGCATGTCCATATCACTATATACAGGATGCATAACTTATACCAGCTGTATATATTGTGGCAAGTTGGGGTCACTCGCCTATCAGATCGCCATCTTTACATCAAGGATGGGTGGGCACCACGTGCATAAAGGCTCCAGAAGACTTGCATTTCTTTAATTTCTGGCACCTGCCAGCATTTATTTAATTTACAGCACACAGCTTGTGAAATATATAACAGTCCAGGGTTCACAACTCCATCACTATCACCCACTCGGGCGTCTAGAGGGTGTCCTCCTCTGTCAGACTAGTGATCCGCCCCAAATCATCCACACGGACCTCAGACTCCAAGTGCCTGGTGGTTTATGGTCTGCTCCTCTCTTTCGCTATCAGACACCGCCGGCCAGACCGATCACGTGGCCGGCAGTGCACTCATAGACCAATCACAACTGCAGTCTCTCTGTGAAAAGGTGGGGGAGTCTGCAGCGTGGAATTGGCTGCCGGCTGCCCCGGGTAATGGCCCTCCCTTTCCTGAGTGTCACCCAGAGCCGGTCAGTGGGCCGCAGCATTCAGGCAACATATGGCAGGGCCCCCATGACCCCTAGCGACCCCCTGTAACCCTTAGCGGTACACTTATGCATCTGAGACATTTATGGTATATCCTAAGTATATGCCATAACAAATCAAAGTAAATTCCACTTCTAGAACTCCCAGCTACTGAGATAATGGGGGTCACCTACTCTCCCTCCCCTCCGAATCAGCACTCCAAAGAGAAAGAGACAATGCATGTGGCTCTCTACATTGTAGATGATGAATATCGATGTAACGGTCTGGCATGTCATAAGTCCTATAAACTACAATAGAGAGAGCAACATGTATATACAATGTCTAACTCATATACTCATTTCTGGAGTGCCAAACGGGTCAAGAGACTTTATTCTTCTAGTATATAGGGGACCCAGACATGACTACACAGTATACCCTTAGTAGTTGTCCTAATATATAGTGTACCCAGACATGGTTACACAGTGCACCACTAGTACTTGTCCTAATATATAGGGGACCCAGACAAGGATACACAGTGCACACATAGTACTTGTCCAAATATATAGGGGGTCCAGACATGACTACACAGTGCACCCCTAGTACTCATCCTAATATATAGGGGACCTAGACATGGCTACACAATGCATCCTTAGTACTTGTCCTAATATATAGGGGACCCAGACAAGGATACACAGTGCACATCTAGTACTTGTCCTAATATACAGGGGATCCAGACATGGCTACACAGTGCACACTTAGTAACTGCTCTAATATAGCGGGGACCCAGACATGGCTACACAGTGCACCCCTAGTACTCATCCTAATATATAGGGGACCCACACATGGCTACACAGTGCACCTTTAGTACTTTTCCTAGCATATAGGAGACATGGATACACAGTGCACCCTTAGTACTTGCCCTAATATATAGGGGATCTAGACTTGGCTACACAGTGCACCCTTAATACTTGTCCTAATATATAGGGGATCCAGACATGGCTACACTGTGCACCCTTAATACTTGTCCTAATATATAGGGGATCCAGACATGGCTACACAGTGCACCCTTAATACTTGTCCTAATATATAGGGGATCCAGATATGGCTACACTGTGCACCCTTAGTACGTCTCCTAATATATAAGGGACCCGGAATGGCTACACAATGCACCCTTAGTACTTGTCCTAATATATAGGGGACCCAGACATGGCTACACAATGCACCCATACTACTTTTTTCTAATATATAGTGTACCCAGACATGGTTACACAGTGCACCACTAGTACTTGTCCTAATATATAGGGGACCCAGACAAGGATACACAGTGCACACATAGTACTTGTCCAAATATATAGGGGGTCCAGACATGACTACACAGTGCACCCCTAGTACTCATCCTAATATATAGGGGACCTAGACATGGCTACACAATGCATCCTTAGTACTTGTCCTAATATATAGGGGACCCAGACAAGGATACACAGTGCACATCTAGTACTTGTCCTAATATACAGGGGATCCAGACATGGCTACACAGTGCACACTTAGTAACTGCTCTAATATAGCGGGGACCCAGACATGGCTACACAGTGCACCCCTAGTACTCATCCTAATATATAGGGGACCCACACATGGCTACACAGTGCACCTTTAGTACTTTTCCTAGCATATAGGAGACATGGATACACAGTGCACCCTTAGTACTTGCCCTAATATATAGGGGATCTAGACTTGGCTACACAGTGCACCCTTAATACTTGTCCTAATATATAGGGGATCCAGACATGGCTACACTGTGCACCCTTAATACTTGTCCTAATATATAGGGGATCCAGACATGGCTACACAGTGCACCCTTAATACTTGTCCTAATATATAGGGGATCCAGATATGGCTACACTGTGCACCCTTAGTACGTCTCCTAATATATAAGGGACCCAGAATGGCTACACAATGCACCCTTAGTACTTGTCCTAATATATAGGGGACCCAGACATGGCTACACAATGCACCCATACTACTTTTTTCTAATATATAGTGTACCCAGACATGGTTACACAGTGCACCACTAGTACTTGTCCTAATATATAGGGGACCCAGACAAGGATACACAGTGCACACATAGTACTTGTCCAAATATATAGGGGGTCCAGACATGACTACACAGTGCACCCCTAGTACTCATCCTAATATATAGGGGACCTAGACATGGCTACACAATGCATCCTTAGTACTTGTCCTAATATATAGGGGACCCAGACAAGGATACACAGTGCACATCTAGTACTTGTCCTAATATACAGGGGATCCAGACATGGCTACGCAGTGCACACTTAGTAACTGCTCTAATATAGCGGGGACCCATACATGGCTACACAGTGCACCCCTAGTACTCATCCTAATATATAGGGGACCCACACATGGCTACACAGTGCACCTTTAGTACTTTTCCTAGCATATAGGAGACAAGGATACACAGTGCACCCTTAGTACTTGTCCTAATATATAGGGGACCCAGACATGGCTACACAGTGCACACCTAGTACTTGTCCTAATATATGGGGGATCAAGACATGGCTACACAGTGCACCCTTAGTACTTGCCCTAATATATATGGGAACCCAGACTTGGCTACACAGTGCACCCTTAATACTTGTCCTAATATATAGGGGATCCAGACATGGCTACACTGTGCACCCTTAGTACTTGTCCTAATATATAGGGGATCCAGACATGGCTACACAGTGCACCCTTAATACTTGTCCTAATATATAGGGGGTCCAGACATGGCTACACAGTGCACCCTTAATACTTGTCCTAATATATAGGGGATCCAGACATGGCTACACTGTTCACCCTTAATACTTGTCCTAATATCTAGGGGATCCAGACATGGCTACACAGTGCACCCTTAATACTTGTCCTAATATATAGGGGATCCAGACATGGCTACACAGTGCACCCTTAATACTTGTCCTAATATATAGGGGATCCAGACATGGCTACACAGTGCACCCTTAATACTTGTCCTAATATATAGGGGATCCAGACATGGCTACACAGTGCACACCTAGTACTTGTCCTAATATATGGGGGATCAAGACATGGCTACACAGTGCACCCTTAGTACTTGCCCTAATATATAGGGGATCTAGACTTGGCTACACAGTGCACCCTTAATACTTGTCCTAATATATAGGGGATCCAGACATGGCTACACTGTGCACCCTTAGTACTTGTCCTAATATATAGGGGACCCAGACATGGCTACACAATGCACCCATACTACTTTTTCTAATATATAGTGTACCCAGACATGGTTACACAGTGCACCACTAGTACTTGCCCTAATATATAGGGGAGCCAGACGTGACCACGCAGTGCACCCTTAGTACTACTTCTAATATATAGGGGATCCAGACATGGCTTCACAGTGCACCCTTAGTACTTGTCCTAATATATAGGGGATCCAGACATGGCTACATAGTGCACACTTAGTAACTGCTCTAATATAGAGGGGACCCAGACATGGCTACACAGTGCACACCTAGTACTCATGCTAACATATAGGGGACCCAGACATGGCTACACAGTGCACCCTTGGTACTTTTCCTAGAATATAGGAGACAAGGATACACAGTGCACCCTTAGTACTTGCCCTAATATATAGGGGACCCAGACATGGCTACACAGTGCACACCTAGTACTTGCCCTAATATATAGGGGATCCAGACTTGGCTACACAGTGCACCCTTATTACTTGTCCTAATATATGGGGGATCCAGACAAGGCTACACAGTACACCCTTAGTACTTGCCCTAATATATGGGGGATCTGGACATGGCTACACAGTACACCCCTAGTACTTGCCCTAATATATAGGGGATCCAGACATGGCTACACAGTGCACCCTTAGTACGTCTCCTAACATATAAGGGACCCAGAATGGCTACACAGTACACCTCTAGTACTTGTCCTAATATATAGTGTAGCCAGACATGGCTACGCAGTGCACTCTTAGTACTTGTCCTAATATTTAGGAAAAAGAGATATGGTTACACAGTGCACCACTAGTACTTGCCCTAATATATAGGGGAGCCAGACGTGACCAAGCAGTGCACCCTTAATACTACTCCTAATATATAGGGGATCCAGACATGGCTGCACAGTGCACCCTTAGTACCTGTTCTAATATATTGGGACCCAGACATGACTACACAGTGCACCCTTAGCAGTTGTCATAATATTTAGGGGACCAAGACATGACTACACAGTGCACCCTTAGTACTTGTCAGTTAGTATGTGAGTGCTTCTCATGCTCCGGCCCTGGTGATTTCATCGCTCTGCCCACTGGCGATGTAATCGAAGGTCCTACAACATATATAAAACATAGAGCCTGACCGACAGAAGAACAACACAGTTAGGGCTCTTGAAAAGAGGAGGAGAAAAATAACAAAATGAGAATACAACTAATCCGTTATTATCTCAGACACAACTCAACAGTCCTGACAGAAGACACCAACCTACCGCCACCACAGAGATTTGGTGGGCTGAAGGACCTGTGGTGATGTCACTGCTGTGGGAGGAGCCATGGTGCAGTTTGGTAGAAATTACTGCCAGCATTTATTTAATTTACAGCACACAACTTGTGAAATATATAACAGTCCAGGGTTCACAACTCCATCACTATCACCCACTCGGGCGTCTAGAGGGTGTCCTCCTCTTTCAGACTAGTGATCCGCCCCAAATCGTCCACACGGACTTCAGACTCCAAGTGCCTGGTGGTTTATGGTCTGCTCCTCTCTTTCGCTATCAGACACCGCCGGCCAGACCGATCACGTGGCCGGCAGTGCACTCATAGACCAATCACAACTGCAGTCTCTCTGTGGAAAGGTGGGGGAGTCTGCAGCGTGGAATTGGCTGCCGGCTGCCCCGGGTAATGGCCCTCCCTTTCCTGAGTGTCACCCAGAGCCGGTCAGTGGGCCGCAGCATTCAGGCAACATATGGCAGGGCCCCCATGACCCCTAGCGACCCCCTGTAACCCTTAGCGGTACACTTATGCATCTGAGACATTTATGGTATATCCTAAGTGTATGCCATAACAAATCGAAGTAAATTCCACTTCTAGAACTCCCAGCTACTGAGATAATGGGGGTCACCTACTCTCCCTCCCCTCCGAATCAGCACTCCAAAGAGAAAGAGACAATGCATGTGGCTCTCTACATTGTAGATGATGAATATCGATGTAACGGCCTGGCATGTCATAAGTCCTATAAACTACAATAGAGAGAGCAACATGTATATACAATGTCTAACTCATATACTCATTTCTGGAGTGCCAAACGGGTCAAGAGACTTTATTCTTCTAGTATATAGGGGACCCAGACATAACTACACAGTATACCCTTAGTACTTGTCCTAATATATAGTGTACCCAGACATGGTTACACAGTGCACCACTAGTACTTGTCCTAATATATAGGGGACCCAGACAAGGATACACAGTGCACACATAGTACTTGTCCTAATATATAGGGGGCCCAGACATGACTACACAGTGCACCCCTAGTACTCATCCTAATATATAGGGGACCTAGACATGGCTACACAATGCATCCTTAGTACTTGTCCTAATATATAGGGGACCCAGACAAGGATACACAGTGCACATCTAGTACTTGTCCTAATATACATGGGATCCAGACATGGCTATACAGTGCACACTTAGTAACTGCTCTAATATAGCGGGGACCCATACATGGCTACACAGTGCACCCCTAGTACTCATCCTTATATATGGGGGACCCACACATGGCTACACAGTGCACCTTTAGTACTTTTCCTAGCATATAGGAGACAAGGATACACAGTGCACCCTTAGTACTTGTCCTAATATATAGGGGACCCAGACATGGCTACACAGTGCACCCTTGGTACTTTTCCTAGAATATAGGAGACAAGGATACACAGTGCACCCTTAGTGCTTGCCCTAATATATAGGGGACCCAGACATGATAACACAGTGCACACCTAGTACTTGCCCTAATATATAGGGGATCTAGACTTGGCTACACAGTGCACCCTTAATACTTGTCCTAATATATGGGGGATCCAGACAAGGCTACACAGTACACCCCTAGTACTTGCCCTAATATATGGGGGATCTAGACATGGCTACACAGTACACCCCTAGTACTTGCCCTAATATATAGGGGATCCAGACATGGCTACACAGTGCACCCTTAGTACGTCTCCTAACATATAAGGGACCCAGAATGGCTACACAGTACACCTCTAGTACTTGTCCTAATATATAGTGTAGCCAGACATGGCTACACAGTGCACTCTTAGTACTTGTCCTAATATTTAGGAAAAAGAGATATGGTTACACAGGGCACCACTAGTACTTGCCCTAATATATAGGGGAGCCAGACGTGACCAAGCAGTGCACCCTTAATACTACTCCTAATATATAGGGGATCCAGACATGGCTGCACAGTGCACCCTTAGTACCTGTTCTAATATATTGGGACCCAGACATGACTACACAGTGCACCCTTAGTACTTGTCAGTTAGTATGTGAGTGCTTCTCATGCTCCGGCCCTGGTGATTTCATCGCTCTGCCCACTGGCGATGTAATCGAAGGTCCTACAACATATATAAAACATAGAGCCTGACCGACAGAAGAACAACACAGTTAGGGCTCTTGAAAAGAGGAGGAGAAAAATAACAAAATGAGAATACAACTAATCCGTTATTATCTCAGACACAACTCAACAGTCCTGACAGAAGACACCAACCTACCGCCACCACAGAGATTTGGTGGGCTGAAGGACCTGTGGTGATGTCACTGCTGTGGGAGGAGCCATGGTGCAGTTTGGTAGAAAGTACTGTGTACTGGATAAACTGACAGCAGCTAGTACCAGGACCTGTGATGTCACTATTATGTGATCACCTGTGTGGGTGAAGTCAGGAATCACATGACCAGGGGTGATGACTATATCCAGGAGTCTTGTGATGTGTGGAATAGCAGAGCTGTCTGTGATGAGTGTGAATCAGGATGTAGGGCAGCTGTATGTGTCATGCGCTGTGTGTGTGTGTGATGTGTGGGGTCAGGATAGATGTAAATGAATGTACAATGTAGCAGAGCTGTATGTGTCATGTGCTGTGTGTGATGTGTGGGACAGGATAGATGTAAATGAATGTACAATGTAGCAGAGCTGTGTGTGTAATGTGCTGTGTGTGATGTGTTGGGTCAGCATGCATGTAGTAGAGCTGTGTGTGTAATGTGTGGGAATCAAGATGGATGTACTACAACTGTGTGTGGCATGTAGTAGAGTTGTGTGTGTAATGTGTGGAGTCAGGATGGATGCAGTAGAACTGTGTGTGTAATGTGCTGTGTGTGTGTAATGTGTGGAGTCACAATGGATGCAGTAGAGCTGTGTATGTAATGTGTGGGGATCATAATGCATGTACCATGTAGCACAGCTGTGTGGTGCATTGCACCACCAGAAACACTGATACTATAATTTTCTAATAATTACTAGTCCTAACATATAGGGGGCCCAGACATTACTGCACAGTGCACCCTCAATACTTGTCTGTTCTGTTGTCCTGCTATGCTCCACTCCTCTTCACCCTGACATGTAAACATGTGAGCAGCCACACATAGATATTTGTGTCTAGATGATTGTAGCCGTACAGGATGGCATTTTGGGCCCCATGTGGTCCCCATCTTGTGCACCCATGCATTATAGCTTACAGCTATAGCTATACCCTTGGTGTCAGCATCAGGATTCTCTCCACTGGAGTCATAGGATTGTTCCATAATAACAGCCTGTAGGCTTCCCACGAGCATATATGTATTTGCGTGTACGAGCATTGCGTTATCGTGGAATAAACTATGATTTTGTTTTGCGCACATTTGTTTAGGCATAATGTAGTATTTGTGCCCGCAAGACATGTTGATTTGCGGGCGGCAAAGACGCACCAATTAAAATGGCTAATTAATCTAATGACTTCCAGATGTTTTCTTTGTCCAGCAGAACTACGCAGCAGATCACGCATCTCCTTGCGTATTGCACGTATATTCCGCCCCCCTCCCCTCCGCCATTGACTTCTCTGGGGACCTTTGTTGCACAAATGCACAAGAAAATAGAGCATGCTGCATTTTTTTTGGCGTAAAAAAAATACCCAAATCAATGGGTTCCATCCTCTGCGTATTGCACACTTAAGTTTTGCGCACGTCCGTGTGAATCTATGCCTTACGCATAGAGCGCCAATGTAATCCACAGCAGAGAGACAATATGCAAGAATGACGGATACAGAAGACAAGACATTAGCTCAATCATCTACTAACGCGAATATAGAGAGGAGCGACCCACGGGAGTCCTCAATCTACTGAATGTGGCGACGAGCCTTGATGCTCCTTCAGGTGGTGTAATGGTTAAATTCTAAGAGCTCGAATGTAACGGTTTTGTGTTTTTCTTGAGATTAAATGTTTTTTTTTTTTTCATATTACAGGAAACATAAAGACTGTTTTGTTCTCAGCCGCTCAGGTCAGCTCGCAACATAAAAATGAAAATATAGAATGACGGGAGGAAGATTTAATGTCAACAGCAGTACGTGCGCCCGTCTCCCTGGGTGTCAGCCTGGATCTGCAGCGAGCTCGCTTCTGCTCTGCATTGGGAAGTTCCCACACTGCAGTATCCGCTCGCCGCAGGAATTCGGTCTCTTTGAATTAGGCAGAGGGTACCCAGGTAGTTTCCACAGCAGTGCTGCATAGCATCCAATAATGGGGGAGCACCAAGTGGGGGAGGGAGCGGTTGCGCTGGCACAGAGAAGCGTGGGCATCCCAGACATGAACCATTAGCAGATAAACAGCCTGCAGCGACAGCGGCATAAAGCACAGGAGGGAAACCCAAATGCGAGAATGGCAATAGTAAGGATGCACTGTGTCTTATTCCCGGGAGTCCCTCGCTGCTGCAGGGGTAAAGCCAGAAGGCTCCGATCTAACATGAAAGGGGGAATCCACCGCTCCAACCTGCTGCTAGATTATCGGGAATCCCTTGAATGTGTTTACAGAGAAGGAGGGAGTTATGCTGCGGGATGGAAGTCTAGCCTGCTAAACAGGATTATGATAACAGATAATGCAAGAGAGAATATGATAGAGATGCTGCAACACAATACAACGCGCCATTATTTGTCCTATATAATAGCCCAGAGCATAATAATAATAGAATATCTCCTCCACTGGTTTACTAGAACGTCTTGCAGCCATCGCTGCAGTTTATTATACCCCAGCTCAATAAATGCTTAGACGTATAATGGTCATGAAATATAATATCAGGCATGTATGCTATAACCTTGCGACAGATACTCAGGTGGATAGGGAATTGGTACAATGAAGGCTTATTCAGATGATCGTATGTGCCAAAAAACGCTCGCTGCAACGTATTTGTGCATGAACGAGGCTCTTGAGGTAGGTTTGCGCATAGTACAGTATTTTTTGCGCACGCAGGCCAGTTCACATGTGCCTGCCAATCACCCTTTCTGTGGTTTAAAAGGTCTAATTAGCCTAATTTTCCCTGTTTTTTGCGCAGTGTTTCATGCTTTGCCCTGCGTATTTGTGCACCTCCCATAGACTTCTACGGGAGCAAAACACAGGGAGGAGGTGCGGAAAAGGGCACATTATATTGCAGCATAGACTTCTATGGATCTTGGTGCACAAAAATAGCGCCTATTTCATCCGCGCACAAAACATGCTCATCAATGATTTCTTACTTTTTTCTGAAAAATGCGCTCATGAGAATGAACCCAATTAAACCATTGAGTTCTATTCTGTGTGTTTGGTGCATGCAGATGTAGCCCGCAAACATGGACGTGTGAAGAAGCCCTGAGGATGGAAAAGGGGTTTTCTCCTCTGGCTATGTTAGGGCGGCTTCAGATGACCATATTTGTGTGTGTTTTTGTGCATGTAAAATATACACACCCTTTTAATGGATTAAAAGGCTAATTAGCCTAATGAGGTCCAGATGTGTTTTTTCCCCCATGTTTTGTGTAGTGTTTCACGCTTCCTCTTGCGCATTTGCACAACTCCCATAGACTTCTATTGGGGCCTCTGTTGGGCAAAACACAGAAAGATCGAGCCGGACCTACTTTTTTCCACGCACATGAAAAAAAATTCATGGGAACAAACCCATTGAAATTAATAGGTTCTATTCTCTGTGTTTGGCGCGCACACCAACACAACACCATGTAAAGAAGCCCTAACGATGGGGAAGGGGTTTTCTCCCCTGGCTATGTTAGGGCAGCTTATAGCGAAAATATTTGTGCATGTTTTTGCATGCGGAAAATATGTGTGTGCAATGCGCAAGAATGGAAATCTTTGATGCGCATGTTTTATGCGCACATGAAATAGGTGCTATTTTTGTGCGCATTTGTGCATCAAGATCCATAGAAGTCTATGCTGCAATATAATGTGCCCTCTTCCGCATCTCATCTCTAGATTTCATTAAACTAAATAGCTTTTTAAAGGCTCCTTCATACAGTCACTGCGACTTTCGGTCGGCTGCGTCATGGACGCAGCGCAGCCGAAAATTGCATGAACGAGATGCAGCCGTGACTAAGTCACGGCTGCACCTCCCGTTTTTGCGCCGGGTCAGATGAGTATACACTGAGCCCGAGATACCGTTAAGCGGGGGGAGAGAGTTTAGGTCTGCTGGCAAGGAGCGGAGAGGGGGAGGGAGTTTAGCAGAGCCGCTGCTAAACTCCCTCCCACCTCCCTTTCCTGGCAGCTCTCATAGGCTCCCATAACAGTATGCGCTATCTTTTGCCGGCCAACCGTTTTTACGCACCCAAAAATCGCCCATCTGAACTGATGCATTGGAATCCGATGCATCAGATGGTTGCGTATATTGGCCGGCCATGAAATTGGGGCGATATGCTCTGGTGTGAATAATCCCTAAATCACAGAAGAGGTGTGTCGTGCGCCCATGTTAACTGTGTATGCAAAAATGTACAGTACTATGTGCCAATACGCAAATATACATCAACAAATCTTGTTCACTGTGCAAATAGTGTATACGGTCATCTGAAGCCGCCCTAAACCTAACCAAGAAGACAAGACTAGGGTGTAGAATGTGCATTCAATCCCAGATGCCTGAGATTCATGTCAGAACAGACCACGACAGACAAAGCTAACTGCTGTCTGTGTGACCTCATGAAGAGCCGCCATTCTATTTTTACTTCATTTGGATGTAATCCAAGGGTGTCGGCGACGCATCCAGAACACATCAAACAAACACCTGAGAATGTCAACGCTAGAAGTTCTAGATTGTCCCCGGCTTGTGCTAACAAATGTAGTAACACGGAAAATCTGCAGTGTGAAGAGAACCTGCCAGGAGAAACTAGGCCCGTAAATCGCCACCGACCTGTAACCAGGACAGTAACAGGTTCCTGGTCATGTTCTTCTACTTTCTGACAGCATCACACAGAAACTAAAACTTTGAATGCCATATTCCAATGGAGTCATGAGGGTGCAACTGCTCTCCGGAGAAGTCATGTCGGCTGGTTAACCTCCTGGCTTAATTGACGTCCCATAGCCCGGAGAGATCATAACGAGCCACATCTGGCACAGCAAAACGAGGCGTAGAAAGGTCAGGTGGTACCCGATGCAGAAAATTTGAATAGATATGAGATGATTAGATAGATAGATAGATAGATAGATACCTCAGACCACTTCTCTGTGTGAGGAGAGCAGCAGGGCACGAAGACATGGCCACTAAGCACTGTGTCAGCAGAAACAGCAGGATCATGACATCATCATTCTGCTCCACTCCATGAAGTCTGTCTGTCTCCCTCCTCCTCTACTTCTCTGCTTACTCTTTGGTTGGTCGCACTGGAGGTTGCGTGATTGGTGTGGTGCGGGCGACAGTGCAACCAGCTCGTAATGCACTGAACGTGCATCTCTATATGGCAGACAGCAGCCTCTGGGCCCCCTCAGTGCAGGGGCATGGTCACCATTGCGATCCTTGACAGTTTGCCTATGCCCCTCAGTGATAGCACCCGAGGCGGACCGTATCTGCTGCACCCCCCTTCCTACACCACTGATGTATTGGTCTCAGCTTCATCTGCACATTGTGCATGCGTCATATGCTGCTGATCAATACATGTGATTTCTTAGGGTGGTCTCACACTGATGCCTGGGCTTCCCCTGTGGCCGAATGGCTCCATCTTAGGATGAAACTGTGCAGCACTCAACAGACCCCGTTCGGTTTCCGCTCAGGTGACAGAAGAAAAAGCACTGTATGCCGCACTTTTTCTTCAGGTACTTTGAGTCGGCTCGCGGCATAAACCCACAATTGGAGGTTCCAACACGGTTGTGAAGCTGGCCTTACAGACTTTGAAATACAGCGTTCACGGTTCATTTTTCTGCATGATGCCAACTTGCCAAAAAGCAGAAGAGCATTACTTGGAACCTGCTGCCATCATGGACGACAGGTCGGTGGTGGTTTGAGGCCCGAATTTCTCATGACAGGTCTCCTTAAAACATTAAAAGTTAATTTACTAAGTAGAAAATTGTAGCTGTGAAGATTAAACCATCATGTTGCACCCATTTATAATATGGCTGCGTGCTCGCACCCAACACAATGTTACATAAAAATGGAGTCATGATTTCTTCCACAATACTATTGATCTTCACTAGAAACAGCAAGCTTGCAGTCAGATATTTCCGTAAAGGGACACGGATACTAAAGCTTCAGTTAAGGTGTTTTTCCACGGAATGATTATTCCACGGAAGGATCCCCGACTCACTCCACCTGCATTCACTGAGTGATGCTCATTCGTGTGTAAAAGCACAGGAGAGATTATTGCTGGGACAACCTGTTGGCATCTGTTGCCCGACAGTTTGTCTCGTGTAAAGGCACCCTTCTTTCTATTTTCCTTGTAGTTGAATGTTATCTATTGTTGAATGAGATCATCCATTTTCCGCTGGGAAGAGACTTGGGGCCCTCTTACACCGAACGATTATGGCGAGATCCGGAGAATCAGAATGATAATCATTTAGTATAAATCAAGGAACGCGAAAAGATAGGACATGCATCGCTCATGTATATGACTACATTCAAAAGAATGGGGTTCATATTCACGCAAGATTTGTGCGCAACTAGTTTCTTGCCTTACTATAGTGTTCCTCATTGGAAGTGCAAAGAATTACCCATCCCCATATATACTATCTTATCTCACTTTGGGTAAGTATGAACAAACAGGGCTCACCAAAATTCTTTCAAGGGCTCCTTCACACGGCCGTGTTTGTGCAAAATCTGCATGCGCTAAATACAGAGAACAGAACCCATTGATTTCAATGGGTTCATCCTCATAAGCATGTTTTTCACGTGCATTTTGCAAATAGGGCCTGCCCTATTTTCCTGTGTTATGCACTGTAAAGGTCATATAGAAGTCTATGGCTGGTGCGCAAATAGGCAAGGGGAAGGGTGAAGCACTGCGCAAAACACAGGAAATGAAGACAGTTGGACCTCATTGAGATTTAATAGCCAATCAATTCTATGAAAAGGGAGTGTCAAGTATTACAGTCATATGCGCTGACATGCACAACATGCTGATTATGTGGCTCTTCAAACATCATTCATACGCAAATGTCCGCCTAAAGGAGCCCTAAGATCTGCAGTGTTTTCTTTATTTCATATACTAGGGTGACCAGACGTCCTGGTGGACAGTCCCACACTGACGGCAGTGTGTGCATCTGGGATCTTCCACCCCTGATCTCTCCTTCTTGGTTCCGCAAGACAGGAGCGGATAGGAGAGGTGGCGTTGCTGCAGGCGCACACATCTCTGAGAGGAGCAGCGGTGCTCTGAAGACCAAGAGAAGGTAAGTATATGGGTCTTAGGGGAGCGCTAATACTAGAGAGCCTACTGTGGGGGTCACTATTATTGCTGCATGTTTTCACTAATGCGATGCTGCGATAAAAAAATTGCGGTATGTCCTATCTTTCTGCATTTAGCAATTTTTTTTCCCCTCACATATCTCCCTATGGAGCCTCCTTTTTATCACATCACACGTATTTATGATTTTTGTGCGATGTGATGCGTTTTTAACATTAGAAGGTCCCATTGACTGCCACGCTAAAAGATTGCTGCAAAATTGCGCAATAATTTGCGAGAAGAAGCGTTGATGCTCAAAATGGCGAGAAAAAAGATGTCATTTTCTCGTGGCAAAATCGTGGTCGCCAGTGTATAGAAGCCCTTAGGCCGGTTTCACACTTACGATAAAATCGCGTGATGCGAGAGTGAGTAAAAATGCAGAATTATGAAACCAATTCTTTTCAATGGTTTCCTTCACAGTTGTGATGTTTGCACTCATGTGATGGTGCGTGGAAAAAAAAATTGCGCAATGTCTTATCTTTTTTTTATCTCACATATTTCCCTATGGAGCCTCCTTTTTATCAGATCGCAACGCACATACTTGCTATTTTTGTGCAATGCGTCATTGACATTAGAAAGTCCTATTGACTTTTGCGCTAAAAAATAGCGGCAAAATCGCAATCGCCAGTGTGAAACTGCCCTAAGTCCCTAGTTCCTTCTCTACTGTAGTGCAGTGTAGTGTCATACCAGCAGTTATTCTCACATTTTATTGATAACCCAAGACACTCCTAGAGAAGTGACGAGAATTCTGGACGGATGCATGCGTTCACTCATTAAAGAACGCTGCACCTGTGACTCCATCCTATGGGGCACATGCAGGGACATAGATATAGGGGATGCAGGGGATGCAGTTGCACCCGGGCCCAGGAGCCTTAGGGGTCCTATAAGGCCTCTCTTCTCGATATAGGGAGCCTAGTACTATGAATAAAGCATTATAGTTGGGGGCCTGTTACAGGTTTTGCATTGGGGCCCAGGAGCTTCAGGTTACGCCGCTGGGCACGTGGAATATGTTTGGGTTCCCCCTTGTACAGTTCAGCCCATGTACATGTTGAATAGTGTGTCTAAATGTGGCCATATGAATTTATTTTGTCCCTGTGCAACAGTCTACAGAAATAGGAGAGCGTTTAAGGAGCTACCTGGTGCTTGTGACAAGCCGGAGTACTTATTGTCACACAAAGAGACTTCTCAACATACTGCAATTATGTAATCTTCCCTCTTCTTATGGTAATGGGGAGGTTCTGACTCTAGTCAAGCAGCCAGCTACTGAGAATTGGATGAGATCTCCAGCAATACCGGTGCATGTGTCCCTCAAGACATTCCTGTAATACATACACAGCAAGGGTTCCTTCACACGAGCGTACGTGCACCGTGAAAGATGCACTTTTGCGCACCTTTTTTGTGCATAATACTTGACTTTTTGCATTCGCAGGGCCAGTTCACAAAAGAACGGGACACCCCCTGCCTCGCCGTGATTTCCAAGGCGATTTAGCCTAATGAGTTCCAGATGTGTTCTCATTCCCGTGGGGTATTATGCATTTGTGCAGGTATTGAGTGCTCATTTCTGCACCTCCCATAGCCTTCTATGGGGTCCTTTGATGTGCGAATGCTCCAAGAAATAGAGCATGCCGTGTTTTTTCAACGCGCGAAAAGCAGTAATGAGGATGAAGCCATTGAAATCAATTGGTTCTATTCTCTGCGTATAGTGCGAGGACAATTACATTCATGCGAAGGGGCCCTTAATGGCTGTCTTAATTATGTGTCTGAAGACCAGCTTGTTGGCTGTTTCCAGAAGAGTTGCATCTTTACACTGTAAGTCCTCATTCCCATGAGCTGCGATCGATCAATTAGCGTTTTCTCGCGATTAAATGGCTGTGATTGGTTCATTGAGCGCTGGCTCTGATTGGTTCTCAAGCACTGCGGCTCAGCCAATCATAGCTAGCACATTACTGGAGACGGGGTTTTTGAACCTCCAATCCAGGAAGAGCTGACAGAAGACTTCGAACTGATGCCAGGGAAATACGAGGAGAAGTGCGGTGGATCAGACAACGGCTGTTAGGTAGTGCATTGTGTTTTTTATTTTTTTAATATATAGGGCTTATATTCGGCGTAGGGCATATATTTCAAGCCCCTCTGAAAATCTCGGCAAAAGAGTGCTACGAAATTGCACAGAACACAGATGCGATATTGCTGCAATTTTCTCGCAGCGATATTGCTGTCGCCCATGTGACAAAGGCCTTATAGTCAGGCCTGTCTCATAATCTAAACAATATGGTAGTAGATTCCTCCATTAGTGTGAGCATGGCTTGGTTAAACATGTGATTTTAAGGGTGACTACACTTTCCTGCTCTGTTCGGGAAACAAGAAAGGTGAAAAATAATAATCTTTATTTGTATAGCGCCAACATATTCCACAGCGACCGAACGGCTCTGTCTCAGGATGGAACCAAACAGCGCCGAACAGATCCCATTGACCACAATGAGGTCCGTCCGCTTTCTGCCCAGCTGCTTGGCTCTTAGGGCGCCTACCCACTGGCGTTTTTTTTCCTGCGATGCTAAATTGCGTTTTTTCTGAAGAGCAATTAGTATAGAATGTGTTCTTGTCCATTGGGGGTTTTTTTTCCGGTCCGTTGCAATTTTTCACATAGGAACTGTCAGTTGCATATGTCTCCTTATTTTTCTCTTAATGCACCCATGATTGTCAATGGAAATTAACGAAAAAGCCGCGAAAAATGCTGCATTTTTCACGCACGAAAATCGGCAACGCCAGTGGGTAGGCGCCCTTAGATGGACGTAAAAATGCTCCATGCAGCTATTTTTCTTCCAGTATTTTGAGCCGAATCTGCGGCAGAAACTCCGACCGGAGGGTCCAACGAAGATGTGAACCTTCCCCAACACAGGGCATGGTTATTCTAGGCCAGACCTTCACTCTCATGCAGCCAACAACTGCAAATCTTAATGTCTATTTACACTAGTCAGCTTTCCCAGCTTATAATAGTGACCACATCTATAGACGTTGTGATTGATACCCAAGCTTGGTGTCACTTTGCCAGACTTTACTTCAGAGCAAAGCAAATTAATGAATAATAATTTCTCCTTCCTTCTGTTTTGTCTGCCAAACTGCATTAGAAGGTTAATGCTGAAAAAGCAGCGGTCACATTGTCAGTTCTAGATGGAATTAAAGGACTAGCCCCTCTTGAGAACCCTATTTCATGGTGTTGTAAATTGCAAAACCATGCATTCACCCATAAGATGTTTACTTCCAAAATGCTCCGTTCTCCAGATCTTGTTGCTATTGATTCCTCTGTTCTCTGGTTGCTTACTGCTCATTGGGAAACTGACCACCTCGACTATGGAAAGTAATAGCAGAGGCCGGCGCACTTCTTTCATTTAGAACTGATAGTTGGGATCTCAGGAGTGCATACCTGGTGTTTGACCCGGCCAACAGCTACTGTTGTGCTCTGCTATTTCTTTCCATAGAAGAGTTGGTATGTTTCCCTGGCAATGAGCAATAAACAACCAGAGAACAGAGGAATCAACAGCTGCAATGTCTGGAGAACGGAACATTCTGGAAATTACCATCTTATGGGTGAATTATTTGTCTTGTGATTTCGAACACATTGAAATAAGCCATGAGTCTGCAAAATATATTGAAATGGAGGGCACCAAGTATGTAAACCATATATTCTACATGTACAGTGAATTTTTTTAACTATGATTTGGAGGGTTGCTTTAATTTAGGGCTTTTCTAAAGACTGGCAAAACCAAGATTACCTGAGAGGTAAGCAACAACACAGGAAATGAATTCACTGTACAGCGGTGATAGATCTTCCTATGCCATACTACAGAACCGTAAGATATGGTAAGAAACATTTCTTTATAGCATACAAAGATCCACCATCAATAAAACGTTACCTCTATATTAGGGAGCTGCAGCTACAGTAAAAAAGGCTGCCTTCACATCTGCGGTCCGGTTCCCGTTTTCCTGCTCCACTCAGCATGAAAAGGGAATCCCCTGGCTGAACCGTTCCGTCTTTTGACGGAACCGAACTACGCTGTATGTACTCCATTGGCTATAATAGGGGTCCTTTCAGTTTACGCTCAGCTGCCCCATGTTTTACCGTAAGAAAAAGTGCTACATATTTCTTATGGTATTTTGTGCCGGATGTGCGATGGAACCTCCGAGACGTGAAGGCAACCAAACACAGGTAACCTTTACAATGCCAGGATTCTGAACAGGGATTGTCTTGGACTCACACAACATTGACAGCATCCATGATGTCCATACAATGCTGGGGAGAGCAGCCATTGGGAATCTGATTTCTCTGTGTCTGGATCTCACCTGTTACCCAAATCACTCTCTCTTGTAAAGCAAGTGATTTGGATAAGGCTAGATTCACACGATCATATTTGCACACTCAATAAGGAGTGAATAGAGCCCACTGATTTCAATGGGTTTGTTCACAAGTACGCAATTCTGTCGGGCAAAAAATACACAACATGTTTTATTTTTCTGAGCATTTTTGCATGGAAATAGAGCATATGGAACTAATTACATTAATTGGCCATTTTAGTGGCCGTGGTTGCGTGTATTTTTGCTCATACAAATGCAAAAAAAGCCCCGCAATACCTGATGTGCAAATGCGCGTGTAAATGCACATACGCCTGTGTTAATCCAGCCATAGGGCTCTTTCACACAAACGGCGTTTCGATGCTGAATAGGCAGCTCAAAAAAAATTGTGTCTAAAAGAACCCATAGTTTTTGCGCAACGAAAATATCACGCTTTTCTCTCCGTGAAGATATAGGACTTGTCCTATCTTTTGACGACACAATGCCAGCAACTCCCATAGACTCCGATGGGAATGGGCCAGCAAAGTGAAGGGGAGCGGCATACTCCTGAATAGCAGCCGCGTCATGCTAGCAGCTGCCATTCGATTTAACGCTCCAATAGCCGTGATGTTTTAGCACGGCAAGCGTTAAAATGACGTCCGTCTGAAGGAGCGCTTAGGCACTTTTCATACTGGCGAAAAAATCGCAAGATTTACATACGAAAATGCAAAATTATGAAACCCATGTTTTTCAATGATTTCCTTCACTTTTGGAATGTTTTCACTCTTGCAATGTTGCGTGAAAAAAAGCGCTTGTATTATCTTTCTGCGTTTTGCTCTATTTTATCACCCGTTTCCCTATCGAGCCTTCGTCTTATCGCCTTGAAATGCACAAACTTGCGATTTTCATGCATTTTTAACATTGGAATGTCCTATCGTCTTTCTCGCGAGAAAAATCACATGCGGCAGCGATATTTTTGCTGGAAAAAGCAGCGTTGAGGCTCAGACACCTCATGAGCAAAAATTGCAATGTTTCCACGGTTTTCTCACGGCGATCGCCCGTGTGAAACTAGCCTTAGGGCGAGCACCCACTGGCGTTTTTTTACCTGCGTTTTGCGTTTTGCGTTTTTCCTGCACAGGCATAGAGATAAAGTGTGCTCATGTCCACTGGCGTTTTTAAAATCGCCCCGCCCCGCAAAATCGCATCGCAGCTGTCCTTACACTCTGGCTCCTTTTTTTAATCTAACTTCTCCCATGGTTTTCAATGATCCCGGAAAAAACGCAATGCAACGCAATTCGCACGCGCCGCGTGGCGTTTTTGCAGACAACATTACTGAAGACTGTGGAAGGGCGGGCATTCTTCACAGGTGCTGTAGGGTGTGTTGGTATAGAAACGCTATGCAACGTTTTAGGATGAGACATTCTCCGCGTTTTGCGTTAAAAAAACGCAGCGAAAAACGCGCGAAAAACGCAAACGCGTAGATGCGAAAACGCTGCGTTTTTCACGCACTACCAACGCAAACGCCAGTGGGTGCTCGCCCTTAGGGTGCATTCAGACGAGCAAAAGCAAGTTGCACCCAACATTCTCAGTTGCGACAGTACACAGACGCTACGAGTCGTGCGGGAGACCGCACATCTGCATGCTCTGTTCTTGTGTAAAGTTTACACGAAAATAGTATTGTCGCGATTCCTCCGGCCCGCAATATCGCTGCAAAAGAAAAATCGCCCATGGAAATACACACATGTGCAAATAATGGGTTTTATTTTCATGCGAGTTTTGCGTGTCCCACGATGCACAAAAAACGTACGATTCGCCCGGGTGAATTAGATATGTTTGAGTGAATGTAGTAGTTCCACCATTTATAAAGGAAGGTTCACCAGCGGTATTTCTAGACATTCCCCGATTCTTCGTTGCACCGACAGCCGTGACAATTTGGTTTTAGAAATTTTCAATCAATGCTCAAAAAAAGTAGCGAGAACATTGCTGTACGCAAGAGCGGAGTCAAAGCCGTCGGCGTGTAAGAGGTTAAACAATGACTCAGTATGAAAGAGCAATTAACATCTATTATATAAAGGTCTGGAAAGGTGTCCTGTTGGGGGCTCCTCTCTGCGCTGCTCCCCCATCCCATCATTTGCAGGGCTCTCCTGGGATGTCTGCTAGTGAATTAATAATGACAGTGTGCCTGGTTCTGGAGCTCTGTTACACTGCGCACTCCCTCCCCCTGCAGAGATTGCCGCAGCCGGAAAGGTTCCCTCATCATTTCCATGGGAACAGGCAGGAACTGAGACGCTAAGAGACATCTTGATGGGGACTGAATGAGGCCATCAAGGGCTTTCCTTAACCCATTGTTACCCTGAACTACGCTCTACAATAAACTGCCGTTTACCATAGATAATGGTTTTTGCTGCATCCTCTAATATAGAATACATATTTCTACAGATATTGATAATAATAGTATCATGTTCGTGCAAAGAAAAGTGTGCTAAATGGAAGTGCTGTAATCCATGGCAACCAAGGTATTGCGGCGTAGTCCTATTCACTTGACACTGCAATACCGGGACAAAAAGTACAGCTTGAATCCGATGTAAGCAGTAAACAAGCTGCAGCACTGGTATGAACATCGCAGCCCCTGATCTGCAGGAGTGTCGAGAGTCAGACCCCCACTGATCAATTTGCGGCATGCCCTATCTTGGAGCATGCTCTCGCATCACATCTCCCATTGTTCTCGATGGGGCCGGCGGCATCACGTGCTAGGTGCATACAGTGCGGTGCAAGGTTTCCCCATTGAAAACAATGGGAGGAACTTCGCGATTCTCCGTTGTGGCTGTCAGCCACTATGGAGGATCGCTTCTTCCCCAAAGTGATGTGAGGCGGTTTTGAAATCCCATATTGGCGCACGTGAAATCAAGTCGTGAATCACAGCCCAATATCATGCTCGCCCCGTGTGAAGTTAGCGTAAGGAAAGCCTGGATAACCCCTCCAAGGCCTTTGTCACACGAATGTATATGCGCAGTAAATAGAACCCATTGATTTCAGCGGGGTCGTTCTCATAAGCGCATTTTGCGTGCGCATTTCATTTAAGCGAAAAAATACACAAAAATGCAATGCTCTATTTTCCTGCGCATTTGTGTGTGAAAATAGCATATATTAAACTAATTAACTTAATTGCCTATTTCGATGGATAAGAGCATGCTTGCGTGTTTTCTTGCGTATGATTTGTACGTGCAAAAAGTACAATAAACCATGCACATATGCATGCAAATACTCAATGACCATTGCGCAAATGCAGGCGGAAATGTGCTTATGCCCATGGGGCACCACTCTAAGCCGTACCAGGCTACCATTTTTTTTGTATTTGTCAATCTTCTTTAATGAATATACTAGTTCACTGTCACATTCTGCACTTGCGACTATTTTCCACGACTTTCTACGAAGACATACAGAGGGCTTTTCCAGTTGGGTTTTGTATAAGTGCGGCATAAAACATATTGCGGATCTATTTTCCTCTACAAACATTGATCACAAGGCTTAGTAGCTCTAAACATATAACATGATATGGCAACACATAGAGTAGTACATTGCACATGGGACTCTATGTGCTGCCATATAGTCACCTGCCACGTGCATCAGGGAACATATCTTAGATCCAAGCTGTACGGATTCTGTAATATGGCAGCTGTAGACTGATATGGGCACAAAGAGGTTGTATTCTTGTAAGGATTGCCTCACATGGACATGTTTGCATGCGCAATATGCAGAGAATAGGACCCATTGATGTCAATAGGTTCGCTCACATTTCTGTATTTTGGTGTGAGCATTTTGGCTGCGCAAAGAAAAATAGAACATGTTCTATCCTTTTGCATATATGCGAATCAAAGGTCCCCATAAAAGTCAATGGGGGGTGCGCAAATGTAAGAAGATGCGTGAAATACTGTGTAATTCTGCTGGAAAAACACCACATCTGCTACTCATTAGACGAATTAGCCATTTCAATTGGTGTGTGTCCTCCGCTTTGCTGGCAGAAAAAGTGCAGTAAAATACGCCGACGTGCACAAAAAAGACTTGTTCATAGCACAAAAAAGGTGCGCTAAGGCGTACGTATTTGTATTACGCTAGTGTGAAGCCAGGCTTACAAATTGAGGAAATGTGCGGCATGTTCTATTGCATGCCATATTATTGGAGATATTCTCCTCCTGGAAGCATTGACGAGAAGACTAAATCCCATAAGATGAACTTGCAGGGACTCCGTGCACGATAATACAGCTTGTTTGTGCGCAATTACCATTCAGCTGTATATCTCATATGACCATGTAAAAAGTTCCAAAAAGTCCTGGCTTTGCAATGCGGAGACATATAAGTACAATTTTGATGTCACAAATTAAAGAAATGCTTGTATGGTCTTAGGTCCATTTCAGACAATTCAGGTTCTGTATTACGGCTGCAACATCCGGCCCCCACAAGGTTGTACTGAACTGGCTGTAACCCTTTGGTGATCGATCACCTGTCCAGTAAATTCACACGGGGTCTACTTAGTTCATCGTCTAGAAACTAAAAGATGATGATGAACTAAACCATAATAAACAGTAGCAGTGACATCACCCGATACACCGCAATACTTCAGCATGTGTGTAGTATAAAACCAGAGATGGTTAATACACTATCTTATTATAGGAGAACTAATCTGCTCTATCCTTGACTGTCCATGTTAATTTACCAGCTCTGTATTGAAATTAATAGTCGCCATCTGAGCGCCTGCGTGCATAGTAGGTTACTGCTGCCATGGTAAATGTGTAAGTATTAAAGACGTAGGTTTGTAAGTTCAATTCCAGCCTCAGACGCCTACACTCCCTTTGGCAAATCCCTTTATCTTCCTCTGCATCTGATTCTTACCAATAAGCCGGTGATAAAAAGCAGGTGTTTATGGGATATGATCTGCATATTCTAGTGAATCACTGCAAGACGTTCTGGTCATAAGGTAATAATATTCTGTAGTCTAATCTAATCAATATCGGTCAACCCGTTGCTTAACTGTTTAGTTGCTGCCGAAAGATACAGTCTTGCCTTTCCCTCCCACGGCGGGTTAGCACTGTCATTCACACAGATTATCTCCGGCAGGCCAGAGTTCTGCACCACTTCAGTCCATGCATTACAATCAAGGAATAAGGAGCAATGTGTCTCACACGTTATACCTTAGTGAGCTGTGACAGGACCAACAGAGCAACGTTAGCAAAGAAGCCAAAGGGAAATGATCCATGTCTGATGCAGAAAGTCTCGTAGACAAAGATAATATATTTTCCATCAGTCTTTCCGATAGTTGTGGTTGAAACAAATGGACTTCTTGAAACGCAGGAATCCCGGCCGCCCTAAAAATATACTGTAAAACAATATATGGCCATCGAGGACACAGCCAAAAACATTTCCGGAGGATCTCTATGGGAGATGAATGGTGAAGGCTGTTAAGATACATTCTTTTGGCAGCTTCACTTCTCTTCAGTTGGGTGGGGAAGTCCAAAGATGGACATTAATGTTCACATAATTCATTTGTTGTACTAATCATTAGAGGCACAATGTATATTAATACCATGCCCTGTACATGCCCCTAAAGTCAAAATATGGCGCTACAAAAGACCTATTAACTTCCAAAAATCAATATGCCTCATCTATTAAAGAACTTATTACTTGGTCTGAGAAATGTTGTCTTCCTCATGCCAGGTAAACCAATTTCCTCCCACCTGCTGTCAATTGCATAGCTGATTACAAGTGACCAGCTTTGTCCACCGTACCATTTCTTTGCGCTATCTTTCAGCTCTCAATTAGAATTTCAACTACAGTTGACAGAGTAGTAAACTGCATGCGGAAATACTGCTAGAAACTCTCTCAAGGGTGCTATACACTCTCTCATATGGGGTGACCATCATCAAGAGGGCTATAGTGACACTAGCCATCTAAACTATTGATAAAGCCTACGACGCACTAGTGTTTTTTTTATCTTTGTGTTGGACGTGAAAAAAAGGGATGACATATAAACAGCAGATGAATCCATATTATTCGATGGGGCAGCACACACTATCAAGTTTTTTCACGTAGACATGGAGTAATAAAACTCTTCACATGCGCTAATCTTATCTGTTTTGCAAACGAGACTCTCCTATTCAAGTCAATGGGGAGAGGAAAAAAATAGATGCCATCCGTGTGCGACCGAATATGGGAAGACATTTACAAACTTTTTTACGCCAGTTGTAAAAAGGTTGCACATTTTTGCACAAGCAGGTATTTGCAGAAAAGTTTACGACTTTTCTTTCTTCCTTTTGTGCCCACCCTGCCACACTTTGGAAAAGTGAGCGAGGCGTGTTGGGAGGAGGTATTGACAGATTTATGTATAACTTATGACAAAAAGTAACACAAATGAGGTAGTTGCTTTGGACTTTCCAACGGCTGCTCCATATGCCAGGTTTAAGCTCTGCCCCTTCTATGATATGTAACACATCATCACAAGGCTCCGACCCTAGAGCTATGTAGGTGGTGAAGACATGGTACCTCTAGGGAAGTGCCAACCCCTATGTGATGCACAGGTGATGTGGTCAGTAGAACAAGGCCAAGAAAGTTGTGATCCCTGTGATGAAGCCCCAATATCCAAGGGCCAAGCACACTTCCTGGGGCTATAACGTGGCTGCTGCACAGGTAAAGGTCAAGTAGACCCAGAAATGAAGAGTAGTGATCACTGCAGCTTCAGATCAAGCCAGATAACCAGTAAAAAAAACCAAAAAACCAAAAAGCGAGCTGCAGACGACCAATGAGGCCTACGGCCATAGAGCATCAATTCATGGGAGGAGAGGGATTGTCCCTTCTCATAGTGACCATCCAGAGTTGACAGATATAAACAAGTGAGTGGCAGTTGGTGGTGCAGGTGGCATGTCTGGGGATTCAGAACATTCCGGGATTCTAAGCCAGAGGGATCATGCCTTGGGAATCGTTAATAAACCCGCTACCTGCTAGACATTGCCCCTGTATCAGAAAGGTCCCTCAGGGGACAGTAAGAGGCTGTATCCTTGTGGGCGCTAGGCTTGTGTGTTGTAGTGTTGGGCACTGAAGTGTAACATTACAAGTATGATGTGCTTTCCTATGGTGCGGAAGAGTGTAAATATTGAGGCACAGTAAAAAGTTTTGTGGGGAACCAACTCTCTTGCCTCCATCTGTATACTGCCACGCCATGCATAACATTACCCCTGCATTGCATATTAAACAGTTCACATTTGGAGAAGGCACATTGTGCCACAGTCTTGGAACATGCTTAGATATAAAACAAATAGCAATAGCTCTTTCTTCAGTTTACAGGGCTAAAGCAATCACCTCAACTACTTGAATTATTTGCCAGAGCAGCACATTAAAATAGTTATATGACACAATAGGACTGCAAATTCTGAGGAAAAAGCTGTATGGGCATGAATTAAAGCGTGAACTCAAGGAGGTTGGGCTGAAGGGCATTTCTTAACATATCGACATTAACACAAATAATATAGTAAGGCGGCTCTCACATCTACGGTGGGGGTTCTGTTTTCCTGCTCCATTCAGGGAGCAGGAAAGGGGAATCCTCTTGCTGAATCGGTCCATCTTATGACCAAACAGAACATCGCCGTACGGAACCACTTGACTAAAATGATGTCCATTCGGTTTCTACTCAGCTGCCCGAAATTTTACTGGAAGAAAAAGTGCTGCATGCCACGCTAGTTCTTCCGGGATTTTGTGCCGGATCTGCAATGGAACTTCCAAATTAATGGAACTTCATGCTTGGCTGAACCCAGCCTGACATAATGTGTAAGGCTGAAAAAAGACACGTGCATCCAGTTTAGCCTATTATACTGCAATGTTGATCCAGAGGAAGGCAAAAAACTCCATGAGGTAGCACTAGGTAACACCATTATAGCATTAGTAACCATGGTTGTTTAGAGGTTTTCGGATATTGTTTTATTTTAACTGTGTCCCTTAACTGTTTTGCCAATTCTAACTGTTCTACCCCGATTTTCATTACTTAGTCCCAGATCACTGTCTACACTGTCTTCTGCTCTATCTCTCTGATTGCCCTCGTCCAAGTCCCTAGTGGAAACACTCCTCCAATTTTCAAGCCGTCTTCTTTGCAAGCACAACCGCACACTCCCCATTGAGATGCATTCCATCATTTTGGTAGAACCTGTAGCCAACAGCAAAGTTGGCCCAAATCCTTCCTTCACCCGCTGTCTTTGTGTGGCATGTGGTGCAGATAGTATTTCAGAAAATAGTACTTTGGAGGTCCTTGCCCTATGCTAACATGCTAGATCCCTGAAATTGTTTTTAAGGACCTCCCATCTACCTCTAACTTTGCTAATGGTGGTAATGTGCACCATGACCATTGGATCCTCACTGGCGAACTCAAGCATACAAAGGATATGGCAATATATGTGATAAAAAGTATGAACATGATTCATATACAGTATATCTCTGAAAGTCCTCAGAACATATGTAAGATTAAGTAGTGATCGTGCAGCTAGGCCCTTTTCTGTACTTTCTATCAATAGTCCCATTGAAGAACCTTATAGTCTGCCTCTCCACAGTCTGAAATGCAGTTTACAGACAGCAATACAATGATTTCACTCAGGTACCACTTAAACATAACGAAGAGTATTGGTTTGCAGTCCTTGTAAAATAATTTTTAAGTCCCCGATAATGTGTATTCAAAAATGAATTGCTAGGCTAAATTCACACCCAGTGTTTTGCAGATTTTTTGTGGTGTTTTTGTTGGTGTTTTTAATGGGATTTTTAGGTCAATTTTACTTTAAAGGCTATAACGAAGTATCAAATAGTTTACACTGCAGGTCAAAAGTTTTAGAACACCTCAATTTTTCCAATTTTCATTTTTCTTTACACAGTTTAATGTCTCAAATGTACTTTGAAATGAAAGCATAGAAGAAATAAATAAGGTAATGAATTGACTTTGTTTCACAACATTAAATCTAGATTTGTAACTATTCCAAGTAGCCCCCTCTAGCTGATATAACAGCTTTGCACAATCAATGTATTCTTTCTACAATTACATTCATATATTGTTTAGAAATTTCCTCCCAACATAGTTGCAGAAGTTCCCACAAATGTGCTGCACTTGTATATTGCATTGCTTTCACCCTTCTGTTCTCTTCATTCCAAACAAGCTCAATGGGGTTTAATTCTGGAGACTATGCAGGCCTCTCCATTCTTTAAGGGCTCATGCCAACGGCCATGTTGGATTCCGCCTGCGAAATCTCGCAGCGGAATCAGACCCGGCACCCCCCAGAGACCCTACCCTCACATGCCCGGATCAAGCCGGCCCGCATGACGCACCAGCGCTGGGTGGTTATGTGGATTCTCATGGTACTTCTGCAGTGCTCACAGCGGAAAAATCGCGGGATGGACAGCTTACATTGACTGCAATAAAAGACATCTGCACGATTTGCCGCATAGAATAGAATATGCTGTGATTCTCACTCGTGAGCGAACAATCACAATTGATTTCCGCTCGTGGGTATGGGAGAATTGTTTACCGCAACATGTTTATGGATGAATATTTCTGCAGAATTCATGGGGGGTGTCTGACCGCGAGTTCCGCAGCGATAATCTGTTCGTGGGGATTAGCCCTAAAGCCTGTGGGCTTCTTGTTTTGATATAACTTAGAAGTATGTTTTGGTTCATTACATTACTGCAATAAGAATCCTGACCAAGTAGGCAAACAGCAGAGAGTATTGCATGGCATATCAAAGCCCTTTATGTCCAGTGTGCCCTGTGAAAGTTGCCAACTCTGGATCCAGCAAAAGAGCTCCAGCCCATCACACTTCCTTGTCCATGTTTGACAGTTGGTGTCACACACTCTTGAGCCATCCTTTATCTACTTGATGGCCTACCAAAACTATGCGTAATATACCAATGGTGTGAAAAACATGGGGACACTGTGCATATCTGCTCCGGGTCCATGCAACCTGTTGGTGCAGCATGAACCCGGTGTTCCGTTTAAGCAGTTCCTTTGATGAGAGATATCAATATCGTGTGCACCTGGCTTCTCTGTAAGGAACACTAAGTGCGGCCTCACACAGGTGTAAGCGCATATAGGCTCACTATCGCGAGACACATAAACACTATGTAGGGACAACGATCGGGGGCTATAGCGTCGGTATCGTCGCTTTATAATGTAATTTTTTGCCCTGCCAAGACCGCTGGTCCCGGTAGCGCCATGTTTGAGTGGACGGGGCAGCCTACTTAGTAAGTTGGTTAGTTGACTCGGTAGGCAGGTTAGCTGACTCAGTCTTCTCAGGTGTTATCGTTTATGCCATCAAATTTGCGCAGTTCACGGCGCGATTTGGGGCAGATGGGGGCCTTCAGTGCACAATAGTGCACCAAAATAGAGCATGTTGCGTGATCTTCCCCATTCTCTAAATGCACGGAAAAAAAAATCACATGTGAAGAAATCCATTTAATTCAATGGTTCTATTTGCTGTACATTCAGCGTGCAGATTTTGCGGCCACAAATGCTCACGCAAATGCGCCTGTGTGAGACTGCCCTTAGGGTGCTTTAAATGGAAAGATTATCTTAAAAAAAAATGGTTAGTTTCAAACGTGAGCCAAAGACTGAATGATGAATGAGAAATGTTCACTTTTTGTTCATTCATTTTATGCAGACATAAAACCATCGTTGGCTCGTTCACTCATTGGTCAGTTTAAACAATGCTCGTTAAGTCCTTCTCCTTCGCTTATACAGCAAATGTAAAAGATTGAACAATACTGAATAATGCTCCTTTGAATGAGCCAATGATGTATCTGCCTGTCTAAACAGGCTGCATGAGAGCGAATAAGTAAGTGATGACATCACCGCTCGTTCAAACGAGAATCGGCTCATCTAAAAGGACCCTAAGTTCAGCTACAGTGATGTCATCTGTCTCAAACTTAGTTTTGTGTTTTGGTTACAACTCCAAGTAGTAGCATATATGAAAAAAGAAATAATCCAGCTCTCAGTGATAGAATGGGACCAAGATACCATGAGTTGCAGTTATAGAATCGATGTAAGTGAGGACTTGCTCCGCTTTAGGGTGCAATACCTATCCCACTGCTTACGTACTTGTTACCTAACCTGCCACTTGGCCTGGTTGTCGTACTCGAGAATGAAATTGTGTTTCCCATTACATTAGGATAGTAAATACCCCAACCTGTCCTCAGCTAGATTCGTCATTGCTATTTGCTAACATTGATAGCAATACATTCTTAAGGCTGTGTGACATATATTGATATCCTACAGGCAGCAACTATGTCATGTGATCATCTGATTTTGGTTAGATTTAAACTGACAGCCAAGGACATCTGTGTGCCCTAGAATTCAATTAATTTCAGTCCCCGTGAGCAGAAACTCTATCCATAAGAATATATACACATGTGACCTTTTCAGTGCGTTTTTGCCATGTTTTTTGGGGGGGAATTTACAATATGTTAAGGTTCCAAACATATCATGATTGCTACACTAATCACAGCACCTTATCATCCATAATATATTCCTATGGGGTTCCATTAATTTCTTTAAATGGAATGCAATTTTTGCTTTCATAGGGTCCTTGAAATGTAATAATTTTATTTTATTTTCATACTCATGGCAGGTTGAGTATAAAATTGCAGAAATCACATGTAAAGTGAGGAAACACAGATATTAGAAAAATCTTTCTGACAGTGAGGGTGATCAATGAGTGGAACAGGTTACCACGGGAGGTGGTGAGTTCTCCTTCAATGGACGTCTTCAAACAAAGGCTGGACAAATATTTGTCTGGGATGATTTAGTGAATCCTGCACTGAGCAGGGGGTTGGACCAGATGACCCTGGAGGTCACTTCCAACTCTACCATTCTATGTAATGTTAAAATCACAAATGCACTCTCCTTTTTGATGCAATCTCAGATGACACTGCACTGCATCACCTTGCCTATAGGTAAAGTCCCCTGGTGCAAGCACACAGTCATGACTGACTTGTAGGGTGACATCACATCGTGACGTCTTCTTGGCAGACTGTTTTTGTGGGGTGGTTAGCCATTGCCTTCCTTAGTCATCTTTTACCGACCTCGGAAGGATGGAAGGCTGAGTTAACCTTGATCTGGCTACCTGAACTACACAATTGAACTCGAAACCTTCAGGTTGTGAGTGAGAGCTTAAGACTGCATTTCTGCTGCCCTAACAATCTGCGCCACACAAGACTAGGAGGTCTTTTCCCAAAAAGTGCTCTAAACCATGTTTAAACTAACATCGCACTAAAAGAGTTACATAGTAGTGTTTATATTGAATCAGGGGAGTAGCTATAGGGGATGCAGAGGTAGCAGTCGCTACCGGGCCCTCTATCATATAAGAAAGCACCAGTATTATAAATGATTGGGGGTCATGTTACAGATTTAGCATTGGGCCCCCCTACATTTATCCTCTTCCTAATCTTTTAAGATTCTAGCAAGGTCCCCGCCCGATAGTGTTGCATCAATGGGCTTCTTAAGAGACCCAATGATGCAGTGGAAAGTTGTTGAAAGTTCCCACACTGAACGCTTCCATCCGGGCGCGCAAGCTTCTGTATTGAACTGTATAGATGTGGTCATAGATCTTGTAGTAGACACATATTTCTGCATATCCATTCCCCTCCTCCCTATTGCCTTTAACTTGCAAAATCACTTGGCTCTTCCTTCTCCTGACTCACTGCCCTTGACATGACAGCAATGCAGCGTAAGGAGCTCAGCTCACCACAAGCACGTCGCAGGTCAATCTACCAAGAGAGCCATTCAGCATTTGTTCATGACGTCCTACATATGCTGCACATTCAAACTTCCCTTCCTTCACAATATGTGAGAGCCCACACGCTAGCAGAATGCAATGAGCTGGCTTCAAAAAAAATCATTTACATTTCCACCCTGCTGACATCAAAGGCAAAGGGAAACCTGTTGGTTTAGATTTCATATATTCAAGGTATTCCATGATATTTCCAGCACCAGTGTCCTGTGCCCCGATGTAAAATACCTCTATGTGATATCAAGCAATGCATTAACCAATCAGTGCATCTTTACTGAAGAATCAGAGCCTGTATGGTCACTTGTCGAAAGCCAGCATAGAAGCTCCATTGACAGATTATTTTACATCTGCTTTGCTTGGAAAGATGGAACGGAAGATGTACATTTGGTAACGAAAAAGCTGTGGAGCATCAGATACGCTCATGGAGCTAACTGTACCGAACATTTACCAAATGGATCTAAATTTGTAGGGCAAAGATAAAATTTTCTTTGTGATTGAGGTTGTGTAGACTGCTGTAAATGTAAGATTATACAATGCAAGTCATGTTATATATTCAATACAAAAGTCCCCATTGCTAGGCCCAAAAACCTTAAATCTTCATCTATATCTGAGATTGATCCTAATGTCAATCAGGATGAGTGGACAATTATATTCTGCCATCCCAGCTTGTGTGTGGTTGTGTCTTTACCAAGCCAAAGCCTAACAGTATTGGATGTAACATGCTCTATTTTTTGGCACTCACGGAATCAGAAACAGTTTAGAACCTTCTGTCAAAACAACTGACATGATTTCATGGATAATGTACTTGTATAATAAGACATTCTGTCATAAAAGACATCCTGCTATGTAGTGAGATGTTGTTCTTCACCATCAGTACCAACAGCGGAGATTAGCGAGTGAGGATATAACAAGTTGGTGTGTCCTCACTAGAGATGAGCGAGTATACATTACTCGAGCGAGTAGTGCCTTAGCCTAATATCTCCCCGCTCGTCTCTAAAGATTCGGGGGCCGGCGGGGGAGAGCGGGGAGGAACGGAGGGGAGATCTCTCTCTCCCTCTCTCCCCCCCCCCCGCTCCCCGCCGCAACTCACCTGTCACCGGCGCCGTCCCCCGAATCTTTAGAGACGAGCGGGGAGATACTCGGCTAAGGCACTACTCGCTCGAGTAATGTGCCTTAGCGAGTATACTCGCTCATCTCTAGTCCTCACTAAACATTAATCAGGTTGCATTTCATTGTTTTGTACTCTAGTTTAGCGTCAGTTCTACATTTCCTGGCTCAACTTTCTCTTTTTTGAACTTCTGTACATCTGTACTCTACTCAAGAGTTTCATTCCGAGGTTGATTAATTTTATGATTTTTTTAAATTAATTCCGTGTCCTATTATTCTACAATTCCTTACACCCATCCAATATCTAGAACTAGTTGGAATTTTGGAAAATCGGTCAGTTTATTTTAACTACCTAAGGGCTCTTTCACATGGGCATCTGCGTTTTTACGTTTGCCCGCTGGTGACATAAAAATGCGTTAACGGGCGCGCACAAAGCTAAAGTTTGTGCGCCTGTTCAGATGGCCTAAGCCCGGCGTATATATACAGAGCCTGCAATGCTATCGGGCCGGGGAAGACAGTTTAGCGCTGCTAAACTGTCTCCCCCTTCCCTACCCAGCTCTTGGCAATGGGAGGAGGCAGGACAGGGTGAGAGCTAGTTTGCTAAGCTCCTGCCCCCTCTCTGCCCCTTGTCGGCAGCCAGCAATGGGAGGGAGCGGGAGCTTGGCAACTAGCCCCTCCCTCTCCCATTGCAAACAGCTGGCAAGGGGCGGAGAGGAGGAAAGAAGGGGGAGGGAGTTTAGCAGTCACACTGCTAAACTCCCTCCCACCTCCCTTCTCCAGCAGCTGTCATAGACTCCCATAGGAGGCTATGCAGCAGCCAATGTATTCCGGCCAGGAAGATAGTTCCAGGACTATCTTTCCTGCTCGGTGTAAAAGTGCCTGGTGTTATATTGGCCGGCCGGGTGCTTTTACGCCTGGGAATACGCCCATCTGAACTGATGCATTGGAATCCAATGCATCAGATGGTAGCGTTTGTGAAAATGGCGGCCAAAATACACTTGTGGGAAAGAGCCCTAAGGCACGTGCTATACCTGGTGCCTTATGCTCCATTTGCATGGCCATACCAATTGGATATAGAGGGAATAGTAATGCTGATTAGTAATTTCCAAGTTTAGACTAAAGTTGGGCTGCGACTTATTAAAAATTCTGAATAGTAACCAACATACAGTAAGTTGGCATGGTTATGGTCTCAAGATTAAGCTCACAACATACCATCAAAACAGGGCTAGAGTTGGCAGCAAGCTTTGTCCACGGGCTACTGGACTAGTGGGCCCACCTTGATCTGGGCTTCCATACTCCACTCTTGCCAAGTTGAGGATGATGTAAATAGGAGGGCCATTATTACTGTATTCCAAAGGACCCATAAAACCCGATGCAGGCTCTTTCTATGCCGTTAGCAATACAGTAACCTGGCATTATTGTTCATCATTATGTTTATCTAAAATGCTGCAGAATTTGCTGGCGCTTTGGAGATAAAGATCATTACTGAAAATTAGGCTATACCCTTGGAAATAGCATTTAATGATGCTGAAAATTATAATCAGAGAGTATTAACGTAAAGAGCAATTATAAAAATGTATTTATGTTATTGAAGCAAACACCGTGAAAAGGAATACCAAGTAAAAACACAACTCATGTAGTTGTATCTGGAAATGTTTCCACAACCGCAGGTGTGTATGCCTGAAAAGGTAACTAAGCTGTACCTTTTTTTCCCATAAAGCAATAGTGAATGGGATGATAAGAAGTTTTGTTATATTACCTACAGTATTACAGATTATCACACTCCTCTTTTCCTTCCTCTGCTTCTTGCACTAATCAATACTCAGGAGTCATTATACTGAGAAATCAGGCTACAGCAGTTGCCAGTAGAAGTCTATAGAGAGCGGAGGGGTAGGAGGAGGAGGGAGTAGATGCAGAGAAGGCAAACAGAGATAGAGCTTCAGCTCTTAGTTTTTTCTCTAACCCCAGTGCTGGGTTTATAGCTAGACTGCTCAGTACTACTGTACAAGTCCTCCATGCTGTTGCTGCTTCTGAGGGGGCACTAGAGCGAAATAGGATCTCTTCTTCTCTATTTGCAGTGTATGGGGGGACATTATAGCAACTAGTCTACATCCATCAGCTCAGAGAAAACTGAAAATTAGATGTGGAGCTTGAAAAAGGTAAAATTGGTGTTGCATTCATAACCAGAAATAGTAAGACTCCTCATATACACATAGGATAGCTTATTCTAAAAAGTCATCTGACAGTTTAGTGTTGCTTAATGTGATGAGTAAAGCATGCGTAAAGCATCACTTGTCCTGTACTGCCAATGTCATGTCTTAACCCTTTACCAATATCTGACGTACATATACGGTGGAAGTCAAGTGGTATAATATGAAGCAGGCTTACGACTCAGCACAAGTTCCATACATTGTGGATGCCAGTTATGAAACACAGCATACACCCAACCGCAGCAACCAGAATTTCAGATAACCACAATCCCAATGGTTTGATGTTTTAAATGCCACATGGTCAGAGGAAGGGGGCTCCCTTTATCCCCCAAAGACTACCCCACATCACACTTGCGGAATGCTATTAAGTTGTAATGGCAGCCAGAAGCCTATGAAAGGCCTTTGAGCCTACCATTCTAATGCTTTTATTACACCCTTCCTATGGCAGGATATAACAGAATGACAGCTACAGACCAATATACTGCAATAAAGAAATACTGCAGTGGATTGTAGAAGTAATCGAAAGATTGTATGTTCAAGTCTCACGGGGAATATAAAAAACATAAACAAAAAGTCCAATTTAAAAAAATTTGAAATGTATGTAAAAGAATATAAAAAATTTTAAAAAACCTTATTCCCCTGTTTGTATAAAACATAACCAATAGCAAAAAAATGGGTATCATAACATTTGAAAAGGTCTGATGTAATAACTTTATTATCCTGCACAGTGAATGCTATATGCCAACAACACTACCATACAAAAACGGAATAAAAAATCATCAAAATGTTATGTGCACCCCAAAAGGATATGAATTTAAAAGACTACAGCTCGCCCTACAAAAACACAAGCCCTCACACAGCTGCAGTGATCCCTATACTTCTGTATGGGCGTGTATGAAACCTCTGTCCATACACAATGCATTAAGCAGAGCGGGGAATTAAAAAAAAAAAGAGACAGTGTCACACGGCTCGTGACCGCGTGCACGAGATACACGGGCATGTGCAGTACGCTCGCTGCCATACGCGGTCTCTGCTGGCTCCCATAGAGCGGTGAAACACTGCGAGACACCTGTAGCACTTTACAGATACAGCTGTGTGAATGAGCCCTAAAATTATTAAGGCCGGCTTCATACGAGTATAGTTGCACATGCCTGAGCGCTGCATTTTTGCGAAATCAACAATGCTTTTCCCTACAACATACCGATGGAGCATCAGGGCCATTTGTATGGATCTTTACTTGCAGTTAATCTGAAAATGCCGGCAGCTACAGAGACAAGGTACGGCAAACATACCAAACAACTAGATAAACCATATAAACATTCAGACCAAGTTACTGCTGTAGAATATGGAGATGTTCCAGTTACAATATTTCATTTTTATATTTTCTTATAAGTACATTATTAACAGCAACTGTAAAATATGAGGTGAAGCACATTTAGACCACATCTAACTGATCTACCAACCAGGAGGAAACTTATTATATCAAACAAAGTTTCTGAATGCCTAACATATAGCATAACATTGTAATATATCAGTTAGCATATCACTGGGCTGGAAGAAGGTGTAACATGGATAAAAAGTGTATTAAAGAGATAGCTATGCTTTCTAGTACAGGTGGGTGTATGGAATCTCCCCAACCCCAGCATACAGTATAGTATACAAATTACTATAGGCTGAGGAGCTATGGTCCCCTGGTGCAAGCACCAAGTCATGACCGACTCCTAGGGTGACGTCACAACATGACGTTTACTTGGCAGACTGTTTTTGCGGGGTGGTTTGCCATTGCCTTCCCCAGTCATCTTTACCCCCCAGCAAGGATGGAAGGCTGAGTCACCCTTGAGCCGGCTACCTGAACCATGCGGTCAAACCGAAAATATCACTATAGGGCAAAATCATCAAACAAGAGCACGTGATGCGCGCTAACTCACTGGAAACAGTACTGATGCTTGGCAAGGTCAGTGGAAAGAGAAGATCAGGACAGCAAAGAACCAGATGGATAGATACAATCAAGGCCACCACCAACATGTCAAGAAGCTGTGAAAGACAGAAATGCGTAGAGAACATTGATCTATGGAGTGATCGAGGGTCAGGTGCGACTGAACGGATAATCATCATCAAGGAGCTACATTTAAGTAGACAGGTGTCAGGCATTAGCAGAGGGCCTGAGAAAACATGTACCTTGCTGCTGTCAAGGCGGTGGAGAGGTGATTTATGTGTTAGCGGGTCAAACCAGTAAATGTAAATTACGCTACCAGCGGGGTTGTTGATCCGGTTCTTGTAGTTAGGTGGGAACTTTCAAAACATTGATCCAGGGATTATTCTGAGTGCCATTATGGGGTCTGGAAGGAATCCCCCCCCCCCCCCCCACATGGGCTAAATTGGCTTCTGCTTCATTGGAATTTTTTGTCTTCCTTTGATCAACCAGGAGGGGGGGGGGGGGTGGAAACAAGCTGAACTAGAAGGACATTGTCTCCTTTGTCACCTAACATATTATGTTACTATGTGTAAAATATGCTGTGATGGGACAATAAGGCACTGGGTAATGATGTATACTATATGGACAAAAGTATTTGGACACTGCAGAAAATCAGCAAATATGCAAATACTGAGTTTGCAGAACAGTATGCTGGGAAGGACATGCGTAAAACAAAAAGCTGCTCATTTTGTAATAACCATTCATCCGATCGAGCGCCTGCTGGGACGAACTGGAGCGACGGGTATGACACCGCCACCCACTCCCATCCTCACAACAATCTCTTTTTACAGCCCTGCAGGAGGAATGGCGAGCTATTCCTGCCCAGACTTACAGAGAACTTGTGGAAAGTATGCCTCGATGTGCTGCTGCTATAATACAAGCAAAAGGAGGGTCGAGACAGTACTAAATAGGATAATAAAGCACTTGTTCTGAAAGACATGCAGTGTCCAAACACTTTTGTCCATATAGTGTATATTAGATGGAAGGCACCTATTGTGTAATGCTGAGCACCTACAGAAGTATAGTATGGAGTACTACAATGAAGATAATTAGTTACAAGGGAGTCGAAGTACATTGTCAAAGTGTGAATTTCCATTAAAACTTGTAATATTTACGTACTCGAACCCTTCTATGCAGTGAAAGAATGCAAAAAGTTCCTTTCAGTTAGTAAAGTTTTTATTTTCGATAGAAAGGGCTGCCTCCGTCTGTCACCGCCGCGTCTGGAGACCTGGCTCTGCTACACTAATTTATCATACTGTAAGCATTTATCTGAAATGTTGCCAGAAATAGGAACAAGGGGGGTGAGAGCAGCGCTCATATCATAAATACCTTGAAGGATGTCCTCTGAGTTGTCCTCTTGTATCAGGTCAGTTAGCCTTCTATAAAACTATGTATGAGTTATAGATAGATAGGCAGCGTGGGAGCCAATAATGACCCTGCCGATAGGACTTGTCACAGAGGTTCCATACAACCTGAATACCATAAACACTTCGATTACATTAGTTAACAAAAACATGTTTTTCTTATTCCCTGTAATTTAACACTAGTTTTGTGTTGCCTAGGTCACATGTAATTGGTAATGTGCATTTATTAAGTTATAACTTTAGTTTTGTGTCAACTAAGCCGTAATATAGCTGGCCCTATATTCTATGCATCCTATAACCGCACATGTCACACCCAATCAGGGCAGATTGCATAAAACAGCTCAGCTGTCATTCAGTAGCTGAGCTCTGGCTCTGATTGGTCATAGTGCTCAGCCAATCAGAGCAGCGCTTTCTGGAGGTGGGGATGTTTCAATCCCTGGCCACCAGAATACAAATGAAGAGTGATGGGGGTAGGGAGAAGAGCCAGTCAGCGTTTCTAAGTGAGTTAATTTTTATTTATTTCAATTATTTTTATTATTTATTATTTTTTAACAGCTAGGGATGATTTTCGGGGTAGAGCTTATATTTCAAGCCACCCCCACTCCCCGAAAATCATCGCTGCAGGGGTTGCCTTCACCCCATTGCTTTCAATGGGGTGGCAGTATCGTCGGCCCCATTAAAAGCAATGGGATAGCATCGCAGTCCTCTGCCACAGCTGTGGCAGGGGATTCTTTCATGCCCGCTGCAGTGCTGTCACAGTGTCACAGTGTTCAGTGATGAGGGAACCCTCCGCGGGGATTAACGGACATCACATGATGGTTTTATACGCAGCACGGACCTTACCAGCGCGCATTATAGGCAAGCATGTCCTATCTTTTGCAGGTGCGGGTATTTTGCGCCTCTAAAAGACAGACATGTGAACACTGCATAGGAAACCAATAGTTCTAATATACGCAATTTGTTTTTGCACACATAGACACGCAAACAAAAAGAATCGCTCATCTGACCGCGGCCTGAGGTTGCAAGTGTATAGTTATATCCTTCTGAGGTTATGGGAAAGCCAATGCAGTTACTATGAAACACGATTCCATTTGGGCTTCAGCGGGTTTCCATTGCTACTAGGTGACATCACTAGCTACTCACGTGCAGTAGGAACGCAGTGAACTAGCTTGATTTGCGCACGTATCTACACTTTGTATTCTATGTTTTGTGCATGCAGGCTTGTTCATATCTGTGCGCCCATCACCCCCCTACCCTGATTTAAAAGGCTATTTACTGATTTCAGTGGGTTCATTCACATTTACTTTTCTTGGGCAGACAAAAATCCAGAACATGCTCTATTTTGTGCACAAATGCGCACGTAATACGCACGGGGATATGCGTAAAACAGCGCAAAACCGTGCGGGAAAAGAACACATCTGGACCTTATTAGGCTAAGTGGTCTTTTAAATCAGAACGGGGGGGGGGGGGGGGGGGGGACAGGCACTGTGTGCAAAACCAGTAGAGTACAATGACACATGCGCAAAAGCGCCTTGTTCACGGTACAAACGCGTTACAAAAAGAAATACGCCTGTGTGAAGGAGCCCATATATAAGATAAGAGCTATAGATGTAGGTGTGTTACTTGCTAGAGGACAAGCGTGCAGGGATTGTCACTTTATGGGTTCACCTCCCTATCAGTCTCCCTGGAAAAGACATTTAGTGTAAATAGATGGACGTGTTTTAGTCCCGTTACGCGGGCGTGAAAATCACATCCGCGTAACGGGACAAAAGCAAACCATTGATTTCAATCACCATTCTCCCTCAATAATAGTATGCGCAAGAAGAGATAGGACTTGCCCTTTCCCTATATACCACATGCAAGTGGCTTGAAAAAGGGGCACAGAACACCCCGAAACGTGTTGCTGCTTTTATCATCTTTGTGTATATACTGCCTTTTACTGTAAATAAATTGCTTGGATGAAGACTGCCTGCCAACACCTTCCTTCCCTACATGGCTAACCTGGATTTGAGGGGGAGTTGGCTGTGGTCTAGACCCCCTCAGTGAAGTAGGTCCTACTCTTCTCTACTTATCCTCATTGTATTTAAGTAGTGCAAGGAACGTTTTATTTGGTTTGTCTAGACTTTGACCCTACTGAATACTACAGGACTTACCTCTGGCTTTCATTTTGCAAACTTTTTTCAAAGTTTGAATAGTCCGGGGAAAAAAACCCTGGTTCATGCGCCGTAGCGGCGAGCGTATATGCCCCCATGTGCTTGTGCTCTAATGGCTGTAGTTTGCAGCTTTTCTGGATCTGCGGCATCCTAAAGATACAACTTCATTGCATAAATTTGTGTTTCAGAGCATGTATGAGTCAGAATATGTTCCTCACAACGCGAGAATGTGCCCGCGCATTTTATATATATATATATACATATATAATGTCTGACTGTAATACCCTGCAGACTTCTGTGTGTACTGCATTCCCATCAGGAGCGCCTACACTGACCAGAAGCAGCTTATCTCCAGGAATAGTGAGATCATGCCATTGTGGGAAGACAGACACTTCCACCTGTACTTGCCTGCAATCCTTGAGGCATAAGAGCTCTGAGTCATTCCATTGCTGCGGCTACATTCCCAGCATGTTTTCCCTGGACTGTTCAGCTGATAATGGGAGTGTGAAGCTGGTGGGATGTATTACCTCACTTTAAGTTATAGTCATGCATCAAGTATGCAGGATGTCGGAGGAGGTCTACAGGAAAAGGTAGACATCTCTTTCACTGCCGCACAGTGGAGTTCAGCATATATACAGGATCTGTCTGCTATTGCTGAAAAATCAAGATCGTTATAAAACATACCGTATATGCATCAAATCATGGCCTGAAATAAGGCCCAATGTCCACGGGCGGATCTGATTTGCGAGATCCGCGAATCAAGCCGCCCGTAGGGATACATGGGTGTCCGCAAATAAAATAAAACATGCGGGTTTGATTTGCGGACCTTCTGGTCTGGAAAAAAAATTGCAGCATGCGCCATTTCAATGCGGATCTCAGACGGCTCAATAGAAGCCGTCCGATCCGCGGCCCATCTACAATTGACATTGCAGACAGGCCACCGATACTGCAGGAAAGCAGGAGTTTAAAAAGCCCCAAAAACTCCACTGTGCATGTGCAGCGGCATGCAGGCCGGTGCTTCCACGCACATACGCTGTGAAGAAAAAGTAGACCCACACAGGACCCGGACAGGTATTGCAGTGTCCCCGGCCGCGGGTAGGGTCTGATTCCGCTGCGGGCTCCCGCATGTGGAATCCGATCTGCCCCTGGACATGAGGCCTAAGGCCTCCTGTCCACAGTCGATATTTCATTGCACTATCCGCGGCTATAATCCACACACGGGTAACGCATGAAACGCTTTCCATTGGATAACTATGAAAAGCACAGCCCGATGTACACTAGTGGAAATCTGCAGCAATTTTCCGCTCATGTATAAAAGTCATGGCATGCCTCGATTTTCCGCGATGAACCTATTATAATGATAGGTTCATCACAGAAAATCCCAGTGACTTTAGCGTTCTCCTGTGGCCCTCCCGCGGCGGAAATCCATGGCATTAAAACGCAATGCCCGTGGACAGGCGGCCGAAGTTGTTAAGTAATAGTAATTAGGGGGCTGTTCCACATCCAGGGTGCCTAAAATGTTGAATAACCAGATCATCTGTGCACGTACCTTCTAACTTTACACGGAAGGAAAGAGGGACAGAGAGTTTTTCTATGCCCCGCCCCAATCAGTCTCCGCCCCTGGCCATGCCAAATCTATCAGGAGGAGGTGCTTTTAGGGGTGAGACTCAAAATTTTAATAACACATTGCCTGCCTGGGTGAACAATAAGGATTTGAAATGTAGCACACCACAGAAAATTATCCCTAAACTAATAGCCCAATAAAACAATTACAATACTCAAAATATATATTATTGTAATCAATAATAGTAAAACAGTTTGTTACATAAATACAGGACCAGAACCAAGCTCAGTATATGAATACAGCACTAGAACCAAGCTCAGTAGATAAATACAGTATCGAAACCAAGCTCAGTAGATAAATACAGTATCGGAACCAAGCTCAGTAGATAAATACAGCACCAGAACCAAGCTCATTATATGAATACAGCACCAGAACCAAGCTCAGTATATAAATACAGCACTAGAACCAAGCTCAGTAGATAAATACAGTATCAGAACCAAGCTCAGTAGATAAATACAGCACTAGAACCAAGCTTAGTAGATAAATACAACACCAGAACCAAGCTCAGTAGATAAATACAGCACCGGAACCAGGCTCAGTAGATAAATACAGTATCGGAACCAAGCTCAGTAGATAAATATAGCACCAGAACCAAGCTCAGTATATAAATACAGCACTAGAACCAAGCTCAGTAGATAAATACAGTACCAGAATCAAACTCGGTAGATAAATACAGCCCCGGAACCAAACTCAGTAGATAAGTACAGCACCAGGACCAAGCTCGGTAGATAAATACAGCACCAGAACCAAGCTCGGTAGATAAATACAGCACCAGAACCAAACTCAGTAGATATATACAGCACCAGGACCAAGATCAATAAAGGGATAAATTATAAAGTCAAGTCAGCCCCTGCTATTTAAATTTGTACTTCCTAGTACAACTTGTATGATGGGAGTTGTCAGATCGCAAACAAAAATGCTACTACCCATCATCACTTTACAGACTGTACAGTGACTACAGGGCCGATCAGAGGCAGCCAGTGACGGAATAAACAATGACATTGTGACTCACACGTGACGTCATCTTTAATTAGTAATGTGGTTTTCTTCTCCATCCAGTCCAGATTGACGTGATAGCTTTTCTCGGTCACAACTTGTCTCTTCAGAAGTTGCCACATAGATGACTTTGGCCCTTTGCCTTTTCATATCCATAATCCCTATATTAAGATAAACTTTTAATAGTGCCACACAAGGTTTACCCTAAATACTGATGGTGCAGCTCACAGCACCCCCTGAGTAATAAATCACAAGCCGCACTGTCCCCCCGTAGTAAATAAGAATCCACTCTGTCCCCTTGTAGTATTAAATAGCTGTATCCCCCTGTATTAACAAATAGTCATGCAGTCCCCTTATAGGAATTTATAGCCATAATTTCCTTTGTTGTAATAAATATCCATACTGCCCCTTGTAGAAATTTATACCATATTGCCCCCTGTAGTAATAAATAGCCATAATTTCCCCTGCAGTAACGTATAGCCACAATGTCCCCAGTATTGATAAATAGCCATACTGTCCCCTTTAGGAATATATAGCAAAACTCCCACCCATTATAATAAATAGCCATAATGTCCCATGTAATAATAACAAGCCATACTGCTCCTCTGTAGTAATAAATAGCTATAATGTCCCCTTTAAGGACAATATAGCCATACTGCCCCCTATAATAATAAATAGCCATAATGCCACCTGTTGTAATAAAGCTATAATGTTCCCTTTAAACATTATATATATAGTCATAATGTACTCCTGTAGGAAAAAATAGCCATAACATTCCCCATATTAAATAATAAAGTCACTCACCTTCCCCACGGTCCCACGGCACCTTCTGTGACCTCCTGGCCTCCTCTGGTCAACATTCTGCGGAACGACAGAGGTGACTCAATGACATTATCACTCACCTGCGTCGTACAGAGAGCGGCAGAGCCGAGAGCCCTGTGTGGCTTCCAGCAACGGTGCTATTGGCAAACAGCGTCCAGCATGATTAAGGATCACGATTGGCGCTGGAAGATGTGGCAAGAAGGGCCATCCAGGACTAACAGCAGACCTAGTTGGGAGGTGTGCATTGCGTGACATCTGTTATGATTAGTTTTCCCTAGGGTGGTGCTGCAGACAAACTGAACACTTGCTGCCAGGTTCCTTCAGATTAAAGCCCCTTTCATATGGGCTACAAAGTCGCACGATTTTCCCGCGAAGTGACAGCGCTATAAAACGCATGTTTGTGAAACCCATGCTTTCCAATGGGTTCCTTCACATTAGTGTATACACAGAGAATAGAACCCAGTGCTTTCAATGGGCTTATTCTCATTAATCTTTTTTGCGCGCAAAACATACGCAACATTCTCTATATTTCTGTGCAGTTGTGCACCAAAGGTCCCCATAGAACTCAATATACACATAAATACGCAATACGCTGCGCAAATCCCCCTGGAAAATGAACACATCTGGAAATCAGGAGGCTTAAATAGCGTTTAAAATCACGCACCCATGTGAATAGGCCCTACAAGTGCAAAGAGTACAGTAATATGCACCAAAAGCGCATTGCTCACAACGCCAGTGTTTTGCGCATATGCTCATGTGAAGAGACCCTTATGTACAGATGTGATTAGATGATTCATTTCACCCCCAAATTTTGTTTCCATCTAGTATTCCTAGAATTCAATGCATTCAAACAAGTTATGGGCCATTTACACGGGACGATTAGCGCTCACAGGCTTATACTGATGACATATAGTCAGCATAAAAACCATCTCTGGATCGCAGGCTGGCCGTTCAGTATAAACTCTCCCCGCTTCACATAGAAAGTGAAGGGCTGAGCGAGAAGCCTGCAATCCACCGGTGAAGGCTGTCAGTGTAAAGATCCCAGCTGCATATCCCGGACGGAACAGAACCATTGATTTCAATGGTTTCGATTTCACTATCGGGATTCTCGCGCGTTAATACTACGCAGAGAGTAGATAGCACTTGCCCCGTCTTTTTCACAGGTAGTTTTTCTACATCCGAGTTTGAAGAAAAAAAGTGTGAAGATAGGTCCTGTCCCATCTCTCTTGCACGTACTATTAACGAGTGAGTATCCCTCTAGTGGAAACGAATGTGAAATCAATGGTTTTGTTCGGTTATGTGGCAGTGAGTCCATGGCTACTTAACGGGACAAAAACACAAACATCTGAAAAAGCCATAAGGGTGGTATCACGTGTGTGCAATGCTCGGAGAATGGAAGCCATTGTTTTCAATGGGTTCATTCTCATTTAGGGCTCTTTCACATGGGCTTGGTTTTGGCGCAGTATAGGCATGCAAAACTAAAACTGCAGCTAAACTGCACTAAAAATCATGTGAATAAGCAATTTTTCACATGCAGAAGACCTGTGCTTCATGTGCGTGAAAATCGCACATTTACTGGAGCAGCGTGTTGCTTAAAAAAAGCATAGCTACTCCAGGAGGAAAGAGAGAGGTGAAGCCCGGTAGGGCTTTGGGATTTCCTCATAGCAGGGAGAGAATGAGGAGGGGGCTACAGGATAATAACTCATAACAGGGAGACAGAGGGCAGGGCTGTGGGGATCTGCGAGAGATATCCCCATAGTGCATATAGAGTGGGGGTGGGGATAGAGTGCATCCCCAAGGGATATCCTCATAGTGCAGAGAAAGAAGGCTTCTCACAGGGATTCCCCATAGCAAGGAAAGAGGAGGTGGTGCTAGGAATTGGATTTCTCTAGCCTCGCCCTCTCCCCATGCTCTTGGGGAAGCCCTCTAACCCTGCCCCCTCTCTCTCCTTGCTATGAGGAAATCCCTTGGGGAATCTACTGCTGGGAGAGAAGTGGAGGGAGTGCTTTGCTGACCCCCAGTGCTGTGGAATTGTCCAGCAGTGGGCTGGAGGAATTCCCGCTGCTTACAGTGGGACATTTAAAACTTGCTGCCTAGAAGCACATTTTAAATGTCCTGCTATAAACGCCTGTTAGTCCCCATGGGCATTAAGGGAAACCCTGGGGAGATGAACAGTACCACCGGGGCTTCCCCTTATTCCCGCCGGACTAACAGGAGTTTACAGTGGGACGTTTAAAATGTGCTTTTGGGTGTAGCGGCGCCGCTGCTGTTTGGAATTCCCTTGGTCAGCAGAAATCCTCCTAATGACTTACAATCTTCTTTTCAGAGCGTCGGTCACTGCTAAACTCCTGCTCCCATAGGAGTCTATGGAAACTCCTGCGCAGCTTGCTCCATAGATAGGTCAGGTCCCATCTTTTCACGCAGCACGGACCTTAGATGCGGGCATTGTAGTCACGCATTTCCTATCTTTTTAAGGTGCAAGTTTTTTGTGCATCAAAAATTTCTTCATCTGAACATTTCTATAGGAAACCATTGGTTCTAATAGACGGGATTTTTTCACACACCTATACTGCATGAAAACGATGCCAATGTGAAAGAGCCCTTACATGCATAAAAATAAGATGCAGCTTAATAGCCTTTTAACTTGGGGCGCGTCTGTGTCTCGTGCCCATGTGAACAGTCCTGGTCAGCACAAAAAGGACAGTAAAATTTGCAGATATGCGAGCGATAGCGCCGGTTTCACAGGAAGTGGCCTTAAGGGCCTTTCATATTTGTGCAATGATCAACCAAATGAATCGCTTGTACAAGTGTTTCCTTCCAATCAATGCCCCGTGTAAACATGTCCAGCGAGCAAACAGAAAACAATAATTAGCCTTTTCTCATTCCTTGCATCTTCTATGTGATCATAAGGATTAGTGTTTGTCGATAGTACATCGTTCTTATGACATTCCTTATGGAAACTTTCCAATTTTTGAGTAGTATAAATGTTAGTAAATAGCAGCAATGAAGGTGAAATGTTAGTAAATGAACTTGCTACATTGTCAGTTAATGTATCTTCCATCCATGTGCTGTCCATTTATTTCATGGTCAGCATACGGACTCATAGTCTGTCAGGCTATTCAGACGACCAGTGAATCAATGATTTGATGATGAACCAGATACATTTGCTTCTCGTTCGTTGTTCAGTTTCAGCCGGCATCAAAATCATCCTTGGCTTGTTCACTTGTCGTTGCGTTTAAACACTCTTCGCTCAGTGTTTTACTGAGGGCTCTTTCACATGGCCCATTGGAAACAGCCGGATGGGTGGAGAGAGGAGGAGAGAAGGGGGAGGGAGTTTAGCAGTCATGCTGCTAAACTCCCTCCTACCTTCCTTCTCCACCCGCTGCAATTGGCTCCCATAGGAGCCCATGCAGCAGCCGATGTATTCCGGCCCGAAAGATAGCTCCAGGACTATCTTTGTGGGCCGATGTGAAAGCGCCCGGCACTACATTAGCCCAGCCAGGCGCTTTCATGCCGTGGGAATACGGCCATGTGATCTGATGCATTGACATCCAATGCATCAGATCGTAGCGTATATCGGGCGGCTGTGAAAACGCTTGTGAGAAAGAGGCCTTAGGAATGTGAAATACTGAATGAAAAGTGAGAGATTCTCAAAGATCAATCTGCCTGTCTGAAAAACCTGTAGGAGCGTGAACGAGCTGGTGATGACGTCACTCCTGCAAACGATTCTCGCTCACAATCATTCAGAGTAAAAGAAGCATTAAAGGGCTCTCTTGTTCGTTGGAATCTCCGGTTGGAGGTTCCGTCACAGATGTAGCTCAACATACCGGAAGAAGAACAAAATGCTGCAGCACTTTTTCTTCCATCCAAAAGCCAGACACCTGAGCGGAAACTGAACGGAACCCATTATAGTCAATATAGTCAGCGCGATTCGGTTCCATCCTGAGACAGAGACGTGTGGCCGCAGGGATTTTCATTTTCAGCCTCCCGAACGGAACAAGGAAGCAGAGCCTCGGGCGCAGATGTGAAACCACCTTAAGGCTGGGGTCACATGGGTCATATTCTCGGCGGAAATCTTGCGGTTTTGCCACAGCGAAAAACAACGAGATTTCCGCTGGGAAAGCGCAGCTTCAAAACTGGCAGCACTTAGCCGCGGGTATTGGAGCAGCTTCGCCACATGCTTTTCTGTTGTGGCCTGCTCTCCCATAGAGGAGAGCGCGGCCGCAGCAGAAAAAAAAAAGGACAAGCTGCGTCCTGGAAATCCGCGCTGCAGCCCCGACTTCTGCCGGTTTTGCCGCAAAGGATTCACCACCCTGTGTGGACGAGATTTTTAACAAATCTCGTCCACATGGCTGGCTAATCCTGGTGTTAGTGAAATTCTGCGTCAAATCCGCCCCGTGTGACCCCATGCTTATTGTCTTTTTCAGGTAGATGCTAAGAACCATTGTCCTCTCTTCTCTGCTTTGGGCGCTGCATAGTGTTCGCTCTAGGACCCTACCTTTTAACCTTACAAATATCCTTATTTAAAGGAACTTTGACACTTTTAGCGCATCACGTATCCAATTCAATAAACTTTAAATAGAATGTGAGGTTAAGTAGCAGATATTTAGTAGCAGGTGATAGCAGATATGCACTCAGTCTATGCCACGGGTCATCCATAAGTTACAGAACTGCTACTGAGTTCATGTCTTTCTTCTGGTTTTTGAGCTCTAATTCCACTTTATCTTCCAGTAAGTTGAGGCACTTTCTTTTATCTCAGTGTCTTGTCTTTGCTTTTTCAAAGACAAGTCTTCAGCGTGGATACAGCCTGGTGAATGGTATAAAAGATTTAACCAGCACAGCACTTTATAGTGGCCTAATATATGCAGACCAAGCACATCACTGTCTATTGCATAAAATTGCATGATTGCGACAAAGTATGCACACATATGAATAGTCATGCACATCAAGTTCCTGTCAGAATACTAGCAGAGAAGCCGTTATGCCAAATGGTTAGTCAGCCATTAAGGAAATTGCTTGCTTGACTGAAAGTGCAAGTTGATTATAAAATATATGTATCGCTAACTATGTATGTAGTTATGCCCCACTATCTCTCATTACGTACTCAGCTCATCTGTGTGATCTCCCTTTAATTGTGTCCATAATAAGACACTGCTTTACCTTCCCTGCTACATAATGGCTCTTACTGTACTTCCTAAACAATATGTTCTTGAGTTCACAAAAGTAATGTATGCTTTTCTATAAGATTCCTATTATTCTCCTATCAGAGAAAATAGATGGAGGCCTCCTGTTGAGTGGTGAAGAGCAGCTACAAAGAGCCCCTCTTACTTTGGAGGACCTGGCATGTCTGTACATTACAGGGACAGCCCACTGATTTCAATGAGCACACTTCAATGAGTCCCTCCACATATTACAGTTGATGATTAGGGGTCCAGGAAGATAGACATCCTTGGATCAATGTATTGTCTTGCACAGCCTTCTAACAAAAACATATTGGGGTACAATTACTAATACAGTGGTGCCTTGGGTTAAGAGTTTAATTTGTTCCGTGACGAAGCTCTTAACCCAAAACACTCGAAAGTCAAATCAATTTTCCCCATTGAAATAAATGGAAAAGCCATGAATCCGTTCCGGATCGTGAAGCTCTCCCACTGATTTCAATGAGGATGGCATTGCCCTATTCAAAGCAGAAGGATGCCGGAACCACTGCAGTGATTTTCGGGGAAGGGCTTTAAATATAAACCCTTCCCTGAAAATCATCCCTAGCTGTAGTAAAAAAAATATATACTCATCTGTCTGCTGGGGCTCAGGTGTGTCTAGCCACCGCTTGTTCTCCCTGCACTGCTCTGAAGCTTTTCAGGAGGCAAGGATTAAAAAGGCAGGGGGAAGAAGCAGTGGCTAGACAAGCCTGAGCCCCGGCAGCAGTGAACAGGTGAGTATATATTTTTTACTACAGCTAGGGATGATTTTCAGGGAAGGGCTTATATTTAAAGTCCTTCCCTGAAAATCACTGCAGGGGTTGCTGGCAGGCCATTGCTTTCAATGGGGCCACCGGCAGCAGTGGCGGCCCCATTGAGACCAAGGCTCGTAATCCAAGTTTTTGTTCTTAAATCAGAGCAAAAACTCGTGCGAGAGTCTGCTCTCAAGTCAGAAAGCTTGTAAGCTGAGGCACTCTTAACCCAAGGTATCACTGTACTGTTCTAAAAGTTAGACAGTGCAAACTAAGACAGTGTTAAAATGTGCCAGATTCATCACTGCTGGGTGGTAAATCTGTCGAATTTAAAGACTGTCTAGTCTAAGTTAATACCACCTATTAGTCAGTTTAAGTTATGCCAAACATTGTGCACAATTTTTAGTGCAACTGAGGCCTCGGCCCTTTCTTCCTATGTCTAAAAAAATATCCCAAAGTGTCAGTTTACATCCACCTGGGATACACCATGGTTACAAGAGATGGTTTGGGACGATGGCAATGTAAGGCCATATGCAGCTACTGTCATGTTTTCACAGATTGGACACTCAGGAAGTTTTCATATTTGCGCTTAGAATATGATCTGTTGCAGAATTTTCTATCAATAGTTACAGTTTAGGCATGCCCTCGCTAAGGAGCGCCAGAAGGGGGGAGTTTAAAACTTTTTTGTGACAACTAAGGAAATGTTGCAATCTTTGGGAGAGCCGGGGAGTTTGGCCGGCCTGATTTCTAAATTGTATTAGTACTTAACTAAAGTACATGAAGAAACACCACTGCTCCTGAGACAGCGGTAGGAGGCAGATTTTGGATCTATGGAGAAGGGACATAACTCTTGTATCTATATGTGCTTCGTAGAGTCTACAGAACACTACTCTTTCTATATAGGATTGGCCATGTGTGACTCTTCCTTATGTAATCAATGCAAGACCCAGAGTGTGGACTTGCTACATATGTTATGGTCCTGTCCACAGTTGGAGATATTCTGGAGAAGAGTGGTAGACTTGACAAGTTCTGTGTATTGTATCCCTATCAGCCAGCTGCCCTATCTATGTAGCCTAGGATATGGGGATGAATTGCCCGTTGCAGAACCTGCCAAGTTAGCGATTGCGACTGTGTTATACATGGCTAGGGGTCAGAAACGCTCTTTTCTCCTTAGGGAGAGCAACTATATACTATAAACTAAGTGAGGAGACTCAAATGGCCACGCACGCTCCTCTGGGTAATATGCAAATAAGGGAGATGGAATAAATCCTCCACAGTGCCACCTATTGAAAGGCAGCATTCCTTCGAGTCAAAGTGGGACTTTTTATACAAGTCTTGTTACAATGACTGGGAATCTCCCTTATATACATGGCTAGGAAACACATTGTGCAAGGATGGTTGCAAGAATCTATACCAACACGACAAGACTTACTGTTGAGGTTAGCTCATGCATATCAATGGAAAAATATATATGTTGCAGGTAAAGTGTGAAATGCAGGCGTGGTACAGAATGCCTAATCTGTTTTAGGCAAATGCCGTTTCATTGCCTGCATCTTGGATTTTGTAACATATAGAATAGCTAGCATTATACAGAATGGCAAGTTCTATTCAGGTAAAGTATGAAAAGAAAGTCATGCAAAGGCCTTTATTAAAAAAAAAAAAAAAAAAGACGGATATGAAAATGCAACACGAATTTAAAACTACAAGACTTTCTTACTGAAAAAAAAGAATATTTAGCTAGCAGCATGCAGTGCCTAAAAACGTGTACTTTACCTAAAGACATGTTAGGCATTCTATAAAATACCAAGGGGTTCTATACTAGTAAAGTAGGTCGGGAGTGCGCCAGGTATATTCCAATAGTATACATGCCAATTGGCTAATAATGAGTAACGACGCACCTGGTGCTCAGTGGGATACTCCGGAATGGGAGGACCCCTCTGGCACCTGTTGTCCAGGTCGGCGTGTAGAAAGACCTTTAATCCATCATCCGTCGGAACGGAGAGACGAGGGAAAACTCAAGCATTCCAATAGAAGCTTGAAAAAATGTAGTTAGCAGAGTAGAGGAAAAAAGTATCCGCGCTCGTTTGAAAAAAGATCGTCGTATTAAGTCTCTTCGATATCTCTTGGTATATCACAATTTATTTACAGTTAAGAGCAATGCGTTTCGGCTAGTACAGCCTTTCTAAAGCTCAACAACACATACATTAAAACAACATAGATATAGATAGCTTACATGCTCCATGATTTTGCTCAAAGAGGACTCCCCCTGCAGCCCACCCGAGCCTGCTCGGATCACTAAGCAGTTACTCGAGAAGAGATGCTCGCTCGAGTAACTGCCTTACCGAGTAGGCTCGCTCATCTCGAGGCGTTATGTTTTTTTTTGTTCTTTATTACAATACTAAAATTTTATTAAAAAATGACTTGATAAAAAAGAGCTTGTCTGGGCAAAGGGACTTTGAAAAAAAGTTGGCGGAGCTGCGGCTCCAGAGCAGTTTATCTAGTAACAGGTTCTTTTTAAAGTGGTTGTCTGGTTCAATCCTATTTATGAGTTATACTCAGGACAGGCCATCAGTAGCAGGTTGGTGGGAGTTTGCTGCACTGGACTCCTGACGATCAGCTAATTTGAAGTGGTTGCGGTCTGGTCAGTTTATCCAACTGCCGTGGTCCGGTATTGTAGTGCAGTGCTCTTCCACTGAAGTGAATGCACTTATACCGTAAGTGGCAAATTTCTATCTAACTCTGCCCTAGCTGTCAGATTATTTTTTCTGGCAGGTTTTCCTGTTATCTTCTATATACATCTTTAACCTTGTGGACTATGTATGCATAAATATCCGATCAGTGAATCCTGACATTGCCAGTAAAACCCAACTGTCTTGTGTGCCCTGGGTGCTAATAGACATATGTAATGTCTGATCCGGATGAAGTTGGTCAGGCTAGTCGTGCCAGACTTGTCTCTCAGCCAATTACTCCTTTTACCTGCATACATATTATCATACATTCTAGTTCAAGAAGAATGCATGTTAGTGGGGAGATTAAAGGGGCATTCCAGGTACAGAAAAACATTTTAAAATCTAATGTTAATCCTTACAATAAGCCATTTTGCAATGGAGTCACTGGTCTAGCTACTTTTTTCATTTTCTATCTGGCACGTGAAAAATATCTCTGACTTGTCCCCATTTGCTACTTGCTCCTCTGTCCATAGCTTCCAACATCCTGTGAGCAGTGCATGATGGGAGGACAGGATCGGAAGCACCGCGCTGTATTGCTCATGGGAAGTTCAGAGTCCGGAAGGTCCAGTCTGTCTGCTTCAACAGGCTTTATGTGGCACTCTGGGTGAGAGGGAGGTTGGTGCTAGTAAGTTGTAGGACCTGCGTGCTGTGGGTGGAGCTACAGTGCTGGCCAGGAGGTAAGCTCTATGCATGCTGGAAGTTGTAGGTAAGTCTGCTGCTGTGTTTACTGCGGAAGTGATACATGTAACACGATGGCACATCCGCATCTTCACATAATGAAGAAGAGGGTCCAGGGCAGAAGATAAACTCCCTAAAAGGGGTTTTACAGGCACAAAATAGAAATTCTGAAAATGGCTAAATCTAGGAGGTACAGCTAAGTATTGGCAGCCCGTAGCTTTTATTTTAGGGCAAGCAATCTTATGGACAACAACTGATAAGTGTTGTGTATATCCAGCCCAAGCCTATATCCAAATGTTAGTATGGGACAAGGTAAATAATATCTGCCTGATAACTTAAAACTGAGGATGATATGAGGACACTCTATGTCAGGGGCGTAAGTAAAGGCTCAGGGGCCCTGATGCAGAAGGTGAGCTAGACCGCCCCCCCCCCCCTCTATCTGTATCTGTACCCGTACCCATACCGAAACCATGCTGCACAGAGGCATAACTTGCAGCTTCTGGGCCCCAATGCAAAACCTGTAACAGGGCCCCCAACTATAATGCTTTATTCATAGTACTGGGCTCCCTATATGGAGAAGAGAGGCCTTATGGGCCCCCTAAGGCTCCTGGGCCCGGGTGCACCGCATCCCCTGCACCCTCTATAGTTACGCCCCGGCTCTATGTGTGTTTATGGACACATGCAGGCAGGTTTATATGGCCCAAATGTATAGTTTTATTGCTAGAATGACTTTATGTTTGCTTGCCTTAGACTGCCTGTGTAGACAGTGTAGCTCCTTGGCACAGGTAGTGCATTACTGTCTAGTAATATACTCGCTTGTGTCTCTTGATACGTTCATCAGACATCTCTAAATCAAAACATCCACAGATGAACCATATGCTCACACCTAAAGCACACAAAGAAATGCAGATTTACAGAAGTCTATGTATATATTGATTAGAGTGTCAACATTTCTGTCAGCTCATTAGGAGGAATTCTAAAGCATAATTCTTTATTTTAACTTTGCTACAAAGAGATTTACATTTAAAAAGGTAATAACTCACTAAGGCGTCTTTCATATCTGCGGCAGGGACTGTGTTACAGGAGCAGGAAAGGGGAATCCCCTGGTCGAATGGATCCGCCTTATGACAGAACCGAACAGCGCAGATCGGACCCCATTGACTATAATGGGGTCAATTCCGTTTCCGCTCAGCTCCCCGGCATTCTACCAGAAGACAGCTCTGCATGCTGCACTATTTCTTCCGGTATTTTGTGTCGGAGCTGCGACGGAACCTCCGAACAATGGCTTACAGTGAAACCTCTTTGAGACGAACACCCAAAATTGGACTCAAAAGTGATTTTCTAGGTGGTGGTCCTTGCAAAAAAAGAGGAGCGGTAGGTAAAATGTATTGTGGAAGTGAAAAATTGTCACAAAAAAGTCAAATTTGGGGCAGTCTTCTGAAAGATGGTCTCTTGGAGAAGTCGCACTGTAGTGTTACAGAATGTAGCCGACAACGGCCATCATTTACTTTATCCTCAGCTGAATTGAATATTGAGATATTATGGTTATCGAACGCTGGCCACACTTGTCACAAATACGACTCCATACCTATTGTTACCATACATAGATCGTTATTGGTAAATGTATAGAAAAAATATAGTTGTCTCTTTGAAGATTACTCTTAGTGAGACACAAACCTGTGGACTTTAAGGGCCGGCTCAGATAAATGAATTTGAATTGCGTATTACGCATGTGATGTGTGCGCATTTAATATGCGGTACATTGCGGCAATCAAATACATTGATACGCGGGTTTACACTATGGTATAATGCTGTGTAATATACACAGCGTTTTACCCCATGCTCATGTGAGCCTGCCCTTATTCTGCATCTGAGTTTAGGCAATCCTGGTAATATTTCTAGTAGTTGTCCGAGATACACAAATTATTTCGTAAATGACTGAACAATCCTTAAAAAAACCCAAAACGATTTATCTGTGTGTTTAAACTGACTGACCGAGTAAACGGGTAAGTGATTTTTTTCCTCCGTATTAAAACCCCCCAAGGCCCGAGTCACATGGGCGTTTTTGCACCCACAAATTTGAGCACGAAATACGCAGTGAAACAAACCCTTTGATTTCAATAGATTTGCTCACAAGTACAAATTTTGCGCGTGCAATTGGGTCGAGCAAAAAAAAAAAAAACAGCATGCTCTATTTTTCTATTTTTCTTTGCATGAAAAAAACGCATTTTGGAGTCAACTTGCACATGCAAAATCTCTAGTAAAATATACTGATGCAGGTGGAAATACACAATGACCATTCTGCAAAACGAGCGCAAATATGCTTACGCTTGTTTGAATCTGGCCGAAGACATAGGACACTATAGATTTCAGTGCACACACTCGCACGCTCCCGCAATCACTTCTTGTTGGCTCTGTATTGCTTTTAGCTGCAATGCTCCTGCTCCTCCTCTGGAAATCTAGTTTAGAAAAAAGACAGTTTAGGTGCCACCTAATAACTATGTATAAATACTGCGTATATTTGTATAGAATGCCTAGGAAATTTATAGAATGCCTGATATGTTTTAGACAAAGTGTCACCGGAATGTCTCACACAACCTGTCATACTTCTGTGGCTGTCTGGGGGCCAGATTTATCGCCAATACAACATGTATGAGACCATCAAGAACTTGACAGCCTAGCAGTAAATATGGATCAATATATCAGAGGATACCATACAGAACCTGTATGCCTCCATGCCCACAAGTATCACCTCTTGCATCCAAGCTAGAGGCGGCACAACAGGGTAATAGAGCCTCCATGCCCTCCCATATTACATCTTGCATCCAAGTTAAAGGGCGGCCCAACAGGGTACTAGAGCCTCCATGCCCTCCTATATTACATCTTGCATTCAAGTTAGAGGTGGTACAACAGGGTACTACAGCCTCCATGCCCTCCTGTATCACATCTTGTATCCAAGCTAGAGGCAGTACAACAGGGTACTAGAGCCTCCATGCCCTCCCATATTACATCTTGCATCCAAGTTAGAGGTGGTACAACAGGGTACTAGAGCCTCCATGCCCTCCCGTATCACATCCTGTATTCAAGCTAGAGGTGGTACAACAGGGTATTAGAGCCTCCATTACCACCCATATCTAGAGATGAGCGAACGTACTCGTCCGAGCTTGATACTCGTTCGAGTATTAGCGTGTTCGAGATGCTCGTTACTAGAGGCGAGTACCACGCGATGTTCGAGTTAATTTCACTTTCATCTCTGAGACGTTAGCGCGCTTTTCTGGCCAATAGAAAGACAGGGAAGGCATTACAACTTCCGCCTGTGATGTTCAAGCCCTATACCACCCCCCTGCAGTGAGTGGCTGGCGAGATCAGGTGTCACCCGAGTATATAAATCGGCCCCTCTCGCGGCTCGCCACAGATGCGTTCTGACATAGCTGAGGGAAAGTGCTGTCTTACTGGAGTTGCTATAGGGAGAGTGTTGGGAGTTATTTTAGGCTTCAAGAACCCCAACGGTCCTTCTTAGGGCCACATCTAACCGTGTGCAGTACTGTTGAGGCTGCTTTTTGCAGTGTTGCCCTTTTTTTTTTTTTTGTATATCGGCCATGCAGAGCATTGCGTCCTCAGTCTGCAGTAATTTTACATAGTATAGGGCCAGTAGTGGTGAGGCAGGGACAGTGAAAAAGGTGAAAGACATATACTGTCTATATAGGCAGTGGGCTTTTCCAAAAAAATTTGGGAAAAAACATTCTATTTGGGCTGCCTGTGACCGTCCTGAGTGTACTGCGTCTCTGCTGGGGCTAGTAGTCCTAATTAATACGCAGCCAGCTAAGTGTTAAAGCAGGCTTGCGCAAAATTATTTCCTGGCTCTGCTGTGCGTTCCGTAAGCGAAGTCAGCCTCCAACCACAGGCCAATAAGCGGCACATTTAATTACAGCGTTCTGTTTCTGCACTACTGGTAATACACCATGCTGAGGGGTAGGGGTAGACCTAGAGGACGTGGACGCGGGCGAGGACGCAGAGGCCCAAGTCAGGGTGTGGGCAGACGCACTTATAAATAGACATGAGGGTGGTGTGGCATGAGGGCAGCTGAAGGCTACGCATGGACACTTTGGTGTGTGCTGTGGACACTGGGTCGTGCGGGGGGGGGGGGGGGGTTGGGCAGCATGTAACCCAGGAGAAGTGGCAGCGGAGTGTCATGCAGGCAGTGATTGTGCTTTGTTGGAGGTAGTGTGGTGCTTAGCTAAGGTATGCATTGCTAATGAGGGCTTTTCAGAAGTAAAAATTGTTGGGGGGGGGCACTCTTGCCGCTATTGTGGCTTAATAGTGGGACCTGGGAACTTGAGATGCAGCCCAACATGTAGCCCCTCGCCTGCCCTATCCGTTGCTGTGTCGTTCCCATCACTTTCTTGAATTGCCCAGATCTTCACAAATGGAAACCTTAGCGAGCATCGGCGATATACAAAAATGCTTGGGTCGCCCATTGACTTCAATGGGGTTCGTTATTCGAAACGAACCCTCGAGCATCGCAAAATTTTCGTCCCGAGTAACGAGCACCCGAGCATTTTGGTGCTCGCTCATCTCTACCCATATCACATCTTGCATCCAAGCTAGAGACAGTACAACAGGGTACTAGAGCCTCCATGCCCTCCTGTATCACATCTTGTATCCAAGCTAAAGGTGGTACAACAGGGTACTAGAGCCTCAATGCCCTCCCATATCACATCTCATATCCAAGTTAGAGGTGGCCCAACAGGGTACTAGAGCCTCAATGCCCTCCCATATCACTTCTTGTATCCAAACTAGAGGCGGTACAACAGGCCACTAGAACCGCAATGACCACTCATATCACATCTTGCATCCAATCTAGAGGCGGTACAACAGGGTACTAGAGCCTCCATGCCCTCCTGTATCACATCTTGTATCCAAGCTAAAGGTGGTACAACAGGGTACTAGAGCCTCAATGCCCTCCCGTATCACATCTCATATCCAAGTTAGAGGTGGCCCAACAGGGTACTAGAGCCTCAATGCCCTGCCATATCACTTCTTGTATCCAAACTAGAGGTGGTACAACAGGGCACTAGAACCGCAATGCCCACTTATATCACATCTTGCATCCAATCTAGAGACAGTACAACAGGATACTAGAGCCTCCCTGCCCACCTGTATCATATCTTGTATCCAAGCTAGAGACGGTACAACAGGGTACTAGAGCCTGCTTTCAAGGAGTCAGTTTTCTGCAATAAATTCTCCTCTTGCTCCAATATTGTATCACTTATAGTCATACAGAGAAAGTTTCTTTCTATTCACCACTGCATTGTGTATTGCTACATGCTCTCTGTGCAGGAGATACACCCGCGGCGCACAGGAGAAAATGCTCATGTGAGATAGCCCTAAGGACCTGAAACAAGCACAACATTTAAAAAATGGACTGTTCACCAATCTTAACATGTTTGTTTTTAGTAAATAAATATATATTAAATAACAATTCTGCATCATTTTTTTTTCCTTCTGTTTTTCCGCCTGGAACGTTATGAATAAATTGACAAATGGGTGTTACCAGTTGGAGGTGTGACTCTATACAGTCTAACATTGTCCAATCAGTGCTGTCAGACTGTCTGACACGAGGACTAGTGATATCCAATTATCAGTTTATTCCTAATTTTTTTTTTTTTATGAGGAGCAACAGAAGCACAAAACAGAGTTCTAAGCAAAGATAAAACAGTATTATTCAGTGCAGTGATTGCTAATAGCCCAATCCAGCGGTCTACGTCAGCTGGCATTAGCCTGCCTTCACACTTGTGATAAAATTGCATGATTTTTGTGTAATGCGATTGTGCGAGACAACAATTATGAAACCCGTGCTTTTCAATGGTTTAATTCCCATCTGTGATGTTTTCTGTCCTGCAATGTTGCAGATTTGATAATCGCAGTATGTTCTATTGTTCTATCTTTTTGCGTTTTGTTTTTTTTTTAATCTTCCATGTCTCCCTATGGAGCCTCCTTTTTATCGCATCGCACGAACTTGTGATTTTCATGCAATCTGATGTGTTTTTAACATTAGTAACTCCTATTGTCTATCGTGAGAAAAACCCACAAGAAAATCGTAAGCAAGAAAAAGCATCGCTGACACTCAGGCATCTCATGAGATTTCTTGTGGTGATATCGCGATCACAAGTGTGAAGGAGCCCTTAAGGTTGCCAATAAATGAGACAAGTAGACCAAACTTTAGCCAATCTGACCATACTCAAGTGTCAGGAAATGCTTATATATGGGCAATATCACTTCACTTCGCGTTCAGATCCCTAAAAACAAGATATATGCAAGTAATATCTCAAAAACTCATATAAAGTTTCATTAGAACATGAATGCTCCCGGAATTCTTGGACAGTTAAAACATGGATAAGGAAATTTAGAAATTACTTTCTCCAATAAGTCATACACAAGCCATAAAAGATATCTGTGGAAAGCCTTTACAAAGTAAGTAGTAAAGAACCTGCACAAGGACCAACCCATGTAGGTGAGTAGAGTTCACCAGTTCTAAACAGAATGCATGGATGCCAGTAATATCAGTAATGGCAACCGCCGATGCATTTTTCAGTATAGCTCTCATAGAAAATGGGAATTTGTAGGCATCTACCAGGAAAACAAGCCTCATGTGGTGCAGAGTGTTAGGGCAGCAGAAATGCAGTCCTAACATCTCGCTCACCACTTGAAGGTTGTTCAATCTCTGCATAGTTCAGGTAGCGAGCTCAAGGCTGAATCAGCCTTCTATCCTTCAGAGGTCAATAAAATGGTGGGTAAAAGATAACTGAGGAAGGCAATGGTAAACCACCCAAAAACATCAGTCTTGACTCGGTACTTGCAGGAAAACAGAGAGCCAAGGTATGTATAATAACTCATGAGGGTCCATTTTGCAAATGTATGTTTTCGTTAGGCTGCATCCACAAGGACGAGAATCTCGAGCAACTTTTGTCCGTTGCAAGACTTGTAGCATGTTCTATCTCTTGGCGTTCTCCTGGAACGTCTCGCCCATTGTTTTCAATGGGACCTTTGAAAACATTACGGCTAGGGTCACACAGGGTGGATTTGCCGCGGTTTTGCCGCAGCAGATCCGCCCGCGGCAAAACCGCCCGCGGCCGCTAATCCCGGGATTAGCCAGCCATGTGGATGAAATTTCTCAGAAATCTCGTCCACACGGGACGGCTAATCCGCTGCGGTAAATCTGGTTGAAACCGCGGCTGCGGCGGCCGCAGCCGCGGTTTCGATAGAAGCAGCATGTCCATTCTTCGCTGCGGCCGCGCTCTCCTCTATGGGAGCGCCGGCCACAGCGCGGCCGGGCCGCTTCAAAGCCGCCGCGGCTTAAACCGCGGTGGTTCTCCCGGCGGAAATCTCGCTGTTTTTGCTGCGGCCAAACCGCGAGATTTCCGACGAAAATCCGCCCCATGTGAACCCAGCCTACATGTCATCGCATGCTGTGCGATTTGCCTGCAAGTGTGATGCGATGTTTCCCTTTGCCAATCCTCTGATGCGAGTGAAACACATGCCTAAGGATCGCTATTGAATGACAGCTGAGAGCTACCCCTAATAGGTCCCTGCGCTCAGCCAATCAGAGGCAGCACTCACTCACTCATTCATGAATTCATGAATGGGTGAGTGAGAGCTGCCTCTGATTGGTGAGGGCTGTGACCAATCAGAGGCAGCCCATTCAGAAGGCGGTGATTTTAAATCCCCGCCTGCTGAATACTGCACAGAGCAGTTCAGGAGAACTGCCGGCCAGACGCGGCTGAACTCCGGGTGCAGGGAAAAGGTGAGTATACATTTTTTTTTTGTTTTTACACATTTTAGGATGCTTTTCAGGGAAGGGCTTATATTTTTAAGCCCTTCCCGAAAATTCATCCAGCGCTCGCCGGCAGTCCATTACTTTCAATGGAGCCGGGTGTATTGCTGGCTCCATTGAATTCAATGGGCGAACAGCGGACAGCACTCCTTTGATCGGGCTCGTTTCGCCGAAAACGCTGCTAGCTGCAGATTTTTCGGTGAATCGTCGGCCCCGGTCACGCGATTTGCGGATGCGCATCCGTCATGCGATTCGCAAAGCGCACGAAAAAACTCCCGTCTGACCGAGGCCTAAATCTAAAAGCTCAATATGTGCAGAGTGCATATGTAGCACTTAGGCCAATGTCTTCATTAATAGATCTTCAAAAAAACGTTGCCAGAACTGGAAAGACCAAAAATCTGATTTTAAACTGGAAGTTTAAACAAAATTAACAACCTACAAAATAGGAATTACGCACTCTTCAAAATTCACCCCATCTTTCCCAGTTGTATCAATGGACTATTGACAAGTACGTCTACCTTCATATAACTTTGTTAGAAACAGCAAATCTTTTTTTTTTGAAAATGCATTAAAATATACATTTTCTCCTAAAATTCACATGCAAACAAAGATGTACATAAAATACGATGTAAAAAAATAATAAAAAAATAGATCACATGGTGCAATTTCCATATTTATCACAATCATCTATGAACATGATATTTGGATATCATCCATAAGTGTTACAAAGATATACTGCACACGGCAGAGAGCTACTATGCTACTAAAATCTAAATTTTATTGAGAATGCACAGCATATGGTTTATAAAAATGACATTTAAGAAGTTATTCACACAAGCACCTTCATGCAACTTTGCATCAAATAGTGATTACAAGTAAAGACAGCATGAAAATCCAAGTTTTGTAATTCGTGGACCCCTGATACAAACAAGATGTACTCAGCAAAAACTGTCAGATGTGAGGAGCTGATACATACCACACATGCCTACGTTCACAGGTGCATGTGTCAACGAAAAGCTAGAACAGCAGGAATGTGCAAACCAATTTTTGCATGCAAATTAAATTGGAGATCATTTCACTGTAACCGTGTAAACCCTAATGTAATGTGTGAACAAAGGACGCTTTCAGATGGGTGGAAAATTATATGGACTCACCATCCAAATCTCCTATGATCAGCAGCATCGGAACTCTGTTCTGATGAACTATGGGAGGTTTGAGTGTAGGGTAATATGAGCAGAATAACAACTGTATTATGCCCATGTGAAAGCCGGTAAATACTGATTTTTTTTTTTGGCGGAACTAGTTGAAGGCAATGATTTATAGTGACAGTCAGTGGGTGAAAATGTCTTTTGTGACTGATGGTAATCTTTACCATGTGTCAGAAATGTATTGCTCTTTGATAATATTTGTTATTGCTGTGACTGTAGTGTGTAAGGGACATCACTAGAGAAGTTGACAGCATATCTTATGCTAAAGATCAAGTATGGACAGGACAAGGGCAGTGTAAAATACACAAATTGTATTGAGGTTTGTGTACATAGTGCGATTATTTGTGACACTGCGATCAGGACCCTGGCCAGCATCTGGGTCATGGAATCAATAATCTGTCGAAATTCAGTGGCGAAGGGTGATTAGATGGACAAATTCTCATCTATTCATTCCTTTGCTGAAGGAAAAAAAGCCCCCTACATGTGACAATCAGAGAGCAAGTATGCTCTCTGATTATCAAGGGTCGTTGTGGCGTAAGATGAATAAAACTTCGTGTTACCCTCCCTGGAGTGGTCTACACTTGTACATAGATCAGATAGGAAGATCTGATGTGAGTCTCCACTCTTCTCCCTGCAGCTGACAACTCCCTGACAGTTCTCCAATGAAGTGAAAATAAACTCCTTCTTGAGGGGGGTTGTACTTCAACTTTCTGTATCCTATCAATACTAGAGATTATAGGCTTTTTTTAAGTCAAGGGTCTAGGCTGTAAAACAAAACCAAAATATCAGCTCTACATATGATATAGGCTGCAGAATTGAGAGATGCAGGGAGAGTATATGCAGCTTGCAATTTTGGGAGTGTGCACACAAGAAACAAAGTCATGCTCATAGACTGAGTGTTGACTTCAAGGACTAATAGCATGAGAATGTCCGGCAGGGTAAGTATAAAAAGTAGAGATGAGCGAGCATACTCGGCCATGCCCCTTTTTCGCCCGAGTACCGTGATTTTCGAGTACTTCCGTACTCGGGCGAAAAGATTCGGGGGGCACCGTGGGTGAGTGGGGGGATGCAGCGGGGAGTGGGGGGGAGAGGGCTCCCCCCTGTTCCCCGCTGCTACCCCCGGCGCCGCCATGCCGCCCCCCGGCGCCAGCAGAATCTTTTCACCCGAGTACTGAAGCACTCGAAAATAGCGGTACTCGATCGAGTAATTACTCGAAACGAGTACGTTCGCTCATCTCTAATAAAAAGTACACACCAAAACTCCATGTTCTCTGTCCTGAAAGCACTATAACTTAGTTAATGGTGCGCATAGGACTTGACAGGTTTCCTTTAACCTCTCATGTCTCAGGCTTTATTGCAGGTATAACCATAATCCCATAATTAAAACAAGACAAAAATCAAAGTTCTAAGTCCAATATATCCTGAGATATAGGTGTTTGCAGCAAGGACGTATTTCATCCGCACTGAAATGCCATTCTGTAAAGAGATATGAGATAAGTCCTTGGCAGTGAATTCCATTTAAATTCAGTTTTTTTTTAATGGAAATAATAGCGCAGAATGCTGTGCTATTGTTTCCATGAAAGAAATGGAAATCAAATAGAAAGGAAGGATACATAGTTTCTTTTTACATTATAGTCAGTGGATGGCAGAAGTGAATGGAAAGGTTTCCATTTGTTTTTGATATCGATTTAATGGATCTGTGTTAAAATGAGCATGCACGAAGGTTAGACAGACAAAAACATACAAAACGGATCCATTAAGAACAAATGTAAACAGAAGCAAATGCAAACAAACTGCTAAAACTGTCCATTTTTAAACTGATGTTTACCAGATCTGGTAAAAAAACATGTAAATTATGGTTTTCGTTTGAATTACATTTCGCTAGCCGTTCCATTGTTTAAAAATGGATCTCAGAGCGCTGATGTGAAAGAGCCCTAAAAAATGTCCAGGATGCAAGAGTCTCTCCTTGGATTCTAGAGTTGGTGTTGGAATAGCAATGTTTCTAATACTGGCTTAGGGAATTCTACAGTATGTTACTTTAAGCAGCATAGGAGCCAGTGTACTGGAGGTAAGTCTATAGAATCATCTATGCAAATATCAGATAGAAAGGTATTACAAACATCACACAACACTCGCACATCATGTAAGTCATCATACAGAAACTTTCTAGTCTGTTTTTCCTTTGCTTTTTTATCTCTGTGAAAGTCATAAAGTGCCCCTGATATTACAACAGAAAGAAAGAATAATGATAAAAGGAATAATGTAATTGCCAACTTCTGTGCAACCTGCCCCTTCTCCTTAAGGAAACGTGTTTTTTCTGACACATTGAATAGTACGTGCTGCCCTTGGGTAGACTCAGGACATATTTAATGGCCTCCATAAGGTGCTAGGATGGCCAACACTACTATATGCCAAGCCTACCTAAAAGGGAAGTATGATTGATAAGAGGCAGAACATTATTTAAGAAATCCAGTACAGAGATATCAAGCTCTGAGAGCCATTCACAGGGTGATACTTAAGCTGCAGGTCATGGCAAGATTGGAATGGCCTTTCCAAAAGTGGTTGGCTTATCTTAAAATATTTGGACTCCTATGTTAAAATCAACCCAACCCCTTATATTAATCATTATTCGGGTTAGGTTGATTTCAATAGGAGCAAAGCAGTGCCATCAGACTTCCTGCTTTCAACCTAATGATGACGTTTGGCTCTGCTACACTGACAGTGGGCCAAGATATCAGTTGATGGCTGTGGATCTCTGTCGATCAAATATTGATGATGTAGCCTGAGGATAGGTCATCAATGGCAAAAGCCCTGAAATTGAGACCACAAACCAGACCCACTAAATATAATCAAACCACAGACCCCTATGTATCAGACCAAAAACTATTATTTAGTCCACGGACAGGACTATATACTTCCCCTCCTCGCCCTTGTTTAGCTTTGAGCATGGCTGTTGTGGTTTCTAATGCTGTTCACCCTCTGGATGTTGTGTGCACCACCACACACTATGCCCTGATACTGAATGGCATCAGGACCCAATGCCCAAAATTGAGCAAAAGTCAGGAATGAAGAAGGGAATTATATAGGCCTTTGTTTATGGCATGAATCCAATACACAATGATTGATTTTGTCTTTTTACTGTATCTGTGACCTACAGTATTTTAGCCTCCCTTCCTGGCAACAGGGTGAAAACCACACATATCACAGGGTAACTGGGTGAGGAAGGCTGAAAATAGGGTGAGTCCCTGGAAAACTGGGTGAACTGACATGTCTGTTTAGATCATGAAGATCTAAATAGCTTCATATTTAGCCATGTAGAGAATATTCTATTCTGAATTTGCATCGGAAAAGAACATGACTATCAAGATAATAATAATGATACTGTCAGAGCTGATACTGGCAAGGATATCAACCAACTGAAAGAAGCAGTGCAAAACCGAAAAACATGGAGGCAGCTCGCCTTTAGGGTCACCGAAGGTCGTGAACGACTAAATGGCTAACAATAACAGCTAGATACAATCATAATAGTAGATAGGAAGGTGGTATTTCCATAAGGAGGCTTCCTGTAATTGGCAATGCATAGGGTTCCAACCACTATAGAAAGTCATTTTCCATTTGATATAGTGTCCGATTCCCATAAGTGACAATTGTCTAGGTTTAGGAGCAGTGAAAGTTCCCAGAACTCCTGTTTGTCCTAAAGAAAAGGAAAATGTTCACTATAATTGTAGGCATGGAACATTGTGTGAATATGTTCACAACTAGAGTTGAGCGAACATACTCTGCCGAGCTTGATGCTCTTTCGAGCATTAGCGTACTCGATGGTGCTCGTTACTCGAACGAGCATCAAGCCATGTTTGACCCCGTCCCAGTTTTTGGCTCCTCCCCGCTGTGACGTGCCTGTTTTAGCCCCTCCCCGCCGCGATGCATTGCGCGTCATTGACAAACTTTTGGCTGGCTGGCTGGAGAGAGAGAGAACGAACCTAGGAAATAAAAAAAAAGCTTGTCACCCGGCGTCCCACATACAAAAATGCTCGAGTCTCCCATTGTAGTCAATGGGGTTCGTTACTCGAGTAGAGCTCTCGAATTTTACGAAAAGCTCAAATCGAATAACGCGGACCCGAGCATTTGGGTGCTCGCTCATCTCTAGTAACAACCTGCACCTCTTCATGTTACACATAGGCTGACTCCACACGGGCGAGAAAATCATGCGGTTTTCGCCTGCTGCGATAGTCAGTAAAAAAGCAGAATATAAAAACAATGATTTACAATGGTTTCCTTCTCATCTGCGATGTTTTCACTGATGCGATGTTGAGGGGATAAAAAATCGTGGCTTGCCCTATTTTTCTGCAATGTGCTACTTTTTTAATCCCTCATGTATTCCTATGAAGGCTTCTTTTTATCGCAATGCTACAAACGTGCATTGCGATGCAATTTTAACATTACGAAGTCCCATTGACTTATGAAATTAAATAATTGCGCAAATTTGTTGCACAATTTTATCGTGGGCGGCAGCGATGCGATGTGAGATTATTCTCCAAAAAAGCATTGCTGACACTCACAAAACTTAGTGAATAAAGATGCGATTTTGCCGCAATTTTCTCTTGGCAAAATCGCAATCGCCCTGTGTGGAGCCAGCCTTATGCATCTGCATTGATGATACCCCTGGATTGATGGAGTTGGGAAGAAAAGGGCATGCTCCGCCTCCACCGATCCATGGTTTGAGCTGACCAATTAGGCCCACTAGAAGTCCAGTGGCATGGCTCCTTTAAATAAGAGGCTTTTAAGTTACACATGGCTCCCAAACTATGCTATAGGCCTGTGGGGCTACCTGAGTGAAGATATATCTGTTTTGGGCATGTAGGCAGTAGGCCTGACACATAGTACCTGTAGGCTAGACAGGTATGGGGTTTATTTTGGTTATTCCCTGTTGTGTTGTTTGCCGTGAATAAAAGAAAAGTGTGCATTGTTTGCCATGGTTTTGCCATGCTTGTGTTTTTTTTTTGCAAACACAGCAAAAAGGCACTCAGTTTTTTCCGCATCCAAATCACTCCATGTGAATGCTCCTGTAAACTCTAAGATCTGACTGTTCACTTGCTGCCTAATATATAGAACTTCTTGATAGGTGCCATTATAATGAAATGATAAATGTGATTCACTTCACCTGGCTCGGCGTATATGCCATCAGGGGCAGAGAGACAGCGCAGCTCTGCTACACTGTCTCCCCCTTCCCTCCTCCTTGCTGGCTCACCTCCTCTATCTTCCCTTCTGGCTGTTTGCAATGTGAAGGGGATGAAGCAGGGGTGGAGCTTAGCTCAGCCACGTCCCACCCCTTCCCATTGCAAACAGCCGAAAGGGAGGATAGAGGAGAAGAGAAGGGAGAGGGAGTTTAGCAGTCACACTGCTAAACTCCCTCCCACTTCCCTTCTTTGGCCGCTCTCATTGGCTCCCATAGGAGTCTATGGCAGCAGCCGTAGTCCGGCCAGAAAGATAGTTCCAGGGCTAGCTTTCCTGCCTGGTGTAAAAGCACCCAGCTGGGCGCTTTTATGCCGTGGGAATACGCCTGTGTGATCTGATGCATTGGAATCCAATGCATCAGATTGTAGTGTATATCAGCCAGCTGAAAAAACAGTGTCCGATTTAAGCTGCGCGAATAAGCCCTTACATACAGATTTGCCAAATATTGAGCACAGATTCACTGTGGATTTTGTCCCCTCATTTGAAGAGGTGAAATTCACAGCATGAATTGATATACTATGGATCTAAAATCTGCACCGCAAGTCAGTTCATGCTGCTCAATTTTCCCACAGCATGCGGGAAAAGAGGATGCAACTATAGGTCTACTATATGTTTGTTTTGGGTGGGTCCATTTTTTAAACAATTCCATTGGATATATCTTCTTCCTAACAGAAGCAAATGTAAACTTGGTTCTGGTACTGTGTCTATGTAATAAGCTTGGTTCAGGTACTATATCTATGTAATAAGCTTAGCTTTGCTAATGTGCCTATGTAGTAAGCTTGTTTCTGCTATTGTATCTATGTAATAAGCTTGATTCTGGTACTGCATCTATGTAGTAAGCTTAGTTCTGCTAATGTGTCAATGTAGTAAGCTTACTTCTGTTATAGTATCTATGTAATAAGCTCAGTTCTGGTACCATATCAATGTATCAAGCTCAGTTCTGTTACTATACACATATAGTAAGCTTGTTTTTGTTACCATATTTATATAGTAATCTGGCTTTGTTGCTCTATGTATGGTCCAGTCGGAGTTAAATTCCTTTTCCCCAATGAAAACCCATGGCTCAGCGTGCATGTATATGGAAGAATTGGGAAACATAGCTGTCGTCTAACGAGTATTTGCCCAACAGATATCTAAGGTACATGGGCAGCAGCTTTAACATGATGCACCAATAGGGGAGCATGAGCACTAAAAGTGCCTAGAGCAGCACAAATTCTAAATAAGGCCCTACGTGTAACGAACCAAGTTCTTCTAAAAACGTTCCTTAAAAGTAAGAACATGATCTAATATATTGCATCCAATGGAGTATGCTGTAATTATATATATATATATATATATATATATATATATATATATATATATATATATATATCACCAAATAGAAAATAGCTGTAAACAGCCAAATCCTTTTCTAGTATGAATGGCCCAATTGAAATCCATTGCCAGTGTATGTGATATGGATGCATGTGCATGAGCTCTGACTGCCAAATCTTGTTTAAAGAGCAAGTATCAATAAAACTAGAAACATACAACACTATTTATAGCTGAGCGTTACTTTGTTGCACTCTTCCTGTAATCTGCCTAGTAAAGCAGGAATGACACATTTTGTACATGTCTATTCCTAAAGAACATCAGAACATCTGCTTAATCTGATTTGTTCTAACTCCCAGGTTAATGCTCTGCACCAGGTGTCAGGGGCTTGAAACCCTCCTACGTAGAGCATTCCACTATTCTTCAGGTGTCTTGTCTGTTTCATATGCGTTTCCCACAGTAGTTTATGTCTGCTATCATATCCTATCATGCTACGTATATAACATACAGTGACCTGCACTGACTGCATGGCTGTAATCATGACCATTTTATATTCTAACCATATGTATTATTCTGTTCTGCAAGCCATTTGTGCTTGTGTCTTTCTGTGTCTCTTCCATGCTCCCTCCTCCCCCTCTCTCCTTTTCCCCCTCTGGTACAGAGCAGGCTCTCCTGATTGCAATGCAGGAGTTGGCGTCTGCAATTTCTGGCAGGCGGTTTTAGTTTCCATGGTTTCTGTTGGTTTCTGTTGTAGTAGGCAGCAGCCCGGGTGGCCCATTACAGAAAGAGGCTGGTAAGAGGGGTTAGAGGTCAACCAATCTCAGCATTTATCACATACCACGTCTGCCTGGCACAAGAGCCACAGATTGTGCAAATGTCAATTGAGGAAATTAAAGTTTTATTAGCTGAGCCGGGGGTATAACAATTCATGAAAAAGTCACTGGGTCTTGCCAACACTTTCCATGGCGGCTCTGGCTGTGCATTGATAGGACATAAAATATGGAAGAAAGACTATTCCTGATTCATGGACGTATCATGAATAATTTGCGTAAACTGCAGCAAACTCTATAAACATTCTTGCACAATTTTATGCAATGCCACAAGGTAAGCAGATCCCCCAAGTGATGAATGCCCAAGTTAATGAGCCCTGGCATTGAAGTCAACATTAACCTTTGCCTGTTATTATAAATGGCTCTTCAGAATAATTCTTGCAATGCTATTTTTTTCAGCCAACCATTAAAATAAATGTACTAGCAATAAGGCATAAAGCTTTAACAATATACTATGAGATTTCCTATAGTACATAGCAACATTACAGACTTTATGATCTAGCAGCCGATATTGTGCTGCAGTGCAATTCTGCACTTGGCCATGCTTCTCTTATGTTCTGGCTCTGGAAAGGAATGTGCATGAAGCATAGAGTCATACAAGCGGATAGTGTGGTTGCTCAGGCATAATAAACCACTGCAGTGTAGTATTGCGGGCAGTGTTTAGTCCATGAGGTGCAATGCAGTGTGCAAACTACAGTACAAAAAAGACTGATGGTCAGCTCTTCCACATTATCACATTACTTGGAAATCAAGCAGTGCTCAAGCCAATCAGGAACAGGAATAATTCCCCATGGTTACACAATAAAGGAATTTGTCCAGGGTTACACATCCCCGGTGCTCCTCCCACTGCTGCGTCAGGATATATAGTGCAGTGTGCACATCTTAAAGGACCAACCGAAAAACACTTCTTGTATAAGAGTTTGTGAGATTCACAATAACATACCAAATATTAAGATCATTTCTACTTGCTTGTTGAAGAAACGTTACTCTTTATATACAGCGAGTCCCAATATTTTAAGCAAAACGCTACCAAAATTGCTGTAGGAATTTACTTTGGTCTCAATGGGCAACTCAAAAGCACTTCTATACAGCCAAACATATTTAAGGATGAATCACAGCTCCTTGACATTCATTGCCCATTTCTGACCTGCAATAAGTAGTCACTAGCTTTAGCCATACACCTCTAAGAAGTCTTATTAGGTCACATTATGTTTATCATTGTACTCAAGTATTTTCCATGGGTCTACTTGTAAATGTGACTTTTCAGGTTTAAGAAAGTGTGATTTAATGACACTACAAAGTAAGGCCAAAAAGTGTTTAGAACAGGGGTGCACAACTCCAGTCCTCAAGGGATCCCAACAGGTCATGTTTTCAGGATATCCTATAGTAAAAACACCTGTGGCAATATCAATAATTACATCACCTGTGCAATAGTGAGGAAATCCTGAAAACATGACCTGTTGGGATCCCTTGAGGACTGAATTTGTGTAGAAGGTTGAAAATGACTTGCTTTACTATGAAATACTTTGAACTTGGATATATTACTATACAGCAAGTCACACTATGGATCCATTGGGAGTTATTGATGGCTTGGCCCGATCTAATGTCCTGTAATAATGCGAGAATTTTGTGAATAATCCCAAGAATGTGTGTAATAAGGATGGCATGGTAAGTTAATGTCTGTCTGTCCATCCATTTAATCATATCATTCTTGAGCATGAAGTATTAGGCTGATAACCTCGGTTTGAGTATAACAGAGGGGAAAAGCTCATGTATCCATTAAAGATTCCAATAAGATTTTCTATGGTACCCTTATGAATAAGACACATGGAAGGTTTAGTTGACTAGCACTCTCAACATATATTCAGAGCTGAAGTCTTCCATAACACAAGGAAATTAAGTGATTCTCTACTATAGAAATAAGCAACTTTCCTCCAGCTGTTGCTGTGAAAAAATGTAGCCAACATCTAATGATTGCCAGTCTGCTGGCGAACTCTATATGAACAAGTAGATTACTTGAGTTCAGTAATATCTTGCATTTGGTGACAGATAACCACAAGCATCCTTTGGAGTAGCATTTATTGATACACTCCAACCTGACAGCCTCATCCGGTTGATGAGTATCGAATGAGTGGACAGTATAGGGTGGTCCTCCTTACCTTGCAGTCTCCTATGCAGGATCTGACAGAGTACTCCCCAGATTGCAGGTACTTCTCTAAGACAAAGTCAAACTCCTCGTATTTTTCCTGAGCGTGTTGATCCAGTCTCTGGTAAGCTTGGATACAGTTGCTGCACACCTCATCGTCAGTGACAGCAGAAGAAGCTGCAGGGGCCCCCATGAAGTCCTCCATCAGGTTCTCCAGGCTGCAGTTCAGGCTGTCCGGGTTAGACATGCCTAGCAGCAGGTCCAGGATGGTATAAGTATCACAAAAAGACAGAGTGAAATTGTTAAAATAAGCCTTCAAAAAGTTCCTCTTTTGGTTGTAGGAAGTAGAGGAAGGGGAGTAGGATCTTGAGGAGGAGGAGGAGGAGGATTGGGGAGAGGAGGAGGCAACAGACCCCCGATGTCTTTGCAAATGCAATTTGGTGCAGGCAGTATCCAGGTGAGAGGACCTGGCACCAGTGCAATGCAGACTATGAGCAGCAGATTTGGTCAAATTGCTTAGGAAGTTGTCCCAGCACCCCCTGCCCTCCCCTGGGAAGCTCTGGAGGGACAGCAAGCTGGAGTTGGCCTGCTCCCCCCGGCCCGGCTGGTGGCTGTAGGAGAAGTTGCCTCTTGCTTTGGCCCCTGCAGAGACCAACCAGAGGTGATTAGACAGCAGGACGGTGAAGAACAAGAGAGAGGCGAGGGACAAGCGCCATCTCTGAGCCCTCTCGGAGTCGGCGCACGGTTTGTCGCTGTGTCGGGGTTCCCAGCAGATCTTTAAGACGGCCTCATCTTCCCTTGGATACATCCAAGCCCCCCTGATCATATTTTAGGGGGTGGGAGAATTCGGCGGCTGGGTGCTCTCAGTCTCTCCCCACCCCCTATGTTTGTGGTGGGTTCCCTACCACCAGCACAATGTCACCTGCCTCTGGTGAGGGGGCCTGCAGAGAGGGGCATCATCAGGGGAGGGGGATGGGTGCACCAGGAGATGGAGGGTCAGATAAAGGATGATGAGGAGAATAGTAGAATATTGATGGATAGGATGGTGGATGGAGGGATGGGAGCTCCCCTCCCCTACCCGCCCCTGCCCGGGTCACTCAGTAACAGGCCATTGCAGGAAATATTGGGAAAGCCAACCAAGAAAAAAAGAACCCCCCTCCCTCTGTAAAGATTCACCCCCGGGGCACAGTACATCAAGGAGAAGTCCACAGGGGATGCAAGGGACAACCCATGCAGATCCCCCCACCCTCCCCCCTATGGACCTAGATCAGAGCCAGGTAAGAGCATCCCCCTGTGCCTAGCACCTGCTGCCCATCCTGCCTGCTGATTCCGGGCTGCTTGTGCTCCTCCGCTCTTTGGAAGGTGGCTGTGCCCTCCTTATTGTTTTCTCTTCCTCTTCTGATGGGCACTGTTCTTCTGCTCCCTGGGCATCCTGCTGCTAGGACTGAATATTCCCATGCCTTCTCTTCCTTGCCGTGCACCCAGGCCGAGATCACCCAGCTGGATCTCCTATTATTTCTATTTAATCTGTCGCCATCTTCAGCTGTGCAGAGAACACCTTGAGAAATTGATCAGAGGGGCGCGGGCACGTCAATGCACGGCCCCGCACACAGGCACGAGCTCTGCCTCCCCTGCTTTATGCAACTGGGTTTTTTTATTATTATAAAAGCCGCCCCCCTCCTCCTTATCACCATCACTCCACCCCTTCCTTCCCCCTCCTCTCTTTTCATTCACTATATGCAGCTTCTCATTCATCTTCTCTTCTATTCAGCTTCTTGTGCTCTAGCAGCCCTCTCCCCTAATAACACATAATCATTCAGCCTCTACGACCCCGGCTGCTCGCCTTTGGCTTCCGAAGAGATTGCACTCTGCGCTTCTATGTTATATAAGTGACACTTCAGCTGATCGCACTCCATCACATTCATAATAAAAGCATCACCTGTCATGAAATCGTTACACCTAAACATGAATGTAAAGTGTTGCCTGTTCTCCGTTGTCATAGTGGATGGAGTCTTTGCATGCGATGCCTTCCAAATCTCAGCTGTTATCTGACATGAGTCTTGCTCTGCAATAGAATAGCCCGACTGCAGGCAGCCTGAAACATCATAATGAGGAAAGACATCTTGCCCCATGTAGAACTCGCTCCCCGCAAACCAAATAAACATGCAGACACCATACTACTATGCTGGAACAAGGTGGTCGCAGCTTTTATTATTAACTCTTTAACCAACTTCCTAAAATTAGAAACATATAAAATTGATGGTAGAAAAACAGCACACGGTCCATCTAGTCTGCCTTATATTATTACCTTTCTATTTCTCTCTTAGGATAGATCTATGTTTATCCCAGGCAGCTTGATTCATTTATTGCTAATTTTCCAAGCACGTCCACTGGAAGTTTGTTCCAAGCATCTACTACTCTTTCAGTAGAGTAACATTTCCTGACGTTGCTTCTGAACTTCCCTTCAGCTAATGTCAGATTGTGAAGTTTGTTCTAGTGTTTAGTTCCCTTTTCGTGTGCCTGAAAGGCTTGTGTGTAATTAGCTTTGGACATCACAAGGACACTTGTCTGTGTGCTGTCGATACATAGGCTGCCCGCACATTGACCTGCATTTGCATGTCCTAATTCTCTTCCGTGAACCTTATTTATACCTTCAATGTATATAAAGGTTTCCATCATCTTCACCCTCTCCCTTCTTTTCTCCTGTAACATATATAAAGGTTTCCATCATTTTCCCCCTCTCCCTTCTTTTCTCCTGTGACATATATAAAGGCTTCCACCATCTTCCCCCTCTCCCTTCTTTTCTCCTGTGACATATATAAAGGCTTCCATCATCTTCCCCCTCTCCCTTCTTTTCTCCTGTAACATATATAAAGGCTTCCATCATCTTTCCCCTCTCCCTTTTTTTCTCCTGTAACATATATAAAGGCTTCCATCATCTTTCCCCTCTCCCTTTTTTTCTCCTGTAACATATATAAAGGCTTCCATCATCTTTCCCCTCTCCCTTTTTTTCTCCTGTAACATATATAAAGGTTTCCACCATGTCTAAAGACAGGCTACAAGAATGGTGGAAGAGCTCAAGAACAAAACGTAGCAGGAAAGACTTAGCCCCGGAACACCTAAGGTGAGTCTCTCGGACTCATGCCACAGTGTGTTGGAGACTTTGTGGTACTTCCTTTTAGCTTTGTGTAATATCCCCTTCCCAGTTCCTCCATCACGTTGTTCCACATATAACTTGATTTTGCACTTTTTTTCTACATCATGTATGAACCAGATAATTGATATTACTCAATTTTGTTACACAAATACCTAATGTGAGTCTGATGGACAATTTTCCCCCTGCTACTAGTTGTTTTGGCATGTCGAAAAGAAAACTGAGTGACACAAAAACAACTTTTTTGCTTACAAAAAAAGACAACAATGACATACAATTCGGTGATGAAGAATTTGATCCTGAGCCAAATGACAGCGAAGAGGATGACGTGAGTGGTGCAAGTGAAGTCCCAGACGGGCAAAGTGCTGAAAATATTGATGACGATTTGGAAGGTAACAGCGCTGCACCACTGGAGGCTGAAAATTCCTGCTGTGTAGGGAAAGAATGCTTTCTGTGGAGCAGAAATCCATCGACGACATTCAAAGTGAGAAGACAGAACATTATCAAGTCACAAGCAAACGTGGTAAAGCTGCCACCTTTGAATTTATTGGAGAGTCCTACAGACTCACTTTGGGGGTGTTTTTGATTTGTAAATCAGGATTAATATTATTGAAAAATTTGTCAGCAATTTAGAACAGAGAGAATTTCTAAAGAAAAAAATGATCGTTCGTGTAGCAAAAATGCGATTTGGTGGAAATTCCAGCTTTGATTGCACTCCTGATCACTGCAGGTCACTTGAAACGTCCATATTCTGTGGAACGAGAAATACAGTCCACCAATTTTCCCTGCCATGATGGCTAAGGGAAGATTTGAAGACCTCATGAACTTTTTGAGATTTGATGACAAGTCGCCAAGAAGTGTTTGAAGGGCTACAGAGAAATGTGTGCCTTTTTGTGAAATATTACAGTCTTCAAAAGTATTATCTTCCAGGTGTGACTCTGACTATTTATGAGCAATTGGTCTCATTCTGAGGTTGCTGTTGGTCTCACCAGTACATGAGTTCAACGCCAGCAAAATATGGACTAAAGATCTTCTGGGATATGTAACTCCAGCTACTTTTACCCACTGAACGGTTTGTCCTACTTGGGTAAAGAAGGAAACATGGGGTAACAAACATTGCATTCAAGGCAGTGAATGAATTGGCAATAGGATACTTTGGCACCCATTGAAATATTACCATAGACAATTATTTTACATCAATGGAACTCGCTGACCACTTGCAGAAGAACGGGCTAACAATGGTCGGCACAGTGCATGAAAACAAAACTTTCATACCAAAGAGATTTCTTCCTAGCAAGCACAGCACAGCAAAAATTTTTATTTTTGGTTTTGCAAGAGACCACTTATGTGCCCAAAGCAGGAAAGAGAGTTGTGCTTCCCTCCACAATGCACCGCACCTCTGATGTTATTGCGGAAGACTATTGCAAACCAGAAATAATTCTTCATCACAATAACACAAAAGGAGGTGATGTTACTCTTCATCAGATGAAACACACCTACACTTGTAAAAGTATTCAAAGTATTCATGAACTGCATTGATGTAGCCGAAGTTACGTTGAACATAGACTTTTTGGTGAAGAATCCTGACTGGAATGCAAATAAATTGAAAACCAGAAGACAAATCTTCCTTGCTCGTCTAGCTGAAGATTTGGTTCAGGGATATATTAGAAGGAGGTCAAAACAGGGGCTGCAGAAAAACCACTAAGTCTATAGAAAATGTTATTTCTCCTCATTCCAGTGGAAGCTCACATGTTACATCAGATACACCAAAGAAAAGTAGGTGCCAGTAATGTGATCCCAAGAAAGGATGTATGCAAGAAACTGTATATGACTGTAAGAGTAATGGACGAGGTGAACACTCTTCATTTACAAGGAAATGGCCAAATGTTTAAAGTAAATTAATAGTGCAGTATTATTAGGCAACACTAGTTTCAAGAAAATAAATGAATAAGGAGTTTCAAGGATAATTCATAATGTGTGTTAGTGATATTCTCCACCACTTAATGGTGAAATAACAGAAAGTAACAAATATTTTAAAAAAGGGTCCATTGCAACCAGATTTGCAACGAAATGTGCTCAAAATTAACTATGAGTCTAACAGACTCACGTTGGGGGTCCACGTAAGTCAAAACCATAGAAGTTCCAGGATTAAAGAAGTTAATTTGTATAGCTTGGAAGGAAGAAGGGGATTCTATTTTATCAATGTCTTTCTGTGGGTGAGGTCTGAACACAGTATTCCAGTTATTATTATTTTAAAGGCACTTTAACTGTTAACTTCGACATTGCTTGAAAGCACTATGTCAACTGCCAGTCTCGCAGTAGGCAAGTCAGCCTTTACAGCACCATTTTCCACCAATTTTTTTCAAAACTGCCAGCTGTGACTTGATTCTCAATGAGACCAATTCTTGAGAACTACAAAAGAGACATGAATAAGCATAACCACATAACAGACTTTTTCATCAATACATATGAAAGCAGCGAACACAAAAATAGAAGGAAGGTGGAACAACTTGTCTCCAGGACCCTTGCAGGAAAAGGAAGACCCGATCAGCAACCAGGGGATATAACACATTATGAGGAGTGACTTGGAGACATATACTTTGTACATGGTCTCAGCTGCCCAAGATGCTGACACAGTGCAATGAAACCCTCTTGTAGTCAGCTTGCAGCCTAAGATGTTGAGTGCCGTTCAGACAGGCTGAATCAATGTAACAAGTAAAAGCTTCTCGCCCCATATATAACTCACTCCCCTACAAACCAAATAAACACACAGACACCATAAATTATTTTAGGCTGGAGGGTAATGGCCACATCTTGCATTATTAACTTTTGAACCATATTTAAAAATTATTTAAAATACACTTTTAACTGTTAACCCATTCCAATCCACCGCCTGACATCTAAGACATTATGATTTAAGGCTGTACAGCTCCAATGTTGAAAGACGTCCATCGGGGCTCTCTAATTGTATATTACCAGCCTCTCTGCTGTCGGAGCCTATCCAACGTGTCACCTCATGCAGTATTGGCTTTAGCCAGCAGATAGCGCCGTTGTATAACTACAGAAAAAGAGTAAGCCCCCTAGGAAAACCAGTATACAAATTGGATTGGAAAGGGTTAACTCCGGCATTGCAGGGAAGCACTATGCCAAACATTGTATTCAACTTTCACAGTGCCATTTTCCACTGACAATTTTTTTCAAAACCACCACTCAGCAGCCCCTGTACCCTGGACGGGGCTCTGTCCACCACCCAGAAAAAAATAACACTTTCTCCACCCCATCCTGTCAGCCAGAATAAAAATATCAGCACCTGTGTCAGACAAATGCACTCCATCATTTCTCATGAGCCTGCTGTTACCGTCTTTTGTGTCAAGCAACCACCACAGATCCTTGAACTCCCTCATCTCTGCAGTTGGGATTCCTCTTGCTCTAAATTGAAATTGTCCACCCTACAAAGACCCAAGGACCAAGCCAGAATGGCTCTATCAGACTTCAAACTTTACTATTTGCCGGGTCAATTGCGAAATATAAAACCATTACCGGCTGGGAGAGTGATAGGGAAAGACTAGCTAAATTTTCTAGAACACCCACAATTAACTAAATCATCCACCTTATTACCATCACACAAACCAGCCCTGTCTATCTGGCACATCACTAAGAACATCCAACGTTTTACTGACGTGGTATCAGATCTCCAACTATGGCATAATTCTGCTATACCTTCCTTACAATTCATGCCAGACTATAGGTACTGGAACACTCTAGGTATAAATACACAGAGAGACGTATATGAAGACAGTGTGCTCATGTCATTCACCCAACTACGCAAAAAATTGCAGACACCCCAACTCCAGCTATTCAGGTATTTCCAATTACGCCATGCGTTAAACTCTCAATTTCCTCCCACTTTAATCAAAATATCCAATTACCTACCATAAGTATATTAAAGTCTCAAGAGCCTAAGGGCTTGATAACCATATTACACACACATCTACTGTTAGCCCAAATTAGCCACAACCCTCTAACAGTGTATGACAAATGGAAAACCAGTATCCCTACACTAACGTCAGAAGATTGGCAGGATGTGATGGACTCGCACTTAATTGTATCCCCAGCCATTAATAACAAGCCAATACAACTGTTTATTGTTCATCAGTCCTATTTAACCCCAGTTAGACTACATAATATGGGCAGGATTCCCACACCGGCATGTCATAGATGTCATCAGCTGAAGGCAGGATTCTGGCACTTAATATGGGAATGCGCTCATATTATAGAATTCTGGACAGATATCTGTACCTTTTTATCCTCACTCCTACCCTTTCCCCTTACTTTGGACCCAAAGATAGCGCTGTTCGATTTAATAGATGCCGAAATATGGGCACACCATATGCGGATCTTCATTAGAGAAGTTTTGTTCCTGGCCAGGAAAGCAATAGCTGTGAGGTGGATGGGAACCATGGCTTCACTCACTCAAACACTATAGACTGATTAGCTGAAACAGATAAATTACATCATTACGTACTACAGACCTAAGAGATAAAATGCATGTAAGCCAATATGTTTGTTGGAATGTTTATTGCAATATATGTTAACAAACTTTGTTTAATCCCTGTTAACAAAACAGGGAGAGAAAATCCTTTTTTTTCACTTCTTTGGTTTTCTTTTAAATTGTTATTTTTTTTTATGTACAAGAAAGAAAATACTGTATAACCTACATAATTATATTCCTTGTACCAATTTTTGCAATATCTTTGAATAAAACGAAGTAAAAAAAAAAGAAAGGGCTGCTGCTACTTATGAGCCATCATTAACCTAAGCTATGTGTCATTTGCCTTAACGTCTTAAGGAATGTCGGGCTGCAGTGCCAAATGCCTTTTAAACTTCTCATCATACTGTCACCAGGCAGAGTCATCGTATGATTTCTATATACTATATCCATGTAGATGAAGATCTCAGAAGAGAATTCTAGATGTTATTGACCCACTATACACACCAATATGAAAAATGTCTGTACCCAATTATTTAATGTATTTGCTGCTTTTAGTTGATGATCATAAAGTTTACTGTCCTGTTGGTGTCTTTCTTTATATACTTTTTAATCTTGGTAGATCAACACACGGTATACATCTATGTACTAGTACACCCAAATCTTTTCACTAATCTCAGTATGAGCCCCGCGTGGGCTAATTCCACAAAAAAAAGAATCCTTGTATATTCTCACCATATTGCCAGGTCTTGTTTGACCACAGTAGTGTTCAAAGTGGGGGGTGGGATCACTTTTTCCTTAATGGCCGATATGACCTCTGCCTCTTCACTTCCTCTCTCCCATGCCCTGTAAAATCAAAACTCTCCGAACCCTAAGCACCTGCCATGACCAAAGAAACACTAGGGTCCATCAGATTCACACCTGTGGACATAGTAGGAACTAGGCTTGCAGCCCTGGAGGATCTTGAAGGCTCCTGCCTTTCATGCCTTGACTGCACCATCTTACCAGACTTTCCCAATGACACATATCATGTGGCCTGGTAACCTGTATATGCTTTTTTTATGCAAGAATAGTACTAAGCAGCAGCCCCCCCGCCCCCCAATATAAGGATGTGTGTAGGTAGTTGTTCATCAGTACCTTTACCTGTGCAATGATCCTCCATATAGCAATCTGTCTGTCTGCATGTTGGGGGATAAGTAGTGTCTATGCCTGCCCTCTTGTAGCAGTATATCAGTAAGTATATGGCTGCTTTCTTTGATTTCTTTTTCCACCTCTAGAGAAAGCTCACATTGTCCTACCTCACTGTAACGTCCATAGTTTCAGATTTGGTAGTGTGTTAGCAGGGAAGGCACATTGTCTCTGCTATCACATTTTTCTTGAATATTCCATGCCCAAATGATGACCACATACTACTACGGTATGTATTAAAGGGTCAATCAACTTACATTGTAAAAGTTTATACCAGCAAGTTTTATAAATAACAAGCAAACAAAAAGTCACAAATATCATACAGATACTAAGTGTTCCTGGAAGAATGAACATATTTGTGATGAATCAGTGATTGTGACGTAATTTTTTTATATATATATCATGTTAGCATTTTAATTGAAGAACACACAATTCAGCTATTCCTCAGACTGTAATGACTTCTAATAGTTTGTTTTCAAGGACATGGCAAATGGAGATTATACCAGCAATAAGAGCAAATGAAGGAAAGAATTTAAGAGCTGTCCTCCATCAGAGGTGCTGAAACATGTTCTCCCCTCAGATGTCCCTTCAGAAAGTATACAACTCACTTCCCAGTGTCAAGAACAGACATGAAGCATAGAGGTGTAGATGGTTCAGTGTTTAAATAGCAACAGAGGATGGATACTTTTTGAAAATCAACATGATTAATCAATCTTTTTCCAGGCAGGTGTCTTCCAGAGATAGTCATCTGATCCCTCCAAAAATGTGGGTTTCACCAACTTTGACCTAATAAGCATTGCCAACCTATAGGGGTATATTCATATCGACATTTTTATGGCCAAGATGGGGACACTCAGCCCCGTATCCAAACACTTAATAAATCTCACCTACTGTATATAAGATACCTGGGAAATGAGGATCAGAGGAGCTGTCCAATGAGCAAGGTGCTGAACCATATCTTCCACTCCACTGTCTATGCACTGCAGATACAGAAGGTTGCAAGCTTTCAGGATTAGATTTAGAGCATGCAGGTGTAGCAGGAGACTTTCAGTATTTTAAGGGTTTGCCCAGAAAATAATTTCCTCCAAAAACAGCGACACACCTGTCCATTTGGTTATGTGTGGTACTGCAGTTCAGCTCCATTCACTTTAATGCAGTCGAGCTGCAATACCAGACACAACCCATGGACATGTGTGCACTACTTTTTTTTTTTAGAGGAAAATTATCCTGTTTTTCTAATCCTGGAAATAGCTTTAACCCCTTAAGGACATGGCCTATTTTGGCCATAAGAGCATAACGAGTTTTGTGGAATTTTGATTTCTACTTTTGAAAAGTCATACCTGTTTTATTTTCCCATCGACATGGCCATAGGAGGGCTTTTTTTGCATGACAAACTATAATTTTTATTGGTAATATTTTGGGGTACATGTAATGTATTGTAAAACGTTTTTGTGGAGGGCAGGAAGACAGAAAAAACTAATTCTGCCTTTTTTTTACAGTGTTAATCATACAGCATAAATGTCATGATACATTTTTTTTGGCGGACTGGTACAATGATGATAGCAAAATCTTTTTTTTTTAGGTTCTCCACTTTTGTTAATTAAAACCATTTTTGGGAGTGAATTTCTTTTTCTTTTTTTGCATCATTGCATCCAAAGTCCAATAACATTTTCTTTTTCCATAGACGGAGCCCTACGAGGACATCTTTTTCACATGATGAGCTTTAGTTTTTATTGTTACCATTTTGGGGTACATACAGCTTTTGTGATAACTTTTATAGCATTTTTTGGGAGGCAAAATTAACAAAATAAGGATTTTGCATCATTTTTTAGGTGCTTTTTATGATTTTTGCTGTGTAGAGTGAATAGTGTGTTCAACTCATTGTACAGGTTGTTATAGATATGATGATACCAAATAATGTGAAATTAAAAAAATTTTTTTTTAAATACAAACAGGTGAAAGAGCGTAAAAATGGGGGCTTTACATTTTTTTATATAAATACTTTATTTATGAAATTTGGGTTAGATACAGAAAGGAAAAAGGAAAATGGTGGGTTTGGGTGTAACAGCATACCAGCATTCTCACATAAGCAAAGTTGTATATAACAATTGTAGTTTATGTCCCTATAGGGGACTTGAACCATAAAAGCTACTACAGTACTTTTGTATTGCAATGTCTTATCACTTACAATAGCGATCATAGATCATGGCAGGCTGAGACACCAGTGATTGCATCATGAGGTGTTGATAACATCAGAGAGGGAGCATGCTCCCTTTTTGAACCCTTTACATGCCGTGATGTACATTGATCGCAGCATGTAGGGGGTTAATAGCAGGGGTTGCGGCTCTCATAGATCCCCGCTGTTGCAGCGGGAGGCCGGTTATCAGGCACAGCCGGCTCTCACTGTGGGATGGCGCAGGCTAAGGAAGTGATCCAATGCCCTCTACAGGATGTAATTGTACGCCCTGTTGTGTTAAGTACCCACCAGCCAGGACGTAAACTTACATCCTGTGGCATTAAGGGGTTAAAGAAAAATCAAACCTAAAGTTCATAGCTTACAAAAACATAGATCTGCCAATAACATATGAAAAGAGATGCAACTCTTCTGTGCTTTGGACGCACTTCTCGTTTTGGCTTAAAAATGCTGGCGCAGAATACTGATCAAAATCCTCCCTTGTGAAAGTAGCCATAAAGGGTTGATCATGAGGTAGGAATTAGTTTGGGCTTTTTCTCAGTAATAACACTACAAGTAAAAGAAAAGTTTTGTGAGCATTCAAAAAGTGATTTTTTTTTTGGCCCCAGTACCTAGACATCTCATATCAACCCATACAGGAGTCTAGTGTACTATGGGGGTCAATACGTGGTATGTACTGATGCCAATAAAGACATATTTTTTGGCTGTTGTTTTGCTTTACCTCATAGTATTGTAGCTTCAGATGAAAGACTAGATCAGTTGACCTTTTCGGCCAGCAGAAGCCAGTAATGCCTCTGCTGCCCATTACTATACACATTGCTGTAAACCACTACCCAGCATAAAACTGCTGCTTAATTAAAAATAATATTATTTAGATAAAATAGATTTTAGATTTATGCAGTCTAACAACAGGCAAAGACTAAGGGTGGCTTCACATGAGCGTGTTTTTGTGCATGCATACGCGTGCACAAAAACACGTGTCTATTAGAACCAATTAGAGATGAGCGAGCATACTCGAAAACGCAAACTACTCAAGCGAGTAGTGCCTTATTCAAGTACCTGCCCGCTCGTCTCTAAAGATTCGGCTGCCGGCGCGGGTGACAGGTGAGTTGCGGCAGTGAGCAGGGGGGAGCGGGGGGGAGAGAGGGAGAAAGAGATCTCCCCTCCGTTCCTCCCCGCTCTCCCCCACCGCTCCCCGCCCCCTGCCGGCACCCGAATCTTTAGAGACGAGCGGGCAGGTATTCGAATAAGGCACTACTCGCTCGAGTAGTTTGCCTTATTGAGTATGCTCGCTCATCTTTAGAAGCAATGCATTCCCAATGGTGTGTTCACATGTCCATGTTTTACAGGCATGCAAAGATAGGACATGCGTGCACCATAGTGAATGCACGCATTGTCTTCAAACGAGCCGCGGCTGCTGCCGGCACTCCATTGAAGTCCATGGTCTGCCGGCAACCCGTAATTGTTTTTCAGGGGAGAGCGTTAAATATAAGCTCTTCCCTGAAAAACAACAATTTTAGTGTAAAAAAAAAATTATAAAAATATACTGTCCGCTGCTGCCGTGTCCCCCACAGGGATGAAGAACACATCTGCCACATGCAGCAGATGTTTTCTTCATCCCCACGGGGAATAAAGAATTCAATGCTACACCTGTTACAGATGTGACAGATGCAGCGAAGGAATTCTTCATTCCTGTGGGGAATAAAGAATTCCCTATCACAGCTGTCACAGCTGCAGTAGAGGATCCTGCTGCCGGCACACCGTAATTGTTTTTCAGGGAAGGGCTTTAAAATCCCCGCCTGCTGAAAGAGCTGCTTTTGATTGGCTGAAGTGCTCAGCCAATCACAGGCAGCTGTCGCCTGTCATTCATTCATTGCCTGCTCAAAGAACTGCATTACAGAGCAAGGGACAGTGCAGAGAGGACGCGGCTGAGCCCCGGCAGCTGAAGGAAGGTGAGTATGTTTTTTTTTACATTTTTACACTACTTTGCCTTGTTTTTTAGGGAAGGGCTTATATTTAAAGATCTTCCCTGAAAAACAATTACGGGGTGCCAGCAGCAGGATCCTCTACCGCAGCTGTCATGTGTGACAGCTGTGGTAGGGAATTCGTTATTCCCCGCAGGGATAAAGAATTCCTTTGCTGCATCTGTCAAGGCAATGCACACCTGCATACCCGCGTGTTATTGTGTGTGTACAGAGGTGCGCACCTATGTACGCACATGTACACACTCGTGTGAAGCCACCCTAAGTTTTGTCTAAAGTCGTCTTTGCATTACGTACAGTGTACATTGCATTAAATATAAAGTGGTGTTGTGAACACTGTGGTTCTACCAGCATAAAGTCTTCAGAGTTTCCTTTACAGAACGTTTATAAGAAGTGACAAGTTGTAAAACGTGTGCTTTTCTTGATTATACCAGAAATGTGAGATGCTTAGACCTGAAGAAGAGACATGATTAACATAGGAGTCAAGAAGAGTTTTCTTTTTATAGACTTTAGGTTTGCTGATTAAGTTTCATTCTAGTACTGCTGGTTGCTCCTGTTTAATTGTTCCAAGGCCTATAAGTGCTAATGCTTGTATATAGTCTCCTACAGATAGGTCATTGTTTTGGTTACAGCTAAACACATCAAAAGGGTTGAATCTTAGCCAAAGTTAAGGGAGGAATTTAGTGTTAGATGGACAACAGAAGAAACATGTTTCTAAGGTGGGTGAATTATAAGGTTGTTGTCAGCCGTTTAGTCGTTCACGGCCATTGGCAGCCCTAAGGGCGAGCTCCCCCCATGATTTTCGGTTTTGCATTGCTCCTTTCAGTTCTGTGATATCCATGCCAGTATCAGCTTTGATAGTATCAGCCATCATGTTCTTTGATGGACAGATGTTTGCAACTGATCTGTCCAAGCATTATAGATTTTTCTAGCAACTCTGCTCACATTATATGGCCAATATACGTGATCCTGAGCTGGGTCATTCTGCCCTCCAGTGATATGCCAGGTCTTATATGATTCTGGACTTCTCTGTTGTTATTCTCACCTTCCAGGGTATATGCAGCAGCTTTCCCCAGCACCACAGCTCAAACGCATCAATCCTACTTCTATCAGCTTTTTTCGCAGTCCAAATTTCACATCTATACATGGCTATGGGAAAAACAATGGTTTGCACTATTCTGCATTTAGTTGCTATACTGATATCCCTACTTTTCAACATTTTGTCCATGTTTAGCATTGTTTTATCTCTGGCATAAATTCTCCAGCCTGGCCAATTTTCAAACCAAGGAAGATGAAGTCTCTCACGCATTCTATGGCCTTGTTGTCAATTTTGATTTGAATTTGGCCATTTTTTGCAGTTGTCATAATTTTCGTCTTCTTTAAAATCAGGTAGAGGCCCATTTTTTCACTTTCAGTTTTCATCTTACATATCAGCTGTTTCAGACCTGCTTCTGTTTTTGCAAGTAGAGTTGTGTCATTCGCATAACAGAGATTGTTGAGGTTCCTGCCACCAATTTTCATTCTGGGTTCCAGTTTGTCTAGGTCCATTTTCCACATGATCACTTCCACATCTAGGTTAAACAATAAGGGTGACAGGATGCAGCCCTGTCATATATCTTCTTCTATCACAAAGCAATCTCACAGTGGCTTCTTGATTGGTATAAACTGATTTTATCAGCTTGACTAGATTTGTAAAGTCTTACTGGCACTGGATTGGAGCCCAGGTGTAGTAGCCAAGCAGGACTGGAGAGTAGTTAAGTGGAAGCCAGGTCGTTAGCAGGTGGTCTCAGTTGCAGTACAGAGGATGAGGCAGGAATCGTAGTCAAGTGGAAGTCGGGTCATTCACAGGTGGTCTCAGTTGCAGTACAGAGGATCAGGTAACAGTGGAGCTTGATTACAGGCTGGGAGTTCAATAATCACACACTGAAGGAGCGGTGGGGCTAGGCTTATATAGGAAGTACAATCAGGAACAAAGGCTGGGTCAGGACCAGGAGGCAGAAACTAGGTAACTTGGGAAATACAGACCAAGCCTAGGTTTCAGCAATGGAGCTGTCCAAGTCCTGATAGCCTAGCGGAGAGAGCTCTCGATGTGCCAATACGCCCAGCTCTTGTAGGGCGTGCCATAATTTGTCATGGTTGACGCAGTCAAAGGCCTTGATGAGGCGCGTGTAGATATTCTTTTGGTAATCTCAAGTTTTTCCATGGTCCATTGCAGGTTTGCAATATGGTTATGGGTGCCAAGTCCCTGCTGGAATCCTGCCTGCGCATCAGGGAGTGCAGCTTTGACTATTGGTCCCAGTCTTTCCTGTATAATTTTGAGAAGAACTATATTAGCCAATACTACATTTCTGAGCCAACACAGTGGGGCACATAATGGGCTACACTAACATGTGGTACACTGGTGAGGAATTTGAGGAATAACGGAGTAACATGAAGAATAAACATTACCAGCGGAATACTATAAGCAATCAGTCACTTCGTGTGTGACCTGAAAGCTATGGCATCTTTTCTTTTGGCACAAACAAAAATTGGCCCTCACGCTGGTAACAGCAAATGCATTCAATGTCCAATCAGAAACATAAAGGATTTCTAATTTACTTGACAGCTGGTAATGTCATATCTGTTTTTAAAGAGACAGTCTGAGAGATGAAAGAAGAGAATGCTATACATCAGTAGAAGCTTTGAAGGGAAAGATCCCAGCCGTTCCTAAACTGAAGTCCCAGGAAATTATGATGAATACATAAAGAGTAAACATTCTAGTGACATTTTCAGATTTTAGTGTCACGAACACTAGAGGTTGTAGCTTTATGCTCATTTAATATGTTCTGTATAAAAATGTATGGAAACTGTTCCATTGATGCTAATTCTATCATCAGTTGCAATCTGTTCCTGAGGGATCTAGCACTTTTTATTTTAAAGTTGACATGTCCACAGGTTGGATAAAGATAAAGACCAAGATCTTCTGCAAAAAATACTCGATATCTGAGGACTAGTAATATACATAATAAAGATATACTGCCTGTAGGTCATTTCTATATGATGGATTCTTCAGTCTGGCACCACTTCTTTCCTTTTTAATCTTTCAGCAGATCTTCACAAGGAAATGTTAAACTGTTTTCCATCTAAGGGTGCCTACCCACTAGTAATATTTTTTCTTGCGCTGCAATATTTATTAATCAATGAATGGCTGATCACTGCCTGTGATTGGCTGAGCGCTCAGCTAATCAGCACAGCCCTTTCAGAAGGTGGGAATTTTTAAATCCCCGCCTGCTGAAAGAGCTTCACAGCAGTATCAGGGAGCCAGCCGGAAGATGTGCCTGAGCGGCAGAGAGGTGAGTGTATATTTGTTATTTTATTTTTTTCACCAGATAGGGATGATTTTCAGGGAAAGGCTTATATTTCAAGCCCTTCCTTGAAAATCATCACTGCAGGGGTTGCCTGCAACCTACTGCTTTCAATGGGGCCGCAGCAGCGCCGACCTCATTGAAAGCAATGGAATAGCATCCTGGACAGCTATGACAGCTGTGGCAGAGGATTCCTTCATCCCCGCGGTCCTCGTAGGGGTTGAATGAAACCCCAGCCACAGATGTAGCAGAAGTCCGTGATGTACTCCCTATGTTTTCAATGGGGCTAGTGCTGCTGCCACTGGCCCCATTGAAAACATTGAGCGATATTGCAGATTTTTTCTCTGCGCTGTGAGGCTGGAGTGAAAAATCGCAAGTAAGTATGAAACCATTGAAAATCATTGGTTTCATAATCATCGCTCTCGCATCGCAGGAAAAAATATCGCTAGTGGGTAGGCACCCTAAGGGAAACATAGGAAATATGGTTAATCTGCCAAGACATGGGCCATTACATTGAGAGTTGAATAAGCTGTAGAAGGGCATCAATCCAGCATCAGTAATGGTGTCTGCTTGTTTGTGCAAGAAGGAACAGGAGGAGTACTGGCAGAGACTACAAAATGACCCCCAGTGAGTTACTGATTTGCATGCTTCTGACTGAACTGTCAGAAACAGATTCCATAAGGGTGGCATGAGCACCCGACATCCTGTAGTGGGACCTGTGCTCACAGCCTAGTACCAGGAAGCTTGATTGGCATTCACCAGAGATCACTAAAATGGACAGGACTGCAACTGGTGCCTCATTCTTTTCATAGATGAGAGCAGGTTTAACCTGAGGATATAAAACAGATATAAAAGAGTCTGGAGACAATGTGGTGAATGTTATGCTGCCTCAACATCATCTTGAATGACTGTTTTGGTTGTGGGTGAGCAATGGTCTGTGGAGACATTTTCTTGGAGGGTTGCAGAAACCTCTCAGTGTTAGCCTACGGTACTCTAACTGTTCTTGGGTACAGGGATGAAATCCTCAGAGCCATTGACAGACCTTAAGCTGATACAATGGGCACCTCCTGGTGTAGGACAATACCCATCTCATGTGGTCAGAGTGTGTAGGCATTTCTTGGATGACAAAGGCATTGATGCCATAGAAAGGCTCTCAGGTTCCTCAAACCTGATTCTAATTGAGAATCTTTGGGACATTATGTATCATTACATTCAACGCTGCCAAGTAGTGCCCAAACTATCCATGAGCTCACTTGAGCTCTGATTCAAGCCTGGGAGGACACTATCTACTGTCTAATCAGAAGCATGCCCAGACATTGTCAGGACTGCATAGGGCCATAGACACTACTGAGTCACATTCTGAGCTGCCATGATGAAATTAATGCAAACTGATTTTCTGCACAATATTAAATCCAGGTGAAAATTGGTTGAGGATTTTGGCTTTCATTTAACATTGATATGTCATCTTGTTCTTAATGAATTACATGACTTGTATTAGCAACTGTGGCAGTGCAATACATAGAAGGTCTTGTAGAGGGCTGCAAACAGGACTTCCAGCACTAAAAAAAAAGGGTTAACACCTGCTGGGTGTGGCAGAAAGCAACATATAAGTCTGTTCCTGTCACCCTCAAGAGGGAAGATACCACTCAGTAGAGCTGGAAGGGCTGACAGCTTGAGGTCCAGTGTGCAGCAGTGGAAGCGGTAGAGACTCCACATCAGGAAGTCAGAGCCTGATCCATTGATCCATGTGGACCAGTTTGAGCCTGTTGCCCGTCTGATGGGGCGGGGGGACACCCTCCAGATGCCCCAGGTGAGGTTAGTGACAGGACCCTGTGGGTTATGTACCCTGGACTGTGTGATATGCCGTACTTTGCTGTGCTGTGTGCTGATAAATAAATACTGGCAGGCACCAGTTTTAAAAGAAATGCAGCTATTTCTATACATCTGCTGCCCATTTTCAGACCAAGAGATCAGTGATTCGTCCTGCTCAGGGAAATATCCAAGTATTCATAAATGGAAAAGTACATAAATCACACCACTTTCTTGGGGGGGGGGGGGGGGGGGGTGCTGCTCCATCTGCTTCCCTACCCCCTATTAAAATCCAGAGTAGTGCAATCAATATTGTTCACCAAATTCACAGTATTCACCATATCTTTATTAAAATGTCATCAGATGAACGGCAAGGTATGAGAGCAATGCATTTCAGGGATATCGTACCAGTCATTTTTTCTATACCAGGTTTTTCTATACTTGTATTTACTTTCAAAGATATTTAATTTCTTTACATTATTTTCTGCCGCCATCTTCTCATCGCTATAACTTTTTAATTTTTTTGTTGACATAGTTGTGCAAGGGTTTGGTTTTTGCAGGACATCTTGTAGTTTCAGTTGGTACATTTATATATATTTTTAATTTTTTTATTTTTTTATTCTAAATATAGGAAAGAGGGAAAGTTAAACTTCTAATACCTTTTATTATATCGAATTATTAATAATACTTTTTTAAACAAATTTTCACATTTTTAGTTGTATTTTTTTGAACTTGTGATTGTTTGATCGCTTCGGCAGTATAATGTAATACCATCGTATTACTTATACTATGATCTGCCAGATTGTCTATCAAGCAACGACACTGGCCTTCAGAAAACCCCAGACTGCTATGGCAACTGAACAATACCTTGCAATCTCATTGTGGGGGTTCGTTCAGGGCCTTGCAAGACAATTGGGGGCTTTAAATACTGCTGCTAGAACTGACAGCGGCATTTACTGAGTTAACAGCTGCAATCAGCATTCATCCTGATTGCGGCTTTTGCCGGAGGGTGTTAGCTGTGAAAAACAGCTGGCACCTGCATTGTATGGAGTGGGATCAACTCCTGATCCCCTTCCAAACCCCGATCGCACATGGCGTAACTGAACATCCTGTTTTGTTAAGGGATTAAAACTTTTTTTTTTACCCGTTGTTTTTCATACCTTATATTCGTAAAAATTTTCAACTTGAATTTTTCATTCGTCGACATCTGATAAGTGATTTACGTGTTCATTTTTTGAGTGGTGTATATATAGATACAACAGGAAATAGAGGTAATGTGCAATTCAAGTCATTGACACGATCACAGGAAACAGGATCCAGAGATGGACGGTTCAAGCAAACGATCTGATGTCTACATTACAGGTTAGGTTGAATAGGTCTGCCGACAATCGTATTTCTCTAGTAGAGAGGTAATAAAGTCATACCAGGTCCGTACAACAAAAATGAGCTCTAAGAAGACATTACAGTGAAAGCCAAACAACAGTGTAATTTTCAGGAGACCTAAACTGTCATTTCTCTGATCTCTCCTTACACATTTCAACTAGTACAACTGTTGGCACTTAAACCTTCCATATTGGAGTCTTCAAGAGAAAAAGCTTTGTCTTTTTAATACGTTTTTTAAGCATATAGCGCAGTCACAGAACAAACAAGGTCTTATGGTGCAAATCATTTTAATTAATATGAAGACAGGATTTTTTTAATTTTCTCTTTGTCAGTCCTCATCTTCTAAGAGCCATAATTTTTTATTTATTTTTCTGTTGACCTAGCCATATGAGGGCTTGTTTTTGCTGGGATGAGTTTTTTTTTTTTTAATGATACCATTTAATGTACCTTATAGTGTACTGAAACATTTTAACACATCTGTAAGTGAGTGGAAACAAAAAGAAAAGTAGTTGTATAGTTTTGGGAGGTTTTTGTTTTTTGTGTGATTATGGAGATACCAAATCCATATAAGTTTTTTAATATTTTTAAACTTTTTAAAAAATTTAAAAAACTTCTTTTGGCCTCAGTCAGATGGGCATTTGTTTGCATGCTTTGTGCGTTTGTGATACGCATCTAATAGAACCAATGCTTTTCAATGGCAGTGGTCACATGTCCGATTTTTACTTGCCAATAAAATCCGCGGTTAGCTGTGTTTTCGTTAAAAAAAATTCTCAAAAATACATGACTTGCCATTGCCTGCTATTGTGTTCTTTAGAACACGCCGCATTGTACTCCGATCATGTGAATGAGTGCATAGGCTTCTATGTGAAAATGAAATCGATTGCAAATGCTGACGATGTGGTTCCCATTATTGGGCTACTGTGTAACTTCTGGGCAAAGGGGTTATGTAAATGGCGGCATTTAAAGAAGGTTTGCATTGTTTGCAGCACTCCAGGCGAAGGCTCATAGACGCATGCGTTTTATCGGCGGTTTGTGTCGTTACCAAATCGTATTTCATTTAGGTCAGCTGCTCTCGCGTAAAATCTAGTGGGCCTATTTTAACGATAAAACATATAATATTGTACACGTTACATACTTTTTTCGCTTGATGGAATATTCTACGTCGCCACCTGAATGTTGCAATCATCTGTAATTATGTTGGACCTCGATTCATGTGTTTCCACACCTGCTGAGTACGCTCCCCTTTGTTAAAGCATACGTAAATCTGGCCACTTCCATTCGCCCAAAGCTCTGACCTTTGAATTTTTCACAACTGTTTTTGATTAATTATGGATATATGGTCCCCGCCTCTAAGTGCGTCCACTATAAAAGTTTCCTGGTTTCCCGGTTGAAGTACAGCTGACATTTCTACAAAAACTAAAAATGGAAAAAAGAGATGCTCCACACTGTGGGAAACGTGCTGCAGCGCCTATAAGAATCGAGGCCAGAAGATCCTGCTGTGGGAGGAGGTAGCCCAAGTGACGTATAGACTGCAATGGCGTTCTTTCAACGATAATACCCGGCAACAAAAGAGTACGTTTAATTTATTGTTTGTTTTTGCACCCTGGTCACACTATGTTATTGCTTTTGCCAAACCACGTTATGTCCCAATTATCGCTCCACCACTCCCCAAATGGCTCATAAATGTCTGTAATTAGTCTGTGCTTTTCAACCTGTGGATGTGAACTATGGTATCCGTGTATGTGCCATTATGATATTTATGTAGTTTGACCTACTGGGCTTAAACGCTTGAATGCCATTTGCTTATGCGTTGGCCCCTTTGGTCTGACTTTATTTTGTGTCCTGATATGGTACATGTTCTTGGATGTATGGTTTTTCCTTTCTAATGTTTATGTTGCATTAACATTTGTTTGATTACTTTGTTTTGTGTTTTATTATCTGTTTTTAGTTACGGAAGTCATGACATCGTGGCGCTCCATCCACAATGCCTTTCGCAAGTCCCTCCAAAAAGAATGAGAGCATGGCTCATGGGCGTGGCGCTACAAATTTGCAGACCAATTACATTTTCTGCGGCCCATTATGGAGCTTCACCTGTATGTATAAATGAATATTGCAGCAGGGGCCACCAGTAGATGATGTCGAAAAAAAGCACTTTGTACACATGCATTGCCATTTTTTTCCATTTGTAGGCTATAAAATCCACTACCAGTATGTATAAACCACTCCTGTAAAGACACTTAAAAGCAACTCACATTGTTTGTGTACCCATTTGAATGCATGGTTTGTCCTCCCACAGTGTCTGCAGCCACAGACTACACATCCCACCCTAATGGTCTTTTGTGGGCGTTCAAAATTGTTCACACCAACAGTAACTTTAGTGCCAGCCTGCTTTAAGTCCTTCAGAAAGGATGATCATTTTAATGTTTCAGCCACATGGCTATATACTATTCCCCCATATTTAAGGTTTATGTGCTGTCTGGTTAATGGCTCTTTTAATTAAGGTATCTCATTCAGCAACACATATAAGCACTTTTTTTAGACTGGTGTTTTTGGGAAAACATAAGTCCACATGACCCACATAGGCAAAATACACCTGCCTCTGGCAAGGCTCCTTTTTGTCTATTGCACAATGAATGCTACTAATAAGATTCAGCTAATTAGTGTCACTAGTTAAGGCCTGTTCATTAATAGATATCTCAAAATGATGAGGCTATGTTGATACTAATGTCTTTTCTCCCCCCTTATGTCCTTAGGAGATACAGCAATGTGAGTAAAGAATCGTGGCATGAGGATTTTTCAAAGGCATCCTCACCATCTCACAATACCTCATGTAACCTGGATCAGCAGCGCCCTGAGTTTGAGCGGCGGCCCTCGGGTATTGGAGCCAATTCTCCCCCTAGGAGTTCCTCCCTCCCCCTTCCTCTCTAGGAGTCCCTCCCTCTCTCCCGCCCCTCCCTAGGAGTCCTGGTTTGACTCCCCCTTTGGGATTCCTCTCGGCATCCCCCTAGGAGTCCCCTTAGGACTCCTGGTTTGACTCTTCCCTCTGGATTCTTCTTGGTGGCCCCCTAGGTGTACAACCAGTACTCTCAAAAGGAAACCCCCTAGGCAGACCACTAGGAGTCCCAGAAGGAATCCCCCTAGGGCTCTTCTTGGTGGCACTCTCAGGTTACCCCAAGGTGGCACCCTAGGACTCCCCCTCGGCATCGACGATCACAGCAGCCCCATCATCATCTGTCCAGAGATATTGAGTGTGCTGTATTGCATTGTTTGAAAATTCGTACAGATGATGATTGGGCAAATTTTTTTTCTTCTTTGTCGCTCACTTGCCAGCCATTTGCGGCAGCTGCCCAGGAGACTACAGGGGAGATTGAGGGTTGCCGTGAAGACAGTGCTAGATGCTGCCCTCGAGGACAAGCCAGCGATGGAGTTGATTTGGTTTTCAGACCATTGGCGTCTCCACGGCATGGAGAGGCACACCCTTTTAGGGCGATCTATGAGAGTTGGCTCTAATATCTGATGGCTGGGGCCTGTGGATATTACCAACAGCATTCTGGCTGGCGACCTGCTCACGGGGATTATTCTCCTCCGCCACCACCCCCCATTGCAGAAGAGTATGGATGTGCGTTTGCCTGATCATGGCTATACGTCGAGGGGAGACACAAGGAGGCAGACATCTCCCTCTCAAGTCCCTACTGCTGAGCCTGCCTCTCAAACACAGGGTTCTGAGGGCAGCCCCTCCCCCCTCTCCTGCAGCCTTCACCCACCCACAATTGTAGTGAGTTGTCGCCCGGAGAAGGGTGCAGTAATTTTGGCCCCAGAGGTTCTTCTGGTGGGCAGATTTACCATTTGAGATCCCCTGCTGTTCCCCTGCGCCACCCAAGGGGTGATACGCCCTCACGCCCTCTTGGGCCACCTGCCAACTCACACAAACTAGAGTTGGAGGCTGATGTGTTGCAACAGGAAGCCTCACCACCCTCTTTGTCTCCCATCAGGTGCTTGGGCGGCTGCACAGAACAGCAAGAGCTTCAGGGGAAAAGGCCATGAAATCCTCCAGCCATGGGCCATCATATATTGTGTTCTGTCCTGTGTTATTCTACTTTTCAAAATGTAAATTTTCTAAATTATCTATTTGGTTCTAAATTTTGTCTTGTGCCAAGTTCCTTACTAAGCCTTTTTTGTGTGTAATAAAAACACATTTTTGATTTGACCTGTTGTATTGTGTGTAAAAAAATGTTTAATTTTTAAACTGGTATCAGTAAGTAAGTACATGTTTGGCTATGCTGAAAGGCAGATAGTCATCCCAGTTTGATACAGTCATTGAAGGAAGGATTGGGTATTGGTTGCTTTTCATACTCTCAATTGTGTAAATAAAGATGAAGGACCAAGCGGACAATAGCCTCATCCTGAAAGCCTCTCTTACCAACCCCCCCCCCCCCCCCTATAATAATGTTTGGTGAGCTCTGGGCTGTAATCTATGGTGCTTTTTTTTTGTAAGGCTGAATCCCCTTTGGTTTTATTTTGGTCGGGACCAAAAAGTGAGGCCGCCATGGTTAACACACACTTACAACCATTATGTTATGGGTTTAGCAAGCAAGCCCTAAAATGTTTGCTTTCAAACATCGCACAACCTTTTCTTACTGTGACACTTTAGCCAGGGACAAAAGACTGCGGCGATCATTAGATAATGGCCAGACACCTAAAAAGCTTGAGGAATATTGTAGGAATAGGTGTTGTATACTTTGAATATGACCTCAATAGTCCTCAATGCTTTTTTACACCCAAAGCACATTAACAAGGGTGTTGTGGTCCGCCAGTGTTAGTCACCTGCATCTATCCACTTGTCCACCCATGAAACATGTTGTTTTATTTATTAGGCAACTGTTGAGGCACGTTTTGCTTGTATGCTTCGCATTGTAACCTATTTGCATTTATTTCCTGTGATCAAAGTTTTTGCGTTAAATTTTCTCTTCTATGGACGACCATGGAGCGTAAATGTACGCCAGTTTGAGGTGATCGGCGAATATTGACTAGGAGACAAATGCGATAGGAGGAGTCAACTGTGTGTCTCACGTCATATGTGCCCAACCCTGCACACTAATATGTGTCCCCTGCGTGCCTGTTATGCTGGATAGTGCCTGGGCAGCGCCATTTTGAATAATTAATCTGAAATTAAAAGATGTCTGGATGCACTTCACCCTTGGGATGGCTCAAAACCCGTCTCCTGGTCCAGATGATGGATCAGCTGGATTATGACGACAAACATGGGCTTTACCTGCACCCCAAGCATAAAAAAAGGATCTTGAGTAAGATTACATGGGCGATGGCACGCAAGTATAGGACTGTGCAGAGCCAGATCCAGTAACAAAAAAAGGTGGAGTAACCTCAAATTAAAGGACTTCTGCCACCTGCACACCATCCGGCGTGAACTTCATCGTCAGGAAAGAGGTAACACGAGTGTGTGTTTGGGTGTGATAGGAAAGTGTTCCCACATATTGATGGTGGACGGGCCAAAAGGCAGAGCTTTAGTTCGTCCGATCATGTCAATGTTTAGGCTGTGGGTTATGCGCTTTTAGCCCTAGTGCAAGACATAAAAAGTAAACTTTAGCAACAGGAACATACTGGCAGATTGAACTCTGTGGCATGAAGTCTAAAGAGTGGGAAGCCATGGAGTGTGTATGAAGCAAATCTTAGAGCCAGAGGTCACATGACTGTCCCATGCCCCTGCCCATGGGAGTGTATTTAGAATGTATCTAATGGTTCTTCCTTAAATGTGTAATTATTTCAGCTATAAAAACAATGTTCCTTCATGACAGCCTTTGCCAATGTTGGAGAATTTTGAAAAATGTCCATGCCACATAGTCTGTGTCTGTAGTTCATGGGATATTTCAACCATGCTGCTCTTGTGTGAATTTGACTAATTTTGTGTTCACTTTAATGTCCCAACAGAAGAATCACAAAATCACAGGGTGGCCTCTCAACACCGCGACTGGGCTACCAGGCCCCACCTCCACCAAAAGCCACTCTGGAGGAGCCACCCAGTAAGTGTTAAAAACTGCACAGTAATAATAAAAGCATACTGCCATGGATAATAATTTCTTGATTTTGCCAAGATTGTCAAACAATGCCTTGCTCTCCTTGTCAGCAGAAGAGCCCCCTGCCAGTGATCACCATTCAGCAGAGGGTTCCCCTGTCGGGCTGGCTCCCCTGAGGTCCCCATTGCCTCTGGTGGAGGTGGATATACCTAACTTGAACCCGCCCCGCCCTGTGACAGGTAATTGCAACACACTGGTTACATACTGGGGCCTGAACAAATAACCATCTGAGATTAGAAGAGTAGGAGAGGTAGCCAAAAGTCTCCTTAAATATTTGGCTGTGACAACCCTGCACAAAGTTGACTTAATAAATGTGGTCTCCACCCACAGTGGCAGAGCAAGGGACACATGCCTTTTCTGATGTTTCCTGCTTAGCCTAAATCAAATAATATTAACGACTGAAACAAATGTGTATTTGTTGTGGTGTTAGGAGTCATTAGAAATATTTTTTTTTGTTTGGACCCACAGCATGGCGAGATGTTCCCCCTGAGGAGTGGGTGGCCTGGTTCTTCCACGAGATCCATCTGTAGTCAGAAGTTAAAAAGTGGCAGCATTCGATGGTGAATTTAAATAAAAGCCAATTTTTATTGCTCCATATTGTAAAAGAAGTACAGGCAACGTTTTGACTAGAAATAGTCTTTCTCAAGCCTGTTAGTGTGCCCAAAAACCAGATCTTAAATAGCACTACCAGAACAGATAAGGGGCGGAGCATATTCACCCCAGACTAATTAGACAATACAGACACAGCATGACATCAATTAATAACAAATTAAGAATAAATGGTGAAGTCACCTGACACTCTGTCGATTTCCTGTACACACAGCAGGGTCTGGCATCTCTCATAATGAAGGCAATTAAATAATGGAGATCCGGCGTCCTCCGAAGGCCTAACTGCACATGCGCAAGTGTCATCCCGACGTGCTGTAATGATGTAATTCGGCGTCCAAAGAAAGCCTAACGGCGTATGCGCCAGCGTCATCGCGACAGGCCGTGATGATGTAATCACGACCGCGTGGACGCAGGCACGGCGGTCATACGTGCCACAATCATAAGTATATTGATGCCACACACAAGATGGCCCCTATAGAGTGTGGCGCATGTGCAGACAGGGTGACGCAGCGCCTAAGTGATGGAGATACCCAAATGGGAGGCTAAATGAAGAGGCTAACGCATGTACAGAAGGCACATGCGCAAACATTACAGCGCCGTGTTAATCCAAGAAAAACACAGGTAATACCCACAGTCCTGAGTATACTAGTGCCACACACAAGGTGCCCAGACAAGGTCACGTAGGGCCTACAAAGCACAAAGGGGTATATAAAGGCAAATCCATATATAAGAGGCGCATGTGCAAATAATGCAGTGCCATGTTAATACCAAGATATAAAGCCAATGGCACGGGTACAAGTACCAACCACTGCTTGACACTTCAAAGAGATGCGCCAATCATGAGATGGCGAAAGTCATTCAGACTATATAGTGTGGTGCCGTGATGAGCATATAATATGACATAGTACCCACAAAACATAGAAAAAAGTAATTAGCTTTAGGGCCACAAAAAATGTAATCATACTCAATAAATACAATTAATCAAAGAAAGGGAGTCATTTTTGGAAGGAAACTAAAAATATTTATTGTAAAAAAAATCCAATAAAAAACAAGTCAAACCCAACACAGTCCTCATAAATCCATAAAGCATAATTCACAAAGATAGCCAAAATTAGGATGAAATGAATTAATAAATTCTAAAAATTAATGCCAAAGAAAGAAAAAAAAAACTAAATATATCTATATATATTTTTTACTTTGGATACAACGAGATCCATCTGTGTCACCTGCAGATCGATGTGCTGCAGAGTGGCCTACACAGACTCCAGGAGCACCTGGCTAACCTCCATCAGTGGAGATTCCATCACTTCCTGATGATGGAGCAGAGTTCTCTCCACCCACCTTCCACCTCCTCACAGTCCCTGTCCACGCCATCGCCCGTGGATCTTTCAATTACCCATTGAATTATGCTTGTGTGGGTATCATCTGCAAACAGAAGTTTGGTTTTGTGCCGTCCCAGAAGAGGGAAATTTGTTTAAAATGATATATTTGAGCCATGTTGGCTTTTTATTTATACCCACCATTTTCATAAAGATTTTAGTATAAAAAATAAAAAAAAATACACCATCATTTTGTCATTTATTTATTACAATCTTTTAAGATTCAACACAACAGGACCCTTTTTTCCAAAACACGGAGAAGTCTTTCAGATATCACAGTAAAATGCTTGCTGCAAGACACAGCCGGTGAAGTACACATATTTGAGGGGGTGTATATTGGCCCTGGTGAACTACATTATTTGAAATTCAAAGAACACAACCAAAAAAGTACACAATATGCTGAGTTTCACTCCTAAACAAAACTTGCGTACCTTTGTTTGGCCCTTTATTTTTCTGGAAAGGCACTATGACTTTTAACATAGACAGACTTATATGGTGGGTGAGTGCTTAGAGCTGAAAAGTATTTTTGCCATGGAACAATAATGTATTCAGGTCAATACATGGAATTCACATTGAAAAACATACATAGTTTAGAGGGGACACAGTCCATTCATCCAATAAAAGGGCATGCTTACAATGGTGGTCCAGTCGACAATACTTGAGCTTCTACATCTTGGCACTTCACTTAGGAATTAACGAGTTGTCCTCGCATGGCAAGTATTTATGTTTGAAAAAAGGTGGCCAATATCTGTGAAATGTTCAAAATTGTGAACACATGATTTTGGTAGGACAACCAGTAAGCAAATGCAACACACTGGTTTTACAAATAAAAAAATCAAGGAAAAGATTTGAAAATCCTCCACCAACAAACATTTCTACTAAACATATCTATAAAAGATATATCACTCGGTCAGCGATTATTTTAGAAACACAATTGGTAGGACTTACTTTTTTGATGATGTATGTAAATCTTTTAATCATCCAACATAACTAGAGTGGCAACAGCACCAGATATGCTGATATACGTGATTTTTTTGAGAGGGGTCACATCTGCATCCCTAAGAAACACACTGAATTTGTGGGCTTGCCATTTACCTGGACAACATTCACATGCCTTCTATATAAGACAGTGCTGCTGCATCCCCAGTCTGCTGCTGCTCCATATCCACAGAATACCTATAGAGAATGTAAAAAAAGGTTACAACGCTCAGCCGTATATCTCTGGCAACATGAAATATGTCCTTCAAGCTGTATAGAATGTAAGGTTTGATAAGGTGTGTGGTCATGGGCCACAACGGCACCAAAATCTGCCACCCAATTGTAATTTTGATTGTAAGAAAAACCCATCACAGCCTGCCTAATTTGCACAACATACACAAAAATTGTGAGCTTATTTCTTGGGAGAACAGTGCTGACCATACTTAGCACTAGAATGTAAGGAGGCCACAGCTGAAGGAGAGGAACATCACACCTCTCATTTTTAAAAGTGGTCCTTCTGCTCTTGCCAAAAAGTTTCAAAGGAGGCCCCAAGGGGGATATCACACGTGGTATATTGAGCGAAAGTTGGCCAATTTAGTACAAGCTCACAATCCATGTCAAAGGTCCTCATTATTTTTCGAGTCCCCGAATCTTTAGAGACGAGCGGGGAGATACTCGGCTAAGGCACTACTCACTCGAGTAATGTGCCTTAGCGAGTACGTTTGCTCATCTCTATTTCTAAGCCTTGCGCCTCCATTAATACAGGCTCCTTTGGGGGAGGGGGTGGAACAGCGCACACAAAGGGCCTTCGCCACAAAGTGTGGTTTATTATTAGGCAATAATGCCTGTTAGAAGGGAACCTTAACAGGTAAACATTTATGCCTTTTAATTAAGGAAAAGCCAAACCATATATGCCATGGCCATGGAGCCAGTGATGGTGCTTCAGGTATAGGTGTTATGGTTTGCTAATGTGCAGGGAAATCAAAGACGCAGCCTAATAACCAAACATGCCTAGTCAAGGACACAAAGCCGACACAGGGAAGGGTTAAAACATTAAAACATACATTATGTGACCTACAGACAGATGTGAACTTACCGCACTTTCGCATGTTGGTATTACTGTGGGTAATCCCGGAATGCACCACCTCCAGAAGTTCATCGAACATCACGACCGACAAAAGGCGACTAACTTCTCCAGGTAATGCCTCAGGTCCGTGTACAGGGAGTAAAATTGCCCAATACATTCACACTGCAACACCATCGGATGCACCCAGTACTTCCTAGTCGTCCTCCTCCTTCCGACCGGCCTAGGACTATTGCTAGCACTAGGTTGGTCCCTAGCAAGGTAGCCAAGCGCATCCTCTGGCATGCAACACGAAAGCCTACATACACACAACATAAACCAGCCAAAAAGAATATTGTCTCATGATGACATCTCTCCAAGTCCAGTAATGTCTTGCACATCCAGGATGAACCAGAAGCAGAATGAAGCGGAGGCCTAATTGCCCCCAATTTATAACACCTTGTAGTGGGCTGAACCAGGAATAGATGCATGAGGATAAAGTTCCGGAAGCTTAAAGCTTAAAGCGAATTTTTCTGTGCATTGCGGTGAAACGCTGCCAGGCGCGTTTTTTTTTTCTTATGCATACGTTTTCTGCACAAAAATTCGCACATAAAAATGCCCGTCTAATTGAGCCCTTAAACACGTTTTTTTTTTCATCATAGTCTGAGGTCTAGAGATGAGCGAACGTACTCGGTAAGGGCGATTTCGCGATTTCGCAATTGAGCACCGCGGTTTTCCAGTACTTCACTACTCGGGTGAAAAGTACTCGGGTGCGCTGTGGGGCGGGGGGTTGCAGAGGGGAGTGGGGGGTAGCAGCAGGGAACAGGGGGGAGCCCTCTCTCTCTCCCTCTCCCCCCCACTCCCCGCTGTAACCCCCGCTCACCCACAGTGCACCCGAGTACTTTTCACCCGGGTAGTGAAGTACTCGAAAATCGCGGTGCTTGATTGCGAAATCGCCCTTACCGAGTACGTTCGCTCATCTCGACTGAGGTCCATAACTTTTTTATTTTTCTGTCAATTTGTCTGAGGAGTTGTTTTGGAAGGGTGGACTGTAGTTTCTATTGATACCATTTTGGGGTACATATTTTTTCAATCAATTTTTATTCATTTCTTGGGAGATGGGAAGACAAAAAAAACCCCAGCAATTCTGGCATGGTCAATCCTTTTTTCTTACGGTGTTCACCATGCAAGATAAGGAGTGCAATATTTTCACAGTTCAGACTTTTATGAACACGACAATACCACTTATGTTATTTTATTTTTTTAGATTGTTTAATGGCAATAATGGGAAAAGGTTTTTTATTTGCAATATTTCTTATTTTTTTTTAATTTCATTAAAATTTTTAAAATGTCTTTTTAGCCCCCTTAGGGGATTTGTACTTGAAAATCACTTGATTGCTTGTACTATGTACAATATGTTGCCTTTAAAGCCCTGCCACAGGCATCCAATGAAGCCAATCTTGGGACCATTCACTTGGCCCTAGGCTGGCATGCCAACCCTTGAGCACTCCATGATCACGCTGCAGAAGGATGGTGGGATGACGGAGGATTCCCTCTATGACTAGCTTATTAGATACTTCGATTCTGCATTCAACCTTGACATTACATCTAAATAATTAGTAACCATGATCGGAGCTAACTCCAATCTCGACCATTACCAATGGATGTTAGTTGGTGAAAACACCTGACCCCCATTGGCTATTGAGTGGACTTGGCTCCCGAGTCGGCCCCATACACCTTCGGCAAGCACATAAATCATATTTTATGTTATGTGATTGGAAAGAAATTATATTGATGTGTTTAGTAATGAAATAGTTTGGTTGCAAGTATGAGTTTGCTTCAGAACAATCAGAGATCAATGACTAAATTTCAAGTATGAGCAGGGTTGTACAAATGTAGTGATTGTTAACATGACTGGTGCGCTGTGATAACTCGATTTACAGCATTGTAGCAAATTATAGTTTAGTTACCATAATGCATTTAATGACATGTTAACATTTGCTACATCTGTACAATATCTACCAACTTAATTGTCTAGTCGGATATGTATGTCTTAACAGATAAAACTGTTATGTGTTGCAGATACAGTATTATGCAATAGAGCCTATGAAGAAGGGAGATAAAAAGAAATGGGGAAATAAAGTAGTAAAGAGGGGCAAGTGGGAAGGGGAAAAAGAGAATATCAATGAGTTTTGACATGCTCCTACAGTAAGGCCGGCTGCACACGGGCATATTTGCATTGCGGAATTTGGAGCAGGCCTTCGGAATTCTGCAGCAAAAAACGCCCATAGCATGCTATGAAAAAAACACTTTTCGGCATCATCGCCCAGGGTTGAATGCGAGCTCCCGCATGCGAAATCCGACTCAGTTGAGTGCAGGAGACCTCAGTATGTAAAAGAAATTTGATTATATCATAGAATCATAGAGTGGTAAAGTTGGAAGGGACCTCCAGGGTCATCTGGTCCAACCCCCTGCTCAGTGCAGGATCACTAAATCATTCCAATAGAATCATAGAATAGTAGAGTTGGAAGGGACCTCCAGGGTCATCGGGTCCGACCCCCTGCTCAATGCAGGATTCACTAAATCATCCCAATAGAATCATAGAATAGTAGAGTTGGAAGGGACCTCCAGGGTCATTGGGTCCGACCCCCTGCTCAATGCAGGATTCACTAAGTCATCCCAGACAGATATATTGGGTTATCTATGCTGCATGATACATTATCAATAAGTTAGGAAATCTTCTATGTAAGGCCGCCTGCAGACGGGCGGAAATTCTGCGGCGGGATTTCCCGCAGAATTTCCGCCAGTGGAAGCTGCCATATGATTGCGTTAAGAAACGCAATCCTAGGCAGACGGCCGCGATTTGTCCGCGCGAAATCTCGCGCAGCAAACAAATCGCGGCATGCTCTATTTCTGTGCAGGGCTCGCAGAGCCCCACACAGAAATCTCACTCCCCGGCCGCCTGCTCCGGTCTGCGCATGCGACGGCTGCCCGGCAGCCGGCACATCAAACAGCCAGCGCCGCGGGAGCAGGTGAGTACGTGCTGCTCTATGCAGAGGCTCGGGTCGGGTCCCGCTGCGAGAATTCTCGCAGCTGGATCCGACCCAGCTGTCTGCAGGCGGCCTAATGATTAATAAACACTGTATAAATGTTTAAAAAAATTAACCATACAAGTCTATGACAAAGAAGTTCAACATTTTTAAACTAACCAATCTGAGTATATTTCTTTTGAAACATACTTGAGAATAATAATCTTGACATTTTGTATAGCGCCAACTTATTCCACAGCACTTTCAAGCTGGGTACTCATTTTACTGACCTTGAGCCGTCTACCTGAACCATACAGGGGATTGAACTTGCAACCTTCATGTTATGAGTGAGAGCTTAGGACTGCAGTTCTGCTGCTTTAGCACTCTGTGCCATACCAGAATTTAAAAATGGCATTGGGTGGAATGGTGTTAAGACGTATCTACAGCAAATTAAGACCAGTAGCTTATCCAGGATATCAGCTGATCTAATTGCTAAATGGTACATGATTGGGACTCCATTGCATGACTGAAGGACTTGTAAATCATCACCTTTTCTCCGTCTACCTTCAGTGCTCTGTTCAGTAATCATCCTTCAGTATAGGGAAATTTTTACACCAAGCACTCTGAATATGTATTGAGTACTTAACATATGTAAAGCTGCACCTGGAATTCACACTCAGTCTCTTATCATTCTCTGTAATGTTCTTTCCTCCACCCTAGTCCAGTTTTCCCCTTCGGATAAAGCATTATGTGAACCAAAAGTGATTTGACAAAAATATCTCCCATTTTCTACAAAGAGGTTCTGCATCAGCTGTTATAGAACCTCTGCAAGTAAAGCATGGAACAGCTTAATGTCTTTTACTGTTAATTCCTATTTCCTTATTGCTGAATGATTGCCAACTCTCTTCTTTCTCAAAGAGATTCTGCAGAAGCTGGAGCTTGATACATTTTCCCCGCTGCTACAAAACTACTGCCTGAGGCCTCCTGCTTCAAACAGCCATAAAACTACAAGCTGTTTTCTAACATTCTCCGAATTTATAGTGGGGATACTTTATCTCATACTAAATAAATAAATCAACCTGTATGTTGTAGCAAAAGGAAACATATAGGAAATTAAATGTTTTAGGTTAGCGAGCAGTTGATGATGTAGAGGCTCTAGAAAAGAATTATTGTGAAGGGTTAGTGGTAGTAACTGTAGCTGATATCACTTGGGTTCTTTGTGTGCTTGCAGATCTCTGCCAAACATATAAATCACACTGCACTATGATGAACAGCTTCAAACAAACAGGAAATGCATGTGAATGAAAGTCCAAATATCGGGCAAACAAAAGGTGTTTGTCCCTAGCACAGCAGACTAGTATTCATAGAATCATATACATAGAGACTACCAGTCAATAGTTTGAGAACACCACATTTTTTCCAGTTATTTTTGACATTAACACAGTTCAAGTTCAGCAAATAATGTAAATTGGTTCAAAAGTAAGTTAAAAACAGAAATATTATGAAATGTTAACCCAAAATGTAACAATAGTCTGAATTTTTCATTTAAACCAAAGGCTTTTTTCAGGGAACACATCAAGGACAAATAGGAAGCAAATTATGGTCTGAAATTGGCTGCAAACTTTTTTTCTATGAGTGTCTCAACTTTTGTAGATTACTTTCAAACTCTTCTGATCCTATGTAACCAGTGTTGGAACAGACTGCATTACAACACCCACTAGGGGCAGGATTGGGATAGTTTTGCTCTTCAGGACAGAGCATATTGCTATCATAATGGTAAGAAAAAGGCAATTAACCAAAGAAGACAGACAGATAGTTATAACCCTTAGAAGTGTAGGTCCGCCCTACAGAGAAATCGCCAAGAAGCCAGGGTGGCAGTCAGTATAGTTTCCCTTACCATCAAAAGGCACTTGGAAAATGGAGAAAACTCTGACAGTAAGAGGTCTACCAGACCAAAGGCCACTGCAAATCAAATGACAAGTTTTTGAGAGTCAACAGTTTGCGTGATCGGCGCCTCTCAGCACAAAATATTTAAGCACAGCTTAAAGCAGCAAAACATAAACAATTTTCTATTTCAACTGTGAAGAGAATACTTTTATCTCCTGGTTTGACAGGCAGAGTATCCGTAAGAAAGTCACTGCTAAGACTGAAAAATAAAAAAAGACTTGCCTGGGCCAAGTATCACCTCCGATGGACTACTGAAGAGTGGAAGAAGGTCTTATGGACTGATGAATCAAAATTTGACACCTTTTTAGTACATCAAGCAGGATTTTTGTATGCCATCAAATAGGTGAAAGGATTGTTCCTGAGTGTGTCAAACATGGAGAAGGAAGCGTGATGGTCTGGGGTTCTTTAGCTGGATCCAGGGTTGGAAACTTGCACAGGCTGACTGGCATACGAGACAAAAAGGGCTACCAAAGCATTTGGCTATGCCACGAAGAGTCCACCTGGTTGGTCAGGGGTTCTTATTACAGTAGCTTACAAGTGCAGCATATTTGTGGCAATTTCTGCAACAATGTTGGGAAGGAATTTCCAAACAATATCTGAATGTAATTGTAGAAAGAATGCCTCGATTGTGTAAGGCTGTTATACCTAGTGGTGTCCACCCCTGGGTTCTGCAGCAAATACCGTCCATAGAATGCTACGGTAAAGCGCTTTTTCCTCCACATGTGCGGAAATCAATTTGCGATATTCCACTTGCGGAGGAAAAAAAATCACAGCACACTCTTTTTTTTTTGTGCAGTGTCCACACAGACGGCTTCCATTGTGGTCAATGGAAGCCGTCCATCCCGGGGCCCTTCCGCAATTAACATTGCATAAGGCTTGCTGTACTCACTAGCAACAGTGCAGAAAAATCTGTATTGTGCATGTCCAACGACCAGCGGTCCAGACCATATGCAGCACAGAAAAAGAAAAGAAATGACAAGTACGCAGTGTCACTGGCTGGGCACAGGGTCAGATTCTGGTGCGGGATCCCGCATCCAGAATTCGACCCGTTTGTGTGCAGCCGGCCTTAACTTGGTGAAACAAAATGAGTCTATTATTTTTATTCATCTTAAAAGGGTTTTCCAGGGAAATACTATTGATGATCTATCATCAGGATATGACATCAGTGGTTGATCGGCTGGGTCCATCGTTCAGAACCCTGACCGATCAGCTGAGCTGGCGCAAGCTGTCAGCGCCGCAATAACACAGTGGTCGGAGCCGAGGTCTCCATGCCGACCTCTGTGTAATGGCCAACACTTGTAAATGCAGGCACAGCTCTCATTGCAATCTATAGGAGCCGTTCCTGCAGTTACAAGCGCCAACCATTATAAGGAGGTTGGCACGGAGGCTTCCACTCTGACCTTCATATATTTGGGAAGGATCTGGGAATCTTTAGCTTGCAAAAAAGAAGGCTGAGAGGAGACTTAATAGCGGTCTACAAAAATCTGAAGGGCTGTCACAGTGCAGAAGGATCAGCCCTATTCTCATTTGTATAAGGAAAGACTGCTAACAATGGGATGAAACTGAAAGAGTTAAACAGGAAACAGGTTACCACGGGATGAGTTATCCTTCAATGGAAGTCTTCAAACAAAGGCTGGACAAATATCTGTCTGGGATGATTTAGTAAATCCTGCACTGAGCAGGGGGTTGGACCCGATGACCCTGGAGGTCCCTTCCAACTCTACCATTCTATGATTCTATGATCTCCCTCCCTGTTCATGCAGTAGCCTCTGAGCACGGAGAGGTAGTTTTGCATAGGGACAATAGCACACCTTCTTTAGGCCTCTCCTTCACAATTGACATCCGGGCTGCAAGCTTCAGAGCCAGGAGTGGGAAACGGAGAGCAGAGGTTGAGTCACCACCATCACCACCTTTATCAACATTGACATCTACACCATGTTCCAGAGTGTGCCAGGTCAGCAGCCAACCAAACATCCACAAGCACAGACACTAAATGCAAGCATTGCACAACTGCTTGCAATGGAAATGCCCTTCAGGATTGTAGACACAATCATCTTCTGCAATATGATTCTCTGTGCTAACCCACATTACTAGATTCGCAGCAACCATTTCTTTGCCCAAAAAGCTGTCCCTTCCCTGCAGCTCCATGTGAGCGATAACTTGTCCCTGGCATTGCAGAATGCTGTCAGTGACAGGGTGTACCTGACCATGGACACGTGGTCCAATAAGCATGGCTAAGAGCATTACATATCCTTAACAGCACAATGTCCTGCCACTGTGGAAGAAGGATGAAAGTGGTGGTCCACATTTCATGGAACCTCCAAAACTTGTGCCAAATTTTTCTCTTCATCTACCTCTTTGTGCGATCTTTTAACACCCTCCACATTGGCACAGATATCTATGTGACAAAACCCAGTGTCTATACAATGCTGCACATGGTAAAAGACAACATGCTGTACTAAAAATTCATATCTAGGGGAGTGCAACCACATAGCCAAAGAGCTGTTGGCGGCTCTGCAGGCTCAGGCTTACACATGGCTAACCCCACACAATCTGAAGCCGGTCAAGGTCATGTGTGACAATAGGGCCAACCTGCTGGCAGCCCTTTGTTTCGATAATCTCACATACCTATTTTGCCTGGCCAATTGCATGTAAACTTATTTTTATCTGTACCATATGTTTGTCCCATTTTAGGGTGCACACAACTTTTTTTATCACAGGAATTTCCATGACCAGTATTAAAACAAAACCCACAACGCAACCATTAATTTTATTGAGGAAACAGGAATTCAAAGATGCAGGACTCTATTTTATTAGGTTGTCTTTTTTGGAGGACACAATAGCATAGTCCATTTTCGGATATTCAAATAAAAAAAACGTGCTAAAAAGCTTAACGAAGAGTTTTAATGTAGTCTCAACCTAGTCTTACGCTAGATGGATCTTGCAGGTGTAGAACATCGCTTTGAATAAAAGAAATAGATTCCAAGCCAGAGACTAAAGGCCCATTTAGACACAACGATTATCGCTCAAAAGCCATCTTTTGAGTGATAATCATTGTGTGTAACTGCACTGACATCGTGCAGTTTTCGTTAAGCCGTCGTTCATCATTGTCTTTCAGTGTGCTGAAAGGCAACGATGAGCCTTATCAGGGATTCACAGCAGGATACAGCTGATACTATTGTTTCAGCTGTATCCCGCTCTATGATGACAGGCTAGGTATGAAGAACACAGCTGTCCAGCTCTGTTCTCTATACCCCACTCGGAGTGCTTGGCTGTATAACAGCCGGGTGCTCCATGCAGAAAACAGCGGGAAACAGCTGGCTGCAAGAGACAAGCGGTGACACCCCGCTTGTCTTCTGCATCCTCCGCTCCGAGCGCTCCGCTGTATAACAGCCGAGCACTCGGAGCTGGGAACAGTTGGATGCAGAAGACAAGTGGGGACACCCTGCTTGTCTTCTGCATCCTCCACCCGCAGCGCAAGGTGATCGCTCATCTTGCACTGTAAATGACACAACGATTGTCACTCAAAAGACATCTTTTCAGCAATAATCATTGTGTGTAAATGGGCCTTTATTTCAGTCCGGACAGGATTGGACTAGTTAGTACAGTGATCCACATATTGTCAATAGGGTGCTCTTTGGTTGACGACCCTCGGAGGCTGGGGTCCGATTTGTGCTACTTGCATCATGGGCATATTTATGTCCCTGGTCTGTGAATACTGATCCCCTACACTCATTGGTCAGTCACAGATCATAACCCCCTGCTGTGTTCTTTGTCCTCTTTTGCATACCAGACATAGAGTGCTATGTGTCTGGTAGCACAGGGAACTCTTCCCACTAGTTGAGAATTTAGTTTTGACACCAAGGTGCTATATATTGGATTTAAATGTCTGTTTGTCTAAGTCAGGTTGTTACTGGTTTTAAATTCATTAACTAATAAAAGTTAAGTGTTAATAGACGGAAAAAAGCATCTATACAGTGAAAGCATTTGTAGGAACATTCTACCCCAAAATCGGCCCATGTAAAAGGACTTTTATTACATTAATAGGCTCTAACATGTCAAAAGGAAATAATCTCTTGCCAAGTGACAGAACAGATGCATTATGGTTCCTGAATTTATTAATTTTGTACATTTTTCATCACTTTTATGCAACGTACAATCTTCTATTACCTTACAGATCCACGCGAAAACACTGCATTATCTTTAGTGGTAAAAAAGACAGGCATCTGTCGCTCTCTCCTTGGTACTAATGTATTGTAGACTACTTCCGTTGATAGGCACCAGTATTTTTTCAAGGCTGTTGTTAAATAAGCACTGGTTGGCTTCAATGCTCATTGCCTAGGAGGAAAAACTGACTCATAAGGAACATTTCACTTTACATACAACCTCTGTTGCACTGTCTATGTATACTTAGCAAGGCCAAGAATCAGGCACTATGTGCTTTATATGCATGTATGTTTTATCGACTTGCATTACCACTGACGAAAGCATTTCATTAACTCTTAAGAGGATTTTTCTTCCATTTCATGTATACAAAGAAAAAGTACAGAGCTTTACTCTGCACTAAAGCATTCCTAAGAGTTTTGTCTCAAACAATTCTCCCGTCATCAACAGCCTAATAGTAGAAGCAGAAACCAAAAATGGCAACAGCACACAAAATAAATTTACTATCAGAGGTATACATAATCAATAGTCTAACCACATTAAATAATGCAAGGTTCTTGGTATATAATTTGATCAAACTACATTGGCCCATCTACCAACGTCCAGGTGACCAAGCACTCGGATGGGTCCTAACGCTAATACCAGGTGGTAAATCTCAAACTAGGAAAGTTGGGTTCCTACTAGAGATGAGCGAACGTGTTCGGCTCCGCCCCTTTTCGCCCGAACACCGAACTTTGCGAGCAATTCCGTGCTCGGGCGAAAAAAGTTCGGGGGTCGCCGTGGCAGCGCGGGGGGGGTGCGGCGGGGAGTGGGGGGGAGAGGGAGAGAGAGAGGGCTCCCCCCTGTTCCCCGCTGCTGCCGCCCGCGCCGCCGCGCCTCTCCCCGCCCCCCGGCGCCCGCCGAAGCTTTACGCGCGGACACTGAAGTCCTCGGCAAAGCCGGTGTCCGGGTGCGTAAGTGTTCGTTAAGAACACGTTCGCTCAACTCTAGTTCCTACCTCTCAGAATGCTCCTCTCTTGGGACTAAGCCTACAAATAAAACCAGGGAAGGTAGGATACCATTCATATGTTCCAGTAGGAGGGACAGAAGGTAAATGGGTGGCAGGTGTGCACGACCAAGTGAAGGCAGCCAAAACTTCACAATATTTGTACAATAAAAAGATAAAATAGGTCAACTTTCCAAGTTTGAGATTTACCACCTGGTATTAGCGTTAGGACTCATCTGAGAGCTTGTTCACCTGCACGTTAGTAGATGGGCCAATGTAATCCGATTGAATTATATACCAAGAACCTTGTATTACTTAATGTGGTTAGAGTATTAATTATAGGTATGTATACCTCTGATAGTAAATTTATTTTGCGTGCTGTTGCCATTTTTCATTTCTGCATCTACTGCATGTTGCAGCCATGCTTTAACGTGCACCTATATATTTCTATTGAGATATGTCCCTTCTCAGCCCAAAACCGCAGCCCCCAGTGACGGATCTCAGTGCTGAAGAATTGGCTGCTTACTTCAAAAAGAAAATAGACGACATCTGTCAGGAAATAACTTCCCAATACAAGACTAGCCCTGACCCTAGTCCTGTCAGCACTGCATCTAGCTCCTGCTCACTGTCTGTACTCAGACCAGCGACAGAGGAAGAAGTCTCCAAATTGCTCTTCTCTGCTCGCCCCACCACCTGCGCTAGCGACCCTCTCCCCTCACACCTCCTCCGTTCCTTCTCCCCAGTGGTCATCTCCCATCTCACCACTATATTCAACCTCTCTCTGACCTCTGGCATCTTTCCCTCTTCTTTCAAACACGCCATCATATCCCTACTGCTAAAGAAACCGACTCTGGACGCGACTGATGCTGCCAACTACAGACCCATCTCAAACCTCCCCTTCATCTCCAAACTACTAGAACGCCTAGTTTACTCCCGCCTTGTAAGCTATTTATCAGAGAACTCTCTCCTAGACCCCCTACAGTCTGGCTTCCGACCTCAACACTCGACAGAAACTGCCCTTACTAGGGTATCCAATGACCTACTGACAGCCAAATCGAGGGGCGATTACTCCCTACTGATCCTCCTCGACCTTTCTGCAGCGTTTGACACTGTTGACCACAAACTCCTCCTCATTATGCTACGCTCCATTGGCCTAAAGGACACTGCCCTCTCCTGGTTCTCCTCTTACCTATCTGACCGCTCTTTCAGTGTCTCCTTTGCTGGCTCTACTTCCCCTCCTCTTCCCCTTGCTGTTGGGGTCCCCCAGGGCTCGGTCCTTGGCCCCCTTCTCTTCTCTATCTACACAGCCCCTATTGGACAAACCATCAGTAGTTTTGGCCTCAAAAACCACCTGTACGCTGATGACACCCAGCTATACACCTCTGCCCGTGACATCTCTGCACCCTTCCTCCAAAACATCACTAACTGTCTGTCCGCTGTCTCTAACACCATGTCCTCTCTCTACCTAAAACTAAACCTCTCTAAAACTGACTTACTGGTATTTCCACCCTCCACTAACCGACCTCATCCTGACATCTCCATCTCAGTGTGTGGCGCCACCATAACTCCTAGACAACACGCCCGCTGCCTTGGGGTCATATTTGACTCTGATCTCTCTTTTGCCCCCTACATCCAATCTCTGGCCCGAACATGTCAGCTGCACCTCAAGAACATCGCAAGAATCCGCTCTTTTCTCACTGTGGAGACGTTAAAAACGCTTATTGTCGCCCTCATCCACTCCCGGCTCGATTATTGCAACTCGTTGCTGATCGGCCTCCCCTGCACCAGACTCTACCCTCTCCAGTCCATCCTGAATGCGGCAGCCAGGCTCATCTTCCTGTCCAGCCGCTACTCGGACGCCTCTGTCCTGTGCCGGTCACTGCACTGGCTGCCCGTTAAATACAGAATTCAATTCAAACTCGCTACCTTCATCCACAAAGCCCTCCACAGTACAGCGCCACCCTATATCGCCTCCCTCATCTCAATCCATCAACCAGCCCGGGCTCTCCGCTCTGCTAATGAAACCAGACTGAGCGCCCCTTTAATTCGAACTTCTCATTCCCGCCTCCAAGACTTCTCCAGAGCAGCACCGGTCCTCTGGAACGCACTACCAAAGGCTACCCGAGCAATCCAGGACTCGCAGAACTTCAGGCGTGCTCTAAAAACGCACCTCTTCAGGGAGGCATACCGCATTCCCTAAACAAACCTCTCTGTACTCCGCCTGATAACATGCTCCCTGACCTACTGACTGCAATCCCTGCTAGCCATCATAAACCGCACCTGCAGTCACACCGTTTCTGCCGTCACACGGCTAAATGTCTGACCATTGTCTATGTGTATAGCATCGCTCACTCTCCACCTCGCCATACTGTGCACATCTCCAGCCCCTTTACCCTCTGTATCACCCCATTACTTGTAGTATGTAAGCTCGTTGGAGCAGGACCCTCACCCCTATTGTTTCCATCAACTGATTACTATATGTAACCGTAGTTCTGTAATGTTTGTATTTTGTCTTTCTGTATTCCCCCCTGTCTATGTAAGCGCTGCGGAATATGTTGGCGCTATACAAATAAAGATTATTATTATTATTATTGGGTAGTGCTGACCTATTTTATCTTTTTATCAACAGCCTAATAGACTCACACTTTGCTTTGGAAGAATAGGTTACAGCCATGCAGAGCAAGATGGCCAACCTTGAGGATAGGAGCAGGAGAAACAACATTGTTTCACGGCGTACCTAAAAATATTTCCCAATCCTAATGAAATTACTGTCTAAGCCAGTGACTCCCAACCAGGGTGCCGTGGCTCTCTGGCTGAAAATCATATAATTGATACTGTTGTATTATGGGTATTCTTGTATCTTGTCCCCACTGGAAGTGTGGGTGGTGACAAGATACAGGCTGCTTGACAGACCGGCCATGCCCCCCTCTCAGGTCCTGGCAGTCACTAGCAGTCCAGAGCGGCTTACCCGGCACTCCAGCGGCTTCCCCATCGGTACAGCACCTTCTTCTCCATCGGCAGCCTCCCTGCACTGGGCAGCGGCGGCAGACACTGAGGGAGAGGGGAAGCGGGGGCAGCACTGCGCCGGGTCACAGTGAGTGAGGGAGGTGTATGGGGAGGCTGTGCGGAAGGCTGCAGAGGAGCGCGGACACCTCATGAGCGGGCGAGCGCCAGCACAGCACTGGGTGAGAGTGGGTGAGGCTGGAGGGGAGCGGGGACAGTAAAAGAAAACTCCGGGAACAGCGCTGGGTGACAGTGTGCCTGGCATGGAGGGTTAGGGTGAGGGTTGGTTTCGGTGTTGGGGTTGTATCATTAGCTGTAGATGCTTCCATTTTCATGAATCCAGCTCTGACATGGAAGGATTAACAGCTACTAATTTAATCCCTAACACTGAAACAACCCCTAACCCTAAGCCGCCATCCCAGCATGAAGTAAATCCCCATGCTGCTAGGACCTTTAAGGGCCTGGTTGCACACAGCCAATTAGCAGCATGTGGGCGTGCACTGGGCAGATACAGCCTATCATTAGCTCTTCACTCATTCTGCTGGTGGGGACAAGATACAAGAATACCTGTATTATGTCACCACCAGGAGTTAGGGGTGGTGACATAATGCAGCAGTATTGACAGTGGGTCGTGCCTCCTGCTTCTGATTGGCGGGGGACATGTTTCACCTCCCAAGTGCTGTCCGGCACTGAGAGCTCACTCATCGTCTGCAGGCAGCAAGGTCCTCATGTGGCAGTCGGTTGGAGAGCATAGCAGCACCCGGAGAATGGTCCTGCAGAGCACAGGGACAGAGCTGGCAGCCGGGACACAGTGAGGAGCTCACCGAGTGGGGAATGCAGCTGTCAGCGGTGGGGACAGAGCCAGAGTTCAGGACAAAGTAAGGAGTGTACCGAGTGGTGGACTCAGCTGTCTGCAGCAGGGACAGAGCTGGCGGTGGGGACACAGTGAGCGTGGGATGCAGTTGTCAGCAGCGGGGACAGAGCCGGTGGATGGGACACAGTGAGTAACTGCAAGGAATAGGTAAGTATTTGGGTTTGGGGGGTTAATATTAATGGGGGGTTAATGTTATTACCGGGGGGGGGGGTCAATGTTGTTACTGGGGGGGTTAATGTATTGCAGGGACTACTGTGCGGTTAATATTACTACTGGGGCTGCAATAGCGGATGCTATAACTACTGGGGTCACTATAACTACTAGGGGCCGCAATAGGCGTCACTATTACTACTGGGGCTGCAATAGGTTTTGCTATTACTACTGGGGCTGCAATAAGGTTCGCTATTACTACTGGGGCCGCAATAGGGTTTGCTATTACTATTGGGGTCACCTATTACTACTGGGGCCACAATAGGGGGCGCTATTACTACTGGGGTCGCAATAGGGGTGCTATTACTACTGGGGCCACAATAGGGTTCGCTATTACTACTGGGGCCGCAATAGAGTTCGCTATTACTACTGGGGCCGCAATAGGGTTTGCTATTACTATTGGGGTCACCTATTACTACTGGGGCCACAATAGGGGGCGCTATTACTACTGGGGTCGCAATAGGGGTGCTATTACTACTGGGGCCACAATAGGGTTCGCTATTACTACTGGGGCCGCAATAGAGTTCGCTATTACTACTGGGGCCGCAATAGGGTTTGCTATTACTACTGGGGCCACAATAGGGGGCACTATTACTACTGGGGTCGCAATAGGGGTGCTATTACTACTGGGGCCACAATAGGGTTCGCTATTACTACTGGGGCCGCAATAGAGTTCGCTATTACTACTGGGGCCGTAATAGGGTTTGCTATTACTACTGGGGTCACCTATTACTACTGGGGCCACAATAGGGGGCTGCTATTACTACCAGGGCTGCAAAAGGGGTCACCTATTACTACCAGGGCCGCAATAGGGGTTTCTCTTACTGCTGGAGCCGCAATAGGGGTCGCTATTGCGCAAAACCTGTTCCTCCCTGTGTGTGTTTTTAAACAGCTCTGTCCTTTTTATAATGATGGAGGTAAAAATCATATGTCATAATAAACCACACCCTAGCCACACCCTGACCCCAGCATAGCCACACCCCTAACCACACACCCTTTAGGTAGCTAAAAAGGTTGGGAAACACTGGTCTAAACTGCTTCCAAACAGCTCCAAGTAGGAGTTAATAATTGATAGAGCCCACAGACTGCCTAAACAAAGATTTCTCCCGGAAACAACTCCTCGCAACATAATTGTGAAAATCCATTTCTTTCACTTAAAAGAAGCCCTAATCTTCACCGCACACAAACTTTCCACTTTACCTGGTTCATTTTCCAATATTCAGCTTTTCGCTGATTTGTCTTCAACAATCATCCAAGCTAGAAAAGCCTTTTCAGCCATCACATTAGCTCTGCGCTCCTCTAAAATTCCATACAAATGGGGTTTCCCGACAAAGCTTCTATTACACAAAGATAATTCCCTTCACACTATCTCATCGCCCGAAGAGGAGGAAAAGTTCCTAAAAGCTTGGAATATCCCAGTTCCGGAAAAACAACAAGCTACCAACTTGCCACGATCCAAGAGAGTCCCAAAAGACTGATCTCTTGCTACTCCTTCATAAAGTCTTTCTTAAAGCCATGATTTTGTTTTAGTCTATAATGGACTTATTCCAACTGCTGGTCAAATTTCATCGCATCAAGTCAAGAAGGCTAGTTAATGCTAGACAAACTTTCTACGGCTCTTTTACAAATAACATGCAGGTGACAAAACCCGAACTACTTGTTTGGTGTATGTGTTTTACTTTTCAGGTCCTCGTACACAGCCATAGATTGTAACCAGCTATAACTCAAACCACTGTTATGTTCTGTTATGGCTTCTATGTTTTTTATGTTGAAGCCAGATATCAGATTCCTTCAATATATCGTTCTAACGTCATATACCATGTCACTTAACATATTATCACAAAATGTCAAAGGGTTAAATTCCCCGTTCAAAATCGCGCTAATCTGGAAAGATGCCAAATTTGACCAAGGCAGACCTGTTATGGCAGCAGGAGACCCACCTTTCAGCAATCGCCTGTCCGAAAGTCTTTAATAAAAAGTATCCTCAGATATACGTCATGTGCCCAAAAGAAACATACAGGTGTTCTGATCGCATTTAAAGAAAACTTAAACTTTGTACTAAATGAACAAGTAATAGACCCAAAAGGCAGATTCCTCATCCTCACAGGATCCTTAAGTAGTAAACCAATTACCCTAGCAAATATTTACACTCCGAACACCCCCCAGATTTCTTTCCTGAATAAAATCATATTTAAAAAAAAATCAAGAAAATTCAAAAAGGACATCTGGTTATATATGGAGATTTCAATGTCATACCAGATAAAATAATAGATTCCACTACTAAGCATAGAACATCTCCCACACTATGCCCTTGGCTTCATAAAGAAGTCTTATATGACACCTTTCGACGTCTCAATTCTTCGGCAAAGGAATATATTTTTCTCTCTTCATGTTTCAAATCATTCTCACACATAGATTTGTTTTTAGTTGATAGATGGACTCTCCCTATTATCATGTCTTTCAAAATAGGTATGACTACATGGTCAGATCACTCACCTATATGTCTAAAAATGGCCTTAGGTGCCCCTCCAAGGAAAACAAGAATTTGCGTAACAATGTAAACTTAATTAAATCCCCCCAAAAAACAAATTTTGATCAACAAAGCCTTAAAGGAATATGTCGAATTAAACACTAATCCAGGGGTGAGTAAATTCTCCTTATGGAACATCAACAAGGCGGTCATTAGAGAAGTACTAATAAAACTGAGTGCTCAACACAAAAAAATAAACAAGCTCAAATAAATGATTTGCTTACCAAAATTCAAGTTCAAGAAAAAGTTTTTAAAAATCCCCAATTAAACTTTTATCAAGCAGACTTAATGTCACTGACATGGGTTGAGGGCAATTCTTTTAGAGGAATTTAAATAACAAATATATGCGCACAAATTTCGATTCGTCCTCCGACAAACCCTCTAAACTTGACCAATTTAAACAAAAAAAACCGTTAAAGCTAAAATCCCATATATTGTCAAATCAAATTACTCTACCATTAAATTATATCATCCTGAAGCTATAGCGGTGGAATTTAAATCTTTCTATGCCAAGTTATACAACTTAAAGGGAAGATCCCTCTATTTCTCAATGCAACATAACTACTATAGATGATTTTTTAAACAAAATCTCCCCCCCCCCCCCCCCCCACCATAGACAACAAAAAACATGAACTAGACAGACCCATCTGGCTGGCAGAGATACTTGAAACCACCTCAAGAACATTACAAGAATCCACCCTTTTCTCACCGTGAACACGCTAAAAACACTTACAGTTGCCCACATCGACTCTTGGCTCGATTATTGTAATCGCCTCCCCCGTGCCAGACTCTCCCCTCTCCAATCCATCCTGAATGCTGCAGCCAGGCTCATCATCCTGTCCAGCCGCTACATGGATGCCTCTGACCTGTGCCAGTCACTGCACTGGCTGCCTGTCAAATACAGAATTCAATTTAAACTCACCAGCCTCATCAACAGCACCACACCAACCTACATTGCTTCCCTCATCTCAATCCACCACCCAGCCCACGCTGTCCACTGATGAAAACAGATTAAGTGTCCCTTTTACTCAAGCCTCTCATTCCTGCCCCCATTACTTCTCCAGAGCAGCACCAGTTCTCTGGAATGCACTGCCTCAAACCATCCGGGCAATCACTGACACGCATGCTCTAAAAATGCACCTCATCAATGGATGGAATACCATATCTCCTAAACCAAACCCTTCTCTAGTCCACCTGATAACATGCTCCCATCCTACAACTTGCAATCCCTGCTAGCCTTCTTAATCAACCATCCCCTGCAGTCACACTGATTCAGCCAGTATATGGCTCAATTTTGACCATTGTCTGTGTATAGCACCCCTCACTCCACCTCGCCTTACCGTGTACATCTCCAGCCCCTTTACCTTCTGTATCACCCTATTACTTGTAGTGTGTAAGCTCGTTGGAGCAGGACCATCACCCCTACTGTCTCCATTAACTGATTACTACATGTAACCGTGGTTTTGTTTCTGTTCCCCCTGTCTTGTAAGCACTGCGGAATATGTTGGTGCTATATAAATAAAGATTATTATTAATCTGAATATTGATAAGTCCCAGATCCTGGGTATTAATGTCGACACTGCATTAAAAGAAGATATTGAAAGATAATTCTCCTTCCTGTGGTAATCTGCTAGCCATTATCGAATACTATATCCACTAATTTAAATCCCTTACACACCTCAATTCAGAGAGAGTTGGAGTCAATGGGGAAAGCAGAGCCTTCCTGGTTCAGGAGAATAGTATTATACAAGATGTTAGCATTGCCAAAGATCATGTATGTATTCCATACCTTGATTTACCCAAGTCATCAATCCAGCATAACATTATTCTAATTGCAACATCAATTCTATACCTTCATAGGCAGCAAGGAGGTCCAGGAGTTCCTAATTTCTGGACATACTATTAAGCGACAATCATGAACCAATCTGCGATATGGCTAGATGATTCCCAGATAACTACCTGGAGTATTATAGAAAAGTAACTTAATAGAAATACATCTCTACCTGTGAGGGCACAAGTGCAAGTGCTTGAATCTGGATCTTCTGCTCAGCAGCTAAAGATTGATGACTTGGAAAACTGCTCTCACAGATGTAATATTAGGATGGTCGTCTTTGATGGTCGGCTTGTCTGAGGGAGTGGAGGAGAGACAACCCTGTGAATACCCCAAATCATTACTCAGGGAAGTCTATGGCTCTAATTCCTTCTCAACCCTCTTCTGTGTGGAACTTGCACACCGTATGTCTAGGAGCGCCTTCACACACATTTATAGCCAAATTCCTAAATTATAGAGATAGAAATAAAGTGCTGGAACTGAACTGATGGACCCCCTAAAAGTACAGGGACAGTATGTGAGAATTTTCCCCGACTACTCGCTGGAAGTACAGAAACGTCGACAGAAGTTCAAGGAGGCAAAACGTCTCCTACGTTCTAAACAGTTGGATTATGCAATGCTCTACTCAGCTATGTTTAAAGTTAACCGGGCTCACTTCTTTGATAAGCCGGAGGAAGTGATTGCTTGGCTAGAGCGCCAATAAATTATGTCTGTCCTAAAATATCTGAGTGGGACTGGCCGATCCAAGCAATTCTTGATACTTCTTGATGCCATTAACCTCTTATTTACTATTTCGTATGAAGGGAAGGAGAACCCTCCTTAACGTTGGAAGTACACCTGACTATGTATTATTTCAATACTGAGACTGCTCTATGAATATATAATGAATATGCTGAACTAACTGTTTTGCATTTCATAATCTTCCCTTCTCATTCAGGTTTTTGATCGTCTGACTCCAAAGCCAAGCTCTGGCCTACAAGGTCTATTGTACTGCGGCCTATTTATGACCCCTTGCTAAGGGGGGTATTCCATCCTATTTACTTTTAAACAATTGCACATCCACCCTAATGGCCGCTTTCTTATACTGCAAGGTCTCTTTAATGGGCAACCTTTGACTATAGATAACGTATACATACAGCGGCCAGCAAATATCCAAGTACTACATGAAATTATGGCCAAAGTTATGCTCCTAGATGATATTAATAGGAGACTTATGTTAAGTTAATCATCTTATGGACCCAGTACAGGACCGTCTTCACCAGACGAATCCGACAAGTTCCCAACTACCTACATGGGCCTCCTCCTATTTGTTGGAAGGGATATGGTGCTTAAAGCATCCGCATGACACAGCATACTCTTGCCACTAAGTGTCCCACGGCTCCTTCCCCAGAATTGATTTATGCTTTGGGTCCTCAGAGTGTCTCCCTTTGGTTTGTGGTGTCTCTTATTTACCTTGGGGTAGCTATGATTATTCACTACTCCAGCTAACTCTCAATTTGAGAGGGGGGAGTACATGACCACCTTAGAAGCTTCATCCCTTATGACTTGATCAGCAGGAGGTCTGTGCTCATGCTGGTCAGGAGGCAAAGATTTAATGGGGGGGATCAATGCTGCTTCAGCATCTAAATCTATGGTCTGGGAGGCCTTCAAAGACTTCACTAGAGGCTTTTATACTGTAGCCATTTCTACCTATAAAAAAATCCCTACAGAGTGAGTGAGAAAACTTATAAGACCATTATAAGGGGTAAACACCCTGAAAAAGCTGTCTGTGTATGGATTCTGGCTTGGCTTTCAATTCTCAGTCATTGTTACAAAGCTTGTATAAAGAGTCTAACATTGACTTGCAGGAATATTGGAAAAGTAGTACAGTAAAAAAAAAGAAAAAAACGATATAGATTTGGTATTATCGTAGTCGTACTGACCCATAGAATAAAATTAATATTTCATTTTTGCTGCAGTGTGTAGAAACAACCCTCTCCCTACCCACCACCCACCAAGAAGGCGGAATTTAGTTTTCCTCCATTTCACTCCACTTAAACATGTTTTAAGATTTCACTACATTATATGGTACATTATATAGTGCCAATGAAAAGTACATCTCGTCCTGCAAAATTCAAGCCCTCAGACAGCGACGTCGATGGGAAAAAAAGAGTCATGATTTTTTAAATTGGGGAGGAAAAAAAGGAGTGAGAATCGATCTCAGCAGTTACAGGCACAGCGGGACAACGGAGTCCCATTCTCAAGATCAGCAGGGGTCTTAGCAGTGGTACAACCCTTTTAATAGAAGTCAATGTGGTCGCAATGAGGCTCACAAGTAGCCACAATTGTGACTCATTCAAAATCAATCATTCAATCAAATCAAAACCAACCCTTGCCCCGATCGACTCTGTCAACTGCTGACCCGTCTCAAACCTCCCCTTCAACTCCAAATTACTAGAACACTCGGTCTATTCCCACCTTACACTCTTTCTCTCTGACAACTCTCTCCTTGACCCCATCCAGCCCGGCTTCCGCCCGCTACACTCAACCGCAACCGCCTTCACAAAAGTCTCAAATGACCTGATGACAGGTGGAGAAGCGACTACTCTCTACTACTCCTCCTCGACCTCTCCTCTGCGTTTAACACTGTTACCACAAACTCCTCGTTATGCTTCGCTCTATTGGCCTAAAGGACACTGCTCTCTCCTGGTTCTCCTCCTACCTATCTGACCGCTCATTCAGTGTCTCCCTTGCTGGCTCTACCTCCTCTCCACTTCCCCTTGCTATTGAGATCCCCCAGGGCTTGGTCCTCGGACCCCTCCTATTCTCTATCTACACAGCCCCAATCAGACAAATCATCTACAGATTTTGCCTCCAATATTATCTCTACTCTGACGACACCCACCTCTTCCCGCAACATCTTAGCACCATTCCTCTGAAACATCGCTGACTGTCTGCTGTCTCTAACACCATGTTCTACCTCTTTCTCAGACTAAACCTCTCAAAAACTGACCTTCTCATCTTTCTGCCTTCAGCCAGCCGACCTCCCCCCGATATCTCCATATCAATATCAGGCACCATCATAACTCCCAGACAGCATGCCCTCTGCCTTGGGGTTACACTGGATTCTAACCTCTCATTTACCCCGCCCCCCCCCCCCCCAAACATGAAACCTGTACCTCAGAAATATTGCTAAAATCCATCCGTTTCTCACCATAGACACCCTAAAGACACTTGTTTTCGCCCTCATCAATTCCTGACTCGATTACTTCAACTTCCTTCTCATTGGCCTTCCCCGCACCAGACTCTCCCCTCTCCAATTCATACTAAATGCGTCGGCTAGACTCATCTTCCTATCAAGCCGCTTCTCGGATTCCTCTGCATTGCGCCAGTCACTGCACTGGCTGCCCATCTACTACAGGACTCAATTCAAACTCCTTACCCTCACCCACAAATCTCTCCATGGCAACACTGCACCGTACATCGCTTCCCTCCTGTCCATACATCACTCTGCTCGAGCACTCCACTAGGACCTCTGTAGAGCAGCACCGATCCTCCCGAAACCCTCTACCCCAAAACATCTGGACAATCCCGACGCACAGAACTTCAGATGTGCTTTAAAAACGCACCTCTTCAGAGTAGCAGATCTAATCCCCCATAACATGCCCCCTGCCCCTCCCTAAGGCTCCCTGCTCTTTCCACTTTGCCTATCATGTACATATCCGGCTCCCATACCTCCTTATCACTCCCTCCGCATTTGTTTCCAAATAACTGAATACTACATCTACAAATTGTAATTGTCCTTTTGTTTGTATTCCCCTGTGCTTTCAAAGTGCTGTGGAATAAGTTGGCACTATACAAATAAAGATTATTATTATTTAGCTGCAATCCTGTAGAGATCCTACTAAGTCAGTAAGGAATTTCACCCGATATGAAGCATTTGGCTACTAATTCATATGGGTTTTTGGCTTGCTCTGGATCAACGTGGTAGGATTATGGCTTCAACTGAAACTGTGTCTATTTTCAACTTAACTATTAAACGTGAGAAACCCCCACATAGTACTGACAATCAGGAAAAGACGCATGGTGTGGTACAGTTTAATACACTTCTATGCCAAAGCTAGGAGTGTACCTTAAATAGCGCATAGGTATAAAGGAATGGCCTTGTGGATATAACATAGATTGTATAGACTGAATGGTCCCATTTATTGGCAATTATAAATACCTATTATGTTTTATACTTTCAATTTCTTCTTTAGTTGATTAGAACTTTTCCATGTTTAAATATTTCCTCGAGCAGAAAGGGCCAAACTTTCTACATTTCATGGATTTATTTGATCTTTTGTCTAATTGCATTTTCATCATATAATTTGTTCTAACCTTTTACATGATATTTTAATAATTCAACACTTTCTTCTTTCGCAGTTGGAGAAAAGGGTATGTTCCTACATTACAATGGCTCCCCTAAGAACAGGTTAGCTTGTTCTATTCTCTTCTGGTACGGATACGTCTGTAGTTACATAGTTACTTGGGTGAAAAAAAAGACACGTTCATCAAGTTCAATCCTCCTCAGATCATTTAATGTCAAATTAATTAGAATCACACCCAGAAGTATTTGGACAGTGACACAAAATTCATAATTTAGACCGCATATTGATGGTTTCCATGAAAAGCTACCAAATGCAAATTCAACACTTGAAATCAACTCTCTCCTTAAAGGGAACTTGTCACTTGATTGTCTTAACCCATTAGTGACGGCGCTATCGTAAAACTATGTCCTGCTGTTGCAGGACGTGTATGGAGGGAGGTAGCGCCGCTATCTCCCTCCATACAGCGTGGGCGTCAGCTGTTTATTACAGCTGACACCAGCGGGCAATAGCTGCGCTCGGCCTTTAAATTCTGACAGCGGCATTTAAATTCCCCGAACGCTGTTTGGGGGGTCCCGCATGCCCCCCCCCCCCCCCGCGGTGAGATCGGGGGAGCTGTGCAGGTGTCATGGCAGCCGGGGGCCTAATGAATGGCCCCAGGGCTGCCTTAGCAGACTGCCTATCAAGCCATCCACACAGGGTGGCCTGCCTGTAAAAAAGCAGTATGACGTAATACTATAGCATTACGTCATACTGCAGGAGTGATCAAAGCATCGCATGTTAAAGTCCCCCAGGGGGACTTCAAAGTAAAGTAAGAAAAAAGATCAATAAAGTTTTTTAAATTGTAAAAAAAAAAAGTTATAAAAGTTTAAATCACCCCCCTTTTGCCATATCAATTACTAAAAAATCTAAATCATAAAATAAAAATATGTATTTGGTATCGCCGCGTCCGTAAAAGTCCGATCTATAAAAGTAGTGCATTATTTTTCCTGCACGGTGAACGTTGTCCGAAAAAAAAAATAAAGAATGCCAGAAATACACTTTTTTAGTTACCCTGTCTTCCAGAAAAAATGCAATAAAAAGCGATCAAAAAGTCATATGTATTCCAAATTGATACTATCGGAAACTACAGGACATCCCGCAAAAAATGAGCCCTTGCTCAACTACGTTGACAGAAAAATAAAAAAGTTATTGCGCGCATAAAATGACCGCAGAAAATAATTGAAAAAAATTAAATATCTTAAAAAAAAAATACAAGTACTACAGCAAAAAAAACAAACTATATAAGTTTGGTATTGTAGTAATCATACTGACCCATAGAATAAAAATATCAGGTCGTTTTTGTTGCAGTTTGTGCACCGTAGAAACAGGACGCACCGAAAGATGGTGGAATGTCGTGTTTTTTTCCATTTTTCTCCGCTAAGAATTTTTAAAAAGTTTTTCAGTACATTATATGGTACAATAAATAGTGCCATTGAAAAATACAACTCGTCCCGCAAAAAACAAGCCCTTATATAGCGACGTCGATGGATAAATAAAGGAGCTACGATTTTTTAAAAGAGAGTAGGAAAAAACAAAAATGGAAAAAAGCAAAAAAGCTCCGTCACTAAGGGGTTAATCTAACCACTACCATACTGCAGTTGGATAGTTTTAGCAACATGCTTCTGTATAAGCCTTTTCATTTATTGTTTTGTATCAAATTATTTTATAATGATATGCACAATATAGTCTAATTACACCTGAGTGGTGCAGTTGTGGATGTAATCACCGCTATTGTGGCCTGTTTGATGTCCAATAAAGCATCTTACGTCGTTAAAGGCCTTCTTTAGATGACCGTATACGTTTTTATGTTTGCGCATACACACTGTATTATTGCAGGAATGTATAATTGCTGCAATTGGGTCCCAATCTTTAGCCACTTATTGTCAGACATTCATACGGGCCGTGGGAAAAAAATACGCAGAAGCGCAGAAAATCATTGATCGCTGTAAAATGCTCGGAATGAGTAATAATAATGCTTAAACAGGCCAGCTGTGTTTTATTCCCAGCATTGTATACTGGGTAACTCCTTCCCCTCTCTTTTTTTTCAGATTCTATTGAAGTCTATGGGAGCTTCCTGCGCATCTCGGCAAAAAATCGGCGACCAAAAACGTATCACGTATGTGCTATTTTCCCTGCGCAATTTTTTTACGCGCTCAGAAATCGTTCATCTGAATGAATTTATTGGAATTCAATGCTTCAGATGCTCACAATGTTTGGGAGATTTTTTTACATGGCTCAATACATGTGAATTATGCCAAAAAGCCATGCTGAAATCTGTTGAGATTGAGTAAAGCAAAGTATATTTGCCTTGGCTTGATCTACACTCTGCACATACACTGGGTACTCTGCACTGTACTGATGAGGAATATGAACCCCTGTACAGTCTCTCTACAGATGTTTCACTCTTTCACTCGGTTTAGCAGACATGAGCTCATTTGCATACTACTTTTTACCATGAAGCATTGCCTGAAAATAAGCTTCCACATGCTTGTCGAGTCTCTTCAATGCAATCTATCTCCCTCTTTCAAGTGGTGATTTAGGGGAAGGAAACTAAGTGACAAGTTTCCATTAATGTGTCATGAAATAATGGGGTAAATGGCCATGACATATCATGCTCTTATGTTTATGTAAGTGGTGTGTAGCAGCATACCTGTCAAAAAGTTGCAAAATCTGTCATTAAAAGTTTTATAAAGTCTCACAATCTATGTTATAGGTGCCCAACAATTGTACCCTCTAAAGGGATCCTCAGGCATGGGGCAGAGGTCACACATGTAAGGCTTTACTCCATTAATTTTCAGTGGGACTGCCAGAGATAGTTGATCATTTGTACTCGGCTATTTCCTTCAGCCCCACTGATATGAATGTAAAGGTGCTGTGCATGTGCGACCACCACTCCATGCAATATGAAATCATTGCAGGTGGGTGCAGCACCCTGCAGTAATGAGTAGAGGGGAACATGGGACCCTCATTCTCTGGAGTGGTGGGGATTACAATGGTGAGACCCCCACCAAATTAGACTGTTATCACCTATACTATGGAGGATAAAAGTTGTTTTTAGTGAAACCCTTTTACTCACATCCTGGGTGTCACGGTGCCAGGAGTTCAGGACGGCACATTGCAGCCTCTAACGGGCGCAGTGGTCACCTGACTTTTGGCCAGCGCTGACAATGGAAAATTCACCAGAGCTGCTACTTCCAGAGAAAAGAAGAGTGCTAAGTAGCTATTCTTTTGTTATTTTAGCGCATGCCTGGCCATTATAAAAAAAAAAAGTTATACTCAGACAACACCTTTAAAGGGGTTGTCCCGCGGCAGCAAGTGGGTCTATACACTTCTGTATGGCCATATTAATGCACTTTGTAATGTACATTGTGCATTAATTATGAGCCATACAGAAGTTATAAGAAGTTTTATACTTACCTGCTCCGTTGCTGGCGTCCTCGTTCCCATGGAGCCGACTAATTTTCGCCGTCTAATGGCCAAATTAGCCGCGCTTGCGCAGTCCGGGTCTTCTTCTGTTCTCAATGGGGCTCCGTGTAGCTCCGTGTAGCTCCGCCCCGTCACGTGCCGATTCCAGCCAATCAGGAGGCTGGAATCGGCAATGGACCGCACAGAAGCCCTGCGGTCCACGGAGAGAGAAGATCCCGGCGGCTATCTTCAGCAGGTAAGGGCGAGCACCCACTGGCGTTTGCGTTTTCCGCGGGAAAAAAACGCAGCGTTTTCGCCGCGTTTCCCGCGATTTTTCTGCGCGTTTTTCGCGGCGTTTTCGCGGCTTTTCCATTAATTTTCATTGACTTTCATGGGTGCATTAGGAGAAAAATAAGGACACATATGCAACTGACAGTTCCTATGTTAAAAACGCAAACGCAACGCAAAAAAAACGCCAGTGGACAGGAACACATGTTATCTCTATGCCTGTGCAGGAAAAACGCAAAACGCAAAACGCAGGTAAAAAAACGCCAGTGGGTGCTCGCCCTTAGTAAGAAGTCACCGGAGCGCGGGGATTCAGGTAAGCACTCTCCGGTGTTCTTTTTTAACCCCTGCATCGGGGTTGTCTCGCGCCGAACGGGGGGGGGGGGGGGGGGTTGAAAAAAAAAAAAACGTTTTGGCGCTGGACAACCCCTTTAAATTCACTATATAAAAAGTATGCAGTAAGGTTCTTTGGCCCCTTAAGTCATGGCAAAAGACAACTGAAATATCTTTTGCAGCTGATTTGGATCTCTTTGTCAGAAAATAAGAGCTACCGATCCAAAAAGATATTAAAAAGTGAACAAGAAGAGAATTTTGGCTGTTTTTAGCTCAAAAAACAAAATACTATTCAAAAGTCGACATTAAATGGGTTGTCTGGGGTCGTTTCAACCGATAACCTATCCTCTAGATAGGTCATCAGTAGTTGATGGATCAGGGTCTACCGCTTGGAAACCCTATCCATCAGCTGATCTTCCAGCTCATTGTCTATTGCAGTGGGGCGGGTGCTGTCAACTGTGGAGGAAGTGCGGGTGCTGGGTTCACTTCCTGCCCTTGTTATGGATATCCTGTCCTGGGTAGGAAGTGCAACAGCAGTGCAGCTCTCCCTTTAATTTCAATGGGAGTGAAGCCAGCGCCCTGTCCATCAACTACTGATCACCCATGGAAAGGAGGAGTCATCGGTTGAAACAATCCCAGAATAAGGTCAAGCATTACAATCGTAGCATTACTGATGGAAAGGAAACAGCTTTACTCTCTTGGAGATAAGTTAGTATCTGAAGTTCCACACACTGTGGAATAATGCCTTTAAGCTTTGCCAAACCCCATCGTAGAAAATGATCTCATTACTTTTTCACACCTCTACTTTACCATGAGGAGATCTATATTTCGTCTAAGAGAATACAGCATGCCCAGGAGAATGTTCAAGTCTGCCAGCTATCCCTGAATGATGCTTTCAGCTTTTATAGCCTATTTCTGTTATATATTCTGGCCTTACCTTTTATTGAACAGACAAATCCAGGTAATTGGATTTAACAGTAGAACATGTGCTGGAAATTATGTACCATAATAAATTGAGTTACCATAAAAGCATACAACATGCCATAAACTGTAATACAGTATAATTATGGTTAACGTAACATTTCATAATTACACTAGAATCTGAAAAAAGTGCGTGTGGCCAATACTAAATCTCATGCAAATATTAGAGTAGTTAATGCGTATGCTCAGAAATTCCCATACATTCCCACTGCTTTCGCTTAAACTTCCTTCATACACTCACTTTTTCTGTGGCTTCTTTTGGGAGGGGGAAGGGGGGGGGGGGGGGATAGAAAATTGCCAAGAATTTCATACATTTTTAAAGCATTTTTGTTCTGTTTTATGCAAACATTTCAGATTTTTTCCCCTATAAAGAAGCCTATAGGGATTCCACAAAAATAAAATATCCCAAGAGCATTCTGTGCATTTTAACCCCTTAAGGACCAGGGTGTTTTCGTCCTAAAGGACCAAACACTTTTTTTTAGGGATTTTATCGATGTGGTGTTTTTTTCCCCAATTTTTTTTCTTTAGCTACCAAAATTTATTTTTACAGTTTTTTTTCCGCTGTGACATATAGGGCTATTTTTTACTGAGTTTTTTCCCCTTTTTTTAAGTTTTGATTCTGGGTATAAAGGTAAGAAAAACTATTTTTTAAATGTATAGTTGTTTATTTTAGTGTAAATATAGTAATTTTAAAAATAAGGTACAGCAATGGGTTTTTTAATTTCGTTTTGGAAGTTTTGATATACAGTTTGTATAGTCTCAGATTACAGGGCACGTATGGCGACAGTTTTGGTTGGAGTGTGCGGTGGGTCATGTTGCGTCCTCCGGACGTGCAACCACAATAACACAAACCAAGGGCACAATTGTGCAAAAGAAACATAACACTATGGGGAATACTCTCCCTATAGTCCCCTAACCCTGGAGGGGGCCCTGCCTACTCGGCGGACCATTCGCTCTGACAAGTGCGAGCCCGCACGCGTGCCTGGGCCACTAACAAATCCCTATCAGGGAGCCCTAGCACAAAATAAAAGCGAAACAGAAAACAAAACAAAACAGAAAAGAACTTAGCTAGCCTGGAGAGCTTCCGCAAAGATGTGTTGCTCCGTCGCTGTCCAAATGCAACTGAAGTGAAGCCTGGAGAGCTTCCGCCAAGATGTGTTGCTCCGTTGCTGTCCAAATGCAACTGAAGTGATTGACCAGCACAGGAGATAGTGCTGGCACTGTTTAAGTAGTAGCCAGGCTATTCAGCACCAGGTGCTGACTGACATTACTCCTGCCACTACCACACCCCTCAGCTCCTGGAGAAGCAAGGGCACACCCAAAACCTGGTCTGGCCTGCAAGCAAGGTGCAGGCCTCAGCACGGCTGCTACAGGTCATTTTTTTTTTTCATAAAGATTTTTAAAATTTTATCCTGTAATTTTTTTCTTTTGCTTATTTTTGTAACTATTTGTTTTAACATCTATGTTCCCACATGATTTCATATAAGACCTCTTTGGGTCATTCACAGACTTTTGAAAAACTTTTTAATATCACACTTTTGCACTATGTCTGGGGCATCCATACGAGTAACAGTAGTGACTAAAGAGCTTATCTGGGTCTGAACCTGCAGCTTTGCTGTGGCAGGGGGTACCTGCTGGTCACATGATCACCAGGTCAAATAGTGGAACTAACTCTTCCATGTTCCATCTGCATTACATAGCGCTAATTGAGCGCTATGTAGCCTGTAAAGGAAAAGGCAAAAGAGATTAAAAAATGATTCTGCCTTCTTATCAGGGTCCTCGGCTGTGACTAACAGCTGAGGACCTGGCCTGCTCCTGCTACATTGCAGGAGCAGGAGCTTTAATCCCACGCCGTATTTTTTACTATCACCTGGGATTAATGCCCACATTATTCCACAGCAAGAGCCAGCTGTAACTGATAGCCAGCCTACTGCTGCAACAGCGGAGGTATATGAGGACAGCGACCCCAGCTGTTAACTCCCTATATGCCACAATCTATGTAGATTGCGGCATGTATAGGGGTTCATAGAGGAAGGGCACTTCCCCCATGACATCATTAGACCCCTGCAATGTAATCGCCAAGGGCCGACAGGTTGCCATGGCAACAGGACTCTAGATACAGGCACCCTGGCTTGCCAATGCCTATGATCGCTATTACATGTGATGAGGCATTGCAGTACAGAACTCCTGCAATGCTTTATCATAGCTGCTATGGTTCAGGTCTCCTTCAGCAACATAAGTGTAAGAAAACAAAAAAAAAATTGTGTAAAAAAATAATTTTTCCCTGTTTGTATAAAAATAAGTTAAAAGAAAAAATCCACATATTTGGTATCATCGTGTCCATAATGACATTCCAAAAAGCGTGATCAAAAAAGCCACGTGTACCCCAAAATGGTACAAATAAAAACTACAGCTCATTATGAAAAAACAAGCCCTCTTAGAGCTCCATCCATGGAAAAATAAAAAAGGTTTTTGGGACTTTGAATGCAGTAATTTAAAAATAATTATAATTCCCCCCAAAAAATAGGGTTTTTATTGTGCAAAAGTGGAAAAACCTAAAAAAATTATAAAATTTTTGGTATCGTAATCGTACTGACCCTCAGAAAAAATGTATCGTGTCATTTATGTTTATGTATTTATTTTACGCTGTAAAATAAATACATAAAAACTAATAGCAGAATTTTCTCTCCCTGCTCTTAAAAAAAATAAAAGTTTTACAATACATTATATGCCCCCCAAAATGGTACCAGTAAAACCATTTTGCCACACAAAAAGAAGCCCTTAAAGAGCCATGAGGATGAAAAAACAAAAAAGTTATGGTTTTTGAAAAATGAATATAAAAATCCCCCAAAAATTGTTGCGTCCTTATGGCCAAAATGGGCCATGTCAACATGTGACATGACCTTAAAAGCGGAATCTGGGATCTCAACTCCACAGGAGTTTCCTCCAAGTCTGGTTACACCAAGGTGACTTCCTGTTCCTACTGTGCTGCTAAGGGGTCTCTGAAGGACAACTCTCTGCCACAGTCTGCCTCCACACTACTCGAGAGGGTGCACCAACTACCTTAAGGGGAAACATCCGATGTCTTTGTGGGTCTAGGTGACCACTACACGGCTACCTTTAATGGATCCAGAGCTCTCTTGGCCGTGTACATGTGATATGTACTTCGCATAAACTCTCACAGCAATGAATAAAGCCATCCTATACCCAGCAAGATGATTACAGGTCCAGTCAAAGTCCTAACAGTCCTATCATCTCTTTGAGAACCACACAGAAAATTTAATTATGATGCAAAATAACAGGAAAATCACAATTATTACTTAAAGAACACTTGCTGGTTTACAAATAGTAACTTTTCCACACAACCTGGTTTTTAACACTTAGGAAGGGAAGGACTGTGTTGGAGCTATGTTGAACCTGCTATCAACCTGAGACCTCCTAATACAGGCTTCTGGCTTCTTTTCTGACAACACTACCCACCTCCTCCATTTGTACCACAACACAAGACCTCCTAATACTGACCTCTGGCTTTCCTTCTGACAACACTACCCCCCTCCTTCATTCGTACCGCGACACAAGATCTCCCGTTGCTGACCCCTGGCTCTTCCAGGACTACTCTCCAGAGCTGCGGCTACACCTGAGACCTGAAACTGCTGCAGTCTACTTTGTCCGCAGGTCAGTCTCTATTAAGTTCTCTAGTCATATATCCTCTCTATCTCTTGCTCGAAGACTAGGAAACTCCCTTGGCCCACTGACTTGTCTTTCAGTGGCTGAACGGGTCCTACAGCTATACAAGTATTCACATCAGGTTCCTTTTAGTGTACATATAGCTACAGCTAAACTCTTTCCTCTGGAGCGTTAACTGACATCACATGTCCTGTAGGCACATGGAGGAGATAATGGCAAAAAACAAAAATGTGCTGGTGGACAACAGAAGAGAACTACTGACTGCATTCAATCCAACACTGAGATAGAGAATAGGATGGATGCTAAGCAACCATGAAACTCACTTGCCACTAACTCTACTTCACTACTGAATTGGAACAATGCTGGACAGTGACGTGTCCCCATAGGAACATCACTAGAGAAATGAAGTGGCCAAAAGTAGAGAGAGATATGAAACCATTGTCACTGCATTAAGTGCTGAAGTAGAATGAAAACTAACTGCATTACTGTCAGTTGTATCACTGTTTCAGCTGCGGGCTCTCTTCTCTTTATGGGGAGAGATACCCACAGAGGAATATAAGTGGTAAGACCTCTTCAAGCCCCCACAATATGGTGTAGGTTTTGAAGCAGTCGTTCGGCTGCGGAATTTCTGTGTGGTTCCGCTGCTGACATTCCGCGAAGTTTTCATCACATGGGAACCAAACCTACAGTGCTCGGTTAAGAAAATACTCCAATTATGGCATAGAATCCTGGGTAGTGACGCCTCATTTAGGCTGGTTTTAGATGTGCACTCGAATCTCTGGCCGGAGGTTCTGTCACAGATTTGGCTCAAAATACCGGAAGAAAAAGCGTTGCATGCAGCTTTTTTTTTTCTGTTCAAAAGCTGGGTGGGAAGTGGACAGACCCCATTATAGTAAATGGGGTCTGTCCGGTGCTGTTTGGTTCCATCGCGGGGATTGCCCTTTCTTGCTCCAAGCAGGAAAGATTGTTTTCTCTCTCCCCATATCTCTCCATATTCTTGCTTTTCTATGTATTCTACTTGCTAGTTCCAAGAGATTCCACCGCTCATACGCAATCCTAATTGCCTATAGGTGGTGGAACATACGCGTCCATCGACGTCAATGGAGGCGATCTGCGCAGAATATGCACTAAAATAGAGCATGCTGCAATCTTTCTTCCACTCGCGGAATACGTAATTTATATCTGCGAGTGTGAAGGAAAATTCAAAAATACATGCCTTACATGGCGCGAGAGTGACTAAGAAAGCAGGTTTATGAAACCAATGATCTTCAATGGTTTCCTTCCCATTAGCGATGTTTTCACTGATACGATGTTGTGAGAACAAAAAATTGCGGCTCGCACTATCCTTCAGTGATGTGCGATTTTTACAATCTCCCATGTTTCCCTATAGAGCCTACTTTTATCGCATTGGAAAGCACGAACTTACATTGCGATGCGTTTGTAACATTAGAAATTCTCATTGACTTTCGTGATAAAAAGTTGAGCAAATTTATCGCGGGCGGCAGCAATGTTATATTCTTAAAAAGAGCATTGCTAATACTCAAAAATCGCGGGAACAAAGACGTGAATTTGCCGTGATTTTCTCGCTGCAAAATTGCAATCAGCCAGTAGACTGGTCTCACATGACCAGGTCAGATTCCGCATGCGGGAGGCAACCTATTTGTATATATTATATGTATAATATATTTGTGTTTTTCTGTGCGGACTTTCTGCAGCGAAATATGTTATTTTCTGATTCGGTGGTAGAAGTTCCTGCACACCAGCAAACTTTATTTTCAAACATCAACAAATGTAGATTTTTAGGGCTCAGTCACATGGGCGCATCGGTGCCCGTGTTACTGCACGAAGAAGACGGCCGCACAGCAGGTGCGGACGACTCTCCGCACTGCTGGAAAAAAGAACACATGACCGGCAATGGAGTCAGTCATGTGTTCTTTCTTCCGGCGGTGCAGAGAGTCGTCCGCACCTGCTGCGCCCGGATGCGCCCGTGTGACTGAACCCTTAAACAAATTCAGTGTGTTTCCAGATGGTAACACTTCAAAACCCACAACGAACCTATTTGCGGATCTATCCCATTGATCACTATGGAGAAAACCCGCAGCTGATAAGCATAGTTTCCGCAATAAATATACGTGCTATGGATTCGTGAACTGCGGTGTTTTTCAAATTCCCTGCTTTTCCCTAGCAGAAAAAAATGTGTGATGAGTGAAGATTTGTAAACCTTTTAGTTAGTGGAGGATCAGCGATAGTCAAGGCTCCATCACATGGTCGGTTGTGCACATGCAAAATTTGCATGTACAATACGTGGACATGAGAACCCATGTCCCCATGGGGTCATTCACATTTCCTTTTTTTGCATGCACATTTCTCGTGCATGCAAAAAAGTAGGACCTGTTCCATTTTTGTGTGCATTTGCGCAAAAAAGCTCCCCATAGAAGGCTATGGGGGTTGCGCAAATACATGCACCGATGCGCAATACCATGACAGAAAACAGACATTTAAAATCGGGGTGTCTCACCAAATCGGATTTCAACTGCAGAATCCGTGATCGTCACCTGCACACAGTGAAAAAATAGAACATTTGCATGTCCGCTCAGATGAACTGATAGCTATTGCGATTTCTGCAAGCAGATTTAAAATCGCAGCATGTTCCATTTTTGTGCAAAATCCACACAGATGTCTTCCATTTAAGTCAATGGAAGTCGTCCGACCTGCAGCCCATCCACAAATGATATTGCGGGTACCGATGGCGAGCATCTGCGGTCATCCATAATACAGAAAAGCGAAGGTACACAGGGTTGCCAGCCAGGATCAGAGTCAGATTCTGCTGAATCCCCAGGCAAAGGTGAAAGCACTCTAAAGGCTCATTTAGACACAACGATTATCGCTCAGAGGCCCGCACAGAAACGTAACTAGTGACGCGCCGGCTCCGCTCCGCGCTTGCGCCAGCTGGGCGGCAGCCGGCACATAACACAGAGAGAAGATGCCGGGAGCGGGTGAGCCGCAGTGGTCACTATAGGGGCACGGGTCGCATCCCGCTGCGAGAATTCTCACAGCTGGATCCAACCCGCCGTCTGCAGGGGGCCTTACTGTACATTGTGCATTCGCAAAAAAACATGCAAGCATGGCGCCATTCACTGAAATGGGGAATGGATATACTTAGTTCAATATGTGCTATTTTTGTGCGCAAATACACAGGAAAATAGAGCATTTTGTGCAAATACAATCATGTGACACAGGCCTAAGAATTCTTTCAGACAAGCATTTTATTGCAGTTATTTGCCGTGATAAAACGCCGGCCGAAAATCGCGACCATCTGAAGCATTGGTTTCCAATGCATTTGTTCAGATGGGTGATTTTCCGGTGCCTAAAATCGGCCAGCTGGAGAAGTTGGCACATACGGTGCGCATTCTGGCCGTCCGCTTTTACGCAACGACGGAAAATATAGAACTTGTCCTATCTTTTGTGGGAATATATGCCTGCTATGGGAGCCTATGAGAGCCGTCAGAAAAGGGGGGGGGGGGGGGGAGAGTTTAGCAGCGGCTCCCCTTTTCCAGAGGTCTCTACCCCCGGCCAACAGAATTCTGGGCTGTGGAGTATATCCACCGCAGCCCGGCTGTGTGAATGGGCGAGAAAATGGGAGACTTAGCCGCGACGTGGTCACGGCTTTCTTCCATTCATGGGATTTTTGGCCACGATGCAGGCGGATGAAAATCGCAAAGCACTTGTGAAATAGGCCTAAGGCTGGCTTCACACAAGTGCAAGTGCACTTACACATGCATTTGCACGATGGACGTGCAACTATGCTCTCAATTATTTCATTGGACAATTAAGTTAAATTAGTTTAATATGTGCTATGTTCATATGCAATACACACTGAGGGCTCTTTCCCATGAGTATCCTCTTGACACAATGTAGGCAAGCCAAAAAATTGTGCCTATTAGAACCAATGGTTTGCTATGGAAACATGTTGACAGAGGAATTTTAGCTGCACCCAAAAAGCTCTACGTCAAACAAAAGGACCTCAGTGACTGAAATTCAGTAACTCAAATCCTCTGCTGCACAAAAAGAAAGGACCTGACCTATCTTTGGTGCGCCTGGTGCAGCATTGTCCTATGGGAGATGTTACAAGCTGGCCAGCAAATGGCGAACAAGGAATTCCTTGTAGAGGGGAGAGAAGAGTTACCCTGCAGGAGGTAATCACACTGACCTGAGAAAGAGAGAGACTGGATGGCACTCCCTGCGGGAATTCCCCATAGCAGGGAGAGAGCTGGTGAGGCTAGAGGGGACTCTGAGGGATTCTGACATAGAAAGGAGAGAGGTGGTGGAGCACACCTGTAGCCACGCCCCCTCTCTTCCTGCAATGGGGATTCCCTTTAGGAGTTCCTTCTAGTCCCACAGGTACTTACAGGAGCTAACAGCAGAATATTTAAAACCTGTTGTCTGGGACTTTGGGGCAGCTGCCGGGGTCTCTCTCATTACTGAACACCCGAACAGCAGTGCTGTGAATGGGTGCTTTTAGTGCTAATTAAGCCCGGGACTTGTGCACACAAAAATAATTAATTCACGCGTTTTTGTGACACACTGAATTTTGCGGCGCACATAGGTCCCTATTGCAAAATAGCCCTAAGGCTGCCTGTCCACAAGCGCTTTTGCACTGCATTCCCCGTTGCAATACTTGGCCGCAGGGAACACAGTGCATGCTTTCCATAGTATTGCTATGGAAAGCGCAGCCCCTCTGTCCACGAGCGGAGAATCATATCGATTCTCCGCTCATGGGCTTACCGCGGAGATCCGTCTGCTGGCTCCTTCTCTCAGGGTGCGGCTTTCCCCGGGATACCACAGCACTCGTGGACAGGCATCCTGAGGCTCCATTCGCACGGGGCAGTTCAGTTGTATTAAAATCCGCACCAAAAAGTGCATTGGTGGAACCTTGTGTGTTTTTACTGTTTATAGTAAAGTGTGGCAAAAACCGCATGCAGTTTTGCAAATGCACTTTTTGGTGCAGATTTTATTGCAACTAAACTGTGAATAGAACAAGCACAAATGAAATGCATGCGCAAAATACGTTCATCTGAATAAGCCCTAGGAGAGCGCTCTCACATAACCAGTACGATTTGCAGCTGAGACTTTGTTGGAAGGAGACAGCACTGCTCATATTGCAGTGTCACAGATTGGTACTGCAGGCACAGCTCCCATTGAAGAAAGTGAATGTGTGTCCTAGCTTCAAATCCCATCAATGATAACATCTGCGTGGGCTTTGAAAAGCATTGCAAAACAGCGGTGCTAACAGCTGAGCCATCACACGTGGCTGTTCTGCTCTAGATGAGAACAACAAGAAGAATAAACACAAAGGGAACATAAAACAACCTCTCTCTGGATGTTGCCCTTGGTCACATTTGAACCTACAACTCCAGCTCTGCAAGGAAGTAGTGCAAACATCTGAATCATCACACCGATGCTCTTTGCTCCAGAGGAGGAGAAGAACAGGAAGAACAACAAACGGAACATAAAAACTCCATCCAAATACTGCCATTAGGAAGATTAGAACTCCAGCAAGGCAGCAGTGCAAAGACTGAACATTCTTGTTCTTCCTCTTTTTCCTCCTGTGGAGAAGGATATGAAGGAGAAGAAGAATAAGGAGAAGGAGGAGTTAAAAAGAAGTATAAGAGGAAAAAGGAAAAGGAGAAAAGGAAGAAGAGGATGAAAGAGAAGAAAAATATATTCTCTATTTTCTCCTCCGGAAATGAAGCGGCTTGGTGGCTCAGTGGCTAGCACTATTGCCTTTGGGCGCCGGGGTTCCAGGCTCAAAGCTGATTATGGACAACATCTGCATGGAGTTTGTATGTTCTCTTTGTGTTTATTCTTCTCCTTCTCTGAAGATGAAAGAAGTTTGATGGCTTCATTGTTTGCACTGCCACTTTGTAATGCTGGACCTGTAGGTTCAAATCTGACAAAGGACAATATTTGCATGGAGTTTTTCAGAATTCCATGAAGCTTAATGGGATTTAAACCTAGGACCCCAGCACTGAAAGGCAAGAGTGTTAACCACTGAGCCACATTCATAGAATAAGAGATGCACATATGTAGGCACAAAATAATCACCATAAAATCAGTGCCACACACCAGAACAATGGACTGCTGAGTGACACCACCTCCTGCAGGATGGTGCTGGTAATGCACCATCAACTAACAGAATGGAGACACTACTAAGACAACATTTTTAAAGTCCCTGCTTCATGTGCCAGGGGATGCCCGGACTCCATGGGGGGGGGGGGGGGACAAGCATTTCACAGTGCAATACAATATTTACAATGTACAGTAACATAAATGAGCAGGACTTACATTTACCCAAAACGCTACCATTAGAAGTGGGTAAGTGGGTCGCTTGCAGTTTATGCACAACCATGCACTAGATAAGTATAAAGTTCACATTAGCATGTATTCTCTGTTCCGGGCTTCCGTGTTCCAGTTTTGGAGCAGAGAAATGGAAACAAAATTGAAATAAATATTTCCATTTTTTCACTGTTGATTTCAATGACGCTTTTAAACAACAACTGAAGTCCTCGCTTCACTTCTGTATGAATCAACTCTATGATTTTCAGCAGGCTGTTGCCCTCTAGTGGAATAATTGGAATCTGCATTTCATCGCCTGTTTATTATCAGAGTGCTATGTGAAAAGGTTTACTGGAAAATGTTATTTCTATTATTTTATACTGTATGAGATGTAACCAGTGTCAGATGCCATCATGTAGCACAGTAGGACGGTACCTTTAGGGCAAGTGCACACGGCGGTTTATTCTGTGCAAATACTTCCTCGAAATCCTCATCAGTAATACAAGAGCTATTTCTGCCATGGATTTCTCCTCTGGATCTCTATGCAGATTTAGCACTTTTCAACGGGCAAATCCAGCTTTGGATTTGCTGCCACAGAATCCACATCAATGCATTTTTTTTTTTTGCACATAGGTTTCAAGTCCGCACATGAAAATATACGTGTAATATAGAGTACAGTGTGGATTCCCAATTAAATAAATATAACTTATATTATAGCTTCATTCACATGAGCATATGCGCTTTCATGGCCGGCCAATGTACGCTGCCCCTCTGATGCATTGTTTTACCATGCATCAGTTCAGATGGGCGTATTCCCGCGGCGTAAAAGTGCCCAGTCGGCCAAGATAGTGCATACGGTGCGCATTCCGCACTTTTATGCCGGCCAGGAAAGATAGTTTAGGAACTATCTTCTTGCCGGAAATTGACGGTGGCTCCCATAGACTTCTATGGGAGCCTATGGGAGCTGCCGAAGAAGGAAATTGAGAGGGAGTTTAGCAGCTCCTCTCCGCCCCTTGCCAGCTGTTTGCAATGGGAGGGGGTGGGAAAAGACCGGGAGATAGTTGCTAAGCCCCCACCCCATCCCACCCCCTCCCATTGCTGGTAGCCGACAGGGGGCTGAGAGGGAGCGGGAGCTTAACACACAAGCTCCCGCCCCCTCCCCTTGCTGAGAGATGGTGAGGGGGCAGAAAGCTAAATTGCCTCTCCCTCTCGATAATGTTCTGGGTTCGGCATATATGCACTGGACCGGGCCGTCTGAATGGGCACACAAATGTCAGATTTGTGCGCCCGTTCAATCAGTTTTCGGTCACACTGTGATAAATTTCACACAAATGTATTTGTGGAGGCATTTCCGCACGTTAAAAAGTCGCAAGTATAATGCTGATGTCAATGGCTTCTTTCAGTGTTTTTTCTGTGCAAAATCTTTGTCTGAAAAAAAAGAAGGGGGAGGGAGTTACCCTGCATACAATGCTGGGAGAAGAAGACAGCCGGCCCTAATTAAATATTTAATTACCATTCTTTTCCACAGAAAGGGTGTAACACGTAAGTGTGCGAATGGGCATTTTGATTGCGAAAAAAAAGATCGATCGGCTGGCACTTGTTAATATACAGTCCATACGGGTGAACGTAATTCCGCATACGTTCGTGTGACTAAGCCGAGCGTGTAAAAAATTAATTCATGCATAAATATGTTCTGTACGGGCGAATGTATTTATGCATACATTTGTCTGAATAAGCCATTAGATACCACTGCAAATCCACAACAAAAATCTGCCATGCGAACACACCTGGTATTAGTGTATCTTGACGCCACCGGAAGCTAGGAGTTTGACAGGAGGAACGCCCCTCTCACATCCCTAGCTCCCGATTGGCTCAAGTATTGAAGGTCCTAGCAGCGTGTGTATGCCACGCTACTCGGAGCTTAGCAGGGTTGTAAATTCATCAGACCTGACGGCCAGATGTACCGAGTCCATGGCCCGTGCAATAGTTTGCTTTCAGCGCTGGGACCGGCTTCCCCGCTGTCCTCCCCCTTTCATGAGCGTTAGCTGACACTCATGGCTGCCGCTGCCTGAGCGTGTGCACCGGAGGACCACTGCACTTCAGTAGAGGACCGGAGGAGCACTGACAGTAATCGCCGACAGGGTGGAGAGGGGTGCCAGTATGAGCTGCGGAGATCGCCACTCACCTCTGACGGCAGGAGCGCTCATACAGATAATAATAATAATCTTTATTTGTATAGCGCCGACATATTCTGCAGCGCTTACATAGACAGGGGGAATACAGAAAGACAAAATACAAACATTACAGAACCACGGTTACATAGTAATCAGTTGATTGATACAATAGGGGTGCGGGTCCTGCTCCAACGAGCTTACATACTACAAGTAATGGGGTGATACAGAAGGTAAAGGGCTGGAGATGTGCCCGGTATGGCGAGGTGGAGAGTGAGGGATGCTATACACAGACAATGGTCAGACATTTAGCAGTGTGATGGCAGAAGCAGTATGACTGCAGGAGCAGTTTATGATGGCTAGCAGGGATTGCAGTCAGTAGGTCAGGGAGCATGTTATCAGGCGGAGTATAGAGAGGTTTGTTTAGGGAATGCGGTATGCCTCCCTGAAGAGGTGCATTTTTAGAGCACGCCTGAAGTTCTGCGAGTCCTGGATTGCTCGGGTATCCTTTGGTAATGCGTTCCAGAGGACCGGTGCTGCTCTGGAGAAGTCTTGGAGGCGGGAATGAGAAGTTCGAATTAAAGGGGCGCTCAGTCTGGTTTCGTTAGCAGAGCGGAGAGCCCGGGCTGGTTGATGGATTGAGATGAGGGAGGCAATATAGGGGGGCGCTGCACTGTGGAGGGCTTTGTGGATGAAGGTAGCGAGTTTAAATTGAATTCTGTATTTAACGTGCAGCCAGTGCAGTGACCGGCACAGGGCAGAGGCGTCCGAGTAGCGGCTGGACAGGAAGATGAGCCTGGCTGCCGCATTTAGGATGGATTGGAGAGGGTAGAGTCTGGTGCAGGGGAGGCCGATCAGCAACGAGTTGCAATAATCAGGCTGGGAGTGGATGAGGGCAACAGTAAGCGTTTTTAACGTGTCCACAGTGAGAAAAGAGCGGATTCTTGCGATGTTCTTGAGGTGCAGCTGACATGTTCGGTCCAGAGATTGGATGTAGGGGGTAAAAGAGAGATCAGAATCGAATATGACCCCAAGGCAGCGGGCATGTTGTCTAGGAGTTATGGTGGAGCCACACACTGAGATGGAGATGTCAGGATGAGGTCGGTTAGTGGAGGGTGGAAATACCAGTAAGTTAGTTTTAGAGAGGTTTAGTTTTAGGTAGAGAGAGGACATAGTGTTTGAGACAGCAGACAGTCGGTGATGTTTTGGAGGAAGGGTGCAGAGATGGCATGGGCAGAGGGGTATAGCTTTGTGTCATCAGCATACAGGTGGTATTGGAGGCCAAATCTCCTGATGGTTTGTCCAATAGGGGCTGTGTAGATAGAGAAAAGAAGGGGGCCGAGGACCGAACCCTGGGGGACCCCAACAGCAAGGGGAAGAGAAGGGGAGGTAGAGCCAGCAAAGGAGACACTGAAAGAACGGTCAGATAGGTAGGAGGAGAACCAGGAGAGAGCAGTGTCCTTTAGGCCAATGGAGCGAAGCATACTGAGGAGGAGTTTGTGGTCAACAGTGTCAAATGCTGCGGAGAGGTCAAGGAGGATCAGTAGGGAGTAATCGCCCCTCGATTTGGCTGTCAGTAGGTCATTGGATACCCTTGTAAGGGCAGTTTCTGTCGAGTGTTGGGGTCGGAAGCCAGACTGGAGGGGGTGTAGGAGTGAGTGCTCTGATAGGTAGCTTACAAGGCGGGAGTAAACCAGGCGTTCTAGTAGTCTGAAGATGAAGGGGAGGTTTGAGATGGGTCGGTAATTGGCAGCATCAGATCACAGCTAGCGGTGGGGTATGGGGTTGGGGGGCTTATTGTGAGCAGTGGAGATCCGGAGAAGCGTACCCCTGCAAGTGATCTGCCATTTTAGTAAGGAGTGGTGAAATCCAACCTTGAGGTCTGAGTTTTCTCAGGTCTTCTTCCTCCTTTTTCTCCAAAATTCAAGGATAGCACAATCACTGCCTACTAAGGTCCCAGCCACCCTTACTTCCTCAACCTCCCCCCTCCCTGTTGGTAAGAATTAGGTCCAAGATAGTAGATCCCCTTGTTTTATATTCTGCCTTTTGGAAGATAAAGTTGTCAGCAAGAGCTGATAAGAATTTGTTGGATCCATTACTTTTACCTCAGAGAGATTCCCAACAAATGTCTGATAGGTAAAATCTCCCATAATCACTATGTCATCCTTTTTGAGAGCTTGGCCATCTGATGTAGAAAGAGTTCATCAATATCTTCTGCTTGTCCAGGTGGCCTGTAGTAAGTGCCTATAATGGTCTCCTTTCTGTTGTTCTCTCCTTGTATTCTTACCCAAACAGTTTCTACAGAACTCCCATGCTCTGAAGCTTAAATCTCTGTGGAGATTAATGTTTTCCTAATATACAACACAATACCACCTCCTCTTTTATTAAGCCTGTTTCTAAAGGCCCATTTACATGCAAAAACAAATGTTCAAATGATTGAAAGATTGACAGTTTTAGCGTGTGTTTTGCATAAAGTGTTAATGTCCATTATCAGTTTATTAGCTTTATTTGTGTGTAAGAGGGCATCCGGGAGCTGTTTGCAGAGCACAGCATGTGTTCTGAGATCTGCACACAGCTTCTTTGTACTCACACAGGCTGCTGGCAGAATACAATGTACTTTACGACTCCCAAGCAGAACACAGCATGCGGTCCCTGTTGTCCCTGTGGTCCTCTGGCTGAAAAATGGATTTTAAACTCATCTTAAAATCATCGTTCAGCTGAAGAGTGAATGATGGTAGCATTTACACGCAACGATTATCACTCATATGCCATCGTTTGAAGAAATTTTGAGTGATAATTGTTGCGTGGGCCTTAAGTTGTATCCTTCAAGCCTTGTATTGCAATCTACAATACAAAAATTTCGGTACACGCATGTCTTGCCCCATTTACAAATTCCACCTACAACCCAAACGCAGGAGATGTTCTAGAAAAAAATAAAGACTTGATTTATTGACACTGCTGTAATTTAATCAGCTGCTTGTGTCCTTGTTGACATGGGAAGACATACAGCACACCAGTAAGCATTTTTATGATCAGGCAAATGTTTGTGCCTGATCATCAAGCAGTGTCAAAAGCCCTTTAGCCTTTTCTTCTGCATGTTTCTTACTGGTATTTGTGTTTTCACTTTTTCTTGTTAACTCTGCCAGTCAAAGCCTAAGGCCTCTCACACACAGGTGTTTTTGTACCGCGTTTAGCGCCGCTTTGTCAGTGCAGCGCTAAATGCTGTACAACACTCCCATTAATTTCAATGGGGCTACTCACCCAAGCGTTAAAATGCAACTCTGTGGATTGACAGCGATGCATGTTCTATCTTTGGCTGTTTTCGGCTTTATGTTGCCCATTAAAATGAATGGGCAGCAGTTTCAGCGCTGCCAAAAAGGCGGCACAACTTGGTACCATTTTTTTTTGGCAGCACTAAACGCCCTAGCTACACTTCCTAAGAAAAAAAAATCAATACTCACCTAGCAGGTGCCGTTGGGTCCCTGCCACTGCTCTCTGGGGCACTGTGCAGGCTTCCCCTGCACTTGTCATCCTCGACAAAGCATCTCTTTCTAGTAACGGATATTGAAAACCCCGCCTCCAGCAGGAGATCGCTATGATTGGCTAAGGTGCTTGGCCAATCACAGCTCTTCATTGAATGGCTCAGCCAATTAGAGCAATCTCTTCCTGGAGGCATGATCTTCAACACACACTACCAGCGAAAGATGGTCTATCGGAGATTACAAATGCGGGGAAGCCTTCACAGAGCTATGGAAAGCAGCCTCAGGGACCCGACAGCGTCTGTTAGGTGAGTATTGCTTTTTTTTTCAGCTTCTTTGGCTGCGTTTTCAGCTGGACCAAAACGCTGACAAAGTGCTGGAAAATCTTGTGCCAGCGCTGTTAAAAAACGCAGTACACAGTGTTGAAATACGCAGCGTTTCTGAAAATGCCTGTGTGAGGAAGTCCTAAGCTTAAATAACATTCTGGATGCACCTCATAATTGGTATGCTTATGCAGCAGCCGAGCTGAGCACCCAAAGTGAGTGAGACCATGGCGATTCTAAGATGGTTGTCACAGGTGGCTCTGTAATCCCTACCAACAGTGATGATAAGGGAGCTCTGCTCAGCTGTCACACAGTGGCCAGGTTAACGTATATGGATACATCTACAATAAACAGTTGTTTTGTCATGGGTGACGCCAGTACTCCAACCTGAACTCCCCATTCTAAAGATGGCGGAATAACTTGAGACGAGTCTAGTAGCTTGTATTAGTAAACTGGGAGCACGCAGATTTACTGAAACTTTCAGTTAGTAATAGCATAACTTTGCAGCAGTAAAGACGTAGCAGAGCCAACAGTAATGCAGGAATTGAACACGTTGAACACAGTAAATTTGTACTTGAAAACAAAAATTCCTTCAACACTCTCTCCCTATTCTCCTAGAAATAACTCAGGAAGATTTCACCTCAGTATTAGTTATCTGGTGGATTTACTGGTGGTGTAAGATACAGCTGTGGGATGAGACTTAAAGGTGGCCACTGACTAATCCTGGCTTTGAATTCACTGGGTAGTTACACTCAGTGTTTTGTGAAACGCTGGCCTCCAACTCGGATCTTCTCACTGTAGCACAGACAAGGGAGCAGATAGGGACTTCGCTACCCTTGCTAGACTTGTAGAAAAACACTGCACACACGACTGTAGGAAACACTGCACACACTGCACTAGCACTCCTCTCTGACCACGACTTGCTGCACATGACTCTCGCCTCTGACTCCTCACTCCTCTCTCTTCTCCTCGCTCTGAACACTGACTCCTCCTTCATTTCCTACCTCCGTTCCCGCACTTTCTCTTCTCTGCACACTCTGCATAGGGTTGCCACCTTCGTCACGAAAACATACCGGCAATGGTAAAAGGGAGCGTGTCTGGGACGTGGCTTATGGATGTTGCTTATCGCAGCATTTTTTTCTCCTTTATCTCCTGGATCCTGTCCAGCGGCTGTGCACATGTGTGGGATCCAGGCCAGCATATTCTCGTGAGTAGATGACGTTTAGTGTGAATAACACGTCATCTACTTGCGAGAACACGCTGCAGACGCTCGCATTGCATACAATCTACACATATAATTATATACATGAGATACCCAGGTTACCCCAGCATGCTCCATATCACTATATACAGGAGATATAAATTCCCTGTATATAGTGATGCTGATGTAAGGTAGATATGTCCTGTACATAATTATATGTACAGCTGGAATAATGTATACCACCTAAACATACAAGATTACATGAAGTACATGGTACATACGTTTTACGCATGTAATGCTCCTCCACTTTCCTCCTCGGGTCCCAACACTGTCACTGCAGCACCGGCCGGACATCCATCCTGACCCCCACACGTCGCACACACAACTCCACTACATCCATCCTGATCAAAAGACATCACACATAGTTCTACTACATAATCCTGATCCCCAGACATCACACACACAGCTCCACTACATCCATCCTGATCCCCAGACATCACATACACAGCTCCACTACATCCATCCTGATCCTCACACATCACACACACACATCTCCGCTACATCCATTCTTATCCCCACACATCACACACAGCTCCACCACATCCATTCTGATCCCCACACATCACACACACAGCTCCACTACATCCATTCTGACAACCAGACATCACACACAGCTCTACTACATCCATCCTGACCCCCAGACATCACACACATCTCTGCTACATCCATCCTGACCCCCACACACATCCCACACACAGCTCTACTACATCTATCCTGATACCCAGACATCCCACACACAGCTCTACTACATCTATCCTGACCCTCACACATCACACACAGCTCCACTACATCTACCCTGACCCCCACACACATCACGCACACAGCTCCACGACATCCATCCTGACCACCACACACATCACACACACAGCTCCATGACATCCATCCTGACCCCCACACACATCCCACACACAGCTCCACTACATCCATCCTGACCCCCACACACATCACGCACACAGCTCCGCTATATCCATCCTGACCCCAACACACATCACACACATAGGTCTACTATATCCATCCTGACCCCTACACACATCACACACAGCTCCACCTTATCCATCCTGGCCCCCAAACATCACACACACACATCTCTACTACATCCATCCTGACCTCAACACACATCACACACACAGATCTACTACATCTATCCTGACCCCCAGACATCCCACACACAGCTCTACTACATTGATCCTGACCCCCACACATCAAACACGCAGTTCCACTACATCAACCTGGCCCCCACACACATCACACACACAGCTCCACTACATCCATTCTGACCCCCAGACATCACACACACAGCTCTACTACATCCATCCTGACCCCCAGACATCACACACATCTCTGCTACATCCATCCTGACCCCCACACACATCACACACACAGCTCTACTACATCTATCCTGATACCCAGACATCCCACACACAGCTCTACTACATCTATCCTGACCCTCACACATCACACACAGCTCCACTACATCTACCCTGACCCCCACACACATCACGCAAACAGCTCCACGACATCCATCCTGACCACCACACACATCACACACACAGCTCCATGACATCCATCCTGACCCCCACACACATCCCACACACAGCTCCACTACATCCATCCTGACCCCCACACACATCACGCACACAGCTCCGCTATATCCATCCTGACCCCAACACACATCACACACATAGGTCTACTATATCCATCCTGACCCCTACACACATCACACACAGCTCCACCTTATCCATCCTGGCCCCCAAACATCACACACACATCTCTACTACATCCATCCTGACCCCAACACACATCACACACACAGATCTACTACATCTATCCTGACCCCCAGACATCCCACACACAGCTCTACTACATTGATCCTGACCCCCACACATCAAACACGCAGTTCCACTACATCTACCCTGACCCCAACACACATCACACACACAGCTCCACTGCATCCATCCTGACCCCCACACACATCCCACACAGCTCCGCTACATACATCCGACCCCAACACACATCACACACACATCTCTGCTACATCCATCCTGACCCTCACAAACATCACACACACAGCTCTACTACATTCATCCTGACTCCTCACAGACATCACAAACAGCTCTGCTACATCCATCCTGACCCCCACACACATCACACACACATCTCTACTACATCCATCCTGACCCCAACACACATCACACACACAGCTCTACTACATCTATCCTGACCCCCAGACATCCCACACACAGCTCAACTACATTGATCCTGACCCCCACACATCAAACACATAGTTCCACTACATCTACCCTGACCCCCACACACATCACACACACAGCTCCACTACATCCATCCTGACCGCCACACACATCCCACACAGCTCCGCTACATCCATCCGACCCCAACACACATCACACACACATCTCTGCTACATCCATCCGGACCCTCACACACATCACACACACACAGCTCTACTACATTCATCCTGACCCCCACACATTACACACACAGCTCTACTACATTCATCCTGACCCCCCAGACATCACACACATCTCTGCTACATCCATCCTGACCCCCACACACATCACACACACAGCTCTACTACATCTATCCTGATACCCAGACATCCCACACACAGCTCTACTACATCTATCCTGACCCTCACACATCACACACAGCTCCACTACATCTACCCTGACCCCCACACACATCACGCACACAGCTCCACGACATCCATCCTGACCACCACACACATCACACACACAGCTCCATGACATCCATCCTGACCCCCACACACATCCCACACACAGCTCCACTACATCCATCCTGACCCCCACACACATCACGCACACAGCTCCGCTATATCCATCCTGACCCCAACACACATCACACACATAGGTCTACTATATCCATCCTGACCCCTACAGACACAACACACACAGCTCCACCTTATCCATCCTGGCCCCCAAACATCACACACACACATCTCTACTACATCCATCCTGACCCCAACACACATCACACACACAGATCTACTACATCTATCCTGACCCCCAGACATCCCACACACAGCTCTACTACATTGATCCTGACCCCCACACATCAAACACGCAGTTCCACTACATCTACCCTGACCCCCACACACATCACACACACAGCTCCGCTACATCCATCTGACCCCAACACACATCACACACACATCTCTGCTACATCCATCCTGACCCTCACACACATCACACACACAGCTCTACTACATTCATCCTGACTCCTCACAGACATCACAAACAGCTCTGCTACATCCATCCTGACCCCAACACACATCACACACACAGCTCTACTACATTCATCCTGACCCCCAGACATCACACACATCTCTGCTACATCAAGCCTGACCCCCACACACATCACACACACAGCTCTACTACATCTATCCTGATACCCAGACATCCCACACACAGCTCTACTACATCTATCCTGACCCTCACACATCACACACAGCTCCACTACATCTACCCTGACCCCCACACACATCACACACACAGCTCCATGACATCCATCCTGACCCCCACACACATCCCACACACAGCTCCACTACATCCATCCTGACCCCCACACACATCACGCACACAGCTCCACTATATCCATCCTGACCCCAACACACATCACACACACAGGTCTACTATATCCATCCTGACCCCTACACACATCCCACACAGCTCCGCTACATCCATCCGACCCCAACACACATCACACACACACATCTCTGCTACATCCATCCGGACCCTCACACACATCACACACACACAGCTCTACTACATTCATCCTGACCCCCACACATTACACACACAGCTCTACTACATTCATCCTGACCCCCACACATTACACACACAGCTCTGCTACATCCATCCTGACCCCCACACATCACACACAGCTCCACTACAGCTATCCTGACCCCCACACACATGACACACAGCTCCACTCACTCCATCCATCCAGACCCCCACAGCTCCAACACACACACACAGAACCCTGCAGAGTCTTAAATTTACTGAGCCCCCCATGGTCATGGGATTCCTGACTTCTCCCAGACAGGGTATCACATGACATGACATCATCGGAGGTCCTGGAAGCTGTCTGCTCTGCAGGTCTGTGTTTCCCCTGGTGTCAGGACTGCCGGAGGAGGGTTAACTGGCGCTAGGGGGCAGTCCAGGCTCTGAAAATACTGACCTGTAATAGGGCCGGTAAAAAAAAAATATCGGCACTGGCCTGGCAGAAAAAATACTGGCCAGACCCGTGGATTACTGGCCGGGTGGCAACTCTAACTCTGCATAGGAACCCATGTAAGGGTTTCCCACCCTTGGACCCACTCACCAATCAGTGGAGATGTGTCGGACAGCCAATAGGTAACCAGCTGTTTGCCAACACTAAGCTCTGAGCTCAGGATGGGGAGAAACAGGGTTTCTCTGATACGTGGCACCTTCTATGCCTAAGAGAAGCGCATAGACAGGTGTGACAGAACAGAAGTTGATATGACTATCCTGGAGGACCCTCTGGGCCACTACACTTAAACTACGACTCCAAGGTTTTTACCTCACGCAGTGCTTACTATATGTCCCGATTTAGTAATTGCCAGTTGTATTGAAACACAAACAGTTCACCACTGATATGTTACATGTATTCATTAATATCTGTCTTTATGCTGGTAATGAAAGCTTTGCTGACCTGTAATGCATCTCACACATATCATGTCCTGTAATGTAGGGCATAGGTACCAGCATGGGCAGAGCTATGGGCCCAGGTGCAAAAGTTCAGTTTTGGACCCCCCCCCCACTCTTCATGGCTACCACCCAGAATCACTGGATCACTTAGGCAGTCCATGGATGCAGCACCAGTGTCCAGGGCTGTAGAGTTTTAAAAGGTTAGAGAGGAACACAAGCTCCAAAACACTTGTATTATTCCACGCTACAAGAAAACAATAAAGATTATATATATAAATATATATATATATATATATATATATATATATATATATATATATATATATATACGCACACAGCAGCTCAACTTTAGTATATATATATATATATATATATATATATATAACACACAGCAGCCTTTAGCATGTCTCTAAATAATGCATTTACCTTATAATAATGAAATCTCAGCTCTACAGTGATAGTGATTACAGTGCAGATACCTTCAGTGATCACAAGTGACATCTTTTGTAATTTTCTTCTCCTTCCTGATCATTATGAAAACTTCCTCCAGCCACCAATCAGCTCTGCAATTTCTCCCCATCTTGTCACTATCAACTCCTTTCAGTGCTCCCTCCACAAAGTACCTCCCTCCTCATCCCTACACAGTTATAGTGCCTTCTCCTGCAACCCCTCATGCAGTCACTGTGCACCTCTCTTTGCTCCCCATGCAGTTATAGTGCACCACAATGTACACTCCATACAGTTATAGTGTGCTATGAAGTGCCCCCCATATAGTTATAGTGCACCACAATGTACACTCCATACAGTTATAGTGTGCTATGAAGTGCCCCCCATATAGTTATAGTGCACCCTTCAGTGGTTCCAATATAGTTATAGTGCACTCCTCAGTGGTCCCCAAATAGTTATACTGTGCGCCTCTGTGCTCCCCATATAGTCATATTGTGCAACTTAGTCATCCTCATATATAGTGCACCTCTCAGTGGTCACCATATAGTTATTATGCTTGCCTCAGTGGTCCCCATATAGTTATATTGCACCCCTCAGTGGTCCCTGTATATTTATAGTACGCCCTCAGTGGTCCACATATAGTTATACTGCGCTCCATAAAAGTCCCCATACATGCCCCTTCATTCCCCCTTCACAGTTATAATCCCCCCCTCTGTGGTTACCATTTGCACCCTTGCCCCTCTGCAACTGCAGCCACTATGTGAACTCACACAGACACTTTATAGTCACTCGGGCAGCTGCTTCTGCTGTCTGAGTTTCCCGACTACTTCAAAAGCTGCTGCTTGGGTGACTGAGAAGATGAAGATGTTTGTGTGAGTTTACCGGCTAAAGTTAGAGTTGTGGTGCCGGGACCAGGTCACGGGGGATCAAACTGTCAAAATGGCAAGGAGGTGGCCTTTGGATCCCCCAGCTTAGGGGCCAGGTCGCAACTGCGACACCTGTGACCCCTATAGCTATGCCACTGGGTACAAGGTGCACCAAACCAATGAAAATGTGTAATTTGCATAAGATTATGAGAAACGGCGTGCTATGTCAAGGTTTATGACGCCATGGTAAAGAAATTAGAAAATGAGACTTAATGCACTCGTCTCTATTCAGTCTGGAATTACATAGTCCTTCAGACACATTTGCATTTCCTCTTCCTTGTAACCTAATACTAAATAGTAAAGCACATGTTATGGTTTAAGTGCACATAAAAGACAATGCAAGGGAACATCTAGATGGCTTTGGCAAAATAAAAAAATATTGTACATCGTAAATGTCCCACAATGGCTGAGGTTCATGTTTGTATTGTGCATTTATTTATGATCTTGATATTTTGGGTCTCTTGCTGCTCACAGTAAGCGTTTTCATTGGCAGCAATAAGATTATCTTTTATTACAGAGTGCCACAATAATGCTGAGGTTGTTAAGGCAAGTTAAATGGAAAATCAAAGTGAAATAGTGAATCTTTTCTGGTCTCCGTTTCTATCATCAATGGCATCTCTGCTCCTCGGTGGCCTAAGTCTTTTGCAAAAAGGAAAGAACACTTGAGAAAATGCATTTTCCATTGACTGAGGCCTATTTACCCCAAATCATGTATTGGCTGCCAATGACGTCTTTACTGGTTGGGTTCTGCCTATATCTTCTGTAGGACAGTGTAGTCTGCTATGTACCTAGTAGAACAACAGCAAACAAGTCAATGGGATTTTTTCGGAATCTTCATAAGTTGGATCTACCATATCCGTCATTGATTCTTTAAATCAAGATCTTACTGATACGAAGGACTAAACAGTTAATGAATTTAGTGATTCAGTCCTTAAACACTTCCTGACTTGCTCCTTACATGTATGGCACAAGTTGGCTGTTATTTCATGGTCGGGGGGGGGGGGAATCAGAAGCTGAGTCTGCTCCATACACAACTGGTGTCTTTGACAGCTGACACCTATCCGTTAACCCTTTAGATCCCACTGTCAGTACTAACAGTGGCATTAAATGGCCTGACAGAGGAAGGGGGCTCCCTCTGTCACCCAAATGGCTCACCCACAACAAGATTGCAAGCTGCTATTAGGTTACCATCACACCCTGGGGCTTTATGATGACCTCCAGGCCTGCCATGTATATTCGCCTATTAAATGGCTATTCTGTTGGTGAGGGTTTTTTTTTCTCCAGTTTTCACCCATTTACTGAATGGGTACAAACTGGTAAATCAGTGGGGGTGTGATCATTGAGACCCCCACCGATCCCGAGAATGGAGGACCCATGTTTCCTCTATTTTACATTTCAAGATACATTGTCCCATTTCTGTAGTGTAGTGGAGGAATAGAACCACTGGTTGCACATCATCAGCAGTGGCTCCATTCCTCTGAATGGCACAGGCAGATAGTCAAGTGCTGTGCTCAGCTATCTGTCTGCCCAATTGAATTTAATGGAGCGTTCATTTTAAGGACATAGACATTGATAACATTTAAAAACAACTAAACAATACTCACCTTTGCTGTCCCCGCTGACTAGTTTAGTTACTGTTCCACTGGCCTTTGATCACTTCTTCGATGCGTGGTCACATGATGTAAGTATGTGACCGCTGCCAGAAGGCTTTGCGGAGACTAGCAGGAGAGGTAATTCAGTTTTTAATTTTACTAGGTTTAGTCTGAAGTTGATATATTTGGTTTACCATTGTCTGCTCCCGAGTTTCTGAGCCAAGAGGTGAACAAGTTTTTTGGCAAATCTACAATATAATGCATCTAAAGGCTTATTTACAAACAAAGACAATATTTCAAACGATTGAAAAATTGACAGTTTTAGCGATTGTTTTGCATAAACTGCTAATGGACACTAATGTCCATTAGCAGTTTATTGCCTTCGTTTGCATGTAAATGAGCCTCCAGCAGCTGTTTGCAAATCCCAGCATGTGGTCTGCACATTGCCTTCAGCTGTATTGTCTTTCTACAGGCTGCCGCCCCCTGTCAGCTGAATACAATGTAATCAGGGCTCCCATGGAGAACACAGCATGCGGTCCCTGCTATGTCTCTCCAGCTGAATGATGGATTTTATGCTCACCTAAAAATCATCGTTCAGCTGAAGAATGAAAGATGGAAGTGTTTATACGCAATGATTATCAATCAAAAGCCATCGTTTGAACAAATTTTGAATGATAATCATTGAATGTAAATGGGGCTTAATGGCCCTTTTACCTGCGCCAATAAATCATTCAGATTCCTACATCCAGCAAGAATCTGAACAATTATCATTGAGTGTAAATGTGTGTCCCAGTTAAATAACGAACAAGAATTTGTTAGCGTCTCATTCGTCATGGAGGTAGGTGGGCTAGAATGAAAAAGCACAGGAACGATTATTGCTGGAACGATTGTCGGGCATCTATGTAAAAGGGCCTTATCTGTGGCTTAGTATCTTGAATTGATCCGCTAAATGCCATTGGTTGGCCAATTCAAACCTTGCAAGTTTATTTTCCTGTGCCCTGTAAGTTAGCCATGCCCTCAAAAGGCCCCTCCAATTTTTTCTGTGACTTGGAGCTTGCATATCACCCTGTCAAAGGCTCTCCCAGATCTAGGTCTCTGGCCTTAATAAGCCTGGTTTAGACACAACGATTATTGCTCAAAAGATGCATTTTGAGCGACTTTTAAGTGATAATCATTGTGTGCATTTACAGGGCAAGGTGATCGCTCAAACGTTGAGCGATCACCTTGCGCTCCAAGCGGGGGATACCGAAGACAAGCGGGGATGCTTGTCTTCTGCATCCAGCTGTTCTCTGCTTGGAGCGCTCAGTTGGTATACAGCTGAGCGCTCTTTGCGGGGTATGCAGAACACAGCTGGGCTGCTGTGTTCTTCATGCCCCGGCTGTTCACAGAGCGTTTAGCTGGTATACAGCTGTGCACTCTGTGCGGGGTATGCAGAACATAGCTGGCCCGCTGTGTTCTTCATACCCCGGCTGTGTTCATGAAGCGGGATACAGCTGAAACAATAGTATCAGCTGTATCCCGCTGTGAACTCCTGATAAGGCTGATTGTTCTCTTTTAGCGATGCGCAAATACGCACTCAGTAGCCATTTTAATTGGTGTATGTATTTTTTTCACGAGCAAATGCTGTGCCTTGCGCACAAAAAAAGGACAGTGAAGTACGCTGATGTTCTCGTAAAAAAAAAAAAAGTTCATTCTGAAAATATGCAGGGCTCATGGTTAGTTAGGTACTCGCAAGGGAATAAGGATCCTTGAAGTGGGTTTCAAGTTTAAAGGGGCTCTGTCATTAGAAAAAAAAAACGGTATACTTACCTATTCCTCCCCAGGCAGTCTTCTTGCCACAGCATCTTCTCCTGGCTCCTCCAGTCCCTCGAGGTACATCACCGCAAGCCGGCTGGATCCTCTTCTTCCTGTTATGTAGTGTCCATTCGCTACAGTTTACTTCCTGATGTAGCATTCACTGTCTTGCAGGGAATGCCGAATCCTCGGCATCCTGCTTTGGCGGGCAGATACAGTCTATTGCTGCAACTGCACATGTGCGGTATCTTGACGCTAGTGTTCATATAGTACATGAATAATATATGAACACTTGCGGCGAGACACCTCGCATACGTGGTCGCAGCAATAGCCCATATCTGCGTGCTAAAGCAGGCTGCCGAGGATTCGGCATTCCCTGCTAGGCAGTGAATGCTACTTCACTAGTGACATAGCGTACACTGATCTGCAAGAAGAAGAATGCCGAGAATGTTCGCTACATCACAGGAAATAGAAGAATTGGTCAGCATGTGGTGACCCGGGGGACTGGAGGAGCCAGGAGAAGATTATGAGGAGAAGATGTGGTAAGAAGGCTGATGGGGGAGGAATAGGTAAATATTGATTTTTTTTTTCTAATGACAAAACCCCTTTAAAGACTATGTACACCTTCACTCTCCTTTGTCTTTCTTTTAACCGATGCGTCTTTGGAATTGAAGACTTTTTGTATTTGGTTTTCATTTAAAATTTCTGATCGTTTGGTCTCTATACTTGTACAGTTTTCCAAGGCACTGGGTATTGGGGGACTAACAGATTAGCATAATCCATTTTAGAGTAAGGGCCATTTTACATGGGCTAATAAATTGTTTAGATTCCCGCATCTATCAGGAATCTGAACAATTATCGTTCAATGTAAATGCCTGCTCTTACTGAATGACACACAAGAATTATTTCGCTTCTCATTTGTTGCTCAGTTTCTGCATGTATTTATTTAAGAACAGCTGCCTACTACTGTGCATGGAGGCAGGCAGGCCGGAATGATCCCTGGCGCTCTAAGCAAGCCTGCATTCAGTCAGCAGTACTCATTCTTGTGTAAAAGTACAAGAACGATTATTGCTGTGACGACCTATTGGGCATCTATGCTGGACAAGTTACCTTCTGTGAAAGGGCCCTAAACTAAGTGCTGCTTTTCAGCTCATCCCCTAGCTTGCTAGTATGCTGTGAGGTGGCACATTACACAGCAAGGGATTTGTGAGAAACAACCACTCAGGGGTTTTTCTGCATAGTCGTTTGTAAGTACATGTGAATCTTCCACATTGAGAAATGCAGTCTATGGAAAGCTTTTATGTCATTGTTTATTACATGCACTTAATGTTATAAGTAGTAAAAGAGGAGGGAGAAACCTTTTTACAGAGGGCTGTATGACAGTGTTGGAAGATGCTGATCATCTCACCAGCTCCAATACCCTAGCATGCTGCACCTTCTAGTACTACTATTTTGTCATGCTCTTCTCTCCATCTACATTATCATCTCCCCTTCCACCTGTCCATAGTACAATTAGGCTATGTTTTTTAGCCCAGCTAATCTCCTAGCACTTTGTCATTTCATCTAGAGATATTATGTTCTAATCAACTGCACCCTGCTTATCTATTCCTCCCCAGCTAGTGAATAGTAAACCGAGAGATAGCATTGTGTAGTATAGAGTGAGTGTGGCTACCTAGACAGAGGAGAGGGGAAGCTGAACTAGTGCTCTTCATGACAGCTGTGCTAGGAACGCTCTCCAGCAACAAATCTCAGTAGAGGACTCAAGGCGAAGTAAGTATTGTGTTTTCTACGAGCATTGACGTACACAACGAAAACTTAAAAGCAAAAAAACAGATAAGTGCATTATTTTTTTTTCTGCAGGGACTTAGTAAGATATGTGTGTATTGATTTTTTTCAAGCACAAAGGCTTCCATAGCCTTTAAGAATTTTGGTCAAAATGTCCATTGTTATGTCTTAAAACTAAATTGTTCTTTGCCCGGGTAAACAACATAAACATCACAGTTTTCATTTCATGTAATACATTTTTGGGACAAAATATTAACTAATACCTCATTAACTTTTTTTTTTCTCAATATAAATGTTTCCAACATCTACTCCATTTTTTCAACTTAACCCTTTCCAATCCACTGTCTGACGTCTGAAGACATTATGATTTAAGGCTGTACAGCTCCAATTTTGAAGGCGCCCATCAGGGTTTTCTTACTGTATATTGCCAGCCTCTCTGCTGTCAAAGCCTATCCAATGTGTAAGCCCCCAGGATACAAATTGGATTGGAAAGGGTTAATAGATTTCACAATTGTTTCTTCTTTTACAATTGGTGTTGCTATGTACACTTGTAGTGGCCTAGAGTTAGGGACCCTCTTGTTCTGTGCTTTTCTGCCCCATATGGATATGTCCTTGTGCATTAGTGTGTGTTTGTGTTGTTTGTGGTGACCTCTCGGGGTCAATGTCTTGTGTTAGTGTCACCAATCTTGGTGGTGCATGCGTGCTTGTCTCCCTAACCTGCTTGCTGTGATGTGATTAGTAGAGCAGTTAAGGCTGGAGTTAGTTGGTAGATAGAAGAGGAGAAGGAGAGATGTAGTCGGGGGAGGAGGATGTGTGAGCAGGAGACTCAGGCTCTGATGCTTCTGTCTGGGTTAGGCCCGGACTCATTTCATTTATTGCTGAGATGCATCCCCTCAGGGGACCTGAAGTGAGACTCAGTTGAGTGAGACTATTTAAATATAGCGTAGATGGGCTGTACCAACTCCACTACTGCAAGTCGGAGGACAAGTTCTGGCGTGAGTGTTTGCCTCATCAATGTCGCTAGGTCAGCAAGGAAAAAACAGGAAGTGTAAGAAAAGACTGCTTGTGTTTGTTTCTCCTTGTCTGGAGTGCTCTCTCAAGAACCTTCCATCCGATAACTGAGACTGGTGTTTACTGTATCTCGAGAGAAGAGTGTTTATCTAATGCAAGAGGGTCGGAAGGAAAGGAAACAGTGCCACTAATATTGTACCAAAGACCATTGCCGAATTGTGCTTGGAAAATCAAAGTTGGAAACTTCCAGTAAAAACCATGTGCCTCCAGTTTTAAAACTAGCCTTTGACTGTGGACCCTTTATTTGGTGTTCAGTGACTCTCTACTGGAAAGGGGCACTGGCGTCACATGAACATTTAAGTTATCATTTCTCTACTAGCACTGCTACTAACTTTTACCCTTGCATGCTGCTGGGCCAGGCTGCATTTTAGGATGTAACAACAGGAGATGGTAGAGCCATTTTGACCCACTATTTTTGGTCTCCGCTGTCTCTCTCCCCAAAGGTCTGACTCTGGGCGCTGCACACTGTTTTATGGGCAGCAATGACTGCAAATTAGATGTGTGCTGACTGTATATTGAACCTAGATGTGTGGTTAATGCAAGTACCCATTTTTTTCTAGACCATACATGGCCCATGTACCACCACTTCATTTTATGTGGCCCTCTGGGTGTGCATCAAATCTAATAGTCTGTGACCACTCACCTCCACGATGTCTGCCTGTGCCATCCTGTACACAATACAGAGGTGAGTGGTCAGCAGTCACAGACTCAGCAGTGGCTGGGTGAGTGAAAAGCCTGTAAGGATGCTGTCTGGCCAGACGCCAATAAAATGGGGTTACTATTGCTACAAGACCTACCATGGGGGACACTATTACTCCTGTGGCCACTATGGAAATCACTTTTCCAACTGGGGCCACTATGGGGGTCACTGTTTTTACTGGGGCCACTATAGGGGTCACTATTACTACTTGGGCCACTATGGAAGTCACTATTACTACTGGGGCCCCTATAGGGGTCACTGTTTCTACTGGGGCCACTATAGGGTTCACTGTTACTACTGGGGGTACTATGGGAGTCACTATTATGGCTCGTTCACACAGGAGTAAATGCATTTTAATTGTGCAAATATGCTGTATATTTGCCTGACCGAAAAATGCATATAACCATGCTTTATAGCCCCTCCAGTGTGTTTTTATGTGAGTAAATACACTGCGTATTTCTGCATGCAAAAATGAATGCAGACAGGCCCATTGAAATGGTGCGCAAATATACAGTGAATATACAGGTGATTAGAGATGAGCGAACGTACTCGTCCGAGCTTGATATTCGTGCGAATATTAGGGTGTTTGGGATGCTCGTTACTCGTAACGAGCACCACGCGGTGTTCCGGTTACTTTCAGTTTCCTCTCTGAGACGTTAGCGCGCTTTTCTGGCCAATTGAAAGACAGGGAAGGCATTACAACTTCCCCCTGTGACGTTCAAGCCCTATACCACCCCCCTGCTGTGAGTGGCTGGGGCGATCAGATGTCACCCGAGTATAAAAATCGGCCCCTCCCGCGGCTCGCCACACATGCCTTGTGACTTAGCTGAGGGAAAGTGCTGCTGCTGGTGCTGCTGTAGGGAGAGCGTTAGCAGTCAGTGTAGGCTTCAAGAACCCCAACGGCCCTTCTCAGGGCCACATCTACTAGTGTGCAGTACTGTGTTAGCACAGTATTTTTTATTTTTTTTGTCCAAAATTGGATCTACAGAGCATTGCGCCCTGCAATAGGGACAGAAGTGGGGGTTAGGCAGGGAGAGTGTTAGGAGTTAGTGTAGGCTTCAAGAACCCCAACGGTCCATTCTAGGGCCACATCTATCCGTGTGCAGTACTGTCCAGGCTGCTGTTAGCAGTGTTGCATATTTATTTTTTTTTTCTCAAAACCGGCTGTGCAGAGCATTGCACCCGGCATTAATACTACAGGGATAGAATTGTGTAGGCAGGGCCAGAAGACATTTATTATTCATTGAATACACGCAGTGGGGTCTTCCCTAAGCTAAAAAGGAAAAAAATTATATTTGGCTTGCCTGTGTCAGTCCTAAGGTCTCCGTGTACGTGTGTGCTGCGTGTACAACGTACAAAACTCAGACGCAACCAGCTACGCTTTACTGCAGCCTAGCGCCATTGTCTTTCCTGACTGGCAAATACCTGCTCTGCTAGAGTTAATAACTCTGCTACACTATACTTGTGTGACACTTTTTAAGGGCCACACCACAGATATTAAACTTCTTGTTCATTGAATATACGCAGTGGGGTCTTCCCTAAGCTAAAAAGGAAAAAAATTATATTTGGCCTGCCTGTGTCAGTCCTAAGGTCTCCGTGTACGTGTGTGCTGCGTGTACAACGTACAAAAATCAGACGCAACCAGCTACGCTTTACTGCAGCCTAGCGCCATTGTCTTTCCTGCCTGGGAAATCAAATCACTGGTAATACAGCATGCTGAGGGGTAGGCCTAGAGGATGTGGACGCGGCCGAGGACGTGGAGGGCCAAGTGAGGGTGTGGGCACAGGCCGAGCCAGTGCGGTGGCCAGGGGTAGAGGCAGGGCCAGACCGAATAATCCACCAACTGTTTCCCAAAGCGCCCCCTCGCGCCATGCCACCCTGCAGAGGTCAAGGTGCTCTACGGTGTGGCAGTTTTTCACAGAGACGCCTGACGACCGACGAACAGTGGTGTGCAACCTTTGTCGCGCTAAGATCAGCTGGGGAGGCACCACCAACAGCATGCGCAGGCATATGATGGCCAAGCACCCCACAAGGTGGGACGATGCCCGTTCACCGCCTCCAGTTTGCACCACTGCCTCTCCCCCTGTGCCCCAACCTGCCACTGAGATCCAACCCCCCTCTGAGGACACAGGCACTACCGTCTCCTGGCCTGCACCCACACCCTCACCTCCGCTGTCCTCGGCCCCATCCAGCAATGTCTCTCAGCGCAGCGTCCAGACGTCGCTAGTGCCACAGTTTGAGCGCAAGCGCAACTACGACGCCACGCACCCGCACGCTCAAGCGTTAAACGTGCACATTGCAAAATTGATCAGCCTAGAGATGCTGCCGTATAGGCTTGTGGAAACGGAGGCTTTCAAAAGCATGATGGCGGCGGCTGCCCCGCGCTACTCGGTTCCCAGTCGCCACTACTTTTCCCGATGTGCCGTCCCAGCCCTGCACGACCACGTCTCCCGCAACATTGTACGCGCCCTCACCAACGCGGTTACTGCCAAGGTCCACTTAACAACGGACACGTGGACAAGCACAGGCGGGCAGGGCCACTATATCTCCCTGACGGCACATTGGGTGAATTTAGTGGAGGCTGGGACAGAGTCAGAACCTGGGACCGCTCACGTCCTACCCACCCCCAGAATTGCAGGCCACAGCTCGGTGGTGGTATCTGCGGCGGTGTATGCTTCCTCCACTAAAGCACCTTCTTCCTCCTCCTCCTCCTCTAACGCAACCTCTGTCTCGCAATCAAGATGTGTCAGCAGCACGTCGCCAGCAGTTGGTGTCACGCGGCGTGGCAGCACAGCGGTGGGCAAGCGTCAGCAGGCCGTGCTGAAACTACTCAGCTTAGGAGAGAAGAGGCACACGGCCCACGAACTGCTGCAGGGTCTGACAGAGCAGACCGACCACTGGCTTGCGCCGCTGAGCCTCCAACCGGGCATGGTCGTGTGTGACAACGGCCGTAAGCTGGTGGCGGCTCTGCAGCTCGGCAGCCTCACGCACGTGCCATGCCTGGCCCATGTGTTTAATTTGGTGGTTCAGCGCTTTCTGAAAAGCTACCCCCACTTGTCATACCTGCTCGGAAAGGTGCGCCAGCTCTGCGCACATTTCCGCAAATCCCACACGCACGCTGCCACCCTGCGGACACTGCAACATAGGTTTAATCTGCCAGTGCACCGACTGCTGTGCGACGTGCCCACACAGTGGAACTCTACGCTCCACATGTTGGCCAGACTCTATGAGCAGCGTAGAGCTATAGTGGAATACCAACTCCAACTTGCGCGGCGCAGTGGGAGTCAGCCTCCTCAATTATTTACAGAAGAGTGGCCCTGGTTGGCAGCCATCTGCCAGGTCCTTGGAAAATTTGAGGAGTCTACCCAGGTGGTGAGCGGCGATGCTGCAATCATTAGCGTCACCATTCCTCTGCTATGCATCTTGAGAAGTTCCCTGCAAAGCATAAAGGCAGACGCTTTGCGCTCGGAAACAGAGCCGGGGGAAGACAGTATGTCGCTGGATAGTCAGAGCACCCGCCTGTCTATATCTCAGCGCGTTGAGGAGGAGGAGGAGGAGCATGAGGAGGATGAGGAGGAGGGGGAAGAGACAGCTTGGCCCACTGGTGAGGGTACACATGCTGCTGGGCTGTCATCCTTTCAGCGTGTATGGCCTGAGGAGGAGGAAGAGGAGGAGGAGGAGGATCCTGAAAGTGATCTTCCTAGTGAAGACAGCCATGTGTTGCGTACAGGTACCCTGGCACACATGGCTGACTTCATGTTAGGATGCCTTTCTCGTGACCCTCGCGTTACACGCATTCTGGACACTACGGATTACTGGGTGTACACACTGCTCGACCCATGCTATAAGGAGAACCTTCCCACTCTCATTCCCGAAGAGGAAAGGGGTTCGAGAGTGTTGCTATACCACAGGGCGCTGGTGGACAAACTGATGGTAAACTTCCCATCCGACAGCGCTAGTGGCAGAAGGCGCAGTTCCGAGGGCCAGGTAGCAGGGGAGGCGCAGAGATCAGGCAGCATGTACAGCGCAGGCAGGGGAACATTCTCCAAGGCCTTTGCCAGCTTTATGGCTCCCCAGCAAGACTGTGTCACCGCTCCCCAGTCAAGGCTGAGTCGGCGGGAGCACTGTAAAAGGATGGTGAGGAAGTACGTAGCCGATCGCACGACCGTCCTCCGTGACGCCTCTGCCCCCTACAACTACTGGGTGTCGAAGCTGGACACGTGGCCTGAACTCGCGCTGTATGCCCTGGAGGTGCTTGCTTGTCCTGCGGCTAGCGTCTTGTCAGAGAGTGTGTTTAGTGTGGCTGGGGGAATCATCACGGATAAGCGTACCCACCTGTCAAACGAACAAAGCCTGGATTTCCCCAGACTTCTCTTCTCCACCAGCGGACAGCAGCGATACGTAAGCAATACGTAGGCTGCACCCGCGGATGGAAGCTACGTTCTCTCTCACCATCCAAAACGGGGACATTTCTGCTTCATCAATCTGTGTCTAATATTCCTCCTCCTCCTCCTGCTCCTCCTCCTGAAACCTCACGTAATCACGCTGAACGGGCAATTTTTCTTAGGGCCACAAGGCTCACTCATAATTTTTCTAAACAATTTTTATATGTTTCAATGCTCTTAAAAGCGTTGAAACTTTAACTTGAACCAATTTTTCGTTAAACTGGGCTGCCTCCAGGCCTAGTTACCACTTAAGCCACATTAACCAAAGCGATTAATGGGTTTCACCTGCCATCTTGGTTGGGCATGGCCAATTTTTTGGATGTACATTAGTACTGTTGATACAGCAATTTTTGTTTACAGCTGACGTTACATCCGCTGTGTTGGGCAATGCAATGGGATATTTTTGTGTACCGCCGGTGGGTTCCAGGGAGCCACCCATGCTGTAGGTGCACACGGAGTTTAACCTACATCTGTCCACTTGTAAAGAGCCCCAGTCTGACTGGGGCATGCAGTGTGGGCCAAAGCCCACCTGCATTAAGCACGACATTACTACCTCAGCTGTGTTGGGCAATGCAATGGGATATTTCTATGTACCGCCGTTGGCTTCCTGGCACCCACCCATGCTGTGGGTCCACAGGGAATTATAAATGCATCTGTTTCCAATTGTAAAGAACCCCAGTCTGACTGGGGCATGCAGTGTGGGCCGAAGCCCACCTGTATTAAGCACGACATTACTACCTCAGCTGTGTTGGGCAATGCAATGGGATATTTCTATGTACCGCCGGTGGCTTCCTGGCACCCACCCATGCTGTGGGTCCACAGGGAATTATAAATGCATCTGTTTCCACTTGTAAAGAATCCCAGTCTGACTGGGGCATGCAGTGTCGGCCGAAGCCCATCTGCATTAAGCCCGACATTACTGCCTCAGCTGTGTTGGGCAATGCAATGGGATATTTTTATGTACCGCCAGTGGGTTCCAGGGAGCCACCCATGCTGTGGGTCCACAGGGACTTCACAATAGGGAGTTGTACCTGCCTGTGTCTATGAATTAAAAACCGCGGTCTGACTGGGGCATGCAGACACCTTGACAGAATGAATAGTGTGTGGCACATAGGTTCCCCATTGCTATGCCCACGTGTGCAGCTCCTGATGGCGGTGGCACAGGATTCTATTTCTCATTGCTTCTGTACAGCATTGTGGGCTATCGCCCCGCCCCTTTTAAAGAGGGTCGCTGCCTAGCCGTGCCAACCCTCTGCAGTGTGTGCCTGCGGTTCCTCGTCATGGCAGACGCACTTCTAAATAGACATGAGGGTGGTGTGGCATGAGGGCAGCTGAAGGCTGCGCAGGGACACTTTGGTGTGCGCTGTGGGGGGAGAGGGGGGGGGGGGGTTGGGCAGCATGTAACCCAGGAGAAGTGGCAGTGGAGTGTCATGCAGGCAGTGATTGTGCTTTGTTGGAGGTAGTGTGGTGCTTAGCTAAGGTATGCCATGCTAATGAGGGCTTTTCAGAAGTAAAAGTTTTTGGGAGGGGGGGGGCCCACTCTTGCCGCTATTGTGGCTTAATAGTGGGACCTGTGAACTTGAGATGCAGCCCAACATGTAGCCCCTCGCCTGCCCTATCCGTTGCTGTGTCGTTCCCATCACTTTCTTGAATTGCCCAGATTTTCACACAAGGAAACCTTAGCGAGCATCGGCGAAATACAAAAATGCTCGGGTCGCCCATTGACTTCAATGGGGTTCGTTACTCGAAACGAACCCTCGAGCATCGCGATAATTTTGTCCCGAGTAACGAGCACCCGAGCATTTTGGTGCTCGCTCATCTCTACAGGTGATCCAATTTTTTAGCCTGGTATGGGGTGCAACATGGCCTGAATGACCCTGTGTCTGGTGTGCATGCTGCACCCCTGTACGTGTTTTTGAAATTCAACACGTAGCATTTAAATTTCAAGTTCTAAATTCCACCAATATTTTAAATGACAGCTAGCTCCATATTCAGATAAGGACATAGAGCTGCCATGGATATGATGTTGAGTTGAAGGCAGCATGGCCCACCTCAATTACTTTGTGTCCTGCTTAGACTCTAATAGGAAAATACAAATATTTTAAAACACAGCTGGACTTCAGAAAACCACAAGAACGGGTGCCAAACAATAATATCTTAGACACTATCCCGCAGGCTTCTGAGAAGCAAGATGAAAGCTAAATAAGTCTTCTCAACCAAATACAAAGAATTGCTGGGCGTGCACCCAAGACAAGGAGAGAGCCACCATCAGTGCCAAGAGAAAGTGCCCCGTAGGTTCTGTACTATTTGAACAGCTAGATGAAAGTGGGTTGGCCTAAGATGTGCGGCTGAACAAAAACAGAACACTTCCGAGCGCTTTAGCCACAATATCATTTCCCTCTCCACACAGCAATTGTTATGCTTTTTGATGCCTGCACCCTACCTAACAATCGTCATCAATGTTTTTGGGCTTTTGACCAATGGAGGATACATAGATTCGTTTGCACTAGGGCCATCTCTATACATCCACCAGAAGCAACACTAGTGGAACTGCAACCTTATTACCAAAATATGGCTGCTTATTACAGTCCAGAGCAATATCTGTCTGCACATGAAAGGCTCCATACATACCAGGCTCCACCATGGCAACCATATTCTACCCTTTTTTTCTTGAACCAGCAACCCTCTGGTGCTCCACACATTTCAGCCTGTCCTGCACTATTATGGGATTAGACCTGGCCCATACACTTGCACGGAAGACACTTTTACAGTTATACAACAAGTTTTACAGAAAGGGCTCCATTTAGAAAGGTCTCTCATTTGCCAATCCACAACGGGATTATGCAAACGCAACCAAGGCAAACCTAAGACTACTTACGTTGGAAGGGATTCCATAATATAAAGGGTGATAGTTTTAATATGAAATAATCCGATCTGGAGATTAAGATCCGGAACGCAGAACGTCAAACACTTCTATGATAGGGGAGAGGCATTGATGGCAGAGACGGGAATGGGTGAATCCAGAGTTTTTACCTCTAACCCCAAACGTTTTACTGTCTGCTGATGAATTAGATTGACACTAACTACAAAGTCCAAAAAGACTGTGATCGGACCACTATCACCCCCAAAGAGTATCTCTGCGGGAAGACCCCCAGCCTGGAGGATGACATCAGGGCAATCTGTGGGCCTAGAGCAGGAGTGTCAAACTCATTTTCACAGAGGGCCACATCAGGCTTACGGTGATCTTCAAAGGGACAATTTTAAGAGTAAAGTAAGGGCCTGTTCACACAAGCGTATTCACGTACATACTATGCAGTGAATAGAAGCCATTGATTTCAATGAGTTCATTCACATGATGTATATTTTCACACAGCATGACCTATTATGTTACATACTACACACCCCAATAGGCCATTGAAGTGATTGGGCCACGCAAATACATGGTGAATGCGCAGGAAACCTCTGTATTCACTGCATATTTGCTGACTATTTCAGTGGGCCCATCTGTGTTCTTTTTTGCGTACCCAAATATACAGGCATAAACGATTTTCGATTGCGCAAATACGCAGCGTATTTGTGCGACCAAAATACGATTATGCCTGAGTGAATGAGCCCTAATAGTGGCCCAATTAGTTATATTAACCCCCTCAGTAGTAATACCCCCAAAGCAACATTAACCCCCCTCACTAATAAGATTAACTTATTGGTAATAATAATAAGCCCCCACTTGGTAATAATAAGCCCCCCTAAGTAATAAGCCCCCCTCGGTAATTATAATAAACCCCCCTCAGTAATAATAATAAGCCCCCCTCAGTAATAAGATTAACCCCCCCTCAGTAATAATAATAAGCCCCCCTCAGTAGTAATAAGCCCCCTCGGTAATAATAATAAGCCCCCCTCGGTAATAATAAGGCCCCCTAAGTAATAATAAGCCCCCCCCCTCAGTAATAATAAGCCCCACTCAGTAATAATAATAAGCTTCCCTCAGTAATAAGCCCCCCTCAGTAATAATAATAAGCCCCCCTCGGTAATAATAATAAGCCCCCCCTCAGTAATAATAGTTACCCCCTAACCCATATACTTACCTCCTCCTTGCTGTCAGTGCCGCTCCCCCTGAGCCTGGGTGCACACTGACATCAGTGTGTAGCCCGGAACGCTTCCTCCCTGAGTCCTCCCTTGCGGAACTGAAGAGCAGGGGACTCAAAGGGGGAAGAAGGATCCCGGCTGCACACTGATGTCAGTGTGTGCCGGGATCAGTGCTAGCAGCATGATTACCAGCAGGGAGCTGCGGCACCCCAGCTGGTAATCGCTGCAGTGGTGAGCGGCGTCGGCACACTGCGGGCCACATAACACGAGGTAGCGGGACGGATTCGGCCCGTGGGCTTTGTGTTTGACACATGTGGACTAGAGGAACCTCTCCTCTAACCTCCAGGCCACCAAGTTTTACAACTATGAGTAACGACAAGGACATTTCTTCACAAAATGTCCAGTCCGATTACAGAAAAAGCACCGTCCTCTGACCTGACCCCTAATCCCTCTACTGACCTTGCCAGCTAATGAACCTAGTTGCATGGGTTCCTCCCATCAGTAGGCAAGAAAACCGAAGAAGAGGAAAGCTCATTATGCCTCTCTCTAAACCATCTACCTATTCTGATGGCAAAAGACATTGCATCATCAAAACTTTGAGGAAACGAATAAACCATTAATAAGTCTTTAATTTTATCAGCGAGACCACAGTAGAACTGGCTTCGCAAAGCAGGGTCATTCCATTGAGTCTCAGTCGCCCAACGGCAGAATTCAGCGCAGAAATCCTCAATGGAAGAGTCTCCCTGATGTAAACCTTTGAGCTTTCCCTCTGCCAGTGACACCCTATCGGGGTCATCATAGATTAAACCTAGGGTGTTGAAGAAATGATCCACACAGGACAAAGCTTCAGTGGAAGGAGTCAAGAAGAAAGCTCATGCCTGTGGAACCCCCTACAGCCTGGAAATGATAAAGCCAACCCTCTGTATCTCGTCACCAGAAGACATAGGATGCAACCTGAAATACAGCTTGTAAGAGTCTCTAAAGCAAACAAATTTCTGTCTGTCATTACCTAAATCCCCCAGGGTCAGTTGCTACTGTTTTACCTCAGCAACTTCAAGTGCCAGCGCCCTCAGCTGGTTTGACAAAACCTCAATGGGATTCTTATCAGATAAGTGAAGATATCCCACTGACTAAGTACAGCTGTTGACTATGTTACGTCCAACCAGGACATGCTGGATCTGTCACCCGCAGATCTCCCAAAACTGCAAACAAATAGGGATAAAACAAAACAGAACAAATATACAAAAAATTCTGTCCTTATATAACAAAACACAGAGGAGGAACCTGCCTGAAAGCAAGGTGATCATCCTGATAAGGACGGCCCTGACCGCGTGCCTCGGTCCCTAGTTGACCCTACATGGTGAAACCCAAGAAACCAAAAATAGGAAAGCAAACACGTACAGTACTTAGCTCTAAAATGCACCGGTAGCTGAGAGATCCAGAACCAAGCTTTGACTGCTACCTCAGTTGAGGAAAGCCTGAAAATCAACAGCCACTCATCTCAGTATCAGGCCAAGTTAAATAGCCCTGATAATTACCCACAGGTGTGACTAAACATGTTACACCTAATACCACACCCACCTAAGCTAGAAGATGTAGAAACATCTCCAAAACCAGCACCAGATTATCAGCAAAGCAGCAATCCCACAATAATAATAATCTTTATTTGTATAACGCCAACTTATTCCGCTGCCGCAACAGACAGGTTCTGATTTTTGAACCATCAGGGCAAAACAAGCACACAAAAAATTATTTTCATTCATGGTTTGCTGTTGAATTTTTCCTCAAGTAGAAACCAGCATTCAGATTCGCTAAACATTAAAAAAGCTAATATTCAAAGTTGCTCATCTCAATTAATGCTAGTCCATTATCTGCTTGTTTTAGATTCCGAGTTATGGTCTCCAGCATTAAGACATCAATGTGGATGTTGTGAAAGCTAATAGAATGTATTTTTCTGCATAAATTTGGCCCTTCACAGAATATAAATCAGCAAAACAAAGCAAGCCATGTGCAGACACTGAACCAGCAGGTAATGTTATATTGAAACAGTAGGGAATGCGGGTATATATCAGCTCTGTTACATTATACCGCTACAACTGCAGGTTTGTCCTCGTCTTATAAGCCTGTTTCAGCATTCACTGCAGGTCTATTCTGGTGTCTTGGAGCTGGTTCTGGAGTCATGGACACGTCACTTCTGATGTCTTGGACTTGGTTAAGCAATGATATGGAACTGAGCTATGATGCACAGTGGCATTATCCTTTGTTTCCAGTTGACTATAAAATAAGTTATGTATTGTAATTCTTGTAGCAACACCTGATAAATACACCAGCATGGTAAAATCAATTAACTATATAATAATAGTAAGGCCAGGCTTACACAACCCTTTGTGCCAGCATGCCGCACGTAAATCTCTCTTGTGAGGGCATGCAGAAAGAACACAATGACATGCATACTTGCTGCATGCCGCTATTCCAGATGCACTATCTTGGTGTAACGCAGGTATGAGTGGCCCAATAAAATTAATGGCCTATTGGCATCACATGTCACGTGTGGGAAGTTTGCATGCGCAAAGCACAATGACAATATGCCCAGGTCAGAGCGGCCTCGTAGTAGTAATAATAATATAACTATACATAATACATGACTTCTTCCAAAGGGTAACTACCTAGAAGGAAGTATGTTTCATAAAATTGTTCTACCATATGGACTTTTAATTATATTTACTTCACTTCAGTAGCAAAAGGGGTACACATACTACAGGTTGAGAACCTAGGTCCTACGTTATGTGACTTCCTTCGTACTTTAGCAACTAACTAGAAGAGGGATTTTCAGACTGCAAAAAGCTGTACACATTGTTTTTCTATTAACACACTTTATAAAGGTTTGGAAAGAAAGGCACCCAGGAAAACCTTGACCTCACATAAAATTGTCAAAATTGAAGCTGTTAATTGACTTTCTTTTTAGGCTTTAGTACTGACCCAAAAACTAGTTTTAATAGTAAAATTCCTCCATCGCAAAGTATCATCCATTAAATCCCTGGTCATCGACTGCATAAAACAGTTGATAATGTCTTCATATTCTGGGCACCCCAATTTTAAAAAGACATCGACAAACTGGAGCAAGTTCAGAGAAGAGTTACCAAGATGGCGAGCGGTCTACAAATCATGTCCTATGAGGAACGGTTAAAGGATCTGGAAATGTTTAGCTTGCAAAAAAGAAGGCTGAGAGGAGACTTAATAGCGGTCTACAAATATCTGAAGGGCTGTCACAGTGAAGAGGGATCAGCCCTATTCTCATTTGTACAAGGAAAGACTAGAAGCAATGGGATGAAACTGAAAGGGAGGAGATACAGATTAGATATTAGACAGTGAGGGGGATCAATGAGTGGAACAGGTTACCATGGGAGGTGGTGAGTTCTCCTTCAATGCAAGTCTTCAAACAGAGGCTGGATAGACATCTGTCTGGGATGATTTAGTGAATCCTGCATTGAGCAGGGGGTTCGACCTGATAACCCTGGAGGTCCCTTCCAACTCTACCATTCTGATTCTATATGAAATTAGCAAAAGGTTTACAATAGTAACTATGCTGGTGGTTATTTTTTTTCAAATAAAGAATATATAATTAATTCCCACAAAATACCAGATATTAAAAATTATATAAATTCTATATAAAAAAGAATTGTGGGATAATCACGTTACTAGCATGGATTCAGCTTCACTAAGCTGCTGTGTTCTAACTCCTGTGTTAATGGGGTTTTGCATCATCTATTCACACGATAGGTCATCAATGGCTCCATACAACACCAGCTAGTGCCCACTGTACATTTACGGTGGGTGGTCATTCATAGATTAATAGACGTAATTTTAATTGACTTTCCTCCTGACATGAGTCAATGTTCATAAAGTGTTATATCACCCCAGTCTTTACATAACTAAGCCATGTGCTCATATGGCTGGTTTGTGCAATAATATTCATTTTTCATTGTGTTTGCTCATAGATTTCTAAGATTACCTGTCTGATGTGTCCCTGTTTCAATGCTATTCTAAACCCACCTTGCCGCTCTGTGTGCTTTCCTATGAACTTACGGTGCCAATCCTTTATTTTCTTTAGCATTATAATATCTGTTCTCTTTAGGATATGGACTTTTTCAGCTATTTAGTGATGTATGGCCCCCATTGTTACTTGTGTAAATCATCACCTACATTAACGATGATGAAACCACCACCTCTTTTGTCCCTTTTCTAATGTAAACGTCTTGTTTAAACAATATTGTTACCTTTGGCCAGGGGGTGAATGCACGCATCAGTTAATCTATGACAATACGGCCCGAGGACAAAGCATAACACTTCATTCATCCAGTTTAAAATTAAGAGCCTGGTTATAATATTCAATACAGATCAATATGACCCAAACCTTTCCTAAATTAATACTTTCCACATCAGTTCATAGGAATAAAACATACTACAACCCCAATTTCCAAAAAGTTGGGACACTGTGTAATATGTAAATACATGTAAAGAAAAAAGGAATGCAATGATTTGGACATCTCATAGAAACATATTTTATTCACCATAGAACATAGAACACAAATCAGAAGATGGAAGTGAGACATTTTTCCATTTCATTTTAAAAAAGGTAACTCATTTGGAAATTGATAGCAGCAACACATCTCAAAAATGTTAGGACAGGGGTAACAAAAGACTGAGAAAGTAAGTAGAACCAATGAAAAACAGCTATGAGCATCAGTTTTCTACTAAGTCACATGACTGTGTATGAAAAGAGCATGTTAGAGAGGCAGAGTCTCTCATAAGCAAAAATTGTCAGAGGTTCATCAATCTGTGAAAAACTGCATCTAAATATTGTGGAACAATTTCAGAAAAATGTTCCTCAACATAAAATTGCAGAAACTTTAAATATTCCATCTACATCTACAGTACATAATATCATCAAAAGATTTAGAGGATCTGGAGAATTTCATGTAGAAAAAGGACAAAGCCAATGGTCAATATTGGATGCTAGAGATCTACGGTCCCTCAGGCATCACTGCATTAAAAACAGGCATGATTCTGTAATCCAAATCCCTGCAGGGGCTCAGCAATACATAGAGAAATCATTGTCTCTGAACACAGTTGGCTGTGTAATCCACAAATCCAAGTTAAAGCTGTATCATGCAAAGAAGAAGCCATATATCAATACAATCCAGAAATGCAGGCGTCTTCTCTGGGCCAAAGCTCACTTATGATGGACTGAGACAAAATGGAAAATTGTTCTGTGGTCAGATGAATCAAAATGTAAAAAAGGACAATAACTGTACATATATGCAAAAGTACATGGTGCAACTAATAATATATGAGTATACTAAGAGTGTTCCTAGACTGAATGATTACTCTGGTCAACAGTGAAAATCTGTCCGACTTGAAAATAGGTATTTCTTAATCATTTTATCATGGAAGAAACAAAAATGACTTTGAAAACTTTGAGTTAGATCTTGGCTCCAAGATGTGGCCCATTTAAGTTAAATATATGTAACTTTATTCAGATCCACAAGGTTTCATGAGTGAAATCATTAAATAAACACAAGTATATACAGTAAAATAGTTGAATAACTAAAATGTAAATTAAATACCATTATGCTTAAATCTAAGAATTGATATGTATTGTAGTAGGGCAGTATCAGAATGGCCTACAGAGGGTGTTAGACAAGCATTCTGATACCTGAAAAAGGGAAAGAGAGGGTTAACACCCTGGGTGTAACCAATTCCTGCTACAAAAGAGCCAGTTCCTGCCAGAAGTGGGGAGGGACAGCTGAGCGGATCTAGAATGGCTGCTAGCTGAGGTCCAGTTGGGACCAGCAAAAGGCCCCGAGTTGAACAGGGGGCGACAGCCCTCGACTCAGACCCCGGTGGGGTGCAAATTATGGACTATTGTATGCAGTGTTTACATTTATGCTGATGAATAAATGCTGGCAGGTGTCAGATAATAAAAGAGAATCCACATCTCCTCATTGTTCCTACATGGTTGGTGAGCATTCCGGACCAAAGATCGGCGATCCAGAGGTGAGGTACCCCGCTTGCTTGCATATGGTGGAGGATGTGCTGACACAAATTGAATGGTGCACAAAGCTGCAGAAAGCAAAACGTTTGCAGATGGATGCTCCTGTGAGCTGTGTTGCTGGAGGTATTTAAAGAGCCGGGAGGCTAAGTATACAGTTGCTGTGCGGAGCAAACAAAGTGGCAAACTGTGTTTAAAGAGCCAGGAGGCCGAAGTTTGTGGTTACCGTGGGCAACAGACATCGACAGCAGGAGACTGTCATCAGGAGACATATGGACAGTGTCTGGAGGTGCGACAACAGGGATGGTTGTGAGTCAGAGAGTCCAGTGGCCAGGAAGCCAGTGCAAGTAAAGTTGGAGGTGAAAACCTGCAAGCTATTGGTGGGTGGGATCCCAATATTGGTGGACTTGGCATTTCTTTGTTGTGTTCCAGAGACTGACAAAGTGGTGAGTCTAACCTTTGAGACCCAATATGGTACGGTGACATGGGACTTGACTAAATGTGAGAGGCAGCCTGTGGAGTTTGTGTTGGGCATGGACTTTCCTCTTTTTTTCAGCTGTGGGAGGGAAAGGCTCCGCTGCAGTCTCCTACAAAAACTGCAAGTATGAACAGTGTTCAAGGACTGTCATCTGCGGGTCCAGAGGAGTGGCAGCAATGCCAAACATCAAGTCGGGGAAGTGGGGAGTGCACACCAAGGACTGATGAAAGGGGGCAATGTGGACTGGAACATTGTGAGAATGTGTTTACCTTGCCGGACATTGAAAAGCATGATAATGCAAAGTCATATGAAATGCTTTGTTGCAGGTCGGTGCAGGGAAATATGCAGAATGTGAACTGATGTCTAAAAATGCATGTGTGGGGGATTGTGAAATGTTTTCTGTGTATAGAAATGTTCCCCAGATAAAGTCACAGAGTGAACAGGTTGCTATAGGGAGTGCAGCCAATGCCCATGGGGAAGTTAATACAAATATGCCTTTAGAAAGAGAGGACAGATAGTACTAAAGGTGCAAAGAAGAAATAGAAGAGAAAAAGGCTGCTTCTAGAGAGATAGAAGAGGTAGTCAGTGTGGACCTTAAGGTCAAAAGTCAGAACAAAAGTGAAAACTTGCAAATGGACCCCACAAGCATGGAGGAGCTGCTGAAGCAGTTGGTTCAGAGCAAAGCCCAAGAGCAGGAGACAAAACTCTTCCTAATTAGGCAGATGGCTGCACTGACAGAGTCAGTCAGGGCTGAGGAGAATGAGCACGCTATAGGCTTAGTTAAAATCGAAACTGATCGCAGGTTGTTGCTGGAACACAAAACAGTTCAGTGTGAACAAGCCTTAAAAGAATTGAAAAATAAATATGAGGGATATCTTTGAACATCTCATGAAGGGATAAAAGACCTCCAAAAATAAGCAGCGATAAGGCTGATCGCAGAGTATGTCTGACGGTGCAGTCTGTGCAGTATGAATAGGACTGTAGGAAACTGCAAATGAAAACCCAAGAGACGGAGATGACGTGTTGCCAGTTAGAAAGAGCTTCTACAGATGCACGGAATATAGGTTTGCAGAATCAAATTGCAGAGTTTAAAATGTAATTAGCAAAGAAAAATGTTGAATTGGAGGCCCAGATAAGTCAGCTCAAGGAAAAGAGGAAATGGAGAAAGCTGCTTGCAGTCAGGTAGAGCAGCAATCAGAGGTCTTGAAAGGCATACTGGGTTACAAAGAAAGCCAGGAAGCACTCCATGAGAAACTGGTGTCCCAGCTACAGATGAGCTTGGATGAGAAAGCTGAACTATATGAAACCCAGATGAGGGAGCTTGAACAGAGTCATTCACTAGTTGTGGCGGAACTGTCCAAGCGGTTGGAGCAAACTGAAAAGATGAAAGACGTTGAAAAGTGAATGTATGGAGCTGACCCAAAAGGTGATGGGGTTATTGGATGACAAGCGTGCATCTGAATGCAATAAAAATACAATAGAGGTGCAGAGGCAATAATAATGTTTCCTAAAGATGAGAGAGAACGGCTTAACAAGCGATCCAATCACCGCTCTTACTTGCTGACGGAGGAGGAATTCAAAGCCGAGCAGAGAGATGACAGCGGGGAGAATTACATAGCAGCTTGCCACACCGACGGGAAGACCATCATGTCGGGGACACAGACGCCGCCTGGGTGGTGAGTATTGCAGTTTTTAATTTTTTTACCTAGTTCCTCACTCGAGTATAAGCCGAGGGGGGCTTTTTCAGCATAAAAAAATGTGCTGAAAAGTCAGCTTATACTTGTGTATGTACGGTATGTACACATATTGGAGCTGGCTTCAATTGCAGCTGTTTGACAGCTTATATGCTGTCAATCCCAATTGTGGCATGTAAACTGTCAGCCATCAGAGGCGGTCTCCCCCTAAGACTCACCATCGGTTAATGCGATTACTGGGTGTTGATGGTTGCCATTAGAGATGAGCAAGCATACTCGTTAAGGCGATTTACTTGGGAGAGCATCGCCTTTTTCGAGTACCTGCTGGCTCGTCCCTGAAGATTCGTGGGGCCACGGGGGTGAGCGGGGGGTTGCAGATGGGATCGGGAGGGAGAGAGAGAGATCTCTCTCACTCTCCACCCCGCTCCCCTCCGCCGCCCCGCGCAGCCCCCACGAATCTTCAGGGTCTAGCTAGCAGGTACTCGAAAAAGGCGATGCTCTGTCGAGTAAATCACCTTAACGAGTATGCTTGCTCATCTCTAGTTGCCATGTTAACACTGGGCCGAGTAAAGGCTCCCAGAGCTTCCATGTATGGTAATTAACTTTATTAGGCACTTTATTAATACACATATCCACTGCTGCAGAGTCTTATGACAGGCATTTCAGCTTACACAGAGCCTAATGACACCCACTATAGCTGCTCACAATACACGTCCGCTGCTGTGTGACCTCAAAATAAACATGTACGCTGCTGTGGGACCTCATAATGCATGTTTGCTGCTGAGGAGAATCTACCTCACCTCTATGTGTATATACTGAGGGGAATCTAACTGACCTATGTGTATATATACTGAGGAGAATCTAACTGACCTCTGTGTGTATATACTATGGAGAATATAACTGACCTCTGTGTGTATATACTGGGGAGAATATAACTGACCTCTGTGTGTATATACTGAGGACAATATAACTGACCTCTGTATATATACTAAGGAGAATATAACTGACCTCTGTGTATATATACTGAAGAGAATATAACTGCCCTCTCTGTGTATATACTGAGGAGAATATAACTGACCTTTTGTGTCTATATACTGAGAAGAATATAACTGACCCTTATGTGCATATACTGAAGGTGTTAGGCCTCATGCCCATGGCTGTGACGGACTTTGCCAGCGGAATATCGCATCGGAGTCCGACACGGCGCCCCCCAAAAACCCCATACTCACCTCTCCAGATCCGTTGCTCGAGTCCTGTCCAGTGAGCCGGAGTGCATTCGCAGTACAGCGCATGATGCGCTGGCAGTAGGCGATGACGCAGTGGGTGGTGACTTGTGATCACGCGATACATCCACTGTACTCACAGCAAGATTATCATATGACAGCCGGTTCTATTAACTGCAATGGAAGCCGGCCGCGCGTTTTTCTGTGGCAATTACAACATGCTGCGGTTTCTTTCACATTGCGGAATTCCGTGGCAGAATTCTGTAGTGTGAACATTGAGCTATTAGGTTCAATAGAACCTAATAGCTGCGGGATAATGCCGCAAATGTCTGCCGCGTGAAACGCGGCAGAAATCCGTCCGTCGGCATTGGCCCTTGGGCATCACCCTGTTCTCCCTTTATTATGTGGCTTTTTTCCTCCAGTCCTTTCCAGTGCATCCAGCCCAGCCGCAAAATAATGAGCCGCTACCCTCCTATTTAACTGGGCCAGAGACACTAATCCTTGCCTGAGCTTTGGTGTTGTTTGTTTCCTGTTCCAAGCTAGATATTCTGATATTGATCTACCATGTACCAACCCTTGGACCGGTTTACCGGACTTGCCTGAACTCTGTCTGCTTTGACCCTTGGAATTGTGACCTGGACTTGCTTGAACTATGCCTACCTCGACCCTCGGACTTGTGACCCAGATTTCGTTTATATACCACCTGCTCTGACGTAAGGTCCATATCAATACTCTGAGCTTTGGCTTATCTTGACTTGCATTGCACCAGTGTCGCTGATCTCGGTGGGTCAGCCGCTAACTACACCGGTACTATCCCAGGAGGTGAACCATCAGGATAACGCCCTTTAAGTTAACCCAACGTCAAACTGGTTAGTTGGCACAGTGGGTCCACACTCACTGGTCATAACAGAAAGGCTTTAAGTACATAAGGAAGTGGCCATGGACTGCAGGGATGGAGTGTGCCTTTAAGGCTTAGAAGGGGCTGCAACCTCCAGTCTGGGGTTAAATTCGAATAAAATTGGGCACTACCTTTAAGAGAAAAAAAGTGAGGAGAATGGGAGGGGTAGCACATCCTGCAGAGGGACATCAGCACATGCAGTCTGAGGAGAATCTAACGCTCCTCTGTGTGTAAACATATTTTATTCCTTGGTTCCTCTGAAGTAGGCATGACGTCATAAAATTTTCAGTGCGAACAACAGGTAAACACCTGTACCAAATTAACTCAGGCAAAGTGAGGTATATGAGCTAGTATCATATATAAATAAAATCAAGCACAAGGAGTTGACGTTTTGCTGCAAAACTCGGCATACAGTTACATCTCAGGCAGATATGCAAATGATTAGAGCTGTGGTGTGATTAGATGAACGGTCTTGTCTTGTGTGCCTTTTCCCTTTTAAGTAGATGAACGGTCTTGTCACCTAAGGCCCTAAAAGTGCTTACACCCTTTGCCTATAAAAAGTCTCTCAGGCTACTTGTGTGTAGCAGATCTCTTTCCAATTGTGTAGAGCTTGTTGACCAGTAGACGCCTCTACAATGCAATCAAAGAGATTTCGCCCAGGTAACACAGTTTGAGTTGTGGTGCATTATTGGAATGCGATAAGCTGGATGGTTATATTGACAAATTGCCTTCCACCTGGGCTGTTCTGACCAGACTATTAGGAGCTGTTGGGACCAGTGGATGCATGTACATAAGGCGACCGGGTTCAGGATAGTGCTCGGCTGCACACAGCAAGTGTGTCACAGGAATGCCTCCACAACATTGCCACACTGCTGTGGCTTGCCTAGCCACCAGTTTTAATGCTAAAAGAACATGTATAAGACCATCTAGGTCACCAACTTTGACAGCCTATGAGTTTACACAATGTAAAGGCTCAGTTACAGCCAATGGCCTACAGTTACACTCTAATGGCTTGAAGACTTATCCTGGGGATAGTCATAATCTACTCACTACACAGTAGATGGTGGATGATCATGCTCTCCATATGTGATGGATTTTGGGAAGCATAAGGGTATTACATGCAAGCATTTTCTTATATATATTTTATTTATGGTGAATAGTTTTTCCTGTGTTGGGGACATCAGCGCTTTTCCAATGTCTCAATATGGTAAGAATGGGTAAAGTTAGTATCTTGCAGCCCAGTATCTGAAACTCAGGAGGGAATGCATGTGGGACAATATTTAATAAGGCTAAGGAAGGGCTTTCAATACTACACAGCCCACCAAAGAGGAGTCCCAATATTGTTGGAAAAGTGGGCAGCTCCACAAGACGTGCAACAATGTATCCCCATTGCCATATTTTCTGCAGCAGTTGACTGTGCAATTAGGATACATTTGAGCTAATTTGATTGGAGTATAATACCATCTCAGTGTGATTTTCATTAATGTCTCCACATGAGAACTACATTTAAGTGCTTTATGTGTCAGATAAAGGGCTTGTTTCTGTTCTTGATCACTGAACATTCGAGCAAGTTCCCTCTCCCGTTTCTTTAGTGGATACATTTTTTGGAAAATTTACTCAGTTATGCAATAGGGTTTAGATGGGTTTTAGGCCTTTAATTCCCTTGGAAAATATCTTGAATATATTTAGGTTACCCTAAACAAAGAGGCTTTCTGGGCATTAGAAAAAAAGGGTGGATTTATAAATATTTATAATGATCTCCAAGGGTCAAATAGTTCTGAGACACTAACTGATTACATGGTATGAGTGATTCTCCTTGCAGTAATTGTGCCAGAGTAATTATATCTGATGAGATCCACCTAGGGTGGTTTCACATCTCCATTGGAACCTTCGGCTGGAGGTTCTGTCACAGGTCTAGCTGTAAATACCAGAAGAAAAAGTGCTGATGCTGCTGGGCGGAAAGCGGGTAGTCCCCATTATAGTTAATAGGGTCCACTAGGTGCTGTTCAGTTCCGACCAGAGACAGAGCCATTCAGCTACAGGGATTCCCCTTTACTGCTCCAAGAGTGAAAGCACCCTAAGAGATACTCAGATATGAGATAGCACGTTGGAGCAAGTCCGAAGGGATGTATCCTCTGGAATAGGCCCATTAGGTGTCACATAATTGTGAAATATTTTCCAAGCAGTTAAAAGATGTGGGTCAACGGGGAGAGATATGATGGTATAGGATATGGGCTATGGAAATTATGGGTAGAGATTTAAGTGTACCAGGAATTGCTAAATACTTCTCTTTGTGTACCTGTACTGACCCAAGGAACTTTTACACGCAGCACTTATTGCTCAAAATTTGTTTAAACGACCAAAAATAAGAGATAATGATTACATGTAAACACGGGCATCGTGCACTTTTCATTTGAGTGACGATTTTAAGGTTAACTTAAAATCCATTGTTCAACCACTGAGAGATAAAGCAAACACATTTATCTCTCAATAGACCGCATGCAAATGAAGATGATAAAGTGTTAATGGCCATTAACACTTTATGCAATTAGATTGCTAAATCTTTCGATCTTTCTGTTGTTTAAAATATTATCTTTGTGTGTAAAAGGGCCTCCAGAGTTGTCACTAATAAGTGTTAATCATACGCTAAGAAAATAGGATAGGATAAATATGTATTTTAAGTATTTTACATGGTATGATGGTTTAATATATTTTAGTTTCCTCCTTGTATGGTCTGAATTGATGTCTATCTTGGAGGTGGTGACTGAAGGATCAGAGAGTAAAATCTAGAGGGATAGTTACTCAGTATTGTTTAGTGTAATTGTCCTGCCTCTCAGTCCCCTCAGCTGTTGGAGGACCCCAGTGGTTTATAAAAACCCCAGTACAGTTCCACAAACATCAGAAAGGAGAGCGCATGACGTTTAGTAACAAGTGCAGACAGCTGGTTAAAGGAAAGTTATCTACAGTCTTATTACTGAGCCTGAGGAAGGAGCCAGGTACCAGATGCAAGGTTTTCTTTTATCTACTCAGGGACCCATTTGAAAACCTGGATAAGTAGTATGGGGATTTTGTGTTAAATAACGGTATCTCCAGTCACCATCTCTGAGCCCAATGTATGAGAATGGACTGCATGGAATGTCACCCTGTTTGCCACCTGAAGTGACAATAAAAGTAAGTTTTGTCTTTAATACCTCCCTGACTCCTGGACTCATTCCCACGGGAGGACCTGCACCATGCTACACCAAAACATCGTCCCCAGGAGCAGAAACCAGCACAGAGCATCAAGCTCCCCATCCTTCACGGTAGTGCAGCCAGATGGGAGTTAGAGACATTAGCCACCATGATACTAGCCTCCTGCCCTCACTCATTCTTTACCCAGTGTTTTTCAGTTACAAACTTCCATCATGGGGCAAATTGAGATACATACGTAACTAGATAGTAATTGTAAATATTGGGAATGCCCAGTCCTCCTACCCATCTCTCTTTTGTAAGCAGTTTCTTAGCTAGATGGGGTTTCTGCTACGCCCAAATACATTGTGACAATAGTCAATTTATAGCTGCAAAAAAGCATTTTGGCAGAGCATTGGGAAGAGTGCGGAACAAATATGAGTTTTGACAATAAAAGAATTTTAAAAATGGCTGCCCTACGTACCCATGATATCTTGAATTTGGAAAGTCATTAAGATTCTTCCTTTTTTAGCACCTTTGGCATGGGTTCAAAATTAAAGTGGTATAGATGTTTGTGTAATGTGGTTATTGTAGCACCCAGCTGTTTTATACCCTTAGATTGCCAATCAAATGAATACTAGTTTTGGAGATAATACATTGTATTTTAAGAGATGTGTATTGGTAAGAAATGAGATTTTTGCACATTTATTTTGTAATAAGAGACTTTGCCAAAATCCATTATAATCTCCAGTGCAGTATCTAGAGAGTGTAGAGGGTCTGTTAAAGCTAATATAATATCGTCTGCGTATACTGATGTTAAGTGTGTACAGTTTCCAATTAAGACACCTTTAAAAAAGGAGTTTTCCCTAAGGGCTTCTAATGATAATATGAATATCCCTGGAGAAAGTAGACAACCTTGACTAGTGCCATTTGTTATATTTAATTCTGTTAAAGAACCTCATTCGTAAAAACACAAGTTAAGGCATCTTTCACATGGGTGACAGCGATATCGCCACAAGAATATCGCAGCTGTGTTCTGTGCAATATTGCTGCATTTTCTCGCAGCGATATTGCAATTTTGTTGCGCTACAAAATTGTGCGACTTTGTGGCACTCTTTTGCTAGCATTTCCTGGGAGCTTGAAATATAAGCCCTACCCCGAAACTAAGCCTTGGGTGCAATAAAAAAACAAAAAAACACAATACATCACCTAACAGGCACTGTCCACTCCGCCGCTCTTCTCCTCCGAAGCTCCGGCACACTTGTTTGAAGTCTTCAGCCAGTGCTTCCTGGTCAGGGGTTTCAAAAATGCCGCCTCCAGAAAGCGCTGGCTCTGATTGGCTGAGTCGCATCGCTCGAGAACCAATCACTGCAGCGCTTGATGAACTAATCACAGCTATTCAATGCAAACAGGAAGCGCTGCCTGAGGACTGCAGATAAGTGCTGGAGCTGCGGAGGAGAAGTGCGCCTGTTTGGTAATCTATTGTTTTTTTTTTTTAATCCAGATAGGGGTTATTTTAGGGGAAAGAGTAGGTTTTCCTACTGTAAACGTTGCATTGCACCTTATGAAAGCTGCGTTTTAGTGCGATGCGATGCAGCACAAAGGAAGGCTTCACAGGGAAACATGGGCTACAAAACAGCGCAAATCTCAGCATACAAAATATTCAGCATGCCATGATTTTTTTCTTTGCAATGTAGCAGCTGGATGGGGTGGAAATTTTGGGGAACATCTCGTTTTTTTCCAGTTTAGGAAGGGTAACTATTACAGCTTGTTGGCTTTCCTTTAGAAAAGAGCCACCAGCTAAAAAGTTTCACACATATATGGAGATAAAATCGTAGGGAAGGTTCAGTAATAGGTGTTTATAGGTCCATCAGCGCCTGGTGATTTACCCGCTGGCAAGGAATAAATGAGTTCAAGCACTTCTGATATTGTGATTGGAGAGTCGAGAGATTCTCTCTGAACCACAGAAAGGGCAGGTAAGTTGAGCTTTCGTAAATACCTTTGAAGGTGATGGGCCGCACTAGGAAATGTGAATGGATCGTCCTTCAGTCCTCTAAAACTATTTGCTACATCTATCACATTCGTTAGGTTGGGTCTATTAGGTATTGGATCCAGAATTTAAGATCCTGCGCCTTAAGATGAAATGCTAAGATCTGTTGCTTTGTGAGAAGTATTGGGCTCTGATTCTTCATAGTTTCTTCTCATAATTCTGGAACAACATATCTCGGAGTGTCTGCCAGCATTGAAGCATTTCTTCTGCTTGTTATGGTGTCTGTGCTATTTTATTTTGTGTTTCAAGGTCCTTTCTTTTATTGAGTATTTATTTTATGCTTTTAGTTCTTTCTTTTTTTGTTCTTTATGAGCGAGCCTCTGATATACGCTTTATGTGCGTTCCATAGGACACGGAGGTTCACCTCAGCGAATGTATTAATATTGAAATATTCCCTTAGGTTTCTTTCAAGAGTGTTTGTGTCCAAACTTAGATAATAAAAAAATAGTTCCTTTGCCACTAGTATGTTGGTCTTTGATTACATTGTTCCTCAAAAGTTAAAAGTATGTCTGCATGATCGGACCATGTGATTGTTTCAATCATCGAAGTTTAAGACAGAAAGAGTAAATTCCTACTAACTATCAACATGTCGATTCACAGGTAGCTGTTCTGGACATGTGAAGAAACGCAATAATCCTTTTAGTGCCATGTATAGCTCGCCAGACATCAGAAAGTTCTTCTTTCCACCATATATCCCCAAGGGATTGAGCATGCCTATGCAGTTTAGAGGTCGTATTAAAGTCTCTGCGAGTAAAAAGGCTGCCTTGTTTTACTTTGTACAGGATACATAGACTTTGGAAGTAAAGCTCCTCTGTTTTTCGTTTGGAGCATAAATGGAAGCCAATCTATAGCTGATGCTATTTATTGAGAAGGCTATCATGGCATACCTTCCTTGTGAATCAAGTTCATCTTTAATAAATTGGAATGTTACAGACTTTTATTGCAATTAACACTCCTCTAGATTTAGACTTGTAATGGGATTGAGACATGTTAGGGTAGCTTGGATGCTTTATGCGAAAGCCATCCTTTGAGACCATGTGTGCCTCTTTTGCACAAAAAAATGTCGTCTGGAGACAGTGACTTCATATTTTTCCATATATCCGCCTTTTCTGAGGTCTAATCAGCCCTTTAACATTTAACGATACAATCTTAATCACCATATTTAACAGTAAATAGAAGAGACCTAGTTATATAGTGATTCATATGGTCAAAATTGTGGAAAGTTGGCTGTATGGGAACGTTCTCCATATGCCAAACGAGCCAATATGTGAATCTGGTGTATAATGAGAAGAGAAGAAAGTAGAGAACAAAAATATACAACATTAACATCAAACAGTCTCTCACTATGCAGTAAGTTAAGAAAGAAAAGTTTCAGCTCCTTCAAGCTGCAATGGGAAGAAGAAAACATTTACATTTCATTACTTTAGATGGAAAGTTGATTCCATCTTCCAAAGACTTGATGACAAAATTATTGTTGTCCTTGGTGATCAAAAGCCACACAGGAACTCCACATCTATCCAGGAATTTCTCCGTTATGTTGAAGATGTGAGCAGGGGCCAACACATCCTTTGGTATACGATCCTCCAGGTGTTTAGAAAGAGGGAGTCAGTATGCTCTATCAACTATAAAGTCCTGTACTGGACACTCTGGTAACAATGTTACATGAGGCTCTGTAGATATTGGGACAGACATTGTTTCTGGAATTCCTTGGACTTTCACTTGGTTACTGTGCAACTTGCCCCTAACTCAACCATCTTGGCTTTGAGTCGGTAAAGGTCTGACTCCAGGTTATAATATGCATCAATGAGGAAGTTATGTGATGTTGCCAAGTCTGCCATCTTTGTCTCCACATGGTCGATTCTACATTTTACCATAGTAGTAGTGGAATAGATGAGTTGGCTAAGCTGAGCAAAATTAGATTGTATAGAGATCTGTAGAGCCTTCAACATAGCTTCAAGGTGCTATCCATGACTGAGTCACCAGTATATCATCCAAGATGTTTGTTAAGAGTGAGGATGGAGTAGTAGCATGCAATGAATCGCTCACCCTTGCTTCAGATGCTTCTTCCGGAGTGTCCACTCTTTGCCTCTGTTTTCCAGGGCTAGCAGATGGTAAAGAGGCCGCAGACACTATGTGGCCAAGTGATTAATGATTATGATGTAGCTGCTGTAGAGACTTCCGCTTGGTATTCGTGGGACTGCTCTGCGAGCTGCCGTTCGCGAGAATGATTGGAATAGAATGGCTGAAAAGCCTTGCTGCTTGAGGGTTTGAAGTTGTGTTCTTGCCACTGCTTCATGGAATCCAAGTGGTCAGGTAAGCGCTCTGTTGGTTCTGAAGTAGGAGAACTGCCTCATGAACCTCTAGCGGCACCATCTTGCTCTCAATCCTCACACTGGGAAAAGAACAAATGAATAGGTTTGCCTGGATTAACGGCCAAGCGCTCCCTCTTCCGCAGCATCCTGAAGGTATAAGCAACAAGTTAGATCTGTGTAGCTATACGTTTAGCCACTATAATGTTACTTTTGGGCCCTGGTGGCTCAGGAGCTCTTCACTGGGCAGCCATTCAGTCCAGCAACCAAGCCATTACTAGCAGAATTAAGCCATTTTCAATTCCATATCAAAATCCGCATAGAGGCATGAGTTTGATATAGAATTTTCTGCATGCTGTGGTACGGAATGCGGTCAAATTCTGCCTGTGTCAGAGCATCCTGATAATAAGGCTAATTTCACATAGGCGAGTGCGATACTGGACCATGAAACTCGCTTCACTTCAGGAAACTAGCAATTCTCATGTAGGATCGGGGAGTGTTTCCCATTGTTTTCATTGCCAAACCTTGTGTGCCATGTAATGCTTTACTGGCCCCATTGAAAAGAATAGGCAATGCGTTCCGAGGGAATGCCGCGTTTTTTTCTGTGGCGCAATTATGTTTTTTTTCTTCATTGCACCCCACTTAAAAAAAAGTGAAATTATTTTCCATACATTACATTGTACATTAAATGCTACTTTTGAAAAAATGAAACTTGTCCCTTAAAAAATCCTTCCTGTAGCTATGTCAACAGAAAACGTTTTAAAAAAAAGTTTGTGGAATGCAGGGATGAAAGAATTTTTTAAAAAGTCTGGTTCTCAAGGGATTAAGCAATTTCTCCATATGCAAGATCTGCAAAGGTAAAGCTACAAAGTAAATGATTTCATACCAATTACATTTAGTTACATTTTTGCAAATTTTACCCAATCTGTAAAAAGTCCTTTGAAGTTTCTCTCTTGTCCAGTGGATGGCAGTGTTGGTCTTACGGCGCTCCTTGGCTCTAATGTGTTGTTTTCTGCAGGCAATTATAGAGTCACACCTATTAGCTGGATAAACAGAACCTGCAAGGAGAGGCCCACCTGGTATTCTCATTCATAAACTTGGAAATGAACTGTTAGGCAGGGCAGTAATGTATGCAGCTCTGGCAGCGGCTGGCAGCTGGCATATGTCAGGTGTTGTTCTAAGGATTTAGCTTCCTGTTGGCATCATAGTAGAGATTAAGCTTCATGTCACAGTGAATAAACTAGGGGAGGGAGGGAGGCGGTAAGAGTATATATATATCTGAGTAACAGGTAGGAACGTGTAAGTAGACAGTGAAGTGAGCTGTTACTTGGCGTTTATTTTGCTTTGACCCGTAATCCGCTGAGCTTCTAGTAAAAGGCTAAATATGTTTACATTATTTCCATCCCGATTATTCTCGGACGGAGCGAGGGGACACCTGGTTTCTTTCAGTTCAAACTACACAGATCCCCCAATGATTCTACATGCTGCTGAGTTACTGGCTTCCTTCACACATACAGGGGATTTAGGAAACATCTTGTACCGGAGTCCTGGCATGTAGAAGGTTGCTCATTTTTTTTGCAAGTCGCAAATTGTGATTTTTTTTTTTTTTTTTTTTTTCACCTTTTGCGCGTTGCATGACATTTTTCTAAAATTGCAGAGGTGTGGCCTCCCAGACACATCAGATCAGGAACGCTATCTTTTATCCTTAGGGAGAACACCTAGAAGGTGAGTAAGTGAGGAGACTTATAAGGCCATTCATGTTCCACTGGGTAATATGCAAATAAGGGAGATGGAACAATACCCCCGCAGTGCCAACTATTGGATGGCAGCATTCCTGCAAGTCAATGTTAGACTCTTTATATAAGCCTTGTAATAATGACTTGGAATTGAAAGCTAAGCCAGAAGCTATACACAGACAGCTGTTTCTTTGTCCCTCATCAGTGTGCAGTAAGTTTCTGGCTTGGCTAGCAACAGGCCTGGGACGGGTTCAGGAACGCTATCTTTTCTCCTTAAGGATCGAGAATTTGAGTGAGTTGGCAGACTTATAAGGCCATCCATGCTCCTCTGGATAATATGCAAATAAGGGAGATGGAGCTATAGCTCTTATTTTTTAAGGAAAGCTGCACATTAACAGATTTTTGCTGCGGAATCTGTGGTGCGCATCCGGAGGATCCGCAGCAAATACTGTTCAAAGCATGTTATGTACTGCAATTTCCACGAGCGAGGAAAAATTGCTCTATTTTTGGGTGGAATCCATGCGGACGGCTTCCATTGAAGTCAATGGAAGCTGTCCAACCCGCAGCCCATCGCCAAGTGACATTGCCGATAGGCTGCGGGTACCTGCATCATAGCTTAGTGACAGCGCAGGAAAACAAACATTCAAAAATATAATCTGCACTGCACATGACTGACAACAAGTGTCTGTGGTTATACGCAGTACAGAGGAAACAGGAACGCGGGGTTGTCGGCCGTGGTCAGAGCTGGAATCCTCTGTGGGAACCTGGATGCGAAATCTGGCTCTGCCGTGTGTAGGCGACCTTACTATAATTTACGCCAGAAACTGGCATATATACTGGCATAGATCTCATGCTCTGGCAAATGTACTGGTCAGACATGTGCTAAAGTAATTGAGTCGTGCCCTTCTTAATTTGGCATACTTGCAGCATTCCTGCAAATCAATATCCAACCTTTGTACAGGTCTTTAGAGCGGCACTATTAATAGGCGAAGCTGTCTCCTTCACAGGATGTCTTTTCTTTCACAGAGCTGAGGAAAGAGCTGCCAAGATCAGAGACAAATAACACCAGCGCTGGGCAACAGAGCATAGATTCGTAGTAGGGCAAAGTAGGGTTGAAAATGAATCAAATATAAAACAAACATTTATTAATACAATGTTATATGGGAACAGATGTGCCTGCCCTAGAGAGAACAGTGCAGGCACAGCTGGAGCGCCCTCTTCTGCTGTGCTGTTAGCTGAATACAGATTTCCCAAGCAGCTTCCTAGGAACCTCTTTACATAGCTGCATAGCAGGAGAGCAGTTTTGTGCCTATTGTGTGAGCGGCACAATGACAGTCTATGGGATATTAGTACTGCGTATTACACGTGCAAAAACTATTTGCATAATATGCAGTGGCCATACGCCAATATGAACCCAGCTAAAGTTACAAAAAATATAGGGATGAAGAGGTAAGAGGTGTTTTTACGTTAGGGCAAAGTTAGACGAGCGTTTTTTTTGCGTGCGCCTATGTGAGCAAAAAAAGTGAGTCTGATAGAACCATTAGATCCCTATGTAGGGTTTACATGTCTGTCTTTTACAGGTGCAAAATATTCGCACCTGCAAAAGATAGGACATGCGTGCAGCGGCAAAGTCTGTGCTGCTCGTAAAATATCCCCACGGGGCGTCCCATCCTCACTGAACACTGTGAGAAAGAATCCCCTGCCACAGCTGTCACAGCTTTGACAGAGGATCGCGATGTTCTTCCATTGCTTTCAATTGAATTATGAATTTAATAAATAGCTGAGCGGTGCTTCTGATTGGCTGAGCGCTGTTACCAATCACAGGCTGCGCTCAGCTGTCATTCAATGAATGACTGAGCGCTGCCTGTGATTGGCTGAGTGCTCATCCAATCAGACCCAGCACTTTCTAGAGGTGGGGATTTTTAAATCCCTGGCCAGCAGAAAGTGCTTCAGAGCAGTGCCGGGGACCAAGCGCGAAGATGCGATGGAACCCTGACAGCGGCGGAAGGAGATGTATATATTTTTTTATTTTTTACTGCAGCTAAGGATGATTTTCAAGGAAGGGCTTATATTTCAACCCCTTTTCACAACACGTCAAAAAATTCGCACTAGATAGAACCAATGCTTTTCAATAGCAGTGGTCACATGTGCGAACTTCACATGCGGAAAACCGCCTGCAGCGAAAATTATAGCACACCAGAACTGCGTTCTGCAGCAAACTACTGTTCTGTGTATGTGAAACCCGTTTCACCTCGCACTCAATGGGGCCGCTGGCAGCAGCGCCGACCCCATTGAGAACATATAGTAAAGATCGCTCTCCTCTGCCACAGCTTTGACAGCTGTGGCAGAGGAGAATGATGTTTCCCCATTGAAAGCTTATATTTTAAGCCCTTTCCCGAAAATCCCGAAAATTCAATGGGAGAACATCGCTCTCCTCTGCCACAGCTGTGACAGCTGTGACAGAGGATTTCTTCATCTCAGCAGGGAGTCCCATTCTTACTAGACACTGTGATGATGCTGTCACAGTGTCCAGTGACAATGGGACTCTCTGTCACAGCTGTAGCAGAGGATCGCAATGTTCTCTGTATGTCAATGGGGCCGCCGCATCTGCCACTGGCCCCACTGACCACAGGTGAAACCCCTGGATGTGACAGCATCCAGGAGTTTCAAATCCAAGGAATTCCCTGCTGCAGCTGTCACAACCGCAGCAGCGGTTAGCGGGCAGTAGTCTTTTTGAGCGGATAAACGCTGCTAGCAGCGTTTTTTTCCACTGTGACTCCCGCTTCGGTAATGCGAATTTTTGAACACATAACTGATGCGTTCAAAAATGTGTGCGTCAAAACGCCCGTGTGACTGAGCCCATAATGTGAAAAGATAAAGAAGAGAAATTCTAAAAAAATTATAAAATATTATACTTTTTTAGAACCACATGCATTTAAGACCATATGTCTTTTAGTGAATGTTTGCAGCTGCTATAACGTCTCTGATAAATGGGGACGCAGGGTATTCGGCGGTGTGCCTGTGTACTTGATGCCTATCCTGGAATAAAAGTCATTTGCAGTATTTCTGCATCAGATTGCATTCTTCTCCAATACATACGAGGATAACAATGATCTAAATTGCCTGTAAACCCGGGGGAGTGCTATTACAGTTTTCATTTCAGTATGTAGGAATTCAAGTTCTATTTCTACTACACTAGACCTGGTTCTTCAAAAGCTCACAGTTTTTCTCACAACTTTACCCTTAATAGAAGTTGAATAAAAAAAGTAAAAAATAATTACAGCAAAAACCATCTAGTGACAAAAATAACGTGTAGGTCACAAAGGTCTGTGACAATGCATTTGTAAGACAACCTAAAAGAAACCAGTGTACCTAACTTTTCAGATGGCGTTTCATAATAAGCTACCATGTGTGTACAAAAGGAATAACACAGTTTCTGGCCATCATATGACTTGTATCCTACACTTTTCCCCTTCTGCAGGGTTTATCTGTGATTCTCAATTCTCGCAGGACTTGTGGAAGAAGCATCACTGCTGTGCTGTATATCTTGAGAAATAGATATCTACAAATCCTGCTCTCTAAAAGTTGATAAGCAACCCTGCATTACTGTCCGGGCATCCACAAAGTTTGAAAGCCGGATCCTAACGGGGAAGGCTTAGGCTGGAATAATTGCAAGATGAATGTTCCCGTGTTAGATTGGAACCAAAAGTAATTTGAGACTAATGGCTGGTCCTGCTTTCTCATACCCTGCCCTTCCCCTTAGCGACTCCACCTGTAGCGGTTTCAGGTACTGGGTTAGAGTCTCAGGTGTAATAGCCACAGGTCTGGAGAGTAGCCAGGGAAGAGCCAGGAGTCAGCAACAGGAGTTCTCAGTTTGCAGTGCAGATGGATGAGGCAGGTAGCATTATCAGAAGGGAAGCCAGGAGTCAGCAAAGAGAGGTCTCAGTTTGCAGTACAGATGGGTGAGGTGGATAAGATAGTCAAAAGAGAAGCCAGAAGTCAGCAACTGGAGGTCTTAGAAGGATAGCAGAAGAACAGGCGGAAGTAGAGCTTGATCAAGGCTTGGAGTACAATAATCATGCAAGAAAGGAGGGATCAGGGCTAGGTTTGTATAGGCAGGAAGAGCCATGGATTTGGGAGCAGAAGGTCCTGGATTCAAGTCCTGGTAGTAGCCCCTTATTTTCCTGTGTTCCTATGATGGAACTCATTCATGAGCCTGGGAGCATGGACATGGTTTGCTGGTTCCCAGGAGTTCTCCTCTGGGCCATATCTTTCTATTTAACAAGGTATTGCAGACTACTTCTGTGGATTCTCGAGTCCAAAATATTGTCCACCACAAACTTTTCCTCCCTTTGGACCCTCACTGGTGAAGGAGGAGGTTTGCTTCTTACCGGAAGGGTGTTGTCCTGAAAAGGTTTTAGCAAGGACACATGAAAGACAGGATGGACCCTCAGGCTTTAAACGGTAAGCCACCTGATCCTCGCAGCGATCTGGAAAAGTTCCAATAAATCTTTGCCCAAGTTTGGGAGAGGGTATATGCGCCTTTAGGTTCTTAGTTGACAACCATACTTTATCACCAACCTGGAAGATAGGGGCCACTTGGTAGTATCTGTCTGCTACTTTCTTGTAGGCATCCTGGGCTTCTTACAACGTCTCCATCAATTTCCTCTGTGTTTCAGCCAACACCATCAGTCTCCGATTGACCGTTTGGACAGGAGTGTTGATAGGAAGGCCCAGAATAAAACAGGACGTATCTCGTAATTATCATAGAATGGGCTCTGGACGGTTTAGCTGTGTTGATCATTGTTGTAGATAAATTCCGCTGTCGATAAATAATCCACCCAATCATCCTGCAGATGGGAGATGAAGGAGCGGAGATACTGTTCTAGAGTCTGGTTTGTTCTCTCGGTCAGGCCATTAGACTGAGGATGAAAGGCAGAGTAGAGATTCACGATAGTTCCCAGGGCCATGCTGAAGTGTTCCCAGAACTTTGAGCTGAACTGAACCTCTCTGTCTGAGATCACATCATCAAAAATGTAATATAGTCGGAAAAATTCCTGGATCATCAACTCCGTGGTGTGCTTGGTGGTGGGAATCTTTTTTATGGGGATGAAGCAAGCCATCTTCGCTTTTTGAACATAAACATTGATAACACATATAGAGAGACATATAGGAGTGTACATCATAACTGAGCAGTATCCATGTGAATAAACAGCAGCGGATAACTCACCATTAGCTCCTGCAGCATGTCTGTGTCTGAGTGTCTCTCCCTGTATCTACTCCCCCCTTCTCTCTGCTCTCTAAACAATTCCATAAGCATGATGACTTTTCACCTACCTGCACATCTATCTAATATCTGCCGAAATTCCGCAGCAATGTATAATAAAATGTAAAGGAATGGGTTTTTAATAGAGATGAGCGAACATGTTCGTTTAGAGCAATTACTCGATCGAGCATCGCTTTTTTCGAGTAACTGCCTAATCGGTCGAAAAGATTCGGGGCGCCAGGGGTGAGCAGGGGGTTGCGGGGGGGGGGGGGGGGGGGAAGAGAGGATGCCAGGTGCCTGTAATTGTGTAGCACAGCCACTGCCATTCACTTCAAATGGCGGCCGTGTCATGCAAATAGCGTAGTTGCAACTTATTACTGCAATAGCCTGCAAGAGCGGTATTAGATCTGTATACTCGGATTTCAATGCACAACCATTGCTTCATATAGGCAGCGGACAGTAAATACTTATTCATTGTGTATATTCACCTTATTGTAACATCTGACCACTGGCTGGAAAAATACTAATCAAATGGGCATGTGAACAAACAGTAAGACCGATTCCTACATCTACACTACCTAGCAGCTATAGGCTTTTCCTCCTAGCAACTAGTCTGTCTCAGCTCCGCGTTGACTTGGCAAAAAGTTGACGGCAGAACAGGGGTAATGAGGCTTGGCAGTACTCAAAGCCTGTTTCCGCTCTTTACATACAGTTCCATAACTCATCCCATTCCATATGTTTGGAACTCCTGACTTAAACAAAAGATTATTTTATATGGGTACAGTGTACAGTATAAATCCTTATTAGATATGCTGACAACATAGATTTTACTGGTTTAGCGCTTAGTAGCAATTCTTAAATTCCCTTTAGTGAAACATACATTAGAAATCGCTACATGCAGTACAATTAAAATTTTCCTTTGTTACCAAATTCTCAGCTAGGACTGTAAATGAATGAATGTATCTTATTTAGAACGCTGTGTGAAGAGAATTATTGCCAGCAAAGTACTCCGCCGGATTCCAGTGTGTGCATTAAAAAGGTGTTACCAAACACAGGCATGCCGATACTTCATTCCTCATAAAATTCATCATGTTGAAATTCAAAGACTCTTGGCAGCTGTATCCGGGCTCCCGGCACTCTCTTACTAAGGCACTGCCCAGGCTTGTCGCCTACAACCAGTTTTGTGCCTCTTCTTCATATATACTGCATGTAATTCAGTGGAGGTAGGGCAGATGGGGCCTATACTACATATAGGTATACACATGGCAAATATCAATCTGTATGGTATAGGACTTACAACATAGCAATAAATGGCAGCGATCAAAACAATCCCCGGTGAGTATGTATATCACAGGGCTCCATAGCCAAAGTCAGCTTTATGAACACACATAGAAAAGATGACTGTAGCCATTTATCTTTACAATACAAAAACCACATTGAAGTGCCACTGGATCAATTAAAATGGAAGCTCCCCAGTCTAAATTCTTGTATCACAAGTCTTCGTTAAACAACCAGACCAACAGTACAATGTGTTTCAACATCCCCCGCTGGGGTCTTCATCAGGTTCATTGTTACTCAACCAACTCATCAGACGTATATAACCTGTATGTAGGATTAACCACACACATCATCCAATCATACTTCATGAATTTCCAAATACAATAAAAATATACTGCAGTGTATTTGGAAAATTATGAAGTGTGATTGGATGATAGACCTGATGAAGACCCAGATGGGGGGGTTGAAACATGTTGTACTGTATGGTCTGGCTGTTTAATGAAGACCTGTGATACAACAACTTGGACCTGGGAGCCTCTATCTTAATTGATCCAGCAGCACCTTTGATGTGGTTTTCTATTGTATGGATTGCTCCTTACATCGGGTCTTGAAGTGCATTGGACAACACTTCCCTGGATTCACCATAGCTTGAGGCTGGCGAATTGGAGGGCCACCACTGCCAATTCACATATGGTGGTTTTCGGGGTTTTGCCCTGACATGCTCCACCCCATCAAGTGTGAGGTGCATAATTTGTGATTCTACTCACTCTCAAATATGTCACTTTAACATAGAATAACTCCGTAAAGGTTTTGCATATCCAAGTGATTCTGATGTGTTTTTTCGCCACATATTGTACTTCATTTAGGTGATAAAAATAGTCTGATAGAATTTTTGTATATTTATTAAAAGTGCCAAAATTGGGGGTAAAAAAATTTTAATTGTTATTTTTTCACATTTTCAATTGCAATATCTCAAATATGTGCAGACATGCTGTACACATTTTTGATAAGATAAATATTTCCATCTGTTTACTTTACTCTAGAAACACATTTGAAAAATGTTAGTTTTGTTTAACCATTTAGGAAGGGTGTACTGTGTATTTTGAACCTAAAATTTTTAAATGAATTTAAGCAAAGCAGAAGGAAAAACTTGCGATTTTCATTTTTTGGCAATTGTGTCATTTTAACAACAGTTTTGTTTGTACAGCACACATATGAATGGAGATTTGCACCCCAAAATGGATCCCCCTGTTTGTCCTGTGCTCAGAAATATACCCATTGTAGCCTCAATGTGCTTACTGGACACATGGCTAGACCTATAATGGAGGGAACACCCATTGGATTTCAGAGCACAGCTGAATAAATTCTAGGCCCCATTGCCCACTTGTGCAGAAAAAAAATTGACTCCCTAAAAATAATCCCAAATTATCCATTGGATAACGGCGATCACGGGCCTGGGGACTGGTCACCACTGTCCGGGTTACATCTCCCGCCTCTTGGCTACCTTCTGTAGCCAGGAGCCAGGAGATTTCAAATTTGCCGGGACTCGCAGCCTTCTGGGCATGCGACTGATGTTATGACGGCTGGGGAGCATGCGCAGAAGACCGGCGTCAGGTCCAGGAGGACTAGATTGCTGCAGGGCATCGTGGATGATGGGGTTGAGTATGCTTAGCTGCCCTCATGGATCCTATCCATCAGAGGGCAGATGAATCTTTAACCTTTTTTAAACTTTTTCGTACTTTATTGCGATTGGTGCTATCCAGTGGGGTCCCGGGCTACCCTCAGGGGAGGAGATGGTAGAGCCCTGTGACAAGGTTAACATCTTTACCCCGCTGTCTCCTTGGTGGTGGGCCTGCTCCTCGGATGCTGGCCAAATGGCTCTGTCTCAGGATGGAACCAGACAGTGCCGAATGGATCCCGTTGCCTATAATGGGGTCCATTTGGTTTCCACTCAGCTGCCCAGCTTTTGAACGGAAGAAAAAGTGCTGCATGCAGTATTTTGAGCTGGATCTGCAACAGAATCTTTGACTGGAGAGTCCAATGGAGATGTGAAACCGGCTTAAATGGCATAAAAAAAAGCAGAATTGCTTTTTTCTGCATTTAACTCATAATAAATATAACTTAAATAGAGGTATATGACAAAAGGTCACCTAATAAAAAAAACTGCAGTGCGTCTCACAAAAAAAGACCTCATACAGCTATGTTAACAAAACAGAAAGAAAAAAAGATATGGGGTTTGAACAGGGGTGTAGCTAGAGTCCTATGGCCCCCAGGCACTGGCGTAACTATAGGAGATGCAGGGCACGCGTTTGCACCCAGGCCCAGGAGTCTTAGGGTCCCATAAAGCCTCTCTTCTCCATATAGGGAGCCCAGTACTATGAATAAAGCATTATAGTTAGGGGTCCTGTGACAGGTTTTGAATTGGGGCAAAGGAGCTTCAAGTTACGCCTCTGCATTAAGGGTTTAAGAGAAGTTGGGGAGCCCCAAGAGAAACTTTTGCACCTGGACCCATGAGCCTTTAGCTACACCCCTGGCTCCAGGGTAACTTTTGTACCTGGGTCCCTCCTTCTCCAGGTTGCTGCTATATATGTGACCACTTGGGGGTTGTTAGCTAATCGGATCACCATCTTTTCTCCACTAGATGGATGGTCACACACCAGAAGCATGATAAAACTTAGGCCGAATTCACATGAGCATATGCATATCGGGCATTCCGTATTTGCATGCACAATTGCATTTTTCTACTATACTTTTTGCGTGTGCAAGTAATGCTCAATTGTGCCTGAAAAAAATACCACCCACCAATATTCTCAGCCATTTAAATGGACGATTAGTTTAATTTGTTTAAGATGTGTTCTTTCCTTGCATAAAATGCACATGAAAATAGAGCATGCTACGTTTTTTTGCGCTACATACCAAATACGTGTGTGTGAACGAACCCATTGAAATCAATAGGCTCTATTTTCTGCGTTTTGCATTCTCAAATACACTCATGGGAATCCCACCTTAGTAAAGCAGTCCTTTTATTGTTGCAAATCAGTAGCAATAATACAGTCTTCACGCTAGTGTTAGTAGTCACAGTGTACAAGAATGAAAACAAGTGCCCTGGCCACCTGGCTGCTAAATAACAGACTTTAATCCTGTCTACCAATGCAGACCTAGTGCCTTAACACATAGCATAACATCCATATACGATATCCATCCAGGATGTTAACCCAGGGGCGTCCACCCCTGTCAGGTTCATGGTTATTCAGCAGTGGACCTTTCATGGCCCTCTTCCAGGGACTCTGGGTTTAGCAGCTCAGAGTTATTTCTGTCCTGCATATATAAATATAAATATATATATATATATATATACATATATATATATATATATATATATATATATATATGTTTATTCTTTTTTTATTTGTGTATATACGTCAGTGTTATTCAGAAAGAAGGAGTGGATTTGGGGCATTTAATTATAATTAAACTACAAAAGACAGGTATACAATCTGACATCACTGAAAAGTGAAAGGTTCAAAGTTTTTAATGACATACTAGTACAGTCCATTTTCTGCAGAGCTAGGTGTCTTGTTTACACTTTTATGGTCCCTGAGGTGCATGGGGTGCTGTGCTATCAACATAGGCACCATGTGTCGCATGACAAACAATAAATCAGTAGTCCTTTTCTTGCCACATACGAATCAGCTGGTCCCTAGTCATTGAATTTACAGCTTCAACAATTCGCAATCCGAGATCTTTAAACGATTTCTTCTGTGATGTTGCCATTTTACTATAAACTGTAAACAACAAGAAACATTACAGTAAAATCCATTAACTCGCTGGTACTTTTCTGATTGCTGTCGTTCCCTTTTCTTCTCAAGTCCAGGCCACCATGACAATTTCTATCAGTGATAGTGCCTCTATTTTACCCCTATTTAGTTATAGAATTTTGTTGTTTCCTCACTCAGTAACAGAGCCCCAGTTGTTGTGCCCCCATTCAGTAATAGTGACTCTTTATGCTAATAAAAAAACACATTACTCCAGTCCTACGACTAGCAGTTGGGTCCTCTTCCTGCAACCCAGTGAAGGCAGCATGGTGCAGTGATATCATTGCACTGCCTGACTTGGCTGAAAGCCTGGCTGCTCAGTGCTCCCTGTCCCAACACATAGAAGCGGTGAGGCATTGATCCAAAAAGGTCGCTTTATTACCTTAGATTTCAATTGGGATCCCAGTGAGCCTCCTTCCACTCCAGGCCCAGTCATGGTCACACCTCCTGTGACTGCAAACAGCACCCAAATTTTCATCAGTAAGAGAATTAAATTATCAACTTTGCAGAATACAACTGTATTTATTATTTTATTGTATGTTCACATATTTGGTAGAAATGGTTGGTAGCACAACTGCAGAGTAATTGTTGGTGGTTCAACAATACAGGCCAGTATGAACCGAAAAGGCAAGCATGTGGCCACACATCAAATTGCATGCCAGCTAAAAGATTCTGGGGTCTGGCGAAATCTGCAGAACTGCATTCATAATAATAGAGTAATAGGGTACAGACATTAGTCAGTATCAACATCAGAGGTATCTGCTGGTCTATTTGCTGGGATGTGGAATGAGGTCAAGTCGACACTTGGGGTTGTCATGAGTATGGCAGTGAGTAATTTTGAATGGGTCCTAAAGGGGTTGTCCAAGATTTTACTATTGAGGACTTATTCTCAGGATCACTACTGACCAGCTGTTTGCCAGGTCCACTGTCATTGCGGACAGAGCCAGAAGCAGACAGCTCTGTATGTAGTTCAGTGGCCTGCGTTGGTATTGCAGGTGCAGCTCCACTGAATTAAAATGGGAGTTGGATTCTACCAATGTGATATTGATGACCTATCCTATTGATAGGTCTTCAAAATTTAAGTCTAGGGATAACCCCTTTAATTTCCTCTATCACGACAGTAGTTCATGTCTTGCAAACTGTTCTTCTTTTTCTGTACTTCACCTATCTAGCAACTAAGGCACCTGTCTATTCAGAACTGAAGATACATTCAAAATTATGGGATCCAGGTTTGGACTTGACTAGAGATGAGCGAACGTACTCGTCCGAGCTTGATACTCGTTCGAGTATTAGCGTGTTCGAGATGCTAGTTACTCGAGACGAGCACCACGCGATGTTCGAGTTACTTTCACTTTCATCTCTGAGACGTTAGCGCGCTTTTCTGGCCAATAGAAAGACAGGGAAGGCATTACAACTTCCCCCTGCGACGTTCAAGCCCTATACCACCCCCCTGCAGTGAGTGGCTGGCGAGATCAGGTGTCACCCGAGTATATAAATCGGCCCCTCCCGCGGCTCGCCACAGATGCATTCTGTCATAGTTCAGGGAAAGTGCTGTCTTGCTGGAGTTGCTATAGGGAGAGTGTTAGGAGTATTTTAGGCTTCAAGAACCCCAACGGTCCTTCTTAGGGCCACATCTAACCGTGTGCAGTAGTGTGGAGGCTGCTCTTTGCAGTGTTGCACTTTTTTTTTTTTTTTTGTATATCGGCCGTGCAGAGCATTGCGTCCTGCAGTAATTTTACAATGTCAAGGGCCAGTAGTGGTGAGGCAGGGACAGAAGACATATTTAGTGTATATAGGCAGTGGGCCTTTCCAAAAACATTTGGGAAAAAAAATCTATTTGGGCTGCCTGTGACCGTCCTCAGTGTACTGGGTCTCTGCTGGGGGTAGTTGTCCTAATTCATACGCAGCCAGCTAAGTGTTACAGCAGGCTTGCGCAAAATTATTCCTGGCTCTGTGTTGCCTGTTACATCACCGTTGTATTCCTGTCCACAGTGAAACAGTCTGCAGTAATTTTACATTGTCCAGGGCCAGTAGTGGTGAGGCAGGGACAGAAGACATATTTAGTGTATATAGGCAGTGGGCCTTTCCAAAAACATTTGGGAAAAAAAAACTATTTGGGCTGCCTGTGACCGTCCTCAGTGTACTGGGTCTCTGCTGGGTGGGTAGTTGTCCTAATTCATACGCAGCCAGCTAAGTGTTGCAGCAGGCTTGCGCAAAATTCTTTCCTGGCTCTGCTGTGCGTTCCGTAAGCGAAGTCAGCCTCCAACCACAGGCCAATAAGCGGCACATTTAATTACAGCGTTCTGTTTCTGCACTACTGGTAATACACCATGCTGAGGGGTAGGGGTAGGCCTAGAGGACGTGGACGCGGGCGAGGACGCGGAGGCCCAAGTCAGGGTGTGGGCACAGGCCGAGCTCCTGATCCAGGTGTATCGCAGCCGACTGCTGCGGGATTAGGAGAGAGGCACGTTTCTGGCGTCCCCACATTCATCTCACAATTAATGGGTCCACGCGGTAGACCTTTATTAGAAAATGAGCAGTGTGAGCAGGTCCTGTCGTGGATGGCAGAAAGTGCATCCAGCAATCAATCGACCACCCAGAGTTCTGCGCCGTCCACTGCTGCAACTCTGAATCCTCTGGCTGCTGCTCCTCCTTCCTCCCAGCCTCCTCACTCCATTACAATGACACATTCTGAGGAGCAGGCAGACTCCCAGGAACAGTTCTCGGGCCCCTGCCCAGAATGGGCAGCAATGGTTCCGAATCCTCTCCCACTGGAGGAGTTTGTCGTGACCGATGCCCAACCTTTGGAAAGTTCCCGGGGTCCGGGGGATGAGGCTGGGGACTTCCGGCAACTGTCTCAAGAGCTTTCAGTGGGTGAGGAGGACGATGACGATGAGACACAGTTGTCTATCAGTGAGGTAGTAGTAAGGGCAGTTAGTCCGAGGGAGGAGCGCACAGAGGATTCGGAGGAAGAGCAGCAGGACGATGAGGTGACTGACCCCACCTGGTTTGCTATGCCTACTGAGGACAGGTCTTCAGAGGGGGAGGCAAGGGCAGCAGTAGGGCAGGTTGCAAGAGGCAGTGCGGTGGCCAGGGGTAGAGGCAGGGCCAGACCGAATAATCCACCAACTGTTTCCCAAAGCGCCCCCTCGCGCCATGCCACCCTGCAGAGGCCGAGGTGCTCAAAGGTCTGGCAGTTTTTCACTGAGAGTGCAGACGACCGACGAACAGTGGTGTGCAACCTTTGTCGCGCCAAGATCAGCCGGGGAGCCACCACCACCAGCCTCACCACCACCAGCATGCGCAGACATATGATGGCCAAGCACCCCACAAGGTGGGACGAAGGCCGTTCACCACCTCCGGTTCGCACCGCTGCCTCTCCCCCTGTGCCCCAACCTGCCACTGAGATCCAACCCCACTCTCAGGACACAGGCACTACAGTCTCCTGGCCTGCACCCACACCCTCACCTCCGCTGTCCTCGGCCCCATCCACCAATGTCTGTCAGCGCACCGTCCAGCCGTCGCTAGCGCAAGTGTTGGAGCGCAAGTACGCCGCCACGCCCCCGCACGCTCAAGCGTTAAACGTGCACATAGCCAAATTTATCAGCCTGGAGATGCTGCCGTATAGGGTTGTGGAAACGGAGGCTTTCAAAGGTATGATGGCGGCGGCGGCCCAGCGCTACTCAGTTCCCAGTCGCCACAACTTTTCCCGATGTGCCGTCCCAGCCCTGCACGACCACGTCTCCCGCAACATTGTACGCGCCCTTACCAACGCAGTTACTGCCAAGGTCCACTTAGCAACGGACACGTGGACAAGCACAGGCGGGCAGGGCCACTATATCTCCCTGATGGCACATTGGGTGAATTTAGTGGAGGCTGGGACAGAGTCAGAGCCTGGGACCGCTCACGTCCTACCCACCCCCAGAATTGCGGCCCCCAGCTCGGTGGTGGTATCTGCGGCAGTGTGTGCTTCCTCCTCCTCCTCCTCCGCACCCTCTGTCTTGCAATCAAGATGTGTCAGCAGCAGCACGTCGCCAGCAGTCGGTGTCGCGCGGCGTGGCAGCACAGCGGTGGGCAAGCGTCAGCAGGCCGTGCTGAAACTACTCAGCTTAGGAGAGAAGAGGCACACGGCCCACGGACTGCTGCAGGGTCTGACAGAGCAGACCAACCGCTGGCTTGCGCTGCTGAGCCTCCAACCGGGCATGGTCGTGTGTGACAACGGCTGTAACCTGGTGGCGGCTCTGCAGCTCGGCAGCCTCACGCACGTGCCATGCCTGGCCCACATCTTTAATTTGGTGGTTCAGCGCTTTCTGAAAAGCTACCCACGATTGTCAGACCTGCTCGGAAAGGTGCGCCGGCTCTGCGCACATTTCCGCAAGTCCCACACGGACGCTGCCACCCTGCGCACCCTGCAACATCGGTTTAATCTGCCAGTGCACCGACTGCTGTGCGACGTGCCCACACGGTGGAACTCTACGCTCCACATGTTGGCCAGGCTCTATGAGCAGCGTAGAGCTATAGTGGAATACCAACTCCAACATGGGCGGCGCAGTGGGAGTCAGCCTCCTCAATTCTTTACAGAAGAGTGGGCCTGGTTGGCAGACATCTGCCAGGTCCTTGGAAACTTTGAGGAGTCTACCCAGATGGTGAGCAAGGATGCTGCAATCATTATCGTCACCATTCCTCTGCTATGCCTCTTGAGAAGTTCCCTGCAAAGCATAAAGGCAGACGCTTTGCGCTCGGAAACAGAGGCTGGGGAAGACAGTATGTCGCTGGATAGTCAGAGCACCCTCCTGTCTATATCTCAGCGCGTTGAGGAGGAGGAGCATGAGGAGGATGAGGAGGAGGGGGAAGAGACAGCTTGGCCCACTGCTGAGGGTACCCATGCTTCTTGCCTGTCATCCTTTCAGCGTGTATGGCCTGAGGAGGAGGAGGAGGAGGATCCTGAAAGTGATCTTCCTAGTGAGGACAGCCATGTGTTGCGTACATGTACCCTAGCACACATGGCGGACTTCATGTTAGGATGCCTTTCTCGTGACCCTCGCGTTACACGCATTCTGGCCACTACGGATTACTGGGTGTACACACTGCTCGACCCACAGTATAAGGAGAACCTTTCCACTCTGATACCCGAAGAGGAAAGGAGTTCGAGAGTGATGCTATACCACAGGACCCTGGCGGACAAGCTGATGGTAAAATTCCCATCTGACAGCGCTAGTGGCAGAAGGTGCAGTTCCGAGGGCCAGGTAGCAGGGGAGGCGCGGAGATCAGGCAGCATGTACAGCACAGGCAGGGGAACACTCTCTAAGGCCTTTGACAGCTTTCTGGCTCCCCAGCAAGACTGTGTCACCGCTCCCCAGTCAAGGCTGAGTCGGCGGGAGCACTGTAAAAGGATGGTGAGGGAGTATGTAGCCGATCGCACGACCGTCCTCCGTGACGCCTCTGCCCCCTACAACTACTGGGTGTCGAAGCTGGACACGTGGCCTGAACTCGCGCTGTATGCCCTGGAGGTGCTTGCTTGTCCTGTGGCTAGCGTCTTGTCAGAGAGGGTGTTTAGTGCGGCTGGGGGAATCATCACATATAAGCGTACCCGCCTGTCAACCGACAGTGCCGACAGGCTTACACTCATCAAGATGAACAAAGCCTGGATTTCCCCAGACTTCTCTTCTCCACCAGCGGACAGCAGTGATACCTAAGCAATACGTAGGCTGCACCCGCGGATGGAAGCATCGTTCTCTATCACCATCAAAAACGGGGACATTTTTGCTTCATCAATCTGTGTATAATATTCATCCTCCTCCTCCTGAAACCTCACGTAATCACGGCGAATGGGCAATTTTTCTTAGGCCCACAAGGCTCAGTCATATCATTTTTGTAAACAATTTTTATACGTTTCAATGCTCATTACAGCGTTGAAACTTGCACCTGAACCAATTTTTATTTTAACTGGGCAGCCTCCAGGCCTAGTTACAAATTAAGCCACATTAACCAAAGCGATTAATGGGTTTCACCTGCCCTCTTGGTTGGGCATGGGCAATTTTTCTGAGGTACATTAGTACTGTTGGTACACCAATTTTTTTGGGCCCTCGCCTACAGTGTAATCCAATTAATTTTTGGCCCACCTGCATTAAAGCTGACGTTACCTCAGCTGTGCTGGGCACTGCAATGGGATATATTTATGTACCGCCGGTGGGTTCCAGGGAGCCACCCATGCTGTGGGTGCACACGGAATTCCCATTGCGGAGTTCTACCTGCCTGTGACTATTTATAAAAAAACGCGGTCTGACTGGGGCATGCAGACACCTTGACAGAATGAATAGTGTGTGGCACATAGGTTCCCCATTGCTATGCCCACGTGTGCAGCTCCTGATGGCGGTGGCACAGGATTAAATTTCTCATTGCTTCTGTACAGCATTGTGGGCTATCGCCCCACCCCTTTTAAAGAGGGCCGCTGCCTAGCCGTGCCAACCCTCTGCAGTGTGTGCCTGCGGTTCCTCCTCATGGCAGACGCACTTATAAATAGACATGAGGGTGGTGTGGCATGAGGGCAGCTGAAGGCTGCGCAGGGACACTTTGGTGTGCGCTGTGGACACTGCGTCGTGCGTAGGGGGGGGGTTGGCAGCATGTAACCCAGGAGACGTGGCAGCGGAGTGTCATGCAGGCAGTGATTGTGCCTTGTTGGAGGTAGTGTGGTGCTTAGCTAAGGTATGCATTGCTAATGAGGGCTTTTCAGAAGTAAAAGTTGTTGGGAGGGGGGGGCCCACTCTTGCCGCTATTGTGGCTTAATAGTGGGACCTGGGAACTTGAGATGCAGCCCAACATGTAGCCCCTCGCCTGCCCTATCCGTTGCTGTGTCGTTCCCATCACTTTCTTGAATTGCCCAGATTTTCACAAATGGAAATCTTAGCGAGCATCGGCGATATACAAAAATGCTCGAGTCGCCTATTGACTTCAATGGGGTTCGTTACTCGAAACGAACCCTCGAGCATCGCGATAATTTCGTCCCGAGTAGCGAGCACCCGAGCATTTTGGTGCTCGCTCATCTCTAGACTTGACCTCATTCCACATCCCAATACACAGACCAGCAGATACCATCTTCATTAAACCAGCTTAAACCTCTATCTCCTTACTCTATCACTATTACTACAAATGTAGTTCTTCAGATTTCTCCCACCTCTTTTAATTTGCATCCACATAAGGATTGATTTACAGAAGCAGTAATATAGCACACACATTTTTATTCCATCACAGGATAGGTCACCCGTAGTTGATTGGAAATTGACAGCTCCAATCAACTATTGATGACTATTCTGAGGATAGGTCATCAATAATTCCTAACAAGAAAAACCCTCTAAAATAAATAAATAACATAGTAACATAGTACTTAAGGCCAAAAAAAGACATATGTCCATCCAGTTCAGCCTATTACCCCTCAAATGTTGATCCAGAGGAAGACAAAAAAATCCCAAAGAGGTAGAAGCCAATTTTCACCATTTAGGGGAAAAAATTTCCTCCTGACTTTAATCTGGCTGTTACGGACACAGAATGTAGACCCACTGGACCAACCAACCCATTAGGCCTTGGGCTAGTCCGGGTATGATTGGCAGCTGACCCCCATGATGTCAGAGGTACTGGCACAAGGCGCTACGAAACAGATCAACATATGGAAAAATCTTGACCTTTGCTAAGCAAGAAGATGGGAGCGACCCTTATTAATAGCGGGCAAAACATACATGACACAGAGCAGACTGAGAAAACCGGAGTAGGGGGGCTATGCAAGATGACAGAGCCAAACACGCAAACGCGATAAAGTGCAGAGGCAACCAATAAACAGAAAAGAGATACACATACAGGATCAAACAGACCATAAAGACAGGAACAGGCAACCTAGGAAAGCTAAGTGTCAGAAACTAAACACACAACAACTCTCAGGCAAGGAGGAAGTGCCTCAGCCCAGCTTAAATAGGGAAGAAATGCCTATTAACCCTGCAACTGGGCTAAGAGCCAGAGAACTGGTTAACTTTCTCAGTGCTGGTAGAAAACAGACATATAGAGTCCATACGCTGAGGAGGAGCAAAGTGATGCTCGCGTCTGCCCACAACCGCAAGAGGACGGCAGACAAAAGTAGCAGACCTAACACTGGCAATCAGAATAATCCCTGCATCACTGACCCTTCTGAAGCTATTAATGATTATAACACAGAATATTGTATCACTTAGGAAAGGCGTCCAGGCCCCTCTTGAACTCTTCTATCCAGTTCACCATCACCCCGTCCTCAGGTAGAGCGTTCCATAGTCTCACTGTTACACACTCCCCCTTGTTACATTCACAGTCCTGGATATAAATAGATCATGGGAACATTTTTAACATGGTAACACATTAGATCAAGTGATGGCTTCACTAAATATCAAACACTGTAGGCTTCAAATATGACTTCAACCACTCAATTGCCCGTACAGAACCCATGTTGTGAGGGAACATTAGAAATATCTGAAAGCCATTGCAAAGAGATGTAGATATACTAATAAGCATGCTGAATGGTATTTAACTGCATAATCGCAGAAGCATTCAATGAAAGGGAAAACTAAATACAAGAAGAATATGCTACTTCTCTAATGGTGCAGTGGAGGGGAACATGAATGGAATGAAGGATGCACAAAATAAATCAACAGCGTTAAATGTTCATGCAGATGTGATGTTTTTGAAGGGTGGATGGAACATGAAATGCTGAACATTACAACGCTGAGCTCTTATTATAGATGTCCTCTACCTCCTATGATGTCAACCAGGCACATCCACAATACAGAGCTCCTTGGAATCTGTTCCCATATACAAGTTAATTACATAGTCATTTATTCTTTGTACAATACAATTCCTTCAAGCCATTATAAATGTGACCCGCTAGGTGCCAAATTTTCAGATATTCTGGAATATTAGGCAATCATAAAAAAAGTAAATGCATTTGTAAGGTGGAGAATAGAGATGAGCGAGCATACTCGTCCGAGCTTGATACTCATTACTCGAGACGAGTACCACGCGATGTTCGAGTCACTTTCATTTTCTTCCCTGAGAAATTTGCGCGCTTTTCTGGCCAATAGAAAGACAGGGAAGGCATTACAACTTCCCCCTGTGACGTTCAAGCCCTATACCACCCCCCTGCAGTGAGTGGCTGGCGAGATTAGGTGTCACCCGAGTATTAAAATCTGCCCGCCCGCGGCTCGCCACAGATGCATTCTGACATAGTTCAGGGAAAGTGCTGTTGATGCCGGAGCTGCTATAGGGAGAGCGTTAGGAGTGATTTTAGGCTTCAAGAACCCCAACGGTCCTTCTTAGGCCATAGAAATCGCAGATCGCACCTATGTGCGATCTGCGATTCCTGTTCTCTTCTCTATATGCGCTCAATGGGGCCGGCGGCAGCACTGCCGACCCCATTGAGAACATATAGAAAACAAATCATTCTTCTCTGCCACAGCTGTAACAGCTGTGGCAGAGAAGAACGATGTTTGCCCATTGAATTCAATGGAGCCGGCAATACAGCAGGTTCCACTGAAAGCAATGGGCTGCCGGCGATCGCGGGATGAATTGTCGGGAAGGGCTTAAATATATAAGCCCTTCCCTGCAATTCATCCAGAAATGTGTTACAATAAAAATATATACCGGCGTATAAGGCGACAGGGCGTATAAGACGACCCCCCAACTGTCACCTTATACGCCGGCAATACAGCGGAGCAAAGAATAAAAATCATTACTCACTTCCCCCGGCGTTCTGCGGCGTTCTGCGGCGTTCTGCGGCGCTGCTGCAGGCTGTCGCTCCCTCCTGGTCCCTGGCAGAACATTGCTTTCTGGACGCAGGGCTTGAAATCCCCGCCTCCAGAAAACACACGTGCCTTCAGCCAATCACAGCCAATGACAATGATGAAAACCTTAGCGAGCATCGGCGATACACAAAAATGCTCGGGTCGCCCATTGACTTCAATGGGGTTCGTTACTCGAAACGAACCCTCGAGCATCGCGAAAATTTCGTCCCGAGTAACGAGCACCCGAGCATTTTGGTGCTCGCTCATCTCTAGTGGAGAACCTTCAATAGAATGCACAAATTAAAATATTAACATATGATCTGCTGCTATAATTATTTTTAGTAATTTCTTGATTTACCTGCTACATCTTCTGTTTCTGCTCTTTTGAAATTCCTCAATTGCAGTTTTGTGCCGTAAACAAGTGCTAGATGAGCAGAATTTTTATCCATATTAAATTTCCAAAATACTTCTTTTGTATGGAATCCAGGATACACCTTATACAGGTGGTCCGAGAAAGATAAATCTGCCTTGACGTGCATGGCTACTCTGCTTGCTTCAGTGATGCTGTATTGCTAGGCGGCAGGCCTAGGCAGATAGGAACAATTGTCACTTATTGAAAGCACAGAAAGAAGAAAAACTTAAAATTAAGGACGGTAAGAACACAAGATTCGGTGTAAGTGCTCTTAACTCCTTCAAGACCAGGGATTTTCCATTTTTAAAATATTCGTTTTATTGTCATTGCTTCCAAGAGCCATTTTTTCCATTGTCATAAGTGTATGAGGGTTTGTTTTTTACAGGGCAACTTTTATTTCTTAATGGTACCATGTAGTGTACCATATAATGTACTGGAAAACACCCCCCCAGCGGTACCATATAATGTACTGGAAAACACCCCTCCAGCGGTACCATATAATGTATTGGAAAACACCCCTCAAGCGGTACCATATAATTTACTGGAAAACACCCCTTCAGCGGTACCATATAATGTACTGGAAAACACCCCTCCAGCGGTACCATATAATGTACTGGAAAACACCCCTCCAGCGGTACCATATAATGTATTGGAAAACACCCCTCCAGCGGTACCATATAATGTACTGGAAAACACCCCTCCAGCAGTACCATATAATGCACTGGAAAACACCCCTCCAGCGGTACCATATAATGCACTGGAAAACACCCCTCCAGCGGTACCATATAATGCACTGGAAAACACCCCTCCAGCGGTACCATATAATGTACTGGAAAAAAAACCTCCAGCGGTACCATATAACGTACTGGAAAACACCCCTCCAGCAGTACCATATAACATACTGGAAAACACCCCTCCAGCGGTACCATATAATGTACTGGAAAAAAAAAAACTCCAGCGGTACCATATGCTGTACTGGAAAACTTTTAAAAGTTTGCAAAATGGGTGAAATAGAAACAATGCAATTGTAAAATTTAGGTTTTTTTTTTGTTTTTACAGTGTTAAAGGTGCAGTAAAAAATGACTTGTGATTATGTTGATACCAAATTTATGTGGTGTTTTTTTATAGTTTCTTACTTTTACTCCTCTTGCACACAGCATGCAGGGATTCTGCATGGGGAATCCCGCATAGAATCCGTCCGTGATCGCGGCCGGTGACCCCTGAGTACCTACATTTTTCTTCATTCTCTATACAGCGGATAGGTTGGTCGGCGCATTTGCGCAGTACAGATTTCCCTGCGCCGTCGCTAGGTCATGATGTGGGTCCCCCGACACTTCCAGAATTAACATTCTGTAAAGGCTGTGGGTTGGACGGCTTCCATTAACTTTGATGGAAGCAGGCCGTGCGGGAAACACCTCGAAATGGAGCATGCTGCAATTTTTCCTCCGCGATCGGAAATTGCAAGTGATTTCTGCTCGTGTGCATGGAATCACTTTTACATTGCATGCTATGGACGGACATTGCTGCGGAACCCATGGGCAGATGACCGACGCAGATTCTGTAGCAAAAATCCACCCGCGTGCATTTGGCCTTCGCTGTAAAAACATGTGAACAGGCGCACAAATCTAACATTTGTGTGCCTGTTCAGACTGCAAAAGCCCTGGCACATATACGCTGAGGCTGCAATGCCGTTGACTCCCCTTCTGTCCCTCTTGCTGGCTCACTCCCTCTCTCCTTCCTTCCGGCTGTTTGCAATGGGAGAGGGCAGAATGGGGGCGGCGCTAAGCACCCACCCTCTCCCCGCCCCTTGTTCGCAGCCAGCAATGAGAGCGGTGGAGTGGGTGGAGCTTAGCTCTGCCCCTCCCATTGCAGACAGCCAGAGGGAAGGAAAGAGGAGGAGAGAAGATGGAGGGAGTTTAGCAGTCACGCTGCTAAACTCCCTCACACCTCCTTTCTCTGGCCACTGTCATTGGTTCCCATAGGAGCCCATGCAGCGGCCGACGTATTCTGGACAGAAAGATAGTTCCAGGACTATCTTTTCGACCCAGCATGAAAGCGCTCAGTGCTATATTGGCTGGCCAGTCGCTTTTACGCCACGGGAATATGCCAGTGCGATCTGATGCATTGGAATTCAATGCATCAGATGGTAGCGTATATCAGCTGGCCGTGAAAATGGCTGCCAATATACGCTCGTGTGAATAAAGCCTTGGAGAAAGTAAATAAACTTTTTTTAACCCTCCAGCAGTTTAGGACCAGCTTTGTTTGTTCTACAGGGAAAGGACAAACAGAGCTTGTTCTACTTTAGATGGCTATAACTCGGGTTCTATCAGTGCTAGTGACATGTTTTGGAGTCATTTTAAAACCAGGAATCTTAGATTTAAAATGACACAAAATGTTTGTTGATAGAACCGGAGCTACAGACATTTGAAGTGGGGTTGGGAATACTGAATTTACAGCTTAATATTTCAGTCAGTGTACAGCACTGAGAGGAAGTGGAAGGGAGAGGAGTGAGCAGCAGAGCTCTGTGATTCTCTTATAAGTCTCCCTGTCCAAAGGGAGAGATGACATGAATTTTCGTTCACTTTATCACTTCCCATCAGAGAACATATTTGCTCTCTGATTGTCACATATGAGAGTCTTTTTAGCCAGAAGAGGAGTGAAAAGATGAGGACTTGCTCATCTAATCACTCCTCTACACCATTTAACCCTGCACATGCCACAGTCACTTCTGACCACATTTAAACATTTTTATAGAAAAACTCTTACACAAGGTTTTAAATATTCCGTAAAATAAAAAACAAAATAGAAAATGCCATAATAGCTGTTTTCTGTTAATTTTGCTTCCTCAAACGAGGAATAAAAAAAGAATTAAAAGTCATTTATATCTCAAAATAGTACCAATAAAAACTACAGGTAGTCCCACAAAAAACAAACACAAGTACAACTCTCTCGACGGAAAAATAAAAGTGACTTGGCCTGAAATGTGATGCCACACAGAAAGTCTTTTTGTTTAAAAAAAAGTGTTTTTGTTGTGCAAAATTAGTAAAACCTCAATAAATCTGGGGTTGACATAATCGGAATGATTCAGAGAATAGAAATAGCATATTATTTATTCCACATGGTGAATGCTGTAAAAGTGAAACTTAAAAAAAAACATAAAAAAAACATTTTGAAATAACTTTTTTTCCATTGCCCATGGTAAAAAAAAACTAATAAAAGTTATAAATACATTGTATGGACTGAAAATTGGACTTATAAAAGCTAACACTCATCCCGCAAAATACAAGGTGTCATACAGCTACACTGATGGAACATATGATAGTTCTGAAAACACAAAAGAGGAAATGTTTTATTGGTTATTTAGCCTAAAATTAGTTGTATCACTACGGGCTCAGTCAGACGAGTGTTTTGTTTTGCACACCTATGTGCGCAAAAAAAAATCGCTTCACGCATTAGCAAAATGCGTGTGACCATGGCTCCATGCCCATTGCTTTAAATGGGGCTGGCGCTACAGCCACCGGCCCTATTGAAAGAAATGGGAAGCAGGCAACCCCCACAGTGATTTTCAAGGGGAGGGCTTGAAATATAAACCCTTTCCTAAAAATCATCCCTAGCTTGTGTAAAAAATAAAAAATATATATACTCATCTCTCCGCCGCTGTTGGGGCTCCAGCGTGTCTCCAGTGGGGATTTAAAAATCCTCACTTCCTAAAAGAGCTGTGTCTGATTGGCTGAGTTCTGAATTCAGTGAATGGCTGAGCGCTGCCTCTGATTGACTGAGTGCTGTGAGCAATCACAGGCAGAACTCAGCTGTTATTCAAGGAATGGCTGAACAGCCAATCAGACACAGCCCTTTCAGGAGCGTGGGATTTTTAAATCCCCGCCTGCTGAAAGAGCTTCGGAAGAGTGCCAGGGAGCCAAGTGACAGGATGTAGATATTTTTTTTACACAAGCTAGGGATGATTGTCAGGGAAGGGCTTATATTTTAAGCCCTTCCTCGAAAATCACTGCGGGGGTTGCCTGCAGCCCATTGCTTTCAACACATCATAGGGAACTAATGGTTCTATCAGACGCGCTTTTTTGCGGAATTCGCACAAGTAGAGAACCTGTTATTTTTTATATGGTTTTACACATGGGTAATTTTCTCTTAGTCCAAGAGAGAAAAATGCCAGCATTTCCTATTTTTGGGTTCAAGGATCACTCCTAATTTTCTATGGGTGCGTAAAAAAAAATTGCATCGTAAGTCATATGGTTGTGATTTGCATGTGAGTGTAATATTTTTTTTTTCTCCATCTTAGTTATTGGAACAACATTTGATTTTTTTCACGATTGTGAAATCACATGTGAAAAGTGCATATTTAGCAATGCAATGCGTTTTCAAAACTGAAATGTATCGCAATAGTTGAAACATTGCAGGTTTATGACTGTGATATGAGTCTGATTTTCTCGGACCAATATTGTACTTGCCCATATAAACACAGCAATAAACGGATTGTTTGAGATTTTATTTCTATAACACCAAGCTGCCCTTACTATAAAACAACAGAATCATATACTCAACTCTCCTGGCTCTCCGCTGTGTCCCACGCCACCACTCTGTCCTTTGTCCCCTTGTTTGTTTACAGGCTGCTGCAGCCAGTAACAGAGCTCAATTCTCCATCGTTGAGCTCTGTCATTGGCTGCAGCAGCCTGTGATGTCCAGCAGAGGCGTAACCTGAAGCTGCTGGGCTCCAGTGCAAAATCCGGAACTGGGCCCCCAACTATAAAGCTACATTGATAGTATTGGTTTGCAATATGGGAAAGAGAGACTTTATGGGCCCCCCAGGCCTCCTGGGCCCAGGGGCGACCGCACCCTCTGCACCCCTTATACTTATGCCCCAGATGTCCCGTAAAAAGGGGGGGTGAGCATGTAAACATGTAAGCCCTATTATGCCTTGCTACAGGCATCCATGCATGACAGGCCTGAGCACCTCTGTTATATTCCGGGCTACCATGCTAACTCTTTGCATCCTGGTCGGTCAGTGGGGCACCGGAGGCACCCCCCCTTCAAATGACTTTTCAGACCCATGGTCAGTTTTGACAGTGGCATCTAAATAATTAACTGCTACAATCGGAGCTAACTGTGATGCAGCAGTTGCCAACAGCTGTCTGCTGTCAAAAACACGGCCCCTGAGCCCACCGCACACATCCTTCACAACTGCATGACATATATTTATGTGATATGGCCGGTAAGGGGATAAAAGATCAATGTATACATGATACATGCCAAAATATTTTGGCCCAAAATATTAGTGTAAAGTACAACTCCGTTCACAATAATTTTTTAAAACATCATAAAATGCTCATTTTGATTTACTTATCTTGCACTGAAACATTATTTTCCTTCTAGCTAGGCCGGCTTTACATGAGAATATCCATATGTACGTTCGCTGAGCGTAGCGTTTTAGCGGAATGAACTATGCTTTTTTGTGCACGCAACAGCGTATTCCACTGTACCTTTTATGCCCACAAAGCTGGTTCACTTGGCTAATTAGTCTTAATGAGTTTCAGATGTGTTTCACGTATCTCCTAGCATATTGCACACGCATTTACCCCCTCCCCCCATTGATTTCTATGGGGACATTACGTTTGCAAATACGCAATAAAATAGAATATGTTCTTTTTTTGTGTGACCGAAATGTGCTCGCAAAATACGGAAATGTGAACAAACTCATTGAAATCAATGGCTTCTATTCTCTGCGTATTGCAAATACGCCGATGTGAAGCTGGCCTTAATCATGGCTGCATAATGGGGCAAAACAAAACCACCGATTTCAATAGGATTTCAGTGGTTCCGTTTTCACTATCTGGATTCCTCGGCCGAGAAAAGAGAAGACCTGCCCTATGTAATGAACACATTGCGCGATGAAGATTGTGCGGTAGCTGTCTTCCGGCTGCTTTTTTCCAGTATTTGTTGGGACTTTTATCCTATAAATATACAATTTACTTCCATCAATTTTCAAGTCTATACAAATTATCATTTTTGAGATTCTTCCTGTTTGAACTAAGAGAAGGAGTGACCTCCGCCCTCGGACATCCCTGTGACCCTGACCCACACACGCTGACTCTAGGCCTGTTTTTTGGGTTAATGTTACACAGACTGGCACACAGAATAACCCACCAGCAAGTCTCCCGTGTGCAGATAACACTTATCATATCCAAATAAGAGCCAGAAAATCCCACAGACTCCGCACCTCTGTCATCCCCGCTGTCACTGTTATCGGGGAAGCTCACATTCCTGGGCTTTGATTTTTGCCTCCACACTTCCCTCTAGACAAGATTACTTCTTAGGAAATGTGGAATCAAACAACATGTTTACTTGCAAAGGTAGGAAGAAACAGATAAGTCACTGGTAACAAAGTACATGGAACCGCTGATATTCTGCTAAATTCTCTCAAATGATTAGAGTGCATTGTTTCAAGTTTTCATAATACAAGCATGTGCCCTTCTTAAAGGGGTTTATAGACCCCAATATGGGTGGCAGTGGGAGGTCACATAAGGGGTTAAAATAATACCATACTAAGCCCCCCCCCCCCCCCATGTTTCCTCTCGACGCTGCTCCGATCTATTTACATCTGCTGCACAAGTGATGTGGTTGACCACTACAGCCAATGGGAAGCCGGCAGGGATGTCATCAGATGTCGTCCCGAAAACCTGATTTGGGTCTTCTACATTAGAATCCCATGTGACAGGTTAACGGGATGTCACCAGACCTACCGGCTGGGTGATGTCACCTGTCAGATACCGAGGTGCTGGACTGCCAAAACAGTCATACGGTTACAGGTGAATATATTACTTTTATATAGTTTGAGGTACGGGGGCTCTAAACTATTTAAAAGTAATAACTTGAAAACCCACTTTAACTATAGAAACTTAAATGAACATTTTTGTCTCAGAAAGATAGTCACTTTCTAAATGGAATCAGCTGGTTGCCTACTCTGTTATGGCTGTTATCAGTCATTACTAGCTATACCTGTTGCAATACATGCTGACCATTTGTAAATATGGCTTACCATGTAAAGCATGGATGTCCTGAGTCTGGCAGTCTCTATGATATCAATATTCCCTAATAGATCATGTGCTCAAGGGTTAAGACAACCCATTCCAGAATACCCAGTAAAGAGTACCCTCACCTACTGAGGGTCCTTATCAAGATAACGGGGCTGCTCAGTTGCTTTTTTCTCTAACTTTCACAGGCACCCCTCCATTTCAGTCTATGGGGAGCTGCTTGCAAGAATCAGCAAACAAGGGATGCTAATTCTCCCAATAGGTTTGAGGCTCAGAGGTGAAACCCACACATATCATACATTTATGGTATATAAAGTGGATATGCCATACATGTATATTATGTGAAAACCCATTAATTATAGTTCTTCATTCTTTTAAGATCTGGTTGCCATAATATAACAGAGTACCTTATAAATAGGGCTGAAATAAAAGAGCATATATACTTAAAGGGGTTGTCCCGCGCCGAAACGGGTTTTTTTTTTTTTCAACCCCCCCCCCCGTTCGGCGCGAGACAACCCCGATGCAGGGACGTACAGAAAGCTCACCGGAGCGCTTACCTTAATCCCCGCGCTCCGGTGACTTCTATACTTACCTGTGAAGATGGCCGCCGGGATCCTCTGCCTCCATGGACCGCAGCTCTTCTGTGCGGTCCACTGCCGATTCCAGCCTCCTGATTGGCTGGAATCGGCACGTGACGGGGCGGAGCTACACGGAGCTACACGGAGCCCCATAGAGAACAGGAGAAGACCTGGACTGCGCAAGCGCGGCTAATTTGGCCATCGGAGGGCGAAAATTAGTCGGCACCATGGAGACGAGGACGCTAGCAACGGAGCAGGTAAGTATAAAACTTTTGATAACTTCTGTATGGCTCATAATTAATGCACAATGTATATTACAAAGTGCATTAATATGGCCATACAGAAGTGTATAGACCCACTTGCTGCCGCGGGACAACCCCTTTAAGGATGAATATACATCCTTGAGTCTTGGACTAACCAACAGATACAGGATATGGCAGTGTTTTTTCATACATATGCACTTCGGGGAAAAAAAAAAACACAACATACTATACATCCATGGCAGAGAGAGGGCTCATAACAAAAAAATTAAACTAGGCCAGACTCTGGCTCACCCTTTTCTGCTTGTTCCCCTCTATCACACCCTGTGTAGAAGAAGACAGCAGAGGAGTAACAGGCGGGTAGAGTACCACTGGGAAACTAAAAAAAAAACTTTCTGTGTTAGGGTGTTTAGATATAGTGTTTGGATTCGAAACTAAATCTTTGCCCTGGCTGAAGGAATTCCTATCTAACCTAGTGTAAGAGGGGAGAGTGCTTCCTCATTCCCCTCTTAGCAGTACAGAAGCTCCTGGTGGCTCCATGCTAAGCTCTTCCCTACTTGTCAGGCAAGGTGGTGAGAATGCAGAAGAGCCTAGATGGAGCTGTGCACCACATTCAGGAGCATGGCAGTGCATTCAGGCACATGGAACGCTGAAGAAAGAAGCTTCGCCCCCAGACCCCAAACTTTCTTGGCACTATGAGGCCATATAAAAGGCATTTTTGCTGCACCATCGGGAGAGAGTGCAGGGACTGTACAAGTGAGTTGAAGTGATAATAGAGCAATGTGGAGTTGAGATGCAATAGACTGCAGAAAGAAAAGATGCAGTAAAAGCTGCTTATAGTACACTGGGGCCATTGAATTGAATGTCAGAGACTGTCTAAAGCTGCAAGAGGAGATAAATTTGGTGCTGCAGCCCCATCCCAGTAGAAATGTCAGCACTGTGACAAAGATCCAAAGAAACAGTGATAGAGTTGCATTCATGACCATAGACTGACCTGAATCGGTAGTGGTGACTCCCACACAACAGAATTGTCAGTGAGGCTGGCCTTGAATCAGATACTAGGAATGCACACCATTAGGAACAAAATACTTAGCCAGCAGGCCTGCTGCAAACAAGAACAGAGACATTCGTAGGCAATTGTAAGGTTGCTACAGATTTTGTGTTGTAGCATTCAAGACTGGACTGTGATAGTTGTATTAAAGGTAGTCTGTCAGCTTGAATATGCTATCCAAACTACAGACATCATGTTATACAGCAGGAAAAGCCCAGCAGATTGATATGTAGTTTTATGGGAAAATATTCAGTATAACATGTATTCTATTCATTTATATCTCTGCTCATTCTGAGCTAAACAGTCCAGTGGGCGGTCCTAACAGTAACTGACAGCTATCTGTGTATAACTGTACATAAAGGGAAGGCTGTCAATCACTGATAGCTCCGCCCATTGGACTGTTCAGCTCAGAATGAGCAGGGATATAAATGAATAAAATAAAAATGATATTGAATATTTCCCGATAAATCTATATATCAATCTGCTCAGCTCCTCCTGCTTTATAACATGCTTCCTGCAGTTTGGACATCATGTACAAGCTCACAGATTCCTTTTAAGTAAAGTTGAGTTTACAGGCATAGTTATTAAAGTTTATTCAACTGTATTCCTGATTTACGACATCACAGGAAGTGAATAGATAACCCATTTCTAGTACAAACTGTGTATTACGCTGTGTGACTTACATATCTGTTCTACAGGACTTACCTACTTACGGCATTGCTGTTAATATTATGATGTTATTATTCTACACTCAATGACAGATAAATTTACAGTAAAAGTTAATTCTTTGCTTGTTATTATACTATTATCTACCTGTATTTCTCTGTTCGTTAATAAATATTGCATATTTTTGTAACTCCTTCTGCTGCATCGTATCCTGAATCTGTGTCACAACATCACCCACCCATGACACTAGGGTTAGTTTCCCAATCCTTGGTTGTAATGTTATAGCAATTGTTGACCTGCTGAATTCCAAAGTTCATATTGTCCATAGGGAAGATGGGTCAAACTTTTTCTATGTGGGAGTGCTAAGTATGTAGAGATGCAGAAAAGTAATTAATGCTGTAAATATTCTATGACACATTAATGCAATTCAGCCAGTAATAACTGTTCAGTGAATACTTATCTTACTTACTACACTGAACATATTACAAGTGAAGTGCTTGTAAAATGCCATTGGCAGGGAGCCTATTATTTCCACTGCAATACAATAAAATATTGGCATAGAAGTGACCACATGCTGAACAATGTCTTATCAACAGAGCTTAGCCAGCATTTACACTTAGTTTTATTATTTAGCATTCTGTTCTGTGGAACAAATAGCCATCTTTCCTGAGATGGGGCCTCTTAGTGGAGTTGGAAGGCTTCCCTCACCCAGGCCTGTAGTCAGCCATATTCGTAAATATGTATAATAATAATGCAATTTCAATAGGATTATTCTTGGACATTGCATGCATTTTGGGTTCCAAGCATCTTAATACCAGGCCAAATTACTCTTCAGGACACATAAAGCCCAGCTGTTGTTTAAAAAGCCAAATGTGTACAACCTAATCAGATAGGCAGCAGCATGTTACCTTAGGTATATTTTCTTTTAAAGTTACAAGATAATGACAAAAGAAAAGGAGTTTGGTACGGTATAAGCCAGAACACTTAAAGGGGCTTCTGACACTTGGGAAGAGTTTGGAAGGGCATAAAAAACAAACTAACTAGTTAACTGCTCCGTAGCCAGGAAGTTACTGTAGCGGTCACATGCCATTCATTGTGCGCCTGACGAGTCCACCAATCACAGGCTCAGGGCCGACTCCAGGCTTATCCAGGCTCTTGGTGTGTCACAACACATGCCTCAATAAATCTGCAACAGCGCATACAGTGACCATATAACAGTAGATACCAGCTGTGCATCCTCAGTAGACTTTATACCAGGAACTGTTGGATAATCTGAAGACTCACCATTTCACAGGATTATATGCTTTCTCACATGGCGGAAACTGTTCTTCAAGTAAAAATGCGGGCAAATCCACGCCATTTAGTTAGAGATTTGGTCATAGCGGAATTCTTGCAAAATTTCTGAGTGTATTCTGTCGCGGAGTGCCTGCAGCGATTTCGCCATTTGAGAAGGCAGCCCGAGGGCGGATTTAGACAAACCTGTATTTTTCCCCTCATAATGGGATAAATTGAAACCACTAATTTCAATAGGATTTCAGTGGTTTCATTTTCACTATTGGGATTCTTGCCCGTTAATTGTACAGCCGAGAAAAGATAGGACCTGCCCTGTCTTTCCCACACATAGTGAATACATTTTGTGCAAAACATTGGGCAGCACCTATCTTCATGTGGTTACTATCGAACTCCTGCTCTCTGGTGCAGAGTTTGAAAATCAGGCGAAGAGGAAGAAATTCCCCTGGTTCAGGTGCACTTATACTCCATACCAGCAAGCGTAGTTGCACCTACAGCAGTCTGAATCCGCCCTCAGGGTGGCTTCACACACAGCATGAATATTGCAGAATTTGCGCAGTGGATTTAGCTATTTTTTTAGCCAAAACCAGAAATTTATTAAAAAAGAATAAGAACTATAAGGCTTGGTTCACACTGGATGGAAATCTCGTAGAATGTCCGCATTGGGACCGCATGGAAATGATGTGGTTGAAAGATGTTAGTAGTTGGGAGGCAGAGTTTTAGAAGAAAAGGTTGAGAAAATGTAGTCGGAGGAGATGGACGTGGCTGCGCTAAGCTAAGCACGAAGTAACAGTTCTCCTGCCAGGGAAAAAGAAGGAAAGTCATTTAGGAAGTCTGAGAACTAGAGCAAGAAACTTGAGTGAAGGCTGCTAATAAGTCGGAAGTGCATAACCCATGGACGATCTATCAGAAAATTGGGAATGAAGACGTTCTGTGTTCAGAGGGAAGAGTGTCCCCTAGTAAGAATCTAACAGTGAAGGTGTGGAAGTGAAGAAAGAATTCGTACAGAAAATTATTATTTATCCCCAGTAACTACTTGATGAAGGTTCAAAGCTGCCAAATTGTGAGTAAAAAGTACATCTGTGCACCTCCGGTTGGTTTTCAGCTAAATTCATTATTGGACTGTGGACTTTATTTTGTGCCGTGTGAATAGAGGCCTTGCAGGGGTGCTGGCATCACGTGACATTCACATTCTTCTACTTCTCCTTCCTGCTAGATCCATTTCTGGCTTTGGTTCAAAAAACTGCATCAAAAACTGCCAGTGCATTTTCCAAGGAACCTTTCACACAGGATGCAGCCAAATCCGCAGCTAATTACGGATTTCAATCTGGAATTGCAGGCCGATTTTAAGCCATTTTCAATTCAGCATCAAAATTTGCAGGCAGCCAATAGATTTTGGTGCAGAATTTACCGCTCCCGGCGATGCAGTCTATTCCGTCTTGTGTGAAAGGTCCCTTAAAGTCCAACAATGCTGTTAGAATTGTGTCTGTTAGCAAGCTTGTTAATTGTTTCCAAAAACAAGCTGCAGAATTATGAATACAGCTCTGACTGTAACCTAGTAAAATAGCCCACAGATGAAATGTATTTACAAAGCTCATAAACCGAAGATTCTATTCATGTATAAACTGCAAATGACGCTTAAAGGTGGACATACTCAGAAATGATTATGTGATCCATATAATTACATTACTTTTAGCAGCGCAGCATATAATACAATAATGATGACACTCTAATAAAACAATTGTAATTTTATTAACGCTGAACATTATGGACTCTCCTGCAAAATGCACTGTAAGCACAAAAACGAGGAAAATGAATAGGCAAATATTGTACAAGACTCATTTTAAATCTGCAGGCTAGGAGATTTTTACAGCAAAGCCCATAAAAATGTGAGAAAAAGTATGTTCGTGCTCTTTTTTCTGTGTTCAGGATCCGCTCCAATGCACAGGTAATTTGCTTTAGTATATGAATTATAGAACGCGCTGCATCGTAAAATATGCAACGCAGTGGAAAGGTTTTACAACACAATAGTGTGATCTCAGTGGCAGAATTAATTGCTTCTATTTTAATGTGCATTTAAGCATTCAGTAAAACATAAGAAGCACATAAAAGCCAGGGAGGTGTGAATGAGGTTACATTGATATTTGGACCACATAGGACCCAGCAATTAGTGACGGTGGGGCTGGCTCCTGCAAGGTGAGGATATCCAGCACAATGGAAAGTTCTTTTCTGATACATTGCTTCGCTTTTCTCATTCAAGGGCAACCAAATCCTGGTTTTGGCTTGCAAAATACTGATGAAAAATGCTGGTGTGTGAATAAGCCCTTAGGCCGACTTCACACGAGCGTCTGCAGAATGTTCGCGTGCAATACGCAGTAAAGAGCACCCGTTTATTGATTTCAATGGGTCTGTTCACATCCACGTATTTCGTGCCCATTTCGCTCTAGCAAAAAAAAAAAATGCAGCATGCTCTATTTTTGGTGCATTTACATACCTAGAAGTCAATGGGGATGCGCAAATGTGTGCAAAACACTAGGAGATACATGAAACACTGTGTAATTGGGCAGGAAAAAAGACACATTTTGAAGTCATTGGAATAGATTCGGACTGCCGTAGGCGCAACTAGAGCTTGCTGGTAGTTGTGCCTGAATTAGTTTTTTTTTCTGTGACCTCACCGGGCATTCACACTCCGCGCCATAGCGTAGGAGTTTGAAAAGAATAGCAGGGAGATAGGTCCTGCCTCATCTCTTCCGCACATAGTTAATACTGAGTGCAAGTAAGATAGGGCAAGTCCTATTTTTTCTCGGCCGTACAATTAACAGGTGAGAATCCCAATAGGGAAAATGAAATCACTGAAATCCAATGAAATCAATGGTATCGTTTTGTCTCGTTATGTGGTCGTGATTATCATGGCCGCATGACGGGAGAAATACTCACATTTTTCTAGCAAATCACACTCGCATAGAAAATCACAATTTTAGGGCTCTCTCACACGAGCGTATGCGTTTTTACGTTTCCTCGAGCGATATATTCACCTGAATATACGTTTTTCTGCGATCACGGCCAGCATTTTCTCGCCCATTTACACGATTGGGAGTGTTCTTTTAAGCGAAAAAATATGTTGCACCCGGGAAAGTCCTCGTTCGACATAAATTTTCGGGATGCCTTCCAATGCCTATATAGAGGCAACTGTAAGCTTTTTGCAGCGTTGGATGCTGCTAAAATGCCACCCCTTCCCATTCGTTGTCCAGCTCCCAAAAGAGTCTATGGGAGTCGCCGCCGTGTATTGGGCAAAAGATAGTTCCAGAACTAAGTTTTTGGCCACCATATATACTCCGGCCATATTTTGGGCACATATGTTCCATTTTTCACAGTGCAATGTTTTTACGCGCCATATATTCGCCCGTGTGAACAAATGCATTGGAAAACAATGCCTCTGATGGTCGCGTATATCGGTCGGCCGTAAAAAAAACAGCCTATATGCGCTTTTGTAAAAGATCCCTTACAAGCACAATAGCAGTTTGAGTTTCTGGGACCGATATCGCGCTCGCCTGTCTGAATACAGCCTTAGGGCTTAAACAGATGGGCGTGATTTAGTCCCGTTATGCGGCCATGATTTTCAGCACAAAACCATTGATTTCAATGGTTGCACTTTCACTAGCGGTATTCTCAGGCATTAATACTGCTTGCAAGAAAGATATGGCAGCACCTATCTTCTCGCATCTGTTTTCACCTCGGGCACAATAGCACAGTTCATGTGCAACTATGCTGCGTAGCAGCGAGCGTAGTCGTGCATACGCCCATGTGAAGAATCCCTGAGGCCGGTGTGACACAGGCGTATTTGCGCATGCAATAGACAGAGAATAGAATCCATTGATTTTAATAGGTTCTTCACATGTGCGTAATTTCCTGCGCATTTCAGTGGTGCAAACAAAAATGCAGCATGCTCTATTTTCCTGCGCATCTGCACACCAAAGGTCCCCATAAAAGTCAATGGGTGTTGTGCAAAAGCGCGTCCAATACACTAGGAGATACGTGATACACTGCATAATTCCGCTGGAGGAAGAAGACATTAGACTAATTAGCCATTTCAATTGGTGCATCTTTGTATTTTGCACAGAAATGATGCCGGACTTCGTGTAGATTCAGCACAGACATTATTGGTACTAGCGCAATATGTCTCCACCGGCAGTATGTGGAAAGACGTGGGTTGGCTGGACTGAGTTACAGGAAACGCAGGCCCCCACAGCTGCCAATTGGTTACCTTCCCGGCAGTGTACAGCCTTCATCCTCCTTCTTCTCCTCCCTGGTTCAGAGGCCAAATCATCCTCCTACTTCTGCAGCGGACCCGGCGGTGAACATCTTCCATCCTCCTCCTGCAGTGGCCAAATCTGAAGGTTGCGACAAGTGAGCCCCGGCTGTCTATGACCTGGCAGGGGACGGGACGGGTTTGCGAAGATGTGAGCACGGAGCGGCATGGATAGTGAGAGTGGGGCCGTCTCCAGCAGTGGCGGTGGGGAATGGGAGCGGAGATGTGAGTGTGGCTCAGTGAGAGGGAGGTTGGTGGGGAGAGTGACAGCGAGGCCACCGTCGTCGGCAGCAAGGGGACGGGAGCAGAGATGGGAGGCCGGCGGGGAGATGTGTGAGCTGTCAGGGGGAATGGCTGGTACAAGTGTGTCTGGGGAGGTGTGTGTGTGTGAAAGCCAATCGGCAGCTGTGCGTGTTCCCTGTAACTCTGCCCAACCAACCCATGTTTTCACCCATTTTTCCGGTGAAGACATACTCCACTAATACCGACATTATTAAGGCTGTTTTTTCTTGCAGGCTCCTCAGCTACTCAGCTGTTCTACCCCTGGTCTAGCTGCCTTCAAGGTACATAGTAAGAGATGAAGCCACCATGTTCTATCTTATCACTTTCATTACACAATGACGTAATAGATATTTTCTACATAGTAAATTTTTTAAAGGGTTTTTCTACCTTAAAGAGCTTCCACCTGCAGAGACTTCAAGCGGGGTTCTGCTGAGTGGAGCTTCGTGAGTGTGCAATAAAGTGAGGGTTTGCAAACAAGTGCATAGTTGATAACTGTTGTCAGTTTGTATGCCTTTGGTGGGATTAAAGTTGTTAGCAAAAGGTTAAGAACTCTACTCACTTTATATTACTGCAAAAGCATATATGAATTTGAGGTGCCCTTTAATCCCAATGTAATATTACCACTCTATACATCCCTCGTAAGATATCACATGGGTGGCTGCAGTATATTGTCAAAAAAATATGCTGCAGCGCAGAAATCCATCGATCGGCAGAAATCCTTGGAATGACTACTAATGCTTAAATTGAGCCAGCTGTCTTATTTTCCTGGCATTGGACTCAGCTAAACTCCCTCCCCCACCCTTTTTTTCTGCTCCCATAGGAGTCTATGGGAGCTTCCCATGTATCTCGGCCAAAAATAGGGCAAGACCTATCTTTGGACATAGTGTATTAAATCAGCGAGCGAAAACGGGCGGCGATGTGCTATTTTTGACAGAGGTTTTTTTTTATGCGGCTAAAAATCACTCATCTGATTGACTACATTGAAATCCAATGCTTCAGATGGTCGCGATTTTTGCCCAATTTTTGGATGCAGCTAAATAGCTGCATATATATGGTCATGTGAATAAGGCCTAAGGGTTCTTACAATGTATAGCATTTATATCCCATCTATAGACACTCTGGCCCTTTAGGGATTCCTGCTGCCTTCATTCCCATGTGTTTGGTTCATTCTATTAAAGCAAGTTATTCATAGGACAGGCGATAACTTAGTGAGCGAAGGGGGTCCAATAATTGGGATCCCATTGATTTGATATATAACCCCTGGCACGTCTTGAAGTTTTGACAGCAGTGGCCGCACATGCACACCACCGCTCTTGTCACTTCAATGGGACTGCTGGAGATAGACTTTCTTTTTCCTTTGCCTAACTTACAGGAAAATCAACAGCATCGAAAATTAACATTTCCGAAAAATACATGATCTGGTATGGATTTGCCTTGTGGATTTATCCATAGCAAATCTGATCCATGTGGACCTACTTACCTTTTAAGTCTGAAAACAAAAAAGCTGCAAAAATTATATACACATACGATATAATACATAGGAAAATGACAATTTCAGAAAAACATAACTTTGGAGAGCAGGATATTCTTTTATTGGTCAGGTGTTTCCTACTCTACTGGGTGCAGACACAGTTGGAGTGTGTAGTTTTAGTTTAGCCTCTTTTTCTTTCCTTTTTTTACCCTGTCTGGCGCCAATAAGCCAAAACCACAAGCAAATTTAGAAATAAGGAATGTAAAAACTGTGTTGGTAGATGTCACTTGCCTGACATTAACATTTATAATACACATGCTTCTACAATCAAATTGGTGTTAGAATATGGGGGCAAATGTTATAGTACTGATGGAGATGTCCATTAGATAATTGCAACAATTTTTCCGACCATCATTTGTCTGTGGTTCGAAAAATTCTGTGTAAATGCCGGTCTACTACCCCGTGCTCCAATTAAAAAATCCACATCCTTGTAAAAACATTTATGCAGCTACATACATTTATAAATTAAGTAAATGTGTCCCATTGTTGTTTGAGTCAAAAAAGTAGGCAAAGGTAGGTGTAGAGGTGCACTACAGAGAATGGTCTGTAGGGGGCAACAGACAGGCATTCTGGTGCCTGAGAAAAGGGAAAACGCCCATAGGTGTGGTCAGGAAGTTGGATATAATGGTACATTCCTGCTACACCCAAGGGAGATGTTGGCTAAGAGAGCCAGAGCGGACCTGTGCAGCAGAGCTAAGCTGCTTCAGGCTGGTGGCCTAGGACAGGCCAGAGTCCGACAGGGTGACCACCCTAACCTTAACACCCAGTTGGGGTGTGTATGTGGACTTTCATGTTTTGTTGAAGAACGTTATATGGACTCTGTTTATGTTGGTTGTACTGTGAATAAAGACTGGCAGGAGCCTGGTTTAAAGGAAATCTGTGTCTCCAGAGAGTACTTCTACGTGGTCGGTGCCCATTCTGGTCTGAGAGTTGACGATCCGCAGGCAAGTGCACCCCGCTTGCTACATAGGCTTCACTAATATAACAGATGACAAGAAATCTTTTTTTTATAGCCATTATGTCCTAAAGCTGCAATATGGGATTGGGTGAAGTGAATATTGCTTATACGCATTTATTTTCTTTCTGCCTAAATAATCCAATGTCAAAGTAAGAATTATTGTATTTCATTATTGTCATGTAGTTAATGTTTTGTTAAAGCATGCCTATACTTTCAGATGACTTTTCAGAAAAAGCTGCCATGTGTATATATCAGGAATAACACTATCTGGCCATTTTATGACGTGTATCATTTATGTTTCACCAGTTTTCTCCTCTGCAGGCTGTATATCTCATTTTCAGTTTTCCCTGAACTAGTGGGTGGAGACTAGCTGTTATGATGTCTCTATACATTGCATATTAAGAAAACATCAGATTCAATTTACTAACTCCCTGCAGAACACACAGAAGAATAACATCAGCAAGGTGGACACTATACAGCAGTACTAAGCACTGTAGACGCAATTATGCTGCTAAAAGATGAGCGAGGAAGATCATCGCTCATCGTGCAGTTTAAACAGCCGCCGTTCAATAGCGAACGGCGCCTGTGTATCTCAATGGAGAGGGGCGGGGGAGCGAGAGGAGAGAAATCTCCTGCACTGCCCCGCACCCCTGCTGGCCGCCGCATGTGCGAGCCAGCTTTGCTAGCTTCCATGCAGGAGCAAGGGAGCGAGGGGATACAGGAACGAGTGTCGGGCATCATTTGCCCCGACACTCGTCCAGTGTAAATGGGCCTTAAAGAACATGTCTGGCCTCCTCTACAGACATAACAGATTTTATTAAAAACAAAGTCATTAAAATTTATTTTTTAATTAATGCATGTTGCTTGTTCCATTCTATAAATTTGCAGTATGGCTGAAAAAATATACATTTTGCAAGGCAAGAAGTGTCAATCCAAGCAAGGCCAGCCTTAGAATAAATGGCACCCTGGGCGGGATTTTTTTTTGGGTCCCCCCCCCTACATGAGAAGACCATTTATTCCACTACAAAACACCCAGCGTACCCACAGTTCCAATGAACAAAATTGTATTTTGAGTTTGGTTCATCAGAACCGGACCCCAAACCAGGACCAACCACTTACTTACCACTTCTTGCTGGATAATCGTCACTTTCAGTCACTGTTGCTGTGTCTGCTGTCTGCTTTGCCTTTGGCTGGCTATCACCTTCTCAGGGGTCTTGGTGGTGTAAAAAAGAGTAGTAGAGCTCTGGTAATGGCGCTTGGACATAGAACCCTGATCATATGACTGTGTTGGCACAAAAGGTCCTGTGTCCTTCTAGTTACAGTGAAGACGAATGAAGCAACTGCTCATTTGCGAATATTTGTTACACTTTTGGGAATGTTTAGTCATTCAAAAAAGTGAGTATTTTTGTGCTACAGTGAAGCCCACCCCCAGAGCAGGACAGAATTCCAAGGTGTGGCCACTCTTCTCTCCTTGCCTCACAATCTTTGACTGGAAACTGGAAAGAGGGCATAGTTGGTGAGTGGCTGAGTATCTGCAGTGTGCGGGTGTATGCTACTTCTCCCTAGGGGACACAAGCAGAGTTTCTGCGCTAAGGGGTGTATGGAGGCTGTCCCTGCCGAGATTCAAAAGAGAAGGGACATCAGTGGGCATTCCTGGAGGAATCTGTGCTGTGCGATCTGATTGGACTAAAAGAGGATGTAAGTGCAGTGTCCAAGGAGCAGGCCCCAGCCTAGGACACAGCGGGGGTAGAGTAGTTCAGTTGTCATAGTGACTCTGCCATCTCCCACCCGGAGGGTAACCAGGGACACGTCCAAGAAGTGCGGGCAGACTATATTAAATAGGGAAACCCATGAGTGGATTACCTTAGTAGTTCTTGTCATGCATGATGCCACCGTTCCTTCCTCCACGGGGATCTCTCCGGAGAATAAATAAGAGTCCATACATGGGGTAGAATGCTATAGGCCAAACCGGGAATGGTTTGTAAAGCCGTTTACTGATCAACTTGAGCAAATACTTCTATAACAGTCCTCTTTACATCCACCGGCAAAACAGGGAAGAAACACGGGAGAAAAAGGGTGACTTAGACAGGCCTATTTATATGTGGTTCTCTGGTCCCGGACACAAACTTTTGAGAAACTCACCAACACTCTACCAGTCCACGCTCACGGATCTTTGCAACCTTTTCACCTCACACTGCATGGTGGGAAGACTTCATTTGTACTCCACCAAAAAAGGTGAAGGAGAAGAAGGGGTTAGCGACATTAAAGAGGTATCTGCTTAGCCTCTTCTATCACTTCTAGAACTCAGACTGAGTACAGGCCAGGCTCTCTTTCTCTCTCCAAGGAAACAGCCAAAAAGCTCCTCTCCCACACCTTGTGCCGACATATATAAAACAAGGTCACATAACATACAAATAGATACTTTCCAGACATAACCTAGACACTAACCCATTCAGTGCAGTAAAGGTGCAATACACATCATATTCATACACATAGAAGACAGTGGAAAAACACAGAAACAAAAAAATACATAGACCATCCAGAAACTTCCAGAACACATGTACACATCAACTTCTGTACACTACATAAGAGACTACCTTTCCTTAATATTGTGAACTGTAAGTGGTATGGCTGCGCTGACACATGGTTAATTGCTGTCCTCTAGACTTTGCGGATTTATCCTAATTACTAAGTAAATCAGCAGTCGGAAACATCTTTCTTTTTGTCATTGTACCTGAAATAAGGGACTTGTTGCATATTCCATATTTCGGCTGGATAGGAATCAAGTTTACAAACAAAAGTTTTGTGTATGGCAACATGGCTAACTTCATGAGTTTTCCTTGGCGATTGCTCTGGGCACCGCTTCGAAGGAAGTTCTACAAGGTAAAGTATCGCCCATACCTGAACTGAAGTGGCCCGACCCTGGACATGAGTGCCTAGTATTCCTGCTGCCTGATACATGGGAGCAAGGCACGATGTATGATAACCCCTATCTGTAAATCTAGCCAATACAGACTGATTCAGCTCCTTTCACATCAGTGAGTACGGCCTGTCTCCCAGCCAGGGGTTCAGGGAACCTCCCACCTTCCTAAGAGTCCAACCACCATTCAGAGGGACAGGTTGAAGAGCCACACACAGCAGCACACAGAAGCTGCTATTGTAGCGGGCCAGACCGCGTAGGGTGCAATGGTGAGGGCAGCAAAAACTATGGTAGTCACAGTGACAACGCTGCTCCCCTCACGTCCTGGCGCAGCATTACACAGTGGCAAACTGATGTTATACCTTGCCAGTTCTTCCCTAAGGTGCTACCTTTGGAGTCGGGTAGGGTAATATGGTAATTCCCCAGTGGGGTTCTAACCCCCAGTCCGTATACGGGTAGGGACCCGTTTCAGACAAAAATAATAATTAACAAAATGGGAGAAATTATCAAAAAAAGGGTGGCCTGTTCCCCTGGAGTGAAGTGCGGTACCTCAGTGCAGATGTTACGTTGGTGGGAAAGGACTGCAGGAGTCCGGCTTAACGGTGCAAACAGGAGTTCATTGCAGGGAAAGTTCTTTCATAAAGACATTGCATCACATTTTCACTTTTTTACTTGAGGTAGATATCTCAGTTACGCACAGTGATTGTTTCCTTATGCTTGACTTCAGGACAGTTTTGGGTGACTACAGGAATATTCCCCTGTAATTATAACTCTGTTTATTTGCTTTCCTCTATCACTTAGTTTGGGTAGAACTCTTTTTACTTCTCTTTGCCTTTTCTTTTGACTCTAATGACTGACTTGTCTTTCACTATTCTCCTCTTTGCCTGCAATGTCTATCCTGCTGTCTTTCTGTTCTGTAAATACAATTTTTGTTCCTTTTACTCACACTTTTTCTCCTTCTCACCGCACTGGCTGTCTAATGATATTCCTACTAGACTCTCCTCGACTCCCTCCTGTCTTCTCTTCTCTCCCCTTTGCTCCACCCCTCCACTCCTTTTATACTGTCACTCTAGACCAACCCGAGCGAAGGACTAATTTCCCTATCACAGGCCCTCTTTCTTCCTGCTGCCCTCCTAGTCACTCCCCAGGCTGTTGCTAGGTGACCAGAAGCTCTATGGGGATGGGAGAACCTGCAAGAGTACAAAGCACTGTGATGAATGGAAACAGTCATGTAACTTAACTTTTGACACACATAATTACAAATGTGATCTTAACCATGATGGAACCACGGAAGTACTGTAGTACCCAACTCCGGGGTACTATACTATGAGAGTAGGTAAATCAGACCTTGTCAATCCATGTCCCTGACAGCCTGCTCTCCATAGCTATTGGTGTGCTAAAACCCCATTATAATAGGGGTGTGAGCACCCGATGCAGTTGCACAGGCCGCAAACAGTAAGGCCGGCCCTAAAACCAAGCATAGTTTTTATAAATGTGCCTCACTGTTATTTGCATGGGTTAATATTGTTTTACAGGAATGTATCTTTCCTGTTACTGATCAGAGACAAATAAAATGTCTTCTCCGTAAAGGTAGCCAATAAGTGCTACATAATAGTGACAATCTGACCTTTTCGGAATATCAAGAACAGACAATGATAAAATGCTGCATTGTAAAGAGATTATGCAGATAAAAAAACATTTTATGACCTAATGACTTGACGGGGAAGTCCTGTTCTATGATTTTGCTGATTTGGTAGCAATATGCTGCTTACTCCTTCACATCCCTATAGCATAGACTCATCTCGTTCATATAGCAGATCCTGCATGGCAGTGTGGAGACCTCAGGCTCAGAATCTGCTATATTCTTACTTGTCGCAGTAAATAGCCAAAATGCCCCAAACACACAGAGGTTCTTCACCGCAAGTGTAGACGGATCTCTGCTGATTGTCAGCCCCGATCCTTCATTACTCAGTTGATAAGACTACGTGTCGTCTGGCAATCGACGGAGATCCACCCACATTTGCGGCAGAAAACAGTTCAACAATTTAAATATAATGATGCACAATAATTAATTGTTCATCTAATCGCCCTACCAGTAATCAAAGAAATTTGCAGCACAGATCAATACATTTGTAATTTTGACTGTTTTAAAGGAGGATGAGCAGATAAAGCCACTCATAGGTACATTGGGTTAACTTTCACAGCGGGAGGAAGAACAGTCTAGTTTCCATATGGAAAAATAGTTTTAGGCCTCATTCATATATGCATTTTTACGCAGCTATTTAGCAGTGATAAAACGTCGGCAAAAAAAATCGCGACCATGCGAAGCATTGGATTCCAATATTTTTATTCCCATGGGTGATTTTTCAGGCGGTTGAAAAAATCACATTGTCAAAACCGTCAGTTTTCGGTCGCCGATTTTTCAGGCTGTGTCAAAAGGTAGGTCTCGAAAAATGCTGGAAGCTCCCATAGATTACTATGAGAGCTAAAAAAAATAGGGGGGGGGGGGGGAAGTTTACCTGTGTCCGGCACTCAGAAAAGTGCCACTATTTAAGCATTAGAAGTCATGGATTTCTGCAGTATTTTTCCAACGATACTACTGTATGAATGGATGAGAAAACCCGTATTAATCTTGGGTTTCGAGAAAGGGGCTGTCTGAGTTATTTGTTTAAGTCCATCTGCCCATTTCCAAAACCAATAAAAGATCCAATACATGCCTCTCCTGGTTCCCCGAATATCCAGTGCCCCTCCTATGTTCTGGATGCCGAGTCTGTGTTTACAGGCTACAGTCAGCCTGTTGACGGGACATGAGAGGCTCCTGCAGCCAATCACAGACCTCAGTTCTTCGCCACTGAGCGGCTGCAGCAGTATGAGGGGTTGAAGGGAGTGCTCCTCGCTCCCGACACACAGACAAAGTGGCCGAACTAGGTCGGAATTGGGCCAGCAAACCAGCAGAGGAGAGTGACACTATACACAGGAGCTCCGCCCCCAGTGGTGATGCGAGCTGTGACACAACTAGCACATCAACTGTATGAGATAAAATCCCTGGCCAGGGTGAGGGTAAAATGGACTCACGGGACTGTGCTAGCATAAAAGGTCAATATGGCGGCAGTGAGTTTGAGCAAGGCCAAGGACCCTGCAGCATGTTGGAGGAGAGAGAGTCTTCCTTCCCACCATTTCCTGACACCAAGGCGTCGGTGTTGGATAGATCTGTGTAGCAGACGCTGAACAGACAAAGATAAAAGTAACGGGCTGCCAGAGCCAGAGGTGTAACTTGAAGCTCCTGGCCCCAATGCAAAACCTGTAACAGGGCCCCCAACTATAATGCTTTATTCGTAGTACTGGGCTCCCTATATGGATAAGAGAGGCCGTATGGCAACCACACCCCCTATAGTTACGCCTCTGTTGTGAGCAAAAGAAGACTGCCAGAAGTGTTCCAGAAAAATTGTAAATGCACACTGTCACTCGAGTTTTGTAATGTCCAAAATCCCTGGCAAGGGTGGGGGTTTTGAACCTTATGGGACTACCAAAAAGGGTTGACACTAGCCAGCGGAGTTAATTGTGGCACTATAGTTAATGTACAAGGCATCTGATAGGATGATGTAATGTTATATATTTACATATTGGCATAGTGAGGTACCTGGTATATAGTTAGAGTGCAAACTGATAGTGAGTGACGTTCTGGTTGTTCAGGCCCCCGCTGGGTTTCGAACGATAATCGTCCCGTGTAAAAGCATGCAAAAACTGAATGACTGGACGAGAATAATTCAGTTGTTCAGTTTTAGGCAGCTTAAAATCCTGAATGACTATCGTTCAGTGTAAACAGCAGCCGTTCAGTACTGAGCGTCTGCTGCTTACAGTTAATGGAGAGGGGCAGGGGAGAGTGAGGAGAGAACTCTCCACCAGCCACCCCACCTCCATGCTTGCCACACTGTGAGCGATCCAGTGATATTCTCTCCTGTGTAATGCAGCCACCGAGGCACAAGGCACACCAATGAGGAGATGGCGAGGTAGCTGCTTAGGGTTCTCAGGGTGGTACTACCAATTCCTCCCCTGAGGGACACGTGTGACCCTTGGTCAAGGCCCTGACAGGCCTCTCCAGGCAACGCTGGTGCAGCAGTTACCTGAATAAGTTGTGTTGTGGACTTACTCCGCGGGATATCTGATGAGAAATAAGAAAGTTAACTTAATAACACTTGGTTGCTGGGAACGGTCAACAACCAGAACTTTACCTGCAATAAATATCTTGACAAGGTCTAACAAGTTGTAGACAAATTCACACACCAGTGCAGGAAACAATTGAAAAGATCAGGAAGAAAACACAGGATGACACCGGGCCTACAGTCTAGTTATCTGTAGGACTCTGATTCTGGACACACACACTCCGGAGGAGGACAAGAACACTCCACTAAACACTCACTTCTGTAGGATTCTGGACACTGCACGGCGGACTACTTGTTTCTCCTTCTTCCATACTCTCGCTCTCTCTTAGGGTAAGGGTCCTGGGAATAGACCTCCAGGATACCTCTCTTCTGCTTCCATTCTTCACCACATGAGGGTTAAAGGTACCCCCATGTAGCCGGCACTCACTTCTTTTCTCTCTGATTTAGTCAAGCAGGGTCTCTTTATTTGCACCTTGCATTCACATATATCGATCATACTCACGTGACATCACAAATTGTTACATTTCCAAACATAACCCAGACATTTACAGACATTAACCTCTTACATGCTGCAGCTGTGTAATACACATAACTAGTGACAAGACAATTTGCACAGAGCATGCACAGTGAAGACATGACATTTTAAGATAATTATGGAAGGGCCAGATATAGGTATTTCGGGCCAATACATTTAACAGCATGGGAGCGAGGATACAGTCCTGTGTAGCGTTTGCCCGACACTCGTCCCATGTAAAAGGGCCTTTAGTCAGATGTTACTAGGGATGAAGTCTCAGATAGCAATATACCCAACAAGGCTTCCGTGCACTACCAAGGGTGTTCCGATGTAAGTGTGGGCTGAATGATTATACCGAAGTCATGAGAAACGCATACTTTTGCAAAGGCTTCAATGCATGTACTGTCTGCTAAAATACGATCATGTGTAAAACCCCTGCATGCAGTACATATGCTGTGTGCTAAGTGTGAGTAGCTAACAGGCTTCCACATAACAGAAGGAAGCTGAATGTGGAATCCCAGCAGCTGCCAGTAGTTGTGAAAGTATGTTAAGAGCCCTGAATGCATATGGATTAGATCATACTTTACTAGAGAGTTGCCAAATTCTAGCCAGTTCGGGCATATTTGGAAAGTTCTGAGTGTACAAGTACCTCGCTGCTGCCACTTCGGAGAAACCACAAGACTGTGTTATGTTGAGTATTGGAAATGAAAAATCATTAAGAAAACAAATCAAATCCATACAAAAATCACTAATAAGCGTCCATACTTACTGATGCAAAGGTATAAGGGCAGTTACAAACATGCAGAAGACAAGATGCCGCACGGGTAACACAGGTCCAAAATACTGATGAACACCCACTCCCACACCTACTACACTTTGGGGAAGTAACTGCTAAGTATTATACTTGCACACAGATAAGGCTTGTATAGGGTGCTAGCACCACAGGTACGTGTAGTGCACCATGCAAGCCCACTGTCTATTAGTTCTGCCCATTAGTTCTCTCTCCCAGAGAGAGAGAGAGAGAGAAAGAGAGAGACGGACGAACCTAGGAAAAAAAAAAGCTCGGCACCCGGCGTCCCACATACAACAATGCTCGAGTCTCCCATTGTAGTCAATGGGGTTCGTTACTCGAGTAGAGCTCTCGAATTTTACGAAAAGTCTGACTCGAATAACGCGGACCTGGGCATTTGGGTGCTCGCTCATCTCTACTACCTACTAATTATTTTGAGGGGCACTGGCATACTGCTAGGAGTCACAACTTGATTATTCTAATTCTAAGTGCAAAAGTAAGTGACCCCTATGTTATGTAACTTCCCGGGATCGTGCAAACGTGAGATTTGGCATGGCCATTTTTTAATTCCTAAATAGGAAAAGTATATGGGTCACAACTCGATTATTCAATTCTAAGTGCAAAAGTAATTGACCCCTACATTATGTAACTTCCTGGTATCGTGCAAACATGAAATTCACTACAACTATTCTTTACGTCTCAAATAGGAAAAGTAAAGCACAACTTCAATATTCAATTCTAAGCATGAAAAAATCTGCGATACATAAGATAGCTCTTTTCTCAGAAACCATAAAGCCTAAGGAAATGATCTCTCTTATGATCTGTTTATACCCAGGAGTGCGTCGGTAACAAGAGGGCATCCGCAACGTCTAGAAGAAAGCAGGTTTCATCACCAACACAGAAGAGAGTTCTTTGCTGTAAGAGCAGTGAGACTATGGAACTCTCTGCCTGAGGATGTGGTGATGGCAAAATCCATAGAGGAGTTGGAGAGGGGCTTGATGTCTTTCTAGAGTGGAAGGATATTCCAGGATATAGACATTAGGTGACCAGCGGGTTTGTAGTTCCGGGTCTAACAGTCAGGTAGGAACTATCAAAGGTTGATCCAGGGATTCTCTTAGGAGAATCTAACGCTCCTCTATGTGTATACATATTTTATTCCCTGGTTCCTCTGAAGTAGCCATGACTTCATTCAATTTTCTGTACAAACAGGTGAACACCTCTATCAAATTAACTCGGGCGAAGCCTGGTATATCAGCTTGTAATTATATACAGGAGATACCCAGGTTATACCAGCATGCTCTATATCATTATATAGTTGGGGATTCCACTTGTCTGCTCCATTTGGGGAGCAGGAAAGAGGAATCCCCATGGCCAAATGGGTCTGTCTTTTGACAGAACTGAACAGTGTTGGACGGACCCTAATGACTCTAATGGGGTCTATCTGCTTTCTGTCCACCTACCCAGCTTTTGGCGCAGCATTCAGCACTTTTTCTTCCAGTATATTGCGCCGTATCTGTGACAGAACCTCTAGCCTTACACCAGCATGGGCGATATCCGTGTATACAGGGGATATGGACCATGCATATGGTGATATAGCCATGCTGATATAACCTGAGTATCTCCAGTATATGATTGCCCACTTTACACACAATTAAAAAATGTATCAAAAACCTACATGCGGTTTAAAAAAAAAAACACACGTGGTGTTTATAGTGCCTGCAGTTTCTTAAAAATGTTTGTGGTTTTTGAATACTGCATGCAGTTTTTTAATGTGTTTTTTAAAATCTGTGATTCAAAAATGAAACAAAAAATGAACACAGCCCAATACCAGGCTCACTCGTCTGTAAGCGCAAAACGTGTGGGTCATGCAGTGTTTTACCGCTGTGGAGTCACCGTTGACCTGCCTTATCGCTGTGTATTTCAGCAAAATTGTACAGCACATGACAGCGCATCTCACGCATGCTGCCATGCCTAGTCTACCTGTTTTTTTTGTTTATGTTTTCTGCGCCATTGCTACGCCGCCTATATACGTAATCTAATTACATATGGGCGGCATTGATTATGCTTCAATAGACAGCAATGGGCTCTCTCACGAGTAATACACCTCAAGATAGAACAGGCTGCGTTCTTTTTTGCGCTTGCCTATTACGCAATTCCTACTCGCAAATGTGAGCAGAACTGCGTATGGCAATGTATTTAATTGCCAGTGAATTACCGCTGAACATTTACTCCCGGGCCCCTGAGCCTTTAGCTACGCCCCTGTATGGGGGGGTATTTGTTAACTTGGTTTCGGTGGGCTTGTTAGATGATAATATGCGAATGGGGAGCTCTTGACATTTCCTATCTGGAAGACAGAGGATTGGGTGTGCTGGATTTCAACGTGCTCAGTCTTTGGTTTCTGCAAGACCCTTTGGTCCCCTCTGTCCATTGAGAGAACATGTTTATGGTGGAGCCGGGAGGAATAGTGTTTGGCCAACAGCCATCTCGTATATGGGTGGTTTAGGAGAATATTTTCCCGTTGCGGTTGCAAGGGCAGTAGATCAGGCTGGATGGTAACTGTATTTAGCGTTTTCTGTTAAAGGCCTTATGTTATATAGAACGATTCTTGTCTATTATGTTTTGTCAAGGTTTTTAATGATACAGCAGTAAGCGATAAAATATTATTATGTAATTATCTTAAGCATTAGTAAAGAATTAAACTTCTGCATAATGTATATCCTGCTCCCATCTAATAATATCTTTCTTCCTACCTCCAGATTATTCACAGCCATTTTATGAAACCTGGACAGATGCCTAGTTTCCTGTAGGTGTAACTCGCTGCCTTGCATACATTATAGCCGTAATTATAAAGCACAGGCCTTATTAACCAGAGTACATCCAATTACCTATGCGCAACTGAACACCTTCCAGTACACAGATAGGAACATGTCTTTAGGTTTCTCTTTTCTGCTATTTTATCATTGGACTCTTGTCTGTTTTTGGAATAACAAGCATAAGTTTAAAAATACTGATTCAGGAAGGATATTGTTTGCCCTTCAAACGAGCACTGTTTTTGCAAAGCTCGCATCTAAGGTCCGTGCTGTGAGAAAAGATAGGATCTGACTAGAGATGAGCGTACTTACTCGTTTAGGGCGTTTTTGCACTCGAGCACCGCTTTTTCTGAGTAACTGACTACTCGGGCGAAAAGATTCGGGGGGCGCCGGGGGTGAGCGGGGGGTTGCAGAGGGGAGTGAGGGGGGGAGAGAGAGCTCCCCCCTGTTCCCCACTGCTACCCCCCGCTCTACCACGCCGCCCCCCTCCCCCCGGCGTCCCCCGAATCTTTTCGTCCGAGTAGTCAGTTACTCGGAAAAAGCGGTGCTCGAATGCAAAAACGCCATAAACGAGTAAGTTTGCTCATCTCTAGATCTGACCCATCTTTGCTGTGCGCAGTGCAGGAGCTTCCATTGACTCCTATGGGAGCAGGAGTCTATGGAAACTCCTGCGCAGGAAAATGAGATGACAAATCTCAGTTGGAGGATTTCTGCCAACGGAAGGGGTTCCCCGTTACTTATAAGCTAGACATTTAAAACATCCTGCTCAGAAGCACATTTTATGACCTGCTGTAAGCAGCTGGGAATTCCTCCAGCCCTGCTGCTGGTCAATTCCTCAGCGGCAGGAGGCAGTAGGGGACTAGCTCCACCTCTCTTGCTAAGGGATTTCCCTATAGCGGGAAGAGAAAGAGGAGCGGGGTTACAGGGCTTCCCCGAGAGAGTGGGAGGAGAGGGCATGGGTAAAAAGATCTATCCTCTAGCCCTGCCCCTCTAGCCCTGCTCCCTCTCTCTTTGCTATGGGAAATCCCTGTGAGAAGCTCTATAGCCCCGCCTGCTCTCTCTAGCCCCACCCACTCTATCTACACTATTTGGACATCCCTTGGGGATACCCAGAGCAGGGAGAGAGAGAGTGCAGTTATGGGTTAATCCTCCATAGCAGGGAGAGACAGAGTGGGGCTATGGGTTAGTCACTCATAGCCCTGCTCTCTCTCTCTCTCTGTCTACCTGCTATGGTGAAATCCAGAAGCCGTGCCAGGCTTCTTCTTTTTCTCCTCCAGTGAGCAGCTGTCCATTTACTTGATTTTTAGCGCAGTATAGGCGCAATTTTTTTTCCACTCACTTATACTGCACTAAAACCAAACTCCTGTGAACAAGGCCTTTTGGAGAGTGCCTAACAGGTGTGAGGAGACTTATAAGGCCATAAGTCTTAAACAAGTCTTGTAGCAATGACTGGGAATTGTTAGCAAAAACTAGAATAACCATGCACAGACAGCTGTTCCGGAGTGGTTGCCGCTCATCAATGTTTAGTATCCCTGGTTTAAAAACACTGGCTTGATGCAGAACAGTTCCAAAAACAAGTTTTTGGCAACAGAAGAGGGTAAAATGTATCTTTATTCAATAATAAAGCAGCACTAAATGCGTTTCGAGGCAGGGAGACGCTTCTTCAGTAGAGCTGGGTATAGACTACAAAGGATAAAATAACAGCGATACATATTGGTGACAAAAAATGTGTCGAGAGAGGGGAGTTCAGTAAAAAAGAAAAAAGAAATAAACATAAAATACAAAATTAAATACAATCATTAATTACATGGAGATATATGAGGATGTAAGTGATAAAATAACAGAATAAAAAAGTCCCAAACACCAAAAAAAACTAACAATAATTAAAAAGTTATGAACAATTGTTCAGCAATGGAAAACACTTTGGGAGAGTGAAGAGCGGTGATAAGCTGCCATGTAATAATGGATACAACTATGTGCAATGATTCAACAAAAGGAAATGATGCAATTATGAACCGAGTAAGTGGAAGATGGAGAAATGGCTGACGATCACAAGAGGTTAAGAAACAAAGAGAAAAGTAACAAGAAAATGAAAACTATGAAGGAGGAGTGGTGTATGAACCCACCAGCTTACCATATATGGGCAGAGAATCAGCACGTACAGAATAGAATTAATGACAGTATGAACCAGGAACTATATGAAGATGTTCGGAAAAAAAGAGGGGGTGAGGGCTGGTTGAAGGGCAGTGGACTTACCAATTAGGGTGGAGGGATTCACATGGACATATCTGCGCATGAAAAATTTACATGCGCAAAATGCAGAAAATAGAACCCATTGATTTCAATGGGTTCGTTTACATGCGCATATTTGGCTGTGCAACTCCGTCGCACAAAACAATGTGCAGAATGCTCTGTTTTCCTGTGCATTTTTGTTAGGTTGTGCTGGCTGAGATCTGTTGTTCTACTGGGTTCCAGGAGCACACCTTCACAGGTTGGGGTTAATTGAGCCGGCTGGGTGTGGTATTCTCCAGCAGCCAATCCCCTTTAGTCTGCAGCACATAAAAACCTGCATCTCTCAGTAGTTGATGCTGGTCTTTGTACTGTTTTGATGTATCTGTTTTGTGCCCGCTCAGAGCTGTGGTTTCCATGCAGGTCTGTTGTGTCTCTCTGCTTCCCAAAGACGGTTTGGGCACCTGTAGTTCTTGTCTGTATTATATGCAGACCCCCTTTTCCCTTCCCCTGACAGGTGCGGCCTCCAAATGTCATGTCTCGTCTGTGTGTCAGTTAGTGGATCCCTGACACAGTTCCCTATGTCAGCACAGTGGCTGACTGTCTATCCCCCTGGTATGAAGACACTATTAGACTTGCTATGAGTTTCATCTGTGTGCATGTGAGCTCTGGGTGGAGTCTGTGTTGTATGTACTACCTGTTGTAGTCTGCTGTAGAGTCAGTGCCTGGTTGTCTGTCCTGTACAGCTTGCTGTGTGATCAGTGTTCCATTGTCTGTCCTGTACAGCTTGCTGTGTGATCAGTGTTCCATTGTCTGTCCTGTACAGCTTGCTGTGTGATCAGTGTTCCATTGTCTGTCCTGTACAGCTTGCTGTGTGATCAGTGTTCCATTGTCTGTCCTGTACAGCTTGCTGTGTGATCAGTGTTCCGTTGTCTGTCCTATACAGCTTGCTGTGTGATCGGTGTTCCGTTGTCTGTCCTGTGCAGCTTGCTGTGTGACTTGTGTTCTGTTTGTCTGTGCTATTGCAGCTTGCGGTGTGAACTGTGCCCAGTGTTGCTGGACTCCTGGTTAGTGTAGGGACTAGTGGTATAGCCAGGAGCCGTGAAGTGGCCCACTAGCTTCCACGTTTTGATCAAAATGTCAACTAATACCTGGTATTTATATATATATAGTTTATCACCTGTTACTAGGGGTTGCATTTTGCCTGCAGTATGCTGTGTTTTCTGGCTCCTTGTGTCCTGTTGTTCTGTCCCTGTCATGTGGCATGTGTATGTGTCCTGTTCTGGTGGCGTTGTTCTTAGGAGCAGCTAGGGCCCAGTTCCGAAGACTGCTGGGCCGCCCTTTATCAGGGCGATGTCCCCGCATAGCTTGGGCCGTGTCATCCTTCCTGTAGCACAGGGAAAGTTGTTTAAAACCCATGCATATCCGTTTTTTGGTCACAATCGTGTGGACCCCGTGCTTAGTTGCCCACATGATCGTAACAATTTGTACAGGGAAAGAACACATCTTGAACTCCTTTCACTGATTGACTGTTTCAATGGTTGAGAGCATTATTGCATGTTTATTTGTGCAAGCAATTGCGCATGACCTGCGCGTGCAAAAAGTACAATTAAAATGCTGTTGCGCATACAAATACGCAAAGTCTGATGCACAGAAACACATTGCAAGTGTGTGCAAATATGCATATGCTCCTGTAAATTTCGGTCTTGCATGTGTCTAGCCATACAAAAATGGTCTGGTGCATGGAAGAGAAATTGTATCGCACACATGTGCGTTTAGAAACTGAAGACATCAAGAATAAATACAGAAGTAGATATCTTCCAAATGAAGATCACTGCAGTCAGCCTGCAAGACAGCAGCTGATTCCAGGTGACAGTACATTGCAGTCCTTTGCACCGAATATGTAAATCCAGTATCAGCTATCTGGGGTTCTTTCCAAGTATGGAATTGTTTATATATACTGGTATGTCAAATGGCCTCTATAACAATGTTCCTCTGTGTATGTAAGGAAATGAGATTTTAAGCTCCAATGCTATAATGATGGAAGTGAATCACTTCATAAAGCTCTATATAACAAAAAATGAATATAATGGATAAATGGTGGAGTAATTTATAGGACTTGTATATAACTAGAGATGAGCGAGTATACTCGCTAAAGGCACTTGCTCGAGCGAGCATTGCCCTTAGCGAGTTCCTGCCCACTCTGAAGGTTCGGGTGCCGGCGGCGGGCAGGGAGCTGCGGGGGAGAGCGGGGAGGAACGGAGGGGAGATCTTTCTCTCCCTCTCTCCCCCCCGCTCCCTCCTGCTGACAGCCGCTACTCACCGTTCCCTCGAAGGCACCTGAACCTTCCGTCTCGAGCGGGCAGGTACTCGCTAAAGGCAATGCTCGCTCGAGCAATTGCCTTTAGCGAGTATACTCGCTCATCTCTATATATAACACAATTCACATTCATTAAAAAAATTATGGAAGATCAATTTCTTGCAAGACATAAACCAATCCTTGATGCCAGCATATCTGCAGACTGGTAGATGACTATGACTGTATCCACAGGAGGGCGATAACACTCTAATAAACACAAAAAGTTTCTATTACCTATGAAAAGTACAAAGAAGCCCCACTGCATTGTCCATCATTTAGAAAATTTAAAGGAGTTTTCCAGGCAAAATACTATTGATGAACTATCCTCAGGGTAGGTCATCCATAGTTGATTGGTCAGGTTCCGCCGCTTGGGACCCTGGACGATCAGCTGAATGCTACCTGTTGTCAGGGCCACTACACACAGGAGTTGGAGTGGAAGCTGTTGCTCTGACCCTTGGGTAGTGGCCAGCACTTGTAACTACAGGTGCAGCTTCCATTAAAATCAATGGGTGTTGCACCTGCAGTTACATGCGCCAGCCACTACACCGGGTTTAGAGCATCAGTTTCCGCTCTGACTCATGTGTATTGCACTGTTGACACTGGGTGCCCACTCATCTGATTGGCCGGGATCCTGAGCAGCAGACCCTGGCCTGATCAACTAGGAGTATAAGTCATCAATAACCTTTTATCTGAAAAAACCCATTACAACTTGAGAAATCATCAAATGATGTCTGCAGCCATCATCTCAACAGCTCTGCACCCAAATCTCGAGCACCAATCAGCAACTGAGTTACAATCAACCTTTAACTGAGCTATTCTTTTGATATGTTGTAAATGTCTATTTGGTGAACTCGGACCACCACCAATAGCTGGAATAAAGGGCGTGCAGTGATCTTCCAAGTGCCATGTGCCTTTCAATCCTAGTGACAATACTTGGCTTCAGTCTGGAGATGTCAGGTCAGTCCACTGCTTGTAATAGTATCTCTGGGTGAAGCCAACTGCAGAAGGGGCACCGAGTTTAGAATTTTAGCATTGTAGCATTATTGAAAGGACCACTATGGGGATAGGTAGAGTAGATGGGATGCACAGTAATTGGCACATTGCATTGTGGCAGGATTGTGCATCAGCTACCATTCCTGTGAACTACCACAGCAATCTAATCAAGGAGATACAGACATTATCTGTGTTTATTCTCTTGTTTTCTACTGGGTAAACTAGTGCCAATCTCGATTAACAATGCTCGTTAACATCGGTAGATGACAAGTATAAAGCAACCTTATGCGCCTTTTACACTGAACGAGAATTATTTGCACAAGTGAATGAGATAGTGATGTCATCACCCGCTAATTCGCATTCAACGAGAATCGTTCAGTCCTTGTTTAGTGTTTCACATTTCCTATGTGGGTCAGAAATGCTGTCTTTTCTCCTTAGGGAGAGTACCTAGATGGTGAGTGAGGAGACTCAAAAGGCTATTCATGCTCCTCTGGGTAATATGCAAATAAAGGAGATGGCATAATGCCTCCCCAGTGCCACCTACTAGAAGGCAGCATTCCTTCAAGCCAAAGTTAGACTCTTTATACAAGCCTTGTAAGCCTTCCCAGTCCTTGTTACAAGGCTTGTATAAAGAGTCTAACTTTGGCTTGAAGGAATGCTGCCTTCCAATAGGTGGCACTGTGGAGGTATCATTCCATCTTCCTTATTTGCACATTCCCTACATGAAAAATCGAATGAGAAGAGTTTAAAGTGAACGATAAGAGAACAATCCAACAATGACTTTTAGAAATGAGCGATTCTCGTCCGTCATTGGCTCACATTTATCGTTGATTTTCGCTCAATTGAACTATTTTTTTGAACAACTGTTCCATTTAAAAACACCTTTAAGCATGTTCTGCTATCACATGAAACAAAGGGGATTTTATGACATTACGCGTTTACTGAGTTTGGTTCAAAAGTTTCTGTCTCTTTGAAAAGCAGAACACAATGCAAAAATTCCAACCTTTGTCTATCCCCATGACCTGATGGCAAACATGGAGCAATGCAGGGATAAGGAAAGCTAGATAATATAGAATGTTATCTCTCCCACCTGTCTGTCCTGTTTCATCCCTGACAAACATTTGTCCAGTGGTGTAAACATGTGTACAAGTAGAAATCACTAAGTATTATTGTACTGATAATAGCCAGACGGAGTCAGCCCAGCCTGACGAAGAACAGAATGAATCCTCTCCGCTTGAGATCTAATGATTCACTGGGCCACAGAATACAGCAAAGTGTATTAGACATCTGGAGTAGGACGTTGTGATCTTAGATAAGTAATGCACCAGAAACACGCTATTGATATAAACTAGACCATTAAAATATCCTTTGCTCCGTAGACTATATACACAATCAGAGGATGACAGTCTGAGATCCCGGCTGCGGACAGACGTAAGAAATCAAACTCTTCCAGAGATTATCCAGAGATTATTAACTAAAAGGGCTAGAACGTCCATACTAAAACATGGCCCTACTCCTATTTCCTGTGTACATTGGTGTTTGTAATTTATCTGCCACGGCGCTACTAGAAGAAACAAATTGGCTTCTAATAAATGTGCGAATGTAGACTAAGGATTAGATAATGAACCCTACGAATAGGCGGTAGGTCTTTCCTTGGCTAAAGAACAAATGCTGAGGGGTCACACGGGACGGAATTCTCGCTGAATGGCCGCACCGAAAAACCGTGAGAATTCTGCTGGAAAAGCACAGCTTCAAAAACCGCGGCCTTTAGATGCGGGCTTAGTAGCGGTTTCACTGTTGGCATTACGCTGTGGCTTTCTCTCCCCATGGAGAGGAGAGAGGCCGCTGCGGAAATGAAAAAAGAATTGACATGCTGCGTCTTTGTTTTCCCCGCCGCATGTCCGTATCCACGGGGCTTGGTCGCAACGGATTGGCTACAGCGTGTGGACGCGATTTTTGCAAAATCTCGTCAACTTTCCTGGCTAATCCCAGAATTAGGAGCCACGGGTGGAATTGCCGTGCGGACATTTCGCACAGAATTCCTCTGCAATTCTGCTCCGTGTGAACCCAGCCTAAGGGTTCCTTCTATTTTGCGCAACTAAAGGGCCCCATAGAAGTATATGGGGGGTGCGCAAAAGCACACAGAATACGCATGGGATGTGTAACATACAGCGCAGAACAGCGGGGAAAAGAGCACATCTGGACCTCACTAGGCTAAATAGTCTATTAAATCACAGACAGGGGGCAAATATGCCCTACGTGCGCCAAAACGTACAGCTAAATGCGCTGATATGTGTGCTAAAGTGCCTTGGTCATGGCACAAATGCGTTGTGCTTAGGCGTGCACAAAAACACGTATGTTCGTCTGAAGGAGCCCTAAAAAGTAAAATTGTTCCTGAATTTGGGTTCCCTTACACCAAACAATATATCGTTTGAATGAGGGAATGACGTCAGCCGGCAGCCTGTTTATACAGGCAGATGCATTGTTGGTTCATTCAAATGAGAACTTTTTCAGTCATTCACATTCACTGTATAAGTGAATGAAAACGACCAAATGATCAGTATGTAAACCAAATGATAAGTGAACGAGCCACCATGATTTTTATGCCTGCACAAAATGACCAATGAATGAAAAGTGAATGATTTAATATTTGTCGTTGGGTTGTTGGCTGCACTGAGACAGAACAATTATCATTCACTTTTGCTCATTTTCGTGAAAAAGGGCCTGAATAGCTGATTTCCAACAAAAATGGGAGCCCCATAATTGTTTAGGGAATGTGCCTTGTTTGTTTACCCCAGATAACCAGTGTCTACATTTTCTGGAGAATCAGTCTACTCAATGTCATTATTCACTGAGCTTTAACCACCCTTCTCTTCAACATTGGAAATACTATATTGCCTGTTTATCCAAAACAGCCCATTTCAAAAATGTGGATTCTCAGAAATGAGGAGAAAATTTTACAAGTTGAACCTACACTTAAAATTCACAATGACAATTCCTTTGTGAAATTTAGCCAGCCAATCACCTGACCACCATAAATCCAACTTATTAAAACAGTGTCAATCAGCTGTAATCGTCGGTTCTACATATGATCGGTAGCTCTACTCTCTTGGTAGTAGAGAAGGTTCCAGACTATTGGACCCCCTCTGTGATATCTGTATGTCCTAAAAGGGCAAGTGGAAATGAGTTGTCTTAAGGCCCATTTACACGCAACAATTCTCGCTCAAAAGCCATTGTTTGAGCAATAACCGTTGCGTCTTTATGCACGGACATCGTGCAGTTATAGTTATCACAGTTGGCAGCGCTGATAAAAATTTTTCATGTCGTGTCCCGCTGGTATTTCACAGCGGGACTCGAGCTGTAATCGCGGAAAACAATACAGCTGTTTGCTTATACAGAACAGCTGTATTATTTGATGAGTGATAGCGGCAGTGTCCCGCTCCGCCTGCATAGCTCTTAAGTAGCTACTTGGCTGCTATAGACTATGCAAAGATAATCACTCAAAACTGTCACTCAAACTATTATTTGAGCGACTTTTTGGAGATCATCTGTCAGTGTAAATGGGGTCTAAAGGTGCTTTTAGATGGAACTATTATTGTTCAAACGAGTGAAAGTGAGCAATAACACTAGGCAACAAAAAAACCGTGATTTTTGTGTCTAAGAAAAGTTTATTTGTTCCTGTTTATTGTAAAATATAATGGAAAAAAACTTTCCTTTCAAAAAAAAAAGTTTGCTTTTGTGGTCAGGACATAAAAATATGTGATTTTAATATTCAAATGTTTCAAGGACATACACAGTGAGAAAAGAAATTACTTACAATCATTAGCCAAAGTTATTATACAATGCAGAGTATGTCCATACAGTTCACAATTAATGAAAAAGTCTGGTTCTGTTCGATTGCCAATTGTGTGCTTGGTCGCTTTGACATACCAGCCCCCAGATGTAGTCGCCCATCATATTCTCCTTGTATTGTCCTTTCTAGCAACGCTCAAACTGCTGCATATCTTGGTGGAACCTTTCTCCTTGTTCCTCGGAGTATGCTCCCATGTTCTGCTTGAATTTATGTTTCGTTTGAACGGCCAATGATGCATCTGCATGTCCAAAAAGGCTGCATGCGAGCGAACGAGTTAGCGGTGACGTCACTCGCTCGTTCAAAAGAGAATCGGCTCATCTAAAAGGACCCTTAGTGAGACATCCCTTTTAAGAATGATCGTCACATACATGCTACAGCTAATGTGAGGTAACCATGTTACTGCGAAATCTTGGCAGCAGCTGGATTTGCCATTGTCTTAAGTGGCAGGGCCAAGTGCAGCCAGGCAATTAGCGGTAACCTGCATTTGGATACTGTGGACTGGCCACACCATGTACCGGCACTAGAGATGAGCGAGCATACTCGCTAAGGACAATTGCTTGAGCAAGCATTGTCCTTAGCGAGTACCTGCCCGCTCGGAAGAAAAGGTTCGGGTGCCGGCGCGGGTGAGCGGTGAGTTGCTGGAGTGAGCAGTGGGGGGCGGGGGGGGGGGGGGGGGAGAGGGAGAGAGAGATCTCCCCTCCGTTCCCCCCTGCTCTCTCCCACCGCTCCCCGCCCGCCGGCGGCAGCCGAACCTTTTCTTCCGAGCGGGCAGGTACTCGCTAAGGACAATGCTTGCTCGAGTAATTGTCCTTAGCGAGTATGTTCGCTCATCTCTAACTGGCACCATAATTCTGCTTAATCAGTTGCATTTCTCATGGTGTTGATATCATTCCTGATGTCTCCAGCACTTCTTTGCACAAATGCAAACTTGGAAATGATGACGCTTCACATATCTCTATGAAAAGTGGCTTTCTTTTATCATTCGGACTTTACAGCAGAACATTTTAGGATAACCTAAAAACCCAACGTTGACAATTCTTGCTAAATTTCTAAAGCTATTGCCCTATTAGTGTTACTACTGCTAATAGAGGAGGCAGCACGGTTCAGGTAGCACCTCAATTCATCAGTAGATGGTTTCTTATAAACATAGACCATGACTAAAGCCTAACATCTATCTTAAAGTATAGATGAACTGTAAACAATGTCTTTCTATGGAATAACATTTTACAAGCTAGAGATATAAGACAATTGGCTTCTGGCTGTGCCCTTCGGGTGAACCTTTCCATCTTCTTGGTAGGATGAGTATTATGTCATTTAAAGAGTATATACTATCTTGAATGATTGGAATGGAATGTTGGATGGTTAGTTTCATTCCAATCATAAGACATTGGATACTGTCCAGCAATGCATGTTGTATATTTTTCAGCATCAATACCTCTGCTGTCAATAAGGCTGGTTTCACATTGGCATCAGAACCTCCAGCTAGAGGTTCCGTCACAGATCCGGCTCAAATACAGCAGCGCTTTTTCTTCCGTCCAAAAGCCGAGCAACTGGGTGGAAAGGGGATGGACCCTATTATAGTCAATGAGGCCTGTCCAGCGCAGTTCGGTCCCATCCAGAGACAGAGCTGTTTGGCCATAGGGATGCCCCTTTCCAGGTCCCTGAACAGAGCCGGAAAGCAGAATCCCCAATACAGGTATGAAACCACCCTAATACAACACGAGCCTCTATGCATTTTGGAGAAAAAACCCTGAAACAGTCAGTCTGTGCATGGTTCTCTTTTCCTCCTACAGAAGACTGTGGCTGAAGTAGGCACGTCTGAAAAGAGTTAGCTTTTTGTGCTATGCTCCAAAATCAGAGGGAGACATCGCTGGATCAAGGGAGCGGGTGAGTATAAAATATACATCGCCCGGTTCCCTGTCACGCCACCTAACAGCAACATAACTAAGTTTATGGTATTGTGGGGATATGACAGGTTCCCTTTAAGGTTCCATTTCATGGGACGACTGCTGGGTAAATTTATGGCATTTCCTATGAAATAATGGCACAGTGATGACAGACAAAGGCAGAAGTGGCATAATATTTTCAATATAATCTTTACTTAAAGGGGTGGTCTCGCGAAACCAAGTGGGGTTATACACTTCCGTATGGCCATATTAATGCACTTTGTAATGTACATCGTGCATTAAATATGAGCCATACAGAAGTTATTCCACTTACCTGCTCCGTTGCTAGCGTCCTCGTCTCCATGGTTCCGTCTAAATTCGCTGGCAGCTTGCTTTTTTAGACGCGCTTGCGCAGTCCGGTCTTCTCCATTCAGCACGAGCCGCTTCAGTGTGCTTCCCGCTACAGCTCTTCTGCGCATGCGCAGACGAGCTGTCACTGCTCGGGAGCGCGCTGAAGCGGCCATTCTGCACCATCCTCTGTTAGAGGAAGGTGCAGAAACTGGAGCTGCCCAGCGGAGAAGACCAGCCCAGCCCAGCCCAGCCCAGCAGCCCCGAGAAGCCTCCCAGGTAAGTGATGGGTCGGGGGGGGCTGCCGCTGCGCCGGGCTGCGCCGGGCTGCGCCGGGGGGGGGGGGGGGCTGCCGCTGCGCCGGGGGAGCTAGCGCTAGGCCGGGGGGGCTGTCGCTGCGATGGGGGGGGCTGTCGCTAGGCCGGGGGGGCTGTCGCTGCGATGGGGGGGGCTGTCGCTGCGATGGGGGGGGCTGTCGCTAGGCCGGGGGGGCTGTCGCTGCGCCGGGGGAGCTAGCGCTAGGCCGGGGGAGCTAGCGCTAGGCCGGGGGGGCTGTCGCTAGGCCGGGGGGGCTGTCGCTGCGATGGGGGGGGCTGTCGCTGCGCCGGGGGAGCTAGCGCTAGGCCGGGGGAGCTAGCGCTGCGCCGGGGGAGCTAGCGCTAGGCCGGGGGGGCTGTCGCTGCGATGGGGGGGGCTGTCGCTGCGCCGGGGGAGCTAGCGCTGGGGAGCCGGGGGCTAGCGCCGGTTACCTGCTGTCTGGTCGGCGGCTGCGGGGCGTCTGGTCGGCGGCTGCGATGCGTCCGGTTGCCATGGAGACACAGCTGGCGGCGTCTCGGGAGCGCGCACGTCGGGCTGCAGCGAGCGACTGGGAAAGAGCCGGCGGCCATCTTGAGGAAACTTTTATAACTTGCTGAAACGCTGGAACGGTAAGTACGAACCAGCTAGAAATGTCATTTACAGGGGGGCTTAGTAATGTGTGTTTAATGGGGGGGACTGGGCAAAAAAAAAAATTAACTGCTTCCTCGAGACATCTCCTTTAATATCAGCATAATAAACATTATTTCTGTCCATAGGTGGGCTCTTGTACTTAAACGCTGCAGAATAACTCTATCGTAAACTCTTAAAGCGACTGTAATCAAAATATCTACTACCATCCATAGTATACTTGTTTCGTCACTCTTCTACAGACTGGTATCTCTTGCTGACACATAACATCTCCTTCTTCTCCTCTTAGGTCGCAGCATGGCACATGATGTCTCGTGTAAATTTCCGGCATCTCTGTTCTGTGGCATAACCATTGCATACATCACCTTTGTCCTGAGGCCCTGACCTCACATGGCCCATAGGAGCAGCGTCCTTACACATAGAATGCAATAACTCATTGTAGAAGTCAAACACAGCATTAGAACCTGTATTACCGCTATACTCTGTAATACGATATCTGTAAACAAATACTGCAGAGACATGGCTTTAAGAGGTCATCATGTAGCTGTTCCAGGTACAGGGTTGGAGCCCCAGGTGTAATAGCCACAGGTCTGGAGAGTAGTTAGGGAGGAGCCAGGAGTCGGCAATGGAAGGTCTCAGTTTGCAATACAGATGAATGAGGTGGGTAGCATAGTCAGAAGGGAAGCTAGGGTTCAGGATAGTCAGAAGGGAAGCTAGGGTTCAGCGACGGGAGGTCTCAGTTTGCAGTACATATGGAAGAGGTGGGTAGCATAGTCAGAAGGAAAGCCAGGGGTTGATATCTAAAGGTTTCAGTAGATTCACAGAGAAGCAAGCAGAAGTGGAGCTAGATGAAGGCTTGGAGCACAAAAATCACTCACTAGACGAGGGTCAGGGCCAGGCTTTTATAGGAAGTCCCAATTAATGGCAGGGTGGAGTCAGGAACTAGACTAGCAGGAAACATAGAACAAGGTTAGAGTCATGCAGGGGAACTGTCCAAGGCTGTATGGCTCAATTGGGGGAGCCATTGACTAGAGTGCAGGAGGTCCCAGGTTCAATCCCTGACACATCATATGATCTAGGCCCAGATAGAGAAGAAAAGAGAAAGTGAACAATGCCAATCACAGAAGTGGTCACCGGTAATCACTGGAGGTAACAGTACTGCAATCACTACTATAGTCATCTGCAGATCACCTGTGTAGTATTGGAATCTTCTGCTATATGGTCATTGTGTGGTCCTAATATTGTCCTTTGGGTATGTCAAAAGGTAGTGGAACTTGGTGCAGTTCCACACAAACATCTGCACCATTTTGTGTGGATTTTGACATGGATCCGCAGCAAATTTCACCCTTTAAATTGAAGGGTTGAAGTCTGTTGTGGAACTGCGGCAAAATCCTTGCCAAGATCCACATCAATGGTGCGGATTTAGCTGCGGATTTTGGTGTGGATTTTCCGCTGCGGAAAATCCACTCTAATTCCGCTACGTACCCTTTGTATAGTTTTTTTTTCTTAAATTCGGTTTGTGGTGGTAATATGTGGTTATGGAGTAGCAGTAAGGCTTGTCCCATGTAGAGTGGTATTATTGGTAATGTTGGCCTTTGTATACTGTATGCGTCTTTTACAGTAACAGTATGTAGGTAATATCTACTATTTGTATTGTGTTAGTACTGCAATTGTATTATTTAGAGGCATATTGTAATAAAAATGTCTTGTATCTACATTGTCTTTAATATATAAAATAACTTTTATATTTTAGTGGGTTTTTGGGAAGATGAAGGTTTAAGGCATACGTTTTAGGGCTTGTGCACCAGATATTTTAAGACACTAAGTAATAACCCTGGTCAACAAAAGCAGCAAATGCCAACATTAGATAACAATGAAAAATAGATGAGGGCACCAAAAGGCAATTTCACATGGAGCACCATGCAGCCTAAGGCCGACTCTGACTGCGCTACCCTAGCTCATCCAAGACTAGTCTGTGAGCTGCAACCTGGGGATCCCTGTAGTGAAAACCAGATCCCTATATATGGGTTAAAGGGTGAATATCAAGGAATTCCTTAGACTCTACACCTTGGTTAAGATAATGCAAATTGGATTGCGTCTTAAAGGGTTTACCGCTACTATTAGCGTAACAGAAATGTAGATCCAAGTGAATTTATAAATGGTGCAAAACTCCTGCATGAAAATCGAGCAACAGAAATACTCCTTTAATTGATGACATTCCATATGACAATTGTATAATTTCTTTCCTCATTGCCTGTCACAATTAGAGTAATGGTGGTTGTCCTTCACAGCCAGCTACATCTCTCTTAGTATACTCCTGCATCTCACTCACAACATTCACTCTCTTGTATCTTCCGATAAGAAAAATATTTCTTTAAGACTGAGCCATGTCTGCAAGATGCCAGGACTTCCCCTTGACCTATGGTCATGTGAGCAGGATAAGAGCGAAGCAAGGGGTGTGAGAATGAATGACTTAATCCCATCTCTTCGATTCTCTTTTCTTCTTAGCAGATGTAAGTTTTTGTCTTAATGGTTCCAATTATCAGAGCTAATTACTGTTAATTGCTCCCAGAAGAGCATGTAAGAGATACAAATGGTGCTGTTAGAAGGAAGAGTTTGACATGAAACAGAACATGTTACCAGACAAACGCCCAGGAGCCCCTAATAGAAACCTAAAAACATTTTGCAAATGGAAATCTTTTTTGGCTCATTTTCCTTTCTACCTTTCATCTATTAATTGAGAAATCCAGGAGTAGATTATAATTATTATAAAGGAGTAAAAATGATACATACCGCTGCCAGGTCATTTATTCACGAAGCTGCTTGTGATAATTAGAATAGAATACGCCACTTGCTCTGTCCTGTTGCAGACGTAAGCGTTTTTATAGCAGCATATATCTTATATAGTACCACAAAGTAGACACTTTTATTCATACTCAATACCCACAAGTAAGGAGAATGTAAGGGCAGGATATCCCTCTCGACTATCCTGATGGCAGAGCATGCTTGCAGGGGTGCGTGGAGATGACCATACCCTGAAAAACTGATACATGGGTCATCCCATGTCAACTGGACCAGGAGTCCCCACTCAAACATCTCCAATTTTGCTGAACATTTACATGGATGTAGATATATGTTTGAAACAAGGTTCTGTAAAGTTTTAGCTACAGATATCCTATACCTGGAGCACCACAGCCCTTTGTGTGGAGGTCCCACCAACCACACGGCGTCAACAGCAAAGATTTTGGAAAGTTTGACATGTGGCCATTGCAGAATGATGATAACTGTGATGCTGAAATTCAATATCCTAGGTCAATTTGTGCCTGTAAACATGAAAAATTTACTATCAACACTCACACAACAATATGTGACTCGCAATTTAACCTCAAAGTGGCTTCAAAATAATGTTGCGTAATACGCAAGCCAAATTTTGACACTGTACAACTCAAAAACAAAACCAGTTGGTAGGTTCTGCTTTTCCCAGTGCGCTAATCACCTGCATGACAATATATTGCTGCAAAATCAGAACAAAGGCTCACATATTTGTGGAGATATTAACACACAAACATGGTGCAAAATGCTTAAAAGACAAATCTAACCTGATTTCAGAGTCAAATATCTGAATGTGGGACCGCACCAAATTTATTTTTTGGTATACTAATGGAAAGAGGATATTTTTTTCTACAAAAGCCATCTTTTTCAATTTTAGTGTCTTTTGGTGTAAAGAAGAAAAATCCCTTTGAATATATTGCAATTTCCTCTGCTGAATCAACATTAATTACAGCATTTTTCAGCTATGGAGATCTTGCAAAGTTGGTCATGTAGCTGCCCTCGGTCACTGCTCAAGGCTATCGGCTACCTTTATTGGCCAGCAGTAAGGAGCTTTTAAATTTTCCAGGCCCTCCACAGCTTCTGTGCTTACATCCGCCATTTTGCCGATGGGTGCATGTGCCAAAGTTGGGGAAAGGTCAACAGAAAAAGATCCGGGTAGGGAACATTGCTGAAGGCCTTAGGCAAGTAATTCTACCTTCTCTCACAGATCAGATCTGTGATGGGAGATAAAATTGTAACTTTTTTAAATTTCTACATGATCGCCGTTATCCAATGGATAACGGTGATCACATGACCAGTCTTCCATTTTGGTGAAGGGCGCATGCACAGAAGCCGTGGTAAGGTTCGCAGATAAATCCGGAAGCCTTTGGTACAAAATTAACCTAAACATTTTAAACTTTTTTACACTTTTTCTTTACTTTTCACGATCACCGCCATCCATGCGATAACGGCAATTATGTGACCGGGAACTACATATAACACCGGTGATATCTCCCTGCTCTTGGCTATACGTACTAGCTGGGAGCACAGATATTTTAAATCTCCCGGGCCGTGAGCCCTTCTGGGCATGCACCCGACGTTTACATCGCACAGAAGGTGACGTAAGGTCCAGGAAGGACCAGAACGTTGCGGAAGACGGAGATGAGTACTTTCAGATCCCCTCATCTCATAGATCTGATCCATGAGGGGAGCTGAATCTTTAACTTTATTTAACTTTCTTTTACACTTTTATGCGATCGCGGTTATCCATTGGATAAGGGCAATCACATGACCAGGGGTCGTTTACCGTGGTCCCCCATGACAGCTCCAGGTTGTCAGCTACCTCATAGGTAGCTGTCATGTCCACAGGCCCTCCTGCTTTAATCCTCAGGGTGAGCGTCTTTTTACAGCCCTGGGAATTAAAGCCTGCTTAGGCAGGACGTAAAAAGGCAATGGGGCGATCACTAAGGGGTTAAAGAGCCTGTACATGTTAGACCAAATATTATGGTCACCGAAGTTGCTGAAAGTAGATAATTTCTACCAAAATGATTGTTCATTGGGTGAATTGGGTGAATAACAACAAACAATCATTTTATCTAACTAATAATCGTCTCAAAATAAGTTGGTTACGTTTTGAATTTTCATTCCAGAAAGATTATTCATTCTTCGCTTGGTGTCATTAAACATGTGTGGCCAATTTGAACAACTGAAATCACCAGTATAGACTCAAATCAGTATGGCTATACAGGCAAAATGATCAATCACTCAACGATCATCCATTCAACCTACTTCTATCCAAGGTATATTGCCACCTATACAACTGCAGTATGGAAATCTTCCCCCACCCCCCTTCCATCCCATAAATCGCAAAGTCCATATGGGATTCCACATGAAAAATATACCAAATTTCAAGAGACTATTTAGCTAATCATTAAAAGGTTCTGAAAGGATGATTTCAGAGCAGGGCTTTGTCAGAAGCAATTCTAATATTAATTCCCAAGAAGGAAAATAATGTATTATTGGCAGATTGATGTTGCCCAATATCTTTATAAAACTAAAATGTCAAACTGCCTTCCTAAAATTTGACCAACAGGATGGCAAGTGTGGTTACTAATTTGATCTACCCAGAGACAAATATATTATCACTTAAAAATGCGTATTAGGAGACTATTCCACAATCTACTGAATCGGAATGGGGAATGGCACTCTATTCTGTCCTTAGACACCATATAAATGTGTAAAGTAGTCCTTTCTATGGGTCATTCTTGTAAACTTTGGCTTGTAAAGTTTTATTGGCTGTACTGTACACAAATCCTAAGGCTCAACTAAGCATCAATTGCTCATTAATTGAGCTGGTTGATTCCTTTAGGAATACTCAACAAGGATGCCTTCACTCTACTTTTCTCTATGCCTTGGCTATATAATAACTACAAGGTCTCATCCTAGGGTCATCAGAGGAAGGGGACCGAGTTTCTCTATATAAAGATGATTTGTTGTTGTACCTTTCTAGTTCCTCCGAGAACCTGTTCTTTATGCTTCAGAATAATGAAGATTTGTTTTTTCCCTGGCCTCTTAAACATTTGACCCTACTTTCATTATTAGGCTTTATTGGACTAAGAGTGCTTCAACACCACGCGATCAGTTGGGCAACAGATACCCGACGGGATAGGTTGTCCCAGCGATAATCATTCCAATGCTTTTACACAGGAATGAGAATTACCTGTTTAAGACCATTCTCTTTTCACAAATTTTATTTGTATTCACCAAACTCCACTTTGCCTTGAGAAAAAAATCAAATGATCTAATAGCATTTTGTGTCACTTGATGTGGAGACTGAGAAGACTTGACCAATATCTCATTTTACTGTTCCATTAAAGGGGTTGTCCCGCGCCGAAACGTTTTTTTTTTTTTTTTCAATAGCCCCCCCATTCGGTGCGAGACAAATCGGATGCAGGGGTTAAAAAAGAAAACCGGATAGTGCTTACCTGAATCCCCGCGCTCCGGTGACTTCTTACTTACCTTGTGAAGATGGCCGCCGGGATCTTCACCCTCGGTGGACCGCAGGTCTTCTGTGCGGTCCATTGCCGATTCCAGCCTCCTGATTGGCTGGAATCGGCACGTGACGGGGCGGAGCTACGAGGAGCCGCTCTCCGGCAGGAGCGGCCCCATTCAGAAAAGAAGAAGACCGGACTGCGCAAGTGTGTCTAATCCGGCGATTAGACGCTGAAAATTAGACGGCACCATGGAGACGAGGACGCTAGCAACGGAACAGGTAAGTGAATAACTTCTGTATGGCTCATAATTAGAGATGAGCGAGCACCAAAATGCTCGGGTGCTCATTACTCGGGACGAACTTTTTGCGATGCTCGAGGGTTCGTTTCGAGTAACGAACCCCATTGAAGTCAATGGGCGACCCGAGCATTTTTGTATTTCGCCGATGCTCGCTAAGGTTTCCTTGTGTGAAAATCTGGGCAATTCAAGAAAGTGATGGGAACGACACAGCAACGGATAGGGCAGGCGAGGGGCTACATGTTGGGCTGCATCTCAAGTTCCCAGGTCCCACTATTAAGCCACAATAGCGGCAAGAGTGGGCCCCCCCCTCCCAAAAACTTTTACTTCTGAAAAGCCCTCATTAGCATGGCATACCTTAGCTAAGCACCACACTACCTCCAACAAAGCACAATCACTGCCTGCATGACACTCCACTGCCACTTCTCCTGGGTTACATGCTGCCCAACCGCACCCCCTCCCCCCCACAGCGCACACCAAAGTGTCCCTGCGCAGCCTTCAGCTGCCCTAGTGCCACACCACCCTCATGTCTATTTAGAAGTGCGTCTGCCATGAGGAGGAACCGCAGGCACACACTGCAGAGGTTGGCACGGCTAGGCAGCGACCCTCTTTAAAAGGGGCGGGGCGATAGCCCACAATGCTGTACAGAAGCAATGAGAAATAGAATCCTGTGCCACCGCCATCAGGAGCTGCACACGTGGGCATAGCAATGGGGAACCTATGTGCCACACACTATTCATTCTGTCAAGGTCTCTCTGCATGCCCCAGTCAGACCGGGCTTTTTAATTCATAGACACAGGCAGGTACAACTCCCTATTGTGAAGTCTCTGTCGACCGACAGCATGGGTGGCTCCCTGGAACCCACCAGCGATACATAAAAATATCCCATTGCATTGCCCAACACAGCTGAGGTAGTAATGTTGTGCTTAATGCAGGTGGGCTTCGGCCCACACTGCATGCCCCAGTCAGACTGGGGTTCTTTACAAGTGGAAACAGATGCATTTATAATTCCCTGTGGACCCACAGCATGGGTGGGTGCCAGGAAGCCACCGGCGGTACATAGAAATATCCCATTGCATTGCCCAACACAGCTGAGGTAGTAATGTCATGCTTAATGCAGGTGGGCTTTGGCCAACACTGCATGCCCCAGTCTGACTGGTAATATGTACCTTAACAGTAACCGCGTTGGTGGGAAATGGCCTCGCTGCCATCATGTCTTTGGGAAGCCTCTGTTTCCACACCCCAGAGACATACCATTAGCAGCGGTATAGGCAGAGCCCATAATTAGTAACATTTCAGCCGTAGCATTAGCGACAGGCCCCACTAACATATCACTAGCAGCATTATAGGGGGAGCACAGTCTTAGTTCCATTTCAGTAATAGTAGCAGCCTACACAGGCCCCAGTAACAATTCCGAAGCAGCAGTATAGGAGGAGCACAGTCTTAGTTCCATTTCAGTAATAGTAGCAGCCTACACAGGCCCCAGGAACAATTCCGAAGCAGCAGTATAGGAGGAGAGTAGTCTTAGTTCCATTTAAGTCATTGTAGCAGCCTACACAGGCCCCAGGAACAATTCCGAAGCAGCAGTTCAGTGGGAGCGCAGTCTTAGTTCCATTTCAGTAGCCTTAGTATAGCCAAGGCCCAAGTTACATTTATGTAGCTAAAGTGTAGGCCAACCCTACACACACTTCTGTACCATGAGTGCAGGCGAAGAACATACAAATTGCTATGATTACACTGTAGGTGAGGGCCCAAAAAAATTGGTGTACCAACAGTACTAATGTACCTCAGTAAAAATTGGCCATGCCCAACCAAGATGGCAGGTGAAACCCATTAATCGCTTTGGTTAATGTGGCTTAAGTGGTAACTAGGCCTGGAGGCAGCCCAGTTTAACGAAAAATTGGTTCAAGTTAAAGTTTCAACGCTTTTAAGAGCATTGAAACATATAAAAATTGTTTAGAAAAATTAGATGAGTGAGCCTTGTGGCCCTAAGAAAAATTGCCCGTTCAGCGTGATTACGTGAGGTTTCCGGAGGAGGAGCAGGAGGAGGAGGAGGAATATTAGACACAGATTGATGAAGCAGAAATGTCCCCGTTTTGGATGGTGAGAGAGAACGTAGCTTCCATCCGCGGGTGCAGCCTACGTATTGCTTACGTATCGTTGCTGTCCGCTGGTGGAGAAGAGAAGTCTGGGGAAATCCAGGCTTTGTTCATCTTGATGAGTGTTAGCCTGTCGGCACTGTCGGTTGACAGGCGGGTACGCTTATCTGTGATGATTCCCCCAGCTGCACTAAACACCCTCTCCCGCGAGGGTCACGAGAAAGGCATCCTAACATGAAGTCAGCCATGTGTGCCAGGGTACCTGTACGCAACACATGGCTGTCTTCACTAGGAAGATCACTTTCAGGATCCTCCTCCTCCTCCTCCTCATCCTCATCCTCCTCAGGCCATACACGCTGAAAGGATGACAGGCAAGCAGCAGGGGCACCGTCAGCAGTGGGCCAAGCTGTCTCTTCCCCCTCCTCCTCATCCTCCTCATGCTCCTCCTCCTCCTCCTCCTGAATGCGCTGAGATATAGACAGGAGGGTGCTCTGACTATCCAGCGACATACTGTCTTCCCCCGCCTCCGTTTCCGAGCGCAAAGCATCTGCCTTTATGGTTTGCAGGGAACTTCTCAAGATGCATAGCAGAGGAATGGTGACGCTAATGATTGCAGCATCGCCGCTCACCACCTGGGTAGACTGCTCAAAGTTTCCAAGGACCTGGCAGATGTCTGCCAACCAGGCCCACTCTTCTGAAAATAATTGAGGAGGCTGACTCCCACTGCGCCGCCCATGTTGGAGTTGGTATTCCACGATAGCTCTACGCTGCTCATAGAGCCTGGCCAACATGTGGAGCGTAGAGTTCCACCGTGTGGGCACGTCACACAGCAGTCGGTGCACTGGCAGATTAAAGCGATGTTGCAGGGTGCGCAGGGTGGCAGCGTCCGTGTGGGACTTGTGGAAATGTGCGCAGAGCCGGCGCACCTTTACGAGCAGGTCTGACAAGCGTGGGTAGCTTTTCAGAAAGCGCTGAACCACCAAATTAAAGATGTGGGCCAGGCATGGCACGTGCGTGAGGCTGCCGAGCTGCAGAGCCGCCACCAGGTTACGGCCGTTGTCACACACGACCATGCCCGGTTGGAGGCTCAGCGGCGCAAGCCAGCGGTCGGTCTGGTCTGTCAGACCCTGCAGCAGTTCGTGGGCCGTGTGCCTCCTATCTCCTAAGCTGAGTAGTTTCAGCACGGCCTGCTGACGCTTGCCCACCGCTGTGCTGCCACGCCGAGCGACACCGACTGCTGGCGACGTCCTGCTGCTGCTGACACATCTAGATTGCAAGACAGAGGTTGAGGAGGAGGAGGAGGGTGCTTTAGTGGAGGAAGCATACACCGCCGAACATACCACCACCGAGCTGTGGCCCGCAATTTTGGGGGTGGGTAGGACGTGAGCGGTCCCAGGCTCTGACTCTGTCCCAGCCTCCACTAAATTCACCCAATGTGCCGTCAGGGAGATGTAGTGGCCCTGCCCGCCTGTGCTTGTCCACGTGTCCGTAGTTAAGTGGACCTTGCCACTAACCGCATTGGTGAGGGCGCGTACAATGCTGCGGGAGACGTGGTCGTGCAGGGCTGGGACGGCACATCGGGAAAAGTAGTGGCGACTGGGAACTGAGTAGTGCGGGGCCGCCGCCGCCATCATAGCTTTGAAAGCCTCCATTTCCACAACCCTATACGGCAGCATCTCAAGGCTGATAAATTTGGCTATGTGGACGGTTAACGATTGAGCGTGCGGGTGCGTGGCGGCGTACTTGCGCTTGCGCTCCAACAGTTGCGCTAGCGACGGCTGGACGGTGCGCTGAACTACACTGGTGGATGGGGCCGAGGACAGCGGAGGTGAGGGTGTGGGTGCAGGCCATGAGACGGTAGTGCCTGTGTCCTGAGAGGGGGGTTGTATCTCAGTGGCAGGTTGGGGCACAGGGGGAGAGGCAGCGGTGCAAACCGGAGGCGGTGAACGGCCTTCGTCCCACCTTGTGGGGTGCTTGGCCATCGTATGTCTGCGCATGCTGGTGGTGGTGAGGCTGTTGGTGGTGGCTCCCCGGCTGATCTTGGCGCGACAAAGATTGCACACCACTGTTCGTCGGTCGTCAGGCGTCTCTGTGAAAAACTGCCAGACCTTAGAGCACCTCGGCCTCTGCAGGGTGGCATGGCGCGAGGGTGCGCTTTGGGAAACAGTTGGTGGATTATTCGGTCTGGCCCTGCCTCTACCCCTGGCCACCGCACTGCCTCTTGCAACCTGCCCTGCTGCTGCCCGTGCCTCCCCCTCTGAAGAACTGTCCTGTGTAGGCGTTGTACACCAGGTGGGGTCAGTCACCTCATCGTCCTGCTGCTCTTCCTCCGAATCCTCTGTGCGCGCCTCCCTCGGACTTACTGCCCTTACTACTACCTCACTGCAAGACAACTGTGTCTCATCGTCATCGTCCTCCTCACCCACAGAAAGTTCTTGAGACAGTTGGCGGAAGTCCCCAGCCTCATCCCCCGGACCCCTGGAACTTTCCAATGGTTGTGCATCAGTGACGATAAACTCCTCTGGTGGGAGAGGAACCACTGCTGCCCAATCTGAGCAGGGGCCCGAGAACAGTTCCTGGGAGTCTTCCCGCTCCTGAGCATGTGTCATTGTAGTGGAGTGAGGAGGCTGGGAGGAAGGAGGAGCAGCAGACAGAGGATTCGGATTTGCAGCACTGGACGGCGCAGAACTGTGGCTGGACGATAGGTTGCTCGAAGCACTTTCTGCCATCCAGGACAGGACCTGCTCACACTGCTCATTTTCTAATAAAGGTCTCCCGCGTGGACCCATTAATTGTGCGATGAATGTGGGGACGCCAGAAACGTGCCTCTCTCCTAATCGCGCAGCAGTCGGCTGCGACACACCTGGATCAGGAGCTCGACCTGTGCCCACACCCTCACTTGGCCCTCCGCGTCCTCGGCCGCGTCCACGTCCTCTAGGCCTACCCCTACCCCTCAGCATGCTGTATTACCAGTGATTTGATTTCACAGGCAGGAAATAAATTGGCGCAAGCCTGCAGGCCAAATATAATTTTTTAACTTTTTTTAAAAAGGAAAGGCCCACTGCCTCTAGTGAATGAATAATAAGTTTAATAACTGTGTTGCGGCCCTGCAAAAGTGTCACAGAACTTTACTGTTGCAGAGTTATTAACTGTGGCAGAGCAGGTATTTCCCAGGCAGGAAAGAAATTGGCGCAAGGCTGCACTCAACCGTAGCTGGTTGCGTCTGATTTTTTACGTTCTCCGCGCAGCACACACGTACCCAGAGCCCTGACGGCTGTCAGAGGCAGGGCAAATATACTTTTTTCCCTTTTGTTTAAAAGGAAAGGCCCACTGTGCCTATTCAATGACTAATATAACTGTGTTGCGGCCCTGCAAAAGTGTCACAGAACTTTACTGTTGCAGAGTTATTAACTGTGGCAGAGCAGGTATTTCCCAAGCAGGAAAGAAATTGGCGCAAGGCTGCACTCAACCGTAGCTGGTTGCGTCTGATTTTTTTACGTTCTCCACGCAGCACACACGTACACAGAGCCCTTAGGACTGACAGAGGCAGGGCAAATATACTTTTTTCCCTTTTGTTTAAAAGGAAAGGCCCACTGTGCCTATTCAATGACTAATAACTGTGTTGTGGCCCTGCCTACACAATTCTGTGCCTGTAGTATCAATGCAGGGTGCAATGCTCTGCACAGCCGATTTTGAGAAAGAAAAAAAAAGCAACACAGCTAACAGCAGCCTGCACAGTAGTCCACACGGTTAAATGTGGCCCTAGAAAGGACCGTTGAGGTTCTTGAAGGCTACACTCACTCCTAACACTCTCCCTGCCTAAGCACCAGTTCTGTCCCTAATGCCGGGTGCAATGCTCTGCACTGCCGATTTTGAGAAGAAAAAAAAATTTCTCCACTGCTAACAGCAGCCTGCACACACGTAGATGTGGCCCTAAGAAGGACCGTTGGGGTTCTTGAAGCCTACACTCACTACAAACACTCTCCCTACAGCAACTCCAATAGAACAGCACTTTCCCTCAGCTAACTCACAAGGCATGTGTGGCGAGCCACGGGAGGGGCCGACTTTTATACTCGGGTGACATCTGATCGCCCCAGCCACTCACAGCAGGGGGGTGGTATAGGGCTTGAACGTCACAGGGGGAAGTTGTAATGCCTTCCCTGTCTTTCAATTGGCCAGAAAAGCGCGCTAACGTCTCAGAGATGAAACTGAAAGTAACCCGAACACCGCGTGGTGCTCGTTATGAGTAACGAGCATCCCGAACACGCTAATATTCGCCCGAGCATCAAGCTCGGACGAGTACGTTCGCTCATCTCTACTCATAATTAATGCACAATGTACATTACAAAGTGCATTAATATGGCCATACAGAAGTGTATACCCCCACTTTGTTTCGCGGGACAACCCCTTTAAATGTGGATGGATTTTCCATTCCATTCCATACAAGAAGGATTATTCAATTGTCTTCCAGCTTTGGAATTTCATTCTTCTAGGTTTATATACTTATTTGTATGATATTACCAAGGTTTTTTTATGCAAGAACATTTTTCAGGATCTGGATTCAGGCATACTAAAGCAGACAAAATATAAGAATTATGATCTGTTTGTCTTTTTCCAAAGGGTTTGGGAAAAAGGAAACAAATTTTCTCGATCGCTCATTTTTTATTTCTTTCTCCTTTTTGGAATAACTCTGCTCTTCCTCATCTACAGAGATCAGATCTCTCTCCTGTTTGGCAGCCCAATTATCTATTTACAACTGCAGAATGTGGAATCAAACTTAATTATATAGTTGAAGTTGCACTTACTTTAGATTTTACAACTTGCAACTCCCGTTAGGGTGGATCTTGGGTGTTGTATAAAGGTATTAATAATCACATCTTTATGAATATGATTTTAAAGATGATGAATGGGAGTGTGCATGCACAGGCTTCTGAAAAGAGTCAAACTGGTGCGCATTGACTTCACCAGGAGACACCGCAGGAATAGGGGATTGGAGGCTCCATGGACTCTACGTCTAAAGTATAAGCATCATAACTTAGTTTATGGTATGTGTAGTTGATAACAGATTCCCGTCTTGGAGGCAATGGGAATTTGAAGTGGATATTTTCTAATGGAAAGGGACACAATATAATACACTCTAGTCAACATTCTTCACTGTGCTCTGATCACAAAATGATACACAGACTTTACTATTATCCTACTTTTTTTGCATAGAAATTGAGTTTAGCCAAATTTCTCATTGCTGACGATGTGACGTCTTAGATGCAGCCTTATTGCATATGAATTGGTTATGCTGCATTTAGACATAATAATTACCTTTAAAAAAATCATTAAAACAAGCAAAAGTGAACGATAAGTAGGCAGCATGATTTTTGTGTCTAAGAAAAGTTTATTTGTTCCTGTTGGCTTATTGTAAAATATAATGGAAAATAACTTTAATTTTGAAAAAAGTTTGCTTTTGTGGTCTGGACATCAATAATTAAAAAATTATGATTTTGAATTTCGAATGTTTCAAGGACATACACAGTGAGCAAAGAAATGACTTACAATCATGAGCCAAAGTCATTATACAATGCAGAGTATGTCCATACAGTTCACAATTAATGAAAATGTCTGGTTCTTTTTGATTGACGATTGTGTACTTGGTCACTTTGACGTACCAGCCCCCAGATGTAGTCGGCCATCATATTCTCATTGTATTGTCCTTGATATCGACGCTCAAACTGCTGCATATCTTGGTGGAACCTTTGATCCTTGGAGTATGCTCCCATGTTCTGCTTGAATTTATGTAGATGAGAATCCAGGATATGAACCTTGAGCGACATCCTGCAGCCCATAGAGTGGTATTTCTTCACCATCGTTTCCACCAACTCCACATAGTTGACCTCTTTGTGATTTCCCAACAACCCCTGAACCACGGCAACAAAACTATTTCAAGCTGCTTTCTGTACTTCTGTGTCGGACATTCTATGATCCTCTTGATTTGTGGTCCCACGAAGATGCCTTTTCTTGGCCTCAGTTGGCTTCGAGTAGAAGTTTAGTAGATGTTTCTGAAGCTGTGATAAACTGTTTCATAAGCCCAAATCTTATGTGAAGAGGTGGCATCACAATCATCTTAGGATCTACTACAGTTCCCACTTGACGTGGCTTCATCCAACAGTCTATACGTTCAGGCCAGTCTCGTCGATTGTAGTGTTCAGTTTTGGCTCTGCTATCCCAAAGACAAAGTTAGCAAGGAAACTTTGTGAAACCACCTTCAAGACCCATTAGGAAAGCAACCATCTTGAAGTCTCCAATTACCTCCCAACCATAGTGATCGTACTTCAGAACTTGCAACAGGAGTTTGACAGTACTGTACTCCTCCTTGAGATGTGCAGAGTGAGCCACTGGAAGGGATGGAAGTTGATTTCTATTGTGGAGCAGAACTGCTTTCAGGCTCTTGGAAGAACTGTCAATAAAAAGGCACCAATCCTGTGCCTTACAAGGAATCCCAATTTCACTGAATAGACCTGTCACATCATGGCAGTAACAGAGTCCATCTTGAAGAGTGAAGAAGGTAGAAAACATTTGATGACGTTTTCTTTCATTTGCAACTTGCACGCTATCATCCATCAAGTTCCACTGTTTCAGCCTGGATGTCAGCATTCCTGCTTTAGCTTTTGTAAGACCAAGATCTCTTACCAAGTCATTAACATCCTTCTGGTTTAGGTAGCATGATCTTCTGTCATCTTCATTGGCATGGAAAGAATCAGTTGCATCTTCATTGTCTGAGCTGATGTTTTCTGAATACGTCTGCATGCTATGCATGCTGTGTGGGGGCTTCAGAATGGGGAGGTCAAAGCATTGTAGTATTGGGGCCATAGACGAAGGAATGTTTGGATAGGTCACAGCAACTGCATTTTTTCCACTTCGACGTTTGGAGGGGTCTACCATGCAGAAATAGCAGTTGGTGGAATGATCAGCTGGCTCCCACCAAATTCTTGGTATCGCAAACTTCATGGCTCTATTTTTGCCTCTGAACCAACTTTCAAGAGTTTTCTTGCAATTATCGCAGCTGAAGTGAGGTGCCCATTACTTATCTTGATCACCCATAGCCATCCCAAGATATGCTTTGTAGGCTGCATTCATTTTTGCCGTTGTTGCCAAAGAGTGTTTCTTTGCCCGGGTTTTGATGAACTCTCCGCATACATAACAGAAAGCATCTGCTGGATATTTACAACCTCTTGATGCCATACTTGATTCAAATAATTATTAATTTATCTACAGATGTAAAAAAACAAAAAATAACAGCATTAAATTAGCATAAAAAATAATTACTGTACATGTATAATCATGAACTTGCACTGTAGATATAATCTTAGTCAGCAATGTGACAATCAAAGTTTTGGCTCAATAACTGTTAATAACTATTTGTTTGCTATCCAAATAATGTGAAAATACCTCTGATTTCCCAAACACACACACAAAAAAAGTTTTTTGTTGCCTAATCTTTCAGTTTAAACGTGAGCCAATGACCAAACAACAAATGAGAATAGTGCACTTTTCAGTCATTCAGTTTCAGTAGGACTAAAAATCATTGTTGGGTTGTTCAGTTCTTGTTGCGTTTAAACACTTCCGACTTAGTGTTTCATATAGGAATGTGCCAAGCCAGAAACCTACTGTATACTGATGAGGGGCAAACTCCCCGAAAAACAGCTGTCTGTGTATGGGTTCAGGCTTGGCTTTCAATTCCCAGTCATTGTTACAAGGCTTGTATAAAGAGTCTAACATTGACTTGCACGAATGCTGCCTTCCAATAGGTGGCACTGCAGAGGTATTGTTCCATCTCCCTTATTTATAGAAAGGTGGAACACTGAACAAGAAGTGAACGATTTGCAACAATGATCAGCCTGTCAAGTTATCAATGACGTCACTCGCTTGTTCAAATGAGAAGCAGCTCATCTAAACAGGGCATTAGGATCAGTGGTTAATGGTAAGAAATGTTCTTAATGATTGGACGCTCGTTATACAACTAGATCTGTGTATTTGCATATTAGTAAATAGGTCTCTTTTTACTTTTGTTCCTAGCTAACATAAAATAATTATTATCACTAGAAATTGGACAACAGCTTCACACATAATAACCTTCCTTCCTTCCTTCACTCCATTCCTTCCTTCTCTCCATTCCTTCCTTCTCTCTACACACAGGACCTCTGACACACCCAAAACACCTTTGGAATTGTGTCACCCCCAGGCATCCTGTTGTCCTATCCAGCCGAACTGACGAAGGGGTTCATCCCCGAAAGGCGTATTCTATTGCTGGTTTTTAATTTGTGGAAAAATAAAAAAGAAGTGCTTTCACCATCACACATTGGACCTTGATCTTCATCTTCTAGTAGCTTAGAGGGTTGCGCCTCCATACCAGTTTTTTTCACATCCTTTTCGCCTTCCTTCTCTCTATTCCTTCCTTCTCTCCCTTCCGGTTCTGTCTCCTAAGATGAAATCTGCAGTGACAGAAATCAGGATAGAATTGAGACAGAACCATAGGGGTTAATATATGAGACAGTTATACAACTAGATTGATGTGTTTGCATACCGGGAGATAGGCCTGTTTTTACTTCTAGTCCAAGCTAAAAAAAAGAGAATTTCCTTTAAATCTTTGATTTAAGATTTAATATCACTAGAAAATACACAACAGGTTAACACATAAGATCCTTCCTTTCTTCCCTCCTTCACCCCTTCCATCTCTTTCTTCCTTCCTTCCTTCCCTCCCTCTCTCCCTTCCTTCCTCCCTCCCCTCCTTCCATCTCTCTTTGCCTTCCTTCCCTCCCTCCCGCTCTCTCTTCCTTCCTTCCTTCCTTCCTTCTCTCTCTCCCTTCCCTCTCTCTCTCTCCCTTACTTCCATCCCTTCCCTCTCTCCCTTCCTTCCCTCTCTCTCTCCCTTCATTCCATCCCATCCCATCCCTTCCCTCCCTCTCTCACTTTCTTCCTTCCTTCCTTCCCTCCATCCCTGCCTCCCTCTCAACCTTCCTCTATCTCTTCCCTCCCTCTTTCCATTCCTTCCCTCTCTCTCCCTTCCGTTTCTGTATTGTAAGATGAAATCTGCATAGGGACAGAAATCAGCTTAGAATTGAGACAGAACCATTGGAGTTAATATACGAGTAGTGATGAGCGAGCATACTCGCTAAGGGCAATTGCTCGAGTGAGCATTGCCCTTAGCGAGTACCTGCCCGCTCGAGAGGCAAGGTTCGGGTGCCGGCGGCGGGCAGGGAGGAACAAAGGGGAGATCTTTCTCTCCCTCTCTCCCTCTCCCCCCCGCGCCGGCACCCGAACCTTTTGTCTTGAGCTGGCAGGTACTCGCTAAGGACTATGCTCGCTCATCTCTATATACGAAACAGAAACCTCTTTGGTCTCCGTTTCACTAGATTTTTGTCCATCAGTCTTTGTTTAGCTGGATAGAAAAGTGTTATTCGCTGCCCTTTTCTAGCCAGTTAAACAGTCTGACAGGGATTGAAACTATGTAAAACAGAAACCAATGAGGTCTTTGTCTCACATATCAAGCGCAGTGGTTCCATCCAAGGTCCGTCCTGGTTTCTGTCCCTACGCTGCTTTCTGCATAGAAGATGTAAACCAGGTAGTCCAGCTCAGGACTTTAAAAATGTGGTAAAAAAAATCTTACACATCCGTTGGTCATAAAACAAACAGAACACCATTCTGATATACAGGCTGTACGTACAGGATTCTCACTTATCTAATGTATCTCCACACAGAAAAGTCTACATTCCAGGTAAGTGCAATGTAATATCCCCATTGTCTGTGTACTAGTGGATCAATAGAGGAGGTTAAGTATCTGAAAGGACCTGTCAGTCTACAAGAAAGATCAATCAAAGCCCACGGATAGATTTGGTGCCCATGAAAGATTTATTCATTAACATAAACTTTCCTAATGTACACCTAATTAACTTTTATGTTATAGTGATCTCTCAATCTTTAGTCTCTACTTGACTGCCTTTATTACATTGTACTGTACAGGTTTATTGCTTTCTTCACCACGTATATACATGCAGGGCTTCCATCAGTACCTATAAATTCTGTTTTTGCAACTTGAGTCTCCTCTACATTCTTCTGCCTTAAAAAGAATAAAAGACTGTGAAGAGTCTGAAGACATTGCTTCATGAGGTTTTTTTTAAAACTAAAGTTGGCCATACATATGTTATATCTGGTTGCCGATAGATATGTCTTGCATTCCACCCAAGCTCGGCTGAGCATTCATGCATGTGTTCTCAGCTGGAAAGAGGACAAATCTGCTACCAGACACCACTGGCGGTCACTTATCTCCCCAAGAACAAAAGAAGCAGGCATGTTGTAATCCAACAGCCTGAACCTTATCTTCCCCGACATCTAGTAGAGTCATCAAACACATTTAGATGGTTGGATGATCCATTCGGTGGATACATATCTAATGTGTATGGCCAGCTTGACTCATTCCATTTGTAGCCCCTCTATTCTAAAAGTATAAGGGGTTCTAGTTAACACATTTGGAAGACAGTGAGCTGTGCGGCCATGTTCCAGACTGGTAATATTTTAAGACTCACAGGCAGAGGTGGCAAGAAGACTCCTGAACATTTTGAAATCAGTCACCTGATTCACTTCAAATGGGAGAACGGTTCTGGCAGCTCACTGGGAGGGGAAACACATACATATGAGGAGGTGGTCAGAACCTCTACCTATGTACTTCTTTATATTCATGTACTAAGCCATCACAGTGGGACAGGTGAGCAGCTCCTCAGCTTTTAGGGTTTCTTTCAGAGGAGGGGGTTTGACTTCCCAGGTAGTATCCAGTCTGGTCCAAGAACAGCTTGAAAATAGTATTTTCCCATGGCTGCGTGGATGCATCCCCACTGGATTGCAGCTCTGCGGCTCATAGCAGACGAGCAGCATGCTACCGCAGTAGTACCACCACTGTTGACAGGGGAAGTCTAACAGAGATATGGCATAGTTTTTTCAGACCATTGTAGCCTGCAGAAAAAGCAAAGGATAAGGCTGACAGTCAAAGGCAGCACTTATCCATGATGGTCCAAGAGTATGTTAGCTTCCCCGTGGACGTACTCAAACATGGCATTGGCTTCTTTGAGTTCTGGGTGCCTAAGCTGGATGAGTGGCCAGAGCTTGCACAAGATGCTTTAGAGGTGCTTGTCTGCCCCGCTGCCAGTGTGCTCTCAGACAGGGTGTTCAGCACCATTTGGTTTGTGCTAATTGACAGACGCATCCGCCTTCCACAGACATTGTGGATGACCTGATGTTTATAACAATAAACCAGGCATAGGTTTCACCTGACTTCTGCCCCCAATGGTAGATTCCTCTGATTAGTTAGCATACTGGCAATTTTTACTCCCATAGGACTGAGCATAGATTTATATTAAAAAAAAAACACACTATGCCCTCAGCTGGTGGTACTAGTGCCCTACGTCTCCTGCTTCCTCCATGTTTCCTCTTCCTACTTCCCCCCAAATTAAAAATTTGTCGATATAGAAAAACAGAGCTACAGCTTTCATGTTTCTATGCCCTCAATGTGCTATTGCTGCTGGGGTAGAACTGCTACTACACTCCTCCTGCTTCCACCATGATTCCTTCTGCTTCCAAAGCAATAATTTTCTAACGCACAAGAAACAGCTTTAGCTCTACTTTGATTTTAATATTTGGTAGCTCTACAGCTGGTCCTTGGAGCAGCCCCGTGCTTGAGTGTTGTATTCACCTGACTGAATTTGTCCTTGTACATTTTTTACATTGTCTTTAAGGGTGAATGCCCACAAACGGATTTCTACCATGTTTCCCGTGGCGTGTGAATTACCTAGCTATTAGGTTCTATTGAACCTTAATAGCTTTCTGCCTGCCAATGCTCACATGTGGAATTCTACCACTGATTTCCGCAGCAGGAAATAAATCGCAGCATGTTCTATTTGCCGCGGATTTACGCACCCGCAGGTCTTCATTAATATAGCATTAATGAAGACCGTGGAATTCCGTAATCACCAGCAGACACTTTTGTTTTTAATTGCTTTACTCCTGCGTCATAAATCCGTGGGCATATCCCGCGACACTCGTGGGCGTGAGCCCTACAAGAGGTAACATGCCTGCTGTCTTCCTTGGCAAAATTTTTGATCTAGGAGACCATTTTTCCAGATGGGTGGCTGTTTTCTCATGCAATTTGTTTTTTTTTTTGCTGTATTGGTGACCTTTTAGAGGGCAAATTAGTAAACCCGATTTTTAGTTCCATTGACTATAAAGGGAGTAGAAATCGGCGATCTCGATTCATGATGATTTTCATGAACTCGTCCAGCTATCATCACAAACCGATTAGTCCACTAATTGCTCATCACTATAAATGACATGATAACCTTTTTCCTATAGGTAATTACAGCAATATCACAATGATTTAATTTTTGAGTTTTTTTCTAAGCTTTTTGTAATAGGATTATTTTTTTTACTATTTTTATAGGGTTTTCTTTTGCCTTTTTTTGTTGCTGTAGGGGCATAAACCTGTGATCCTATGATTGTTCATGTACTGCAGTGTATTATCTCTTATCCTTGCCATCATCAGCTATAGCAACTTAACGGTTCCCACAAATGGATAGCAGATGGCGGCTGACGTCTCATCTCATGCCCTCTGTTAACCACTTACATGCCACAACCAACATTAATGGTGGCATGAAAGAGATTGACAACGGGACCCCGGTTGTCAGTTACAGCCACTCCTGCTGCAGATTCCATCTACATGTCATACATGTGTGGCATTCCGTGCAAACCACTTCCCTCCCATGCTGTGGAAGGAAAGAGTTAATGATAATTCTTAAATCTTTGGCCAGCTTCATGGCTGCAGCTGTATAGCTTTTTTAGTGTTTGTTTTGATTCCGTTAGTATTACTTTCAATGAAATGATGAATCCAAATTGAGACATTGAGCCTGTTTTCTATTATACTTTACATCTGTTCTTAACATACCTTCGTCCATTTGACCAGAGGCTTAGATAGGTTTGCCTATACCTGTGGCAAAGATCAACTTCATTGGCTTTGCCCTGTATCAAAACACTCCTGCCAAAGTAAAGTGGCGTGTTGGCAACTATACTGACACCCAGCGCCAGGGGGACATGACCCGTTAGCCCCCTGCACTGTGCCTCTGCATTTGGCCCATAGAAACTTTGGAGTATGTAACAGTTTTTCTTTTTTTGCTCTTCCAATATTTCCTTCTGACAGAGCCAATAAAGCTGATGTGAAAGAGATAAACATAATGACAAACATAGCAATTTAAAATTGTTAACAGCCCTGGGCTAAAACTTTCAGCCAAAAGTTATAACATTGTGTTCTCTAACTGCACATTGTGCTCGCTTTGTGCTGCCTGCTTCCATGCAGTAGCGGCTATGTGATAACCCATACAGCTTCCATAGCTGTAGAACAAACTTTTTTGATCAACCGACAACTATTTCTCCCGACTCCCATATACACATGAACACTTGGTCAAGCGGAGTGTTAAATGTGTTTTCAGTGGGGACAATTCTGAAAGTTGCAGCCATGCAGCTCTGGTGGTGACTTATCTCCAGGTGGGGGGCAAAAGTTTTGGGCATTGAAAGTCAGTCTACCCAATTTCTCCTCAGGGGAAAAGTCAGGAGGCCCCCACCAAGAGAAGAGTCATCTGGTCCGGCTGAAGTCCACAATGACTTTTGTCTAATGTGCTTGGGAGCCTTAACTCTGCCCAGTTTGAAGCTCTTCACAAGGTGCGGGTTGGAGTTCATGACTCTTGTGGTTTAACTAAGCTTAAAGTATTTCTACATCATTGTTCACACATAGGTGTGAGGGGCAATGTCCATAAGTTAAACATGGGTGTCATTTAGTGCTTAGCGGAGCTCCACTGTTTGCTCTGGCTATCACTTTATTGAGGATTATGGGGGATATAGTTAATCAACAGCTCAGTAACTAAACTTCCTATGTGAAATGTGTGAAAGGTGCCGTATTTGCCATCTGACACAGTCAGCAATGTAGCCTAAATACTTAGGGAATGAGCAGTGAAGACGCCTGTGAAGAATACTGCAGAAAACAGACACTTCTGTTAAAATCTTAGCAATCTGAGACCCTGAGGGACCTTTCCCACGGGACGGTATTAGGATGCAGGACGCGCCCAAATCCGAAGTTGCGGAATTCCACACCAAAATCTGCAGGTCTGACTGTGGATTTTGATGAGGAATTGCAAGCAGGTTTTAAACTATTTTCAATTCTGCATCAAAATTTGCAGGAAGCCTGCGGATTTTGGTGTGGAACTTACCGTGGCATGCGGTACGCTCTGTGCCCTGATTCCGGTCTGTGTGAAAGGTCCCTGAGGGTACATTCTAGAGATAAGCGAGCGTACTCGCTAAGGCAAACTACTCGAGCGAGTAGTGCCTTATGCGAGTACCTGCCCGCTCGTCTCTAAAGATTCGAGTGCTGGCAGAGGGCGGGGAGCTGCGGGAGTGAGCGGGGAGGAACGGGGGGGGAGATCTCTCTCTCACTCTCTCCCCTCCCGCTCCCCCCTGCTCACTCCCGCAATTCACCGCTCTCACCCGCCGGCACCCGAATCTTTTGAGACGAGTGGGCAGGTACTCGCATAAGGCACTACTCGCTCGAGTAGTTTGCCTTAGCGAGTACGCTCGCTCATCTCTAGTACATTCCTATATTCACAAGGGTGTTTTGTTTTTTTTGTTTCAACAAATTGGTCCAATTCCTTGCAATTTGTGTGTGCTTTTGCATTTTTCTCTGCGTCACTTCCATCTTTTGTGCATGCGTTTTTCACGCGTGTATTAAAAAGCACTTTCTGATTCTCTTTTTTAATGGTTGCCAAGGTTACATGAGTTGAAAATGGATCACACTCGTATCATGCAAGTGCAACCCGATTTTTTTGAACGTACACATAGACTTGAAAAGGCAATTTTTATATGAAAATCACAGCAAAATAGGAAATGCTGCAATATTTTTTACTTTGACTTTTCATCTGAGTATGAAAGAAGCCCATGTGAATATGTCCATTCAAACTAAATGGCTTCTATTTCTGTGTGATTTCGGGCGGCCTTACATGGGTGTAAGCGAGGCGTATATGCACTATGCAGGGTGCATGATCACAAGCTATTGAACCCCGAATCTATGCCTTTTACTGTACTTTATTGCGCTGCTGGGACTGCTCACATTGGCACAACCCCAGCAGTGCCATGCTTGAGTCGCCTACTTACCCCTGTTTCCCCAAAAATAAGGCAGGCTCCTATATTAATTTTTGTTCAAAAAGGTTTACCTTTTTTACATGTATAGCTGCCTGCACACTATTTAAATTGACTTTTTTAATTAACTGTTAGCAGGGCTTAATTTTGGAGTAGGGCTGATATATCAAGCATCCTCAAAAAGCCTGAAAAATCATTTTGCATCCTCAAAAATTCTGGAAAATCATGCTATGTCTTATTTTCAGGGTATGTCTTATTGTCAGGGAAACAGTGTAGCTGCCTGGACACTATTTACATTGACTTTTTATTAACTGTAATTAGGACTTAATTTTGGAGTAGGGCTTATAGTTCAAGCATCCTCAAAAATCCTGAAAAATCATTTTGCATCCTCAGAAATCTTGAAAAATAATGCTAGGGCTTATTTTGGGGTAGGTCTTATTTTCAGGGAAACTGGTTAGTAGGCGAGTCAGCTGACTTGGTAAGCAGGTCAGTTAGATTGTAGGCAGGTGAGCTGACCTAGTAGGCCCAGGTGGCATTGTTTAACTTAACGAGATCGCACAGTTCCGTGCACAGTTTTCTGCAGACAGGGGCCTTAGGTGCGCAATTGTGCCTGAAAATGCCTGCGTTCGAAATGCGTGGGTATAAAACACATGTGAAGGAACCCACTGAAATGCGCTCGTCTGAGGCCGCCCTTCAGGTCAACTTTTTTTTTGGTCCGATATTCTCATGTGAAAACGTTTTTCAGAATTGTTGGTACAGATTTCCAACATAAAGGAGATTTCATTCTGCATTTAATGTCTGAAGAAAGAAGAACGCAAGAAATTCCGTAAAAAGTCTCCAAAAAAGTCTGCAGTTAAAAGCCCTACAAAATGTGCATTACTTGATAAAATCCACAAATGTGCTGTGTCCTCCGGCCTCATTCCGCTCGTGTGAGGCATTCTATGGGAAACTTTCACAGTAATGGGATTGTTTCACAATACGCAGCAGAAGATGCGGCTTACTCTCCCGCTGTGACATTGCGAACCAAAACCCACACATCTAACGTATGGATCTTGATGGGGACTTGTGGACAGCTTTAAGCCATTTTCATTTCTGCATCAAAATCCACAGGTAGCCCTCCGGACTTCGGCGCAGTATTTACTGTGTGTTGCAGTGTGTCTTGCAGGCTAATTCCACCCCTGTGAAAGGTCTCTAACTTATATCAGGCTCTACTGTTATAGTATACTTACCATACTGCTGATTTGCAACTATCATATTGCAGTTCCGTATTATTGGAACATTATAATGATATGAAATAATAATGATTCTTCTCAGGCATTAATGAATAATAACTGCTCATATATTAACTTCTATCAGGTTCTCTTAGTGCATACTTTAGTTAAACTTTCCATCAGCTTGCTAGAACTGAGAACATTGGCTATACTTTAGACCCATGATTATTATTCCATTTTTACATATGGTCTCATGTTCCCCATTATATATTTATAGTGCATCTGTAAGTGAGACCCGCCAGGCTATGTGCCTCAGCATCTAAAACCTTCTTACCAATAGCAGTGGATGACTGACAGGCAAAGAGAGTAAAGTGAGGAGTGGGAGCAAAAAGGACCATGGGTAGAGATGAGTGAGCATACTCGTTAAGGCGATTTACCCGAGAGAGCATGGCCTTTTTCGAGTACCTGCTGGCTCGTCCCTGAAGATTCGGGGGGCTGAGCGGGGCAAGAGGCGGAGGGGAGTGGGGTGGAGAGTGAGAGAGATCTCTCTCTCCCTCCCGATCCCCTCTGCAACCCCCCGTTCGCCCCCGCGGCCCCTCGGAATCTTTAGGGACGAGCCAGCAGGTACTCGAAAGAGGCGATGCTCTCTTGAGTAAATCGCCTTAATGAGTATGCTGGCTCATCTCTAACCATGGGGTGTCTGGGTGTTATCATGCAAATTTATAGGCTGTAGTAGTGACCAGGATAATATGGATTACAATGCAACCTGAAACCTACCTCCTTGTAATCTCCCTTGTGGAGACAAGACAGGTCAAGTATCTGATTATTAAAAGAAAGACCACACAATTATTGAACATAAGGATTTTAAAGGACATATTATTTTTAGTTAGAGGTACCTTTTAAAGGGGTTGTGCCAACATGTACAACCCTTCTCTGACAGCGCTTTCTGTAATTATAATAGCGCTCCATAGTACAGAGGGGCTGAGTACTACAGGGTAACAGAGAAAAACTAAGAATAATGGTATCTTGTGTGGTTGTACGCCAGCACAACACAGTGATGAGCCAGTCAAATACGTAGCTGCCTCTCTGAACATAATGGCAAGGACCTCCATACAGCCAGTATCAAGTAGCAGAAGAGGGGGGATTGCAGAGAGCTGAGACAGAAGAGCTGAGACCAGGCAATGGAATGGGAAATGCTTTAATTGCAACTTGCTTTGGTGCCAGAAGAGCACCTGAATTGGGTGGTTAACAATAGAAAATGGACAAACACCCTGAATCGGTGTGGGCAGAGATGGACCTGAGACCATCTCCAGTGTCACAAGGATCTAACAACGAGAGACCTATAGCAGAGAAACCACCAGCAGCCTGGTATGTGAGCTTGGTACCATCTTGGGAGAAAATGTTACGGCAACATCGCATTGTGAAAGACTCCAAGGTCCAACCTTTAGCAGTGGGTATGAAGGAAAGGAAAAAATTAAAGAACTATGAGGCACAGGAGCATCGGCGTCTGCAAAGCCATGGAACTGTGGTAGAGTTTGATCCCTTACATGGCTAAGATTTTGATAAGGACTTCTACGAAGGGGATGAACTCTTCGTTCACCAAATGTTGGTGTGTAAGGATGACCTCCCAATCAACGTCCATGACTTGGAGGTGGGAGAGACTATTTTCTGCACACCGGTAAGTGGTTCCATGGGGTGTATGGATGGCCACTGTGCCCCGACCAGATGAGCCGAGAGGCCGGAATTTGAAGAGGACAGAAACTGCTTTAGTGTGGGGGTTAGCAGGTAGCCCTCACATCCCTGCCCAACTTGGGATGAGTTTTGCACTAAGACACCAAAGACAGAGGAGACTCTATGGATCAGTGACTGGTCATGATTGGCCCAAGTCTTCCAGGATTTTGAGGTCTGGTACTCCTAAGAGCGAGGGGCGCTGAGAAGAGTCAAAGCTGGTTGGGAATGTTTGGCAACATGGGCACGCAGTGAACCATCAGCCCAGTGCTTGTTCTCAAAGGAGGAAGGTCCCTATCGGAAACTGCTACTGGTTACTGGGACTGTAAAAAGTAACCAAACTGTATACTGCCATTAAGTGCTACTGCTTCTGTAAAAGATCTTATATTACTGTAGTTCTTGCTAATGCCAGCTCAGCAATGGACAACAGGGGGGGGGGGGGGGATATAAGGGGGTTTTAACAGACCCTGTAATATGATGGATATTTTAAGGTTCTCGGTATGCTGTGCTCTTTCATGAACCCCTATGTTGCCAACTGTGGTGTTGGCATATCTGCCAATTACAGCCATCATGATTGATAAGAAAAGGTTCTGATACGTAGCTGTTCCTTTACATTTTAGGGCCCTTTTACATGTGCCAATAATTGTTCAGATTCCCATGATCCAGCGAGAATCTCAACAATCATCGTTAGTGTAAACGCATGCACCGACTGAATGATGAACAATAATTCATTTGCTTCTTTTTCATTTTTATGCATGTATATATCAGTCCATGTAAACAGGCAGTTGTTCATCTATGAACGTCTGCCTGCTTACTGCACATGGAGGCGGCCGGACCAGAACGCTCTCTGTCTCACTCCACCTCCATTCACTCAGCAATGATCCTTCCTGTGTAAAAGCAGGGGAACGATGATCACTGGGACAAGCTGGTGGGCATCTGCGCCCGACAGGTCATCCCGTGTAAAAGTGCCTTTACCTCCAGGTTGCTAAGTAGAACGGCGTGACTGTACGGGTCGTGTGCAGGGAGTGTTACCGCAAGAATATGCGATCCCAAAAGTTGACAAAAACTTCACAGAGAATGGAAGTCTGAGTCAGTGACTAAAAAGTTTTTGGTCTGGGCAGAAGAACGTACAACATTGTCTGGAGGTCTTGTATCGTTGCAGAAGCAGAGGAATATGAGCAGGTTTTGTGAACAAATCTACTCTACACAATCTACTCACCACCGGCTGATCGTAGGGACAGAAAAGAGCTACCGATGTTGGTTCCCACTGAACATAAATGTTGTTTGCCAAGAAATTATGTGATTTGTTTGAGGGTGCAAACCCGCTGCAGAGTGCCAAGGTAAGCTTGTGACCGGGCTTCTTCAAACATTTCCTGGCGGTGCCCCGAAAGGAAGAGCTGGCGCATCCTGTTGTGTTCCCCTTGGAAGGTCCAGAGAGGTACCTGCCTAAGGACAGTCCTCCTCTGAGGTCCTCTTCTCAAGCATTACCTCTGCAGCGGCTGCTGCAGGCGAAATATAGTATTACAGGACGGCCTGTAGTGACAACGTGGTACAAGGTCCGTCCGAATGGGAGACAAGCTTACTACGCATCTCTCTCTGTCCTGAGCCATAGAGTGGGGACATATGCTCTAATAGAGTATATGCACACAACTCCCTTAAGCTGCCCATAAGCATTAGTCTATAAGTGGTCATATACCACACAGGGGTCATTTTTTTGTTAACTTCTCTGTTGACCTATTCAGGCAGAAAGCGTCAGGTAGCCTGTCATGCTGTCTTCTATTTGTCATGCTGTCTTCTATTGGTGGAATCTCAGTTTAGGGTCATTTTCACAATAAGTAAATTTAGTGTTGGAAACCAAAATATTTAAGAAAACAAACCTAGTGAAACTTTTCTTTTGAAACTGTTCATTTACTACAGGAACAAACTTCACCAGACAGTAAAAAACAATTATCCAAATGTAATTAACAAAAAAGATTACGTGTCAATAAATATACGGGTTGTTGGAATGTTGTCCACTAGATGGCAGTGTAGACCACATTTAGTTTTTTGGCTGCCAAAAGGTTTGTTCAGCAGCAGCAGGCCTGGTAATGTTGGAGAAAGAGCGCTGGCTCTTTGTTACACTCCTAAACCTTTCTATTAAACAAAATGTCAACTGACATATAAAATATAAGGGCTCATTAATACAATACAGTGTTGTATATGTGAGGGTCAACATTTGCAAAATATAAAATGCCTACATAAAAGTCTGAAAAATCACAAGTGTGGAAATATAGGGGGAAGGCGGAATCTGAAAAAATGAAGATTTTGCTTGAACTTTTTTTTTAGGGCTGTCCTTCATTGGCCTTCAAATTCTATAGTCTAACTGCATATTTCTATTGTTACTGCCTAAACATATAATAATTACCCTCAGGAATCAGGAAGGGTATCATAACTCCTTAAGGAGAGCACCTAGAAGGTGAGTGGGGAGACTTAAAAGGCCATGCATGCTCCTCTGGGAAATATATGCAAATAAGGGAGATGGAACAATACCTCTGCAGCGCCACCTATTGGATGGCAGCATTCTTGCAAATCAATGTCTGACCCTTTATACAACTGTTTGTAACAATGATTGGGAATTGGGATCCAAGCATATGGCAACAGATGCCACGACGAGGAGTTCCTGTGGTTCCATATTAGAAAGTCACAAGCTCTATTCAGTTGTATGGTTCTTCCTTACAGCATGGTTTGCTCCTGTAAGGGTCCATTCACATAGGCGTATGTGTCCCGCGTATTATGCGCATATTTTTCATGGGTGTAATATACTAAGCACACAGCAAATATGCATGTTCATGCATATTTGCTGTATATATTAAATCCCAATAACCTATATTGGTGCATATTACACGTGTAATATGCACCAAAATAGGACATACATAGCTGCAAGTTGCCCAATAGAAACCAATGGGCTTTTGGCATCATGTGAAAAACATGCATGTAATACACAGGCGACATATGCCATGTGAATGAGCCCTTAAAGCAACACTCCTAGGGGAAATTACCGCTCCGTCCGATGGAACATTCTGCAGTTCCTTTTTTCACTGCCTCCATAACAATGTGCAAACCTTCACCTGCCTCCATATAACATACAGAGGCAAGCAAATCCGTAATATTCGTATTACTCTACATCTGCCTCCAAGTGAAAGAGTCTGTTCTCCCTCGGTGCAGTAACTGCTGCATATTATCAGATTTCATATACAAGATCCCTATTATAGATTTAGCATTATTGATCCATTCTCAAGCAGAAGGGATGCTGAAATAAATGTTTTAGCGCTTATGAAACAGCTTAGATATAGAATATTAAATGCACTTTCTTAGCCCTTTTACAACCTCAATGGAGAATTTTCCAATATAATGCTGTATAATTGTTTCCGTTTTCATACCGCCAAACTTTTTTGTCGGATGAAGAGGGACACTTCTGTTTCATTGTGTGGAAGATCCATTTTTCATACATATCTATAAGCTTGAATAGATTCAGCTTAACCACTTCAAGAACGCCTGATCTACAATTATGTTGGGCGGTCGTGAAGTCCGCTCCGCTGCTCCATACCCAGAAGGTATCAGCTGTTTCCGAAGTTCATAGCCACCCATAACTACCGCGATCAGAGCGCGCCCTGATCGCTGCAGTTAACTGTTTAAATGCCACGGTCAAAGCTGACCATGCATCTAAGCCTTTTTCTGTTTTTCCCCATAAAAATTCAAAATAATGAAAAAGCCTCACAAACTCAGTATCACTGTGTATGTAAATGTCTGAACTACTAAAGTATGGTAATACTTATCCTGCATGTTGAAGGCTGTAAAAAAAGAAAAAAGAACGGGATTATGCCATTATGGAGTCAGGAAGGAATTTTCCCCCAATTGGGCTAATTGGCTTCTTCCTTTTGGTGTTTTTACCTTCTTCTGGATCAACTAGGGGGTGGAAACAGGCTGAACTGAATGGACATTGTCTTCATTCAGCCTAACAGACTATGGTACTATGTTATTTTTTGGTATTGTGGCTCCCAAAAAATGAGATTAGAAAATGATCAAAAAGACGTATATTACTCAAAATGCTACTACTAAACACTACAACTTACCCCACAAAAAGCAAGCCCTCACAAAGCCCAATGACGGAAAAATTAAAAAAAATAACGGGTTTCAGAAAATAGCTGTGGAAAGCAGTTTTTAAGAAAGAAAGTTACATAAATGTTTTGTATGACCGTAGTTGTACAGATCCATAGAACAAAGTTTATATGTAGAGATGAGCGAGCATACTCACTAAGGACAATTACTCGAGCGAGCATTGTCCTTAGCGGCGAGTACCTGCCCGCTCGGAAGAAAAGGTTCGGGTGCCGGCGGGGGGTGGGGAGCGGCGAGGGAGAGCAGGGGGGAATGGAGGGTAGATCTCTCTCTCCCTCTCTCCCCCCATCGCCTTTTTTGAGTACCTGCTGGCTCATCCCTGAAGATTCGGGGGGAGGGGGGGCTGCGTGGATGAGCGGGGGGTTGCAGAGGGGATCAGGAGGGAGAGATAGGGAGAGGGATCTCTCTCACTCTCCTCCCCGCTCCCCCTCGCTGCCCCGCCCCCGACCCCGCAGCCCCCCCCGAATCTTCAGGGACGAGCCAGCAGGTACTCGAAAAAGGCTATGCTCTCTCGAGTATATCGCCTTACCGATTATGCTCGCTCATCTCTAATTATATGGGACCAGAAAAAATACAACTCGTCCTACAAAAAAACAAGCCCTCATACAGCTTGTATGTCAGTGGAAAAATTAAAAAGTTGTGGGTTTTGAAAGGAGGGGGTGAAAAAACTAAATTAAAAATATGAGAAACCTCTGGTTCTGAAGGGGCTGAACAATAGCACAAAAACCATCATAATAGAGACATTTTTAAGATCCATATCTACCATATAATGTAATAATATGCACATTTGGGTCTTACATACAGTTAAGAGCCATATAGATAGTTTATGGAACAATATAGCACATTTGTTAATGCAAATATACTTTCCAAGTCAAAAAGAGGGATATTTAAGTCCCAGAGAGGGATTGAGAGACTTGGGTCTAGAGTAGGCGCTGGCCCTCCAACAGAGGGACACTTGGGAGGTATGCCATTTTAATTTATCATACATTCCTCTTTTTCTACCTGTATGACAGATACTATGGATAAACTGGGTAATTTCCGTATGGAGAATCAGGGTGTTTCCAGAAGCTTTATGTGACAAGAACTTCTGCTCATCCCACGGGAGTCAATGCTAATATGTGTTTTTGCCGGCACTTGCCAAAACTTGCACAAAACTAAATTATCCTTCAACAGAAAAAAAAGATGTCAAATGCTGGAAAATCCAATTCTAATTGCCAAAGGCAAAAATACCCGCAGGTAATATCCCCTAAAATATCAACTAAATACTGTATTATTCAAAAAAGACAAAATCGAAAGATATTTAAAATAAAGGGGCAAATAGTGGTGGCAATCAAATGTAACCAGCAGTCATCAATTAGTATCATGTGTGTAATTGTGCATATACACACTAAGGGCTCCTTCACATGGGCACTGCAATTTTCGGCCGCCCACATTGCTGCCGAAAATTGCAGCCGTGATCAAGTCGTTGCATCTCCCGTTTTCTTGTCCATTAAGGCAGCCGAGTTGCGGCGTATATATTATGTTATGGAATACCGTCAGCCGGAGTGAGAGAGTTCAGCTGTGCTAAACTCCCTCCCGCTCTCTGCCCCTTGCCGGCAAGATGAATGGGCGGGAGCTTAGCAGAGCTAGTCCCCCTTGTCGGCAGCTCCCGCAGGCTGGGTAGAAAGGGGGTGGGACTTTAACAACGCAAGCCGCTAAACTCTCTTTCTTACACGGATAGGTTATGTATTACTGTCACAGTGTAGGACTATTTGCCTTGGTGCTTTTGGATGCTACTTTAGTTCGTGTCTTTTTGGACTTTGGTCTTCATACTCCACCTAGGGATGTATAGGATATCTATATAGCCAAGGTGTAATTTGAAGCTCCTGGGCCCCAATGCAAAACCTGTAATAGGGCCCCCAACTATAATGCTTTATTCATAGTATTGGGCTCCCTATATGGAGAAGAGAGGCCTTATGGGGCCCCTAAGGCTCTTGGACCCGGGTACAACTGCATCCCCTATGGTTACGCCAGTGCTATGTAGGCTTCAGACGCGGGGTCACCCTTTTCAGGGTGAGTGCTCTGCTTTATAGGCATGTTTAGTCAGGGTAGATCGGGGAAAGTTGCCTTGTCTCGGACATCTAGCTACTCAGTAACCTCTTGTGTTCTTTACATCACCCAGCCTGTCTCTATGTCTATATCTGTAAGTCGGTTACCAAGACAGGACTGGGCGGATGTGATAATTACTATGCATATAACTCCAATAAAGCTGTATATTTTAAATATTGGTTTTATTCAATGTTCCTAAGAAGAAAATGGAATGAAAAATGCATGTTTTTTTACCTATTTTTTCATTTTTCAATTTTCCCCTACTCAATAAGAAAGAAAAAGCTCATAAAATAGCGCAAAGAGATCTTACTGTGATTTCAAAATGTTACAAAAGTAACACCAAGCAGTAGTAGTAAAGGAACCTGCAGTGATGCTTGCATTCAGCCTGTATGATTTGGCTTCACATTCTTGCTTGCTCCATTAAAGCATCATTATTGGGAAGTGAGCGGTGTAAAATTCTGCATTTTATGGTGGAAATCCCTTGACAAAAGAAGCATATGGTAAAACCCATAGTAGCAATTTAGATACTAGCATTGACATCTCACTGCCCTGACAAATACGGACATCTGCTTGATGCTGCCGCTTTCTATACATTATTGCTCCTTTCATTGACTTCTGTACTTTCACAACATTGTGCCCCTGAGGCAGCAATGGAAATTGGGTACAATTTTCTTATAAACATATTATCTCAGTTCTCCCTTCGGAGGGCAGTAGAGCTGCAGAAGTCCTGGATGTCTAGTCCACATAGTAGGCTGATATTTGCAAAATGGCCTATTGTGTAACACAAGTGTTCTACCACCTCATAGCAGAACCTCATGAGTAAAATATGTACCATGTGCTCTTCTATATCAAATGGGAAAATGGAGCACTGCCTCTACAGCGCCACCTATTGGAAGACAGACGTTTTGCAAGTCAATGTCAGACTTTTTTAACAGGCCTTGTAATTCTGGCTTTGGCTCACAACTCCCAGTCATTGCTACAAGGCTTGTTAAAAAAAAAGCCTGACATTGACTTGCAGGAATGCTTCTCTGGGAAATGTGCAAATGGTAAGATGGAAGAATACATCTACAGTGCCACCTATTGGAAGACAGCAAGTCAAGTCAATGCGTTTTGTGCATGCATTTCGCGTGCGTGGAAAAAAAGTAGTACCTGCTCTATCTTTCTGCATTTTGCACAGCACAGGCTCCAATGGAAGTCTAAGGTAGGTGCACAAATACACAAGGGGATGTGTGAAAGAAGGAGCTGTTCTTATGTGTCTTGTAGCCGGAGGCCGGCTATTGTAAGGTGAACAGATTTTCCCAGGGTCAAAGCAGGACAGAGGGGTTTAGTCGGTGGCGGGGCTTATCACAACACATGATTTTTACCTCCATCGTTATAAAAAGTACAGGGCCATTTCAAAAAAGACAGGGAGCAAATTCCACAGTATTTCCACATCCAAAAAACAGTCAAGATCTGTACCATTGGCCTTACCTGCCCCAAAGGCTTCCTGTTGTCAGTGCTCCCCAGCTTCTGGTTCCCAGCAGCCTGTAGTGGCCACACCTGACCATCAGTACTGCACCTTACTATGCCGCTGGGAACTGTCTGGTAATCACCTTCATAGTGGCCCGACGTCCCGAAAATGGGACAAAAAACTGTCCCACTTGGGGAACCCTTGGGGAAAGCAGGACACAGAGTCCCAAAGTGGGATAGCCCCGCCTAAATCGGGACATCTGGTCCCCTTAGCTCTCACTGCGGGTTGGCGTTGGCTCAGTTCCAGATCCGCGCCATCCATATGACGTAAGTTTAGATCTTGTTGCGTTAAATACCCTGCAGCCAGGACGTAAACTTATGTCCTGTGGCGTTAAGGGGTTAAAGGGCTTTTCCAGGACAATGATGGTAATCGTCTATAGTTAGGATTAGTCATTAGTATTGGAGTATGCAGTGAAGGCCCCTTCAATCAGCTGATCAGTGCCAGCTGTTACCCACCAGCTCCCTACAATGGGATGTTGGTAACTTAGGCCTCGTTGACACGAGCGTGGTTTTAGAGCTCTAATAGCATCACAAAAAATAATCGCATAACGCTGGGGAGAAAATCGCACGAACGGGTGATTTCCAGCTATTAAGTCTCGAGCTTAATTAGCGGTGAAATTGCCCTTTCACACGATTGGGAGCTGCGTGTTGCGTGTTATCCAACTGCCATAGGAGTCTATGAAAACTTCTGCGCAGCGTGCACCAAAGACAGGTCAGGTCCTATCTCTTCTCACAGCACGGACCTTAGATGCGGGCATTGTAGCCACACGTCCTATCTTTGGAAGGTGCAAGTTTTTTTCGCGCCTAAAATTCAGTCATCTGAACGTTTCTATAGTAAACCATTGGTTCTAATAGCCACGATCTTTTCACGCACCTATAATGCGCTAAATCCGCGCTCGTGTGAATGAGACCTTACTGATAGGCCATGAGTATTGTAGTTCCCGAGAAATGACTTTTCATTGCTGCTGCAGATGCACAGAGAGATTGTAGGATCATTTTACCAGCCCAAGACGGGAGTTTTGGAAGACCCATTAAGAGAATGTATTAGCGCCCCTCTCGAGTTGCAGCACTTCACACCGAGTTGTCTTTCCTACTGGTCTTCTATGAAGCCTCTACTGCGCAGTAATAAAGACCATCCTGTCTGTGAGGAGTTGCAGGATACAAAGTATATATCTGGTTTCCTGTCTGTAAGTAAATATTTACAGGGGGACTAAATCCACGACACTCTCCGTAATTCTTATGTCTTTAGGGTTAACATCCTGCAGTCATTTATAGCTCTGCTCTCCTGCAACAGAGACAAAAACTAGGTCAGCGGCCGGCCGGGACAGCCACTTCAAGGGGGAAGATAAACAGGAGCAAGAAATGGATCACAGGTCCTGCGTCTTATAAGGCTCTGTGTAAGCCTACAATCACAAACTGTATAAGCGCAGCTATTGAGCTGCGCCCAAAAATCGGGCAAAAATCGCGACCATCTGAAGCATTAGATTCTGATGTAATCAAACAGATGAGGGATTTTTGGCCGCGTGAAAAAAATCGCACTGGCAAAAATAGCCCATCGAAAACGGTCACCAATTTTATACTCTGCATCCAAAGATAGGTCTTATGGGTCTTGCTGCGTCCAACGCCAGGAAAAGCATTAGAAGTCATTCCGAGAATTTCTGCCGATCGAGGGGATTCCATGCTGCAGTGTATTTTTTTGCCGATACGCAGCAGCCGCCCATGGGAATGGCAGCAAATATGCAGCGAAAGATCGGGACTTGATTGTAGCTATTCTTCATTCATACGCATATGGCTGAATGTAAAAACGGATGCGGTTGCGTGAAAGATCCCACAGGCTACAGTCACATAAGTGGGCGCGATATCACGCTTGCCAAGCTGCATTTTTTATTGCAAGAACGCTTTGCACCACTTCCGTGAGATCGCGATCCTCAGACACGTGTTTCATGCGCATCAGAGGATTGCAGGTGTTTCCCATTGATTTCTATAGGAAACATCGCATGGCACTCGGGTGCACATCACACGGAATGCGAGTGTCATGCCATGTCTTTTAAAGACCCATTCAGAAGAATGGGCGAGGCGTTCCTGTAAATAAGCATCACATGATCAGTGAATAACCATTTCTATCAACTCCAAACCAAATTGAATTCCACCGTATTGTTTGGAATACTATGTCAAGCTCAAACTTGCTACCCGGAGAGGATCTTTGAGGCAGAACTTATTGTGACATGCTGTCTGAGCTGCAGCAGGTGACGGCCCTCTCTGGAGCTGACAGTAGAGCATAAGGGGGGAAACGTATTATTCTCCCTTAGGTCCATTTCACACGGCTGTGAAAATTGCACAAGATTTGTGTGATGCGAGACCTACATATCTAGCACGAATATTCTTTTGAATGGAGTCATATACATGAGGGATTTTTTTCCACATCACATCGCGGTGCAATAAAATATTGCAGCATGTCCTATCTTTGGGCTTTCTCTCGGAACGCATGGCTCCAGAAATGCCGTCCGATGCATGGTTTCCCATTAAAAACAATGGGGACACTTGCCAATCCTCTGGCGCGGCTCAAAAACATCTTGCATCCACAGGGACATTGTACGTGCACAAGCGCAATATCAGGCCAACTTCACTGCAAGTGTGTTGAAATTTATAAGAAAATCAAGCTGCATCGCTGAACATGGGATTTTCATATACGTTTTTATTTTTACCCATTGGAACCAATGGAAGAGATTTCTGTGGACTCGCAGAAAAATAAAACATGCAGGGATTTTTCTATTTTATAGAATTGCTGAAAACAATGTGGTCTATTTCAGTGCAAGTCTTGAAACGCAGAAAACTCACATGAAACTTTTGCTCGTGTAAATGCATCCTTAAGGCTTAAAGGCAAAGGGTGATGCTTAAAACAAACATAAGTACTACAAACAACAATGGCTGCAAAACTGTAACAAAATGGAATGCAGCTCTTCTCTTACATCTGCACTCTAAGGCCTCATGTCCACGGGGAAAATCAGGCCCGCCGTGGATTCTTCATGCAGAATCCCGCAGAGGGTCCCTCCTTTTCCGTGGACATGAGGCCTCAAAATAAGCATTACTCACCTGTCCGGAGGCTGCGGATCTGCCCTCCGTCGCGGCCGTATCTTCTTTCTTCGGCCCAGCGGATGTGCTTGGCACACCGGCAGCATGCGCCGTGCAGTCTTTTTTTTTTTTAACTCCTGCTCTCCCGCGCTCCCGCACAGGAGAGCAGGAATTCAGCTGCTGCTGTGCCGCAAATCCAGATGGCTTCCATAGGCGTCAATTGAAGCCTGCGGGAGACCCGCACTAAAATGGAGCATGCTGCGGGTGTTTTCCCGCACACTCAATCCGCGCCTCAGGGGAAAGTGACATCCGCAGGTATTTAATTACCTGCGGGTGTCCAATGCATCCCTATGGGGCGTGGATCATGCGTGCGGGTGACCCGCTGCGGATCTGTCCCCCGTGGACATGAGGCCTAAGTCATTTCTTTTGATGAGTTTGAAATACTTTTAGTAGATTCTATATTTGGTGACAACTAATGACCGGGCAGACATTGGGGAAACAAATCAAAGTTGTAGCTTGTCATAGCAAGAGATGAAGCATGCAGAGTTAGACCGGATTCACACAAGCGTATGCGTATTTGCACCTCTTTTTTGAGCATGGGGTGTTGCGTATTTGCGCTTGCAACTGTGTTTTTTTTAATGTACTTTTTGTACATGCAGGAAACACGGTCTTATACATTGAAATGGGTAATTAGCCCAATTTGTTTCATATGTTTTATTTCCCTGTGCAAGAGCACAGGAAACAGAACATGCTGCGTATTTTTTTGTGCTTCAGAATTGTGGGCGCAAAATACTCACTTGTGAACGAACCCAATGAAATCAATGGGTCCTAGTCATTACGTATTGCACCTGCCCATTTTGTGCGCACAAGTATGGTCATGTGAATCTGGCCTTAACCCTTTCCAATCCACTGTCTGACGTCTAAAGACATTCTGATTGAAGGCTGTACAGCTCCGATGTCGGAAGATGTCCGTCAGGGTATTCTTACTGTAGATTACTGGCCGCTCTGTTGTCGGGGGCCTCTCCAGAATGTCCCATACCAAAGTACCTGCTCTAGCCAGCAGATGGCGCCATTGTATAATGCCAGAAAGAGAAAGCCCCCTAGGAAACCCTAAATGGAAAATTGGATTGCAAAGGGTTAAAGGTGTTTTCTGACATTTTTTAACATTGATGGCAGTGGGCTACATTAGAAACCCACATGATAGGTTAACGGGATGTTACCAGTCTTGCTGTCCGGGTGACGCCACCTGTCAGATATCGTGGGGCTGGATGGCTGAAACGGCAATCCGACACTGCGGTGAGTATGTTTCTTTTAGATAATTTTGGGCTAAGAAATAACTTAGAAAGCCTCTATAATGCAGTATTTTAGCAGCTGGCAGAGCTTCCATCGCAGAGTACACAGGAAGAGGTCAAAGCAGTTGGATTTCAGGAAGATCACTGAGCCAAAAACAGTAACAGGTTGGCGGTATCAGAAATGCACCTTCACACATACAGAGAGACCTTAAGCACAGAAGTAATATACTTAGTGAACATTTAGGCACTGGTGAAATTCTTGTGACAGGTCTTAGGACTTTTCCTCTGCGTAGACCTTTAAGATGCAGAGAGGTAAGTGGGCAGAGCAAACGGCCAAAAAGAACAAAAAATGCCAGCTGCTTAAAGAAAGTAAGCGCTCCATGAGCCATGATATCATGAAATCCAATAGTAACCAATATATTCTGCAGGCACAACATGCAGCACATTACTATTAATGACATGAATTCCCAAGAGTGTATCTGTGAGCTGCTTAACTAGACTGCAGTCACAGCATGAAGGAGGATGAGAAAGAGGAGTAGTAGCCACATATTGTAAACATCGGAGATAGTTTAAATAACTTTTACAGGCCTTGTGGTGACTTCATGATCAACCTTTCACCTCCATCAGGTCAGTCGGCCCCCAGATTTGTACATTCTGTCAAAACAATGTGAAGGGGATACGGCTTTTAATGAATCACTCTCCCTTGGCTGACTTCTGCTTTCCATCCATCAATTTAATGTAGGGCATTCCATGAAAAGTGGGTGGGAATTGAGGAGAGAGTGATGTTGTGGCCTGTAAATGCTGAGTTCCAAGAGAAGGTGAAATCCATCATACCTGCCACGCACCTCTGTCTGCTGCTTAGTAAAATGGTATTCCCTCAACAGCGCGGCTCCGTCAATGGCACGGCTATAACAATCTGTATAGAGTGCAGCTTTACGTCTATTTGGCTGTGCACGCTAACACCTACAATCTGCTAAAAGCAATGCCACGGAGTAAAATGCTTACTGACAAAACCCAGAAATTATCATTTTTTGTTTCTGGACAAAGCAAGGAAACCCTTGAATTTAAAGGAAACGCCTAGCATTGGCATGTAAAACGCACCTTGGCCAAAATTCTTGCCCCGATATTGCACTCGCCCCTGTGTAAATCCAGTCTAAATCACACATCAGATCTTAATGAACGAAAAAGTCAAGTTGAAAATCTCCTGCTTCCATCTGTGAAGATAACAGGACGCCAGTGGAAGACTTCCCAATTATGGTGTTCTCTGGCGAATACCAATTGAGTTGCATGGGGCTGGCCTATGAACTTAGGTTCCACAACAGGACATCGATCCCTCATGCCACCCTCATGGAATATGTTTCTGATAGTTTGATCGAAAATGTCCAACCAGTAACCTACAGGAGGTCATTTTGTAGGGCTTTGCTAGTGCTCATCCTGTTCCTCCTTGCACACCCAAGCATATACTGATTCCCATGCTGAGTAGATGCCCGTCTACCGCCCTGTTCAGCTCTCCTTATATAACGACTGGTGTCCTGGTATCTCTACCAGGATCTTGCAACAGTCCGTATAGATGTGCCATCCTGGAGGAGAAGGACTACCTGTGCAACCTGATTTGGCTTGATGTATCGCCTCACGCAACCAGTAGTGACAAGGACTCTAGCAAAATGCAAAACTAGAAAAGAATCAAGAAAAATAAGAAGAGAGCATTTGCCGAGGTCCCAACAGGGTAAATTTGCTGTGGAATTTCTGAAAATAATCGACACAAAACCTGTGCGGGAAATTGATATGCAGTGCGGAATTCAATTACACAACATGTCAATTTTATTGCTGCCTCTGCTATGGAATTCACATTTCTCAATTGCTGGAATACACAATAAAACCTGCATCAAAATTGGCACCAAATGGTGCAGGTTTTGAGGCAGGCTTTCTGCTAGTGACCTGCAGCAGAATGCCAGCTACAAATTTACCCCTGTGTGGACCCAGTCTAAGTTGTTAAACTACTGTAATTTGCATATATGCTCTAGATCACCTTGTTGTCCCCATCCAGTATAGCAAATGACATGTTTGTGTACAGTTCCATGTTTGTGAATGTTTTTATGTCCTACAAAGCACTACATCATATTATTGCAGAAACGACTTGTTTTCTTTGCAGGAGATAATGGTTATTAGTGTGGATATGTGTAACCGTATAAAGCTGAACTGTCTGTATGACCCTGCAAGGACCTTTGAGAGAATGTCACGAGACAACTTCACAGTAGAGAGGATGAGCTAAATAAATGTTTTTAGACCGAAAAGGCCCATAACACGTTTCTTCCCTCCTTTTCTCTATCTACACAGCCCCAATTGAACAAACCATTAGGAGATTTGGCCTCCAGTATCACCTGTATGCGGATGACACCCAGCTATACACCTCTTCCTGTTACATCTCTGCACCTTTCCCCCAAAATATCACCGATTGTCTGTCCACTGTCTCTAACACTATGTCCTCTCTCTACCTAAAACTAAACCTCTCTAAAACTGACTTACTGGTATTTCCACCCTCCACTAACCGACCTCATCCTGACATCTCCATCTCAGTGTGTGGCACCACCATAACTCCTAGACAACATGCCCACTGCCTTGGGGTCATATTCGACTGTGATCTCTCTTTTACCCCCTACATCCAATCTCTCGCCCGAACATGTCAGCTGCACCTTAAGAACATCGCAAGAATCCGCTCTTTTCTCACTGTGGACATGCTAAAACCGCTTACTGTTGCCCTCATGCACTCTCGATCGGCCTCCCCCGCACCAGACTCTACCCTCTCCAATCCATCCTGAATGCGGCAGCCAGGCTCATCTTCCTGTCCAGCCACTACTCGGTTGCCTCTGCCCTGTGCCAGTCACTGCACTGGCTGCCTGTTCAATACAGAATTCAATTTAAACTCTCTACTTTCATCCACAAAGCCCTCCACAGCGCAGCGCCCCCCTGTATTGCCTCCCTCATCTCAATCCATCACCCAGCCCGGGCTCTCCGCTCTGCTAACGAAACCAGACTGCGCGCCCCTTTAATTCGTACTTCTCATTCCCGCCTCCAAGACTTCTCCAGAGCAGCACCGGTCCTCTGGAACGCACTACCAAAGGATACCCGAGCAATCCAGGACTCGCAGAACTTCAGGTGTGCTCTAAAACGCACCTCTTAAGGGAGGCATACCGCATTCCCTAAACAAACCCCTCTGTACTCCGCCTGATAACATGCTCCCTGACCTACTGACTGCAATCCCTGCTAGCCATCATAAACCGCTCCTGCAGTCATACCGATTCTGCCGTCACACGGCTAAATGTCTGACCATTGTCTGTATATAGCATCCCTCACTCTCCACCTCGCTATACTGTGTACATCTCCAGCCCCTTTACCTTCTGTATCACCCCATTACTTGTAGTATGTAAGCTCATTGGAGCAGGACCCACACCCCTATTGTTTACATCAGCTGATTACTATGTAACCGTGGTTCTGTAATGTTTGCATTTTTTGTCTTTTTGTATTCCCCCCTGTCTATGTAAGCGCTGCAGAATATGTTGGCGCTATACAAATAAAGATTATTATTATTACTGTATATTTTATGCTGTGTGTGAACTGTCTATTACATTTTTCTTTGTCTCTCAAGGAAGGTGTGACCTGTGAGTCATTATTGTGCAACCTATTTATCAATGTCTAATGACGGAAGTCTGTATTATGGTAGTAGATCACATGTATGACAGGTGAAAAAAGTACCTGTTTTCAAATATTCTGTAGTATTGGAGATTTTTAGAGAAGCTGTGAGACAAAGAATTTTAAGTAACAAACAATATATTAGCCCTCCTTTACACAATATTGATACATCTTCTCCCAAAAGTGTAAAAAAAATAGAATTTGTTACCATAATCTCTCCTGTAGTGTGCCTTCAGGCTTTGGAATCTGGGCCTGTAGTGTACTTTTAATGTACACTAAACAACCAAGTTCAAACAAGCACTAACTTTTCAGACAATGCCTGCTCATCTACTAGCTTGTGTTAGTCTCATTGTCTCATCATTTCTGCAATATACTTGCATTAATAATTTTGTTGCTTTACCGCAGTAAATCGCATTCGGAGTAGCTGCCACTAGGGGTCTCCCTTCAAGCTCCTCTGCCATCCCCTCTCTATTGTTAGGTACACTTACAGGCTGCAGACTGGCAGGCCTGCAGACACTGTGATGATGATTTATACAGTTTTTGCTCTACTGCTATTACAGCATGTGAATGTGTGTCCGTGGACTGTCTGAGCATACATTATAGTAGGTTTACTAACCATTTAGCCATGTCTCTAAATACTTGATCATCCTTGGAAATCAGAGAAGTAGACATTCAGATAATACCTCTGTGCTGATTGGACCAGAGACTGCAATACAGAATGGGAAGTAAAGGCAAGAATGTAAGGACAGTGAACTACTGGCAGAATGGAACGATAGGCTTGCTCTGCATGAAAGTGGATTGGGACTAGTAGAGGAACAGAGAAATGGGGAAGACCTTGTGAAAGTCAGAAACGAGGTGCAAACAGCAACAAATGAGAAGGTAAGTAGAACCTGGTGTGTTAAAAAAAAACTAACTGAAAACTCCAGTAAACTTTAATACTGTCATGCATTTGAAATTTTACAATATTTTACTGCAATTTTTAAAAAAAATCTGTTCACACTGCAGTACAAAGGCTGTGCTCTTTCCATAGGCAGTTAAAGGTCAGTAAAACAGTTTCCCTCGGAGATCGGTAAGAAGCTCATGACCACTGTAACAACTCTCACATGCTTCTCACCCAGCTTTCCCAGATTCGCTAACAGCAGACCTGGCTAGCTTTTCAATACTATGTCCCTCACTATAGTATAACTGCACACACAGCCTCTAAAAACCTGCTTACCAGCCCCTCAGGGAGCTGTAATAGTGGCAATTTTGGTTGCAACCCAGTCTTCCAACAAACAAATATAACTAAAGAAAGGACAGAATATTATTTTAGGTATTTATAGAAGGGTGAATACTTTTTAATCATTTTCTTCTTATTTCTATAATTCAATGGATTGAGTATGACAGTCATCGCTCTGATTGTCCTGTTTTGCAGCATCCTAGGCCCAACTAAAGAACAATGGTCATGAAGGCCAATATATAGAGAAGCCTTAGAAGATGAACTCTCTTGTTGTAAATGAAAGCAGCCTTTGTACCATGTGCTTGTAGTACATGCGAGAGACAGATTCATTACTTTTAACTCATTTGTAATGCATTTTTAAATAATAAAGACTTAATGAGTCTCCTGCTTCAGGACATTTTTGGGGGTATGTTAATTAGAAGAATTTACAGACTTTCCACAATCACGGCCAATGTAATAGTATTGTAATGAGCTCAGCCTAGCTGTAAACCTATAGCTATGGTTTCATGTGACTTGTCTATTGTGCAGTACATGGAATAGAGGTAGACGAGCCCTGAATTTCCCCGTTTAGGGGCAATAAGCTCCGAGCCATAAATGAAGTGTAATATACTGGATGTCTTTTATTTCTGTAGCTCCCTCCTGAGAACACTATTTGAAAGCCTTTTTGCCCACTCGACTATTTTAATTTGCTGTGGGAGGAACAGACTCAATAGGCCATATCTCCTGTCTTTGTCTGCGCAAGGCAACCCTTGGCTCTCTATTATGGAGTTACCCTGTGGAGTGACAGACAGACTTAACAGGTTATACTGGTGTCTGTCTCATAAAGACACCAAATACCTTTTTGTCACCCATGGTGTAAGGAGCCGAAGTCTTTTTTCCTCTATGAATACAGGTCGCTGATCAGAGTATTAATCATGTCATAATGGTGGGCAGGGGGTTCTGCACTGGAGCAACTCAATGGGGGTCTTATTATTAGCTATTTCCTGCTGTTGACTAATAACTGGAGAAATCCAGCATTTGAGGTTCAGCCTCGGGGTAGTCTGAAGCTCTGAGTCTTCAGTTTATTTCTACATAAACAAATAAATTGGCTGTTGAAAGCGGGTGAGAGTTGGGTGGGACCAGGGCAGAGGCCATTCGCAGAGTTAGAAATCTAATCTCATGATCACCTGAAGGTATATTGTATTGAGAGTTATGATGATTATGTCTAATCCCTTGGGTTACGCTACAAACGGTATTGCATACAAGAATCATACTGAAAGAATATGAAGGGCTTTTTTTTTGCTAGGATAGCAACACACAAAGTAATAGTGCGGCTGTATATTTTAGCAAAGTTCTAAAAAAAAGGAATTCAAGGTCGAAAACAAAAATATTAAACCTGAAACGTTCAATGCCAGATGGTAAATATAAAATAATAGCAGTGGAAAACAAGAAAACACAAACAATGAGACAAAAGGAAAAAGAGAACATTGCTGATACAGTATCCAATCTGAAGCAGATGGGGCATATCACAATAGGTAGCAAGTGCTAGTTTTGTCCAGTGGACCAACCGCTTTTGTATACAGTAGGGAGGGGGGTTATGAGTAAAGCAGTATGAAGAAGTCTCCCAGACAGTATCTGTACCGACACAGATATAAAGTGTCTTCAGATGCAAAAGGGTTGGGACCTTTCAGGCTGCGTTCACACAGGACGGATTTGCTGCAGTTTTGCTGCGGTTTTTCCGTTGCGGTTTTGCCGCAGAAGAAATGCTTCTGCGGCAAAACTGCTTCAAAGGCTAATTTTGGCTTGCGGATTTTCTCGCGGAAAAATCCGCAAGCGTTTTTACTTTTTAACGCGTATTTTGGTGCGGATTTTGCTGCGTCCATAGAGGTCTATGGACAAAAAAAGCGCTGCGGAAAAAACAGAAGAATGGACATGCTGCATCTTTGAAAACCGCGCCGCAATTGCATTTTCGCACTGCGGCTGTGCGGAAAAAATCCGCCCTGTGAGAACAGCTTTTTGGCAAATCTCATTTGTGCTGCATTGCACTGCAAACGCAGCGGTTTGCCACAGTGCGGATATGCAACGGCAATCCGCGGCAAAACCGCAGCAAATCTGCCCTGTGTGAACCCAGGCTTAAAGTGTACCTAAGTTTTCAACAAATTTTCCAAAATATATCAGGTTCTCCTCATTTGTTGCTGTTTGTACCGTGTTTCATGACTGTAAACTCTGATTTTCAGGCCGTCTTCCCTATTTTTTGTTGCCCTGCTGATTGCAATACATTTTCAGGGTGGGGTTGTGTAGCAAGCCTAGCATTTTGCCAGTAGTTCACTGTCTTGCACTTCCTTGCTCTCACATGACATTGCACAGTCTGTGGTCCAATCAGCAGGCAGGCAGTATCTAAATACCCACCCAAAATGATTAAGGCATTCAGAGACATTCTGGCCTAGTGGTTAGTAAACCCACTCTAATGTGTGCATACACAGACACACATACTGTAAGAGAAGGAGAGGCAGAAATTCTGGAGATGTTTACTGCAGTCTCTGCAGATCTGTCAGCCTGTAGCCTCTGACTACATGGCAGCTGCTTGTGAAGATGGCTCCTCCCCTTGCTGCTAAGGAAATGTCCTTGCGTCCGAGTTACTACAGAAGCTTTGTACCTAATGACAGAGAATGGATTGCAGAGAAGCCTGGATGAGAGACTCCTGGCAGCTGTGATGAAATGATACTGGTAGATTGTCACCCATCCTTGCATGTCAATCCGCTATTTTACTGGACTGAGAAAAGTTGAGTGGATTTTTTGGAACCAACAAGGAAGTACTTTGTTGTAGTGATAACAAAATTTGCCATTTGCAGGAGACCCCATTTTCTGTCCTGCCCCTCCAATTTGCATCCCCTAGACTTGCTGACTGCAATTTCCCTCCACTGAGATGGGACAAAGAGAAAATTAATAGCAGGGATTATGGGTCATTCGAAAGTCCCAGCTGAACAGCAATTATATTTTTGAAACTGTGAGAGTACCATGGACTCCGTGCATTCACTCCCATCGCAACGTGACAGCCAGAACCCACAGAATCGCATACCCGTGAAGCTAATCATATGTCACGTATCATGTTTGATATTCACTTGTAGATAAATTTATGATATAAAACATGGCAGCCATAGCTCCCCTATTGGAGTGCCCCCTGGAAAAATATGGCCAAAATGTAAAATTGGGTTTCCATCTGGAAGATCTGCGCATCTACTAAGCCTGCCTTCGGTGATGTCATGGGTAAGACGGCGGAGGTGGGACCCTGAAAGACATTAAAACTAAAATGGGATCTTCCCCCCATTGTCAGACATAGAAGTTGCATCTAAATCCAGGACTGTCTATCTTTCTGGGTTCTCCTTCCACCTATTTGAAAAAACTTTACAGATTGGTATGTTCTATTATCTTAGGCCGGTCTCACATGACCGGATTTGAGTGGCGGATTTCGTGATGAGCGTCCGCACAGACAATCCATGATAAAATGTGGGCATTGAAAAGGTCAGTGGTGACAGCAAAGTGTGTTGGGTGTGCTAGGCCATGCAGGGTGCAATCTGAGTTCCATCTCGCATGAGTGCAGGATCCGAGTTGCTGGGAATAAGTGGACCCTCAGTGTGCCAGTGGGTACTGTATGTCACAGGTTTGTAACTGTTGGACCCGTAAACCCTGTTTCCCAAAAAATAAGACCCTGTCTTATATTAATTTTTGACTCAAAAGAGACACTAGGTCTTATTTTCCAGGAATGTCTTATTATACTTAGCAGACTAGATCGGAGCCCACCCGCTGATCTTCGGAGATCCAGTGTGCTTTCTGCAGTTCTCGGCTGCCCACAGAAGATCGCTTTCTGGTTATGGAATTCATAAATCCTGCCTCCAGGAAGCGATGTTTGTGACTGGTTCTCGAGCGCTGCTCAGCCAATCAATGCAGTGATTGATGAACCAATCACAGCCATCGCATTCGTTCATTGAGCATTGCATTGATTGGTTAAGCAGCGCTTGAGAACCAATCACAGCCATCACTTCCTAGAGGCGGGATTTATGAATCCCGTAACCAAGAAGAGATCTTCTGTGGGCGGCCGAGAACTGGAGCAAGCATGCTGGAGCTCCAGAGAGCAGTGGGAAGACCTGGACTGAACCTGCTAAGTAATGTATTGATTTTTAAATGTAATACAGCTAGAGCTTATTTTTGGGGTTGGACTTATATTTCAAGCCTCCCCAAAAATCCAAAAAAGTCAGGGTAGGGCTTATTTTTGGGGGAACCAGGGAATGACAGTGAGAGCCACTTCAAAATGTAATTTACAGTATTAAATTATATATTCCATAAATGATGAGACTAACTCAAGCTGGTAGATGAGCATAAGTTGTCTGAAAAGTTAGCGCCCCTTTAAGGACAGCAGAGTTGGATGGAGAAAGGGTGGAGTCTGGTCCCCCAGAATCATTCTATCTGTGCGATTGATGTTGTTCTTTATGTAGAGTGTGTTGCAATAAATGTTAATGTATAATCTGTAAAATCATGCGAAACAAGATATAGAGGATGCAAACTAATGCACATAAGACTCTTTCAAGTAGTAAAGGTGTAAATGTCTGTTCATGAATGATGCATAAGCAATACTTAAATAATAAGGAGATTCTCATATTGCTTTTTTAAAGGGATAGTCTGGTGAGAAAATGCTGATTTGAAATCTGCTCAGCCTAAAAAACATTAAAAAACAGACATAGTCACCCGAAGCTCTCATTCCGTGGATGCTTGATCCCTCACTGCACTCTTCTTCCAGCTTCAGCTATGATGGCCCGTCACAGGGACATGTGACCTCTACAGCCAATCACTGGCTGATCCTGAGTTATATACAGTTGTTATTTGGCTGCAGCAGTCACATGTCCCTGTGATGGGACATCACTGCTGAAGCTGGAAGACAAGTGTAACGGGGGACTGGGCATCCTCTGAATGAGAGCTACAGAGGGCTAGGTGTGGTGAGTATGTCTCTTTTTATTAGGGTTTTATGAGCAGATTTAGAATGTTTTTTTTTTCTCTGCAGACTATGCCCTTAAAGGGCTATATTAGAATTAACTACAGATAGGCAATAAACGTCTGATTACTGGGGATCTCACAGCTGGGACCCTTACTGATCCCAAGAACGGGGATTTCATGTCCTCCTCTCTGCAGTTATCCCCAGTAAGGCCTTCTGCACATGAACAGGTCAGATTCCACATGCGGGAGCCCGTAGCAGAATCCAACTCTGACAGCAGCTGGCATCTGCGCATACCTGTCCTTTTCTCTGTACTGCGGATGGCTGCAGCAAGACACCGTCAAACACGTGCAGGACAGTTTTTTTTAATGTTCATCATTCCCGTGCCGTCACTATACAATGACACGGAATCCACAACCTGTCTGCAACGTCAATTGCGGACGTGCTGCAGGTTGGACGGCTTCTATTGACTTCAATGGAAGCTGTCCATGTGGACACCCCACGAATAGAGAGCATGCTGCGTTTTTTCCTCCGCTTGCGGAAACCTATTGCAGGAAGTGTGCAGGAAGAATCAATTTCCCATAGCATGCTATAAACGAAATTTGCTGCGGATCCGCGGTGCGGACGCCAAGCGGCAGCATTCATACATGACCACCGTTCCATTTCATCTCTTCGTCACTGTGGAGGGGTGCAGTGAAAAGATCGGAGGGACATAGGACTCCCGTTCTTAGGGTTGTTGGTGTCCTAGCCGTGAGACCCTCACCGATCAGACCATGGTCACCTATCCTGTGGATAGGTGATAAAAGGTGATTCTGGGATAACCTCCTTAAGTCAGAATTGGTAGAGTTTGGTCCAGATGATACAACTTTCCTCCTTGTAGAGACACATCAACATAATTGGTTTCGTGTATGAGAACAGGAAAAACAGCTCTAAATAATCACAGAAATCTGATTCGACTCTAGGTGATCCTCTGAATGCTGATCTTTCTATACGACTGCAGCTGCTATGCACGGCAAAAAAAAAAATCACATTGACTGTACCAAATTATGAATGACTACACTGTTATTCCTTTGTACTCCCTACTGGATAAAACGTACATAGCAATAAATCATTCTGCATGTTTTTCTAATAGTTGTAGTCATGGCTTTAAAATAAGAAAAAGTGGTCTGAGCAGTAGTGGCGGATGCACCGTCCTCTCGGTGACAACTGAATGGCCATTGAAATATCGGAATTTAGAAAGATCTCTTCTCTTCGTCATCTGATCCCCGTCTGTCCTGCCAGGTGGAAGCAGACAGATTGCTTTCATTTCTAAATGCAATTATACTTTATTATGTTTTATTTCCCCCCTATCCTTCGAGGATACGCTCATAACCTCATATCCTCTCTCACATCCACGTGGGCCATACTCCGTTCTGTTTGCTTTGTCTTCCTGACAACAGGCCAGTTTAATTAAAATCTAATTTGTTGCCCGTGACAACTAGTTGCAGACATTTCACTCATGTATTCATGCTTAGCTCATTCTCTGGAGCCATGGCTTGGCACTTGGTCGTAGGCTGGTTTAAGGGTATCCCTCTAAAAAAAAAGCCAGGCCCCGGTTTCTGCTGTGCCTGGGCCAAGTTGGTGTTACTGAGTGGAATAACTGTGACGTAAGTGCCTGTCACTGGACACTCTGGATTCTTTGAATGAGAAGTATACTTCTGTTGAGAGAAAGCTATTAATATGAGTTAAACAGGCCTTGCTGGGAGTGAATCTTGTTTCACAAATAGTTGAATGTCTCCTGTTCAGTAACATCTACTTTACAGCAGCGGCTGCCAAATGAGTCTGGAGGCACAGGTCTTTTTTTTAAGGTCATTACATACCTTATTCCAAATCCCTTACCAAACAGAGCGCCAAAGGGCCTACTAGCTCCGTTATTTCCATGCTGTAACTGTAAGTGTTGTTGTGTTTTCTGATATTGCCAGGGTTAACGATGTCTATGCGCTATTCTCAAGGGCGCCGTCTATTTTCATATCCCTTTCCACATGTTGGTCTTCCAAAAGTTTTGCCTGATGTTTTAATCATGAGAGACATTTTTTTTCTAAAAGTTATTCAGTAGCGATTACAATGTAGACGCTGTCCAGCTGGCACTATTATTGGACGGCCCTGTTTTATCACAGATGTCCACAGTTCATATATTGTATTAAAGGGGTTGTCGGAGACCCAGATTTGGTATCAAGAAAAGGAAAGGAACAACATGGCACACCAAAATAATACCAAAAGGAAGGCCAGTCTTTTAATAATTTTCGAAAATTCCAAAGTTTATTCCCAAGAAACACAGAGACAAATTAAGAACATGAGCGCGTCACATAAATAAGACTGCAAGGATATATGTAGACGAAATATAAACATCACGCTGCGCTCCTGTGAAATATTGACATAGCAGGAAAAAAGCCAGAGAATCCCAGATAAATACTGGTATACCACAAGCTAGTAGAAATCATCCAAGGAAGCGGATGTCATGTATACAGGCTAAGAAACGGGCAGGTGAGAAGTTGGAACTGCAGCATGAAACCACCACGCGTATCACCACTATGTGAGGCTTTTTCATGATTCTAGGCTCATTTTGCATTGTCGTGATCTGATACTATATTTCTTTATACTGGCATATGCATTTATTTGGTTTGTTTACTGCTTCTGGGGTCAATTATTTATTGTGTTAACTGCCCTCTGACATTTTTTATCCCCTTTTTGGGGTTTTTAAGGCCCAATGTCCACAGGCGGATCTGATTGGCGGAATCTGCGTGGGTCACCCACAAGCCGCAAATCAACCTGCCCGTAGGGAAGCATGAGCATCCGCACATAAATGAAAGCATGCAGATTAGTTTTGCTGCCCTTTTGGTGCAGAAAACAAATCACAGCATGCTTTATTTCAGTCCGGTTTCCGTATGGACGGCTTCCACTGAGGTCAATGGAAGCCGTCCAATCTGCGGCCTGTCCACAATTGAATTGCGGATTCTACGGGAAGGAAGGAGCTTTGAAAAAAAAAACTCCACTTCCGCACACATCCGCAGTGAAGAAAATAGAAGATCCAACAGGCATGCAGAAGGCCCAGACAGGTAAGAAGTTTCGTCAGCCACGAGCAGAGTTGGATTCCACTGCGTGCTCCCGCATGCGGAATCCGATCCGTCTGTGGACATTTAATGTTTTTAATTTGTCTCTCTGTTGTGTCGGTGTAAATTGATGAACTTTGGTATTTTTGAAATGATTAAAATGCTGATATTACTTTGGTATTTTTTCGGTGTGCCATGTGAGCATCACATACTGTTTCCTTCCTTTTCTGCATATGTATTCCGGTGTGTGACACACTGAGCACCTGTTGACTTATTTTGTTATTTTGTGCCCCCTTTCCATGTTTGCCAGATTTGGTATTAATTCAACCATTATAGTGACCAGTAACATGTTTGTAATGTACTTAACATTAAAAAGATTCCCCATTTCGCTGATCCACCGATTGGTCACATGTCGGAGCTGTCAAAAATATTAAACTTCCACTGACATCATGTACCCAACCTAGGAGCCTTCATGGCTCGGTGAGTATGTGAATGTCTGTACATGTGCAGATAAGGAAGATGGAAGGAGCATGCATGACCTTATAAGTCTCCTCACTCACCTCCTAGGTATCTCCTCACACACCTTCTAGGTGCTCTCCTTAAAAAGAGATGATACCCTTCTCTATGTGCATGTGCAGTACACTGCCAGGAATACAGGGGTTGATATTCATGTACTTGCCGAGCCACAAAGGTTCTTGGGTTGTGAATCTAACGTCAGCAGAAGTTAGAAGTTTTTAACAGCTCTGAAACGTGACGATCCAGTGGAACAAGGCATCTTGTGTTGCAGCGTGCTAAGGCAGCAAAAAAGCAGTCCTAGGCTCTCACGACCTGAAGGTTGCGAGTTCAATTCCCACATGGTTCAGGTCGACTCAGCCTTCCATCCTTCCGACGTCAGTAAAATGAGTACCCAGCTTGGTGGGGGGTAATAAATAAGCTACTTGAATACTGTGGAATAAATTGGTGCTATACAAATGACAAGATTTCTTTTTTTATTTTACTGGTCACTGAAATTGTTCATTTAATTTGGGTCTGAACTGTGAAGGTAGTGGTGAAGAAGAGGGCAGACAGGAGCACAATTAATTTCTTAAATTATCATAGGCCAGACATGAACGTCTACACAAATTGTCTTGTATACTCGGTTTCAGGCTTTGAACAATTTGGAGGTTGACAGTTCCTTTAGTACCTACTCTCACCCTTCCACCAGGGTTGAGCTCACAGCTCGAGGACTTTCTAGTTATGTAACCCTAGTGCTGTACTTCTTCCCTTGGTGATGCCCCTTTAGGTGTGGTCCAGTTCCTCTTAGTTGTACAGTTTATATAGTCCATAGTTTTAACTTGGCTAGACCTTATCTTTGTTGCCCTGATGGTGAGTAATGCCCTTCCACATAGAATGATCTTCTCTTTTGATGCCCTCTTCCTTATCTTATGAGCCTCATTACTCTGCTTATACCAGTTCACGATATATATGGCTTCGTAAATCAGGATGACATCACTTTCAGGACATGGTGTAGTCGATCTTCACTCTTCCAAATGCTACAGACTCTTCTAGAACATGAGACTGGTAAGTGTAAACTACACATCCTGCCATCATTATAAAGGGAGGACTAATCAGTACATAAAATCAGAAGATATTTTCCATAATGAAGGTAAATTGTGTAGGCATTTATTGTATGCATCAGCTAATGGAGTTGTCAAAACCCTGGTAATCATATATACTTACAACCAATTTTTTTCTGTAAATGCAGTGACTTAGAAATTATAGGGTCTTCAGCTCACAGCATTCTTTGAACCTTCTTGTGGTACCAGTTTCAAAGTGCAAGATTGCAATGAACAAGGCTGGGGAGAAATAGACCCCATGGTACCACACGAGGGTTAACCCCTTAAATAACAGAGTGTTTTGGTCATAAAGGGCCAGCCACTTTTTAGCTATTTTACTCGTGTGGTGGTTTTATGGTCCTATTTTTTTTCCTGGCTTGCCAAAATTATTTTTAATGAGTTCTTTTTTTCATCATATATAGGGCTATTATTTAATACCTTTTTCACTTACAAAATTCGAAAAGCTGCAAAAACATTTTAAAGCTAATGTACACAAAGTACAATTTAAAAACATAATTCAGTTCTTCATATAAATTATTATATTTACATTAAAATAAAGTATAGGAATGGGTTAGCCATTTTGTTTTGGAGGTTTTGAAATATAGTAACATAGTATGTTAGGCTGAAAAAGACACATGTCCATCCAGTTCAGTCTATTACCCCTCCCCCCTCCCCCCCAATGAGGATTCAGAGGAAGGCAAAAAAAAACCCAGTGAGGTAGAAGCCAATTTTCTATTTTTAAGAGGAAAAAATTCCTTCCTGATTACAAGTCTGACAATTAGAAAAATCCCTGGATCAACAACCCTTCTGAAGTAACTAGGGACTATAACATGTAATATTGTAACACTCAAGGAAGTCATCCAGGCCCCTCTTAAACTCTTTTATCAAATTTGCCATCCTGCTCTTACAGTAGAAGAACCCCCTTCTGTATGTGTGTAGATACCTTTTTTCCAGGTTGAGAATGCCCCCTTGTTACAGTCACAGTCCCGGATGTAAATAGATGACAGGAGAGATCTCTGTCCCCTGATATATTTATACATAGTTATTAGGTCGCCCCTTAGCCAGCTTTTTTCTAAACTAAATAACCCCAATTTTGATAATCTCACTGGGTATTGTAGTCTGCAAATTCCATTTATTACTTTAGTTGCCCACCTATTTAGCCGCTCAAGCTCGAAGTTCGACCTACTTCTAACTTTGTCATTGGTGCAAATGTGTGCCATAACCGCTGGATTCTCACCTGCCCCTCCCAGTAATCTGTCAACCCGTCTGCAAAATGTTGAAGTTGAGCACCAGGAAAACAACACAGTATTCGACGATCGCGGTCTTTGAGGCAGATTGCCCTGTCTGTCCACCTAATAATTGAGTCTCCCACTACCAGGGCCTGTCTAGCCTGTCCTATGCTTCTATTCCCCTTCTTACTGGAGCAGACATCCCCCTGGTGGTCAGAGGCCATGTCGTGCTGCAGCAGTGATAATCCTGTAAAGGCATTTCCCTCATCTACAATTTTGCAAACATATTGGGGTGTGCCAGTTTAGAACTAGCCTCCCTCTAACCCTCCTTCTAACTGTCACCAAGCTAGGTACCTGCTCATCCTGCTCTCCCAAACTACCATTCACCCCCACATCTGCCCCAGGTAGTGCTGGCTCAATGAGCAGCAAACTCCTTACCAAGTTGTCAATGGATGTCAATGTTGCAAACTGTGCATTTTGATTCAGGATCTGGGCCTCTAAAGGCGAAACATGCTCACATCTCATACAACAGTATGCACCCTCGAACGACTGTTCAAGGACTGCATACATGGCAGAAGATGTACACTGGACAGCATTGTCAATCATGGAGCACATTCTAAATGGGGATCGTATCGATAGATTAGATAAAAGTCATATATGCAAAAATTCCAAAAGATAATTAGTAATTAAATACTAGTGACTCTTCCAAAGTCCCTGAATCCAAATTTACTAATCACAAGTCACACACTTAAGAAACAGCACACTTTAGAAGAGAGTACACTTAGAATACAGCACGCACGCTCACTTATGTTTGCTTTATATAGCACTGATCTGTAATACTTCTGCTCCTCCTTTGTTTGGAAAATAATTTGTATAAACATTAGAGATGAGCGAGCACCAAAATGCTCGGGTGCTCGTTATTCGGGACGAACTTTTCGCGATGCTCGAGGGTTCGTTTCGAGTAACGAACCCCATTGAAGTCAATGGGCGACCCGAGCATTTTTGTATTTCGCCGATGCTCGCTAAGGTTTCCTTGTGTGAAAATCTGGGCAATTCAAGAAAGTGATGGGAACGACACAGCAACGGATAGGGCAGGCGAGGGGCTACATGTTGGGCTGCATCTCAAGTTCACAGGTCCCACTATTAAGCCACAATAGCGGCAAGAGTGGGGCCCCCCCCTCCCAAAAACTTTTACTTCTGAAAAGCCCTCATTAGCATGGCATACCTTAGCTAAGCACCACACTACCTCCAACAAAGCACAATCACTGCCTGCATGACACTCTGCTGCCACTTCTCCTGTGTTACATGCTGCCCAACCGCCCCCCCTCCCCCCCACAGCACACACCAAAGTGTCCCTGCGCAGCCTTCAGCTGCTCTAATGCCTCACCACCCTCATGTCTATTTAGAAGTGCGTCTGCCATGAGGAGGAACCGCAGGCACACACTGCAGAGGTTGGCACGGCTAGGCAGCGACCCTCTTTAAAAGGGGCGGGGCGATAGCCCACAATGCTGTACAGAAGCAATGAGAAATAGAATCCTGTGCCACCGCCATCAGGAGCTGCACACGTGGGCATAGCAATGGGGAACCTATGTGTCACACACTATTCATTCTGTCAAGGTGTCTCTGCATGCCCCAGTCAGACCGGGCTTTTTAATTCATAGACACAGGCAGGTACAACTCCCTATTGTGAAGTCGACCGACAGCATGGGTGGCTTCCTGGAACCCACCGGCGGTACATAAAAATATCCCATTGCATTGCCCAACACAGCTGAGGTAGTAATGTCGTGCTTAATGCAGGTGGGCTTCGGCCCACACTGCATGCCCCAGTCTGACTGGGGTTCTTTACAAGTGGAAACAGATGCATTTATAATTCCCTGTGGATCCACAGCAGGGGTGGGTGCCAGGAAGCCACCGGCGGTACATAGAAATATCCCATTGCATTGCCCAACACAGCTGAGGTAGTAATGTCGTGCTTAATGCAGGTGGGCTTCGGCCCACACTGCATGCCCCAGTCAGACTGGGGTTCTTTACAAGTGGACACATGTAGGTTAAACTCCGTGTGCACCTACAGCATGGGTGGCTCCCTGGAACCCACCGGCGATACACAAAAATATCCCATTGCATTGCCCAACACAGCGGATGTAACGTCAGCTGTAATGCAGGTGGGCTAAAAATTCATTTGATTACACTGTAGGCGAGGGCCCACAAAAATTGCTGTATCAACAGTACTAATGTACATCCAAAAAATTGGCCATGGCCAACCAAGAGGGCAGGTGAAACCCATTAATCGCTTTGGTTAACGTGGCTTAATTGGTAACTAGGCCTGGAGGCAGCCCAGTTTAACGAAAAATTGGTTCAAGTTAAAGTTTCAACGCTTTTAAGAGCATTGAAACATATAAAAATTGTTTAGAAAAATTATATGAGTGAGCCTTGTGGCCCTAAGAAAAATTGCCCGTTCAGCGTGATTACGTGAGGTTTCAGGAGGAGGAGCAGGAGGAGGAGGAGGAATATTAGACACAGATTGATGAAGCAGAAATGTCCCCGTTTTGGATGGTGAGAGAGAACGTAGCTTCCATCCGTGGGTGCAGCCTACGTATTGCTTACGTATCGCTGCTGTCCGCTGGTGGAGAAGAGAAGTCTGGGGAAATCCAGGCTTTGTTCATCTTGATGAGTGTAAGCCTGTCGGCACTGTCGGTTGACAGGCGGGTACGCTTATCCGTGATGATTCCCCCAGCCACACTAAACACACTCTCTGACAAGACGCTAGCCGCAGGACAAGCAAGCACCTCCAGGGCATACAGCGCAAGTTCAGGCCACGTGTCCAGCTTCGACACCCAGTAGTTGTAGGGGGCAGAGGCGTCACGGAGGACGGTCGTGCGATCGGCTACGTACTCCCTCACCATCCTTTTACAGTGCTCCCGCCGACTCAGCCTTGACTGGGGAGCGGTGACACAGTCTTGCTGGAGAGCCATAAAGCTGGCAAAGGCCTTGGAGAATGTTCCCCTGCCTGCACTGTACATGCTGCCTGATCTCTGCGCCTCCCCTGCTACCTGGCCCTCGGAACTGCGCCTTCTGCCACTAGCGCTGTCGGATGGGAAGTTTACCATCAGTTTGTCCACCAGCGCCCTGTGGTATAGCATCATTCTCGAACCCCTTTCCTCTTCGGGAATGAGAGTGCAAAGGCTCTCTTTATACCGTGGATCGAGCAGTGTGTACACCCAGTAATCCGTAGTGGCCAGAATGCGTGTAACGCGAGGGTCACGAGAAAGGCATCCTAACATGAAGTCAGCCATGTGTGCCAGGGTACCTGTACGCAACACATGCCTGTCCTCACTAGGAAGATCACTTTCAGGATCCTCCTCCTCCTCCTCTTCCTCCTCCTCAGGCCATACACGCTGAAAGGATGACAGCCCAGCAGCATGTGTACCCTCACCAGTGGGCCAAGCTGTCTCTTCCCCCTCCTCCTCATCCTCCTCATGCTACTCCTCCTCCTCCTCAACGCGCTGAGATATAGACAGGCGGGTGCTCTGACTATCCAGCGACATACTGTCTTCCCCAGCCTCTGTTTCCGAGCGCAAAGCGTCTGCCTTTATGCTTTGCAGGGAACTTCTCAAGATGCATAGCAGAGGAATGGTGACGCTAATGATTGCAGCATCGCCGCTCACCACCTGGGTAGACTCCTCAAATTTTCCAAGGACCTGGCAGATGGCTGCCAACCAGGGCCACTCTTCTGTAAATAATTGAGGAGGCTGACTCCCACTGCGCCGCGCAAGTTGGAGTTGGTATTCCACTATAGCTCTACGCTGCTCATAGAGTCTGGCCAACATGTGGAGCGTAGAGTTCCACTGTGTGGGCACGTCGCACAGCAGTCGGTGCACTGGCAGATTAAACCTATGTTGCAGTGTCCGCAGGGTGGCAGCGTGCGTGTGGGATTTGCGGAAATGTGCGCAGAGCTGGCGCGCCTTTACGAGCAGGTCTGACAAGCGTGGGTAGCTTTTCAGAAAGCGCTGAACCACCAAATTAAACACATGGGTCAGGCATGGCACGTGCGTGAGGCTGCCGAGCTGCAGAGCCGCCACCAGCTTACGGCCGTTGTCACACACGACCATGCCCGGTTGGAGGCTCAGCGGCGCAAGCCAGTGGTCGGTCTGCTCTGTCAGACCCTGCAGCAGTTCGTGGGCCGTGTGCCTCTTCTCTCCTAAGCTGAGTAGTTTCAGCACGGCCTGCTGACGCTTGCCCACCGCTGTGCTGCCACGCCGCGTGACACCGACTGCTGGCGACGTGCTGCTGACACATCTTGATTGCTAGACAGAGGTTGCGTTGGAGGAGGAGGAGGAGGAAGGTGCTTTAGTGGAGGAAGCATACACCGCCGCAGATACCACCACCAAGCTGTGGCCCACAATTCTGGGGGTGGGTAGGACGTGAGCGGTCCCAGGCTCTGACTCTGTCCCAGCCTCCACTAAATTCACCCAATGTGCCGTCAGGGAGATATAGTGGCCCTGCCCGCCTGTGCTTGTCCACGTGTCCGTTGTTAAGTGGACCTTGGCAGTAACCGCGTTGGTGAGGGCGCGTACAATGTTGCGGGAGACGTGGTCGTGCAGGGCTGGGACGGCACATCGGGAAAAGTAGTGGCGACTGGGAACCGAGTAGCGCGGGGCAGCCGCCGCCATCATGCTTTTGAAAGCCTCCGTTTCCACAAGCCTATACGGCAGCATCTCTAGGCTGATCAATTTTGCAATGTGCACGTTTAACGCTTGAGCGTGCGGGTGCGTGGCGTCGTAGTTGCGCTTGCGCTCAAACTGTGGCACTAGCGACGTCTGGACGCTGCGCTGACAGACATTGCTGGATGGGGCCGAGGACAGCGGAGGTGAGGGTGTGGGTGCAGGCCAGGAGACGGTAGTGCCTGTGTCCTCAGAGGGGGGTTGGATCTCAGTGGCAGGTTGGGGCACAGGGGGAGAGGCAGTGGTGCAAACCGGAGGCGGTGAACGGGCATCGTCCCACCTTGTGGGGTGCTTGGCCATCATATGCCTGCGCATGCTGTTGGTGGTGCCTCCCCAGCTGATCTTGGCGCGACAAAGGTTGCACACCACTGTTCGTCGGTCGTCAGGCATCTCTGTGAAAAACTGCCACACCGTAGAGCACCTTGACCTGTGCAGGGTGGCATGGCGTGAGGGGGCGCTTTGGGAAACAGTTGGTGGATTATTCGGTCTGGCCCTGCCTCTACCCCTGGCCACCGCACTGGCTCGGCCTGTGCCCACACCCTCACTTGGCCCTCCGCGTCCTCGGCCGCGTCCACGTCCTCTAGGCCTACCCCTACCCCTCAGCATGCTGTATTACCAGTGATTTGATTTCCCAGGCAGGAAATAAATTGGCGCAAGCCTGCAGGCCAAATATAATTTTTTCGCTTTTTTGCAAAGGGAATGCCCCACTGCGTATATTCAATGAACAAGAAGTTTAATAACTGTGGTGTGGCCCTGAAAAAGTGTCACACAACTATAGTGTAGCAGAGTTATTAACTCTAGCAGAGCAGGTATTTGCCAGTCAGGAAAGACAATGGCGCTAGGCTGCAGTAAACCGTAGCTGGTTGCGTCTGATTTTTGTACGTTGTACACGCAGCACACACGTACACGGAGACCTTAGGACTGACACAGGCAGGCCAAATATAATTTTTTGTCCTTTTTAGCAAAGGGAAGACCCCACTGCGTATATTCAATGAACAAGAAGTTTAATATCTGTGGTGTGGCCCTCAAAAAGTGTCACACAAGTATAGTGTAGCAGAGTTATTAACTCTAGCAGAGCAGGTATTTGCCAGTCAGGAAAGACAATGGCGCTAGGCTGCAGTAAAGCGTAGCTGGTTGCGTCTGATTTTTGTACGTTGTACACGCAGCACACACGTACACGGAGACCTTAGGACTGACACAGGCTGGCCAAATATAATTTTTTGTCCTTTTTAGCAAAGGGAAGGACCCACTGCGTATATTCAATGAACAATAACTGTGTTGTGGCCCTGCCTACACAATTCTGTCCCTGTAGTATCAATGGAGGGTGCAATGCTCTGCACAGACGATTTTTAGAAAAAAAAAAATATGCAACACTGCTAACAGCAGCCAGCACAGTACTGCACACGCTTAAATTTGGCCCTAGAAAGGACCGTTGAGGTTTTTGAAGGCTACACTCACTCCTAACACTCTCCCTGCCTATACACCACTTCTGTCCCTAATGCCGGGTGCAACGCTCTGCAGAGGCGATTTTGAGAAGAAAAAAAAACACTGCTAGCAGCAGCCTGCACACAGGTAGATGTGGCCCTGAGAAGGACCGTTGGGGTTCTTGAAGCCTACACTGACTCCTAACGCTCTCCCTACAGCAGCACCAGCACGATAGTACTTTCCCTCAGCTAACTCACAAGGCATGTGTGGCGAGTCGCGGGAGGGGCCGATTTTTATACTCGGGTGACATCAGATCTCCCCAGCCACTCACAGCAGGGGGGTGGTATAGGGCTTGAACGTCACAGGGGGAAGTTGTAATGCCTTCCCTGTCTTTCAATTGGCCAGAAAAGCGCGCTAACGTCTCAGAGAGGAAACTGAAAGTAACCAGAACACCGCGTGGTATTCGTTTCGAGTAACTAGCATCCCGAACACCCTAATATTCGCACGAATATCAAGCTCGGACGAGTACGTTCGCTCATCTCTAATAAACATGGATTACAGGGCAGATATCGTTTAGGTTAACATTGGCCGTGGGTCATTTTCTTTGTTTTGAATATATATTTTTATTTTATTCTCCAATTTTTTAAACTTATTTTTGTAACTTTTTAACAGCTATGTCCCCCATGTGGTCATATAAGACTTCTGAGGGACATTCGCGGTGTTTTTTTAAATTTCACACTTTTCAGCTCTAACTGTTGTATCCATAGGAGCCCCACAAACAGAAGAAAACATCCCCCTGGTGTGACAGGAGTCGCTGTCGGAGCTGATTAGGGGTTTGCTAAGATACTGCAGCTCTGCAATGACAGAGGTCTTTGGCCACATGGTCATCGGGTCCCATGCAGGACCGCTTCCTGCATTCTCTACATAGCTGTCAATGAGCACTATGTAGCATATAAAAGGAAAGACAAAAGCAGTTAAAAATGACTTCTGACTTCTCCTTTGGGTCCTTGGACTGTGTCTGACAGTCAAGAACCCGACCTGCTCCTGCTACTATTTTAATCCTGTACCGTATATTCATTATCGACCGGGATTAAAGCCCAGGACCAACCTCCATATATTTAAGGTGCTTGGTCCTTAATGCGTTAAATCAACTGAACATGGTCTAAATAGCAGAAAGTTGTACTTTACCTTTCAAACTCCTCACAACACCTCATCACCAAAGCAGAGTCAATAAAGAGCAGTGGGGGACCACGCAGCCATCAGCAGGGGAGCAGTGAAGGATATAAAAGGTAACTACAACTTTTATAACTTCAAACCATAGTCCATTTATCTGAAAGATTTTTAATGGGGGTGATGTTTAATCTGAGCCAGTCGCCCTTTGAAGTGCCTTACAATATATAAAACCACTGAAAAATACCAGTTTTACCATTGACACTTAATGAACACTGTTGATGTTTGAGAGGAAGAAAAGAATTTGGTACAAAAAATATACAATCTTCTTATCAGAAACATTTTATATATTATTTTATTGAATTCTAGCATAGTACATTAGGATACATGTAAACTAGGTTAACTCATACTCGCTGTTTTGATATTTATGCTTTCTGTCATAATTAACATTTCCTTCTAACTCATGAACCGTTCAGCATCTGCCCACCCAGATGAGAAGGAACAGGAAAAGGGTGACATGCCCTTTCTGGCATTGACTGGAGGTTCTTTATCCACTGGGCCTCAGGGCCTTAACGCTCCATTAAAATCTGACAGAAGCGTCAGTAGTCCGCTGCAACAAGCAAAACACTTGTACGAAATCCAAACAAAATTAAGCGTTTTTAATTCTACAACTGACAGGCTTGATGGCTTATAAGACTGACATGAAATGATATAAGTGATATGTGTATTACTACCAGAAGTATTTAACATGACCATACCGCTAAAGACTGCAGACCAGGTATCAGCACTAAATTTCACAGATACTTCGTAGATTTTATTTGCTTTATTCCTTCTTCTAAAATACAAAATGTTATAAGAGATATCTCCTTTATTTAAAGGGGTTGACTATGAGGACACCCTCTTCTCTAGACATACCAACACCCGAAAATTGGCTGATTGAGATTGTTACGTTCGTGTGGGCAAGTGAGCACCGGGCCCACATGAACGTTACCAAAGATTGATAGGGAACACCAGGTGAACTACCACAGATCAGCACCTATCTTCTATTAGGGTAAGTGACACAGACCTACCTTAGTGGGGACATCACCCCAATAAAGGGCGGTGGTCTGCTCCTAGGAACCCATGCACCCTGGATAGGACACATACACATGCCACCACCAACAGGGACAACTGGACAGGGTAAAAAGACACACAGAGCCAGAATCACACCATACAGCAGCCAAAATGCAAACACTAGTAGCAGGTGTTAACTCTATAAATGCCAGGTATTAGTTGACATTTTGATCCAAATATAAAAACTAGTGGGCTACTTCACGGCTCCTGGCTATACCGCTAGTCCCTACACTAACCAGGAGTACAGCGGCACAACCAAACAAACACAAAACACAAACCTTTCCTGCAGCCACCACACATAGCACCTGCTCATACCACACACAGAGTGAGAATGAGAACAGAGAATGCTGACCACACCCACATCTGGGAAGACAGCTTTATGCTCCTGACCTAGAGTGATTGGCTGACTGGAGACACACCCATGCCCAGCCAGCTCAATCCCCCACACCTGAGCAGGAAAGCTGCAGCTTACATGTAGTACCACAGATCCCAGGAGACAGACGTAACAGAGATGCAGACCATGCCAATGCTCTGGTTGGCTGAGTCATGGCACTCGAGAACCAATCAGATGCAGCACTTCCTGGAGTCGGGGTTTTTCAAACTCTTGACTAGGAAGGACTTCAAACAAGTGTCGGAGATGCAGAGTTGATGTGCAGTGGAGACGGTCAGTACCTGTTAGGTAATGTATTGTTTGTTTTTTTCCATGCAGCTAGCGATTACTTTGGAGGAAACTGTAGGATTTCCTACTGTAAAAGTTGCATCACACCTCACGAAAACCGTGTTTTCGTGCGATGCAATGCAACACAAAGGAAGGGTCCATAGGGAGACATGGGCTACAAAACTTGGCAATATTCAGCAACCAGCAAATTTTTTTCTTGCAATGTAGCAGACTACAAAACATCGCTAATGTGAAGGGACCCATTGAAAAGTATACATGCGATTTGTAGCACTGTCGCATTGCAAGAAAAGCGTGCAGTTTTGCCGCCCGTGTGAAACCAGCTTTAAGTGTTTTACAACTCCCATAACACTAGAATGTAGATGGCCAGACGAATGCATAGCCAATTCTTAATCTCATTTACTCCCTCTGGAGTGCCAAATAGGAGTCATGGGTATTCCATAGATTTTATCCACTGCTGTTGGCTTCCTATGCATTATTCCTCCTTTTTGTCTGAAATGGAAACTACATGTGAGGACATGTGGCTTGACGGAATGACATCTCAGATCACAGGTTGTGCACCTGCAGGTTATGCACTCAATGGTCAAACCATTTCATTGTATATGCTTCACCCATAGATACAAAGTTCTTGATTTCATATCCTTCACTTAGAAAATTTCCTTCAGGCCAGGATCTGGGAAACTGGTATAATGGAACAGATCTAAATGGAACATACTAGGTCTATTCATCCTCTTGTCAACGAGCCTTAGACTTCTGTTTTCCCAAACTTTTTCTTATTTTTCTAATTCTTACACTTGTTGGCCATCCGCATCCTGTTACTTCTTTCATTGTTATAATGTTTTACTGATTGTGTTAATTGAGTTGATGTATTGCTTTAATGTATTGTGACCCACAACGTAACTGTGTTCTTTGGATCTTGCTTTGTCCATCTGTCCAGCACCTGGGAGTGTGAGCTCATCCCACACAACAAAGATGTGAACAGACCCCCCAGAAGAGGGTGAGCAGGGCAAAAGAGGGAGCAGGAGACAAGGGAAATACAGGATAAACAGGGCATTAATCCAACAACAGTACATAAGTACAAAAAGCCACTGTCCCTGGTCTCCAGCATCTGCCTGTTGTTTAGACAGGGAGTGTGTGGGAGCCATATAAACACGGGACAAGCTAAACAGGATGCAAGAGACATCGTGACTCTCCGTGCAATGGACATTGTACACCCCCAGTGTCGGAAGGGTAAGTGCATCCTCTAATGCTTTATATACTACTTTGTTGTGGTTCTTGAACTAAATCTTAACCCGTTTGTCAAGTAAGTTCATTGCAAGCCAAAGTGTGTTGTCTGCAGCTGTACGGTACAAAGGCACACCCCAGCCTAATATTATCCCTCTATTGTATATTTCAAATGTACTGTATCCCGAATTCCTCAACCGTACTCAACTCAAGAGAAATGCATTAGTCAGTTATAAGTACATACATATTAGGAAAATACACTATAAATCTCAATGTCCGATCAAGTGATTAACAGTTTCAACAGACGAAGTAGATGTTTCATACACCATGACTGCAGAATATCATAAAGCACCTAATATGAAAAACTGATAGAAAATGTATATAGATGGGTCTATCTCAGCTCGAATGACAATGTTGCTTCTGTCTCTCACTGGTATAACAATTCAACAATGTATCTTAACTTACATCCTAGTGTAAAAAATGTTGGCTTCAAATCAACTACAGATTAGATCGCAAAGTCCTCAAAGCAGCGACTCCTTACAGCTGTGATTCCCTGTGTATACTGGCAGCTCTGTGAAAAAATAATTCCCCACCCTTGAAGATCAAGAAGGAGGGTCATCCCCTTGTATCCTGTGCTCCTGCTGTACAGGATAAGGAAAGAGTCTTCCATAGCAAAATGCTGCACAGTATTGTGTTTGGACGTTCCCACTTGTAATGGTGTTGCCTGCTGAGTACTCTGCATGCTATCCCTCTCCTATTTCATTATGACCTCCTGACACCTTAAAATATATATCCTACTCATTTCTAAGAAAATAATTCTTTCCGCCTACTCATAAATGACTTTTAAGGTAACCAACCTAAATTGCATTAAAGCACTGCAGGTTACTTCTGACAAGCCTAGGCATTATGCACTGAACAACCACATTATTAAAGACCCCGGTCTAGTACTGCGTTGGACCTTCGTTAGCCTGTAGAATAGCAGCAGTTGGTCATGGTGTCCATCCACGTTATTAGATGACTTGGGGTGTGCAAAGAAAACATTCTCCATACCATTACACTACCTCCATGAACTGTTGACACCTGATAGGAAGGGTTCATTGATTTATACTGCTTGCATCAAATTCTGATCCTTCCATCAGCATGGTGGAAAAGTCTGAATTCATCTAACCAGGTGATGTTTTTCCACTGCTCATTGATTCCATTTTTGCACTCTTTTGCCCACTGGAGTCTAACCTTTCTGGTGATTTTAGATGGCACTTGAACTGGTCTTCTGCTGTTATTACCCGTCAGTGCTTAGAAACGATAAGTTGTGCATTGAGACATGTTAGCCGGAGCACCAACATTGTAATCGTCTACAATTTGCTTGATTGTACATTTCCAGTTAGGATGATTCTTAACATCCTCTTTAAACTCCTTTTGTTGATGAGTTTTTACATCCACAAGATCTGCTTCCGCTGGATGTTTTACTCAATCACACCTGTCATGTTTGACTAAGTTTGTCAGTGCACTGAAGGACCTACGACTGAGAATAAAGCACAAATTCAAACTAGTGAACAAATGTAGCTTAGCCAATGTAGGAAGCTAATTTGATGGCAAACGTGTCTGGCTCAGCTAAACAACATAAATCAAGGTAAACTAGCCTCGAGCTGAATTCGAAGTCTACTCGGGAGGCAAGCTGCAGGGAATATACTAATAGATACCCACAGAGGTTTGCATAACATGGGAAATTATATTCCATATATACTCGAGTATAAGCCTAGTTTTTCAGCACATTTTTTTGTGCTGAAAAAGCCTCCCTCGGCTTATACTCAAGTCAGGCAAAGCTTAAGAAAAAACTCCATACTCATCTCCCAGCCAGCGTCTGTGTATCCAGTGGTGGTGCGGCAGGCTGCTTAAATTCTCTCCGCTGTCATCCCCCGCCATCCTCTTTGCTCGGCTCTATCATCCCCCGCCATCAGCGCTGTGTAAGTAAGAGCTGTGATTGGATCGAGCGTCAGCCAATCACAGCCAGCGCTCGACCATTCACAGCCAATCAAGCTGTTTTAGAATTCTCCCCACTGTCATCTCCCTGATCGGCTTTCAAATCCCCTGCCGTCAGTGCTGTGTAAGTTAGCACTGTGATTGGATCGAGCGCCAGTTGTGATTGGCTGGCGCTCAATCCAATCACAGCGCTTACTTACACAGCACTGACAGAGCCAAGCAGAGAGGACGGCGGGGGATGACAGCGGGGAGAATTCAAGCAGCTTGTCGCACAGACACAGACGCTGCCTGGGAGGTGAGTATGGAGGTTTTTTTTTACCTAGTATATACTCAAGTATAGCTCGGCTTATACTCGAGTCAATAAGTTTTCACAGTTTTTTGTGGTGAAACTTATTGTCTCGGCTTATACTCGGGTCGGCTAATACTCGAGTATTTACGGTAGATAAAAGCAAACTATTGTGAACTCACAAACAAATATGTCAGAACTGTCTGAACTGGCATTAAGTCTCAAGTGGGGCACCTGCCCCGAAAAGGGTGACCCCACTATGGGAAATAAGCCGGCACATAATCTGAACCAAATTGTTAACTATGATAACTTTTCACTTTACTACTAAATACACAAAATACTAGCCTCAAAAGATGACTAAAAAACTAGTACTGAGAACTTACGAACACAGAACACTAATTACATGCAGCATAGTTAGTACTGACACACAGTGTTGACTAAGTACACACAAAGTATAACTGGCATCCTTACTACAAAAAAAGCTGATTTCTATATCTTAGCAGGAAGCTTGATAGGCTGATGAGACTGAGACCGCCAAGCCATCCTATCAGTACTGGAACCGAAGAGAGATGTTACTCTCTTGGTGTCCTGCATTGAATGACATCAGGCATGCATCGCCCAGCATATAACATGGTCCAGGATGGTGCTGTGATGTCACCATGGACCAGCCTGCAACCCAGAAGTCCCTGCGCTGATAGCACTGTGACAACATCATTCTTGATATACCCTCCATATTGTTGTATGCCCAAACTCTACAGGGTTGGCCCAAGCTAGTCTAGCACCAATGAGCGGACTTGAACAAAGTTGCACAGATCACTGCATTTTCCCATTCTAATGTGGATTCCCACTGAAATTGATCCACTGAAAACTTGCTTATTTGGTTTTAAATTGCGATCCGGGTCACGTGTCTAATTTGCATACAGGAAACCTCTAATTTTGAAAGGGCCAGTGTCTCTAACAAAGTGTCCATTCAATGTATCATTATGATGTAATTAGTGTTCCTATATCTCCATTAAAAAGAAAGAAGACTTATAATGGCTAAATACAAGTTCTAGATAGTAGCTGTTAAATGCACCTGAGTGCGGTCCTTCCCATGCCAACAATATCCCTTTCCTCTAATTGCCGAATAGGGGCTGTCAAGCATATGTAGCTTATAGGTGAAGAGGTGATGTAGTGCAAGAAAGATTAAGTAAATTAACAGCTACAAATGGAGGAAATTGATCAGGAAGTACACTTTGCAGTTCCCCAAATGGCAGTTTAGTAGGCGCACATGGCACTCATTACTTCTACTACTTAACAGGGGTTGTATGACACAAAAATAAAAATGTGCTTCCTCACTTCCCCCCCTGTTCTTGTTTAGCTGCGATATAAAAAAAAAATCACAGAAGATGGCCATACTTACTGATAGAAAGTAGAAGGACAGGTATAGACACTACATCCCTCAGCATGCAGATGGACAGATTGCTTCATGGAGCAATATAAATAAATAAATCTTATTTGTATAGCGCCAACTTATTCTGCTGGGCTTTCAGGAAATGTATTTATTACCCCCCCCCCCCCCCCTCACCACCACCACCACCACCACCAAGCTGGATACTCATTTTACTGACCTCAGAAGGATGGAAGGCTGAGTCAACCTTGAGCCAGCTACCTGAACCATGTGGGGATTCAACTTGCTACCCTAAGGTTGTGAGCGAGAGCTTAGGACTGCATGTCTGCTGCCTTAACACTCTGACCACTGCTGATGAACAACCACTCATATATCTACCACATATTGGGGAGGGGTGACTGCTTAGTATTATGCTTGCACATAGGTAAGACATACAAAGGGTGCCAGACCAACTGATATGTGTAGTGCACCAGGCAGGCTTACAACCTATTAATGACGTCATATAGCATTCAGTCCTGCACCTCTAAAGTGAACCACACTGGCACTTCCACCCTGGGCTCCTCCAGCAGCTAAAACTAGACAGCTTGTTGTAAAAGTAATTACAATTACTGATAAATCTGATGTTTTGGCTAATACAGCAGTCTCAAACCTAAGACTCTGTAGATATTGAAGGCACAACTCCCAACATGCTCTGAAGGTCTGCGGCTGCAGTTTTGCAGCAGTGAGAGCTATAGGTTTAGGACCACTGTTCTAAAGGACTGTTCATAGACCACCATAATCAGGTAAGAGCAGTCCTAGGAATGTTCTTGTGCCCAATCGTCGGGACATGTGAAGGTGCTGCCGATAAGCTGACGTTTTTGATGGGTCATTGCATCTTTTATGTGGCACAGACAATTATTAGTGTCACTGGCACATCTCCCTGTGTGAATAGGGGATGTGCTGCCAACAATAATGAAGCTCTATGAGGAACAGTGGTGCAGCTACAAGGGTCGTAGAGGTTGCAGTTGCAACTGCCCCTGCACCACGCTAAAGCATCCTCTGTAGATGCTTACCTGCATCGATGGATGACAAAGATCCAACAATGCAAGCAGATTGTTGCGCAGCCATGAAGAGAGTTCGCAGTGGGGGGCTAAAGCTGGCGGTGACAAGTGAACTGTAGCTTGACCTTATATTGCAGACAAGTAGCCCTTCCACCATCTAAAAAGTAGGTGTAGGTCCCTAGAGATAGAGGTGGTGGGGCAAGGCTACTAGAGCAAGAAGAACTGCTTGACCCATCCTCCTTGATGCCATGCCATTCGTTCAGTCCTCGCCATCGCTGCAGAATAGGTAATTAGTTGTAAAAGGCCGGAATACTCCTTTAACCCTTCATGGACATAAACAACCTGACTGGAAGGCATAAATAGGAGAAGTTTATTAAGTGACAGATTACTATGTGATACATAAATGCTTTTTGTCCTTTTTACACGGGCCGACAGTCGGGTAAACGACTGTACGGACGCTGATGTCACCGCTACGGTCATTGGCGCAGAGTGTTTAGACTGACAGACTTCACCACTGGATCGCAGGCTTCTCACTCACCTCCTCACCTTCTATGTGAAGCGCTGAACAGGGAGCGTTTACACACAACGAAAATCCAGTGATGAAAGTGAGCGATCACTAATAGTGAATGCATAGTAGAAGACTTTTGCTCAAATTTTGCGCCATAATCGTCCCGTGTCAATGGCCCATTAGTGTAGCAAATCCTCCTATATCCCTGAGCAGTGGATAACATGTCTAAGAATTAATCCATTGTCTGTAGTTTAGTTCTAGCCCTTCACAAAGGGAGAAGTTCTCAGCAGGCAGCAGGGAACAGATAAACAAAACCATCTCCCAGACAATGGTATGCGAGGAAAATCCAAAATCCACAATTGCTGAATAAAATCTTCATATTTTCCAAGAAACACAAGGCTTGCAGATGGAAGCAGTCATTTATGGACTACGGGACGGTCCAGGCCTTGCACATGTGACTCTGCGTCTGTGTTTCCATTTATTGCAGCTGAAAACCCTACAATTATGCTCATTCTCTACTCCTCCTTCATCATTTCAGGACGTTGAAGTCTCATTTTTGTGGATCATGGTCAAACTCCAGCTTCATCATGACTGTAATGAAAAAGCAAATCCAAGTGTAACCCCTTATTGGCGTTATGTGTAAAATGTGGACATTATGTTGCAGGTTTCACAACGGTCACAGTTCATAAACGAGCTCTTTCTGACTTGTAAAAAGCTTTCCTGTGAGAGTAGCCAGCACAAGGACCGGCGTATTTAGGCAGCGAGACAATGATTCAGTTCTCTGCCATTCTCCTATTTTGGTTTGAAGGGCAACTTGTTGATTATTATTCTTTTGTGACTAACAAAAACAGTGAAAGTTGCGATTTCCTCCCTGAATGTGGCTTACAAAACACAGAAAGAGTACTGTTAGTACAATAAACAATTGCTACATTAACAACTATTGCTGCTTCCAGGGGTGACAACCAGCATGGGCTCTCAGCTGTGGCCATTGTAGTTAGCACTCTCTTTGGGCATTGGTCATTGATAGATAGGCTTTGCAAACATCTGTGTGTCATCCAATGATGTGTATGGTCCATGGTCATGAACAATACACAGGGCAAATTGTTCACCGTCAGATCTCTGGAAATGGTTAGGGGAGGATGGTAACCTTGTGTATTGGCACTATGGTTATCCTGTGTCTGTTTTCTATTACACAAATTGAAAAGATTCTTTCATAGCCATTGGAAGGGAAGCAAATACACTTTATGGTATTCTGCGGAGGCTATAAGTGGTCATTGTGCAGACTTCTGCAGAAGGTTCATCTAGCAGATTGCCAGATGAATGCTCCTGCTAATCCTTTTGTAGGGTCAGAAGGTAAAATGGGAATTCATGAATGCAATGTGGTAAATATGACATACAGAGGATCACTTAGTAAGAGATCATGCTAATGGTTCCCAGAAAAATGCCCATATGGTTACCAGTGAAGCCAAGATTTGTGAGTTACATTATATATTACATATTACAATATAAGCAAAGCTGACATATCCCACTACATTAAGCTGTTTCTCTTTATATAGCTGCATGCTTTTGTGAGGTCCAGTTGCCCATAAGCAGAACTCAACATGGCATTCTTCTTTCAACATGGGTAATCATAGGCTAATGAAGGACAAGTGTATCATTTTCAAGGGTAGATGTATGGCACTGCCTTACGGCCCTTTTAGACGGGACGAATGTCGGGCAAATGATGCCTGACACTCGTCCCCGCACATACTAGCTCCCATGCACTAGCACAGGAGCTAGTATCGTTAGCTCTCAACGGGGAGGCTGCAGGAGATTTCTCTCCTCGCACTCCCCCGCCCCTTTCCATTGACTTAGCATAGTTATGCAGCATAAACGATGGACAATGAGCTGATCGCTCATCATTCAGTGTAAATAGCGGCCGTTCAGTATTGAACACCCGCTATGTTAAAGCAATGGAGAGGGGCGGGGGAGCGAGAGGAGAGAAATCTCCTCCAGCTGTCCCACCCTCCTGCTAGCTGCTCTGTGAGCAAGCCAGCACTACTAGCTCCTAGCTCCTGTGCAGGAGCATGGGAGGGAGGACACACAAGGACGAGTGTAGGGCATTGTCGGCCCGATATTCGTCCCATCTAAATGGACCCTAAACTGCTCTCACATCTGCGGTGCGGGTTCTGTTTTCCTCCTCTGTTCGGGGAGCAGGAAAGGGAATCCCCTGCCTGAACAAGTCTGTCTTATGATGGAACCAAACGGCGCCAAACGGATCCCACTGATTATAATGAGGTCCATTCAGTTTCCACTCAGCTGCCTGGCCATTTACCAGAAGGAAAGTGCTGCATGCAGCGCTATTCCTTTAGTATTTTGTGCCGGATCTGCGATGAAACCTCCAAAAGGAGGTTCTAGTGCAGATATGAACCCGTCCTAAGAGATTGCTACGGTATGTATGAGCACCTACAGCAAAATGAATAGTCTATAGAATTAAGTCAAATATAGACATAATATACAACTGTATGACCAATAAATGTTCTAGAACAGTGATGGCAAATCTTTTAGAGACCGAGTGCCCAAACTGCAACCCAAAACCCACTTATTTATCACAGACTGCCAACATGTCAGGGGGCGGGGGTTATCACAGGTAGGGCTTTACCCCCGTCGTTCTAAAAAGGATAGGGCCGCTTCAAAATAGACGCAGAAATACTGCAGAATGTCCTCAACGGAAATTTCTGTGGAAAATTCTGCAGCATTTCCGCATCCAAAAAGCTGTCAAAATCTGCACCCTGTTTACTTTGAAAGAGCCCTGCCCATTTCCGCCACATGTAAACATACCCCAGCTATAATAGTGACCCCCCCCCCGCAGCAATAATAATGACCCCCCTGCAGCAGCCCCAGCGATTATAGTAACCCCCCTCCCGTGATAATAGTGACCCCCCCCCAGCGGCTCCAGTGATAATAGCGACCTCCCCCAGCGGCACCAGCAATAATAGTGACCCCCCCCAGCGATAATAGTGACCCCCCCCCCAGCGGCCCCAGTGATAATAGTGACTGCCCCTAGCAGTAATAGTGCCCCCCACCCCACAGCGGCTCCCAGTATCACAGTGACTCCCCACAGCAGCCTCCAGTATCACAGTGACTCCCCACAGCAGCCCCCAGTATCACAGTGACTCCCCACAGCAGTCCCCAGTATCACAGTGACCCCCCACAGCGGCCTACAGTATAACAGTGACACCCCATGGTGGCCACCAGTAATAATAGTGACACCACACAGCAGGCCCCAGTAATAATAATGACACCCCATAGCAGTCCCTAGTAATAATAGTGACACCCCACAGCGGCCCCCAGTAGTAATAATGACATCCAACAGCAGTCCCCAGTAGTAATAGTGACACCCCACAGCGGCCCCCAGTAGTAATAGTGACACCCCACAGCGGCCCCCAGTAGCAATAGTGAGGAGGGGAGGGGGGAGGAGGATCCCGGCTGCACACTGATGTCACAGTGTGCACTGGAATCAGCGCAGATAGCAATGCTGCTGAGTGAATGCTGGTAGGGGGGTCACAGTATTCACTAATGTGGTGAGTGGCTGATGGCGATGCGTGCCAGCAGGGAGGGCTCTGCATGCCGCCTCTGACACGTGTGCCGTAGGTTCGCCACCACCGTTATATAATCAAATGTCTCACAGGTGTAAGTGGCTGCCCAAAAGGGGTTAATTGGTCACTATGGCAGAAGACTGTGAGATGAGACAATTTATGCAACAAACCGAGCCGTTTGACAGTTTTTTTTTTACTACAATCTGAATTAAAGGGGTTGTCCCGCGCCGAAACGGGTTTTTTTTTTTTCAACAGCCCCCCCGTTCGGCGCGAGACAACCCCGATGCAGGGGTTAAACAAGAACACCGGACAGCGCTTACCTGAATCCCCGCGCTCCGGTGACTTCTTACTTACCTGCTGAAGATGGCCGCCGGGATCTTCTCCCTCGGTGGACCGCAGGGCTTCTGTGCGGTCCATTGCCGATTCCAGCCTCCTGATTGGCTGGAATTGGCACGTGACGGGGCGGAGCTACAAGGAGTCGCTCTCCGGCACGAGCGGCCCCATTCAGAAAAGAAGAAGACCCGGACTGCGCAAGCGCGTCTAATCTGGCGATTAGACGCTGAACATTAGACGGCTCCATGGAAACGAGGACGCTAGCAACGGAACAGGTAAGTAAATAACTTCTGATAACTTCTGTATGGCTCATAATTAATGCACAATGTACATTACAAAGTGCATTAATATGGCCATACAGAAGTGTATAGACCCACTTGCTGCCGCGGGACAACCCCTTTAAGAGTACAATGTGTATTCCAGTGTTCTAGGACTATCTCATGCAAATATTGTTCATACTGTTCTCTAAGTTATCTTATCACTTGTAGTGAATACTAGCCATAGAATTGAGGAAGTGCAGATAGCATGAAGTAATCAGAGGGTAAAAGGTTGTTTACTTACTGGTATGATTTACATTTCTGTATTCCTAAATAAACCTTGTATATTGTTGGTAACTCCGTTGGCTCCGTAGGATCATGTAGCCTGTGTTGCGCACTATCTCCATGACGTAGGTCTTTACTAAATTAACACTACATAAATATTTTGCAGTAATACTATGTCAGTATTTTTAGTATATAGCAGCAATATTAGCATGTGAGTTGACATCCTCCTGCAAAAAGGTATATCATTACACCCTAATTACAATGTTCTGAGTACAATAGGGCTTGATGGTATCTCCAGTGGATGGCATGGGCAAAAGCTGGTGTTTTCTGTAATCTACAACCAAAATCCTGCTGCAACAGCCAGGATCGGTGATTACTCTGACCCTGGCTGTTTAATTTCCTAGATCTGCCAAGGTCAATAGCACCTGCGGCATCTAAGTGGCTAGCCAGAAGGCAGTTTTATTGTAATAATAATAATGTTTATTTATATAGCACCAACCTATTCCACTGCGCTTACAATACAGGGGAAATAAAACAAGACCACGGTTACATGAAGTAATCAATTGATAGAAACAGTAGGGGTGAGGGTCCTGCTCCAACGAGCTAACATACTACGGTTGCATTCAAACGACCGTCTATCGGCCGGATATGCACGCCGGCCAATATACGGCGTCTCTCTCTGCAGGGGGAGGAGGCTGGAAGAGCCGTGAGCAGTGATCTGAGCTCCCGCCTACTCTCTGCCTCCTCTCCACCCCCTCCCTACCCCTCTGAACTATTTGCAATGAGAGGAGGCGGGACAGGGCGGGGCAAAGTTCTGGGAATTAGCCCCGCCCCCGTCCTGGCTCTCCTCATTGAAAATAGTGCAGGGGGGTGGAGAGGAGGCAGAGAGGGGGTGGGAGCTCAGAGCACTGCTACCGGCTCTTCCAGCCTCCTCCCACTGCAGAGAGAGACGCCGTTTATCATCTGGGCTTGTAAACCCAGCCGATATACAGTCATCTGAATGCACCCTACAGCTGGAGATGTGCACAGTATGGTGAGGTGGAGAGTGAGGGATGCTATACACACAGTCAATGGTCAGACATTTGGCAGTGTGATGGCAGTAACTGTATGACTGCAGGAGCGGTTTATGATTGCTAGCAGGGATTGCAGTCGGTAGGTCAGGGAGCATGTTATCAGGTGGAGAACAGAGGGGTTTGTTTAGGGAATGCGGTATGCCTCCCTGAAGAGGTGCGTTTTTAAAGCATGTCTGAAGTTTAGTGTGTCAGTGATTGCCCGGATATTTTTTGGTAGCGTGTTCCAGAGGACAGGTGCTGCTCTGGAGAAGTCTTGAAAGGCTGGAATGAGAGGTTCGAATTAGAGGGGCACTCAGTCTGATTTCATTAGCAGAGCGGAGGGCGTGGGCTAGATGGTGATTTGAGATGAGAGAAGCAATGTAGGGCAGGGCAGTGCTGTGGAGAGCTTTGTGGATGAGGGTAGTGAGTTTAAATTGTATTCTGTATTTGACGGGCAGCCAGTGCTGTGACTGGCACAGGGCAGAAGCGTCCGAGTAGCGGCTGGACAGGAAGATGAGCCTGGCTGCTGCATTCAGGATGGATTGGAGGGGGTAGAGTCTGGAACAGGGGAGGCCTATCAGCAGTACATTTATTACTGGTGTTGAAGCAGAATTCTGATGCAAGATACACCCTTTGTTGGTTCAATTCAATTTAGACAGATTTTCTATTATTTTTGCGGCAAAAAGAATGGCTCTTTAGGCTCTTTTACACGCGTCGAGTGTTGGGCAAACAATGCCCGACACTCATCCCCTTGTATACTCGCTCCTGTGCTTTTACACAGGAGCAAGTATCGCCGGATCGCTCACAGCGTGGCCAGCAGGGAGATGAGTGGTTGGAGAAGAGTTCCCTCCCCGCTCTCCCACGTCTGCCCCCATTCACTGTAAGCAGTGGCCGTTCAGTACAGAATGAACTGCTGTTTACACTGAATGATGGTCATTTGGGATTTTAAGCATGCTTAAAACTGAGCGACTGGATGGTTCCCATCCAGTCATTCAGTTTCTGCATGCTTTTACAGGGGACGATTTTTCAAACCCCTGCAGGAGCGCAGGGTTTTGAACAACCGGAAAGATACTTGTCCCGTGTAAATGGGCCTTAACTCCACTTTTTTAAAGTGTCTAGAAAAGTGGATGTGGCTGCTGTTTGGCCAGAAATTAGAGACATTTGTGGCATGCAATTTTCTTTTAAAAACTTGCATAATTTGTCACATTTTCACTCTAATATCTCTGTGATCTACAAAGTGACATCTCTAGATATATTCAAAGGTGTGACACATTTATCAACCTCACATGGCAATTTATAAATCTGTCAGAGAAGAGGAAAAACTTTATCAGAAAAGTAGTTAGTATCAAAAATTACCCTGTAGATAAATTCCCCTGACTATTCATAAAAGTTCTTAGCGAGATGTCTAAATATTAAATGGCTGGGCACGGGTAGAACCCCAAATAAATTCTCATAAATCATAATTTTATCAAAGTAATGTCTCATCAAGACAGCCCCTTTTTAGACTGAATCTGACCCAATCATCAGCTGCTGCTTTAAGACAAAAGTAGAATGTTGCATGTTACATGGATGGAAGGAGTCGACCAGCGTTAGAGACACTCAGCAGGAACTGTTGTTCACTCTATTTAATAGCAGGGGGTCCCAATGATGAGAAAACCACTTAAAGCACTTTTTTGGACAAAAACTACTGATAGTTAATCACCGAGGACCCACTAGCTGGCCTACTGTCAAAATGGCGGGGGCCAGATGTTGTCATAAGGGACAGGAGCAGAACGTGTTTTTTTTTTTCTAAAGAAGGGGCCCGCAGAACATGCAGACGGGGAGATCAGGTGTCCAGACCATCTTCAGGGAATTTGGGGAAATCAACTCAAACTAGCAGCATGCATAACACTAAGTACTGAGCAGGAAAGGGATAATTGGCCAGCACCCTTTAGTAAGAGGGGCTGGTATTTATGATCACAAGACCTATGGTGATTGGCCGGCTGGAGAACTCCACACTATCAGCCAGCCAAATCACCCACAGCTGCAGCAATGTTCACCTGGAAATCAATAGAACCACAGGTCCCAGGAGCACAACGTGACAACAATATTCCATGTGTGGTCTGACTAGTGATCCTTTTTGCCTTGGCAGCAGTTGCCTGACACTGGTTGTTCCAGTTAAGTTTACAGTTAAAGGGGTTGTCCCGAGGCAGCAAGTGGGTCTATACACTTCTGCATGGCCATAATAATGCACTTTGTAATGTACATTGTGCATTAATTATGAGCCATACAGAAGTTATAAAAAGTTTTATACTTACCTGCTCCGTTGCTGGCGTCCTCGTCTCCATGGTGCCGACTAATTTTCGCCCTCCGATGGCCAAATTAGCCGCGCTTGCGCAGTCCGGGTCTTCTCCTCTTCTCTATGGGGCTCCGTGTAGCTCCGTGTAGCTCCGCCCCGTCACGTGCCGATTCCAGCCAATCAGGAGGCTGGAATCGGCAATGGACCGCACAGAAGCCCTGCGGTCCATGAAGACAGAGGATCCCGGCGGCCATCTTCAGCAGGTGAGTATGAAGACGCCGGACCGCCGGGATTCAGGTAAGCGCTGTGCGGGTGGTTTTTTTAACCCCTGCATCGGGGTTGTCTCGCGCCGAACGGGGGGGGGGTTTAAAAAAAAAAAAAAACCGTTTCGGCGCGGGACATCTCCTTTAACTAAAATCTGCAAGTCCTTTTCCATGTCAGTGTTCCCCAATGGTTTCCTATTAAGTGTGTAATGGTGACATGTATTTTCCCTTCCCTTAGGTATAACCTAACATTTATCAGTGTTAGGGCTTAAACAAATGGGCGTGAACAAATGGGACGAAACCCTTGATTTCAATGGTTTTATTTTCTTTAGCAGAATTTTCAGGCATTAATGGTGGACACCCACTGGCGTTTTTTTCTCCACTGTGCTGCGAGAGTAAAGGAAAAGTCTTGCAGCGCAGTGCGAGAAAAAAAAACGGCATCATGCCAGGATATTGCCAGTCTTTTCAATGGGGCCAGCGGCAGCAGAGCTAGCCCCATTGAAAAGAAATGGAGATTGCCGCAGACTTCTGCCACAGCTATGACAGCTGTGGCAGGAGTTTCCTTCATCCCCGCAAAGAATCCTCTGCCACAACTGTCACAGTTGTGGCAGAAGTGCAGAATGATATCCCATTGCTTTCAATGGGATCGGCACTGCTGCCAGTCCCATTGAAAGCAGTGCTTTCTGGCAAGCCCCGTAGTATGATTATCGGGGAAGGGCTTGAAATATAAGCCCTTCCCTGAAAATCATCAATAAGTGGTAAAAAATTTTTTTTTTTAAATTACTCACCTCTCCGCCGCTCAGACGCGTCCTCCGGCTGGCTCCCCGACTCTGCTGTCCAGCACTTTCAGCAGGCTGGGATTTAAAAATCCCCACCTCCAGAAAGTGCTGTGCTGATTGGCTGAGGGCTCAGCCAATAGCAGCTAGTGCTTAGCTATTGGCTGGGCACTTAGCCAATTACAGATAGTGTTTAGCTATTCATTCATGAAAAGCACTATTTTAGCTATTCATGAATGAATAGCTAAGCACTATCTCTGCCGGAGAGCCTGTCGGAGGACGGGTCTGAACGACACAGAGGTGAGTAATTTAAAAACATTTTTTTTTACCACTTATTGATGATTTTCAGGGAAGGGCTTATATTTCAAGCCCTTCCCCGATAATCATACTGCAAGGCTTGCCAGAAAGCACTGCTTTCAATGGGATCGGCAGCAGTGCTGATCCCATTGAAAGCAATGGGATATCATTCTGCACTTCTGCCACAACTGTGACAGCTGTCACAGCTGTGGCAGAGGATTCTTTCATCTCCGCGGTCCCCACGGGGATGAAGGAAACTCCTGCCACAGCTGTGAAGTTCGCAGCATTCTCCATTTCTTTTCAATGGGGCTAGTGCTGCTGCCGCTGTCCCCATTAGAAAACCTGGTGATATGCCGATTGTATTTCGGTGTCTTTCTTGCTCTACGAGGGGAGAGTTTTCACGTGCTCTTGCAGCGCAAGAAAGAAAATAGTGCCAGTGGGTGTCCACCTTTATACTACCATGTTTTCCCAAAAGCAGGACCTACCCTGAAAATAAGCCCTACCCTGGTTTTCAGGGTTTGGGCTTGAAATATAAGCCCTTTCCCAGAAAATAAGCCTTAGCTACACAACATAAAAAAGCAATATTTAGCTTGCAGGTGCCATCAAGAGTCCCTCTCGTTGGTTTCCGGAGCTCCGTTGCTCTTGCTTCAGTCCTCAGTAGCCGACAGAACATCAGTTCCTGGTAACGGGCTTCTTCAGACAACTGTGCTTTTGTCCAGTTTTACAGCCCCGAAAATCACGGGCCGCAAAATGGGATGAAACAAAACTATTGATTTCAATGGTTTCTTTTTGACTACTAGTTAATACTATGCATGAGAAGAGATAGGGTAAGACCTATCTTCCCACTTTTTTTTTTCAAAACTCGTGGGCAATAGCGTGGAGTTTGAATAGTCAAAAAAAACCATTGGTTCATGGGCTAATACGTTCTGTGTGGTGAGCGTATTAGCGCATGCACCCATCTGTTTAAGCACTCAATGTCACAAGGTGAAATCTGTAGTAAATCTATGATATGCACATGAAGATTTGCTGTGGATTTATGACCGTTTTTTCTACCGCCTGTGGACCTACTGTAATAACATTAATATGATTTTTTACCATTTATTCAAGTACTATAATTGCTCCGATCTTCCATAAAGTATGTGGCGACTATATTACCCTCCACAGCCACCTCTCCATATCTTCTCCTTGACATTGACAAAATCTGATGTTAACACAGCTGTCATTCTGTTATCCCTTCAAACACACATTTACAAAGAACAAGAACAGCCTGCATCTTTGTTAATACATGGTAACAGATCAATTTCTCAATGACACATAGTCAATAATTATACATTTAAAGGCAACTGAAGCAGAGGAACTTAATTTCATCCCCCCCTAAAGAATGCCCTTTACTCTTCTCCCAGCACTACTTGTACCATGGAAGGAGACTGCAGTTACAAAATCATCCTGTTGACCTTTCCAAACAATGTAACCTGAATGCACTAGACAATAATTGGGACACTGTTAAAGACTATATTACCATAATTGCAAAAAGTAAAACTAAAGATTGCGGAAAAGTTGGTATATGGGGCAGGTAATAAATTATGACATTAAAGAAGATGTAGAATCAGCCAAAATAGTTTTATGGACTCACAAAGAAGAGTGTTTTATGTTAAAGAACATCAAGGATAATATTGTTGTTGACAAAATAGTGTTAAGAATAGTTAACCCCTTCCAATCTAATTTGTATCCTGGTTTTCCTAGGGGGCTTACTCTTTTTCTGCTGGTATACAATGGCGCTATCTGTTGGCTAAAGCCAGTACTGCATGAGGTGACACGTTGGATAGGCTCTGACAGCAGAGAGGCAGGCAGTAAACAGTAAGAGAACCCCGACGGACGTTTTCCAACATCGGAGCTGTACAGCCTTAAATCATAATGTCTTCAGACGTCAGACAGTGGATTGGAAAGGGTTAAATTAAAAACAGTCTTTTCAGCAAAATCATTCGCTACAGTAGTTATTCAACAATAACCCCAACTAATAAGAGACCTTTTCACCTAGATGTAGACATACCGTATATACTCGGGTATAAGCCGACCCGAGTATAAGCCAAGGCACCTAATTTTACCACAAAAAACTGGGAAAATTAGGTGCCTTGAGTATAAGCCTAGATAAGATTTAAAAAAAAACAAAATCCAATACTCACATCGCAGCCGCCATCTGTGTCCCCCCCACGATGGTGTCCCCGGCGGTGTAGCAAGCTGCTCTGTAATCCTCCCCGCTGTCATCTCTCTCTGCTAAATGGGGCTTTGAGTTCCCTTGCCATCAGCAAGCAAGCGCTGTGATTGGATCGAGCGCCAGCCAATCACAGCTGGCGCTCAATGAACCAATCACAGCCATTCAGTGATGTCATTCACTGAATGGCTGTGAGTGATCGAGTGCTGGCTGTGATTGGCTGACACTCGATCTAATCACAGTGCTTACTTGCTGACGGCGGGGAAATTTAAAGCCCCGTTTAGCAAAGACTATTTAGCCTACTGAAGTCCAGATGTTTTTTTTTAATGGAATTGTGCAGCAAATCGCGCATTTACGCACATATTGAGTACGCATTCGCGCACCTCCCATAGACTTCTATGGGGGCCTTGGTGCATAAATATGCAGTAAAAAGTGCAAAACACGCTCAATGGGTTTCATTCTCTGCATATTGCATACGTATATTTTACATACGCAATAACATACGCAAATACGGTTTAGCATTAGTACTTGAATACTCTAAACATACGTTATCATATATATGCCAAACTGTGTTGAACATGTACAACAGGTATTCACATAAAGAAAAGACGCTTCCCAATACACACCCATAAAAAACCGAGGTACTCACGTACCCCATAGGATAGTGCACAGTATGTCCCAAAGATGAATGGATCCTTGTTGCCCATGTACCACAGCACTAGAGTTGCTAGTTATGTGTCACTATATTGCATGGTAGTCCTCCAGTTGGCAGTCCTTCTCCAACCGGCATATCACTCCACAGACTGGCTGAACGTTAGGTAACAATAAAATGAATAGGCTGGCTATCACTCACTTGCAGAACTATAATCCTTATGTTGGTTGTCCCCTGCTAGGTTGTACGGTACTATGCGGACTGACTGTGCCTTACCATATAGCTCTATAATGGACGGGCTAGCTGTGTTGTAAGTTAGCTAATAAATGTTATAAAATTATAATAGGTTGTCTAAAATAGGGGAGTCAAACACATTTTCACCGAGAGCCATATCAGTCTTATAGTTGACTTTAAAGGGCTAATTGTAATTGTAAGACTGTTTAGTAATAGTGACTCCAGTAATACTCTGTTTCCCCCAAAATAAGACCCTGTCTTATATTCATTTTTGCCCCTAAAGAGGCACTAGGTCTTGTTCTCGGGAGATGTCTTAATATACTTACCAAGCAGCCATGGTCTGGGTCCCCCCACTGGTCTCCGGAGCTCCGGCGCGCTTGCTTACAGTTCTCAGCCACCAACAGAAGATCGCTTCCTGGTTCCGGGATTCATAAATCCCGCCTCCAGGAAGTGATGGCTCTAATTGATTCTTGAGCACTGCTAGCCAATTAATGCAGTGCTCGATTAAACAATGTGATTGCTGTAATTGGCTCATTGAGTGCTGCATTGATTGGCTGAGCTGCGCTCTAAGAACCAATCAACAGCCATATCGTTGTGGATGCTGGGTTTTTGAGTTGGCTGAGCGGCATTCATCTCGCAGAGCCTCTGCATCTCCGGGGGCGGCTTCTCTTCACTCCGCAGCAGACATCGCTATCACCGCTGGAGATGCAGAAATGAACGCCGCTCAGCCAATTAAAAAATCCCGCATCCAGGGGCGTAACTACAGAAGATGCAAGGGATGCGGTTGCACCCGGGCCCAGGAGCCTTAGGGGGTCCATAAGGCCTCTCTTCCCCATATAGGGAGCCAAGTACTATGAATAAAGCATTATAGTTAGGGACCCTGTTACAGGTTTTGCATTGGGGCCCAGAAGCTTAAAGTTATGCCTCTGTGCAGCATGGTTTAGGTATGGGTACAGGTACAGATACAGATAGAGGGGGGGCCCCAGCTCACGTTTTGCATCAGGGCCCCTGAGCCTTTAGTTACGCCCCTGCCCGCATCCACAAAGCGATAGTTGTTGATTGGTTCTTAGAGCGCAGCTCAGCCAAGCAATACAGCGCTCGATGAACCAATCACAGCCTTTGCATTGTTTCCATGAGCGCTGCATTGACTGGCTGGCAGTAGGTGACTTCCTCGAGGTGGGATTTATGAATCCCGGAACCAGGAAGCAATCTTCTGTCGACGGCTGAGGACTGCAAGCAAGAGCGCTGGAGCTCCAAAGACCAGTGGGAGGACACGGGCCGTGGCTGCTAGGTAATGTATTATTTTTTTGTTTTTTTATTAATGTAGTGTAACTAGGGCTTATTTTTGGGGTAGGGATTATATTTCAAGGCCCCCCAAAAAATCAAGGTAGAGCTTATTTTCAGGGAAGGTCTTATTTTCGAGAAAACACAATAATAGTGAACCCAGCAATGACAGTGTCTCCCATTGTGACCCAGTAGTAATAGGGTCCCTCATAGTGTCCCCGGTAGTAAGTGACCCACGTAGTGGCCCCAGTAATAATAGTGACCCCCTATAGTGTCTGCAGTATGAATAGTAGCCCCAGCAGTAAGTTAATCCCATAGTTACCCCAGTAATAGTAACCACCACAGTGACCCCTGTAATAATAGGGTCCCCCATAGTGACCGCAGTAGTGATAGTGGCCACGGCAGAGCACTATAATCTAATTATAGGAGTTCATGTCTTATTCTAAACATTAGAAAGTCAGAAATAAACACTGAATTGGCCATTCAGTGTATATTTTTTCTTCCAGTTCTGTAAGCATTGTAAAATGGAAATATTTTTTGGCAGGCAAAGTATGTATAATGTACCGGTCCTCGCAATAACAGTTATGCTCTATGGACAATTTAAAGCTAATACTATATATACAGTCATGAGAAAAACTAAAAGCACCTTCTTTGAATTCTATGGTTGTACATATCAAGACATAATAAAAAACAAATCTGGTCCTTAGAAAGTATTAACATTAACAGCAATAAATTGAAGGAACTGTTTTCTGCATTGACTATCAGTCTCTCACATCGGTCTGGAGGAATTCTGGCCCATCCTTTTTTACAATGTCACTTCAGTTCATTGAGGTTTGTGGGCATTTGTTTATGCACAGCTCTGTTAAGGTCCCGATACAGTATTTCACTTGGGTTGAGGTCTGGACTTTGAGGCATTTGAGCACCATGATTCTTTTCTTTTCAGACATTCTGATGTAGATTTGCTTCGGAACATAGACCTGTTGAATGACCCAGTTTCGGCCAGGCTTTAGCTTTTGGATAGATGGCCTCACATTTGACTCTAAAATACTTTGGTATACAGAGGAGCTCATGGTCAACCCATGGTCCTGTGGCTGCAAAACAAGCCCAAATCATCACCTCTCCACCAGTGTGCTTGACGGTTTGTATGAGGTATTTGTGAGGATATGCAGTGTTTGGTCTTCACCAAATTTGGCTTTGGGCATTATGACTAGAGATGAGCGAACATGCTCGTCCGAGCTTGATGCTCGTTCAAGTATTAGCATACTCGATGGTGCTCGTTACTCAAGCGAGTACCACTCCGAGTTCGACCCCTCCTCGTTTTGACCCCTCACCGCATTACCACTTCCTGCTGTGACGTGCCAACGTCCGCACGTCCACAGCAGTATGTGGTTCGCTGGGGGAGAGAGAGAGATTGAGAGAGAGAAAAAAAAGAAAAGCTCGGCACTGGGTGGGTCAAATACAAAAATGCTCGGGTCTCACATTGACTTTAATGGGGTTCGTTACTCGAATAGAGCGCTCAAATATTATGAAAAGCTCGACTCGAATAACGAGCACCTGAGCATTTCGCTCATCTCTAATTATGACCAAACATCTTAATCTCAGTCTCGTCTGTCCAAAGGACGTTGTTCTGGAGGTCTTGTGGTTTGTTCAGATGCAGTTTTGAAAAGCAACCCTTAGCTGTGCTGCCATGTTCCTTTTAGAAAGAAGAGGCTTTCTCCTGCCTTTCAAATAAGCCATACTTGTTCAGTCTTTTTCCCATTGTGCTGTTATGAATTCGAACATTTAACATGATAACTAAGGCCTTTACTTTCTGCGATGTAGCTCATGGGTTTTTTCAATTTCTCATAGCATTGAATGGTCTGACCTTGGGGTATTTGCTGGGACATCCACTCCTGGGAAGATTGTCAACTGTCTTGAATGTTTTCCACTTCTGCCATTTTTTACAGTGCTCACCATGTGGTATAAATAACATGTTAATTTTATTCTTTGGGTCAATACAATTGAATGGCTTGGCTTAGAGAATGAAGATTTAAGTAGGGTGCTATCCATGTCTACTACAGGCTCGCTGATGGCTGGAGAGTGCAATTCAGGATAGACAGATCCTGACACAGCAATTGCAGAGGGCAGTTAGTCCTGGATTCAGTGCTACAATGTCCCAATTCTTTCTCTGTCTCCTCTTATCCGTGAGAGTAGCCCGATGGCCGATCTAAAAGGGGAGGCAGCTTGGTAAGTGATGTGCCTCCAAGCTTTGTGATCGGAGGCCAGAGTAGACCGGTTGCAATCAATATGGCAGGCTTCAAGGGATTTCTTTGGAGAATCCTTATACCTCTTCTTTAGTGCCCCTCTATTTTGATGTCAAGTTCTGAGCTTGTCATACAACACAATTTTGGGTAGAAAGTGATTCTCCATCCATTATTACTAGTTTTGTACAATAAAAACCCTTTTTATAAAAAAAGATTGTATTTACATCTCCGCATTCCATGACCCAGAGCATTTGTATTCTTTTTTACCATGTGAGGTTTTGTTATTACAAGACGAGTTGTAATTTACATTGGTACTATTTATGGTACTTGCAACTTTTTGATCAATTTTATTGCTGTTTTTGAGCATTGTATGCCCCATCAAAACCAGTTGTTCAGCCATCAAACAAGCATCTTAGGAACAAATTCTTGGACCTTTTGTTTGGCACCGCTGGCAAAAACCATACTTCAGCTTGTTGATATGTGATCAAAGAGCAATTTTACTTGGCATCCGTACAACACGTTTATTTGCCAGAGCAGCAACTTCATCTCGTATCATGCATGTTATACTTACTTCTATGCATTGCAGCCTCATGTATGATATTTAACAGACACCATCTTGATTTTTAGATTTCTCTCTGCTTTTTCTTCCACTGTGCTATGCTAGCAATTGCATGAGGCATCAGTATAACATCACATGACCAGCTGGAGCTAGTACCATCTCTGCCTGCTGGGAGGAGAGTATGATTATCATCACCATCTATGTTGACCTAAATAAGCTGAAGATTATTATACAATCAGGGAGAATAAACTTTCATGTTCTTCAACATAATTGTGTGAGAGGGACTGTATAATAATCAACAGCAACTCTAATGGGGTATATGTCGCCCCTTCTGAAGAGCCTGTGTGGTGTATAGCTTCACTACACAGGAATTCTGGTGACTTCTTGAGAGAGCAGAGAGACAAGTAATTTCCAGATGGTAACAATCAGATTAAATGACCCAATTGTAGGAAAGGAACTCAAAGTGCAACCCTTATTTCAGCATGTAATTTGTGTAGAGCTGTACTCAGTCAAGTGTTTATCAATGACTCATGCTCTGTTTCCTACCACCGGTGTATTGTCAGGGGCAGCACCTGCTGGAGTGCAGTTCGCATTTCTGGAGAAGGTAGGCATCACGTTCTGCCCCTGGGACCTGTAGTTCTACTGGTTTCCAGGAGCAGACTTCTACAGGTGTGGGATCATTGAGCTGACTGGGTCTGTATTGCTCCAGTAAGCCAATCACCACCAGTCTGCTGCTTATAAATGCTGGCCACTCTTGCTAGATAGGGTGAATAAATGATTAGCATCCTATAGCCAGAGAGGCTGGTATTTATGTGCAGCAGACCAGGGGGATTGGCTGACTGAAAGACTCCACACCCAGCCAGTTCAATTATCCTACACCTGTGAAGCTGTGCTGCTGGAAACCCATAAAGAACAATAGATCCCAGCAGCACAACTTGATACAAATCCAGAATAAGGCCCCAATACAAGGGGAGGTTTTTTGGCAGTATTTTGTATCAGTATTTATAAGCCATAACTAAGGATGGAATCTACTCAGGAAGGAATTTTTTTCCCTTAAAAGGGGAAAATAGGCTTTTAACTCATTGCGTTTTTTGCCTTCCTCTGGATCAACATTTGGGCTACTATTCTGAACTGAACGGACATATGTCTTTTTATTGACATTACATATTTTGTTTCTATCGAGAAAAAACTATAATGGATTTATTTAATCTCTTCTAGAGATGAGCGAACGTACTCGTTTCGAGTACTTACGCACCCGAGTACCGCCATTTTCGAGTACTTCAGTACTCGGGTGAAAAGATTCGGGGGGCGCCGGGGGGCGGGGAGAGGCGTGGCGGTGCGGGGGGTAGCAGCAGGGAACAAGGGGGAGCCCTCTCTCTCTCCCTCTCCCCCCCACTCCCCACTGCTACCCCCCGTGCCGCCACGGCGCCCCCCGAATTTTTTCGCCCGAGTACGGAAGTACTCGGAAATCGCGGTATTCGGGCGAAAAAGGGGCGTGGCCGAGCATCTCTAATCTCTTCCATATTTAGGATCCACTGCTGTTTTTTGCTTACAAATACTCATGCTAAACACTGTCTGAATGGGGTCCAACCTGCAGTTTTTGAATTTGACTGCGAATTTCACCCCTTATATTAAAAAGGAGTTAAATTCAGTGTGAAAATTCATTAAATACATTGACATGCTAAGGATTTTAAAAGCTGCCCAACAGGTTCAATATTCTTTTGGAAAAGGTGTGTAGAAGAAATGTGTTAATATTTCATCCACTTTACCTCTACTTTATTACGTTATGGATTTTCCATCAACAAATCTGCAGCTAATAAGCTACATGTACATTTACCATTAGTGCCATATTATCTCTCTTGAGACTCACTTAGACCCAACGATTCTTGCTCAAAAACCGCCCAAAGCTGTCTTTTGAGCGAGAATCGTTAGGTCTAACTTCACGGACATCATGAAGTTTTCGTTAACGAGTCGTTCATCGTTCTATTTCAGAAAGCTGAAAGAGAACAATGAGTCTTATCAGGTCGCCGCTGAGTTCTCAGCAAGATACCGCTGATAGTATTGTTTCAACTAGTATCTTGCTTGGAGAACACAGCCGGAGTATGAAGAAGACAGCACTCCAGCTGTGTCCTGCATACCCTGCTTGAAACTCCACTGAAACTCCTATAATCCTGAGAAAGAGGGGTCACATGTCCCGCATCCTCCATACTGCAGGCTTACTGCACCCTCTTCACTAAGGAGGAGGCTGAATTGAGCAACAGTCACAGAAATGTGCTGTTGATCCATTCATTTTCAATGGGATTGCCAGAGATTGCCTAGTATTTCTGTCAGCCCCATTTTAATCAATTCGGCACTGACCAAGTATGCTAGGCCAGTGCTCCATTCAGTGTGATATCACTGCGGGTGAGAGAGGCAGTGACCAGACCGGGGGAATACGGGGCCTTTGTTCTCAGAATTGGTGGGGAACTCAGTGGTGAGGCCCCCACCAATCACTTTGTAATTGTAATGTCTGCTACCGTATGTGGTAAAAGTTATTTCCTGGGATAAACACATGAGGACTGATCACACCATAGAACTTGGAAAACAAACAGAAGGTGGAAAACGAGAAACCAAAGTAAATGGGAACTCTCCCTATATGACTCTAAAAGGTAAAAGCTCACTACCTAAATAAGTGGATCGTCCTGATAAGGACGTACTCACACCGGAACCCGGGGCGCTCGCTCACCCTGACCTAGTGATACCAAAAATACTATCCCAACCACCAAAACAACAACTTTTCTTAAACGCTTGAAGAAAACCCAGGCAGCGAAGCCCTGGCTGAGCGACTGCTCACAGCAATGCTCTCCTGCACATCCAGAAGCAGACTGCAGAAACAATTGAATAGCGCAGCTTTAAGGCTGCCTTCACACGAGCCGATAAAATGCCGGCCGAACATCGTGACCATTTAATATATTTGATTCCAGTGCATCTGTTCAGATGAGTGATTTTCTGTTGCGTAAAAATCAGCCATCAGAAAAAGATAGCGCATACGGAGTGCATTCCGGACGGCCACTTTTACGCTGTCTGAAAAAGGCAGGCATGGTCCTATGAGAGCTGACGGAAAAGCGGGGTGGGAGGGAGTTTAGCAGCAGCTCTGCTAAACTTCCTCCCCTTTCCCTCCCCATCCCCACCCCTTGCCGGCTGCTGACAAAGGGAGGGGGCAGGATGGATGTGAGATTAGCACACTAGCTTTGCTAAGATCCCACCACCTCCTATTGCTGGCAGCCGGCAAGGGGTGGAGAGGGGGCAGGAGTTTAGCACACTAACTCCCACCCTGTCTTGACCCTCCCTTTGCCGACAGCTGGCAAGGGGCGGAGAGGGGGAGGGAAGCAGGATGGAGTTTAACAGAGCCAAACTTTTTACCCCTGCCCAACGGTATCCCAGGCTATGGCGTAAATGCGCCGCAGCCCCGGCCATCTGCACGGGCAAAAAAATGAGAGATGAAGCCGTGACTTGGTCACGGCTGCCTCCCATTCAGGTGATTTTCGGCTGCGCTGCAGCTGTGACACAGGTGGTTGACAATCGCAGCACCCTTGTGAAGGAGCCCTAAAGGGTGAGGACTAGAGATGAGCGAACACCAAAATGTTCGGGTGTTCGTTATTCGGAACGAACTTCCCGGGATGCTCGAGGGTTCGTTTCGAACAACGAACCCCATTGAAGTCAATGGGCGACCAGAGCATTTTTGTATTTCGCCGATGCTCGCTAAGGTTTTCATGTGTGAAAATCTGGGCAATTCAACAAAGTGATGGGAACGACACAGAAACGGATAGGGCAGGCAAGGGGCTACATGTTGGGCTGCATCTCAAGTTCCCAGGTCCCACTATTAAGCCACAATACCGGCAAGAGTGGGCCCCCCCCCTCCCAACAACTTTTACTTCTGAAAATCCCTCATTAGCATGGCATACCTTTGCTAAGCACCACACTACCTCCAACAAAGCACAATCACTGCCTGCATGACACTCCACTGACACTTCTCCTGGGTTACATGCTGCCCAACCGCCCCCCCCCTCCCCCCCCCCACAGCGCACACCAAAGTGTCCCTGGGCAGCCTTCAGCTGCCCTCATGCCACACCACGCTCATGTCTATTTAGAATTGCGTCTGCCATGACGAGGGACCGCAGGCACACACTGCAGAGGTTGGCACGGCTAGGCAGCGACCCTCTTTAAAAGTGGCGGAGCGATAGCCCACAATGCTGTACAGAAGCAATGAGAAATAGAATACTGTGCCACCGCCATCAGGAGCTGCACACGTGGGCATAGCAATGGGGAACCTATGTGCCACACACTATTCATTCTGTCAAGGTGTCTGCATGCCCCAGTCAGACCGGGCTTTTTAATTCATAGACACAGGCAGGTACAACTCCCTATTGTGAAGTCCCTGTCGACCCACAGCATGGGTGGCTCCCTGGAACCCACCGGCGGTACACAGAAATATCCCATTGCATTGCCCAACACAGCTGAGGTAGTAATGTCGTGCTTAATGCAGGTGGGCTTCGGCCCACACTGCATGCCCCAGTCTGACTGGGGTTCTTTATAAGTGTACAGATGTAGTAAAAACTCAGTGTGCACCTACAGCATGGGTGGGTGCCAGGAAGCCACCGGCGGTACATAGAAATATCCCATTGCATTGCCCAACACAGCTGAGGTAGTAATGTTGTGCTTAACCCTTTCCAATCCAATTTGTATATGGTTTTCCTAGGGGGCTTACTCTTTTTCTGCTGTTATACAACGGTGCTATATGCTGGCTAAAGCCAGTACTGCATGAGCTGACACGTAGGATAGGCTCCGACAGCAGAGAGGCTGGCAATATACAGTAAGAGAACCCCGACGGACGTCTACCAACAACGGAGCTGTACAGCCTTAAACCCTAATGTCTTCACAGGTCACACAGTGGACTGGAAAGGGTTAATGCAGGTGGGTTTCGGCCCACACTGCATGCCCCAGTCAGACTGGGGTTCTTTACAAGTGGACACATGTAGGTTAAACTCCCTGTGGACCCACTGCCTGGGTGGGTGCCAGGAAGCCACCGGCGGTACATAGAAATATCCCATTGCATTGCCCAACACAGCTGAGGTAGTAATGTCGTGCGTAATACAGGTGGGCTTCGGCCCACACTGCATGCCCCAGTCAGACGGGTTCTTTAGAAGTGTACAGATGTATTAAAAACTCAGTGTGCACCTACAGCATGGGTGGCTCCCTGGAACCCACCGGCGGTACATAAAAATATCCCATTGCATTGCCCAACACAGCTGAGGTAACGTCAGCTGTAATGCAGGTGGGCTAAAAATTAATTTGATTACACTGTAGGCGAGGGCCCACAAAAATTGCTGTATCAACAGTACTAATGTACATCCCAAAAATTGGCCATGGCCAGCCAAGAGGGCAGGTGAAACCCATTAATCGCTTTGGTTAATGTGGCTTAAGTGGTAACTAGGCCTGGAGGCAGCCCAGTGTAACGAAAAATTGGTTCAAGTTAAAGTTCCAATGCTTTTAAGCGCATTGAAACTTATAAAAATTGTTCTGAATAATTATTTGAGTGAGCCTTGTGGCCCTAAGAAAAATTGCCCGTTCAGCGTGATTACGTGAGGTTTCAGGAGGAGGAGCAGGAGGAGGAGGAGGAGGAATATTAGACACAGATTGATGAAGCAGAAATGTCCCCGTTTTGGATGGTGAGAGAGAACGTAGCTTCCATCCGCGGGTGCAGCCTACGTATTGCTTACGTATCGCTGCTGTCCGCTGGTGGAGAACAGAAGTCTGGGGAAATCCAGCCTTTGTTCATCTTAATGAGTGTTAGCCTGTCGGCACTGTCGGTTGACAAGCGGCTACGCTTATCTGTGATGATTCCCCCAGCCGCACTAAACACCCTCTCCGACAAGACGCTAGCCGCAGGACAAGCAAGCACCTCCAGGGCATACAGCGCTAGTTCAGGCCACGTGTCCAGCTTCGACACCCAGTAGTTGTAGGGGGCAGAGGCGTCACCAAGGATGGTCGTGCGATCCGCTACGTACTCCCTCACCATCCTTTTACAGTGCTCCCGCCGACTCAGCCGTGACTGGGGAGCGGTGACACAGTCTTGGTGGGGAGCCATAAAGCTGGCCAGGCCCTTAAAGACTGTTGCACTGCCTGGGATGTACATGCTGCTCGATCTACGCACATCCCCTGCTACCTTGCCCTCGGTACTGCGCCTTCTGCCACTAGCGCTGTCGGCTGGGAATTTTACCATCAGCTTGTCCGCAAGGGTCCTGTGGTATAGCAACACTCTCGAACCCCTTTCCTCTTCGGGAATCAGAGTGGGCAGGTTCTCCTTATACCGTGGATCGAGCAGTGTGTACACCCAGTAATCCGTCGTGGCCAGAATGCGTGCAACGCGAGGGTCACGAGAAAGGCATCCTAACATGAAGTCAGCCATGTGTGCCAGGGTACCTGTACGCAACACATGGCTGTCTTCACTAGGAAGATCACTATCAGGATCCTCCTCCTCCTCCTCCTCCTCCTCCTCCTCAGGCCATACACGCTGAAAGGATGACAGGCAATCAGCCGGTGTACCGTCAGCAGCGGGCCAAGCTGTCTCTTCCCCCTCCTCCTCATCCTCCTCATGCTCCTCCTCCTTCTCCTGTACGCGCTGAGAAATAGACAGGAGGGTGCCCTGACTATCCAGCGGCATACTGTCTTCCCCCACCCCCGTTTCCGAGCGCAAAGCAGCTGCCTTTATGGTTTGCAGGGAATTTCTCAAGATGCATAGCAGAGGAATGGTGACGCTAATGATTGTAGCATCGCCGCTCACCACCTGGGTAGACTCCTCAAAATTACCAAGGACATGGCAGATGTCTGCCAACCAGGCCCACTCTTCTGAAAGGAATTGAGGGGGCTGACTCCCACTGCGCCGCCCATGTTGGAGTTGGTATTCGACTATAGCTCTACGTTGTTCATAGAGCCTGGCCAACATGTGGAGCGTAGAGTTCCACCGTGTGGGCACGTCGCACAGCAGTCGGTGCACTGGCAGCTTAAAGTGACGTTGCAGGGTGCGCAGGGTGGCAGCGTCCGTGTGGGACTTGCGGAAATGTGCGCAGAGCCGGCGCGCCTTTACGAGCAGGTCTGACAAGCGTGGGTAGCTTTTCAGAAACCGCTGAACCACCAAATTAAAGACGTGGGCCAGGCATGGCACGTGCGTGAGGCTGCCGAGCTGCAGAGCCGCCACCAGGTTACGCCCGTTGTCACACACGACCATGCCCGGTTGGAGGCTCAGCGGCGCAAACCAGCGGTCGGTCTGCTCTGTCAGACCCTGCAGCAGTTCGTGGGCCGTGTGCCTCTTATCGCCTAAGCTGAGTAGTTTCAGCACGGCCTGCTGACGCTTGCCCACCGCTGTGCTGCCACACCGCGCGACACCGACTGCTGGCGACATGCTGCTGCTAACACATCTTGATTGCGAGACAGAGGAGGAGGAGGAGGAGGAGGGTGCTTTAGTGGAGGAAGCATACACCTCCGAACATACCACCACCGAGCTGGGGCCCGCAATTCTGGGGGTGGGTAGGACGTGAGCGGTCCCAGGCTCTGACTCTGTCCCAGCCTCCACTAAATTCACCCAATGTGCCGTCAGGGAGATGTAGTGGCCCTGCTCACCTGTGCTTGTCCACGTGTCCGTAGTTAAGTGGACCGTGGCAGTAACCGCGTTGGTGAGGGCGCGCACAATGTTGCGGGAGACGTGGTCGTGCAGGGCTGGGACGGCACATCGGGAAAAGTAGTGGCGACTGGGAACTGAGTAGCGCGGGGCCGCCGCCTCCATGATACTTTTGAAGGACTCAGTTTCCACAACCCTATACGGCAGCATCTCAAGGCTGATGAATTTTGCTATGCGGACGGTTAACGTTTGAGCGTGCGGGTGCGTGCCGGCGTACTTGCGCTTGCGCTCGAACACTTGCGCAAGCGACGGCTGAACGGTGCGCTGAACTACACTGCTGGATGGGGCCGAGGACAGCGGAGATGAGGGTGTGGGTGCAGGCCATGAGGCGGTAGTGCCTGTGTCCTGAGAGGGGGGTTGCATCTCAGTGGCAGGTTGGGGCACAGGCGGAGAGGCAGGGGTGCAAACCGGAGGCGGTGAACGGCCTTCGTCCCACCTTGTGGGGTGCTTGGCCATCATATGTCTGCGCATGGTGGTGGTGGTGAGGCTGTTGGTGTTGGCTCCCCGGCTGAGCTTTGCGCAACAAAGGTTGCACACCACTGTTCGTCGGTCGTCAGGCGTCTCTGTGAAAAACTGCCAGACCTTAGAGCACCTCGGCCTCTGCAGGGTGGCATGGCGCGAGGGGGCGCTTTGGGAAACACTTGGTGGATTATTCGGTCTGGCCCTGCCTCTACCCCTGGCCACCGCACTGCCTCTTGCAACCTGCCCTGCTGATGCCCTTGACTCCCCCTCTGAAGACCTGTCCTCCTGAGTAAACGTTGCACACCAGGTGGGGTCAGTCACCTCATCGTCCTGCTGCTCTTCCTCCGAATCCTCTGTGCGCTGCTCCCTCGGACTTACTGCCCTTACTACTACCTCACTGCAAGACAACTGTGTCTGATCGTCATCGTCCTCCTCACCCACAGAAAGTTGTTGAGACAGTTGGCGGAAGTCCCCAGCCTCTTCCCCCGGACCCCGGGAACTTTCGAATGGTTGGGCATCAGTGACGATAAACTCCTCTGGTGGGAGAGGAACCGCTGCTGCCCAATCTAAGCAGGGGCCCGAGAACAGTTCCTGGGAGTGTTCCCACTCCTGAGCAGGTGTTATTGTAGTGGAGTGAGGAGGCTGGGAGGAAGGAGGAGCAGCAGACAGAGGATTCGGATTGGCAGCAGTGGACGGCGCAGAACTGCGGGTAGACGATAGGTTGCTCGAAGCACTTTCTGCCATCCAGGACAGGACCTGCTCACACTGCTCATTTTCTAATAACCGTCTCCCGCGTGGACCCATTAATTGGGCGATGAATGTGGGGACGCCAGAAACGTGCCTCTCTCCTAATCGCGCAGCAGTCGGCTGCGACACACCGGGATCAGGAGCTCGGGCTGTGCCCACACCCTGACTTGGCCCTCCGCGTCCTCGGCCGCGTCCACGTCCTCTAGGCCTACCCCTACCCCTCAGCATGCTGTATTACCAGTGATTTGATTTCACAGGCAGGAAATAAATTGGCGCAAGACTGCAGGCCAAATATAATTTTTGCCCTTTTTGGAAAACGAAAGGCCCCACTGCCTCTAGTGAATGAATTATCTAAGTTTAATAACTGTGCTGTGTCCCTGCTAATGTGTCACAGAACGTGAAGGTAGCAGAGTTATTATAACTCTTGGAGAGCAGGTATTTTTTTCCCAATTAAGGAAAGCAAATGGCGAAGCCAGCAGTAAAGCGTAGCTGGGTGCGTCTGATTTAGCAATGTTGTTCACGCAGCTCACACGTGTCCACCGCCCTTAGGACGGACAGAGGCTGGACAAATAGATTTGTTTTCAGTTTTTTTCCACCAAAAGGCAGCACTGCGTATATTCAATGAACATGAGAAGTTTAATAACTGTGCTGTGTCCCTGCTTATGTGTCACAGAACGTGAGGGTAGCAGAGTTATTATAACTCTTGGAGAGCAGGTATTTTTTTCCCAATTAAGGAAAGCAAATGGCGAAGCCAGCAGTAAAGCGTAGCTGGGTGCGTCTGATTTAGCAATGTTGTTCACGCAGCTCACACGTGTCCACCGCCCTTAGGACGGACAGAGGCTGGACAAATAGATTTGTTTTCAGTTTTTTTCCACCAAAAGGCAGCACTGCGTATATTCAATGAACATGAGAAGTTTAATAACTGTGCTGTGTCCCTGCTTATGTGTCACAGAACGTGAGGGTAGCAGAGTTATTATAACTCTTGGAGAGCAGGTATTTTTTTCCCAATTAAGGAAAGCAAATGGCGAAGCCAGCAGTAAAGCGTAGCTGGGTGCGTCTGATTTAGCAATGTTGTTCACGCAGCTCACACGTGTCCACCGCCCTTAGGACGGACAGAGGCTGGACAAATAGATTTGTTTTCAGTTTTTTTCCACCAAAAGGCAGCACTGCGTATATTCAATGAATAATAACTGTGTTGTGGCCCTGCCTATACAATTCTTTCCCTGCAGTATCAATGGAGGGTGCAATGGTCTGCAGAGGCGATTTTGAGAAGCAAAAAAAAATGCAGCACAGCTAACAGCAGCCTGGACAGTACTGCACACGGATAAATATGGCCCTAGAAAGGACCGTTGAGGTTCTTGAAGGCTACACTCACTCCTAACACTCTCCCTGCCTATGCAGCACTTCTGTCCCTAATGCCAGGTGCAACGGTCTGCAGAGGCGATTTTGAGAAAAAAAAATTTGCCACTGCTAACAGCAGCCAACACACAGCTATCAGTGGCCCTAATAAGGACCTTTGGGGGGTCTTGAAGCCTACACTAACTACCAATTCTTTCCCTACAGCAGCTCCGGTACAAACAGCACTGTCCCTCATCTAACTCACACGGCATCTGAGGCGAACCGCGGGAGGGGCCGACTTTTATGTTCGGGTGACACCTGATCTTCCCAGCCACTCACAGCAGGGGGGTGGTATAGGGCTTGAACGTCACAGGGGGAAGTTGTAATGCCTTCCCTGTCTTTCAATTGGCCAGAAAAGCGCGCTAACGTCTCAGGGAAGGAAGTGAAAATAACCAGAACACCGCATGGTGTTCGTTACGAATAACGAACATCCCGAACACCCTAATATTCGCACGAATATCAAGCTCGGAAGAACACGTTCGCTCATCTCTAGTGAGGACAGATTAAAAACCTTCCCAATTAACCCCCAGGTATACTTAACTAGCAACACAGACAAAACCTATCCCATCAGTAATCCATAACGCAAGTGCACAGAGAACTCAAATCCCCAGCAAAGTAGCTCACATCGACATAACAGTAATTCTGGTACTGCCCCTTTACATCTAAAGTCCATTTTCATTAACTACACAATAGAAAAGAATGTATTATTTATCTGTTAGCAGCCATTACACATTAGTCAGAGATTGGGTGACCCAATCTTTCAATGAAATACTCAAAGGGGGTCCCCACTCAAATATGTGTGTCCCCCGACAAACATTCTGAAGACTTCTAAGAAAGTTCTAGTCTGAAGACGAATGGGCGTTCTTGTACGTTGAATATTTTGGCTAAGTGTGTGTGCCATAAACGATAACCAGAGAGTGGATTTATTTTATGGAGCCTCCTTTTTATGTTTGAGATATGTAGATACAATTCTCCCAGAGGAGGTATTATTGACTTCTAAATATGAGTGTTACGCTTACAGTAGATGCAAGATTAAGGGAAAGTAACTGAGATGAAAGGGTTCTCCAAGATTATACATAATGACAATAATAAATGGAACATGAGTTAAGTCCACATGTGTGCTACAAGACCATCGCTCGCAATACCAACCCTAAGAACATGAGAGTGATGAGTAATGAATTGGGATCTGGTGCTGTTGTATGTCAGTTTAGGCAGATTAGAGCCACTCAGGATCTGCGGAGTTAGCTTCCTTTCAGATGTCTTGATTGTAATAGATTAGGATCAGTCAAAGACACAAGTTCAGAAGGTAGCTGTTGACAGATAAAAGGGCCACATTGGTAAGAAGGGAGCTTTGTTTGTAAGTAAATGGGGTGTCTTAAGAGGAACTCTAAGGATATGTGGGATAAGAGGTCAATATGAGAAAAATGTTTAACTGTGCAATCGGATGGCATTCTTACTATAATGAGGTGACTGAATGGAAAATATAGGCACAAGATAAAAAAACCAAAGCCGGGCTTAAGAGACTTCACAACATTGAGGTGATTCATTGCGGAGAAAATAATTCTCAACATAAACTAGTGATATAGGTAAGCTGATAATACTAAACTGAAAAAAGAGGGGAAAAAAACTATCTGGTATGTAATCGATTTAATCTTAATATTATTTACAATAATTACAGAAACTTGATTATATGATAAGTTTTATATGTCGTGAAAAAAAGGAGTCATACAATAATATCGTTTTGTTACCAGCTTTACCTGACTGGGGTGACTTGACAAAAGACTCCAGCAGTACAATCAAGGTTTAACCCTTTGCAATCTAACTTTGAATTCAGGGTTTTCTATGGGGCTTTCTCTTTCTGCCATTATACAATGGCGCCATCTGCTGGCTAGAGCCAGTACTGCGGTATGGGATATTCTGGAGAGTCCCCCGACAATAGAGCAGCCAGTGATATACAGTAAGAATACCCTGCCGGACGTCTTCCGACATCGGAGCTGTACAGCCTTCAATCAGAATGTCTTCAAACTTCAGACAGTGGATTGGAAAGGGTTAAAATCATTAGGGTCATAAACTACATCCACCCCCCCCCCCTCCCCCATGCATTTGGGAAACTTTTTTTAAACATTGGTGCATTTTTTAGCGCAAAGCAGAAAATGTGTTGATTAATTTTGTGATGAAAATTAGCAGTTTGATGATGCAGGAAAAAAAATTGTGAAATGACAAACTGTAAACGATCTGATGTTAAAGGAAGAACATTTCTAATTACTTTAGTTAATTTGCAAAGACAAAATTATTACCAGTTGCATTTATTATATTTAGTGCTTCTAACCTTTTTTTTAATACATTCTCTCAGTGGTTTCATACAATAAATCTCAATTATTGCAAAAGCAGTGTGATATTCGTGAGATTCTCTGCTACAAGATAATTTGCGTCATAAAATCGTATTCTAATACCCCGTCAGAAAATATTGTTAAGTACATTCCTACTTTACCGTATTCCCAGTCCCAAGATTAGTTGTGTGCATGTGCAATGTTCTTATCTGTCTTAGTGCCTGCATAATTACATTATATGCAATAAAGCGGCATTTTGTGTAAAAATTGCTTTCAAGTTACAAAGATAGTTTTTACTATACTCAATTTACTTAAAGGAAACCTGTCATTAGCTGGAGAAAAGACTGTCATGTAGGGGATAGAGATGAGTGAGCATACTCGTTCAGGGACAATACTTGAGCGAGTATCGTCCTTTTCAAGTACCTGCCTGCTCGTCAGAAAAGACTCGGGTGGCGGTGGGGGGCGGCATGGGAGAGCGGGGGAGAAAGTTCCCCCCCCCCTCCCGCTCCACGCTGCTCACTCCCGCAACCCACCGATCACCCCCGCCAGCACCCGAATCTTTTCTGACGAGCAAGCAGGTACTCGAAGAGGACGATACTCGCTTGACTATTGTCCCTTAACGAGTATACTCGTTCATCTTTAGTAGGAAATAATAAGTTGCCAAAGTTTGGATGGGTCCCTGCATGACATAGAAGATGTCATCCATATCACTCGCCAATTAGAGAGAGAATGGTTGGGGATCAAATGCGGGCAGCAGAGACAGTCCAGGCCCAAGTACTGGATGATTCAGTATTCATTCCCATACAAGCTAGGTGTTACCTTCATCTGGGCAACTGAGCACTGGGCCCACCCAAACGTTACCAAGATTTGATAGGGAACACCAGGTGAACTACCGCAGATTAACACCTCTCTCTATCTTCTATTAGGGTAAGTGACACTGACCTACCTGAGTGGGGACATCGCCCCAATAAAGGGCGGCCCAGCAGTCTTCAGGTCTGTGCCCTTGCTGTTCCTTGTAACTCATGCACCCACACTAGGATGCATACACATGTCACCACCAACATGGACAACTGGACAGGATAAGAAGACACACAGAGCCATAATCACACCAAAGAGCAGCCATTACACAAACACTAGTAGCAAATGTTAATGCTATAAATGGCAGGTATTTGTTGACATTTTGGCCAAAATATGGAAGCTAGCGGGCTATGTCACAGATCCGCTAATCACTACACTAACCAGGGGTTCAGCGACATAACAAAACCCAAAACACAAACCTTTCTTTCAGTCACCACACATAGAACCTACTCACACCACACACAGAGAGAATGAGAAGCGAGAAAGCTGACCACACCCATACCTGGGAAGACAGCTTTATGTGTACTGACCTATTGGGATTGACTGACTGGAGACACACACATGTCCAGCCAGCACAATCCCCCATACCTGAGCAGGAGAACTCCAGAGCACCTGTAGAACTACACTTTTAGAAGGTATCTGAGCATTACTGGCTTTAGTAAAATATCCATTGACACACTCTCTAACTCCTTGTTCCCTATATGACACACAGATCTATTTTGCCCCAAATTAAACAGTACTGATGAAAACCAATATGAATTGAGATACAGATGAAATACTGATGACATGCTGATCAAATTGTATCCTTAATACGTCTGTATGAGGTCATTTCCACATCTGTGCTAGAGGCTATTGTGAGGACTGCGGACGTGGAACCACTGTGTCAACCTACCGGATAAGTGATAATCTAGTCTAGCATGGTTGCCAGCCGACCCCAGCGTTGGTGGTAAGATACCAGATGAACAGCCCCATGTATGGATGGAAACTAGGGAAGGTATCTTGCCCTGAACTAATAATCAGGAGGGGAGACCCCTGCCTATAAGCGGAGCATTCATCCCAATAAGGACAACCCCACAGTCTTCTTCTAGGCGCTGACTGACCATAGCAGGACAGAAAACCTATAAAATTAATAACAGAACAATACCGGGACGTACAGAAACAAAGGAGGTACAAACTGACAGGGATGAACAGAGGGGCAGACTCACGAGAGTGGCAGACAGCTGGATATACAAACGGAGAGCACAGAACACGAGCAGGTAGCAAGGAAACAAGGTAACTGCCGAAGCAGAGGCTGAACATGTGAAGGGAACAAAAGTCACATCAACACTGCAGCAAGAACTGAAAGGCCCAGAGCGGCTATATAAAGCGGTGATTAGAAAAGATGCATCAGCTGAGCAGAAGCCCCAGAAACAATTAACCCTAAGAGTGCTGAACGAGAATAAATATAAGCTCAGGGAACAGGGAGAATGGGATGACGCCCATTTCTGCCAGACACCGAGGCAGAAGATTGCGTCTGCACAGTGCACCTAACAGCTATGCACAGATCCGCCATAAATTCGCAGACAGAATAGCACAGCATGCTGTACTATTTCATTCAGAAAAGTTGCTGTCAAAATGCTGGAAGCCAGATGGTCCTTATTATAGCCAATGAGGTCCATCTAGTGCGGTTCAGGTCAGGCATGGCCGGATCTAGTGGTTCTGGTATTGTCATGATTCAGATCCATGGATGGACTCGAACAACAGAAAACAGTTTGAGACACGGGCAAAAGTGTGAATGTGGCCTTGTAAATCCATATTACAGATGTTTATGAATACGCTCATGTGAGACAGCCCATAGGCATATTAAAGATCTTTGGTGGCATAATAATCCGATCTAATACTGTACATATCTGACCTGGTGGTGTATGAATACGAATTACTATATTAGTGGAAATAATCTAAAACTATCCTATGTTGCAGATCATCTGCTTGTGTATTGGTCATACATCTCACAACTAGGGATGAGCGAGCGTACTCGAAAAAGCACTACTCGCTCGAGTAATTTGCTTTATCCGAGTATCGCTGTGCTCGTCCCTGAAGATTCGGGTGCTGGCACGGAGCGGGGAGCTGCAGGGGAGAGCGGGGAGGAACGGAGGGGAGATCTTTCTCTCCCTCTCTCCCGCCCGCTCTCCCCTGCTCCCCGCTGCGACTCACCTGTCAGCCGCAGCGGCACCCGAATCTTCAGGGACGAGCACAGCGATACTCGGATAAAGCAAATTACTCAAGCGAGTAGTGCTTTTCCGAGTACGCTCGCTCATCTCTACTCACAACCAATAATGGACAATCTGTCCAATGTCACCTTGTATATCGGTTACAAATAGCTCCCCATGCCTGTCGATAATAATACTCCGTTGCAAATTCTCGGCAATATTGTTAAAAATCCATTAAAATACTAAGAGAAGATATTGCAACCGGGGTTTAGGGGAGTTGCAAAGATCTCTTTGAACAGCTACCGGTAGGACCATCAACCTGGTCCTATTCAATGTAGTAAAAGAATCTAAAGACAATAAAACTGTTACGGTAATTGTTTATTATTGAATCACTATCTATTGTGGTGAGAGTATTCAATAATGCAGCAGGGTGGCAGGGGGAATTTAAATCCCCCACGGCCTCCCTATCAGTAGACTACATGTTGTTTTGCATTCACATTACATTTAATGGTGTTGCATTCACACATTACAGGCTGACAATAACATCAGCATGTAGTCAGCTGGTGCATTTCCAGAACAACAATGGAGAATTGGAAATTACCCTCAGTCATACTTACTGATCAAAGGAGGGATCCCTTCATAGAACACTGTCTTACGGAATTTCTGTTCAAGCAGTTTTCCAATAAGTAGGTTCGCCAAAACTAATGTGATCCCAGTATTCTAAGCCAGTGTTTACTTTGTGTATATCTTATGGACACGTCTGTGTATTAATTTATGTATTGAGCGCTTCGCTTTTATTTTATATTCATCTCCGATTTCATTTGCATTTTGATGCCTGTTTTGCTTTTTTATGTCAGAACATTTCTCTTACATTATATATAATTGCAAGTGTAGACGGAATCACTGGCAACTTTAATTTAGAGATTTGGCTTTGCACTCAAGTCCCGTAAAAAATAACAAGAGACAACACAGTTCTTTCAAATTAAATACGTTCTTTTGAATGTGGCTACCCTTCCATATCGCTGGGTAGCATACTGCCTGGGTCACTGGCTGCTCCCTGACCTCCCATATGTGTCATTCACATTCAGAAAGGACACAAAGCAGCAACCAAGACATGATTCTCCATCCCAAAGACCTAGTCAATGAACTAGAACACTAAGCCTGGCCTATAATAGGCCCTAGAGTGTCATGTAACGTAATGACACAGGTGTCAGGAACCAAAGGCTCAAATGAGTGACATTCACAGATTGAAATAGATGGACTGAGTGATCCTGGCTGTTACGCATTGATATGATTAGGACTTGTGTCAATCCATTGAGATTTTAGAGACTGGAAGATATATTGATGTTAACACACAGACTAGTCCTGCCTTCTGATTTATATTCAATTAAACACATGGCTAAAGTGGATGAAATGTGTTACCTGTGACATCATCGGAGCCGTTTAATTTCTGCAGTCTGATAGGGACTATGTTAATTTACAATCACGGCCAAAACTGAGGCTGAGCGCTAAGCAGGCAAGGCATTGTGACTGTTTTGTTCCAGTTGTGCCAACTGCCCTAAGGACGGTCTCACATGAGCAGATAGTAATTCAGACTTTAGCGAGCAATTGATAAATGGTAATACTCAGTTCAATCAAATGCATTAGGTTTCGCAGTTCCACTTACATTAGTGGGTCGGAATTGCGGAGTCTGCTCCCGGAAAATAGAACGCAGGGTGTTCTACTTTACTGTTGAATCCGCAACTATAGAACCCATTGTGCTCTACGGTCTTGGATATACCTGCAGCCCATATGCAATTGCATTGCGTATGGGCTGCGGGTACCCGTGTCATCACTAAACGGCGGCGCGTGAAATACAAACAAACAAACAAAAAAAAGCTGTACAGCACATGACCGCCAGCATGACTATGCGGTACATTACGCGGCAGAACGCAGGATCATGGTCGGGCTCACAGCTGGAATCCGCATAGGGGCATGTGAACCCAGCCTAATAGTAGTATAAACCCAATGCTCCTTACATAGTGGACGGCAACTGTTTCTGCAGTACCAATCTGCCCCACTGTACAGTCCTGAGTAGAGATGAGCGAGTATACTTGCTAAGGCTAACTACTCGAGCGAGTAGTGCCTTAGCCGAGCATCCTCCCGCTCGTCTGTAAAGATTCGGCTGCCGGCGCCGGTGACAGGTGAGTTGCGGCGGGGAGCAGAGGGGAAGCGGGGGGAAAAAGGGAGAGAGAGATCTCCCCACCGTTCCTCCCCGCTGCTCCCCGCCCCCCTGCCGGCCCCTGAATCTTTACAGACGAGCGGGAGGATGCTCGGCTAATGCACTACTCGCTCGAGTAGTTAGCCTTAGCGAGTATACTCGCTCATCTCTAGTCCTGAGGGTATCACTTAGGGTGCTTTGAGACGGAACAATTTGGTGTTCAAAAAATGATTTAGACAAGTGAAAGGGGTTGATAATAGTTAATTTAATGTCTATGGCACTGATGGAAAAAAGATATACCAATACATAATGGGCAGACAGAGGCCTGAAGGACAATCTTTTGACCTCGGTCGGGTCAATGGAGCCTTATGGATACACCAAACATGACGTGAACAGAGCCTAATTCCGTCCGTTTGCTGCATTTTGTCCTGTATAACCCCACTAGATAATGAAAAGTTCAATATTTCTGAAAGCTGATGCATTTCCTGAGATGAAGCCCATTTTTTCATGTCCTTATTTTTATTAAATGTAAAAGCCGCACTTGTCATCAAGACATTTTTCTGATGTAGAACTGTGGAGTAAAAGGCCAATAGCACTCAGTCATACGCCCACAGGTAATGGAAGATTTATTATGAAACTTACTTCTTGGTAATGTCAGACATCCTCTTTTTTCTGCTGCGTGCAAAACAAGGCGGCGTTGTTGTTCCTACTGTAATAATGGCAATTTTCCATGGTCACTTGAAAAAAAACACAAAGGAAAAATACTGCAGAAATCACTTATTAACACTATATGATGTAAGTTTACGTCCTGGAAGGGTGGTACATAACGCACCAGGACGTAAACTACGCCATATGGATAGTGTGGGTTCAGAAGTGAGTCTGCGCCATCCTGCAGCCGGTTGTGATAGATAACACCCTATATGCTACCATCTATGTAGATTGAGCCATGGAAAGGGTGCACAGAGGGAGCTTGTTCGCACTGTGACGTCATCGGACATCTGCGATGTCATTGCCTATGATCACTATTGTAAGTGATAAGGCGTTGCAGTACAGAAGTCCTGCAATACATGATCATAGCGTTCATAGTTGTTATGGTTCAAGTCCCATACAGAGATATAAAAAATGTACACTTTCCCCTATTTGAATAAAAAAAATGTAAAAAATCCCACATACTTGGTATCAACGTATACGTAATGACCAGTGCAATAAATTGAACACACTTTTTATGCCATGCGGCAAAAAATGGAAAAAACAAAAAACCTAAAAAAATGCTTATTTTCTTAATTTTGCCTCCCAAAAAATGCAACTAAAGGGCTAAAAAAAACATATGCACCCCAAAAATTGTACCAATAAAAACTACAGCTTGTCATACAAAAAAGAAACACAGCGCTCCATCCATGGAAAAATAAAGTTATGGGACTTTGAATGCAACAATGTAGAAAATATATTTAAAAAAAACTAAAAGTTTTTTACTGCGCAAAAGTAAAAAAAACCTAAAGAAAATAACTTTGGTATCGTCGTAATCATACCAATCCGCAAAAAAAAGTATCATATCATTTAGGCCTCCTGCACACGAACAGAAATTCCGCAACGGGATTTCCCGCAGAATTTCCGCTCGTGCACACTGCCATGGAATTGCATTAGATAATGCAATCCTATGCACACAGCTGCGATTTGACCGAATGAAAAGTCACGCGGTAAACAGATCGCGGCATATCCTATTTCTGTGCAAGCCTCGCAGAGTCCTGTACAGAAACGCCACCGCTGACGCGCCGGCTCTGACCTGCGCATGTGTGGCTGTGTGCCAGCCGACACATCGCAGTGCAGAGAGAGAAGACACCGGACGGGTGAGTATAAGCTCAATACCGGGGCACGGGTCCCATCCCGCTGTGAGAATTCTTGCAGCAGGATCCGACCCGACCATGTGCAGGCGGCCTTAGGGCTTTTACCCACTAGCGTTTTTCTAAGCGCTGCGATATCGCTGCATTTTTTTATGCAAATGTCAATGGGACTTTCTAATGTTAAAATCACTTCACACAAAAATGGCAAGTTTGTACTTCTGCGATTTTTGTGTGATGTGATTTTAACATTAGAAAGTCCCATTGACATTTGCATTTAAAAAAACGCAGCGATATCGCAGTGTTAAAAAAAAAAACGCAAGTGTGTAGAAGCCCTTATGCTGCATGACTCAGGGCTCAGTCACACGGGCGTTTTTTCGTGCGTTTTTTTTGTGCGCAAAGCTGATGCGCACAAAAAAATCGCGTGACCGAAGCCAGCGTCACGGCTGAAAAAAATGCTGCTAGCAGCGTTTATCAGCTATTGAATGACAGCTGAGAGCTGCCTCTGATTGGTCACAGTGCTCAGCCAATCAGAGGCAGCACTCACTCACCCATTTATGAATTCATGAATGGGTGAGTGCGAGCTGCCTCTGATTAGCTGAGGGCTGTGACCAATCAGAGGCAGCTCTCACTCACGCATTCACTCATTTTAAATCCCCGCCTGCTGAATACTACAGAAAGCAGTTCAGGAGAAGAGACGGTTGGACGCGGCTGATCTCCGGCAGTTGCAAAAAGGTGAGTATATATTTTTTTTTACACTTTTTTGGATGGTTTTCAGGGAAGGGCTTATATTTGAAGCCCTTCCCCGAAAATTATTACAGCGCTTGCCGGCAGCCCATTGCTTTCAATGGGCGAACAGCGTTCTTCTCTGCCACAGCTGTGGCACAGCTGTGGCAGAGGATAGCGGGCAGCGCCCGTGTGATCAAGCCCTTTGGGCTGATAAACGCTGCTAGCAGAATTTCAGAATTGATGTGTTTTCTCTCTCTGTCCTCCAAAATAAATTAATAAAAGTTTTACAATACATTATATGCACCCAAAATGGTACCAATAAAAACTACAGGTCGCTACGCAAAAAAACAAGCCTTCATTTGGCCATCAGAAAAAAAAAAGTTATAGGTTTTGAAAAGTGGAGATGAAAGTCCTCCAAAAATAGTTGTGTCCTTAAGCCCAAAATAGGCCGTGTCCTTAAGGGGTTAAGGTTATAAGGAAAAAAGACGAAAATAATCTATGTTCCCCGAACAAGCAGTAGACACTCTTAAATACAGCAACAACATCATTAGGAGTCAGTGCAGTACAATCTAAACTTCCACTCCGTAAGATCCAGGTGCTGCATCCAATATTGGATCTCTGTGCCTTTTCCTCCGTGTTTTACATAGATGTTCTAAATGCTTTCACATTAGGAGACACATTAGTTTAATGGCAAACATTGTGGTTTTGGCTCAGTACACACACCAGCTGAAGACAGAGACAGAAAGAGGAGGAGGAGGAGGAGGATACACATTAACTGCGAAGAATAAAAAGAGGGTCGCAAGCAACAAAAACTATAAAATATGGGCGCGCTCACGGACTCCCGATCAAATATCACAGAAGCGTCCATAGTGCTAAACTTCCTCTCCACGCCTCATCTCTCCCTCCCTTCTCAGGTATCCTTTATTCTCACAAATAACATGGTTTTAGGTTTCCTCGTCCTCTTTTTCTCTTCTCTTCAAACCCCACAGCTTCTGTCTGGCTATTTTGTTTGGTCCTGAGGGATAATCTGGATTTAAGTTAAGAAATGTAAATACCTTAATCTGGTTTGATGTGCCAGTAGGTAGGGGAACTTGGGGATTCCTAGGTGTTGACTGGACATTTGAGTAGCCATACATGTAATAGTATATGCAGAGATGGACAAAAAGCTTTTAGAATTGGGCAGGGTAATATGAAAAACCTTGTTGTTTGGAGGTGTAATCAAGTGATAAACAGGTCAAACTTACCTAAGAAAAAGTGAAGGTGGGAACGTTTATTGGAGGGAGGTCAAAAGGGTGTCCAAGACAAAGCATGGACCTTCAGACAGTTCCGATACATAATGACTTGTTGGGCTCCTTGTTCCATTTATAGGTAAGGAAAACAAAAAACCTCATGGGCAGGAGATGGTAAACTCATCAAATATATCCGCTTGTTCACCAGCTGCACTTAGCTATTTCTCACAATTTGTCGGTTTTTGGCCACTGCCAAACTTTCTCTCAAGGCAGCTCCAGTATGAGGTCTGCATCTTCTCAGTTGTTTAGCTTTGCTCTTCTCAAGCCTTTTTTTAGGAACCTTTCACACTGAACGGACTTTGTCATTGAATGTGGATTTGTTGCGTTTTTAATCGCAGAATTTTTTGCGTAATTTCGGTACATTTTTGCATTTTCTTTTGAAAGCTGACAGCCATGGCGGAGGATTGCTTCTTCCCCAAAGTGATGAGAGGCTGTTTTGACATGAAAACGACTCACATCCTCCGGGAATTCACAGGTTGGGGAGCGCGATATAGGGGTAGGGACTCACGGCCCTATATCGCACTCACCAGTGTGAAGTTAGCCTGAGGCTATAATCACATGGGCGTTTTTCCGTCTGATTTTATGGTTATATTCAATTGGTGATTTTTTTAATCGGATGAACAGTCTGAGGGAAAAAAAAATCACAGCATGTCCTTCTTTGTTGCAATTTTTGGATAAAAATGGCCCATTCAAATCTATGCGTGCATTTTTAGAAAATGAAGCACACTCATTTCATGCGATTGCAATCCGTTTTTAATGCCTGTAACCATAAAGACCATAAAATTAAGAAAACCAAGAAGTGCCAAGCTTTAATAGTTATGTTTGTTTGTTTTTTAACATGCTGTGGTAAAATAGTACCAGATATCACCTATAGAGGTCTCTGTTGCACCCAGGCCCAGAAGCCTTAGGGGGCCCATAAGGCCTCTCTTCTCCATATAGGGAGCCCAGTACTATGAATAAAGCATTATAGTTGGGGGCCCTGTTACTGGTTTTTCATTGTGGCCCAGGAGCTTCAAGTTATGCCTCTGCCTCAAGTGTTAATTAGGTGGCACCTAACAAGTTTTCGTAAAAGGGGGTAGGACAGGTGTGAACACAGACTGTTAGAGGAGAAGCTCTCTAGACTGAAGCCCAAGAGGGAGTAAACAAACTATATGTATGATGTGTAATGAGCTATGGCATTGGGCCGAATAGAGAAGACCAAAGTTGATGTATAGTGAGTGGCCAGATGGACAGGGTTTATTTTGTGTAGCAGTTAATGTATAGTGTGGAGTACTGTGAACCATTTCTGACATTAATAAAACTGGCAGGTGCCAGACTTAGAGAAGTTCTGAGTGCACAAGTGTGTCCCTGAGAGTGGTGTCAACCATCTTGATTGGAGAAGATGGTCACCCTGAGTAGCGACTAAACCCCTAATGTCACAGCAAGTAATAATAAGATGCAAAATGGACGGAAATCGTGTAACAAAATGTCATTTAACACATAAAAATCGTGTGAAAATGTATATGAATCGTAATCTTAATCGTAAATTTGAATATACCCTAAAAGTCACAGAATTTGGACCAAGCCTTACTTACGCAAAAATGTTGACGTTTTTACATTTACTCCTGCACGCACCAGGTTTTTAAAAAGTGGGCATAGTCTTTTGAGAGGGGATTATCATGCCAGAAATCTACTCCAGCTCATAGCAGATATAGATTTCTTTTCGGCACATGTACAGCTACAATTATACATGAAGAGCATCCTGCAGGGATCATATTAGGACTGGCGTTTAAAACACCCAGCCTAAATACGTTCCTGGTAGATATATGCATTCTCATACAGAGGAGACTGTCAATCCCTGATTAGGACCGCCCACTGGACTCCTAAGCCTGGAATGAGCAGAGATTTCAAGCAGCAAGATAGGATATCATTATAATAAAATATACAGCATTCTGAGCCTTGACAGGATTGTACTCCGATGTATACATTAAAGAGACTTCAGCGCCACAGCCCAATCACTCAGTTGATCAATGGGGGTCCCGAGCAGTGGACTCATCCAATCAGATATTGATGGTCTGACCTGTGGAAAGGCCATCAATAAGGACTGGGTAACAGCTGTAGGCCTCTTTCACATGGATGATGCGTCTTTGGGGCGGCCCAAAAAACGCATGAGCGAGGGAAAGCCGCGACTAAGTCAAGGTTAAATCTCACGTTTTCTCATCCATTCACACGGCCAGGTGCTACATATATATGCCGCAGCCCGGAATTCTGTTGGTCGGGGAGAAACCGGAAGCGGACATAGTTTAGCATTGCAAGCCGCTGCTAAACTCCCTCCTCCTTTCTTTCCTATCTGCAACCATAGGCTTCTATGGGAGCTGCCGACTGATCGCAGCCAAAAGATAGGGCAAGACCTATCTTTGCCAGTCGCGTCAAAATTCAGCTGCCAGATTGCCAGCGTATGCGCTATCTTTTCCAGCCGTCTGATTTTACGTGGCTAAACATCGCCCAGATTCATTGCTACCTTGTTCAATGATATTCGTTCAGTATTTCACATTAGTGAATGGGAATGACTGAATGATTGCTGTTTAAGCAGAAGAGACAACGATGATTTTTATGCCTGCCTAAAATGAGCGACGAGCGGGAAGCGAACGATTCTTGTTCGTTCTTCAGTCGTTGATGTGTGTTTAGACTGAATGATTCACTTTTGCTTGCTTAAACGATTTTTTTTTTGAACGCCAATCGTTCCGTCCAATAGCATCCTTAAGCATATCGCTCACCTTGGTAGGCAACCACTGCCCATGTAATTGTAAGGCATGAATTACAGTGTGTAGTATAGAGTAGTTTACAGCTGCAGACATATTCTGCAGGCTTCAAAGGTAAAATATTCCAACATTTCCTAATTGCTGTGTTGAGCTTCCTTCTTCAAGACTAAATCCCTCAATGCATCATAGACGTAACTAATTTACTCGCAGTAAGAACAATCTGATAACAGAGTTGAACAGATGGGAGAACATCTATTTTCTGAGATTGCCCTGAATATCCCCACCAAGTTATAGATCACTGTGTATAGTAGCCTGCAGTATACAAACCGGAAGCAGAATGTAGACTGTGGCAAAAAGCACCTAAAATCTGCAGATACATCTATGTAATATAATAGCTACATAGAAGTAAAATTCCCCGACTAATCCCGTTAATAAGATAATTACAGATGAGCGAGCGCCCAAATGCTCGGGTCCGCGTTATTCGAGTCGAGCTTTTCGTAAAATTCGAGAGCTCTACTCGAGTAACGAACCCCATTGACTACAATGGGAGACTTGAGCTTTTTTGTATGTGGGACGCCGGGTGCCGAGCTGTTTTTTTTCTTCTAGGTTTGTCTCTCTCTCTCTCCTGCCTGCCAAAAAATTTGCCAATGATGCACGCTGTGTCGCGGCGGGGAGGGGCCAAAACAGGCAAGTCACAGCGGGGAGGAGCCAAAAACTAGGGCGGGGTTGAACACAGCTTGATGCTCATTCGAGTAATGAGCTCTATCGAGTACGCTAATACTCGAACGAGCATCAAGCTTGGCAGACTATGTTCGCTCAACTCTAAAGATAACATTGTAGAATTTAAAGAGGTATTGCCATCTATTAGACCATACTAGTAATTATTAGGACATTATAGTGCCAGTGTTTCTGGTAACACATCACACACACAGTAGCTTGATTACCACACAAGACAAACACAGCTTGGCTCCTCCCACAGTAGTGACATCACCACATGTCCTTCAGCCCACCAGATCTATGTGGTGGTAGTAGGTCAATGTGTTCTGCTAGGACTGCTGAGTTGTGTAGGTAATTATAGTACCAGTGTTTTTGGTGGTGCAATGTGCCACACAGCTCTGCTACATGGTACATCCATTATGATCCCCACACATCACACACACAGTAGCTTGATTACCACACAAGACAAACACAGCTTGGCTCCTCCCACAGCAGTGACATCACCACAGGTCCTTTAGCCCACCGAACTCTGTGGTGGAGGTAGGTCAGTGTGTTCTTTCAGGACTGCTGAGTTGTGTCTGACATAATAGCGGTTTAGTTGTATTCTCATTTTTTTACCTTTGTTCTCCCCTTTTCAAAAGCCCTAACTGTGTTGTTCTGTGGTCGGTCAGACTCTGTGTTTTATATATGTTGTAGGACCTTCAATGACGTCACTAGAGGGCGGAGTGATGACATCACCAGGGATGGAGTATAAGAATCACATACTCACACACACACACACACACACACTCACTCACAGACAAGTGGTCGTTAGTAGTTTGATGTTGCTTAGTAGAACCTTGTTATGAGTCAGAGTGACTCCATCTCTGGCGGACTCAACATGGCCATGCATTATTACATGGTCAGCTTTCCATTTTAATTAGCGCCATGTTATGGGGAAATCAGTTTTCTCCAGAAAAATGAGCTAATCTCTGAGAGTTAAGGCCCATTTAGACACAACGACTATCACTCAAAATTCGCTCAAAAGCCATCCTGAGTGATAATCTTTGTGTTTAAATGTGCCCATCTTTCAGTTTTCTGCCAAACGATAATTTTCAGTTCTGCATGAAAACCATCATTAGGCAAAACAGCTGATTAGCAGGACCACACGCTGTGCTCTGACCTGGAGAGCTGATTACAGCTGATAACATTGTGTCAGCTGTTCTACGCAGTCAGCCCCGCCCGCAGAACAAAGCAAAAGTAATCAGGTAACAGCAGAAGGTCTGTTCCATGATTACAGCTCCAGGCGGCTCACATACTGCTTCTTGGTACGAATAGGCATTAGTACTAAGTAGTAGATTATGCAAAATAATCACTCAAAAGCCATCTTTTGAGCAATCATCTTTGCAGTGTAAATGCACCCTTAGAGAAGCGTTACCTGATGCTTCCACTCAACTGCAGTGGTGGCTGGTTCTTACTATGGGTTTGTCCAGATAGAGAACTACTTTGAAGGGCCGTTCTTGGGCCCTACCTTATCCACAGCAAGATGAGCTAATCTCTGAGAGTTAGAGAAGCCAGACCCGATGCTTCCACTCAATTGCAGTGCTGGCTGGTTCTTACGTTGGGATTGTCCAGATAGAAAACCACTTTGAATGGCTGTTCTCGGGGCCCTACCTGATCACCCACCTAGCTAAGAAATAAACACACAGCACTCATTCTTTATTGGAAGGTGAATGGTCCTAGTTTTATTGAAAATTCTTCTTGTAGTAACCTGAAAAACATAACGTTAAGAGAAAAAGTTGATTTGAAGTTGCATTCTGGGGTCACTTGTCTAGTTCTCATACAGAAAAGCTCCGATCGAGAAAGGCCTGGTCTCTCTAATAAAGTGTCCATTCGGTGTATAGTGATAACAATCATGAAGTATGCATTACTATAGAGAGTCTATAACTTCTAGTATTGGTGAAATATGTATACGTCGCTTAGTGCTGGTTTGCATTACAATCTGTCCATTATTGCCGTTCTCATTTTGTGCTAACACATTAATGTAACTGTATTGGTTGGGCTTCATTAATTATTCATTTCTCATTTATCCCTTTGTTTGCACATCTGTGCAGGTTTTCTATTGAGCAAAACTTGGCAGAACAGTTAATATTGCACAATCTTATCTAGAAGCCCAGTAGCCGCATTTATCTTTTATTTAGAAATACCTGAGTATTCATGCATGAAACCATTATTCCAAATTAAAATAAAGATATTTAAGACTGACATTCCTGCAGGCTTAGACCGGTTATTTATAAAGTATGTCATGTGGGCATTTGGTGAGGAATAAGTCAAATATGTGCACTCAGACCTCTTCCATTTGGGGTCTATGATGTCTAGTCAGCACTTCATTACTATGCCATTCGTTCACTTTCATTGTGAGGTCCCATGTTCTAACCTGTGTCGCCCCCCCCCCCCCCCCCTTACTTATAATGGATTGTTTTTCTGTTCAAAAGCACAAAATCCTGGGGACATAAAGACTCTGAAATTCATCACACATCTCTCTGGTTTCAACACCATTAATCAAGTCCTGATGAAGAAGTCACAGGTCTTGACCCATGACCCTGCAGAAAACTTTACAATGTCCAAGGTGTGGCAGGACTACTTCATGCCACCAAAACATTCCACTTATATAGACTTTTTGGACTGAAATTCGACTACAAAAAGTGATTAATTTGTGTAGTTTAACTTATTTGCTTCAATGCATGCAAAAAAATATATAAATGTCCGCACATCTAGTAAGTAAGTGTGAAGGGGCACATTAAGCTATGGATGCAACAAACTACAGTATCAAACACAAGCTTCAGCACTCATACACACCTAATAACTGCGAGGAAATGCAGAACTGTTGCTTATACTAAGCACATAAAAATGCAAGCTTCTTAGTGCACAATTTGGTCCAAGGCGAACATTAATGAATACGTACCTAGCTCTATAGACTCCTGTCTTTTGGGCTACAATGCCTCCATATGAATGGGAGAGCTGGATACCTAGCTATATGCGATCACTATATGCGATAATTTCACCTGGGACACATGGGAAAATAGAGTGCAGGGCAAAAGTGCAGACAGCTACTCCTATAGAAATTGTTGCAGCCATAGCTAATTGTGCACCTTCACACTTAACCCCTTAAAGGGGTTGTCTCGCGAAAGCAAGTGGGGTTAAGCACTTCTGTATGGCCATATTAATGCACTTTGTAGTATACATCGTGCATTAAATATGAGCCATACAGAAGTTATTCACTTACCTTTCCTGCGCTAGCGTCCCCGTCTCCATGGCTCCGTCTAACTTCAGCGTCTAATCGCCCGATTAGACGCGCTTGCGCAGAAGGGTCTTCTGCAGGTAAGTGAATAACTTCTGTATGGCTCATATTTAATGCACGATGTACATTACAAAGTGCATTAATATGGCCATACAGAAGTGCTTAACCCCACTTGCTGCCGCGAGACAACCCCTTTAAGGATATAGATTGTGGTATGTAAGGGGTTAAAAGCGGAGATTGATGTTCTAATCGATCTTGGGTGTTTCAGCAGGAGGCCAGCTATCGGTAACAGCCGACTCCCACTGCGGAATGCCGTGGGTTTTGCTTCAGATCTCACGTTATCCATATGATGTACATTTACATCCTGGTGCGATAAGCACCACCCACGTAAACGCATGCCATATAGCGTTAAGGGGTTAATTTATTTGTTGGATGTGCGGACTTTGATATTTTGTTTTTGTATACATTGAATTTATGTAGTAGTGGCTGCTGGCACTTGTGTTACAAATTCCAATTTCACATCTGTGGTAATCAGTGATAGCATATAGGTAGGTATTCAGCTCCCCCATTCATGTGGTGGCTTTGTAGCCCAAAGAGAGGTGTCAACTTAGAAAGCAACCCATCCATTAAAGTTCGCCTTGGTGAGTCGGATAGGTTCCCATGAATTTGATCAAATTGTGCGCCAAGAAGAAGAGCTGAAGACCCTGTGATGATGTCACAAGGGAATGGAGCTCACCAATGTAACTAGGATGTGTGCTTGGCAGTGGAGCTGAAGGCCCTGTGATGATGTTACGAGGGAGCGGAGCTTGCCTATGTAACTAGGATGCGTGCTCGGTGGTGAAATTGAAGACCCTGTGATGATGTCCCAAGGTAGTGGAGCTTGCTTATGTAACTAGGATGTGTGCTGAGCAGTAGAACTGAAGACCCTGTGATGATGTCATGAGGGAGCGGAGCTCGCCCATGTAACAAGGATGTGTGCTGGTCAGTGGAACTAAAGACCCTGTGATGATATCACAAGGGAGTAGAGCTTGCTCATGTAACTAGGATGTGTATTGGGTAGTGGAGCTGAAGACCCTGTGATGATGTCATGAGGGAGCGGAGCTCGCCTATGTAACTAGGATGCGTGCTCGGTAGTGAAATTGAAGACCCTGTGATGATGTCATGAGGGAGTGGAGCTTGCTTATGTAACTAGGATGTGTGCTGGGTAGTGGAGCTGAAGACCCTTTGATGATGTCATGAGGAATGATGCTCAGCAGTGGAGACTGAGGGTCCTGTAATGAAGGAAATAAGGTAAGATCTTATTGCCAGGGAAGCACTGAGACTTGCAATTCTCTTCTTTTATACCTCCTTGCATCCCATAATGACAATCTGGATGTGCTGTAAATTGTTGTTCTACTACACCCCCTCCCTGTAATATCTTCTAATATCACATAGCAACAGCATGGGCATGCTGGGACTTGTAGCTCCCTCTTTTTTATAGTCTCCTCCTGTAATTTCCTCTTATAACTCATATGATCCGGGACATGCTAGTGGTAAATATGCTGAGGTTTTTTTTACTGTGGGATTTTGAGAACAAACCAATTGAAATCAGTAGGTTCTATTCTCTGTGTTTAATGCGCATATATATGTTATGTGCCAAAACATGCGCAAATACGGTTGGTTGAAAAAGTACTACATCTTTTTTTTTGGGGGGAGGGGCATTTTGCTGTCCACCACAAGCAGCAGTAAGGCTGGGCACACCCTTGACTGGGTGACAACCAATATGGCCCACAGTAGGTTGTCATCCAGCTTTCCCTGACTCATGAATTTCAATCTGTCTCTATTTGAGTATTGCATCTTCCTGTCTGATATGTGACTGCATAACTGAGTAGATTTACCATCCAGGGGGTCATTGGGACTGTGGAGTTGGGCATAGTGGCTGTCACCAGCACTTTTATGAAGATCTAGGACAAGGAAATGACTGGAGATTTTTGTTACATATTTGCATGCGCAAAAAAAATAGGTTCTGCTCTACCTTTCTGTGTATTGCACATAAAAGTCAATGGGAGGTGCGCAAAACAGAGGAACATGTGCAACGTGCTGTTCAATTCTGGGAAAAGCAGAAGAGATCTGGACCTCATTAGGCTTAATAACATTTAGCACAGAAACCGGCTATTTATAACAACTGAACAATATTAGAAATGACATGCAATTAATTATTCACATTTGTTTTCCCTCTGTGTTCCGCCCCCTCATGGTTATGAATGCATGTGAACGTTGGAGCTCTTTCCATATGTTGTACAAAGCTTTTATATGTGGATCCTTCAGTATAGCAGCCATGTGTCCCATTCCTCCTGTAGACCCCAAACCGTACAGAGTAGTTTTTGATGAGCCTCTTCGTAGCAAGTCAAGAGTGGATGCTAAAATCTTGGGTTTCAGCTAATAAGGCCTTACCGTGTGGCCTTGTGCTCTACCCTATACATGCCCATATATTTCCCAGGTTGTGGCAGGACTTACCCTGCTCTAATTGGCTGTGATTAATGAGGGACTCAGTGATAAGTAGCAACTGCCAGACAGAGACACTGACAGATGGACTCCTTCTGGTCATTCAAGAGGGGCAGGGCAAGGATAAGGTCACAAATGAGCTAAGACTAGAACCCAATATTAAATTAGATTTAACAAAATTGTTTATTCAGAAAGTGCTTTTGGCGATATTAGTAGACAGAAGACTTACACATCATATATATTGGTAAAGCCTCTAATGAGGCGATGACCATGACGAGAGATGGACATGGGCTTTTAATCCTTTTTACTTTTGCCTATGGTAGATACTTGTGTTTTTATGCATATGTAATATAAATATATATATATATATATATATATATATATATATATATATATATATAGTCAGAATGGTCAATGTTTCACAAGGTTCGCCTTTGTTTTATTTTGCCCTAGCTGTTTGCCATTGTATAATATACAGTAGTCTGCACAGAACTTTGAGGCTTTTTCTTCTAAAGGACCACAATGAATGAATTTCCAGCTATGTATAAATATTGTTTCACATTCTGGAACAGCCTGCTATGGCCTAATACCAAGAAGAGAGGAAGTCTGAGCGTTGGGTTGGATTAGTTGGGAATGGTACTATTATTCTCTAGCAACCTTGGAGGTCCAGTGAGATCATCCAGGACCCTTGCGGAGCATGTTCAGTATGATAGGACTTCAGAGGGTGACTATATTCGAGGAGAATTCACTGGAGTGATCTAACTGTCTTTAGAGTATCTTCACATGTAGCGAAAAATGTAGCGGATTATTCGCTGTGGAAAATCTGCGCCATTTCTGCTACGTGTGAACATACACTTATAAGCATATTGGCCCTCACAGGGCAGGGGTGTTCTGTATGCTTGTAGTGGAGAGGAAGGAGTTAGAATTAGACAATTGGAAGCTTATTTCAAACATGATAAAATATTTAAAGGGGCTGACTCACGAAAGGAAATTATTCCCTATCCACAGGACAGGGAACGACTATCAACCGTTGAGACCCTCACTGATCAAGAGAACTGGGGGCTTCATTATCCCCAAATGAATGGAGTGGTAGTCACACTCCAATAGTACTGGTGCAGAATTCTGGCATGCACAATGGGATGTGGATTAGAGGGAAAGGAGTGTGGCTTTGTATAAAGGGTGTCGCTTAAAATGTGCCGCATTGTGCCAAAATCTTGGTGCTAAAATAGTCTAAAGTAAACCAACCAAGAGTTGGCATAAAGTTTGACAAAGGTGTTTAGAGCAGCGTTGCACAACATGCAGCCTGGGGCCACATGAGACCCACAATTCCATTTTGTGCTGCCCCAATCATGTAGACAGAATATTCTATGTGTGGCTACTCACATGTAGTTTACATGTCAGGGTGAAGTGTAGGGGCACATATCATGGCAAAAGGACCTGACAGGTACCAAAGGTCCACTGTGTAGCCATGTCTGGGTCCCCTATATATTAGGACAAGTTGTAAGGGAGCACTGTGTAGCCATGTCTGGGTCCCCTATATAGTAGGACAAGTACTAATGGTGCACTGTGTAGCCATGTCTGGGTCCCCTATATATTAGGACAAGTACTAAGGGTGCACTGTGTATCCATGTCTGGTTCCCCTATATATTAGGACAAGTACTAAGGGTGCACTGTGTAGCCATGTCTGGGTCCCCTATATAGTAGGACAAGTACTAATGGTGCACTGTGTAGCCATGTCTGGGTCCCCTATATATTAGGACAAGTACTAAGGGTGCACTGTGTATCCATGTCTGGTTCCCCTATATATTAGGACAAGTACTAAGGGTGCACTGTGTATCCATGTCTAGATCCCCTATATATTAGGGCAAGTACTAGGGGTGTACTGTGTAGCCATGTCTGGGTCCCCTATATATTAGGACAAGTAGTAAGGGAGCACTGTGTAGCCATGTCTGGGTCCCCTATATATTAGGACAAGTAGTAAGGGAGCACTGTGTAGCCATGTCTGGGTCCCCTATATATTAGGACAAGTAGTAAGGGAGCACTGTGTAGCCATGTCTGGGTCCCCTATATATTAGGACAAGTAGTAAGGGAGCACTATGTAGCCATGTCTGGGCCCCCTATATATTAGGAGCATAAAATCTCTTGACCCTTTTGGATCTCCAGAAATGAGCATATGAGTTACAGGCATTACACATACATGCAGCTCTCTCCATTGTAGTTTATAGGACTTTTGAAATGCCAGGCCCTTGCTGCGACATCTATCATCCACAATGCAGAGAGCCATGTGCATTGTCCCCTCCTCTCTAGGGAGTGCAGATATTGGGAGAATGCCGGTCACCTTCCCCCACAAGGTGGGAGTCCTGGAAGTGAAACTCACTTTGATTTATTATGACATATACTTAGGATATACTATAAATGTCTCTGATGGGAATACCCTTGCAGCCCTTGGAAGTGATTCAGTATGGCAATGTGACCCTCAGACCAGCAAAAGTTGTGTATCCCTGGTTTAAAGATTCACCAAACTTATCACACGGGACCAGCCACTGAGAAAAACTTGGCACATCTAGTCTAAATTCAGGCCAGTATTAATAAATCTGCCATAATGAGTTCCCAGTATGAAGTGTAAGCAGTTAGTATACTTGTGTCAGTAAACATATGTGTTACTTTGGGGATTCCCTTTAATGATTGACTGCTAGACAGTATTATAGATACATACAGTACATGATTATTTAGGATTGCTAGTGCTACAAATAAAATCAGTTCTTAGTTTAAACAGTGACATCAATGGAAAATAGACCGGAAAAAGTCATTTAGATTAATTGTGATGGATTGAGGAAACCGTGCAAAAATAAGAAGAAAGTGCTTGGGGTGAGAAATCTCAGAAATGGGAGAGGCAGCCAGGTGAGATGACATATAGACCACACAGAATCCGCAGACAGCGACTGTAATCAGATAACATACATGCTGACACGCTCCTACACATCAGCCAATCCTCCCTCCGCCTGAGGGGGTCCTGTGTGCCAGGACAGGCATGTGACAGGGAAAGACAGCCAGCGAGGGGCGTAGTGTGAGAGCAGGAAGCATACACAGTATGAAGAGATATGTGCGGGACCCATACTTGTATCACCAGACTCCCACGGGGTTGAAATGCTGCAGATCCTCTGTGCAGAATGTCCACAGATTTACAGTGTAAGTGCTTCTTCGCGCGGCCGTATGTGCAACTATGCTTGCCGCTACGGAGCGTAGTTGCGCGTGAATGAGGGAACTTTTTCCCTTTCAAACTTCGCTCTATTCTGCGCAAGTTTGAAAAAAAAGTGGTAAGATAGGTCCAGCCCATAGTATTAACCCTTTCCAGTCCAATTTGTATCCTGGTTTTCCTAGGGGGCTTACTCTTTCTGCCATTATACAACGGCGCTATATGCTGGCTAAAGCGAGTACTGCATGAGGTGACACGTTGGATAGGCTCCGACAGCAGAGAGGCTGGCAATATACAGTAAGAGAACCCCGACGGATGTCTCCCAACATCGGAGCTGTACAGCCTTAAATCATAATGTCTTTAGAGGTCAGACAGTGGATTGGAAAGGGTTAACTATGTGCAAGAAAGATAGGGCAAGTCCTATCTTTTCTCGCCCGTACTATTACCGGGCAAGAATATCATTAGTGATAAAGTGCAAAGCACAGACAATAGAACCCATTAACTACAATGTGTTCGTTCCCATGAATGTGTTTTGCTAATGCATTCCGCGCGCGGAAAAAAACTAGGACCTGCCTTATTTTTCTGCATTTTGCACAGCAAATGCCTCCATAGGAGTCTATGGGAGGTGCACAAATAGCAAGGGGAAGTGTGAAGCACTGCCCAAAACCGTGTGGAAAAGAACACATCTAAATAGCTATTTAATCCACCGTGTGTCACGTATGCCTGACACACGCGAATCTACGTCAACAACCTCGTTCATACGCAACTAGGTTGAGCTTTACAAGCATATTTGCGTATACAGCCGTGTGAATCCGCCCTAGCACGTGGATTTTGGAGTGCATCCACACCAAAATCTGCAGCAAAGTTTCTGCTTCAGAATGACCCATGATTTCAGTGGTTTTATTTTCAGTATCGGGATTCTCGCTCGATTAAGGCCCAATGTCCACGGGCGGATCGGATTCCTCATGCGTATATACGCCGCAGCACAGAATTCTGTTGGCCGGATGGAAAGACTAAAGTCACTTCCCCTCATTCCTCCTCCCCCTCTCTTTTCTGGATGATCGTGGCAATAGAAGCAGCAAAGGGATGGGTAGGGACTTTCGCAGCGCTTGCCATGCTAATTTCCCTCCCTTCTCTCCCCTGAACAGTGGGCAGCACCCAGATGGCATTCATGAGCTCGCCAACAGTTTTCGCATCTGAGTTTTCCAGTTATGCTTGATCATTACAACAACAGAAAAGCATCAGAAAACTTTTTAAGCCCAAATCAAGTTTTTGAATGTTATATTTCTGAATGTATTCATGATAGAAATGTAGAATGACTGCAACTCCTGTATATCGGTTGTTGACTGTGGTGTATGTAGCGGATGTGCCTGCAGAGGTTCTCACTGCATATAGCAGGTCAGGACCCCTCAGAACTTGTTCCTCTCCAGTAGCTGTGTGTCCTGAGTTGATACTGCTTGTGCATTTGGCTGCGCCTTTCTCCTCCAGTAGCCCAGATCTTATCTCCTGCCATGACCCACAAGCCCTCCAGGGAGGGGACGTGTCCCTGTTCAGTGTGAGTCCTATTTGTTTGCACTTCATGCAGCTGTGCGGTATATCAGGACGTACCTGCTGTATACATTATTCTACTCCTCACATTTCTCCTTATAAGGCCATTCTCACACAGCCGTATTCTGCTCACTATTTTGCATCGGTATTTATAAGCCGAAGTTGAGAATAAACTAAGAAAAAGTATAATGGAAAAATATGCAACTTCTCTATGTTTTGGAACCATTCCTGTTTTTAGCTTAGAAATACTGGCGATAACTATGGACCAGAATGCTGCCATGTGAAAGTGGCCTAACATGTTGTTTCCCTCCCGTCCACTGAAGTTTTATTTCTGGTTTTGTTATTAGTAGTGGAATGACATGTTGTTTTATGACTGCATTTCCTGTGGTTATCAATAGGGGGAGCTGTTGTACCACTAATGACGATAAGCGAGCCTGAAGACACCTAAACCCTGATGTCCCAGCAGAGGATCCACAACGTCTGCGCTGCAGTAAAACGAGAAATGTGCTGGTGGATGCTTTTAATTAAAGCGGTTTGTAGTTTCTGATATTTGATCGTTAGCTTCGATCATCTGTAGTAGAAATCATGGAGTAATCATCGTGAACACTGATCACATTACATTACATGGTCGTACACTATAGGATTTTGTAGTAGGCTGGCAAATAATTTCCACAAATGTAGTTAATTAGCCTTTGATGTAATTAAAGAGGACCCGTCAGCACTCCTGGCATCAGTAAATACTTGTACTCCCCATAACACCACAATTTGGGAGTGCCTTTTCTTATATAATAACTTGTGTTCCTCTGTTATTCCTCCTGAATATTTATGAATAACGTTACAATTGGATGCTACTGCTCCCCTTGTCTGGGGTGGGCCATGTAGCGGCCAGGGGTGGTCGCTACATGACCTGGCACGGGCACCATGGTTTTATAACTACTGTAAAGTTGACCATTATTCCACAAAATTCTCTTGATGTCCCCAGAATCTGCACATAAGGGCATATTTACTGGTGTTTCATGCCCAGGTCTAGTAAAGTTAGTTCCCGTGTAAGTGAGACAGATGTGTTAGGAGACACAAGCTTCTTAATACGCTTGTTGCATCTGGTGGCACCTCCATGCGCCAGATGGAAATCAACGCCAACTATGAACTGGCGTAGATTTCAGCTATACTTCATGCCGGGGTAAATATAGCAAATGTGATGAGCTGTGCGTGGCGATGACCCCTAGTGCTCGGCCTCATCCACTTTTTTTGAAAAACTGGCGTAAAATTTCAAAAACAAAGCCAAAATTGCAACTTTTCTACGCCAGAAAGGTGGTGTAAAAATATAAGCAACGTGACATTGGGATTCTAAAGTGGAACTGTACTTTCAAAAAAGTTTTGACATGTCCAAAGGAAAAGGCTTGTGGGTCTGGGTGCTAATACCCCACCAACTGCTAGAACAAAGCAGCAGAAGCGCTCATCCGAGTGCTCTGTCTATTAGTTGAATACGGGCTCATAGACTTTCTATAGAGCTTGTCTTCATCTAGCACACGCAGCACTCGGAGGTGTGTTTATGCTGCTTTGTTCTAGCAAGCGGCGGAGGGCTGAGCACCTGGACCTCTCTGTTCAAAACTTTTGATATGTCCTTATGACATATCAAAAGTTTTTTGAAAGTACAGTTACACTTCAATGTCACATGGCCAAAGTCGGTGTAGCTTTAATGGACTCCTCTGGGTTGCAGCGAAGCTGATTGTATATTTGTACCTTTACGTCCACTTTGTGTGACTATCAGAAAGTCTAATACGGCTCCGGGGGCCTGAAGCGTGCTTCCGTCCTGATGGAATTACTTTTAGTAGTAAGTGTTAGTCATGTGATTTGTGTCTTTTATTGTTCCTTTTATACCGACACAATCTACTATTTCCTGACCTATATGTTAATGTGCTAGCTGAGTTATGTGGGTGTAATGTAAACATGCCCTATACTGAAATATGTCCTATATATACTGTGGGTGTGGTTCGAAGGTCTGTTTAGATGAAGAGTTTATCGTTCCAGATTAAACAGTTACAAATATTCATAATAATAATTTCCTTATGTAAATGAGCAAAACGATCAACAATGAGCAATAAAGATATTTAGTTCACCGCTGACTACATGCCCCATGTATGAAAATGCATTCTGGAATCCGGAAAGTCAGCGTTGTGCTTGTTAGATATAAACAGAAGCCTTAGGCTGCCTTCATATCTGCGTTGGAACCTTCGGTCGGAGGTCCGTCACAACACAAATTACCGGAAGAAATAGCGCTGCATGCAGGAAAATGACGGGCAGCTGAGCGAAAATCGAACTGGCGCCATTATTGTTCTGCGCTTTTTAGGTCCATCTAAGACAGACCCATTTGGCAGGGGATTCCCCTTTCCTTCTTCCCGAATGGAGCAGGAAAACGGAATCCCCAACGCAGCTGTAAAGCCAAAAACGAAGATTTAATTGTGGACATGTCCACATGGGCCGATGATCAGGGTAACAAGCTTTTGTACAAAGGTTTATGCCTGATTGTCGGCTCATCTAAGAGGGCCTTCAGTTTGGATTTTCTAAGGGATGCACTTTCAGGCATTGAATACACACAAGGAATAGTTGCTGTGCATTGTTGGACTCTTCGGCTTCGCTCTGTTATCTACCTCCATGTGGCCAACAATCAGAAGACTTAATCCGTATATTAACTACAAAAACCGTTCTTTTATTGAGCTGTCGCTGTAACACCTCACAATGACTGCCCAGATCCTTATCTGGAAGCACTAAGGAAAAGATAGCTTGTAAATCAGATAAGTAACAGAAGAGAGTCCCTTCAATCATCACCTCCATGGCCTGCCATGGTCAGTGCCTGCAGTCATCGGCCTCCTCTGTCTCCTCATTGCCTGAGGTGACATCACAAATGACAGCGGACATCTAATCTGTTTATTCAGACTTCTTAGCACTTTCTTACATTCCCTGCAGGAGACCTGAGTGCATTTAGTGACATGTGTGGGGGACACCTTCCTTGTATTGTCCTGTTCCCTGCCGCCTGGATGACAAATAAACACTCTCTCACATATCATTTACTGTAACGTCAACTCAAACATTGAGCTCTATTTTCTGCTGTCTGTATATGTCACCAACTTTACGGTACTGATTGTTTTTTAATGACTTGGAGTAATAAAATGACTGTTTTATTTACTTTTTCTAAATGACTTTAATTACAGTTTCAATGGCCAGAGCAGTCGAAAATGGGGAATCACTAATGTTATTAATGAAAAAAGCAATTGTGTTCTAATGAGGACCCAGACAATGGACCATAATAGGGCTATTAACAATCATTTCAGTCTAGTATGGATCCTTCATATATAAAGTTCAGATTTTTTAATTACGGTATATCCTTTTCTGGAAAGCTGGGTGAAAAGCAATAAACGCGCCCATGGCAGTTATCACCCAGCTTTCTCAGCTGCTTCGTTAGGCAGGTACATATGAACTTCTTTCATGCTTTTACATCACTAATTTCTTCTTGGGAAAGCTGGGTGACCATTCCTAGTAAGTGAAATAATTCCCGTTACACGACTTTCTTTACTCTGCATGTTCTACATTCTTTAAGGAGTAAAGTACTGACAAATGACAAACATGAAGTATTCAGGTGAAATAGTCCAAGATTTTCTGGACGGGGTAGAATAGCGCAAAGACGTTCCGTCTGTTTGTAATAAAAATACTTTCACTCAAACAAAACCGCACAAACAAAATGTGAAGAAACTTCAGGCACCTGGATTTCAGCTTATAAATCAGAGACATAAAACAGTCAGGCGGGCATCTTTTAATCCCCTTAATATGACCTAAAAATAAAGGAAGCCTTTAATATGCCCATAAACTTGTCATTATTAACCAGTGAAACTCAGACCTCACCTTGTGGCAGACGTGTTGCTGCACATGCAAGCAGAGATCGAAAATTTAGTCCGTTTCAGAAACGGAAGAAATTCAGGTTTCCGAAATTCTGCTTCTATAAAAGTCATATTATAGGATTATGGTCTCTCAGTAAGTGTCAGAGATATGACTGTGATATAGGTCTATGCAAGCCCTTGTATACACAGGGATGATCAGACATGAACATTCCCCCAAATCTTTGTTTGCCTGGTCATTGGCCCATCTGAATATGGCAGCGATCGGCCGATGGAGGAGCAAACACTTTTTTAATGGCTGATTAGAACTTTTATGTTGGCAGCACATCTCATCGTGTAAACCCGATCCTCCGCTGCATGTGAACAGCACCAAACGACTGCCAATCGACATGCTATATGGCAATCAGTGCTCATTACCAATGCAGAGAATCAGCAGGTATAAAAGGACCCCTATATTGTACAGAGCTGTAATACAGCATCCATAGGAGTCAGTGTGGCCCTACTGTACCTGCATATGACTTATTCCTTTCATATGAATGATAATTCGTTCATCCTTCAGCATAAAAGTCAAATGAACGACACTCCGCTTAATGTGAATGGAGCCGGGCGGGATGGAAAAGGTTTGTGCCCACTGTGCCTCCATTCACTGTGCAAGAACAGGAGTGATTGTTGCTGGGACGACTGTCGGGCACTGAAGCACCCGACAATTGTCCTGTGTTAGGAGACCCTAATTGGTGAAGGAAACCAAGGTATGCCAGGAAATGAAAGCATGGGATAAATATGGGAGCAGGTTTACAGAGCAAATTGCACAAAAAACTAGCATGCATGCAGTGTGCCAGATTTATTATGCATTTAGACCCTTTTTGCACCACAGTTGACAGTTTTGAAAAGTTTCAGGATAAAAGGAGGCGTGGCTAAGAGTTCTAAAATGTGACAATTTAATAAAGACGTATGACTACATAAAACTGGTCTAAAGATAGCTGAGAGGTAATGTAAGAAATAGAAAAGTGTCTGGCAAAATATGTCACCGTGATACATTTTGCACTTCTTCTGCCTGTCTCATCGAGGTTTATAGTTTTAGACTGTACGGTATTAGTAATTCTGCCCCACAGTTTCCAAAATCCTTTATATGACAGAACGTATGCGTGCCGAGGAAACGCTCTTACCCAGTGTGGCAGACCAACTTTTGTTGAAAGAAGAGGAAAAGTTTTAGTACAAAAAAAGTTTAACTAAAGTAAAGCTCCACCTTGAATCGGTCTACAGCGGGTTTACACACAGGTTTTGGGGAAAAATGTAGCAGTTTTAGAACCAGTTTTTTTTATTTTTCAAGCCAAAGCCAGAATTGGATACAAAAGGAACGGGAAATATAAAGGAAGGCTTTCTACTTCTCCTTCCTGCTGGATCCACTTCTGTCTCCAAAAACTGCATCAAAAAGTGAAGTAACATTTTTCCCAAAATGACTGTGAGTGAAGCCCCCCGCAAGCAGTGAGGTATTGGGGTACTGTGCCGTCACTGACGCTACTTTGCTCACTTTTCTATTCACAATGGAAGGGATTTGAGCATTTAACCCTTTCCAATCCAATTTCCCTGCCACCTGTACACTCCCCAGCTCGGAGTGCTGTCCTGCATTGTGTTGGAAACATGTCGGCCCTCGTTCAGCATCGGAGCTATGCAGGTCGGACGAGGGCCGACACTGGATTGGAAAGGGTTAATACCCTATAGAGGGGGACTGCTAATAACGCCGGTCTGTAGTGATTTAAAGTTACTCCAATATTGTGGATTGAAGAATGGTCAGCGGCAAAAGAAGACCCGGCCACCGAAGACCACGCTGGCTTGATACCATCAAAGAAGACACCAACATGCAGATGATCAAACTGAAAGAAGCGGTACAAAACAGAACCACGTGGAGAGCGCCGATCCATAAAGTGTCCGAGAGTCGCTCCGACTAAGCGGATAAAGATAGAATAATTGCTCTGTGCTTGGAGTATCAGGGACCTTTCACACGGGGTGGAATAGGCGCATGACGCATTGCAAGCCGCGGTAAATTTTGCACCAAAATCTGCATGGCTACCTGCAGATCGGATGGAAGCCCACAACGGAATCCGACCCTGCCCGCGGCTGCGGACACTGCTTACCCGTCCGGATTTTCTATTTTTCCCTGCGGATGTGGATGGAAGCGCCATACATGCGCAGTGGAGTTTTTTCTTTTTACTCTTGCTTTTCTGTGGATTTCGCGGCCCACCCGCAATTCAGTTGCGGACGGGCTGTGGACTGAAAGGCTTCCATTGACTTCAACGAAAGCCGTCCGTACGGGAACCGCAGCAAAATAGAAGGGTCCGCAAAACAAATCTGCATGCTTTAATTTATGTGCAGACGCCCATGCTTCCCTATGGGCGGCTTGATTTGCAGATCTTCCGCGTGGGTGACCAGCGCAGATTCCGCAAACCAGATCCGCCCGTGGACATTGGGCCGTAGACCTGTGGATCTTGGTGTGGCATTCCGCAGCTGCGGCGTAGTTTTGTCCCGCGTGAAAGTGACCTAAGATTTCCGGCACGATGGGGTAAAATGTAAGTAACGCCAGGAAAGTGCCTCCACGTCTGGGGTCCTTTTAGACGAGCCGATTCTCGTTTGAGAGATGTCACGATTGGCGGTCGTGCAGCCCGTTTAGACAGGCAGATACATCGTTGGCTCGTTCCCCCGAGAATCGTACAGTCACGCCGTCGAAGCGAATGAGGACGACTGTACGAGCGCTGTTTAAACCGAGCGCCAAGCGAATGAGCCGTCAATGATTTTCATGCCTGCCTAAAATAAACAGCAAACGATTAGCGAACGCTTCTCGTTCATTCGTCGCCTTGCGTTTAGAGCGAATGATGAATCGGTCACTTTCGCTTGTCTATGAAGGTGAGAATTGCGCCAGCGCCGGGTAGCATGTGAGAATGGTGGTTTCCTGGGGAAGTAAAAGGTGCGCGGACACGTGAGAGACATGGCGGGCGCCTCTTCAGGGTGGTGAATAACAAGAAGCTAAACTAACAAGTTTACACAGAGCTGAAAGGAGCTTTCTGATTGTGCAAGCAGCAGAGAGGAGGGCGGCTGCGGGGGCCATGTGCAGCGGCAGGAGATGACCTGGCCATTGTCCTGCCTCACACACAATGGAGGGTCAGTCAATGGAGACCACTTCATAAACCCCACAGCGGCCCACCCACCCCCTGACTGGACGCCATCAATCACCTCACACATAGCTGCCGCCATTACGTATCGTGAGGTAATTTTTTTTACCACACGACGAAAGAAAATTGTAAAATGTTTTATTTCGTTTATTTCTGCTTTTTTTACACCATTTTTGGACGATGAAAGGAAATAAAGGACGTTTTCTCCTCACAGCGCCGTTGTGCAGGTGACCTCTCCGTCTATGTCAGTCATCATACACAAGCAGCGCAGTGAGCCCAGGCACACGGCGGGTGAGTCCAGTTATGAGCGCCCGGATATCGCCCTGCCGTGAGGTGCTGCCGCCCGCCTCACACACAGCTTCTTTAAGGGGCGTGTCCTTTAGGCTAACCACGCCCCTCACTAAACACTGGGTGGTGTCTGGCGCGGGAGCCTCATCAGATTACTGTCATTGGTTGACGCCAGGATTGTGCATGCCACGCCCCCGGGGGCGGGGGTGAAGCGAGCGGCGGGTGCCCTGTGCCTCAATCTGAGCCGGGCGGCTGCAGGGAGAGGATCGTGTCCGCTTGTGTGGTGGCCCCGCGGAGCCTCTGCCCCCGGACAGGACGCGGTGGACGGCTCACTCTGGAAGTTACTGCTGTACGGGATGGATCCGTGAGCCTCCCCGGGACTAGGGGATTACAAGTCACCGCTTCTGCACCAGGGGATGGGACGCCTGGATACCTGACGGAGCTTTAGGGCGGGTTCTCAGATTGGACGGGGAAAAGTTCGGCTAGTCCGGGACTGGCACGGTGACCCCAGCCGGGTTGTACAGGATGGAGGGTCTCCGGGGGCTGCTCGGGCTGCTGCTCGCTCTGTGCCGGGTGTGTGCGGTGCTCGGCAAGATCCTGGAGCCGGTGACCTGGAACTCGCAAAACCCGCGGTAAGGCTGCTGGAGGGCGGCGAACACCTGCCGGTGTGCCCGGTCCGCTACTGCTACCACCTCGGCACTGCCAACAGCCCAACTGTCTGCCCGAGCTCCGAGGTGTTAGATGCCAGCTGCCGCTCCTGGCACATCTAGCTGTGGGCAATCATCGCTACAGAGAGGGCATCGTTCTCGCCAAGCTCTGGGCTTGTTGTGGCTTTGAGGAGGGCATGATTCCTGCTGAGCCTGGCATGTCCTGTGTATGGGTGGCACAGGCTCCTGTTGGCATTTGCATAGAACTTTGTCACCTATCGGTTGGGTTGGTGCACGTCTCCTTCCTCTGATGTGTTGGTACATGCTTACTGTTGGCAATGGTTGGCACTTTATGTGGCGGGTATAGTCTACTGTGGTTATGTGGATGAAAACTGCATCAAGGTATTGCTGTGTATTGGTATGGTTGGCGATATGGTGGCGTTGTTGACCGCTGTAGGTACTTGGTGGTTTTGTAGGTAGGTTGTCTTGTTCCTTCCTTCTCCCAGGCCTCATTCTCCAGAACAAGAACTTCCAGAAAACTTTCTCACTTTTTGGTTGTGATGGTGAAACCATAAGTGTGGTAGGTTGTGGCACCATGGCTTGTCTATAGAGCTCTTTGTGTGGCTCCTCGCCTGGCGACGGGCAAGCAGAAGACATACTGGGATCTGCTTAATGTATATCTGCTGGTGGTTGTGGGCTACACAAAGAGAACGTCTTCCACGGCTGATCCTTTCCGGTCATTCCAGGCCCCTTATCGGTAAGGGTGGTCTTTGTAATACCATTGAGGTTGTGATGGGTTTATTGGAAGACGAGCAGATAAGATCATCTCCCTCCCTTCATGTCAAGAGGCCTGTTCTTCATGTCCTCCAAGTGATACTTCATTGCTCTCCACACTCTGGAGACCTCCGTCCGGTACTCTTCTATCTCCGAGGCTTTCTATGAAGCGTAGAGACTTTCTCTGCCTCTTCTTAGCTCTTTCTTGACTCTCTAAATATCATGCAAGAATCCCTGTTTTTGTTTCTTGATGCTGAAGTTTTTTGGCCGTGAAGACCCTGATTCTTTGAGTTGATGCAACTCTTGGAGAGCCGGCAGGCCTTCGATGGCTGTGATGATGTGACCTTCACAATGTGGCAGTGGTCTCACCACGTCATAGGAGATGACTGTCTGGTCGAAAAGGAGTCGCTCCTCGCCCGTCTCTTCTAACGTGACGGTGACCTTATTGATTTCGTGGCTTCTTGGTTCATTCTTCCTCTCGTCCTTGGGTCATTTTTCACTCTTTATGTGCGTTGTAGCCTGAGATGAAGCTTTAACCCAGGATGAAGAATCGGATGGATGTTACATTTGTGTATATTTTTGCTTTTTCCAGCCTTGCAGGGAGCTGTTCTGTGTATGAAGTGAACAGGGTGGGGGGGTTTCTCCTTGAAAAGGGTCTTTGTAAATCGCCTGCTTGAAAAATTAAACCTGTGTGCTGCCAGAGGGAGCTATATCCAGAAGGAGAGGTGCCGTTCTCTGACAGCAATCTGTGGTGTTGGCTGAAGGAGCCGGGTACGGACTGCTGTTGTGTGTTTTTTTTTCGTTAGTGTTTGACTAGGAGAAGTTGTGTGAATTTAGTAAAGTTGAGGGTCACGGCTGTGACGTACCTGCGCTGTCATGTTGCAGGAGAAATCTTACCGTCCTTCCACTTCGGCCACAATGTTCCACCGTGAGTTGAATGTTTTCGGCCATGATTCTTGAGGAACAACTCAAAATTATATCACTTAGATATTTAAGAAAAAAAAAAAAATCGCCCCCATCGGTCTGATATGGCTTTCTGGCAGCTTACTGGCATTTTAGATGAACGATAAACTTAAGAAATTCCAATGTTTGGACCACGATTCGCAGTCGACGGATTAGATAGGATCTAGAATCAGAATTGCTCGAGGATGTGACATGGGATGTTTTAGATAAATTTTACTTTCTTGCATTTTTGAACCCCCCCCCCCCCCCCCCCTCCCCAAATAAACTTTAGTTTTTTTTTTCTATTGCCTTCTCCATCCTTGCATTATTCCTGGTATTTCAGTCTGCGAGAAGTAATATAATCTTACGTACTCCAAAAATTCTGGGTCTACAGGACTGTGGTAATTGGTCAGGCCAGGACTTGTCTGTTGCCTCGTCCCCCTGGGACGGGAGGGTATAATAGGCCACCGTTGTGTTTTCGCTCCGGCTCTTAGTGCTTTGTTTTACAGGAACATAACTTTTCATGAAATCCTCAGATTTTTGCCAGAACGGGTGCATCCAGAGCGCAGCTGTAAGGCGTCAAGGCCGGACCGTGCTTTTCCTTTAATTCCATCATCTTCAGCACGTTGACACGTGTTAACTTCTTGCCAAGTTGAGGTGTCCACTCTGTGCTGGATCTGATTGCTGGCCTGCGCCTCTTATACAGTTCACAGCAAGCAAGGCCCATGATACAATCTACTAGACAGTCGTGTGTAACGAGGGGAAGAACAATATTCTGAATCCATGATAGAGAACACCCAAATTTCTTTAAAAAATTAATTGAAAAAAGTTTGTCTCCAGTTTTTTGCAAGAACAGCGCGGTAATGAGTCCGTGCGTGTATATTGGTATTGAAAATCCGCCATTATACCTAATTAAAGTGAAGGGCTGTGACAGCGGGGGAATCTGCCGTAATTGCTCCAGGGGTCCTTGGGAGATTGGGGCCCCCTTTTCCCATCACTGAAGGGCAAAAGAACTTGGGGGAAAGTAAGACATGAAATAGTTAATAAAAGTTGGCTTTCATCTAGTGTGTAATATCTATGTATTTTTTTAGCTTTTTATCCCTTTTTGTAATATCCCGATCCGCTGCTTCCATCCGGGCTTCGTTAACCTTAGCTGTGATTCAGTTTTGATTTTTGACCTTTTTGTTAGAGAAGTTTTTTAATCTCCTCTTCAGTAACTTCTTTCTTTCTTGTTCGGACCTGTAATAAATGGCTTTTCGTTTTCCATATCATTCCCCTATAGGAAGAAGAAGAAAAAAAAAATTGGGCAAAGTTAAGAACTTTTGAACAAGTTGTTATTTTTCCGTGTTTACAGTATATCAGTAGGGGAGCGTCTCCTTGCATATCTCTTGGCCATTAAGCCTCCTAATAATCGTGTTGGCACTGGTCTCGAATGGAAATTGCTCCGCTTTACTGCTTGTGTCTAGAAGCTTAATGTGTGGTTTCAGAGTACAGCTAAATAGAACAAATACTTTTATTTTCAGATCTTCTGTATCCTGTTTTATTTTTGCCAAAACTTTAGGCGTGGCACGTTAACCCTTTCCTCCCTGCAGCGCCAAGAGTTAGCCTTTTCGTTAGTCTTCAGCAATTGGTTGACAGTTGTAAATGGTGGTTGATACGCAGCGTGCGGTTTGAAGAAGCGATGACACTTGTGCTGCTTCCATGCTTGGGTTAGACTTGCGGTAAATTAGACAATAGTCGTCTGGTAATTGCACTGCTGCGTTAGCAGAAGAATCGGATGGTTCTCCTAACGAGCCCTCGTTTTGCAGTAGTGACAGTCTTCTCCCCCCCAACGGTTTCCTCCTCCGGCGTCACGTACAGGCTTATATAGTGGCGTCTGTTTCTCTAAATGCTTTGCATAGCAACACAATATATATACTGCCCTTCAGGACTTGACGTATTGCTATTCGGCTTGCTCCTCTTACAGGTACAATTCCCACTTGTCTCTACAGACGTAATGCAATAAGGCACCGCAGGGCACGACTTGCCCACCTCCTCCGCTAAGATAATGTGACAGATTCTGCCAAGCAGACGCTCCATGCGGGCACGGTTCACTGGGCTCCCAAGGGAACTATTATGTGTTGGGTTAACCTAGATGAGTGCTAGGACACAATATTGCACAAAAGCTTAGGGAGGAGGAGTTCTGTCCCGCTGGGCCACAAACGGTTAATAGTCGGAAGCCTTCTCCGTGCCGGTGGGCATCTATGACTCCTTCTCTCGGTTTAGTTCTTGTAGTATTTGAAGTATTCCTTCTCCCCCGTCCGCCTTGGTTCTATCGGTTTTACTTTCTGCTCTGATGAGTAAGTAATTATACCGCTGGCAGTGTACACTGTTTGGTGCTCGTCTTTCGCTTCTTATTTCCTTTGGGTATTATCTCCTCTGTGCCAGGTGGGGGGAGAGGGATTGGGGGGGGGGGGGGACAGGACCACTTGCTGAAATCTAAATTTGGGAAGCGCCCTTTATTCGGCCCAGCAGAATTGGAGGAATTGTGCCGGCCGGTAATCTCCTAGTCTACATGCCCGCCATGTGCCGTATTGTACCATTATGCCTTAAAATACTGTGTTTATAGGGTCCGTCCTTGCTCCACGGCTTAAGTCTTGTTCACTAAACTGCATTAAAGTCCCCTAAAAGCCTCTTTACCGTGCCATGGTAGCCATTTTTCAGGCTGCTTTGTATGTGAACTTTCAGTGGAGCGTAAAGGAATTGGCTCTTATGTGGGCATTGCTTTTAGGAATGTCGGCGTCTGGACCAGACATTACGTACAAGCCAATGACTCTGGTTCTAGGGCCTTCTGTTAACCCTTGCTGTGCGCTCGTAATATGGCACCACACGTCCCCTTAATTTGTGCACGTGATGTTTCGTAGGCCTCTGGCTGTTTTTTTTTGTAATTCTACAACTTTTTATGGCTAGAGGCTTTTTGTAGTTGGTGCTTCTGTTGGGCATTTATGTTGCTTTTTGGCTATTCTGCATACAACACAATATTTTAGCACCGAAGGCTTTCCTTTCCTGTGGGAGACTCTTGTTTGAGAAGGTTTCACCCTTGTTAACCTAATGTCATAGTAACATTTAAACAGTCATTTATCTCCGACCACCTCCAGCCCTTTATCATCCGTGAAGTTTATGTGCAAATATTGGTGCTTGGAATCTCGTTGTTTTTTTTTTTTTTTTTTTAAAGTCCTTATCAGGAATAACTTACAAATTAAAATCAATTGGGATTCCTCGTCTTCAGTAAACCTTTACCGTATTAACCCTGCCGCTGCTGACCATCCAGTTCTGCTCAAAACCCTAAAACATCATAGTATTGGAGGGACTTGTGAGTTAGGATCCGGTGTCCCACCAAACGGTCCCCGATATCCCGACTGGTTAAGTAGAACTACTTGGCCAGGTCCTACGTTCCAAGTAAAACGTTTCTCAAGTCCTACATAGACAATAACGTCTTAAATAATGTATTACTTTTTCCGAAAACTCTAATGGAGATCGTAGGAAGCCACTCTAAGCCCCATTGAACGGGGAAGGATACTCCCCTGTAGCAGATTGTCATCATAATGTCCCCCGCCGGAGCTTCCTCACCTGACTTGCCGTAATGCTGTCTAGAAGCCCTAAATGCCATTTGGAAAATCCATTAGGAAGACAGAGCTTTCTGCCAAGACAGAAAACAATAAAACAAAGCAGCGACTTGTAAACGTGTTAATTAGTCTTGGGACTCGGCAAGCTGCACCGTAGCAGATAATGAACTTTCCTGAAGAGAGGACAGGATGGGTGAAGCTGGTGGCTCTGAAACGGTTAAAATGCGGCCCTTCTTCAAGATCCCAACACTTAAAGTGCATTTGTTTCTCCGCCGTGCCCGAGGGACTTGGATGCCGTCTTGCAATACAGTATTTGTCACAACAAAATATTAAACACATGACTAGAATTGGCTTTGCCCTCAGATACCCTCCCTTCATATTGCTTCTTCTGACTACTTCAGATGGAGAGACGCCCGTTCTTCATGGTACAATATCTAACGTGGCAGATTATGGGCAACGCCTTCAGTACTAAGCGTATATTATCGGAGGAGCCTTGTTTAATTTCGAAACCCGTGGGGGAAAAAAAATGTTTTAATGGCAATTCCCGTCTCTTTGTTTTCGCTTAAACGTTTTACTCTAAGGCCGGGCTCACACGACCGTGCGGTAAGCGTTTTACTGGTGTACGGAACTGCGTATTATCGCGTCTCAGCATGTGCATGAACACCATGTTTTACGCACGCGGTCATGCACTAGCTTCTCTTAAAAAAACAGAAAAAACCCAAAAAAACTTGTCTCCTAGCAACATGCGGTTTAAAGAAAAGTACATAAGCACTGTTGCATATGAAAACAATAGGACTCTGCATCATACGCAGAAAAATGAAACCTGCTGCGTTAGTTTTTTTTTTTTCCTACGCGAGTAATATATGCAAGTGGGACTCGAACAATGAAAATCAATGTATTTTTATTGACATCGTTCACTGCTATTCAAAAACTTTATCTAAGCCCTGACTAAACTGATACGATAAGGTAACATTTACCACATTACAGAACTGTAAACCCTGTCCAACTTCACTTTTTTTCCTTGTTTTTTTTTTTTTTTTTTAGCCTTTTACACAGGTTACCGATATATGTTAAAGGGTTAAGAACACGGAGCTTTATGCCGTTTTCTAATCAACAGTTATAAAGTTTTTCAAAAAGTTCCATCCTTAACAAGTTAACACTGAAAGTAGCGATGATCTGCTGAGGACGTTTAATAGGCCGACTGTAGCATTTCCAATCGGTTGATTGATAAATAGTAAGACTTCCTGGGATTGGGCGCTGAAGACGTCTCGGTAGCTTGCATCGGACTACAGCTCCCATCAGGTGGTAGTCTGTATAGCGTTTGCTGAGCGTTGGTAGGACTGCCGGCGTGTTGGGTTGCACGAGATGATGGCATGTCTGCAGTAATGACTGTAGAGCGGGATGCTGATCTGTTCTCCTAAAATGCCCCTGATTGTTCATGGTAATTTGGTTGTAGATGATGTGCTGTCTTTGGTAATCCTGTTAAAACCTCATCATCTATCCCTGGTTAGGGATTGTACACTTAATCCCTTCGCTGAAGAAGGAGCCAAATGGCCGTTTGTATTTATTTCTCCGGTTTTCGCTCTGACAGCGTGTACCGCCAGCTTTTATAAGTTTCTGTCGATAGAAAAGCCATTTAATTAATGCAGTGGAACTTGTCCTGAACTGCACAATAACTAAGGCTTTTCTTCTTTACATCCGTTGGGAAAATAATTGCCTCCGTCTGGTACCTGCGAGTTTCAAGGTTCTGGTCTGTATTGACGCCATCGTTGGACTACTGTGAGACTCGCGACCTGATGATAGTCCGTGATGGGTTAGAGGTCGTCGGTCCAAATCTTTTTAATCGTTAACTCCAAACTTCTTGATTTTTGTTTCTTTGCAACTTTTATAGAAGGAGATTAAAGTAGTTGGGTTTTCTTTTTTTCTGTAGGGTTATGTAACTTTTTTTTTGCTTTGACCTGTTTACTGCTTTAGCGGGGGCTGACTGGCACAAGTTTCTGTTACTTTTAATATATTCGTTAAATTGGGGTCAGTGTTGTAATGGTACAAGAATGGTCATGGGATATTCCTCCTACTCCGACAGCTCCTGGGTTTAATCCTTCCCAAGACTCTGCAGATGTCAGGAAAAAAAATCCCCTGCTTGAAAGTGGAAATTGATCTGATGATTGGAGCTGAAAATGACCTCTTAATCTTCAACCTCGCATCTCGGCATTATTAACGTTGAAAACAAAATTGTTGTCCTTTGTGCAAATGTGAAATGTACAGAGATATCCATGGGAAGAGCCGGTGATTATAGGGAAGCCGCTATGGACGTATATCATCTAGGTGGGCCGCCTTCATGATGTAGAAGCTATAGAGTTATTAAGAAGCGGGATGGTAGGCAATGCAAGTCTCCGGTACTCAGACTAGAGGTAAAGGGCGCCGTGTGATCGTGTCCTGTAAGGAAGGGGTCGGGTTTCGTAGAAACGTTACTTAATTGCTCCATTTATGCAACTTGCACATCTGCAATATGTCAGCCACCAAAAGTTGCAATGAACTGGAACTTGTGCGACTCTTCAAAACCAGGTGCCCCATGGAGGTCAGCGGAAAATAATAGTTGTGACATAGAAGTGTGTAGTTTCATTGAGTGGAAAATGATGACTTGAATCGTATGAAAGCTGCATTCATGGCCGTATGTTTTTAGTGCCGGGGACGAGGTCTGTTTCCCACCTTGGCACTTAAGATACGATCACTGCATTGAGCTGAGCCCTAGAGTCCCAGTTGGCTGCTAAGGGTATGGTCACACATGACGTAGACGGTGCTTATTTTCTGCTATGGATTTGCATGTGGAAAACTGGGGTGTTAAAGGGGCTTTCCAGGACTTAAAAAGGAAAAGAAGAAAAAATAGGCTTAAAATGGTATAAAAAGTTTCCTTGGGGTGTTTTCACACTTGCACTGGGGATTCTGCTTTCCTGATTAGTTTGAGGAGCAGGAAAAGGGGAACCGAACAGCGCCAGACGGACCCTATTAACTATAATGGGGTCCGCTCGCTTTCCGCCCAGCTGCCCATTTTTTTTTTTTTATTTTAATTTTTTTTGTATGTGGCACTTATTTTTCCAGTATTTTCAGCCGGATCTGCAACAGAACCTTCGTGAGGTACCGACGCAGATGTGAAACCATCCTTGCTTCAGCTCCCCACCCAGCGCTGGAACCCAATAGAAAGTGGCAGTCTGTTATGTGTCATTCATTGTGCATGTGACCTTCAGCCAATCACAGGCTTCAGTGTTGATTCTACCATGGCCATTGAAGCTTGTGATTGGCTGGCTGAGCATTATGTGCACCATGAACGGCACGTGACCGCTTGCTGCCTGCTGCTTCCAGGTTCCAAGCAGCGGAGTCAGCACTGCACGGAGAGCCGCTGAAGCAGAGTAGTAGATGCTAACGCCCTCGCGCCCCTGCAGCCCATTTTAAATCTGTAAAAACTATTTCCCAGAAAACCTCTTAAAAGTAGCAGCAAACTGGGTAAGATTTCAAGAAATCGCTTGCATGGTGTGAAAATCTGCATTATTTGAGCTGCAGTGTGAATCTTCAATCTACAGTGCGTCCATTAATGATGCAGGTTTTGCTGCAAGTAGTCAGATATTAATCTGTGAAATCTGTAAAGTACCTATCCCCTGCGTCGTATAGTCGTCCCTCCCTGACATCCCATTAGTCACTGCGCCCTGGCCTCCAGTGATGTATCCTATAGCTGCATCAGTCACCTGGATCAAGGCGTCATCGACAGGGCAGACCTCTGTAGAATGGGGAACCCCTGGGAAGGGTGAAGGGTCTCTATTTTGGCCCAGTCTGCAGCAACATATCTTCACCACAATGGTGTTGGTTGGCGACAGAAAATCGAAACTAATCTCACAGCGAATTTGGCTGGTGTGAGTGTACCCTTGGGCTAACTTCACAGGGGCGTTTGCGATATCTGGCTGTGAATCATGGCGCTCGCCAACGTGGGTTTTATTTATTTTCTCTTTCCCACGGTTCTGGAGAGTCTTTAGATCACAACCGCCTCCCCTCACTTCGGAGAAGTAGCGATACGCAGCTGACAGGATCATGGAGTTTCTCCCACTGTTTTCTATGGGGAAACATCGCATCGCACCGCCTGTACCTAGCATGTGGTGCAATACTGATGCTCGGCCAATCGAAAACAATAGGCAGTATGCTTAAAGATAGGACACGCCGCGATGCGGAATAAAATCGCACTGCACAAAGTGTGGTTTTCTTGGCCGTGTGAAAACTGCCTTAGGGGCCTTTAACACAAGTGGAATATCCACCAGCATGCAGCGGAATTTGTCGCTGTGGTATTCCGCCTCAAAATCCGCAGGGCTAACTAGATTTGGGTGCGGAATTGCAGGCGGATTTAAGCACTTTTCATTCCGCGTGGGAATTTTGGTGCTGAGTTTACTGTGACCTGCGATGTCAACTGCAGAAGATTCTGCCTGCGTGAAAGTTCATATTTTTTTTTTTTCCCCTCTACGGCCTGCTCCGTACCTGGACTCTCCTTACTGGCCAGGCTATGCTGCTTTTTCTCTTTCTCCTCTTGCGTATCTTCCACTCGTAGAACCAGGGCACCAGTTTTTGTTCCCTCTTCCAGTTATCTACTGTTGTCATCCGCCATGTCTTGTATTCAGCTTGTTACCATTATTCTTGTGTACCAATTTCCGTTACAGACCGTCCCATTTGATGTGTGGTTTAATTGATTTTTAGCTCATAACTTTTATCTCTAATTGCCCTGATTCATTGCATAAGTGGGATGTGATCTGTGGTTATGAGACATCATTGATATAATATCACAAGCGGTGGGTGTGCGCACCTAGTTACATCATACCTGTAGAAGCTTAATCTTCCCCATCGGTTCTTTGCTGTCGGCTGCCCGCGGTTCTTGGACTCGGGCAGTAGCGGTTCAAGGCCTTCCACATGCTGCGACAATATTGAGGGAGCGTATTTATTTTATTCTCCTTTAGTCATATTGAGGCACATGGTAACCCTTCCTATCTTCTTGTGACTGTCTTAAGACGTAGCTTCAGAGCGGTAGTTCTATAGAAGTGGCCTGAGGTTGCCATATTTGGCTTTTGAGCAGCCTTGTTCTCTACGATCGTTTGATTCCTCTAGAGAAGCAAGTAAGTGTCTCTAAACTTTCGAGGCTGACGCCAACACGCGACAGGAAAAGTGACATGAAGACACCCTTGTGTTTTCAAGTAGCAACACAGGATGGGAGGCAACGTACGGGAAGACTGTCATATAACAATAGGCTTGCTTCCAACCATCACGGCTTTCGTCTTCAGACTTTCTACGCTGTTGGCAGGCAGGACAAGTCACACGTAGTCTGAATCCAGAGAATTCTTCTGTAGTAACTTTTTTTTTTTTTTTTGAGTAAGCTTTTTTTCTTTAAGAGGTTTCCATCTTGGACCAGAACAGCAGAAGACAATTTGTCTTCCGAAATACAAGTTCTAGACTTGACTGTTCTTACGGGTCTTGTGGTAGAGCAATGGGGGGGCACATTACTGATAGGCAATGTGAGTGACGGTTCAGTATTGCCTAGAACTATAGATGAGCGAGTATACTCGCTAAAGGCAATTGCTCGAGTGAGCATTGCCTTTAGCGAGTATCTCCCCCGCTCGAGACTGCAGGTTCGGGTGCCGGCGCGGGGGAGCAGTGAGTTGCGGCTGTCAGCAGGAGGAAGCGGGGGGGGGGGGGGAGAGAGATCTCCGTTCCGCCCCGCTCTCCCCCGCAGCTCCATGCCCGCTGCCGGCACCCGAACCTGCAGTCTCGAGCGGGGGGGATACTCGCTAAAGGCAATGCTCGCTCGAGCAATTGCCTTTAGCGAGTATACTCGCTCATCTATACCTAGAACCATCTAACCCGCCTTTCTTGCTGTCTCCAAGTATCTGCTTTTAGGAGTGGAAGCGTTCCTAGGCCATATGCATCATGTTAACAACATTTTGGTAATCTGATCTTGGCCTTACAGTAATTAATTTGAACTTGCAGGACTTGAGCTGCAAGTGACACGTACCATCTGACGAGACGTTCCACCAAATCTGGGCTACCGAATGCTCGATGCAGCTCTGACATATCTTGTGTGTCACAACAAACCTCGCTCAATCATTACCGACACGGGTGTCCAATGACGGCGTGTTCTCCGAGTAGTGGCCGTCCGGGCTCCTGGTCTGTGAACTGCCTACAATATTTTTTTAGGTTTTATTGTGTTCCTGATCTGTACATTGCCATGTGAATATTTTTTTGTTTTTCTTGCGAAAACTTCCTTTCCCCCTTTTACGACCGTGCACCCTTCTCGTGCTGCCTTAACCACCACATTCTGTCATCTATTTTTTATTTTTATTTATTTTTAATTGCGCTTTGACAAAATCTGTTGCGGTGGGCTAAGTGCTGCCACGCCGAACGCTCGTGAACTCTTTGCAATCTGTGGTTGTCAGAAGCCTTCATTACCTCCATTGACGCTCTGAGCACAAACTGCTGCGTGGGATGGAGATGACGTGTGCTTAGAAGTGATACATTGTGCTTCTTATAAACACTCATATGTTCAGCTGTGTACATAGTACCAGTGCAGGGGGAGATGTTCTCGCTGCAGTCACTCTCGAGCGCTGCTGGTCTCGCACAATGCATGCTATGTTGGTTTCTCCAGCAGAGGGCTGTCCAGACATTTCTTCACAAGCTTCTAAACCCAACACGGCAATGACCAGAGAGTCTCGGCATTCTGCTGAGTACATCACACTTTTTTTTTTCTCTTTTTTTCTTTTTGTCTTAAAATTGCTTTGTTTAACCTAAACTTTTTAGTTTCACCACTTTTTTTTTTTTATTTCCAGTTGTCTTACTTTTTTGCACTTTTTATGCCCTTTTTCTTTTTTTTTTTTTTTTTGGTCCGTATGTAACTTGCTTTGACGTGAGATACAATACAGATCCTAGGACCGTTCTCGAGGGTTGGAGAAGGCTGTGGGAGCCGGTGATCTGTCCGGGCCGTGATTATATTGACAAAGGGCGCGTTTATACGAAACGATTATCGTTCAAGAGATTACGAACTAGAATTGTTTGGTCTAAATACAACTGATCAAGAATCTTTCGTTTTTATGCAGACGTAAAAACCATCGTTGGCTCGTTTGCTAATTGTTCAGTCCCTCTCGTTCGCTTAAACAGAGACTGAACGATGAGCAAGCCAATGATCCGGTCGGTGAGGTGATTCGCTGGCTTGAACGAGAAGCGGCTTGTCTAATGGGAACCAAAGGCAGGGTCGTTGGACAAATGCTCTGGACGGGGGCAAATGAAATGTGGGCTAGATGAGAGAACATTCCTACAATCCTTTTTTACATGTTTGCAGCTGTATTATGATGTCATGAAGCACCTTGAATGGTGTAATGATTGTTTTGTCCACTAGAGGAAGCTTATGTTTTGTGTTCAGACTTGAGAGATTCCTTCACCTTAAACGCGTCGGTACTCACATAATCTCTTCTCTGGTCCATTCGTCTTGTTGTAACCCAACGTCCAGCCCTGGGAGAGGATCCAGGGAAGTGACAGCGTGTTATGATGGTGTTATAGACAGACTCCTTTCATGTTCCCTAATGGGCTTGCTGTCTGTTAAACTCATTACCACAGCCCCCTCCCAGCTTCCCTTCCATGTTCTCCTCTCCCATTGCACTCGTTTCAATCCCTCTTTTCCTCTTTTTATATGACCCCTTTTTGCCTTATTTTTCTCCTACAACAATTATTATTCTCCGTTGAATCAGAACTTGGAAATATTGCGCCTCTAACCAAAGCCAGGAATGTTTGTTTTTCTTGATGGCGTACTTTGGCCTGAGCGGGGAGATCCACATCTTCGGGGAGATTTCTGGTGTGGTCCTTAACTGCAAAAACCCAGAGTGCTTTGCTGTATTTTCATATGACCATCGCCCCGTAGAGATCCACTCGTCAGATTCTAAGTCAATGTATCAACACAGCCTTAAGAATTGATCAGTTTCACCTGGTTGTAAACGAGTCAACTTTGGTGTAGAGCTTGAGGTTCCTTGCACGTGACGTCTTCGAGGCTCCTGAATGTGTTGGAAGATCTTCACCTTCTAGTGTAGAAATTTTTATTTATTTTTTATAAAGTCTGTTCTGTTTACTTTTATGTTTCATTAGTTTTAGACTTTTTTTTTTTTGCACTGAGTAAATCGATTGTTCTGCTTCCCTCGGTACAGTTCTTGGCCTAGCTGTGGTCCAGTTATGAAGGAAGTCTCCCTCTGGGTATGGGAGTGTCTTCGTCTTCCCAGGATTCATTCTTGGCCTTCTTTTATGTGTCTGGTAATCTATCCCAGCTGGGCTGCTGTGTGGAATCCAGCCTGCTGAGCCTCCTCGCCTTTCTCACTTTTGCCTCATTTCTTTGTTCCTCTCGCTGTTGCCTGACTCTCAACAGCTGAGGGGTTTTTGCTACAAAGAGGGGGAGTCATGTAACGGAGCACCCAAAGTGAACTCTCCTAAATTGCTCCGTCGAGCATACAGGGGGAAATACAATGTGCTTTCTTCCAGATTATTCAGTATCTTTTACTGTTAACCTTTAATCTAATTGGGAGGCAAAGATGAGGCAGAAAGTGCTCGCTCTCATCTGCATGCACCTTCGTTAGCGCTGGAAGGAGTTACCCTCCTCGGCTTGCACTTTTTTTTAGTAAACGCTTCAAAAACAAACTATGAATTCCTCCTTCAGTCTATTGATGCTGGCCATGGGGTGTAATAGGTTGTATGTAGGATGTGGCTTTCTGGTGCTTCGGCTGAGGGCGGTTACTGTTAAGGTTACCAAAAATATCCAGAGCAACGACTGCAGTACGTGGGGGCTGGAGCTCGTCAATGTGTCACAAACTAGTCATTGACTACAGCGGTCTCCCGTTACAACGGGCTCAGGTTTATATTTTCAGCTAGCGATCGTCATTTCAGGGCCTTTGGAACATGAAACCCCATTGACCGTACTATACAATACCGTATAGATCTGGTCTGCAGCATCTGTGGCTGACGGAAGATCCACTACTTCTAGCGGCCTTCTCCAACCGTGGATGTATAGACTTGCTTTAGCTGACCATGTTTAACCCTTTCATGACCAGAGTCATTGATTCCCCAGCTTCCAGGTCACATTCTGTAGTTCTTGTATACTCAGTTTAGAAGAAAAAAAAATCATATATATTTACATGACTGTTTTTATTTTTTTGCAGGATAAGGCGGCCTGCACATGGGTGGGCCAGATTCGCATGCGGAATCCAACCCTGTGCCCGGCCGGTCACACCCTTCACCACCGTATCAGTTGGCATCTTCTAGCCTGATCTGCGAATGTGCCGGCCGGCTAGCAGATGAGGCGGATCCTGCGACCTTTCCACAACGATTGCGGAAGGACTGCAGGACGGACGGCTCCCATGGACGCCGTCTGTGCGGGGATCGCGCTAGATCGCAGCGTGCTGCAACTTATCCTCCGCAAGCAGAAAAATCGCAATCCATTTCCGTTCATGGACATGAAATCGCGTATTGCCTTTGCGTGCTATGGCTGGTACTTGCTGTGGAATCCGGAGGTGGACGCCCGCTCTGAGTTCCGCAATGCTAATCCGCCCGTGTGCAGGCGGCCTAAGTTGTATTTTTAAATGGTAACCCTTTAACGTACCATATAATGTATTGAAAAACTTTCAGCAATGTCTGAGTGGGGCAAAATGTGGAACAAGATGCAATGATGCCGCGTGTGTATGGCCTTCATGGTGCAGTAAAAATGACATGTTTTCTTCTGTAGTTTAGTATGATTACAGCTATAACAAATTTTTATGTATGATAGTGTTTTTTGTTTGTTTTTTTTACTTTCTAAATGTAGTATTACTAGTTATATAAATACTTTTTTTTAACAAGAAATGCTTTGTGTTACCATTTTTTAACCGCCATAACTTTTTATTAAGCCAATAGGGCCGGGGCTGCGGAGTCTGGAAGCTAAACCTACAACTCCTTGTTTTTCCCCGACTTTCATATATGACTCATGTTACTGTACTAAAATGGTAACATCGGGCTTTTCATCACCTTTACGATAAAATAATTAAGCTGTTTAGAGAGAACATAAAATATATTTATTGGAATACTATTTCAGTACACAACTGTACGAAATTCCTCTGAAGGGAAATGTGCAACAAATTTTGCCTTGAATTATAGTCTTGTTTTTTGGGTGTGACAACTTGTACATTTTTTTTTCTTTGCACCATTTTTGGGTACATTATGACTCTTTGATTGCTTTTTTTTAAGTCTCAAGCAGGGTGGCCAAAAAAGCACAACAACGAGGTGTGTGTGTGTTAGTTCTATATACTCAAAACCCCTTTAGTACACTCTTGGGCCACCTTCCCAAATGCAGCTAACGTGGCTCGGGTTCTGCAGCATTTACATCACGGGGCATGTAGAGATCTCAGAAATCCCCTACACTTTGTGTGGAAGTCTTCCGCAGCGTTTTTTTTTTTAAAGCTCTGTGGATTCTAAATCCACAGCCTGTCGTATTTCAAGGGTTGAATTCCACAACCGAAATCCACCTCCTAAATTAAAGGTTAAATGCTGTACCTGTTCCACATTTTAAAAAAATAAATAAATAGTGGCCAAATCTGCACTGTTTGAAGGTAGTCTTACTACTTCCATAAAGATTAATTGATCATCAGCAAGTGTGACCACCTCCTATAAAAAGCATACGTTTTGGCAGTTTGCTTGTCTGGAGCATTCAGGCACGTTTTTTAACACAATGGCTAGGGGGAAGGATATGGGCAGTAATCTTGGAGACGCAATTGTTGCTGCCCATTGATCTCGGATGGGTTATAAGGCCATTTTCAAACCATTTGGAGTCCATGCTACAGTGAGAAACTTATTCACAAGTGGAAAACCTTCAAGACAGTGGAGACTTCCCAGAAGTAGTGGACATCCCAGCAAATTCACTCCAAGATCAGACTCTGTAATTCTCAGAAATTGCAAAAACCTCCAAGGGCTAGATCTCGCTCAAGGCCTCAGCATGTTAGCGAGAATCTGTCATCTGGTTCATGCTGTACAAACTATGGGCTGCATGAACCTGGGATAGGGATGCGTGTTCAACCCACGCTGCAGCGTCTCAGAATAAATATACTTTGACACTTGACTTGGAGCTAAGATACAAGTCACGGGGCAGGTTGCGCCAGTCTCTCCACACCCGCAGCATCGAGAATGAAAGCTCTCATACACAAAAAGGAGAGAGCTGTCTTCATGGAGTGGGTTGGGAGAAACTAATGTGACCGGCCACGTGACTCGAAGCTCAGAGCCAAACTTCAAACTACAGTGTTTCGGAATAAACGCCCACTGGGGCGACGGGCATCCCGGTCCTGATGACAGAATCCCTTCTTAAATATGCAAGTTCATGACAGTACAATTAGACTGAACAAGTACGGCTTGTTTGGAAGGGTTGCCAGGAGAAAACGCCTCCTTTAAAAAAAAAAAAATGGCAGCGCAGCTAAAGTTTCCGAAGTTGCTTCTGAACAAACCCTAAGGCTTCTGGAACAGTGTCCTTTAAACACAGGAGAACAAAATGGAGAGGTTTGGCTGTAATGCCCAAAGTCGAAACCCTACAGATAGGCACACCCTACTCGTACCAACTGTCAAGAACAGTGGTGGAGGGGTAATGATGTGGGCTTGTTTTTGCAGCTACAGGACCTGGCCACCATGCAATCATTGGGTTGACGTGAACTGTTCTGTATATCAAACTATTCTAGGGTCAAATGTGAGGCCATTTATCCAAAAGCTAAAGCTTGGATTAAACTGGGTCATGCAGCAGGACAATGATCCTAAAAAAACACCAGTAAATCTACAACAGATTTGCTGAAAAAGAAAATCAAGGTGCTGCAATGGCCCAGTCAGGGCCAGACCTCAACCTCAAGGTGCTGCAATGGCCCAGTCAGGGCCAGACCTCAACCTCAAGGTGCTGCAATGGCCCAGTCAGGGCCAGACCTCAACCTCAAGGTGCTGCAATGGCCCAGTCAGGGCCAGACCTCAACCTCAAGGTGCTGCAATGGCCCAGTCAGGGCCAGACCTCAACCTCAAGGTGCTGCAATGGCCCAGTCAGGGCCAGACCTCAACCTCGGTGAAATGCTATAGTGGGACCTTAGGAGAGCTGTGCATGAACAAATACCCACAAACTTCAATGAACTGAAGTAACAGAAGAGTAGGCCAAGGTTTCTCCAAAACAGTGAGACTAATGGTCATACCGAAACTAATTTTTCACACTCCTTCTGCATTTTGGCCTAGTGTTAAATGGCACAGTGTAATTTGTCATGTGCTAATCTGAGGTTGCATTTACCTAACTTTAAGACCACCAAAGGGCCTGATTTTTATTTTTTATTTTTTTTTTACGCAAAAACGTAAAATTTTAATTAAGGCGTATTCAGTTTTTCTTGGGATGATACGACGAGATTACTATGGTTGCTGCATGCTTAATCCCTAATGTATGCAGAAGACCCAGCTGAATGCATAATTCTTAATAATTCATACATTTAGGCTTTTGCATAATTCTGACCCAAGGTTTAGTTCAGTCTAATAGTTACAGGAATATCCTGTGCGTGTCTGATTTCTGCAGGCGATGGAAGACCATTCAGTTGCCTACCACTCCACTCTGAAGATCCCTATGAAAGAGATGTGCATAAAGTCTGGTACAGTTTGGGATGCTAAAGTTAAATAATGTCAGGTTTTACAGTGGGGTACTTTTTAAAGGTTAACCAATAGAAAACCCTTTTATCTCCTATCCACATGATTTATGAATGTTCGATCAATGTGAATCCGGTCGCCGGGTTCATGAGAATGGAGTAACCTCCCGATGTCCCACAGCAGAATAGCATGGCGGTGCAAATGTTTGATCACCAATCCAATCGCTTCTCTGGGACTCGGTTATTTCCCCAAGTCCCATAAGAAATGAACGGCGAGTGGTCCCGTATGCGCACTATTGCTCCATTCTCCTTGGGGGTCCCAGTGATCAAACGTTTACCCTGTAGATGGGTGATTAAAAGGGTTATCTCCTAAAGTTTGTTATCCATTTTCCCTCACTTCGAGGTATGCAGATCACAGGGTTTTAACTTCTTTTACATAGCTGCTGTAGGTGACAACAGTTGATGATTAAGATGGGAGCTAATACAAGAGTCTTGACGATGGCTCAAACATGTTATACCCTAGGAGGAGCTTTTAGGTTTTAAACAAAACCAAATGCTGTAGAGTCGGTAAGCCGAACTTTAAACTCCCATTTTGCCCACACTGCCCACTTTATAAGTGTCTCGTGTGTCATCAGTAATAAGTGCTGTAGTAAAATTGTATCAGGTTCGCAATATTTTAAAACCAGAATTGGAGTCTGTCCATTTCTACCAACTCCGACTCAACAAAAAAAGTCAAAGGAGCCCAAGTAATGTATTTTATAAACAAAACAAAACTTTTTAGTTGGAGTTAAACTTTATTTTTTTTAATGAAATCTACTACTTGGGCTCCCTTCACACTTTTTTTTTTTTTTTGGTAGTGTTGAGTCAGAGTTGGTAGAAATGAACAGGCTCCAATTCTGGCTTCAAAATATTGTGAACCTGATAGCATATATAATTTTTTTTTTTTTTAACTACAGCAAACCCATTACTGATGACACATGAAGTAGGCAGTGGGGGCAAAATGGGAGTTCAAAATTTGTCTTACTGACTTTATCGCACTTTTTTTTTTTTTTGTTTAAACTTGAGCAATGCATTAAAACTGATTTGAGTTTCGCTTTGAGATGCCTACAGGGGAAAACACCTTTTTACCGTATAATTTTCTGTTTAGCTACATTATAGAAGCCTAACAAACTAGACTTGAACGGCAACAAGTGAACTTTAGGGATTTTAAAGGGATCTGTCCGGCATACTGGCTGAAACTTTCCTACAGGAAATGGCGCAGCATGCTGTGCTCATTCGGCCAGCATTTAGTACCCGAGGTGCCTGACGGAGCCCTTGGAGCACGTGAACATGGTCTAACATAAAAAATCTCATTGAAACGCCATGAAATGCACTACGGACACTTTCATATTTGGCTAACATCTGGCCGCAGCATTTTTGAGCGGTGTGAAAAAAAAAATCTACTTTTCCTAAATGGCTTGTTTGAAACCATTTTTAGTCTCGCATGAAATGTTGGTAGAGGGCTTGTAATGTGAGCAGGCCTCATGAGATCGTTACCAAGTCAACCTTTAAACTCCGACCTTGGAATGGGTCTTGCTCCTGTGTCGACACAGGTGGGGATCGTTGAGTGACACGGTCTCCCTAGAAACCCCAGCCATCTCAAGGATCAAAGGCTTGGAATGTGTTTGTTGGGGTAGAGCGGGGAGTGGTGACCCTCATGACTGCACACTTGCTGTAATGATCGAAATTGGACAGCCAGTAAAATAGAAATATTTTCTCATCCAAGTAATTGGAGAAGGTGAAACTTTCACAACAGTGAGGAAGAAAATGTATCTTTGCACCCTGCGACAGACAAATTTAAGTTTTATTGGTGAGAAACATAGAATCCCCATGAACGTATCTTGACTAGAAGTAACATGACGACTCTCCTGAAACGATTCGGAACTTATTTTCACAGTCCGCTTGACTCGGATATATTTTCAGTGATCCGTGTACTTTTTACTTTCTTGGGGCCCTCTTACACTAAATGATCATTTAAAAAAAGTTGAATCCTGCGAGTAAACACGGCCCATGATTGGACGATGAATGAGAACTTTTGTTTTCTCACTCGTCCAATTAATGCAGGCATACAAATAGTTTGCCCCTTGATGCGTGTGGACAGCGATCGATTACGAGGGAACGCTTTATCGGCCTGTATGAACGGGCTGCACAAGTGAACTCTGGAACCGGTCGCTCATGTAACAAGTACTTCGTTCCAGGCCAGCTGATACATTGGGAATTTTACAGAAATTTGATAAACATTTGACAAACGATTTTGTATTTGAGCAATAAAAGAACACGCCTGTCATATTAATATGACAAACTGTAACTTCTGTTTTGTTATAAATATGGATGTGATTTGTAATAAAATTTTAGCTCTGACCTGACATTCGAAGCTCCTGTAGTATGAAGATAAATGGCTGCTAAACCGACTGTTTATACCAAGAAAGAAAATTCTACAACACACCAAATTACTCAGTAGATTGACTATCAATTTCTCTCTTTTTCTATGTTCAACCTTTCAACAGACCTTCCAATAGTCGATGCTATGGAGGTACCGTACCACCCCCTACTTACTTTGTTCCCAGGGACTATTGCGTGGCTTATAGAAGACTCCTTATGCCAACTTGGCGCTCTTCAAAGAGAAACTTTTTCTCATCCAGTCCCATACTAAAGGGTTCTCACCTAGTCAACCAGTACCCTACTCTGCACTGACGAGGAACTAGTACCCCCAAAACGGCCTTCTGCAGATGGGTGTCTTTTCCTATCCTTAGTCATGTTGACGAGGTTTGTTAAGGGGTTGATCGTTGACTTATAGGGAAGCCACCTTCGAGTAGTTAAAAGGTACCGCCAGATCACCAATTTCTGGAAGGTGGCTTCCCTATAAGTCAACGATTAACCCCTTAACAGACCTCGACCACATGACTAAGGATAGGAAAAAACACCCATCTGCAGAAGGCTGTTTTGGGGGTAATAGTTCTTCAGTGCAGAGTAGGGTACCGGTTGACTAAGGAGTCTTTAAGCCATGTAATGTTTCCTGGGGAAAAGTAAGCAAGTAGGTGATGGAAAGGTACCTCAAGATCGCCATCACCTACTTGCTTACTTTTACCCAGGGAACATTGCATGGCTTATAGAAGACTCCTTAGTCAACCAGTACCCTACTCTGCAGTGACGAAAAACTAATTCCCCTCAGAACGACCTTCTGTAGAAGACTCTGGTCAGGCTTATATCCTTAGTCATGTTTTCGAGGCCTGTTAAAGGGTTGATCGTTGACTTGTGGGGAAGCTATCTTCTAATAAATATGTGGTGCTGTGGAGGTACTTTTCCATTCCCTAACTTGCACACTTTATTATAAATGGCTCATGTATAATTTAGTGAGGGAATGCACAGCTTGTGTATGATCACATTGTTAATCTTTTCACAAAAATAAGGACTGAAGTCTAAAAACTGGAACCCAGAGGCCTATTAATGAGTTGGCTGCGATATTAGATTTAAGTGCAGTATTAGAAATTTCCTCCATTCCCAGTGATAATTCCCTCACTCTCAATGTCGGAGGACTTAATGCGTCTTGGAGAATCTATGTAAGAAGTAATTTGACTACAAACGTAGGGCTATAAAACCTACAGGAGTTGATTTTCGTCTCGTTTCATGCATATATTGGATGGTAATCCTGTCAATGGCATGTTGCATCTGTTGGCCGTCTGGCTCTGTATGGTCTCCAAATGTTCAAAATGTCTGAATTTCCTTAAGAGGTTGCGGTGAAGATTGCGTCCTTGAAACGTCTGTCTGTGTAGCATAAATTAAGCAACTGTGTTTTGAAGAAAATCTGTCAAATTTAACAGATGTGCAATCAGTAGTACAGCGTCTTACTCACTCCAGCATGTCTTAAGCACATGAGGAAAACTGTCTTATTTGCTCACCTGGTGCTTCGGTTATGCTGACCTGCTACCAGTCAGCCCTCCAAGTAGGGACACTTGTCTTCCTGCACCTCAGGACTTCTGTCGGGTCCACTGACCATGTGTTCTGTGCTTTATACCACTATTTTAGCGGTTTGGAAGAGCTGGACCATCTACATTCGTGAAAGCAACTTTATCTCCCACATCTCCTCCAGTTTTCAGAAGTTTAGAAACCTTCTAGATTTATCCTTGCATATAATATAAACTCTTCCAATAAGTTGCACTTGTATTCGTTGTTGCATTTAAGGTTCTCTTAAACTTTTGTCTTGAATGTACATAGACATTTAATTCTCGCCCCAATTGTCCGTATTTGTTCCCGGCTCGGGGTAACGGGTCTCCATGCAGGGTGAAAGGGAAAAAAAACTTGTATTGCTGCAAATTACCACAAGCACAGCTGTCGCTCACCGGCCATACTGCTCCCCACCCATTATGTGACAGGTGCGTGGTTCACGCAAAGGATTAATTAACAGGTCTCACTACTTATTTACACACTTAACCCGTCTTGAGGCTCAGAAATGTGCTCTCTGGAGTAATGAGCATGTTCAACAAAAAAACACCATTTTTCGTAAGCTGTCGTCACTAAGGTTTCCTTGCAAAAGCTGGCTGTCAATTGTGCAAACTGGTGCGCTAAACTCTGAGTTCTGGCACTTTCACTTTCCTCCGGTTCTCTACCTGTTGGCATTTTTGCTTCTTGGACTCTGGTCTTGCAGTTGACGTGTTCTCTACTTGTTCTTGAGTAATGAAGGCCCCTGAAAGATAAGTTAATGAACACTTTGGGAACTTTTTGTGAGTCTTTATTGCAGCATTGAGGCTCATTTTTGGGCTTTTTATATCATTTAAGGTTTCACCGGACCTGCCGGCTGGAGGTTCTGCACTGATGTGGCTGAAACTACAGGAAGAGAATCACTGCATGCAGCGCCCTTGCTTGCATCCAAAAGTTGGGCACCTGGTCTAAAAGCGGACGGAACCACTATAGTCAGTGGGGTCCGCCTGGTCCTGTTGGGTTCTGCCCAGAGACATAACAGTTCGGCCATGGGTATTCCCCTTTCCTGCTTCCTGAATGGAGTGGGAATTCCCAGCACAGATGTGAAGCCACCCTTATGTAATTTTGGGCTAGAAAAGATGACTTTGCATATTGCATACATCCCATGCAATGGTCTTGCGTCAATCAGATGTATCCCTGATGTCCACAGATGAAGAAGCCTCTCGTTGTACAATAGATGGATGCTACTTGGATTGGTAATGCTTGCTTTTTCTTTGCAATTGCAGCAGATCAGTCACCAAAAAAAAAAAACATTCCTCCATGATGCTTCTGTCCTCTGAAAGGATTGGGCTGACTGGCAGAAGCATGCTCCTGTTTTACTATTTTGGGAATTGCATGTTAGATTGTCGGTAAAATCTCTTGCCACTAATGCAGTGGATTGCTGTTTACCTCGTATACCTGCAGAGATTCCCTGCAATCGCTTAGGCCGTTCTCACACAGGTGGGTCCGGTTCCGCACGCAGGAGCCCGAAGCAGAATCCGTCCCTATTCCTGGCAAGGTCTGAGCGCAACTTTTTCAATTCCTGTATTGCGGATGGTTGTGGCGAGCCTCCATCGGACAGGCGCAGTACAGAATTTTTCTTATACTTTCTCCACAAATTGCAATCGCTGTCCGCTCATGCGAGTGGATATGCAAATGTACTATTCTTGCAATCAATGTGAAATACGACTAATCGTCCTCACGGGTGACTATTGCGGATTCTGCAATTCCAAAACGGTCGTATGAGACTGACCTAAGGGGTCATATATATATATATATATATATATATATATATATATATATATATATATATATATATATATATATATTCCTTCCAAGTTGATGTATCAGCATGAAGTGCTGCATTGTCCTTAACTTCAAGTCAGAAGGAGTAAAGTTTTCTCCTTGGGGAGAGCACCTAGTAGGTGTGAGGAGACTTAGAGGAGCATGCATGGCCTTACAAGGAGAAACTTTACCCCTTCTGACCCACATCCATAGGCCTCACACAGCTAAGCCAGCAACTTTCTGCACACAGATAAGGGGCATAGACCCTGAAACAGTTGTCTTTTCTCTGGAGAAGGCTCTGGCTTGTATTTCCTGTTATAAGGCCATTTAAAAGGACTGGTGTTTACTTGCAGGAATGTTACCTCTAATAGGTGGCGCTGTAGAGGCACCTTCCATGAACTGAAGTCATTATGTGATTGTCTGGGTTAGAAATTCCAAGTTCAAATACTCTTTAAGGCGTTTTTCTGCTCAATGGGAGAATCCCACATTCATGGCTCTTATTTGTTAGACAGTTAAGCGTGTGAAGAACATCCATAAACAAAATGGACCGCTCGCTGATCTTCGTGGAAACTGATGCGTCGCTTTCCATCAGATTTGCTGTCCAGGATCAAATACTTCTTACCAGGTTCCCTTACAAAAAAGGGAAAAACTTGCCCGAATCCAGTCTGGGTCCAGCACTGCTGAAACCTTCCAGTTCTCTCCTAGCTCAATGTGATGTAGATTGTTCTCTCGCCCTCCTGAGGTTGTTGTGATTTAATAGGGCTTGCTGACCTAATTCAATAGATAAACCTTCCACCTTCTGTCATGGCCGCTGCAGAGATGTATGAGAACCATGCTAACAAAGTGATTCTTTTTTTTTTTTTTCTTCTCCAAAGCAGACAACCCCTTGTAAACTCTTTCCAATATCCGCCGTACATGTAGGGCGGATACTGGGTAATATATAGAGCGGGCTTGGGAGCCGTGCTAGCTGCGATCTAAGAACTCCAGTTTCCTGTTTATTGAGATGCCACTATTGATAGAGGCATCTGAATGAATAATCAAATCGCCTGACAGAGGGAGAGGCCTCCTATCTTTAGAACCCCCTCAATTAAATTGCAGGGTGCCGTTAGGTTAAAGGGGGTTGTCCCGCGCCGGAACGTTTTTTTTTTTTTTTTTTTTAACAGCCCCCCCGGTTCGGCGCGAGACAAACCCGATACACTGGTTAAAAATAAAAACCGCACAGTACTTACCTGAATCCCCGCGCTCCGGTGACTTCTTACTTACCTGCTGAAGATGGCCCCCGGGATCTTCACCCTCGGTGGACCGCAGGGCTTCTGTGCGGTCCATTGCCGATTCCAGCCTCCTGATTGGCTGGAATTGGCACGTGACGGGGCGGAGCTACAATGAGCCGCTCTCCGGCACGAGCGGCCCCATTCAGCAAAGAAGAAGACCCGGACTGCGCAAGCGCGTCTAATCTGGCGATTAGACGCTGAAATTAGACGGCACCATGGAGACGGGGACGCTAGCAACGGAGCAGGTAAGTGAATAACTTCTGTATGGCTCATAATTAATGCACAATGTACATTACAAAGTGCATTAATATGGCCATACAGTATAGACCCACTTGCTTTCGCGGGACAACCCCTTTAACTTTGCAGTCTCTGGCTTTGTGAAGTCCTTCAGGCCTGCCATGAAGGTCTTCCTATTAAGCCATGCCTGTAGCAGAGCTCAATAGAATTCCCGTAAAATTATTGAATTACTGAAGTATTGCAGTAAGTTGTACCTGCAGGTAGACTATCGCTACTTCCCTATGGGGACTAAGTGAAAATGTACTAATTTACAGAATTTAATTTTTTTCAAAGGAAAAAAAGGGGATTAATCCGTGACCTTTTCCCAGTCATCGCATAAATGAAAATTTAAGTCTGGTTTATTAAAGAATTACATTAATATCCTACGGTGAACGCAATACCAGAATTGGATGTGGTTCACAAAAAAAAAAGAATAGTATGTTCCCCTAAATGGTACCAATAGTCCATTGACAAGTTTTGGGGGTTAAAAGATGGCAACTTACTTTTTTGTTCAATAAGCTGTATAAATTTTTGGTATTGCTGTAATTGTACTGACTCACAGGATAAAGAACATTTTTACTGCACAGTGAATGCTTAAAAGCCCATCAAAATGGCAAAATTGCAGCCCCCCCCCCCCCCCCCATTTCACACCTTAGAAATGTGTTTCCCAGTATATTATATGGTAAGTTAAATAGTACCATTGAAAAATACAGCTTCTCTGCCCTCAAAACTATGTTGCTGGAAAAACTAAAACCATTGAAAGTGGCGATTGAAGGACTGCGGTGGGAGGATGGTAATGATGATAGATTTGTCTTGTCTTTTTAACTTATGAGTTAGTCAGGCTCTATATAAACTAAACATACACTTCAAGGGGTTGTGCCAAAATGTCATTCCCCCCCCCCCCCCAATCATATGTAGAAAAGGAGTGGGGTGGAGCAAACCCGATGGTATCAGAGGCTTTGGTCCCAGATGGATGTCTAGAGACCAAACATGCCTTAGGAAGGGCTGTGAAGAGTGAAGGAACTGAACCCACTAAGGCCTCATGTCCACGGGCAAAAGAAGAATTAAAATCCGCAGCGGATTTTAACTCTTCTCCCGCGCGCGGATCCGCACCCCATAGGGATGCAGATAAATACCCGCGGATGGTCAATAAAAGTGATTTTAACAAAAAATGGAGCATGAAAAAATCTGGACCATGCTCCATTTTCGTGCGGGTCTCCCGCGGGCTTCTATTAAAGCCTATGGAAGCCGTCCGGATCCGCGGGAGACCTAAAATAGGAATGTAAAAGAATTTACCCATCCGGAGCGGGCGGGGAAGGTCTTCTCTTCCTCACGGCCGCATCTTTCTTGCTTCGGCTCGGCGGATGTGCCCGGCGCATGCGCGCGGCACGTCGGCGACGTGCTGCAGCCGTGACGAGTTCATCCGCCGGCCGAAAAAGAAGATCCAGCCGTGAGGAAGAGAAGACTTTCCCGAACCGCTCCGGATGGGTAAATTCTTTTAAATTCCTATTTTCAGCGCTCATGTCCGCGGGGCAGGAGGGACCCGCTGCAGATTCTCCATGTAGAATCCGTAGCGGGCCTGATTTTCCCCGTGGACATGAGGCCTAAAGGCGGGCACGGCAGATGTGCAAAGATCTATGGAAAGAAAACACTAGTGGATAGCCGCAACACTCAAAAGTTGGATAATACAGCCTACGTCCCACTAACTTTTCTGAAGTAAATTGAAAAACCAGCATAGGATACGTGTTTAGGAGGAAACCCCCTTCAGTCAAGCTGGGTGGGACATCACTTCTGGGACTGAGGGATATGGGACCCAAAAGTGCTGCTGGTACCAGTGATGGAGCCGGAGACCGCAGGAGAAATGGAGCATCCTACTGTCCCATCTTTTGTGGAGAGTTGCGCCCATCCACCAGTCTTTTTTTTTTTTTCCTTTCTGTAGCTCCTCACATCCCTGATCATATGGCCTATAGGGGGTATGTGAACTTCATGGAGCGCCCCCCCCCCCCCCCTCCACCACCACAAATGGACTGCGAATGGCCATCCTGTAATGTATTGTGCAGCAACTGATCGGCTGATGCCTTGCATTCTCAAAGGGGCTGTCCATCTTGGTACAACACCTATAGGGCCCCCATACACCTTAGCCTGCAGGTGTCTGAACCCACATAGCAGGACAGGACAATTCTTGCATATATAGGAGGCCTGATTTTCCTTGAGGGCTGACAGATTAGACTCATAAACCTTCATCACCCGATCCTTCTGCCTTCCCTGGACGTAAACCGCCAGCTAACCCTAACCCTAATCTCTGCTCTCCTCTCATAAAACATATGACCGTTTGGCCCAGCAGCTATTGCAGGGGTGTGAGCACCTCTTTGGAGCCTTATCTTTCTCGTTCCAGTTTGCATATTAGTCTGACCTAAAGTTGCAGTAAACTTTGTGGTCACATGATTAGCAGTATTGTCTGCATGCTGATCCAGTTGGCTTTGCTACATGACTAGCATCCTGTTTTTTACATCCCCCTCCGTAGCTTGTGACATGGCTTGTGCAAATGGTTTTAGGCCACTTCATTGTTTCACTAATGTATTTCCATCTCCAAAACTTCTTGGTCGGCATGTAATATACAATACATTCCAAGTCAATTATATAGTGGGCGTCCATCATTAATGAAATTTCCACAACGTCTAACCTTCAGTTCTCTCCAGTCCTGGCTGTCATGTAGGAGGAAATTGGAGTGCAGCTAGAACACTTAGTCGTACAATCTGGCTGGAAGCTGGGGGGAAAAAAAGTCCTATAGTGGAGCATCGGCTCATTTAATGTTGGTTATTGCTCTTCTGTTGGATTATCAAAAAAGTGTAAAGCTTTTAATATTTCTCGGTAATCCTTCTGAAATGATATCCCTATAAAGGAAGGTTTTTCCACATGCCGTGGAGTTCATTACTTTACACTTAAACAAGCTGGAGTCTCCCGAATACTGAAGGGGGTGTAATGAGAATGGGGTGGGAGTGGACGTCCTTCTACAGCGAATTGTTTCTCTCTCGAAGGGATCAGGGCTTTTATTGCCGCCTCTTTCATTCAGGTCAAGGGAAGATAATGTTTCTCAGTTCCGCAGACCTGTTGTCTCACATATTAAATCTTCTCTCGTCCATTCTTGGTCCAGTGCTTCTCTAGCGGAGGGAAGAAAGGCCTTTACTGCCGCATCCTTGGTTTTCTGATGACTTCGGCCCTCTTAGCTGTTGCTGCAGACAGTTTATCAGACTGATGCATAATTTTCTTACAAGATGTCTTACTCCAATAATGGCTTTTCTTCAACATATTTCCAAGCTCAGATTTTAAAAAGATCCCTCGTCCTAAATCGTTCCTTGTTACGTGAGTTTTGATTAACTTCTTGCTCCATTAATTTGAGAATTTTTTTTTTTTTTTGAGGCTTTTGCTATGTTCCCAGCTGCAAATTAACTCTCTCCAATATAGCTTAGCTGCCCTGGATCCTGCACCTCCCTTCCCTGATCCTTTTCATCAGACCCCGTCTTGTTCTCTTGAGAGGCTCACTGAAGAAGGTGGGGGCTTTGTGAAATTTGTCATGGTCCCTGCACTTTATCCATCTTCTCGAAATAAAGAAATTGGAAGGGTACCGGGGGGGTGGATAATGCTTAGCTCCCTCCCCCTGTCACTCTTGTTCAGAGTCTTCTCACTCTCAATGAGTTTCTGAATAGAAATCTGCAGTAATTGGATGCAAATTATACAGAGGGAGCCTGAGGCTGCCTGGAATTCCTTTGGGGGACAGGAGGCGAGGGTATAATTAAGATGGCAGGAATTAGGAAGAAGAACTTGAAGAGAGGGGTGGGACAAGCATTCATTTGGGTTTTAATCCCCTTATTGTTTGAGAGGAAAGGAGTACTTTTTGGTCACTGGATACTTTTTTTTCCCTCTGGAAAGGGTTAAATGACCAGTTTTAACGTGTAAATGGACTCTTCTGAATGGCGCTATCTGTTTTGGAACTCCCGATTTTTATATATGGCCCCAAACGCCTCGCGTAACATTCTTAAGGCAGTTTATAAATGGGATTCCTATGAGGTTTCTTGGATAGTGTAAAGAAAATTAAAGTACCTATGTCTTTCTTCAGCTATATCTTGGAAAATACCTCTTTTTTAGAGATTTTTCTCAGTTCTTTTTTTATTTTTTAGATAGCTCCATACATGGCACAGTGGCTTGGGTTGGTATTACAAGCTGAATCCTATTAAAGCGAATGGGACTTGGCCTGCAGTACCAACCCTGGCCACTGTGCAATGTACAGAGCTGTCTGAAAATGGCTAGAAGTGGGCGGACCCCTTTAAGACTTTCCTCTTTTCAAGCTTGTTACGTGGATTGGTGACATCTTCATTTATTGTGGTCTTCAAGAACATAAGGCTCTATTCTTACGAAGTATTCTGGAACTGGTAATAACTACTCTAAAATCCACAGTAGGAAAACTGTTTGCGGTAAAAACCAGCAACTGTGGCAAAAAGACACCGCCAAAACACAGTTCTGCCAATGTGGTTTTTAATAGCGATGACTGCATCCAAACCGCCCCGTACGAATACAGGCCGAAGCCAGTAAGGTGTAATGGCGTTAATGAACTTATTCCCAAAATCTGCATTGTTTGTTCCAAGTAAAAGCCTTTTATTTAATTTCAGTCAGGTTAGTTGCGATGCGGTCGGCCCGAAGTCGGGTTATTCATTGCTAGTGGTAATTGTGGACCGTAACGTGCGAGTTTCGTGTTTTCAGCTCACATTTTGTTAGCTGGCCCACAGAGCGGCAACAAAGTCAATGAGTAACACTGTGTCAAAGATCATGAAGTAGACTATTTGCTGGCTGTCCTTGACATGTACACAATGCTGCAATCTATGTACTTATTGTGTTGGAAGCTTGGTGCCCCCTTGAAGAGTGAATTTTGCCCTTAAGGGTCCATGGGAAAAGTAAACTATTTACATTCTGCTCAGACAATATAAGGGGGGGCCGGTTTGTTGGAAAAGTCCATAAACTTGGGACACGACGCGCTACGCTGTCTAATGTCATAGATCCTATAACATGCAGAAGCCGTGGTACCAGTACGGGCATGGAGTCCACACTACTGGAAGAGCTGCCGTCTATCGGTCACCTGGTTCACACAGTGCATCATTTTTCCGCATGGTAACTGATCACCATTGAACACTTACATCCACAACATCATTTTTTGCTGCAGATTTTACTATTTCTACACTGAAAATGAACGGTTACATATGTGGGTTTTGTTGCAAAATTCCAGCAACATGCATGGCCGGATTTGTCTCAAGGTGCCCATACACCTTCATTGGCTGTCAGACAAAATCCTTCGACCAAAAGCTATTTCTCTCGCCTTCCTCATATACAAGAACTCTTGGTTCGACTGAGCGAATGTTTTCAATGGGCAGATAGAGGTAAAACGGCTTCCAAACACCTGCCGGTGGCTTATCGAAGAGCAAGAGAATCTGGTGTCGAAATTCAGCACATCCAATCCTTGACATCGGTTGAGTCAGCTGGGCCACATATGCTAGTCAGACGGTCCTGTTGGAATCAGCAGTACCAACTCCTCTTTCCCTAACGTATGCAGAATAATTATCTTCTAAGCTTAGAAAACTATTTAGGCCGCTCTTGGACAAGCACTTTTTACTGCGACTAGAAATCGCGGTTTACGTCTTCCGTTGATTTTAATGGGGCCTCGCAGACATGTGCTCGTACCCGCCGGTTTCCAGTGCTGCGATTTTTCGAGTGTGGTCTGCTCTATTTTTCCAAATTTAGCGTATATAATCACACATCACAATGATGGGGTCCGCTGGCCGACAACTAAAGTAAAATTTGCGGCATTTTGCCTAGCGCCTGTATGAGGGGCCTAAGCCGTAAGGCCTGACAGTAGTTTTGAGAATAAATTCTAGAATACTTGAGAGCCATCATTGCCATTTTGTAGGCATGAAACTGGCAAGACAATTCCCATCTATCTCCATCATTGCATGATGTGCGATGCAGAAGATGTTACAATATTTCTTTTACGGTTGTATCGAAGTTTTTTTCGGTCTGTTCTACCTGCTCTCCGGCTTATAAATGTATTCACAAGACTTGCCTTTCTGCCCAGGAGCCTTGCACTCCCTCACTGCAGGAATTCATCTTCCATGCAGAGAATGAGGTAAGAGGGTGGGCCGCCAGGGTCTTTTTCTTTTCATTGCATTGAAGGAGGGAGACATGGGCAGAAAGTTTGCTTGACAGGAAATGACAGTAAAGGAACAAAAAAAAACAAACCCCTGAACGATGTGACTGACGGGCCGGCTTTTAATTGGCACTGCAAAGGAGACAATGAGCCTCAAGATCTGTTGTCTGGTGCAGGCAGGAGATCCTGATAGAAAAATGGTGCCTAGTGGGTCTTAACCCTTTCCATTTTCTTGGTACGTTTTTCTTTTTGCCCATATTGCCTGCAGCCATATCCCCTTTTCATTACTTAGACTACGACCTATTAGTTCTAGGACTAGTATCCAGGTGGACAGAACTTCCCGGAATCTGCTACTTTTATCTCTAGTGAACTTTTTCTGGATCTCCTAGGCCCATCATTGGTTTATATACGGCTGTTGTGTTCACTCAGTTTTCGGCCACGGTCCATCCATAGTTTTATGCCTGTGATATGTGGTCCCTTTTTGGCTTGGACCGGTTTCCCAACTGACTAGGGGATATTGCAGCCGGTTTACCGGTGTCGGGAGGGAAAGGCTGACTGTGGGAGGTTTCTTTATATTTTTCATCCCTTCTCAACTCTTGAGGTGAGAAGCTACTGATAAGGAAGACATGCCGAGATGTTAGGAAAGGGGGGTAAATAGGGGCGAGTAGAGGGTGAAAGAGCAAAGGTTGCTATAGAAACTGGTTTCTGCCTCGCTGGTGCATCTTGTAAATCCATTTAGAGACCAGAAAGTGGGTGTGTAGAGCGCACATCAATAGAAGCCGGTGTGTGAAACAGAAGAGGCTTAAGTGTGTCTGTAAGGGGGGAGCCCCGTGAATAAGCAGAAGGAATAGAGGCACAAAGCCCTCTGCCGTTCCTTGTCTTGGACAGTCCATTAAGAGTCACCCTTTAACCCCAGACAATAGAGCTATACTTGTCTCAAGTATATAGGCTCATTCATTTCCCCCATACTGGCCTCTGGGTGGAGTTTTTTTTAATTAGCAGGGACGGGGTTTGGTTCTCACAGTAAGGATGCTCTGCGCCCCGGCTGTGTACCTCCACCGCATTACTGTGTAGATCCAGTGTCTGCTCTTATTCCTACATCTTTTATGCCACAGTTTCTATAGTGGAGCTCTGGGTTTTAGTAATTCGCTCCTTGAACATGATCGGTATTACATAGTGATAATGACCATCTCTTTATCTTTTGGACTACTCTTGGTGACTATCTCTCCCCTTGGGATTAAACCATGCATTGCCAGAGATGTACTTCAGGGTACCCCGGAACATGACTACTCTAGTGTGTGGTGGGATTTTTTTTTTTGGTTTGGCAATGGCACCACTTCATTGGTGTACTATAACGTATCTACAAATAACATCAAAGCTTGTTTTGTCGTGTAGAAAAATCAAGCATTTGTTATTTGAACTATGCAATATACAGAAACCCTATTGAGCGGCAGAGGGGTCGGGCGCCGAGGTCTTGAGCGGCAGAGGGGTCGGGCGCCGAGGTCTTGAGCGGCAGAGGGGTCGGGCGCCGAGGTCTTGAGCGGCAGAAGGGTCGGGCGCCGAGGTCTTGAGCGGCAGAAGGGTCGGGCGCCGAGGTCTTGAGCGGCAGAAGGGTCGGGCGCCGAGGTCTTGAGCGGCAGAAGGGTCGGGCGCCGAGGTCTTGAGCGGCAGAAGGGTCGGGCGCCGAGGTCTTGAGCGGCAGAGGGGTCGGGCGCCGAGGTCTTGAGCGGCAGAGGGGTCGGGCGCCGAGGTCTTGAGCGGCAGAGGGGTCGGGCGCCGAGGTCTTGAGCGGCAGAGGGGTCGGGCGCCGAGGTCTTGAGCGGCAGAGGGGTCGGGCGCCGAGGTCTTGAGCGGCAGAGGGGTCGGGCGCCGAGGTCTTGAGCGGCAGAGGGGTCGGGCGCCGAGGTCTTGAGCGGCAGAGGGGTCGGGCGCCGAGGTCTTGAGCGGCAGAGGGGTCGGGCGCCGAGGTCTTGAGCGGCAGAGCGTTGAAGGGGGCTAGGCGCGTTAGATCTCAACCAGTTTCTGCCAGGCTATGGCCAGCTTTAATATATTTTGTAAAGACCTTTTTGGATTTGGAAATAAACCTACTTGTTGTCATATTCAAGTTTTGGCAATCCACCCTTTAAATTAAATGATGGCAATCCAAAATGTGATGGTCTCGAGAGTTGGGAGTTTGCACCACAATAAAGGCTAATATGCTGTTGACATAAGTATGACCCTGTGGTTGCTACATTGACTCGAACATAATGTGTGATTTAGTAAGTGGGAACCCCGTTATCTTGCATGCATATTCGCTAACTGGGCATTTGCAAAGTATGTGGGAGGCCCACCGCTACATGTGGGAGGCCCACCGCTACATGTGGGAGGCCCACCGCTACATGTGGGAGGCCCACCGCTACATGTGGGAGGCCCACCGCTACATGTGGGAGGCCCACCGCTACATCTCAATGACTCCCTAGTAAACTCTGACACTGCAGAATGTTGATGAACAGTTAATGCCTCGTCGATACAGCAATGTGGTGAATGTGTTAGGAATGGCCCTGCGGCTGTTTGTAGATTGCCATAGAAATTTTCCCTCATCTTTACTTGTCTGCCTATAGACGAAGGCATCTCGAATAGTTTTTAGGTTAGTTTTATCCCTTATAACCACCGTTTTAGATGGAAGTGGTGCATGCTGGTATGTCTTTGCCCCCTTCACTTTCAACAGTAATTGGTAGTGCTCAAACCCCCAATATGTGCATCAATGGCATTTTTGACACTCTTAAATTTGGTTATTTTAGAAACTCCTTATGATCAGCAAATGGAGTACATTTGTAAGTTTGTGTGGTCATTATCACACTGTGGAGAATAACTCAAGTTTCAACCTGTACCACTTTCAAGGCATATCGCGGACTCCAGGATTTTGGCCACCGCTCACGTAGATGGACAATATCTTTGCACATTTCTATACAAAGAAAGGAGCCATGATGCAAACTGCCAAAAGCTGCTCAAATGAAAAACCATTGCATTAAAATAGCAAATCTCAAGTACCAATGTACAAGTCTTTTTGAATTAGTGTTCGTTTATGGACGAAATTACAAACTTTCACTCATTAACTGGGTGAGTGAAAACTGAAATCGATGGAATCCCCAGCGATCTGTCAAGAACAGGGAACTTGTGTCATGCCTAACTCTTCCCTTTCACAATGCAGGATTGCCTCTCCCTATTTCCCCAAGGTAGCAGCAAATGGGCCTTTGGCGATGCCACGGGTACCCGCAGCATATGTGCTGGGGGGGGGGGGGGTTGGACACCTCCATTGACATCAGTAGAGGCCAGCCGCACGAATTCTGGGGCAAAATAGAGCATTCTGTGATTGTTCTTCTGCATGCTGAATACGCAGTTTGTATCCAAATTATGATGGAAACATCGACACGACTTTCAATTCCTGCGTTTTGCTACGGAAACTGTGCGGACGCAACTCGTGGAATCCTCAATACAAAACAGTTCGTGTGAGATCGGCGTAATATGTGCTGCGGTTTTTCTAACTTCAGCATATTTGAGCTGGGTTATGGCTAGCTCTTACCAGCCGGTAAGACTTTCTTCATTTTGCCAGATCTTCACTAAACCTCATTAGCATGTAGCCCAAAATAGCTTTGCACTCTTGGCAAATATTTGAGTATTGACCGCCTGGTACGAAGTGTAATATTCACCAAACACTTCAGCCCCTTTTACACGGGCCAACTGATGGGTGCCAAAACTCCTGACCGCTGTGCCAGCGATGCTCTCCCATGCTTTCTCACAGGCAGGGTATGGCTCGGTGAATAACGGCAGAGCGGGCCGGAGATTGTTCCGGAAGGACTACCAGTTTAACCTGAGCGATGAAGGACCAACGATGGTTTGCATGAAGGATCCAATCAACGAACATACTGCACAGTTATCGCCTTCCATGACGATCATCCCGTTTTTAGAAGGGCTTTACGGAGTTGGGATTGAGTAGAATAACTTCTTGTGCAAATTGGGTTTTCTGCCTTGAGTATTCCAGATTTTGGCAGGTCCTTCTAAATCGGACTAAAGGTACCTTTTTTTTCACATGGGTAACTATTGCATGAAGAATCACTGGAAACGTCCAATTTGGGCGATGAATCGTTCTGTGTGCACAAGACCATTTAATAGTCCCTAGAGACCTGGTTTGTAAACTCGATGCTTCCCGATCCGGAATATTTTTGCGTACCCTCGTTGACTGTGAGGTTTGTTTGTTACTGTTCATCCCCGGCGTTTCTTTTTGGTACCTAATGAAACGGTGTCAGGTGAAGCAGATGGGCTCGGTGAATGATCGCTCGCTATGAATTCTTGGAGATTTAGTAGGTTTTTGTTCCACTTCCCTTGCCCTGTTGCCAACTGGCTTCTCAGTCCCACCCCCTCTGTGCCAGTCTTTATGCGGCTGAATGGGCGAGGAATGTAAGCCGCATTACACAGCTTTGATCGTTAACTTCCCCACTTCATGAGGGTAAGGGGGGAGTTGTGGGGAACTTGAGAGGGGGGCTTGTTTAGACTCTCTCATATGCAAATGAGCGGCATTGAGAGCTGTGGAACGTAATGAGATAACACGGCTTTAGAGACCCCAGCACAATCGTGGAAATCCTAAAACAAAAGCCAAGCTGGGACGTGAAAGGGATTTGTCAGGCAGAGACTTGGGGGGGATCCTTGTTCTCCCCCTCCCGGCACACACACAACAGATTTCTTTCCCACCCCCAGTGGAGCCCAAAGCCTTAAGCATATGCAGATTTGCCATTTTAATATTCATGAACTTGTCAGGCGGAGGTTCTAGCCTGGCAACTTACTCCAAACTTTTTTTTTTTTCCCCGGCCCCAGTGACACTTAAAGGGAGAATTGAATGACTGCCTGAACCGCGATAAAACTTTGCTACTCCGTATAGGTCCTACTACAGGAACACGCCGAGCTGGAGACTTCAAGCGGCGTCACCCTACGTCTTCCTAAACTATCGGCAAACTTTTGCTAGTTTTTTTTTTTTTCTTCCTGTGTTTTGCACGCAGGTCCACGCATGTCAACATGCACACATTTATAACACAGCTTGTGAATCCGGCCCAGCAACAAAGCATTTCTTGTTTACCCAACTTGAAGGGATCATTTTTCAGACCTCACAAATCCCCTCTTCACCTTTCCCATCAGAAAACACCTCCCCGAACAATAAGAAAATTGGGGCCTGCCACCTGATAGCTCTCCCAAGCAACCCGGGAGAGCGGAATGTGCAGCGCGGAGCGGCTCCTGTGAGACGGCCTTTGTGTTCTGTGTCTGAATCTGCTGTGGGACGCCCTGCCGAGGCTTTATGTCTTTCCCTGGAGACTGCAATATATATGTTTGTGTGTAGAAATATATCTTTTATAGAAGCCCAGAAGGGCCGAGACCTTCCCTGTATGCTAAGTAACTCAAACATTAACTAGTTTATATCCCTGGAAGACAATGAGGGGCTTTACTCAACCAGTTCGCTGGTCTGGAAGAGTTGCAAAACTTTGAGCATGCTATACGTGCACAAAAAATAACTTTTTTTTTTTCTGCTTAACCTTGGTCTACCAGGTGTACTAGAATTTGCACCAGAAATTGGCACAAATGTAGATCTGTTCATAATGGGTGTAACTTTTGCATTTCTAGCGTATGGACAGCCAAAAAGAAAAAACAAATACATTCAGATGCGTACTTTTTTTTTGTAAAAACAAATAGCCGTATTTTACACCAATGTGTTAGTTTAAGGCCGGGCTCACACGAACAAGTCGGATTCCGTATGCAGATTTCCACAGCGGTAGACCTGCGATCGTTCCTATGCACAGCGTATCGTCCAGGTGGACTGAAGAAGGATCTCTCTCCACTTCAGCCGGCTTTTCCTTTTTGAGGTTGCGAGCGGTTTCCGCCGCTTTTACACGATGTTCATTGCGCATAGGCAACGGAACACTCAGTCATTGACGTCAAGGGGGGAATCTGGCGCTAAAATAGAGCATGCTGAGATTTTTCTTCCGCTCGCGGGATATGCAATTTGTATCAGAGTACACGCAAAAGTGAAAATGCATGCCTTTCAACGCCTGCAGAACTTTCACGCAGATTGCGACCGTAGATTCCACAATTAACATCCACCCATGTGAGCCCGGCCTGATATAAAGTGGGGCTTTAAGGGACTTTCACGCTGTTTGCAGTGTCAAATTACTTCTGGCATGTATGGTAAATGAAACCATAGACCCCATGCAGCCTATGAAGGCCCAGTTGGCCTCTATTAGGGTGGATTACGGTGGAGTTAAGAACACTATTCTATACAGAGCCACCCAATAAAGTGTGCCACTGAGTATACGATCACCACCTCCACCCTCCCAATGCCAGCCTGACAGATGCCACTCGGTAGACTTTATAAATCCAAGGTTTCCCTTTAAAGCTTCTCAATGCAAAAATTGATGTAAAGGGATGACTAGCGATTCGCCTTTCCTCGCTGTCCCTTAATGGCTGTTATATAGCGTAGCGTTCGAGATTGCGATGTTCAATCCTTACACTCTTATTGGACTCTCCTTTTTTGCGTGTTTTCCTTTTTAATGCCAGCATTGTTCATAACTTACAAAAGTAAAACTGCAAAACCAAAAGTCCCCTAGGATGCCATATAGGGTGGGCACCCAGAAGGGCATGGGGCTCTTCCGAGTCATTATCAACATTGGTTAAGGTTTCCCTGTGTAGCACGATGGTCCTCCCCTAGTGCCACTTGTCTAGTTTTGTGGGAGCGGTGCCAGGTTGCAGCAAGATGTCATCGTCCAACAGGCTAGTCTTGTCACTACAGAGCCCAGAAGAATAAGACATTGGCCCTCGCTTGTCCTGCAGGCTTGCACCGATGGTCACCTTCACAGTTGCCTCAGGGGCTACAGTATATGATAAACCGTAACAATCCATTAACATTGTGTCCAATGTGCAGATACGAGCGGGAATTGTGTCGCCACGGTCTGCTCTGCAGCAGGTTGGACTGGAAACTCATGTGCTTCTACTGGGACTAGTAATCGGATCTAGCAGTCTGGCAATCGTATGGTTAAATATTTAACGAGACTCGGTTTCATGGTAAACCTGTCTTTATTGTGCTATAAATAAGAGTGCGTCCATTAGTCAAACAAACATGCTGATGGCGGAGTGAAGCTTTCCAGACTGAAAACATAATTTTTTTCCTCCTCCCCATATCAGAATTTCTAATTCGGTCTACCTATAGGCTTCTGTTAGTGTCGTCCCATAAATCTCTTGATTTACACAAGTTGGGTTTCCTCTTAACCCTTTCCAATCCACTGACGTCTAAAGACATTCTGATTGAAGGCCGTACAGCTACAATGTCAGAAGACGTCCAGCAGGGTATTCTTACTGTAGATTACTGGCCGCTCTGTCGCTAGGCCTCCAGCATATCCCATACTGCAGTACTGGCTCTAGCCAGCAGATGGCGTCATTGCATAATGGCAGAAAGAGAGAGCCCCCTAGGAAACCCAGAATCCAAAAGTGGATTGCAAAGAGTTAAATGACACATCCTATTGTTTGCTTCTCTATATTTTCCTCTTCAACTGATAAAGAAGGCGAAACAACACTTCCATTTCAGTATAATTGCTTCATAAAAAGGCAGAATTACAGTTGCGGATCAGTAAAGCTGGGTGTCGACCCCTGTGGCGGGTAAAGTTATTTCAGTAGGCTTTCACAAGGGTAGACGTAGTAGAAGTGGATGGGCAATGCAAGAACTTTGCGTTTCACTTGAAGGGTTTCTTGCACTTCTAACTTCATGTCTGGATCATATAAATAAGTTATCAATAGCAGTTGGCGGTTCGCTGCCCAAGACCTCAGCGATAAGTTTTCTTTCAGTCCCAAGTCTGCATACAGAGCTGTTTTGCTGCCAGAAGCACTGCTCTGTTCTTTGTGCGGTGGCCTAGAGTGGTACTGCAGGTTGAGCAGCATTCTCTTCAATCGGACTCCACCTGCAGTACCAACCTGGACAACTGTGTGATGTATGGGGTTGTCTGCTTCCGGGAACACAAACTCTGCACATTAGGTTGTGTTTTTTTTTTTTTTTGTTTTTTTTTAATACAGCTTTTGAAGTCAAAAGCAGGAGACGATCCAAAAAAAGCTGTATGTATATAATGTGTATGAAGGATCCTCCCACATGTTGGCTTCAATAACTGCACGTGTGAATACGCCCTAGAGCACTGGTCTGAGGGGGAAGGCTGATCACTGGCGATCCCAAGATCTGCTATTGATGACCTATCCTCAGGATAGCAGTGAGAGAACCTTTATTGCACTTTATCACCATTAAAAGGGATTATTGATAAAGGCATCACTTGAAGGCCTCATCTATCAGGACCTTCTAGTGTGAGATCCTCACCGGTCTGCTTTCATTTCTAAGGCTGCGGACATCACAGCCGCGGCAGAGAATTGTGCACTTCCCCCATTGCAAACAATGGGGCTGCAATGCGAGATCACGTAGCCAGATAGAACTTGCCACAATGTGTTTCCCCCTCATGTATGAACGCATTCAAAAGAATGGGGTTCATGTTCGTACATCCAAAAAAAAGCACATCTCGCACTATTTTTAGCGCCCGTGTGAAGCCAGCCTTAAGATGGTGCTATGGGGCATGTTCATCATTGTGTTCTGGGCATGCTCGGAGCGTTGCAAACAACGAAACCAGGCATGGAGAGAGGTGGAGTACAGCCGGCCAGGAGTGGGAGGGATAGCTGCCAGCGGTCGCTGCCCCAATACTACAGTCCCGGTTTCTGTTTTTCTATGCTCCAAGCATGCTCAGAATGCAATGATGAATGGGCCTGTGGAAAGATCCAAAGCGGCACTGTGGGCAACGAGGATAATCGTGGACTCCTTTTACACAGAGCGAGAAATGGTTAGCACGAGCGAAAGATGGGTTCGCTCATCCGGCCGTTTGATACAGGCAGGTCGTTTAAACTTTGTTCGCTCATTGTAGCCGTAAATGTAAACAATTGGAACGATCGCCGTTCACACGAAACAAGCACCATTACCATTTGCCTTCAAACGTTGGTCATGCTTACACTTAATGGTCGCTCACATTCGCACAATCCGAGGATTTTTTTTTTTGTTTTTGCTTCACCGATAATCGTTCTAGGTTTTAAAGGCGGATTTGATAAGTGAGGCCCATAATTCTCATTATTTTCCTTCCTTTGTACTAGGAGAGGCTTGACAAACAGGTCTCCTGATGTGCTGCACATTGCTGGCAGCCTTGTCCTTAATAACGTCTGTACTTTTTTGGAGGTTTTTCTGGTTTCTGCTACCGCAGCTCCTCCCAGGCTTATGATAAAAGTTATGATAAATTCTTGGAAGTTCTTTACAGGTGTACAAATTGTTAGATTGGGCTGATATCGCCTTTATCAAGCAGCCCCGGGGGTTCAGACAGACTCCCGTGACTCACATGTCTGTACCTATAGGCTTGGCCACCTGAGACTCGAGACACCCTTCAGTCATTCTTCTCCGAAAACTCATTTGTTTTTCTCAGATGACATTCCGACGACTCAATTTGTTTTTTTTAGGCTTTATATATCTTCAGGTAGATGAGGTTGATCGACGTTCGTCCTTGTAATATGTCTTCTTTCTTTACCTGACCTACTTGGAGGAGCAAGAAGGGTGTCTTGCGAATACTTTGTGTGATGGCAGCTGCCTGTAAAACTGTAGCATGTACACACCCATTCTTCCCCGCAGGTTTTGTTCATGTTGGGTGATAGCCAAATGCCAAACCCAATTTTAAACTACATCAGTGGCTTGGCTCTTGGGCTCCTTGCTCCTACTTCCTTGCTGCAGGCACTCGATGTTCCCATTACGTATTTGATTTGATCTTGGAAGTTTCTTGGCTCTGCCCCTTCCCTTCCTTGTATGAGTTACAAGATGCTCAAGGTTGGGTGGTGAGACGTCTAATGAACATGCAAGGTGAAAGGTGTAATGAAGGTGTGGTTGGATGGTGACAGATGGAAATTACAGGATGCTTGCTGAAGAAACTGCCATAAATCTATTTCTAATGGGTTTTATTTTTTTCCTCCTACAGGTTTCTACCTGGAAAAGGCTTAGTTTTATACCCGGAGATTGGAGACCGTTTGGACATTATTTGCCCCAAGGGGGAGGAATCGCGGCCTTATGAATATTACAAGTTGTACATGGTGCGCCGGGAGCAAGCGGAGTCCTGCAGTACAGTTATGGATCCCAACGTCTTGGTCACCTGCAACCAACCCGAAAAGGAATTTCGTTTCACCATCAAGTTCCAGGAGTTTAGTCCAAACTACATGGGCCTGGAGTTCCGAAGAAACCTGGACTATTATATTACGTGTAAGTCATTGCATCCACCAGGAAGCCACCAGCTTGGTCCTGGGGCCGGATTAATGTACAAGTACCGACCACGGTGTTCTATCGGCACGTTTTGTTAAATGAGTGGGGTTTTTTTTTTTTTAAATGTGGATAAGTATCCCCTACGTGGAAGCCGTGACCAGAGGGCCGCAGGCACAGAAGCTCCAGATCTACAAAGCTACCAAAAAAGAAAAAAAGTTTTGAGGTTTTGCTTTCTTTAGTTAGTGTTTTCTGGCAATTAAAGTGCGTTGGGTATGAAATCTGCAGGCACAGCAGTATGAGCGCATCTCAAGCATTCCCATTACTGGGACTTGTGGCCTGTTAAGTAGAGGGGTTTCTGGAGTTTAGGGTCATAGGAAGGTTTATTGCAGCCCAGGGCTGTCTAATAATTGTAAACTCTTTCCCCCTCTCCTCGCAGTAGTAATTGTATTCCTTGGACTGTGAGAACTGAAGGAAAGGTGGATTTATTTGTCACTGTAATTTCTTTTTGCCACAAGATGTGTGTGTGTGTATATATATATTTTTGTTTTAATACGGAGTTGTGTCAAATCTCCTATATCTTAATGCATTTTCATACAGTGATCCATTTCATGGGAGATTGTAGCTACTGTAACCCAAGCTACCTCCAAACTACTTTCTGCCTAAGCATGTTGCGTATTTTTTTCTCTCAGAGCAGAAAAACGTTATTTATTGACGCTCATGTGCAGGAAAAAGCGCTTTTCCATAGCATTCTATGCAGGGTATTTGCTGCCCACTCCAGATTCCGCAATGCAAATCCGGTTGTGAGCAGCCGGCCTTGGTGATGCCTGATCCTTCATGGTCTCTTCTTGACACTGAAAAGACACAAAGTGGACACCGTAGTGTAAAAATTGACCCTTGTAGTTGGGTTATCAAGGTAATTTGCAACAGTCAAAGTAATGGCCCATTTACACGCAACGATTGTTGCTCAGAATTTGGATGAAAATGTGCGATAAACGTTGTCTAAACGCTCAGCGCCTAACATAGGAATGTCAAACGCTGAGCGAGAAGTGAGCAATTATCTGCCTGTCTAAACGGGCTGAACGAGTGCAAACTAGCAGTTGAGAGTGGTCTTGTGTAAAAGGGCATAAGCCACATCTAACTTAAAAACAGTCTTTGCCATTCACGTTAAGGCGCCTTTTTTTTCCCTCTAGACTAGCCTATTGTTCGAACGTGCGAATTACGTCAGCTTGTTCGCTCGAGCAGCCTGTTTATACAGGCAGATACATTGTTGGCTCGTTCAAAAGAAAAGTCCTTCAGAAGCGTTCAGTTTTTCACATTCCCTGTATACGTGAATGAGGGACTGAATGAGCGCGGTTTACACCGAACGATAAGTGAACAAACCAACGACTTTTTTTTTTTATGCCAGCATAAAATGAACAACATGCGAAAAATGAACAATAATTTTTGTCATTCAGTCATTGGCGCATGTTTATACTGAACGAATATCATTGACTTCCGATAACGATTCCTCTGACTTCTGGGCTCTGACAGATTTGCCAGTGTTCTCGGGCCGTGCTGCTTTTCATTCCGTGGTTGATGTGATTTTTGCCCATCAGTCGCTGTATTAATAAGCATTGGCTGTGTATTTTCTTACTACAGTGAGTTACGGAAAGAACCCTTAAGGAGGCGTTCCCTGCGTCCGACACATTGGCCAACTCAAGAAATGGGTGCCAATACTTGATTTGGGCTACCTCTGCTTATGAATAGAAACTGAGCCAGCCATGCCAGTCTTACTGCTGGTAGGCAGAGCTCAGAGCATGGCAAGTCTTGGCACAATCTGCCTGGTGCGTGCCCCAGCAGGGCTAAGGGGAGCAGGTTTGCTTTAGGTTTCTTTTTCCCTACTGCTTCTTGTTGTTCTTCTAGATGGGTGGACACAGAAGGCCGGGAACTGTTGCTGTCATCAGATGTGCTCTTGCTTTGTTCTTGTCACATCCTGCGTTTCTCTATAAAATTACTTTCTTACCAGACTTTGACCCCCCCCCCCCCCCCATATGTGTGTCCTCCCTGTATTTCTTTGTCATATCATTCCCAGCCCGTGGCACTGGTTGGCGGCTGTGAGTATGGGAGATATCCTTCACAGCCGTCCACATCTGGAAGTGTTCTGCCCCCAGCTGGCAGGTGATTTGTGTCCAGCAAATACTGTAGGTATCGGGTCTAAGGTGTCGACTTCCTAACTTGTCATACCTGGTCTTCCTTTCCCGCATTATGCTCGGTCTACACTTCTCTAGGTTTTGGACTCGGCTCTAGTGTTCCTGCACGCCCCGAGTCGCCGTGTTGAGTCTCTTGCTTTGTTTTCCCCGCACTTGTGAGACTTGTATAGTTTTAGGGGACTGAGTAAAAGTACTCGTATGCTGCACCTTCAAGAGTATTCAACAGCTATCTGTCCCCCCATCCTCTAATGTGACCACTTGGTTCCGCTGAGCGTCCATGTGTTCTCCATGGAGAAAACCACTGCCGAGACGGATCAGGTGTTCATATCCTTCGTAACATCGATAGTGGAAGAGTCAGGAGGTCCGCATGCAGCAGTAAGCCGATTCTGTTGGATTCGGCGAGTTTGGATTACTTTTTCAGTTATGTATGGGGGCCGTAAAGGGGCATTTCAGGGGTTAAAAAAATATGCAGCCATAAAATAGTGTAGAATAAAGACGAAAAAAAAGTAATCTCCTACTCCATGCAGAAGCCCTGGTCTCTGCCGCTCAAAATCCAGCAAGCGGTCACACGCTGTACATTGTACAAATGTCCGTTCAGCCAACCAAGGCTTCAGCAGTGATTCTTTTTAGCTTGCTGAAGCCTGTGATTGGCTCAGCAGTCATTTACACAATGTATGGCATGGGACCAGCTGCTTCTCGGTTCCTAGCGGTAGGGAGCAGCGACCCACTGGAGTAAGTGAGGATTCATATATTTTTTTTTCTCATTTTTAAGCCTGTAAATTATTTATTAATGGTAACAATAATAGTATTTATTTTTAAGTACCAGAAAACCTTTTTGAAATCATCTTTGAGGACAAGTCGTATCAACACAATGGGTTGGGTAGGGTTGGGGCAGGTCATTGGCATTACTGAATTTGATTATGTATAACCATTTGACCACTATTAAGTCACCCACATAGTTTGATAGGTTTCAGACTCCTGAGGATCCTCTCATATAGACTATTGAGCTTAACCATTTTTATTTTCAACTTTTTTTTTTTCTCCCTGTCCTCCTAGAGCTGTAACTTTTATTTATTTATTTTTTTTTTCACTATTTATTTAGGGAACTGGAACTTGCAATCATCTGTTCACTTGTACTATAGACTACAGTACTTCAGTATTGCAGTATATAGCAATTTTTAGTGTTGCCTTTCAAGCACTGCCATGAGCAGGGCTTGATGGGCATCTACGCATGGCTGACCTGGGGGCCTTCAGTGGGCTACCATGCTAGCCCATCGGCACTCCCTGATCACGCTGCAGAGGTGTACCAATGGGGTGCGGGAAGGAGTCTCCCCCTGTAGCTCACTGTCTAGACATGTGATCAGCTTTGAACGTGGCATCTAAACGGTTAACTGCCATGATCGGAGTTAACCGACAGTTGCCGAACTTGCAAACTGCTGATAGCCGATGAGTATGGAGTAGATTTGGCTCCCAAGCTCGCTCCATACACAATTTAGGACCGCAGGCCATTTATAGGTGATTGGTGGTCTTGAAGTGGTTAAATCCACTATTGATTACCTATGTTTAGGATAGGTCATCAATATCTGATCGGGAAGGGGGGGTCTACCACTGATCAGCTGTTTGAAGAGAACGCAGCACTACCACAGCTTCTTCTCGGGCCAGTAACTTTTCCATTGACTTGCCATGTGACCTGCCAGCAGCTGAGTCATATTCAAGTGAATGGAATTGGCTGCTATACGAGGCACCGCTGCTACAAAACACATTGCACTATGCCTGGTATGCCGTGACGAGGCCGTGGCACTGACCCAAGTGCTGCGGCCTCTTCACACCGCTGATAATTAGGGTCGCTGCTTGGAACCCCCTCCGACTAGATACTATTCTAAGGATAGGTCCTCGATATGTGACTCCTAGGAAACCCTTAAAAGATGGTTTATATGCTTGGCTCAGCTGTATCTTATGATGAATGGTCAGCAGCATCATTGTATCAGATCTATCAAAGCCCTTTAAATTGAATCCCTGTTCCTCCTTTCTCCTCGTCTGGTTTCCATCATGTATAGGCCTTATCTTGAGTGCTTTGTGTTCCTCTGGAATGGCCTTCTTTGTCCAGAAGATCACCTTTCTGGATTCCATACTCTTATCTCACCAGCCTTTCTGTGAGAACACAGAGGAGTGTTGTAGAGTCCTGTGAAATGAAGCATTGACCTGCAAAATGGCATGTACTGTGCCCGAGGAAGTCGTCAAGACCCTGCATGGACAGCGTGACCCCAATGCCACCACCGCAGTCTACACGACTACTGTAGAGCATGTAATTTAGTGAATTTTGTAGATCGGCACTCATTTAAAAAAAATGCATTTTCTGTCTCCGGCTCCCGCTGGTCCAGTCGTCTTCTCCTTCACCACTTTCCAGTAGCTGTGCGCAGAAATGCTTCTATTCATAGTGCCTCCAGTCATTCTTGTGTTGTATGACCCCCTTTACCCTCTCCCTCTGCAGACCTCACATTGTGTTTCTGTGGAAAGGAGGGTGAAAAATAACTTTCATTCCATCGGGGTTTGCCTTTCCTTATTTGGGGCTTGGGTTGAAGCTGTACTGTGAAGAGAACTGCCATGTGCGACTATAGAGCTGCGAGGGCACCTCTGATCAGAGGCTGGCGCTGACTGTGGGGTCTCCCAGGAACTAGCCTGCACACTCCAAGTTTGTTTTATGCGACTACAAAGCTGCAGCAATGACTACTGGGATTAGCACTTGGACACCTTTTTTCCTTTATTTCCACTTTGAATGTATTGTTAGCAAATGTTAATACATTTACCCCCTTCTAACCTTCATACATCGGGGTCTTCATGACAATTGAGACTTGAAAGCGTACCTGAGTTTTCAAGTTTTCTAAAATGTATATACCAGATTCTCCTTATCCATCCATTTGCTTCTGTTCGCTGCTTCTTCTCTGTAAGGTTTTTTTTTTGTGTTTTTTTTCAGGTGATCTTCCTCATATTTCTGTTTCCAATCCACTGTCAGGAGGCATGTAACACGCTTAGCATTTTGCCAGTAGTTCACTGTCCTGTACTTCCTTACCCTGTCTTCCTATGCTGCATTGCAGTGTCTGTAGTCCAATCAGCAGGGAGGCAGTGTTAGAAGGCCAGGACGATTCAGGCATTCTAGCCCAATGGTGGATACACACACATGCAGGGGAGGCAGAGATTAAGTCTCTGTAGATCTTTCAGCCTGCCGTCTGAGTGCACGGAAGTTTCCTTGTGAAGATGGTTCCTCCTACCATTTGCTAAGGAAACGTTTCTATGTCCTTGTTAATACAGAAGCTCTGTATCCAACTGTGTATTGCAGAGGAACTAGAAGGGAGAACCCCTAGTGGCAGCCACTTCAAACATGACTTATTAATGAAAGTACTGTAGATTACAGAAATGACACAAGCTAGTGAATGAGCAGAAGTTTTTCTGAAAAGTTTCGAAGTCTTTCTAAGATGCACCTAATACATCAATTTTGGCAATGCCCTGTGCACCCACCTGACGTTTGCAAGACATGCCCCTTCTAGCAGTGAGCGGTTAACAAGTTTTCGTCAAATATGGCGGCACGTGTAAGATGGTGGTGGTAATCGGCCCAATTCTGGTAGTAATTTTGGGGGGGTTTTCAGCAGCCAGAAAAGTTTCCGTGTAAAGCTTGCTTTATTCTTGCTGTCTTAGCACATTTGAAAGGGTGAACTTTTTTAAAAATGTTCAACCGCAACTTTTTTCTTTTTTTTCTTTCTGACTTCTCTCATTCGGGAATGTTTCCCATTTGCACATAGAACAAAAACAGAAGCATCGGACTTTAGGGAGGTCCACTGCTTATTCTGCTCCCGCTGCTAATAATCCTCCATCCATGGGCTCGCTGGTTTTGCCTGGAGCCTTCCGATGCTTTATATTTCTTTTCTTTCTCCAAACCCCATGATCCTGCTTCCCAGACTGGGACCGAGGTTTAATTTCCTGTGTGGGGAAAATCCTGCAGAGATTGGGAGGAGACACTCCGTTAACCCTCTGCACGCCTGGATGGCCCGGCTTCTAACAGCTCAGCACATGTTGATGCACTGACCTGCCGCTTCTGCATCTGAGACTAACTTGTATATTCGCTGTGGTCACATGACTTCACATGCAGCCTAGGGGAACATGGCGGCTGACATAAGTAATGTACCTATATTCAAGGCATTCATCACATCACTTTTTTGTAGCTTGACTTTATCTACATAGCTAAAGGACCGTAGTAGCCGGCCGTAGGTTCAGCTTTTGTTTTTCAAGCTGTTGTAGAAGACTTTCTGGTTGCTTGTGGGCACAATTCTAGTTTTTCCGAGACATGGCAAGGGTCATGGCATTTTTTTTTTCCTTTATTCGTTAATCTCATTTCACAGCTTTGCCGAAGTAATGGCCCTTTTGCACGATTCTCATTTATTTGATGGAACGTGCTGATAACGTTATCACCAGCTCATTCGCGCTCGGGCAGCCTGTAGGTCTCAACAAGAATTGTGCGGTCCTCTGCCACTTGATGCAAAATGTGGAATACTGACCAATGACGCCAATAGGTGGCACTGCAGAAGTATTGTTCCATCTCCCTAATTTGCATATTACAAGGCTTGTCAATGTTAGACTCTTTATACTTGCAGGAATGCTGCCTTCCAGTAGGTGGCGCTGAAAAGGTATTGTTCGATCTCCCTTATTTGCATATTACCCAGAGGAGCATGAATGGCCCTGTAAGTCTCCTCACTCGCCTTCTAGGTGCTCTCCCTAAGGAGAAAAGATACCGTTCCTGACCCACATTCCTATGTGAAACACACTTGAGTGTTTAAATGGCATGAAAAGTGCCTGAGCCGGTGCTGCTTTCTATGCCCGGCCGAAACTGAACAAGCGAGAACTTCACGATTCTTGCTTGTCCATTCGTTGACTCAATTGGACTACCGTTGCGTGTAAACAAGGCATAAGGTTAGGTTCGCTTCTGTACTGGAGGTTTCATTCGGAGCCTATAGCGCAGATTTGGGCCAAAATCCTAGACATCGTGGTGCGGCACACTTCTTAGTCTTCGAGAGAAAGCTGGAGGGTAGGATGGAAGCGGGGCGGACCCATTATGGTCAGTGGGAACCATTTGGTGCTGGTTGTTTTTCCTCGCCAGACAAATCCGGTGCTCCTATGACGGAGCAGGAAAACAAAGCGAAGCGCAAGCATGAACTCCGGCAGCCTTAAGCGGTTACTACATGTCGGGCGAGCACGGTCCTGCTCTGGGCCGTAGAGAAATCGGTGTCCATCACCCTCCCCTCTGTGGTCGGTGACCAGCGCTGGATCGGTCATGCCCAACTCGGGCTTCACCAGCTGTTAGTGCTCAGATGTATCCCAGACAGGCCTTCTCCTTCTGTTGATTGCTTACCAGTCACTTTGGTGTTTTTTAGAAGGTGTGGCGTAGATCCACACCGGACGGAATTCGCTGCGGATTGTAGGTAGTGAACATTCCGCAGCACCTCTGCAACAATCCGCTTCAAAACCCGCAGCAGATCCCACCTCTCTAATTGAAGGGGTGCAATCTGCTGCAGATCTGTCTCACTATCCCTAACAAATTCTGCTTCACATACTGCAGATGTGCTGCGCAATATCCACTGCAGATCCATAGCAAACGACGTTCCCTGTGGGCCGGCCCTTGGGGTGCATTATAAAACCACGCCAAAACTGCAGTTGTAACTACAATCCTGAATGCACCACGTTTCTGCTTGGACTTCATATGTCTACAGAAGACCTCTAAAGTGTGCGGATACTGGTGGGCACCAGGAGCTCCTTCACAGCTTGTGTGCCTGTGATACGTTCTACCAATCTGCCAGTCTCCCATGATGTTCACTAGAGATGAGCGAACCTACTCGGCCACGCCCTTTTTCGCCCGAGCGCCGCGATTTTCGAGTACTTCCATACTCGGGCGAAAAGATTCGGGGGGCGCCGTGGGTGAGTGGGGGGTTGCAGCGGGGAGTGGGGGGGACAGGGGGAAAGAGAGGGCTACCCCCCCCCCCCCGCTCCGCCACGCCTCCCCCGAAATCTTTTCACCTGAGTACGGAAGTACTCGAAAATCGCGGTGCTCGATCGAATAATTACTCGAAACGAGTACGTTCGCTCATCTCTAATGTTCACACATTGTGCAAAATACACGCAGAATAAAGATGGCAGCATGTTCTATCTTTGCACGCATGCATGCCAAAATAGTGCATGACTATAGGCGGTACGCAGCAAGTACGCAATGTCAGTGCGTACTTGCTGCACAACTGTCTCATGCGGGCGGCACGCTTGTGTGAAGACGCCCTAGGGCAGCACGGCTTGTTTTTACAGGAGCTGCCATTGTTGGCCCGGTGAAGATGCTTTTGGAATAAAAAAAAATTATATATATATATATATATATATATATATAATTTTTTTTTTTTTCTTTTTTTTTTTTGCTCTTTTCAATGTGACCTATGTACTAAAATCAATGCAGCGGAGTGCAGTTCGTTACTTGGATGGGCTCGCTGTGCGGAGCATCTGCACCACACAAGATAAAAAAAAATGGCAGGTACGCGCAGATGCCAGGTGAGCACCTGTGTGCAGCCGGCCTAAAGGAGCGTATGCACGATGGTTTGCCTGGTTATGAACTGTAATGTTTTGTTGGCGTCTTCACATGGGAAACCAGTGGGGTGCGGCGCTCAGGGCAGCTTCACATGGGCATAAGTGCAACTACACGCGCCTTAATGCAACGTTTTTGTGTGCAGATCGGTGTATTTTGCTGCACTTTTTCTCCCTAGTGAGATCTCCCATCATGCTCCCCGGCTTCATACAGCGGTCACGTCCTATGCATGAACATGGCGGTGATACTGGTCTTATAAGATGTTTAAATGGGGGCAACTAGCTAAATATTGTGGCATTTTATCCATAAAGAGCTGAAGGAATGAAACTTGCTGCTGGATAAATGGCTTTATTGTAGAAGCTGTTCAGACTCTGTAATATCCCCTTTGATGTGGATGAGCCGACTCCTCCCAATGTTGGGTAAGTCTGGGCTCTTCCCAGGCCTGCAGGCACTTGGAGGGTCTTGTGACTTCTTCCTACTCCTATCCAGTAATAAGTCCCAGGAGTACATGAGTCTTCACAGTTAGTAATGAATCCAGTTCAGTGGGTTGTATCTGGTGGCGCACATTATACGTCATCTCCTGCGTTGGTCTTCATCCACTCCAAAGGGACTTACTATTAGTTGAAGGGTTTACAAAGCACAATGATCTATTTTTATTTATTTTTTTTCTTTTCCTGATTTTACTGCTGTAGAACCGCAAGCTGCCAGATAAACTAGATGAAACCAAGTAGACCTCAAGAGATACTTAAAGGGGCGATCGGTCACAAAGTGGCTAGGGTGGCACAAAATTACAAACTGTGCACCAATCGCTGGTTATATGCCCGAACCGAGCGCAGCAGTTATGTCGTTCGTTCAGGACTAAAGCTGAACGCTGGCTTCAGCAGTCATGTGCTTGTCATGACCGCTAAGGCCAGTGACTAGCTGTAGCTTCCATGTGAACACAGCAGGAGCCTGTTGGCCAGAACTGCTGGCCCTGGGGGAGACATCCAGTAGTTAAGTGCATAGTTTGCTTATGGGTTATACCCAGCCTCCTTTTCCCCTTCATCCTTGTTGATCATGGGGGTATGACCATTGGGACCCCTACCAAGCCTCAGAATGGGGCTCTGGTGCATTCTAAAACTGGCGCATCAGTCTGGTTTGCCTAGGTAGACCGTCCCTATGTTTGCTTTAATGGGTCCACAGGAGATGGGCAAGCCCTTCAACTTTCTTATCTCTTGTGGTGCACCTAAGAACATGCTGGAGTTCTGTCTTGTCATTGGGGTCCCAGTGATCATACTCCCAATGATCTGAATCGGATTCCCTTTCTTGTGGATAGAGAACGTTCAAATATGGTAAAATCCCTTTAAGGTTAAAGACTATGGTGATTTAATTTCAGTAAGTCATGATGGCCATTTTAACACTTTTCTCTTTTCACACCGCAGCTACTTCCAATGGAACGCTACAGGGTCTCGAGAATCGGGAAGGAGGGGTATGCCAGTCACGATCCATGAAGATCATCATGAAGGTCGGACAAGGTATAAGAAGCAACTTATGTTCTTTTGGCGAGGAGCTTAAGTCTAAATTATAGCTTTTTGTGAGACTTAGCACCGCTGTGGTCTGCCATCCTAGTGGTGGTTACATCTTAAAATAAAAATACAAATGCTTAGTAGGAAAGTTTACTCTTACCAGTGAAAACCCCATGGTTGGCCGTTGCTTGTAAGAGTTGTGGAGCATTCAGTAGATCTCCACCATATGGTGTTTGACTACAATGTTCAACTTGTGTTACCGATGTAAAATTTCCTCTGGTATATTAATGGCAAAAGTATTTCATGGTCTAAAATCTTAATTACAGACCCAAATACAGTATTACCAGAGCAAGTCACCACTAGCCGGCCAGGCAAAGAAGCAGATAATACTGGAAAGATGGCAACGCCGGGACCATGGAATAATAATGCGTTTGGAGGAGAAGACCATGGAAAGCCAGGTGAGAGAAAATGTGACCTTGTAGAATTGGCCAATACACGGAGAAACTCCTGGGTCCCATTCCTATTAAGCATGAAGTGATAGCTGGACATTGATGGGATGCTGAGGTCAGAGCGTATGGAAGGTTCACTTTACACACTGGAGATGTGTCTGCAAGCAGATCCTCTTAATTTATTGGTGGAGCGTGTAAAGAAAGTTGTTAAACTTGTAACAAAGTCTATCGTACAAATGTGCTCAGCCTTTTTTAGCTTTGGTCTTGTTAAACCCTTCTCTTTGGGCTTCCATGACATCCTAATTGCTCCATTAAAGTGACCCTTTAGTCCTGGGAGAAAACTTTGTCCAATCAGGAACCAAAAGGAAGTTGTATTGCCTTGTGTGGTTTTTTTTTGTTTGTTTGTTTGTTTTTTAACCTCATCATGCTGTTGTAGGTCTTCCTGTTTTTGGGACCATATTTTATTTTTTCAAGATGGCCATGACTGTTAGACTACCACCAGTGCTCATTGGTACTTTAAGGCCTCGTGTCCACTAGGAAATTCGGGCCCGTGCGAATTCTCCATGCAGAATCCCACAGCGGGTCTCTCCTTTCCCGCGGACATAAGGCCTGAAAATTGAATTAACTCACCTGTCCGGACACTGCGGGTTTCCGTCCATCGCGGCCGGATCTTCTTTGCTTCTGCCCGGCGGATGTGCTCGGTACGCCGGCGCCGTGCACTTTTGTTTTTTTTTTTTTGTAACTCCTGCTCTCCTGCGCCGGAGAGCAGAAATTCAGCTGCGGGTGTACCGCGGATCCGGATGGCTTCCATAGGCTTCTATGGAAGCCTGCGGGAGACCCGCACTAAAATGGGGCATGCTGTGGGTGTTTTCCCGCACACGCAATCCGCGTGGCAGGGAAATTGACATCCACAGGTATTTACTTACCTGCGGGTGACCAATGCATCCCTATGGGCGCAGATCATAGATTTATCCAGTGGACATGAGGCCTAGGACATTACATGCTGCTCACTGGCCAGTCCAAAAACAACACTTTTCCATTGAACCTAGTCACATATGTTCTTGGTAGATATGACAGGAGTGCCATGGCCGACTTGGAAGAATGAAGAAGGGCCCCAGGAACAGGCTGGTCGGCAGCAGTATGGGACTAAGGAGGGCACCAAGTAATATAAATTCCCCCAGATAGATCTTGTCCCTGGTTTCATAGGGTCGTCTTACGTTTTTGTGGCATGAAGGATTTTTATGATTCCACTAGTAATTTTGTTTTATAGATTCTACTACAAAGAAAGATGAAAGGTTTTTGGGGTTTTTTTTTCAGTGAAAATGTGTTAAACTTGTATTGGCAATTTACTGTGTCTGTATTAAATGTCTTGTAAAGTCTACTAGATCTTGAGTCGGGTGTTGTGTGGGGTTTTTTCCCTTAGTCTTTTTCTCATGACACCCTCCTTGTGTTTTCAGATACTGTGAACCAGGCTGATCCGCCTTCCTCCGGAGGGGGCGTTGACAGCTTCTTCAGCTCTAAAGTGGCTGTTTTTGCCGCCATCGGTGCAGGATGCGTCATCTTTATTCTCATCATCATCTTCCTAGTAGTTTTGCTTATCAAGATCCGAAAACGACACCGCAAGCATACGCAGCAACGGGCAGCTGCCCTATCCCTTAGCACATTGGCTAGCCCTAAATGCAGTGGAAATGCTGGCACTGAGCCAAGTGACATCATCATCCCGCTGCGGACTACAGAGAACAATTACTGCCCACACTACGAGAAGGTGAGCGGGGATTATGGACACCCTGTATACATTGTACAAGAGATGCCACCTCAAAGCCCCGCAAACATTTATTACAAGGTCTGAGATGAACTGTGACAACTCCATCCTGCTTCCCCATCAGTGGGATGACTAAATCAAGCACCAGGAGCACAGGCCAAAGGTCACTCTGCATTACGGGACTCTGGGAGACAGAGCAATAAGACTAACTTTTCCCTATGTTAGGTATTTTTATATAGTTTGCCCCATTGTTCTGCTCCCTTTCCTGTCCAGGGGAGGGTGGTTTGGATATGCTCCTGTCTGCACTTTGCACACCTGCAGTGGTCAAACCCGTACTTGACATGCAAGGGCAAGTCTGAACTGTCTTCCACCATTCTCGTAGTGGAGGCACAATGATGCAGGTAGTATTGATGGCTGTGACTTCAGTATTCCGCAAAGCAATGTCCTATATCGTGACGGTAGAGGGGGTCGACATACGCTTAACCTACGTAACACTGCGCTGGATGCCCTGATGTTACATGTAACTGTGCCTGGTTATGAATGAAAGTCTAGACATGTATGTGCTCATGCTGTAGGGCACAGAGATGGCAGGCTCTGCCCGGGGCGCCGACATGCGTCCATCCTATGGTCTGTGTTCAGTTTCTGAGTGGTACAATTCTGCGTCATATTTTTTTTTTTACCAGTCTAGACTCGCCCTGGCTTACTCACTATACCCTGGGTGAGCTGTACCCATTCAGTCGCGCATGCACACACTACCTGTGCACTGGTGTACACACTCCACGAGCTACCTGTGTCACACATATGCACTTAATTGCACACTTCCTTCAGTAGGTTACATCTCCATTACTGCCCACCCGTCTTAATACAAAATACAATGCAATTCGCTAAATCTGTGGGCGCCAAACTGGTATCGCATGGATGTGACAACTTTTTTTTTTAATGTCATTATGCAGCAATCGCCTACACAGAAAAATATTGGGGATGACTATTCGAGAGCTATACCCAATGCGGAGTCGTTCGAAATTGTATGCTCTGTAATTGCTTTATTTTATTTTTTTTCCCCTAATTGAGCCTAATCCCGGATGTTCTCGGTGAGTAGGGGTTTCCTAGAGATGGTAGAACTGACATTGGTGATGTACATCAAATTGTGTAATGTGGCCGCGAGTGACTTAAGGAGGGCTCTGTTCTGAATTGCCACATTTATTACTAACATGCATTTGCATTTTGCTACCTTATTACCGATGCCCTCTTTTTCGTCATTCTTTAACCAGAATAGTTAATGACAAGCCAACTATTGCTTTACCAGAAGACCCTTACACACCTGTTACGTTCACTCAGGAACTTGCATGTTGCTGTAGCATAAGGCAGCAACCACTGGGGGTGCAAATACCAACTGTGGTGACCTAGATAGTTCCTTCAGTGGCCTCCTAATAGCATTTCTGCTATAGATTCATTCTATCTGTACCACAATCCCATATGCTGTTCAGCTTCATAGTACATATGTCTCCAGTCTACAAAAACGTCATTCGCAAAATGTTAGAAAAGTCAGTTTTTGGTATTCACATCTGCAAAGATTTAGGCTCGAAAGACCTTCCTAGTAGCTAAAGTTGCCGGATCTTGGATACATTTCTGGGTTTGTTTTCGCCTTCATGGATAGAATTGCAGATTCGAGGTGCCAACCTGCTATACGGTGCTGATGGTGTATCCATCCAGATTGTATTTGTGTAAAGGTTATCATTTGGTGTGATCCTTTTGGAAGCGTGAACTTTTTCAGGGCCGTTACACTACTTGGACCTCCCCCCCCCCCCCTGTAAGCAGAAGAAGTTGGGTTGCGCACTTTGTCCTGATACTTGTAGCCTCGGAGAGGGCACACTTTGTAGAGTACAGTCCCACAGTATGAAATCTATGGAACATATACATATATTAGACCACCACTTCTATTTATTTAAAGGTTTTCCATGTACTACCACACTTCTCGTGCTCACGCCATACCTGTCCACTTGGCTTACTCTTTCCAGTACCATCTACGTAGGTTTGCCAATGGTTGTCCTGCATTACTTCAGCTCTTGGCCACTTCTGTCCCTGCATCTAGCATTATTCTTTCACAACTCCAAACCTTTCCAACCGATCTCTTCTCTACATCCCCACCACCTCATGGGTTTGTTCCTTATACCTTCGTTTCATAATATATACTAATTTTTGGCCAACATACGAAGACTCCGCTGCCTTATTCCTCAACCTATTAGTGCTCCTTGCTATTTGCAGAGGTTTTACACACGCACACACTTTTGTACACTGACACATGCATATACTTGTTCACTCCTCCACGCTTGACACACCTCGTTGTAAATCCTGTTGTGGTGGAAGGGTTTTCTCCTCGCTTGTTGGCATAGCAGTCAGGACATGCCAACTTCACTAGAGCAGGTCGGAGCCAACTCCCCGTAGCTTATCTGTATACTCATTCACTCCGGTAACATCCAGACCATTGTTGCATTGCATTTTGTTGGCCGTTGTATGCTTTCTCGGTGTCGGCATTTTCACCCAACTGCCCAGAGCAGCACATGAAGTGCAGGGTTCGCTGCATACCTCTTGCCATAACTACCTGCCTTGCTAGTGGCGCCTCCAGCACATCTCCCTATACTTCGCCCCCCCAATCCCCGGGCAGCTCCCGTGCCCTATTTTACATTCTATGCAGAGTTGGATCTGGTGTCCTTTTTGTACTGAGCAGATTAAGGGCTTGTATGCTAAGGCAGCAGCTGTCTGTCTGCTGGAGAGGGACTATGAGACACTCGGTCTCTAGGGACAAGGAAAAAGGCCTTAAAATAGAATCTAAAAAAGCACCGTACACTCAACCCTCCACCTCATGTTTGCATCAAGCAATGTTCGATGCGAAGATTTTTAGGTTTTTCTAATTTTTTTTCCCTTCTGAGTGGAACCTGCTGGGTTTTGCTGAGCAGGTTAAAGGTGCAAAAATAAGTTTGAACACCCAACGTAAGTTCTTTAAAGTTCAGCACTCTATCGACTTTATTTTTAAGCTCTGTACATATGTATTCATTTACATTCTAGACCCCTTTTTCAGTATTCCTTTTTTTTTTTTCGAGATTGCTCCTGTACATTATCTAGGTGAAGAGCAGTCCCAGATTCTAAATAACTTTTTGGCTTATCGATTTCATATAAATATATATAAATGCAGTCTCCATTCTACGAAGCACTTCATGGTTTGGCGACTGAACTTCTCAAAACATGACGCAATGTTCTTTTTGATTTCTTTCATATGTGAGCCTCCCCACTGTTTAAAATTCTCTTCCCGCTCTAAGCAACCATGTACATATGTGAAAATTTAAAAAAAGGTGAAATTTTAAATTTATTAGCACCTTTTTTTTTTTATAATTTTTTTTTTTCAAATTGATTTTCCTTCTGTACCTTAAGAGATTAACTTTGATATTTTTTGTAAATAATGTGTTTTTTGAGAAAATTGTAAAGCTGTTTTTGTATAAACTCCAAATTTATTTTCATTCGTTTTCTTAGTAAAAAGAAGAAAAAATTAGGGTTTTTTTGTTTGGTTTTTTTTTTTAAAGATAAATCCAATGCATATCTATTCACATCATCAAAGCATCCATAAGTCACCCTAACAATGTATTCACAGGATAAGAAGCGGCTTTGGTCGTATTACGTGAGAATAAGGCAGACTGTTCTCAATAACAGCAGAGGAAATCCACCAAAATGTGGTGTTAATCTCAAACCGGTCATATTAACCCTTACATTAGTAATGCTGGTTGACCTCCCTACTGAAGACTAGAACTTGGACAACACTTGACGGGTTCATCTTCTTCCGGCCTGTATTTTTAAAATATCAATGAGAATGAATTATCTGGATCCAAAGCCTGCAAGACCTTGGGAGTCATTTATACATAGGTTGTGGTAGAACCTTGGGCTCTTGTACTTAAGGTGGCCATATGTAATTTAGTGGTTTCAACATATACTTTATATAGACGAATGGCCAGCCTTCGTTGAAGGACCTTACCTAATATTTGGCTCTGCTAGAGGTTCATCTTCAGGTTCTTCCCAGTTTGGGCTTCAATGTTGTAGCTGTATTATGTAATGTCTTATCTATCTGTAAATGACTCCTATGGTTCTGTTTAGAGAGATCCTTCAACTGCTTCACTCCGCATGTCAAGATTGGCGCTACTTTAAGACCTCTAAGCAATAGGGTCAACTCACGGTTTTAGCCCTCGTAACTACTGCATGGGATTTGGCACTGACTGACTAGACTCCTTGCAATAGATGTATTAAAGGAAGTCTCCAGTCCCAAGGATGGAATTTGATCTAGAACCACAGGGCGGAAAGTAATATCTGCTGAACTCCTTTTGCAACACCCAGTCACTAGTTTCTTGCTATCTAATATCTTAAGACTCTCAACACGGCTCTCTGATTTGGCCAGCGCTGCTCATATGGGCTGTGCTAGCCAATGGAAGAACAGTTGTAGTGGAGGAGAAGTCTAAGACCCTACCATGCACAATGTGTATTCGGGTAGTCTAAGAAAAAAATGGTAGAGCCATCTGTAAAGACCTGAAGATGGGCCTAGGAACCCACAGAGCACCGCAAAGAGTTCATCCAGTAACCTTGCTCTCTGGTTCTTGGATAAACGTTCTTCCTGGGACCGGAGTCTCTTAACGTCACATCTTTCCACCATCTTTCTGCATTTCAGTGGACTGTAGGACTGTACCCTACACAGTCGGTCACCTTGAACAAGTCCCTGTATAGCTTCAGTCGAATAGTCTTGCATTACGTCATCTGTCATCTGACTGTACTTGCAGGCTGTTGGATAGATGGGAATTTCATAATTGATGGATGACACTCTATATATTTCTTTTAGAGGGTTGCTGTATGTAATGGTCTGGAAAGGGTTAACAAAAAATATCCTAAGCAATAACTCTTTGAAAACCGACATAATAATCTAAACTTCCAAAGGTTTTAATCATGTAATACAGTTAAGCCACAACCTCTTTTCTGAAGTCTGCAAGGGATTAATATGTAATCGTATTCCTCTAGAGTAAGGCGGACTGCACAGTCGGTTCCCTGTCCCCAATTTAGTTTTTTTTTTAAATGTGTGTGTATACATGTGCGTGTGTTCAGATAAGGGTTAAGATCAGGGCAAGACTGTTTGTAATGTATCCACCGAATACTTGCTGCATCTCTCAGGCAATGGAAGGTGCACAACTTCCCAGCATCCTTGTAATATCCTTGCTGTCTGTCTCTCTCTCCCCTATATACCCCCTTTTTGGCTTTGCCGAGTCACCAGTACTACAGAATAGGACACAGTTAAACAATGGTAGGATAAACACTTTTTATAAAGATACTTTATTTTTGTTTTTACTTTTTTGGACCGTGCCTTGTAAACCCTGGATTCTCGGACGGAGCTTGTGGCTCCACCCTGCTATGCACGCCATTTCATGTCCGAGGCCTCTCCGTCAGGACCGCTTGACTCATATCGCCTGGTGTGGGAGGCAGGGTTCAATTCCATCACACTTAGGGAAGAGCTTTCCGTGCACACATTCAGTTCTCACTGTAATCCACTTCCTCCGATAACACTTCTGTTTGCTTCTCCATTCCTCAGGCACTCTATTTTATATTCTTCATGCCTCACCTGAAATTGAATTATTTTCTTTTTGTTTTCCTGTTGAATACATTTGCCCTGCTGTTTAAACTTCACCCCATGTCCACGTTTAATGCCTGGAACTCCAGATCCCTGGAGCTATGTTGGAATCCTGATATATTGTTAAATAAAGTTTTTTTCCTATGGAAATGGACTCGTCAAAATTCTTATTTCTCACTTGGTTGACACTACATCAGATTTTCCTGAAGAACACTGCTTGGTTGAAATAAGCTAGATGAGCCCTAGTCACTTGTGACACAGTCAATACTTGGAATATACAGTTACGTATGATGTATCTACAATTTCAATAGAATAAGCCAGTCAATGTGACTACTCACGAATGCTTAAACTGCGGTCCAAGCCAGTGGGAAGGTTATATTGGTATCGTTGGATTGAACCTACTTGTAGACTAGTTGAGTTTTGGTTGCTCTTGGTCATCTCGAAAGCCTGGACAACCCATATTTGTAACCAATGTTTTGCTCATGGAAGTGAGATGTTAATGGGATTTGGTATAGTAGGGATATACGTAGTATGTAGGCTAATCTTTCAAAGTAATATCAATGGCATTTGTCAATAAAGGGGATGACAATTGGTGGTGTGGAATGTCTACACTATATAAATGAGTAAAATCAAGGAGGTCGATTTTAGAAAGTCTTTAAGACCCCATTTACACTGAAAGATGATCGCTCAAAAATCACTCAAATGACAGTTCTGAGTGACCCGTTTTGAGCCATCATCTTTTTATAGTCTTTCACAGACTAGAATTAGAAAAAAAATCTTTTTTTATTGGAAGAATGTTTAAGAAACACACACTAAGGCTTGATGACTAAGGCGTGGTGCCCATATAGAGTGTAGTGGGCCTCACCACCCCAGCAACCGAATGAACAATACATAACACTCAGACACATACCTAAAGGGAGAATGGTCATCCCTCAATACTGGTCATAGAAAAATGACCTAGTGAAGTGGGTTAGGATGGAGGTAGCCCACTACTTAACAAGTGTCCCCAATGTAGACACCAAATATATTATTGATTTAAAGGGGTTGTCTCGCGCCGAAACGGGGTTTTTTTTTTTTTTTCCATAGGCCCCCCCGTTCGGCGCAGGACAACCCCAAGGAATGTTTTAAAAAAAAATAAAAAATACATATTACTTACCCGAATCCCCGCTCTGCGACGTCTTTCTTCTTCCTTCACCAAGATGGCCGCCAGGATCTTCACCCACGATGCACCGCGGGTCCTTTACCATGGTGCTCCGTGGGCTCTGTGCGGTCCATTGCCGATTCCAGCCTTCTGATTGGCTGGAATCGGCACACGTGACGGGGCGGAGCTACGCGATGACGCGTAGAAGGGGGCGGAGCCAGAACGCCGCTCGTGCCGGACAGAGCAGAAGGGGAGAAGACCGCACAGCGCAAGCGCCTCTAAAAAAAGCAAGAAGACATCAGAATTAGACGGATCCATGGAGACGGGGACGCCAGCAGCGGAGCAGGTAAGTGAATAACTTCTGTATGGCTCATAATGCACGATGTATATTACAAAGTGCATTAATATGGCCATACAGAAGTGTATAACCCCACTTGCTGCCGCGGGACAACCCCTTTAACTCAACTCAGTAGTTAAAATGAATAGATAAACATGTCTAATTCCATCAGCTGTATATGACGGCCCTTCCAGCTCTACGCGTTTCACCACCGATGGGGAGGATCCTCAGGAGTTACAAGAGCTTAAGTTGCAGAGACAGAGTAAGATTGCTACCACTGAAAGTCTCAATTGGAGATTCAAGTCTGAGGGTCCCGCTGTTATAAGAATACAGCGGGGATGAAAAAAGGTTCAATCACCCAATTGGAGGCAAGATCTGTACGAAGCACCAATACAGTAGTGTATTGTCATTACTGAGTCCCGGAAACTGGGTAAAGAAGGTGGTGAAAAAAACTTATTTGATGGCTGCCAGGACAATCCTTAAATAAGCCTGCTAATGAGGCTGACACCTATAACTAATATCTCCATCTAGAGAACCCCCCCCCCCCCCCCTGAGATGTTGTCAGTGTATAAAATAAAAAAGTAGCTGCGCCTCTGGCCTTGATGGTCTGGGCATGCTGGGGTGGTGAGGCCCACTACAATCTATAGGGGCACCACGCCTTGGTCATCAAGCCTGTGTGGGGGTGTGGTGTGTTTTTTTTTTTTGTTTTTTTTTAACATATTCTAATAAAAAAAAATTTCTCTTTGTTAGTCTAGTCTGTGAAGGGCTTCTTATGATGATTTTGACTTTCTGCACGCTCTATAATCTTTGTCTAGTCTATAGTAACTAAGTAGCTACTAAAGAGATATGCAGGCAGAGCTCTACGAACAGTACAGCTGTTTTAAGCAAACTGCTGCATTGTTCTCTGCGCATACAGCTCGCCACCCGCTGTGACTACCAGCGGGACACAAACTGAAAGAATCTTATCAGCGCTGCCAACTGTGATAACAGCCTGCACCGCTGATAAGAGTTCATTGCTCAATTGTGGAAAACTAGAATTGAGCGCAGAACGATGTTCATGCATTTAGACCCAACGATTCTCGCTCTCCTAGAAACAATGCGCTTGTGTTCCATGTGCTGTATTGCGGATAAGCCTCAGTCTCTAGCTGGGATGAGCTGCAACCCCAGATACATCCCATGTCCAGATGTTTCATGAAAAGTATGGGCATTCCATTTAAAGGAATGTCTTTGGAAGGTAAATTCAAGTCCATATGGCCTGTTGAGAGATGGATCCTCCTGAGTGAGTTACTCCTGGAAAGCCAGCCCTGTATGACACAGGTGGCCACTTGTCATTGGCTATCATGTAATACAGTTTCCCTGCAGGGACAATGCATAGTTAGACACTCCTTCCTCTGGGAAAACCTGCTGGCTGCAAACCACGACAATCTGAGCATTTTGTATATGTGTATACTCCTTTTCATAGTGGTCAATGGTGGTTTTATTTTGTAACCTTTCGAAGATGATGATTTTTCTCCTAATTTTTCAAGTCTTATAAAGGAGTCCTGAGGAGGATAAAAGGCATACCGGTACCAAGAGCATCACAGAGAGAGGTAAAAAACCAACACTAGATATGTTCTAAACTCTTTTCCTACACCCACTAAAATAACGTAGCCACAAAGGCAACAGTGTTCTGATTGGGTAAGCTGATCAGAAAGCTGACCGTTCAGCAGAGGTCTTGTTGGTACTGCGCGCTCCCATTGAAATGAATGGAAGAGGGCTGCTGTAACAAAACTTAAACTGGTCTAAATGGTAGATTTCAGAAGCCTATACAACCTTCATACATGAAAAGCAAAATACATCCAGGAAATCAAATGTCTAACATAGTTTTATTGTTCCAGAACTTTATCCACAGCTTAACAACCACTGGACTCTTCCTGGGTGACAACTATCTCGGTGGATATTTCCACGTTTATCCAGTGGTCACAAGAAATGTACGTGACCTTCTTGCAGGACTGTGGAATTGGAGTGTTTAAATGCAGTTGGTCTTAAAAATACTACTTCAACTCTTTGTAAACTTGTAAATATAATTAAGGCTACCATTTTACAGCAAATTGATCACTAATTTGGGAAGTTAGATAGTGGGAAAACCGAAATCGTGAGTCGGAAGTTTACTGACTCCACATGTTTCCTGTTGTCCACATAGGAATGGCTGTGAAGGCCGCCTACTAAGAATCCTGCATATCATCGTAGGAATGAGAACTGTAAAGCTGTGGAAGGACTGGGAGAACTTTATATCACACAGAGGGGCTTTAATAGGGTTTTCTAGGCAAAAACTATTGACCTATTAGGAAAGGTTATCAGGAACAGATCAGTGGCCTGCTGCTTGGAGCACCCGCCGATCGGCTAATGAGAAGCTGCTGCGGACAGCCCAACTGCACAGAGAGCTGACCATTCACCAGCGGTCTTGGTGGTATTGCTCTCTCCCATTGAAATGAATAGAAAAGGGCTGCTATACCAAACCGGGCCACTGGCACTCGGACAGTGTTCTGAACATTCTGTCTGTAGCAGCTGATCGGTGGCCGATCCCCTGCAATCTTTTGTTTTAAGGATGGGTCATCAGTAGCGAAAAGCCCTTTAATTTTTGCTGTGTGCGAGGTGCAGTCTTGTAAGATAAGTGCAGCCATTGCTGATACAGATTGCTGTTAGGGTGGTTTAATGCAGTTTTATGGGGAAATGTGAAGTTTTAGATGGCTGCCTGTGGCAAAAAAAAAAAACCTGTCCAGCAGTTAGCTGTAGGTCAACATGGAAATTATGAAATGCACTACAAACATTGGGACTTATGTATCATGTCCTGTGTGCCAGTGTTCTGGCATACAAAAGTTGCAATTTTGTCACATTCTAAAACAAAGAAACTCCACCGAAAATATACCTCTAAGGCCGCTTTCACACAGGCGACGCAATATCGTCGCGAGAAAATTGCAGCAATATCGCATCTGTGTTCTGTAAGAGATCCCTGTTTTCTTGCGCTGATTTTTGTGGTGGTGGTGGTCTTTCGCCTGGTTTTTCAGGAGGAGGAGGAGGGGGGGGGGGGGACTTGAAATATAAGCCCTATGCTGAAAACGAGCCCTATCAGGCTCCTCTGCAACTCCTGCACACTTTTCTGTAGTCTTCAAGCAGCCCCTCCTGGATTGCAGGTTTAAAATCCCCACCTCCAGAAAGCGCTGGCTGTGTTTGGTTCTCAAGTGCCTCGGCTCAGCCAATCAGAGCCAGCGCTCAATGAACCAATCGCAGGAGAAAGTGGCCTAAAAGTCACATGTACCAGTTATATATTTTTTTTTTTACATTGTGTTGGGGGTAAAACGCAGCCAGTAGTAAAGAGTGAAGGAAATGTTACTGTATTAAGCATTTAGTGTACATTCTGCCTAATTTGGCCAATTTCTAAAAACATCTTGTGTGCTTTCCTCACCCCTCGGACATCCCGTGCCTCTCAGTTGCTCGCTACACATTGGAACAGCTGGGTAAGTGACGTTGGACGATCCCGTTAACATACATGTGTTTCTTCCTGATTTAGGAACACTTAGAAGGCTTTTCAATGCAATAAAATCCCCCTCTGCGCTCCGCGCCCGTCATGCCTATACCCGGCTTTCATTTCCATATTGAGGCATGAAAACATGACCATAAAAACGCAGGTTTATAAGCTTTAGAAGTTTATCAGAGTGACGGGGCTTTAATCTCCATTATCACTGCTATAAAGCTGAGCACCGCCTTGACTAGAACCGTTGTTTTCCGATTGGGTCCATTTAGCAGGGAAGAGATGAGGCATGGCTTGATTACAGTAGAGCCTAGAGCAGGTCAAATCTTTTTAAGTACCATGAAAGTGAAAATAAACGGAATGTCTGTTCAATTTCAGTAAAACATATGGCAATGCTACACTGCAGAGCTCTTAACATGAGGAGGAGCTGTAATGGGACTGTCCATAAACTTCAGTAAATGAGGCCTTGTGGCTGTTCTTCACCAAAATAAAGTGCATCTTATGCTACAGCGCAGTCAAACACTTGCCCCCTTCCTGAGCGCTTCTGTTTTTGCATGGGCTTGTTATAGCGGATTCAGATCTTTAGTAGAAGCTGATGCAGGACTTCAATTTCGCTCAAAGTTTTTAATTGAGATTGCCTTTTATTGAAGGGAAAGTTTATACAACTCCCAACTGGCCCTCTGTGGCTTTTTTTTTTTTTTTTTACAAGTGTCGAATAGCGGCTTGTCTTTGCCACGTGCGAGTAACCCCTCATGGTACACAAGGAGGAGTTGTGGTTGTGCAATTGGATTTTGGGTATATGTCTTCCATAGGTGAGGCAATTGGTTTCAACTTTTCATATGGAGAAACCATGACTTCTAAAACTGCAGAAATTTAAGGAAAGGGGGTGGGAGGGGGGGGGGGTCTTGCTGCAGAGCAAAAAGACTGCTGTTTGGCACATTGATAGAGATGAGCGAGCATACTCGTCCGAGCTTGATTCGCGTTCGAGTATTAGGGTGCTCGAGATGCTCGATACTTGAGACGAGCACCACGTGGTACTCGTCTCGATTAAACGAGCACTGACCATTGAATTCAATGGAGCCGGCAATACAGCCAGCTCCATTGAAAGCAATGGGCTGCCAGCGATCTCAGGATGAATTTTCGGGAAGGACTTAGAAATATAAGCCCTTACCTAAAAATCATCCTAAAATGTGTAAAAATAAAAAAAAAATGTATACTCACCTTTCCGCTGAAGCCGGAGTTCAGCCGAGTCTGGCCGGCAGTTCTCCTGAACTGCTCTGAGTAGTATTAAGCAGCCGGGGATTTAAAATCCCCGCCTGCTGAATGAGCTGCCTCTGATTGGTCACAGCTTTACCAATCAGAGGCAGCTCTCACTCACACCCATTCATGAATTCATGAATGGGTGAGTGCTGCCTCATGAATTCCCTCAGCTCATGGCTTTCGCCTGAATCCTTTAGCAGAGCCATAGACTTTATTCAAACAAATCGAAGTTGCAAACTATGGTCTATCTGACGTAGTATCTGTTTATTTGATTCCATCTGAATCCGTTTTTTCATGGTCTTGGCTATCATTGTAGTATCCATCCTTGGCTTATATGGGAACCTAGCCTTAGCTGGTCAACCAATTTAACCAAATTTTATTGAAGTTCAATTAGGCTTGGCAAACCCAGCTTATGATACAAGTCCTGTTGGGTCTAAACCTCACTTCAAAAGAACCTTTCCAGAAAAATATTGAAATGCATCAGGTTGCATAGGCTTATAAAGCGATTTCTCCAAGGCTTCAGAGCACCAACAGACCTCTGAGCCATTCTTCCCAAATGGAGAAAACTTGGAGCAATTGTGAATCTTTAAAGAAGTGGCTGGCTTACCATAATTTCTCCATGGCCATAGTAACATAACATAGTATGAAAGGATGAAAAAGACACGTCCATCCAGTTCAGCCTATATTCCCCGGCAGTTTTGATCCAGTTCATAAACTACTGATTGAAGATCTAAGAGCTGGAGGTTGTGAAGGCTGATATCTTCCTTGGTTTGCCAGTTACCTCATTCAAGAACACTAAGAAGTCATCTCTCAAGAATAAAGGGCAGCATAGAGGAAGAACAGATTTTTCACTCATTCGGGAATCTAATGAACGGTATGTCTTACTATCCCATTTTAAGCACCAATACTCCCTCTTGGTTTTGGGGTTGATTGAGTAAAACGATGATAATACTTATTTCTCTTTTCAAAAAATGCCAGATTTTTCTAAAATGTGTTTTCTAAACCGAACACTTTTCCGGCTGATATTCTACAGCATGCAGTGTTCAGTGCCCAGCTTGATGAAGTGGGCTACACAAACCTATCTAGACACTGCAAGAGAGTTGAGGCCAAAATTGATCAGAATGGTGGATATACTCAGAGGTGTAGCTAGGAATTCCTTCATTCTGGGCACAGGCTGTCTTTGCTGTGATAGCCCTGTATCTAAGTACCCTGGTCATGGTAAAGTCGCTCTATCCTGGCAGCATATCAAGCGCATGCTGTCATGCGCAGTCCACCTGTGTTTTTTTAAGGCATTCATAAATAGGTGTCCTATGAGGTTCCTGGATATTGTAAAGAAAATCAAGTACCTACATGTATTCTCCAAATACATCTGGGAAATGCATTTAAAGGGGTTGTCTCACCTCTAGCAGTTTCGAGACAGCTCCATACATGGCGAAATGGCCTTGGGGTTAGTATTACAAGCTGAATCCTATGGAAGCGAATAGGACTCAACCTGCAGTACCAACTCTGGCCACTGCACAATGTACTGAGCTGTCTGAAAACAGCTAGAAGTGGGAGAAACCCTTTTAAGATGTTCCTCTTTTTCAGCTTGTAAGTGGATTGGTGACAAGTCTGGATTTACAGTGGTCTTCAACAGTGTAAGGCTGGACTCACCCAGCCGTAAGCGCTAAGTGCTGTGTGTTTCATACAGCATTTTACAGCTATAGAGCCAGTAGTGACCCGGCATACTGCCTCGTATGGTGGTGAAATTGTACTGCACATATCACACACGCTGTATACATGCTGCCCATACACAATTGAATGTACGTGCCCGTCGATAACAATGGGCTCTGTCACACGTATATATAGAAAGTGCTGCATACTTTTTTGTGCCGGCGTCTTACACACTTCCGATATGCTACTGTGAGCAGAACTGCATAAGGCAATTACATTGCCTTCGAGCTACTGCATATCATATGGGCGTAATACGCTGTCATCATAACCCCATTTGAGCCCGACCATAGGCTTCTGATTCTATGAGGTTATGAATTCTTATGACTTGAGTTGATCAGCCGATACTTCATGTCAAGTGCAGCATTTGGATACAATTGTGAACAGTTGGAGTGTCTGCCTCAGAGTGATACTTAGTGGCATATTTATTCTCTACTGTTAGTAAATACTGGCTAATATTATTTTACTTGCTAGCCAGCCAACATGTAAAATGCTATGATTATAAAACACCTATTTGCCTTCATATCGATGGAAAGTGTAAGTGATTTTGCCTCTGTGTTGGGGAATGACCATGTGCATTACTGACGCAAGAGAGTTCTTCATCTGTATCAATGTCAAAGTAGCATCTTTTAAAGAGCCCCATCTGATTTATGCTCTTTGGATCATCCGGATGATGAAGGTTTGTAAATTTACAGTTGCTTTTATAATCTTTAGCTGCTAAGTGCTATAAAGGTGTCTATTACCACTAATCCTGTTAATCTGTACAAGCCTGGGCTCTTGAAAATTATACATCCTAAGGGTGCGTTCACACGAGCGCATAAACGGCGCGTTTTTGCGCCCAATCGTATAAACGTGATCATCTGAGGCAATGGTTTCCAATGTATTCGTTCGCACGGGTGATTTTACGGCGCGTAAAAACGGCAACCCGAAAAAAAAACGGAACATATGCGACCGAAATACGCGCCAACGCATATTCGATGGCCGAAAAGAGAGTTTGCAAAGTAGGAACAAACGATAATATGCTTTCTAGCTCTGGTCATGATCTCCGAAAAACGTTCTTTCCGCTGCGCACGTGCGAACGTAAATACGCCTACGCTCGTGTGACCGCGCCCTGAATGAAACATTTCCATTTGGGGAAAAACCTGGAGGACCGATATCGTACGCGCCAACACAAAGTGTTATGCCAGTAATCCCATTCGAGCTGTAGATCACCTTCCTCTACATCGGGCTCAGCTGCTTCTGGACGGGAGTCTTTAAATAACCCGCTTCCAGCAGAAGAAGGAACTGTAGAAAGAATAGGACTTTACTCAGAATATAAATGAAGTTTATACTGAAGCTCTCTCCACAACGCATGCAGCAAAAATCAATTAACAGCAAGGACTCTGGCTTAATTGAATTAATCAGCAAGTAGTAAAGATCGATAGGTGGATCGAAGTGCATATATGGCTGCACTGTCTGGCTCATGATTCCCATCCAGCTTAGGTTTATCTGTGGTCTCCAGTGTCATGGCCATGTATGCATTGATTCAGAAACTCGGTAGTGAAATATAGATACCCCCCCCCCCCCCCCCCCCCAGCTCTATGCACCCACTCTAAAAACATTGGCTATCAGATCATGGGATTGTCAATTGGATGCTTTTAGATTGATCTCATTTCAAACTCATCAGACCAATGTCAATAGCTGGAGGGTCACAGCTGCTGCTATTTTGTTTGGATTAATCTGATTTGTAAGCTTGTAGGGTAACTTTTTCTCTTTTTCTGCTCTTTTATTGTTTTACATAGAAATGTCAGGAACGCTTTCTTCTTTCCTTAGGGAGAGCACCTAGAAGGTGAGTGAGGAGACTTATAAGGCCATTCATGCTCCTCTGGGTAATATGCAAATAAGGGAGATGGAACAATACTTCTGCAGCACCACCTCTTGGAAGGCAGCATTCCTGCAAGTCAGGCCTCCCTCACACAGGGCGTTTTGTACAGCGTTTAACGCTGCCTTTTCAGCCCAGCTCTAAACGCTGTACAGCACTCCCATTCATTTCAATGGGGCTGCTCACACAGGGCTGAAAACCCAGCGCCTCCCAACGCTGCGCTTTGACAGCGATGCATGTTCTATTTTGGGGCGTGTTCAGCCCTGCGTCGCCCATTGAAATGAATGGGCAGCGGTTTAAGCACTGCTGAAAACGTGGCAACACATGGTGCCGCGTTTTTGGCAGCGTTAACCGCTCATCGATTTTCGGGGGGAGGGCTTGCAATAGAAGCCCTGCCCCGAAAATCAGTCAAAGCTAGGCTAGAGAAAAAAAGAAAGTTAATACTCACCTAGCCGCTGCTGTCCGGGTCGCGGCCACTGGTCTCTGCCGCTGATCCGGGCTTCTCCTACACTCCCAAGTCTATTGCCGTAGGCCAGGTTTGAGAACTCCGCCTCCAGCAACAGAGTGCTGTGATTGGTTGTTGGCTCGCTCGATTCCCAATCACAGTCCTTCATTGACTGTCTCAGCCAATCAGCGCCGACAAGCTCTGATTGGCTGAGACAGTCAATGAAGGGCTGTGATTGGGCATCGAGCCAGCGCCGACAACCAATCACAGCACTCTATTGCTGGAGGCGGGGTTCTCAAACCTGGCCTACGGCAATAAACTTGGGAGTGCAGGGGAAGGCTGGATCAGCGGCAGAGACCAGCGGCCGCGACCTGGACTGCAGCGGCTAGGCGAGTATTGCTTTTTTTTTTTGCCAGCGCTGCTGAAACCGGGCAAAATCTGCAGTTTCTGCAAACGCCCTGTGTGAAGGAGGCCTCAGTGTTAGACTCTTTATAGGAATATGAAACATTGAACAAGTGAACGACAACTGCACAATCCTCAACACGCTATCCAAGCATGGACAGGCTGGAGATGTCACCAGATCACTTGAACAAATGAGAATCGTCCTGCATAAAGGAAGCATTACTACTAATGAGACAGTTGAGTAAATTTTAAGAGAAGGATCCAACAATGTGGCAACCTCATGTGGCCAAATCCCCACCCACCTCGGCAAACAAGGTTTTGTCAATAAAAAGGAAGTAGTATTGGCAAACTTTGTACAGTCATTGATCACCATGGGTAAGCCAGGTTTGTGTGACAGAACTCGGTGGTGCCAAATGGACCCCATATAATGGGTTCAACTCAGCTTTCATCGTGCCTTCTGGCTTTTTTCCAGATGAAATGGCATTGCTTCTGCGCAATTTTTTCTGGGATTTTGGAATGCATCTGCATCGAAGGTCTGAAACAAATATGAACAGAACCTTATAGCAGCATGAGACCTTACCCTAAATCTAAAAAAAATAATGACACCCCTGCTGAACATATGCCAAAGAGCAGGACATGTATCAGCGAAGACACCTCTCTTACCAGGGGTTAAAAACTTATTGAGACAGGAGCAACTGCATATGAATTCTGTTCAGTTGCTTCTGCAGACATAACTTTATGAGAAGTGGACAGAGACTGGTTGAAAAACTAATCTGAGGCCTCATCTACAATTTGTCAAAAGGCACATAGAAGACTCTGAAATTATTTCACCATATCAGAAGATAGCGTCACTAAATGTCCTGTAGCGATCCAGTCATGCACCGTGTCTCTTTGCCTCGACTGGCAATGGTAGTATCATCCATTAGCAGAGGCGCAACTTGAAGCTTCTGATCCTCAATTCAAAATCTGTAACACGACATCCAAATATAATGCTTTATTCAAAGTACTCCATATACAGAGAAGCGAGGCCTTATCGGCCCGGCTGCAACCGCATCCTCTGAATCCCCTATTGTTACATCCCTGTCCATTAGGCTCTGTTGATATCTGCATTAGAGCAGATCCAATACAGAATCCGCAGTCTGCTACACTAATCAAAGTATTAATGACCAACCGCCTGCGAGTGACGGTGTGAGTTACATGCTCCGCCCCTGATCACATGATGGTGACATAATCAAAGGTCCTCGAACTTAAAACATGCAGAGCCTGACAGCAGCCGTGTGCTTACAGGACCAGTAATGATGTTACCATCTTGTGATCAGTCACCTGAGCTCTGTGAGTGAGTTATATGCTCCGCCTCTGATCACATGATGGTGACGTCATCACAGGTCCATCATCCCTGTGCAGATTATGGGTGGACTACATCCCCTATAAACCCCAATGGCCTCAGTCGCTATGGAATACTAAAGACGACCTGTCTGCAAGTGAGTGACTGTGTGAGTTACATGGGAAGATGCCACCATCATGGGATCAATCACTGGGGCTTTGAGCTTCGCCCCTGATGACATGGCAGGGACATCATCTCAGGTCTTTCACTTTACTAAAAACCTGCAGCCGTGTGCTTACAGCACCTGTGATGATGTCACTGGCTTGAGGAAGGTCTATTACGACCGAAACGTTGCCGTAATTTTTGTAATGGGGAAATAAATCTTGTATTTTTCTACATTGCTGAATGCTGCCAGTCACTATTTCCTTATTACTGTCATGTGATCAGTCACCTGTATGGGAGGTGTCTGGGGTCACATGACCAGGGGGTGATCATTGTGTGCAAGACTGTGGTGCTGGTTGTGATCCCTGTTGTATGGGATGAAAAATGTATGTAGTCGAGCTGTGTGTGTGTGTGTGTGTGTGTGTGTGTGTGTGTGTGAGTGACATTCATATAGTAGAGCTGTGTCTGTAACAGCTGCGTCTCCGTGACTTGCATGTAGCAGAGCTATGTGTGTGTCAGATATGTGCGTGTAACAGAGCTGTGTGTGTATCTGTGATGTGCATGTAACAGCTGTGTGTGTCACACAGCTGTGTGTGTCCGTGACGTGCGTGTAACAGAGCTGTGTGGCACATTGTGCCACCTGAAAAACACTGGTGCTATAATTTCCTAATAATTACTAGTTTGTTCTGGTAAAAGTTGAGTGGCATGACAAAAACCTTGAGGATCCCAGTATAGTCAATGAAGTTTGTCAGGCCCCATACTTGTCTGTTATGTGCTGGATCGGGCACTTTCATTCCTCAACTCCAATAATGGAGCCAAACAACAGAAACGTGTAGCACCTAAATGAACTCTATGGTCGGCACCCTACGCAAAGTCAGACCTGGCATAAAATACAACCTGATTTTCCAAAGGGCAGTACTTGAGTGAAATGTGCAAACGTCTGGACTATATTTTTTTGCTCATTATACAAAAACAGAACCGCATGGAGAGGGCTGATCCATGAAGTGTCCGAAAGCCGGCCTTGGCTAAACGGATCAAGATGGATATGTAAAATGGTCCATATTATAAATGTGCCTGAATGAGTCACGTTCTTGTAACTTTAATAGATTTTTTGGTTTCATGCAGCTTTATAGATGGAAGTAGTGGAGTTGGGTGCTCGGCTAGGGTATAACTTCTGGAATTCTACCTACGGTACAAGGAAAATGAGATACAAGAATGACAAGAATCTTAATGTGTAAGGGAAAGGTAAGACAAGCCAGCCCGGATTATGATCTCTGGCTGTCCAGGAGCTGGAGTTCAATGAAGCACCTGAGCCTTTCATGTGCTCCGATCGGGCACCTGCAGACAAAGCCCAGCCAGCTCTGCCCCTATAGCCTCATCTGGAAATGAACATTTCTCGGCCTGAAAATATTTAATTTACAACCCCAGGAAATGAGGCCGAATGTGTGTTTATAAACGGGTTTGCAGGTCTCTGCTGCATATATAACACCCATAAGTACATACTCATGAGAGCACAATTGACTTGACATCTCCATTGTGATCTGAGTAATGACGTAAATTAAACCCGTAATAAACAGCTACGTTTTGATTACGTTTGCATTCTGCCCAGGTTTTAACTATTTTTGCTCTAATGGGCATATAAATCTCTTTATAATTACTCTCATATGGGACATATTGCTCCCAGCAGATTTGTATTACATGTATTTATATGCGGATTTACCACGAATTTCACCCAGTCAACTGAAGGGGTGAAATCGGTGATGAAGATCGGCAAAATAATTGATTATGCTGCGGATACACAGCATATATATATATATGTACACCCACGAAACATACCCTAAAGAAGACGTGTCACCTATCCTTGCAAAGTGATGAAATGCAATGGTTATCATGGACAATACCTTCATAATCCAATGAACCTCACGTTCACCAGCAAGCCAGAAAGCTGATAAGAGGCAAAAAAAAAACCCGAAACAGCTATCTGTGTATACATTCTGGCTTGGTTTTCAATTCCCAATCAGTGTGACAAGGCTTGTATAATGAGTCTAACAGTGACTTGCAGGAATGCTGCCTTCCAACAGGTGGCACTGTAGATGTATTGTTCCAGCTTCACTATTTGCATATTTCCCAGAGGAGCCTCATAAGTCACTCACACACCTTCTAGATGCTCTCCCTAAGGAGAAATGATACCCTTCCCGACCAGCATCCAATGACGCATGCTATGATTTTTTTTTTCTGTTGGATTCCATATAAATACTGCCTTACAAAATCCGAGACAACCGGAAGTACAATGTGGTCCTATAGATTATATCAGCTCTGTATTGGGCTACATTCACACAGGCGAGAAGCTTGGCCCAATATTGGTCTTGCCAGCGTGTGGTTTTCACACTATTCAAAAATGCCTCGCATCACTTCTGTGAAATCGCGAACCTCAGACACGTTTCATGCGTTTCAGAGGATTCCAAGTGTGTCCCATTGATTTTAATGGGAAACATCATACTCGCATGCACATTGCACGGCATGAAAGTGCCATGCCATGTCTTTTAAGGTCCCATTAAAATAACAATGGGTGAGGCATTCCATGGGAACACTCAAAGATAGAACACGCTGCGAGAAAAAAAAACGCTCAAGTGATTAAGTCCATTCAAAAGAATGGATTTCATATTCGTGCCAGTTTTGTGCGAAACGCGTCACACAAAACTTGCACCAAAATATCTCTCATGAAAGGGATGAAATCTGCAGGGGACTTCCAAGGCACATTGACATGCAGCAGACTTATAAATCTGTACTACAGAGCAGTTTCCGTGCAGAATTTAGTGCAGCATATGGATGAAATTTGTCAAAGAGGTTGTCTAGGACTAGAAAAACATGGCTGCTTTGTTCTAGAAATATCACAGATTTCTCCCATGTGTCCCCCATACTCTAGAGCTCACTACCCCAAATGATCAGATGCCCCCCCACCTTCCAAAGCAACCCGAAAACCTACCTGTTCAGAAAAGCCTGTAACCTACAGAACAGTAATCCCTCCTACCATATGAGCAGCTTCTGCCCTCAGCTGTGGTCGTGTTCACCCTTCTCTCAGGGTCTTTCATCTGTCTGTATCACTCTGTCACTCATTTAATCAATGTGCATTGTATTTGTTATTATCTTATCCACTTGAACCCCATTTTCTTCGCCCTCGAATCAAAGGGGTTTACGAGTCAGCGCTATGGTCACTTCCCTGCATACCAGGCATAGCACCTTACACATCATAGTGGCTGTGCGTGGTATAGCAGTTCAATCCTACTAACTTGAATGGGACTGAGCCGCTCTTTGACCATGAAGTGATGCCACATACCTATGCTCCACATCTTCCTCTTCAAATAACTATTTGGCGGGGGTCTCCTATCCTGGGGATCAGTCATCAATATCTTAGTCCTGGTAAACCCCTTTAATTTTGTTTTAGAATAAATAATTCTAATCCTGGAATATCCCTTTAATCACTTCATGACTACATAATGTAAAATTACGTTGTGCGTTCATGAAGGGTGTATGGAGTGGGCTCGGGAGCTGAGTCAGCTCCATACCTGGCAGCTAGCTGCTGTTTCTGGCAGATGCCGATAACTGCAGCGATCAGAGTTAGCTCTCATTGCAGCATTTAACTGTGTAGATCTAAACAGTGAGCAGAAAGGGAGTGCCGATTGGACAGCATGGCAGCCCTACTGTAGGCTCCAAGAGCTGCTCATGGTAGGACCTCATAGGCAACATTATAAATCAGTATAGACTGCAGTACTGAAGTATTGCAGTATATAGTACAAGCAATCAGATCAGTGTAAACTAGCGATTCACAAAAGTGTTTTTAACAGTAATATATATATATAGAGAGAGAGAGAGAGAGAGAGTAAAAAAGAAAACCCTCTTTCCATTTTTCCATTAAAAAAATCTAAGCTATTAAAATAAAACACATATTTGGTATTGTTATGTACATAAACATCTGGACTATTAAAATATCACACTATTTATCCCACATGGTGAAGTCCATGAAAAAAAATACAATGCCAGATTGTGATTTGAAAAAAAAAATGATCAAAAAGACGTATGTTTCCCAAAATGGTACTACCGTGTTTCCCCCGAAAATAAGACAGTGTCTTATATTAATTTTTGTTCAAAAAGGTTTATCTTTTTTACATGTATAGCTGCCTGGACACTATTTAAATTGACTTTTTTAATTAACTGTTAGTAGGGCTTAATTTTGGAGTAGGGCGTATATTTCAAGCATCCTCAAAAAGCTTGAAAAATCATTTTGCATCCTCAAAAATTCTGGAAAATCATGCTATGTCTTATTTTCAGGGTATGTCTTATTTTCAGGAAACAGGGTATTAAAAATTACAACTCATCTCACAAGCAACCAAGCCACAGATAGCCCAATCAACAAAAAAGTTACAAATTTACTGGTCTCAGAATATGGCGACGGAAAGCAATTCTTGTTTACGGAAAAAAATTTTACGTTTTAAAAATAGAAAAACATTTTTCCGTACATTATATGGTACATTAAGGCCCAGTGTCCGCAGGTGGATTTGAATTGTTGAATCCGCGCAGGGGCCCTGCCCTAATTCTTAGTAGTATCATTATATCTTTGTGTCACTATAATGCATTTTGCATGAACTGGATACAAAATAATGGCTCCCAAGAAGAGGCTGGATTAATACTGCATTGCTGTTAGTCCTATTTTCGAACGTTCCATGTGCATTAACCCCTATTACTTAGTCCTTGTGTTCCTTTCCCCCAGCAGACGATGCTAAGTGGTCTACAGTATTCGCAGCAATACAAGCATGTGGAAGCTCTGATTGCAGCACAAAGCCCTGTGTGTATTGTCAGAGCGGGCGCTGATGGAACGGGTCATGTGATCCTTTGTGTGATAAGCGAATGCTGGGTGGCATGCTTCCTAACATGGCATCCGATCATTTGCCAGAGAGGCATGCTGAGGTGTAATGTGCCACCCACATGGGCAAATTATACTATTCGAGGAAAACCACTTTCTTTTCTCATTTTCTGCTTTTTCACACTTTGCATTTCTTCTTTCCCCATCGCTCCGGTGCGACCCTCTGCTGCAATGCCTCACACTTCATTTGTATTCGCTCACACATTTTGGTTCCCCTCATGTTCGCAACTCCAATATCTCCCATCACACATAGCATCTAACACCACACTCATTTACTCGGTTGCCATGCAGTCAAGTTACTGGAATCTCAACCATAGACCATACCGTCTGGAATCGAATGCATCATGTGTGGTTTTACTGAAAACAATTTACAGTGCGGTTCGGCAGTATGGATTTATAATAAGAGTTTGCTTTTAACTCAGCAGTTTCCACAGCAAATGCCTAGGGTGAGTAAAACAAGATCTAATCATAGGGAGCTCCGTTTTTTTTTTTTTTAAAGGAACAGGAGTGTAAAAAAAAGGACTATAAAATAAAAGATTTAGAAAACTACAGTTATAAATGATGAGACAAGCTGCCTACATCATTCATGGGTATGTATAGAAATGGTTCTAGATCATAGGAAAAGGTAGTAATTGGGGGGTTGCACTTCATGAGTAGGACCAGGATTTATTTTGGGAAAGTGTAGCATAAGTAATGCACTCAGCTATTAACCTATTGCCTGGGCAGGATTCTTTCTCAGGTAGTATATAGTACAAGAGTTGTCGCTAAGTTTTTTGCTATAATCCTCTTGTTGCCATTTCCCTTTCATTAATGGAGGTGTAGGGTAAGTAATGCACTTACCTATTAAGGTTTGGTATCACAAAACTTTCAATGCATAGAGATAGATATGTCCGACCACTGCTAATGGTGGGTCATTCACTTAGGGATAAGTCCCTGGTGGAGCCTCGAGAAATGAATGTAGTAGGAGATCACTGCTGGTATCGGCATACGCCTGATGAAACTTTTAACATACAGTGGGTATAAGTAAGTATTCTATATTTCATATACACAAACTACATGTTTTGGACCTGGGCACGATTCTTTTTCAAGTAGTGTAGAGTACAAGATTTGCCGCCAAGCTTTTTGCTATAATCCTCTTGTTGCCATTTCCCTTTCATTAATGGAGCTGTAGGGTAAGTAATGCACTTACCTATTAAGGTTATGTACTGCACAACTTTCAATGCATGGAGATATATATGTCCAACCACTGCTGATGGTGGGTCAATCACTTAGGGATAAGTCCCCGGTGGATCTTCAAGAACTGGATGTAGTAGGAGACCACTGCCGGTATCGGCATACGCCTGGTGAAACGTTTAAGATACAGTGGGTATAAGTAAGTATTCTATATTCCATATACACAAACTACATGTTTTGGACCTGGACAGAATTCTTTTTCAAGTAGCATATAGTACAAGATTTGTCGCCAAGTACTTTGCTATAATCCTCTTGTTGCCATTTCCCTTTCATTAATGGAGGTGTAGGGTAAGTAATGCACTCACTTATTAAGGTTATGTATTGCACACCCATCAATGCATGGAGATAGATATGGCCAATCACTGCTGATGGTGGGTCATTCTCTTAGGGATAAGACCCCGGTGGATCCTCAAGAACTTGATGTAGTAGGAGACCACTGCCGGTATCGGCATACACCTGATGAAACCTTTAAGATACAGTGGGTATAAGTAAGTATTCTATATTCCATATACACAAACTACATGTTATGTACCTGGACAGGATTCTTTTTCAAGTAGTATATTGTACAAGATTTGTCAGCAAACACTTTGCTATATTCCTCTTGTTGGCATTTCCCTTAATGGAAGGGATATGCCAATGTCTCTACAGGTCTAAAATACATAGTTTGAGTGAAATAAGGAAGAATACTTACTTATGCCCACCGCATTTTGAGAGTTTCATCTGGCATACGTTGATACTAGCAGCGGTCTTCTTTGACTTCCGTTCCTTGAGTCTTCACCAAGAATCCCACTGGCTGTTGATAGGGAACAATAGATTAAATCCAAATGTGCAGCAAGTGTATTTTAGGCTTAAAGTTTAGTATCCCTTTAGTCAGACACAAAACTAAAGATAACTGGGCCCCACAATTATATTATTAGGGGGGTCCCTTCTGTTTTTTTCTTCATTGCCAAACAATAGTCAGGAGTGTAGTAAAGTTATGGTTTTCAATCATCCATGTCCCTGCACTACATTATACATTCCTTTTGGAGCTCAGCAACTTCTTGAATCAATGTCCAAACTGAGGAGGACTTCCGCAATACTGTTGGGCTTGCATTGTATTATGTTCTCCCTATGATTGGCCAAAGAGGGCAATCAAGTATAGGTTGTTGAATGTGTGGTTACAAGAATAATACTACATTGTTCTCACTCTTCCTGTAACCCGTAACCAGTCCATCTGTTTTGGGTATTAAGATGAGAGGAAGAATGATCGAATACTGTACACCTTCAATTCCATTCATCTAGGAGAATTAATTGTAGTCTAAACATGGCTGATCCGGTCTTTCGTCAAGAAAACAAATGTATATGGTTATATTTAATGTCCCCTTTGTTTAAGGCATAATGTTGGTGTAAGTTATGTCTGTTGAGGGGGTGCTATAGAATGGTTACCTGGCATATACAGCATATCACTCTTTGACTTTTAGGTTTTATGGGATTCTTCTTTTATCCCCATGTTTAAGTATCCTAGAAATCTTTTGAACTCCTTAGGAAACAGACTTTGACTCTTTCTTGTAGTGCTCTGCTGATTGCTTTGCAATATGTTGTCATATTCTTGGTCAGGGAAGGGGTTAAAGAACGCTGGGCTGGGATACCCCTCATAAAATAAGGTCTGTGGGTTTAGCTGCTGATCTCTGTGCTCCCATGCAGGGTCTGAAAATATTCCCATCTCCAGAGCCCAGCAAGGGGCACTTCCATTACCACACATTTTACGAGCTGCTTGTTACTGACAGCAGCTGAGAGAATCACTCAGATGTAGAGGAAGGTCTGGAAGATGCATTAGGGGTTATTAGAAGAGAAGAAAGGGAGACGTAGGCTCATTAACTCACTCACAAAGAAGCTGCACATGTGAGAAGGAGACTCATGAGGTCTTAAAATTATGACTGTGAAGACAGATTATGTGAAGAAGAGACCCCACCAAGACAATACAGTAGTGTGGTCTTACCACGAGCATGCGTCTAATGTTGTCCTGTGGCTGCTTATGTTATACCGCTCAGTCTGTTTTTGGTACCATTGAACCCTACCAGATATTACGTGTACTTATTTATTAACATCCAATTAATTAGATAGCGTAAACATACTGTAATTACAAAACTGGGGCTCTGTATGCTCTCACATGTATTCTTTATCCCTAGTGGGATAAAAAAAAACAACCTACAAATACAGTCTATGGACGATTTCACGGGAAGCCAGTTGACCCACCAGGATGTTTATAGAGTTTTGGAAGAAAGTAGTGTGCCTGGAGTCAACCACCATGAAACAGGCAGAACATATACACTCCATGATGCTGGTAAACTTGCTGGATTCTGACCTCCCGACCCTGTGCTGCACAAATAAAGTGTAGAAAAAGAGACCTGAAAAGGTTTCCATATACTAGGTCTCACTTCTATGTACCACAAGCAAGGAGACAGGACAGAACATTTGTTTTCCATAGAAAGCTCCAAGTTTATATTCAAAAAGACAGGGGTTTACATAGAACTCATGAAGAACCATAGCAAGATTCCGAAAGAATTGACAGCCCCCCTCGGAAAAAAAAATAGATATATTGAGCCAGCATATCTAGAAGACAGTTTTTGCAACACTGCAAAATACCTCTAAATAATGCCGTTTTATACAGTGATAGTATTTACAGTGCAGTTACTTCCACTGATCACAGATGGCATCTTCTTGATTAGAGTTGTCCGTTTTCATTTTTTTCCTCTATCGAAGCCCAGACCACCAGGAAGAATTCTTGTGATCATCACTTATCTCTACACACTCAACACATCCTGCTACTACCTCCAATGTCTCTGTCAGTAGCCCCCCATAGTACTAGTGCCCCATCAAAGTAGTAGTACCCTCCCTGTGTTTCTACTAAGGAATAGTAACACCTCTTTGATAGAGTTCTCCCTTGGTGTCCCGCAGTATTCCCCTCTGGACCAGAAGAATACCCTCTTAACCACTGTTGAACACTGCTCCATGCACAGCATAGCCCGACTTTGCTTCCCATGTCCTTCTCTCGGTTTGGATAGGCAGAGGAGTCGGACTATGCACTACAAAGAGCTATGTGGTATCCAGCAGTAGTGTGACTTAAGGGGGTCAAGCAAGTTACTTGGGGGTACAGGGGGCAGGCCCATTTGGCTCTAGCCCCTTCTTGTCCCAGGGGCTCCATAGTGACCATGTGGTCTGCCGCCATTGGCAGCATGACACTGCTGAAGATTACCTTCCAGTCTGACACAATTTCCTGGCTTGCTAACAGACTGAAAAGCATACAAGTAAGGCTCACTAAAGAAGATGATCTTCACTTAGTGAACACTCAAATGGCCACCTACCAGGCTATAATCAGGGCCTGTATAATCAGTCCAAGGGCAATAAAACAGGCCACCCTCCCACTCTGCACCGTTGCCCCACTCCCTCCAATGAAAGGTTATACTCACCTAATCTTGCAGGTTATACCTCCCCATCCGACTCGGGGTTACTGAGACTGGTGATTGGCTGTAGCGGTCATGTGCTTAGACAAGCACATGGCAGTGAAAGTGGGATGATATGTGATGGCACAGCGGTAACAGACAGGCGGATGCATATTGTATGCAGCAGCATAAACTTTACTCAAACATAAACATTTTATTTAGATGGCATCGCTCCAAAGGGAGGTTAAAATACCGAAATGCTGCTTAACAGTCACAAGTAAGTCCGCTATTCCCTCACTGGACCTATTAAGTCATATACAGCTGAGCTTTCAATATCTATTCCTAACCAGTAATATCCTGGGTACTGGAAGTTTTAACACACTGAACAGTCTCTATATCTGGATACATGGGCATAATGCCCCCTCTGGCACAGCCTCTTAAAGGGGTTGTGTGCGGAAAAGAAAAAAAAATAAATAAAGGCTGGGCAGGTGATAAAGTTAAAAAAAAGGACTGCATTCTCACCTGTTTTTGCTCCCTGGGACCCAGCTGATAGGCTCCAGTCCTCCACTGCGGATGGCCACACATGGCTATCTCTATCTGCCCCATAGAAATGAATAGAGCAGCACTGCTCTATTCATTTTTATGGGGCATACAGAGATAACCTGTTTCCCCGAAAATAAGGTAGCTGAGTGTTGCGTTCGGCTATGTGTCTGTGCCATTGAGAGGAATGGAGCCACTGCTGCACATATGCGATCAGCGGCTCCATTTCCCCACTACAGAAATGGGAGCCTGTTTCTTCAACTATGAAAAAGGGGAGACAAAGGTTTTCCATTCTCAGGATAAGGAGGGGGGGGGGGGGGGGGGGTTGTCTATCAGATTTCACCCAGCTAGTGGATGGGTGAAAATTAAAAAAAAACAAAAAACATGCTATGAACAGAATTTAAGATACGCCTCTGTCCATGATCCCAATATATTATTAGGTTTTATGCCAAGTAATGACAAGATGCATTATAAAGTTGGCCAGAAATACTGTGAGTGGGCTTTAGTTTTTTAATTCTATTTTTTCCCCCAAATCCAAGAATAGACACAAAGAGAGGTAGGAGACTGTAGACCACCACCATTCCTACCGACAGTTATGCTGAGCTCAGGAATTCCACCAATGATGTATGAAGAGCAACAGAAACTTTATCACCCACAACAAATTCCATGACTTCCATGGTTCACTGCCGGAGCAACACCCCCACCCTCAATGATATATGCTTGTTCCTGCACAATGACAACACAGGGACTATTTAGTTAATGTTCATTCTGGTCTATTAGCAGACTAAGGTCATAATTAACAGTGTCTTCTAAGCTTGGTTAGGGCTTGTTCACATCACTGTCGGAGGTTCCATTTGAAGCCTCTGTCACTGATTACTTTTAAAATATAGGACAACTGAACAGAAACTGAAAGGACCCCATTAAAGCCAATGGGGGTTTATTTGGCACTGTTTGGTTCCATCATAAGACGGATCCGTTTGGCCAGTGGCTTCCATTTTTCAGCTCCCATAATGGAGCAGGAAAATGGAATGGATAATGCTGATGTGAACAAAACCTTGCAATATTAGACCTACTTTTTTTTACCTCTATCCCAGGACTAATCGATTACTCTGATTGTCATTCTGGAGTCAGGAAGGAATTTTCCCCCCCAAATGGGCTAAATTGGCTTCTGCCTCATTGTTTTGTTTTTTTTTGTCTTCCTCTGGATCAACAATGGGGGGTGGAAACACGCTGAACTAGATGGACATTGTCTTCTTTCAGCCTAATAGACTATGTTACTATGTTAGGTGACAATTTTCATTGTATTACCTTGTAGGGATAAGAATAGAAATCGCACGAGGAAGGGGAGTAAGAGAATGTTGTTTCTTGTTTTTACAGGTCTACATGGTTGGTGCAGTCAGATCTAGTGTATGGAATCATCTTTTTACTGTCTCGAGCTTGTAAACTGCTCCCCAAGCAATACAGGATCCCTCCACTCTTTGGTCGTATGGTTTCATGACTTGCAGCCCAAAGCTTTTAGCTTCTCCCAAAAATCCTGAGGCTCCAGAGCTTTCAGGGGATCGCACGCGATAACCGCACCCAACCATGAACTCACATCGGTCTCTTGGTTGCGTCTTTCTTCCCAGCTGCCTTTCCTTCCAGCACTTGTCTGCTTACACACACAGTCTCTGACTTGCACTCTGCTTTCAGTTCTGCACATGGGAGTACTTGTCTCTTTTTCTGGCTCCCCGAATCTGATTTCAGCTTTCACTTCATTTCACAGCAGTTTGTTTCTCTTACACGCCACTCTTCACAGTGGATTACCTCTCTCTTTTACATGTGGGAGCACCTCTCTTATGACTTGAACGTCTCATTCTGCAGCGGTCTACTCACAGATCTCATGCGGAATCCTGGTCAGTATGCATGTACCTGGCCACCGAAAACATATCTCTTCTTGCATTTCATTCTCTGATGGCCGAAGAACTTTCTTTTTCTCGGCTTTTCACTTGGCTCTTCTTTCTCCGAGTTCTTTTTCACTCTTCACACTGTAACCGACCTCTTCTTATCTCAGTCACACATTGGATAGTCTTCTCTCAATTGCTTCCATATCTCATAATTACAACTCCACCACTTCTCTCTTCATCTGCGCAGACCTTTGCACAACCTCTTGGTCCCCTGGGCCTCTACCAGTTAATGAACTTTCAGTCAATCGGACCCTGTTTTTGTCTGAGTCTCTGGCCACGTCCTAGCATGGAGCTGCAGATACATCAGCAGCTGGTGCTGTGCTGTCTGTTGGCCCGGCTTTGTGACATGCACCTTGCATTTCTTTCGGTGGCAGCTGGCTTCTGCCACTTCAACCATCCACTGTGCTGTGCCACCACTCTTCCAAAATGGCACCATTTATTCCTATTTTATAGACCTGCCTACTATAACGACTGACCACATCACTATAAAGATGTGGCTTAGCCCTGTCTCTCTTTCCTATTCTGGCATCAGATTCTTGGGCTGGTGATATGCTCACCACCTCCATCATTGCTAGGGGCAGAGCGTCTTCTTCTCAGCGCTTTGTGCTGTTCTTAGTCCCTCCACGGCTGCATCAGCAAAGGAGGAAGGCAAGGCTTCAGGGCTCATTGGAGTAGCGGTGCGGATAGTCTCCACCTCCTTACAAAGCTCATTAGTCCTGTCTATGGGAAAAAAAGAGCTGTGCAATATGTTAATGTCATAAATATATATATAGGGACTTTACCTAAAAAAAAAATCTCTAATGGCAGAAGAATGTTAAAGCGGAGCATTCAATGAATTTAATTCCAGAGACAGTTTTATGTCTCTGGCACGTTCCAGTAAGTTTAATTCTGCGTTTCCTGGAATGTTGACTGACTGTTCTGTGCACCCTCCAGGGGTCACACGGTTTTTGTGGTTGTGGGTGACAGTCTGTGTGCGGAAATGAGATTCAGCATAAAGCCCCAGGTCCTGCAAGGGGGAAACAGATTGGAAATGACTGAGAAACCCGTGAACTGTGAGGAGTGAAGTGTGAAGGTGTAGTGTAAAGAAGTCTAAGCATTTTGGGTTTTATTTAGCAGAAAACATACAGAACTAGGATTTAACATACTTAGATATTAATTTATGTGTTTGTTTTGGAAATATTAATGATTCCTGAAAAGCGCTGAGATACGAGCGTGGGAGTATGATGACGTGCCAGGATGATGAATGCACATTTATTTACGCCTAAATGGTCATACATAATTCTCCTACATGCAACGTTATATATTCATTTACTCACTGCATACTATAGCCTCAGCTACTTATTTGGATTATTACTCCTTTTTCAGCTTTAAAGGAGTCCAGTTCAGATAAAAAAACATATATACAGCGTTATTACAAATGATCTTCTCTATTTCAAACCCTCGGAACTCACGTTTGATGACACTCAGATACATAAATTTGTATCAATGGAAACAGAAACTTTTCAATTAGCTAAACTGTCTAATAGTTAGACGGTCCTTGTTGCCCATAGCCACCAATTACAGCGCAACTGAGCTGCTGAGGTACAGTGAAAGCTGCGCTGTGATTGGCTGCTGTTCACAACAAGGACATCTTACTGTTAGATAGTTTTGCTAAATGAGGTCCAAAATTTTTTATTTTGCCGTAGTTCTCACAAGGGGTCTAAGAGACAAAATGGCTTAAAAAACAAGAGTACAGGCAATAAATGGTACATTTTTAAAACCTTAAATACTCACCCCGAGCGGTTCATATCTTACAGGAGAAAGAAGGTGTGGAATAGGAAAAATACAATGTGGGTAAATAAAGATGTAAAGGTGGCAATAAACAACAAAAATAGAGCATTTAAACTACTTAAACAGAAAGGCAGTAAGGCTAGGTTCACACGGGGTGGAATTGCCGCAGAACTTCCGTTGGCAATTTTTATCCCGGGATAAAGCAGCAAAGTGGACAAGATTTGCCTGTCCATTTTATCGCTGTCTCCGCTGCGTCCATCTCTCCTTTCTGTAGGTCATTCCACAAGATTTCTGCGGGATTTCCGCCTCATATGACCGAAGCCTAAAGAAGCACTAAAAAGCTATAAGGAAAGAAATAAATTATGTAAAACACAAATAAAAGCAACAAAGGTGCAGTCACAGACACTCATTGCCAAAGGGAGTAAATCTAACCCTAAATCAATTATATAAATAGTAAAAAAAAAAGATTAAAATCAAAAGTGTTGGCCCTTTAAAAAGTAATGCAGGAAGAATTGTTGAAGGTGATGACGAGAAAGCAAATCTATTAAATAGTTTTTTTTTCAGTGCATTCACATTAAATGCAGGGAGATAGCATAAAGTCTCCATTAAATATCACCAGTCTAAAGGTTCTTTTACACACAACGATTATCGCTCAAAATTCATTCAAACGCACAAATTTGCATAAACGAGAATGATTCAATATCATTCGTTAACATTCCCTGTATAAGCGAATAAGAAGGTCTAAACGAGTGCTGTTTAAACATAACAATAAGTGAACGAGCCAACGGTGGGTTTTATGCCTGCATAAAATGAACGATGAACGAAAAGCGGTTGGTTCTCATTTATCATTCAGTCATTGGCTCCCATTTACACTGAACAGCTATCCTTTACTTTTGCTTATTTGAACAATAATCCTTCTGTCTAAAAGCACCTTAAGTGCGAACTCACTCACTAGTTTCTTTGTTTCTCTGAGCTGAAATGAAGCGACTACTGAGCAATTAAATTGAGCGATTTTTCGTTCAATACTTGTCCCATGTAAAGGCACCATAGGAATGATTATTATTTAGCATAGATTTCTATAGCTGAACCAATCACATTAGCATTAAGTATTTGCAATGCTAGTCATCATAGTCTTCCTGATTCTCTCTGTATATGCAATTCACAATGTATAGAATTATGTCTCTTTGTCTATGGTGCACCTTTCAGAACCCAGCAGTCCTTCGGGCTATATATTTCTTCACTACATCTGATTTCTTTCAAAGGTGATATACCTGAAAAGAGAAGGCATGAGAAGTGGTTTTGTTTCCCTTCAGCAAAGATGATTGTGATGAAATCCTGGCTTCTCTAACATTTACAATCTAATCCCATAACTCTCCCCCTCTAACCACTAGATCTCTGTAGATGAGATAATTCTGACATTCAAACAGACACATCAGCCATGGAATTCATTTCCCAATAAAAGAAAAGAATGATTCCAGATGCGAGAGGGATGAGGAGGAGCAATCAGATACCTTCCCTTTATTAAAACAGATAAAAGACCCAGCTGGAGAGGGAGAGGGGGGTCTAATCCATGTGCCTCATATCTGCAGGAAACGGAGATGGCTGATGCAGGGGGCCGCGTCCAAACTGCACGGAAAACATGAAAGAGGAGGGAAAAAAAGGAGGTTAGGACCTAGATGAGGTATTGGGAAGGATCAAGGAATGTGAGCGATTCAGAAAACAAGAACAAACTAAATTAAAAATAATACACGGCGGGTGGCAAGCGATACAAAGGGTTAGTTACATTTTAGTATCTTTGGCCAAAAATAGCATCTTTATGTATTACGCTGCTACCTTTCTGAGGTCAGACATTCCTTGCAGCTTCTATTGCATATTTATAGTATCATTATATTTACATGGCGCGAGTTACAGAGGAAGTGAGCATGTAAAGTGGGCTAGGCAACCTATGATGGCTCTTACTTCTACTCCAAAGCCCAGCATGTTCTGATGGCATGGCTAGAAAATGTGTACAATTTAACCCTTTAAGGACGCTGCCCTTTTCTTTTTTTCATTTTCGACTTCTGATCCCCGTTTTTTAAAAATCATACCTCTTTTATTTATCCATCAATGTAGCTGTCTGAGGGCTTGTTTTTTGTGGGATGAGTTGTATTTTTCAATGGTACTATTATATAATGTACCAATCAGGGATGTAATTATAGGGGATGCAGAGGATGCGGTTGCACCAGGACCCAGGAGCCTTAGGGAGCCCATAAGAAAGCCCAATACTATGAATAAAGCATTGGAGTTGGGGGACGTGATACAGATTTTGCATTGGAGCCCAGAAGCTTCAAGTAATGTCTCTGCAGTCTGCATATAACCTACTGAAAAACGTAAAAAAATTCTAAGTGGAGTGAAATAAGAAAAAAACACAATTCTGCCAACTTTGGGAGGGTCTTATTTCTATTGTGTACATACTGCAAAAAAAATGACCCAATAACTTAATTCTGTGGGGCAGTATGATTACTTTATGATCACATTTTTTATTATAAATAGGGGGGAAAGTTTTTTGTATTTTTTTACTTCTATTACCTTTATTTTTTTTAATGAATAATAAAACTTTTTTCAACCGATTTTTACATTTTTTTTATAGCCCTCATGGGGGACTTGCGATCGTGTATTACATTATGCCACAATCTAACAGGTAATCTAGCAAGCCCCAGTACAGGTATGGCTTGATAGACAATCTGCAATGGCAGTCCTGGGGCTTATAAAGTGCCCCCAGCTGCCATGGCAATAAAATGGCCCCCTGCAATATTGGACTGCGATTGGGCCACTGAAATACTGCTGTCAGAACTGGCGGCGTTTGAAAGGTTAACAGTCGCGATCAGTGGGTCTGCTGATTGCAGCTATTGTGGGTGAGTGTCAGCTGTAAGGAACAGTTGGCAACCACATTGTTTGGACTGGGATCGTCTACCGATCCCCCTCCACACAAACCCCAAACCTCCATTACATAACTATATGTCATGGAGCATTAAGGGGTTAATAAAAAAAACTGAATATGTGCAGGAATTTTAATATACAACTAACCCTCAAATAATATGCAAAAATGACAATGCAAAACTGTTCAGCTGGAAGTTAAAATAATCCACATTAGCCAAAACAGGAGTGCACAGAACCCTTCGGATAGGCTATCAATTGTAGATTGGTGGGAATTTTTTCAGCCATGATCTTAGCCGATTAGCAGTTTGCCGGGATTGTGTGCTTGTACACTGAAATGATTTTTGCCGGAAGCAGACAGCTCCATTCCTACTGCAGTGGCCAAGTCTGGTATTGTAATGAATGAAAACTTTAATACCATGTAATACCAGGCCTGGAATGGAGCTGTCTGCTTCCTGCAGATCAGCTTGATGCATGACCATCCCAGCCCAGTGATCAGCTGATCAGTGAGGGTACCAAGTGATAGACCCTCACTGAACTACTATTTAAAACTGGACATCCTCTTTAAGGCTTAATATTAACATTGGCTCTAGTGTGTGTGTCTAAGTTAGGCCGCCTGCACACGAGTGGATTTGCAATGCGGCTCCGGATTCCGCAGCAAATACCACCCATAGCATGCTCTGGCAAAACACGATTTCCTCTACATGAGTGGAAATCGATTGTGTTTTTCCACTTGCGGAGGAGAAAACGGAGCATGCTGAGATTCTGTGCAGATTCCACTCTGATGACTTCCATTGAAGTCAATAGAAGCCGTCCGACCCGCAGCCCTACCACAGGTCGCGGGATTCGCGTAAACGCCTAGCAGTGGCGCGGCACAATCTATACTGCGCATGTGCGCCGGCGGGACGGATGGAACATCCGCAGTACAGATTAAAAGACTGCGGACAGGTACGCGGGGGTCAATAGTCGGACACAGAGTAGAATTCCACTACGGGATCCCACATGCGGAATCCGACCTGTCGGAGTGCAGTTGGCCATAGTAAAATTGGGAACAAGGACTGATATGAGTGATGACATCTCTATACAGTTCGGCAGATTCTCTTGGCACTATGTAAAAGCAACAGCAAATAAATACAATTACAATCTATGTCACATTGAACAATTTCTGACCTTTAAACAAGATGTAGCATTAGACAAGTCACATACCGCAGTTCTGATCTATTACTGTATGCTCCCTTCTAATGTCAGAATCGTTGGAAATGTGGATGAGATAGTACAAAAATGTTGGTGCTCCTCCTCAATAAATTTGCTGCGTGTCATTTTCTAGGCTGCCCTTCTGCAGACTTTTTACACGTGACCCACAATATATCAGGAAATGATACTTTGTATCAGTCTTTTGTATCGTTCCGAGGCTGAGAACCCAAATATGTATCTTTTATTTTATCTAACAGAAATTGGCAGTTGCTGCGGCATCTAGATCAGAAGAAGGTCAGACTGAGTTCTGGGCAGTTTGACAGGCTACTGATTGGATCAGCGTTTTCAGGCGTGGATGCATCACCCTAGTGGCTCATGTAATGTCCTGGATTCACAGTATAGCATATCTACTCTTATTATCAGGCTTAAACCCAGGATGCGAAATTCTGGCTTACAGCAGAAATCTTTGTATTATTTTGCCTTCACTGTAAAGGTGAAATCGTGATTTCTAAAAGGCCAAGATGAGACATTTTCATTGTGTCTATCCGAGTATGAGAATGTACATGTGGGTGTCTATTCCAGGACTAGATCCATCACAGACAGATTGTGGACAGATGCTGAACAGAGGAAAACTGCAGCCAATATACTTCAATCTATTTTTAATTACTCCACACATGGATGTCTTTCAATATGTCCAAGATCTGTTGCATCTTCTGCACCCTCGGCTGTTTCCCTCGGTTCGGTTCCATCATTTTTATGAGTCAAGTCAATGCAAACAGAAAGAACAAAAAAAGTGCATATTACATATATATAATAAAACTCCGGCAGAACTCATTGCCTGCTGCAAATAATCAGTGAAATTCCATTAATCTGGTGTTTAATAACTCTGAAACTTTAGTTTTTCCAAGAGTTCCTCTTAACATAATTGTCCCACAAACTTTCTATGTTGGCTCTTACACCATCAGTATTTTTCCACAGCAGCCAGAGAGTTTTACATCTAGAAAATGGGGAAATAACTGGAACAAAAGCACAGAACCTGCTCTAAAAGGACTGCTCGTACAGTCAGCCTTCTGTCGCTTCATGCATATAGCTAATGATTTAATTTAAGAAGAGACTGATGGATCATAACCACAGCAATTTGCTAAATTTGCTTTGCATTAATGCATAGTACTCATAAAAGATACACAGCAGAGTTAATATACCAGAACCAGACATGAAGGCAGGTGTACAATCTATATTTTATTACACACTGACAGAGTATACAACAAGGAAACCATACTGTCAGAGCAGAACATATGGCTTCCAACGGGGTTTTGCTTTGACATGCAGAATTTATGGCTATAATATAGTACAATGTCTGTAACTGTATCTACTGTACACATGGCGCAGAAGGACCAGAAGAAAATGGTTAGGACGTGTCTCTCGACATTACGGTTTTACATAGGAAAGCAATGTGCGCACACTTACCTCCAAAGAAGCAGACTCATTCTTGGCCAAAATGGGTGGAAGCCATGCTAAGGGACACTGAGGGTGGTTTTACATCTACGCTCGGGGTTCCACATTCCTGCTTTGTTCGGGAAGCAGAACAGGGGAATCACCATCGCTGAATGACTCCATTTCTGGACAGGACTAGACAGCGCTGGATGGACCATGTTGATTATAATGGGGTTTGTCTGCTTTCTGCCCAGCTGCTGGCTTTTGGACGAAAAAAAAAGTGCTACCACATTTCCCTGAAAATAAGACACTGTCTTATATTAATTTTTGCCCCAAAAGAGACTCAGTGTCTTATTTTCGGGGGTGTCTTATACTCAACTAGCAGGCAGAGTCCGGAACCCTCACGCTGGGCTATGTTACTCCGGCAGTCTTCCATGTAGTCATCGGCACTGAGAGAGCATTCTCTTCCTGGTAAAGGGGCTTGAATACCCCGCCTCCAGTAAGAGATTGCTGTTATTGGATCACGAGTGCCGTGGCTCAGCCAATCAGTGCCGGCGCTTGATAAACCAATCACAGCCATTTAACGAAGTCATTCACTGACTACCCAACTAGGACACCCCAGCCAATCATGGCCCTTTACTTAATGCCTTTGAGCCTCAGGTCTTCTTGGCTTCCAGTTTCTTGCAGCTTACTGCAGTCATTTTTTTGATCTAGAACTAACTAGACCTACCTGCAGCCAAGTGACCATTGGTCCTTCTAACTGACCTTCAAGAGTAACCAGTACAACCATTACCAGTCTGTCCCCTCAACAACCAAACTGTCCAATCATACACTGGCTATGGCCCATATTTGACTCCATGCATGTGAAATGTAACGAGTAGGCACCCTGATCATGGTAGCCGGAACTTAAAGAAAATATTCTAAGAGTCTGTTTCAGTGTGTGCTTTTGCAACCAAAGACTTGTTTTATTGATGTAATGCATCTACAGAGGACAAAGAAGCAACTTTGTAAATAATGTTCATTAAAAATGTCCTACCGTTTTGCGTCTACAGCTGTCATGCAGACCTATGCGTCTCCATGGTAACTGGCAACACGCTAAACCTGCATGATCTGATCCTGCAGTCCTGCTCCTTCCTAACAAATAGCAACAAGTAAAGGACAGACAGAATTCTGTATGACTGCTGAATCACACTACACAAGGTTTGTTTGTTTCTTACCACGGGGATACATAAGCCTGCATAAGAGCTGGAGACACAAAACGGTAGGATGTATTTAATGAAGACTATTAACAACATTTTTTTTTTTTTCATTTTGGATGCACTGCAGCAATTAAAAGTGGTTGTGATGGTGAACATATCCTTTCAGTTTGGTCTGTTTTTATGCTAAAAAACTTTTTTTAACTGCATTTGCAGCATTACATTAGGACACCCAATATTTTATGCCTTCTTTGTGGATCCATCTAATAGACAAAAGAAGAATTCAAAATGTTGACGTGATTTCAGACAAGTCGTAAACTTTTTCCTGGGCATCTGCTGGGAGCTGTCATGGTAAAGCACATTCGTTACAACTCTGACAGGTACGATGTAACACGTCCATAATATAGATCCGTACTTCGTAGGTGTTACAGATGACATTACAGGATGCCTCTCTTCTCCACTCCGGCGTTTGCAAGGAGAGGGGGAGGGGCAGAGCTAAGCTCCGCTCTGTCCCACCCACTCTTATTGCTGGCTATGGACAAGAGGCGGGGAGGAGCGGGGAGAGGGAGCCTCTGTCCTGCTCACCTCCATTGCAAACCACTCGGAGGGGAGGAGAGAGGCAGAGAGCCGGTGAGGGAAGGGAGGAGCTGCTTAGATGGAAGCATATATCGTCCAGCTGTGGAAACGCCGGCCGATATACGCTTGTGTAACTAAGCCATAAGGCCGGATTCACACTGATGTATTTATGTGCATATTTGCATATATGCTCGTGTGAAGCCAGCCTTATTCACATGAGTGTTTTGCGAGGTTATTTAGCCACAGTTATATGTCAGACAAAGATCACGGCCGTCTGAAGCATTGGTTTCCAATGTATCTGTTCAGATGACCAATTTTTAGCGGCATAAAAACGTTGCATCTTCCAAACTTATATGCTACCGGAAAAGATAGGTCTTGCTCTATCTTTCGGTTGATATACGCTGGCAGCTCCCATAGACTCCTATGGGAGCTGCAAAAAAAAGGGAGGGGGAGGCAGTTTAGCAGCGTGCAGTGGAAGGAAAATCTTACAGTTGCCTCTATGTAGGCATTAGAAGTTATTCCGAGGATTTATGCCGACCAAGGGATTTCCGGGCAGCCATGTATTTTTTTTTGCTAATATGTCGCACCTGGCCATTTGAATGGACGAGAAAACGCAAATTTTGGCCGCTACTTGATCACGGCTTTTCTTCATTCACACGATTTTACGGCACCTATGGGCAACCGTAAAAACGCATACGCTCGTGTGAAGAAGGCCCTAAGCTGTGCTGAGTCCTCCAAAATAAGTCTCTTGACAGGTCTACTTGACATGCTAAGCAGCTCGCTTTATTCATGGCATCAATCATAAGTGGCAGCCTTTTCTATATTTGTTTATAAATTTAAAAAGATGGCTGTCGTCTGTGCAGCCTCTGAGAAACCATTCTAGAATGTCACTAGGATGAGTTGAGGGGAAGTAGGCAGAGCTGTGAATGGGAGGCGGAGCCTAACACCACACTATTGGCTCCTCTCAGGCTGAGCAAACATTTTGGTGTTAAGCTCCACCCCTGCCCATGGCTGTGCCCTTTCATTCTCATCACCCAATGCTAGATACACTCTAGGACAGGTTTCTCAGGAACTGCATTGATAGAAGCTATGTTTTTTTTTGTTACCTAAGCAACCCCTTTAAGAATGATGTCATACATTATTTGCCCTTCTTTTTTTCTGTTTTTTGCTATGGCAAGATGTTACAGTAAGGCAATGGATAAATATAAAATACACTACAAGCTGGGCATTTTTGTCACATTATTCTTAATTTGTAATCCATTTTTGGGGTCAGTGGTGTTTTTCTAAGTGCAGCATGCTCCAGGTGAGACTTTTTCATTCATTTCCCCATCCACATCTCTACAGGAATTAAATAAAATGCATGAAAAGAAAATCCAATGCATACATATTTGGCATGAGCAGTTACTGTTCCTATTGTAATGCATTCTCAGTCTCAGTTGCACAATGCACTTGCAACCTGCAATTATATTGCTCCTGAAGAACTTGACACAAATTACCCTTTAAATGCTCCAATTTGCGTTATTTTAAATATAGGCTATAAAAATTCAACATAACTACTGATTCTTTTAAAACCAGCATGCCCGGTTACATGTGGAGGTAAATGGTCGCATCTTAAACTGGCGTTTTATTGACTCAACAAATAGGCTGACTGAGAAAGGTTCCTATCAATGTTGCAGATGCAGGATTCAGGATACAACGCAGCAGATGGAGTTACTAAAGTTTACAATATTTACTGATAAACACAAAAATAGAAATTAACAATAATGGTATAGTAATAATTGCTACCCAATTAAAACTTTTTACTTAGAATCACTTGTCACTAACTAGGGTTAACTATATCCTAAAGATTATACTCCAATAGGAAATAATTCCAGAAGTACAATATCAATAACACTTGACTGTTATCAGCACTATTTCACACAATGTCTGGTTATATATGACACAGCGACAAAGCTTGCTCTTAGGGGTTAACACTCTAATATAAACTCTTAGAAAAACTGGTTCCCATATTCACATATAATGTCCCTTTAAATAACACAGTCCATAACCCAGGCTCAAGCATCAGAAACTTGTACAATGTTAGTGTCCACAATATGAGTCCTATATCCTATGGCTGGTCTGCTATCACTCTGTTTTAAACCTTTTTCTCAGTTGGCACAACTATTGTCAGATTGAGGCTAGCCTCACTTACAGGATGACGTTGGGAAATACTCACTTTGACTGATCCAGGCTAGTTCAAGATCAGGAGCGTTCCACCACCTCGATTTCCATAGAGCCTTGTCACTGTTCAGGTTTCCCACTGGTCTGGAGACAACACTGGCTATATCTCACGGCTCCAGACACCAGGCAGTCTTTGCTTGCTGTCCTTTCTCAGCAGTTACAGATGCTTCCCCTAAACAGACAGATCTCTCAGGCTTACCTTCAGCAGCACCTCCAGTTCACTTTGTTTAGCACTGCCTCTCTACTGTGACCAAACCAAAAAGGTCCCTTTTATATATAAGGCTCCAGTCTCTAAAAATTTCCTACTGAGCATGCTCAGTTCCAATGTGCAGAAATTTGATGCAAATTTTGGCGCAAATCACAGCTCATCTCCATGCCAAGATTTTAACCATTTAGGGTAGCCCGCTGAAGCTCTGACATGTCTTTCTCGAGTACCGGTGCCCAAGAATGTACACAATATTTACTAATATTGTCTAAATACGATATAGGTGGAGATGAAATATAACTTCTCTTTTACTTATTTTAACGTTTTGGGGTTAAACCCATGCAAATAAGGAAGATGGAACAATGCCTCTGCAGCACCACCTATAGGATGGCAGCATTCCTTCAAATCAATGTCCGACCCTTTATACAAGTCTTTAAAACAATAATTGGGAATAAAAAGCCAGAACTTATACACAGACAGCTGTTGGGGGCTTTGCCCCTCATCAGTTTACAGTAGGATCCTATGATGTGAGTTGGGAGGGGTATTGTCTCTCCCTAAGGAGAGCACTAAAAAGGTGAGTGAGGAGACTTATAAGGCCATGCATACTCCTGGGACTGGTACAGAAGGAATCCAGATTCAGATGAGACTGTACCAGATATTTTTGGAACGGCGGGAGCAGCAATAGATGGGGAGCAGTAGTTCAGTCCAGCTGGGAGGGGAAGTAAAGGAACTGTATGTTGAATTCTCTGATCACCCTTGGTCTCAACCATAGATACGCAATAGATGGATACAAAAGCTAGCAGATATGAGCTGTAGAAGAGAACTCAAGATGCTCCGACTAATTGTTTGTATGGGGCCCAGTACTTTTTAAGGCAGGCTGAGGTGAAATTCTCATTCTTCACTAGATAGAAGTGTTAAAAAAAGATGTTGGAATTATATCTCCTTGGCTTCCATGCTCACGCTGAGATATTTCCATCAATTACATTTGTGGTAGTTCCATTTTCCACCAGAGTACAGCATCCTGCTGACATGTATTCGATTAGCATTACCACTTGATTTAGGCTTGTCAATTAAACAATTCACTTTCTCATTCATCTAAAAGAAAAAAAATTGGTATGGATCTATAGGCAATTCCCCTTCTGCTAGAACGGAGATGTTGCGAGAAGATATCACGACCGGAGAATGGTAGCTTGAAAGAGTATTCTCCGTAAAAGAATTTAGGATTTTTTTTGCTTTCTTTGTCTATAATATATAAAATCTAGGTGTGATGGAGCTGGAGCTGCAGTTCGTCCTTCCTTAGGCTTAGGCTTTGTTCCCACGAGCAAATATGGACCGCCGTTTTCACGCCCCGCTGATATACGCTTCGATCTGAGGAGTTAAAACTTTTGAACGGGCACACAAATCTAATGTTTGTGCAGACTTTTAGACGGCATGGTCCCTGACGCATATACTCAGAGGCCACCATGCCATTGCACCTTCCCCTTTCCTCCCTCTCACTGGCTCACCTCCTCTCTGTCTGTTTGCAATGGGAGGGGGCGGGGCAGAGCTAATCTCCCTCCCTCCTCCTTGTCCGCAGCCAGCAATGGCAGGAGGTGGGATGGGGCGGTGCTTAGCTCCGCCCCCGTTAAGCCCCCTCCCATTGCAAACAGCCAGAGGGGAGGAGAGAAGAGGGAGGGAGTTTAGTAGTCATGCTGCTAAACTCCCTCCCACCTCCCTTCTCTGGACGCTGTCATTGGCTCCCAAAGGAGCCCATGCAGCGGCTGACGTACTCCAGCCCGAAAGATAGTCCTAGGACTATCTTTTGGGCCTGACAAAAGCTTTCCGGCGCTATATTGGCCGGCTGGGCGCTTTTACGTCAAGGGGATATGGCCTTGTGATCTAATGTATTGGAATCCAATGCATCAGATCATAGCGTATATCAGCCGACCGTGAAAACGGCGGGTCGATATACGCTAGTGGGAAAGAGGCCTTAGTCTAATGATTGTGGTTCCAATACAAGACAAAATTATATGACCCATCATTCCCTCGAGATGATTCATAGCAGTGGCTGGACACAACTGACACAGGTACCTGCAGCCCACATGCAATGTTAATTGCATATGGGCTGTGGGTTGGATGGCCTCTATTGACTTCAATGGAGGCTGTCCGCGCAGAGTCCATGACAAAATAGAGCATGCTTCGATTTTTTTTCCGCTCGCGAAATATGGAATTCGTAGCTACAAGTGTAAAGGAATAATTGAAAGTTCATACTTTTCAATGCCTGCGTTTTGCCACGGATCCTCCACGCGGACGGCGATCGCAGATTCCGCAATTAGAATCTGTCTGTTTGAGACCCCACCCTTAGACTCTATTTTTGTGCACATTTGCGCACCAAAGGTTCCCATAGAAGTCTATGGGGGTGCGAAAATGCCAGCGTTTGTCATACCCATAAATACTGGCAACTCGTTAGGCTAATTAGTCTTTTAAATTAAGGCAGAGGTGATTCCCCAGCCCATGTGAATGAGGGGTGCCTGTGCAAATACGCTCAGTGTTTGCGCAGACACGGGCGCAAAAAACACTTCTTCATTGCACAAATATGAGTATTTTTGGGCTTACGCTCGTGTGGGCTCACCTTTTAAGCACACAATATGCAGTTGGGTTTGTAAACCTTTCCCGACTTCGCGCGCATGGAAAAAAAATAGAACGTGCTCTGAATATGTTCTCCGCAGAAGTCTACGGGTGGTGCACAAATGCACGCAATGAGCAATGGGTTGGTGCATTAAGAAAAAAAACAGGCTGCTTTTTTTTCGTGCGACTGAAAATACGCACATGTGAAATCAATGCGTTGAATTCTATGCGTCTTGCACACGCAAATTTTGCGTGCGCCAATATGCATGCAAAGATGCCCATATGAATCCGGTCTTACAAACCTATAATGTAGACCATCGATTTCCAACTAGTGAATATTGTAAAAGTGTAGTCAGAGCATGCTGGGAGTTGTAGTTTCACAAGTGCAGTAGAAACACAAATCGTTCACAATATATATCGGGAAATGTTAATTATCTGTAATACCCAGAATTCCACGGTAATCCAATGATTAATGTGGTTACCCCTTGCACAAACTGCGGGCGCGGGTTATTTTTTTCTACCTGTGTTTTCTCATTTCCTGACTATAAAGATCCATGAGATGAAGCTGGGTGATCCTCATAATTAAAAGCAAACCGCAAGATGCTTCTTCAAGTTGCACAGCCAGACCCCAAATCCCCTCACCACATTTTTGAGGTCAATTAGCAGCATTTGGCTACCCACACAGGGGGTGTGGTGGTTGAAAGCTCTATGCAGGCAATCAGCTTAACTAAACAGTACCTCCTACCGCATTCAGGAACTCAAGGATCCCGACAGCAACTTGTTTTACTGAGCTATTGCCCTTGTTTAGCCGCTTTATTGACCGAGAGACCTCTGGGGAATAATTAAAAACACAGTGACATATATCAAAGTATCAAAAATCTACATAAACACACATTTCTCTAAAACACCCGTAGAATTCTTCCACATTGTGGCTTGTGAACCCAGCTGAACACACTAAATACTAAGTCGAAGTAGATGAAGTAGCTGTATTTTCCCTTCTGTATTGGTAAATAGGAATATTATTTGTTTCACAGACATAGTTTCACATCTGCGTTGGAACCTCCGGTCTGGCTCAAAATACCGGAACCAAAAGCGCTGAATTCAGCGCTTTTTCTTCCGTCTAAGAACCGGGTAACTGGGCGGAAAGCAGACAGACTCCATTGTAGTCAACAGGGTCCATCCAGTTCTGTTTGAAGCCGGAAATCGGAAACCCGAGTGTAGGTGTGAAACCACCTTTACACTAATGTTGGGGCCCCAGATCGATCTTAATTTACATAACCCATAAGCTGGCCAAAGAAATCAAATAGCTGCCGGTTGAAGGATCGCTCAACAGTCTGCTATCACCACTGACTCCGTATTCTTATGTGCCGTACTGCAGGTTATTGGAATGGATGGCGGATAACCGGCTGCTGTCCCTGTCCGGTAATTCTTATCTCCATGGGAAACAAATAAGGGTCAGGTAAAAATCCAACCTGTCAAATCCATGTTGCCTTTGATGACCGCTATACGGAGATGGTCTAGTAAATTCCCACCTTTAGGAATACTGGTCAGTGCTTCATACTGACACCCATAAGCACCAATTTTTAGAGTGCCCTTATGATAGAACCAGACACAGGGCTTCTCTTAGCTTCCTACATACGGCTGAGCGCCATGAAACTTGACCTGATATCATGCTCATGCGATATACCGGCGGGTGTGAAGTATTTTTCTATCAAAGCCTCCCATCTAAAAGGTTGCGATCCTCTGGTGTGACTTTCAGCCACTTGGGAGGATCAGCAAGTGTTTCCTATTGTTTTCAATGGGAAACCCCACATTGCACGCTGTTCGATGTGTTTTTCTGTCCCATTGAAAACAGTAGGCGATGACTCCATTCAGGATGCCTTCTAATCACTTGTTCGCCAGACTGATGCGCTTAAGTACTGAGATGATTTGTACAGATATCAGACAGCGCTGTTCCAACTATGGTGGCCAGGCTTAGTATTACAGGCCATTCACTTTAATGCAAACTTTAATACCAAGCTTGACCACTGCAGTGGAAACGGAGCTGTCTGCTTCCTGCAGAAATTCGCTCAGTGCATTTGTCCAGGGAACAGCTAATCAGAGGGGGTCCCGGGTGTCAGACCTCTACTGATCTACTATTGATGGCCTATATTTTGGATAGGCCATTAATAGTCTGGACAACCTCTTTAAGGGTGGATATCATTGTCACTATAATGACAGCTACTAATAACATGATCTACACCTTCTCTTGATAAGTGCTGCTCTCTTCCACGGACAGAAAGTGACATATGAGCAGCTAATAACCGGTCATGTACAGGTCATTAGCATTTCCTGAACTAATCACAATTAGCAGACATCAGCATGGAAAGAGTTATCTGTCTGGGATTCTATGACTGATGGAAAGCTACAAACTCCCAGTTTCAAGAGTTGGAGAGATCTCCCTTTACAAGTCTTCTGGATAACCTGGTAGCCTTGGACAAATACCAGTAAGACAAACATGGGACTCGGGGAAATATATGGCAGCGGGAAACAAGTAACTTGTAATTGGTTTTCTCTGTAAAATGATCGGCTTTCATTTCCAAGGAACAATAAGATCACATGCCCTCCTTGTATATATCAAAACATTTAGCTTCAGTTTGTCTTTAATAAGTAATTATCTCAGTTCTATACAAGTCAGGGCGTCCTATTTCATTCGCCCAAAAAGAAAAAAAAAACTTGTGTCATCACTGTGCTCGAGTGTAGGATTATTAGATGAAATCCTTCTTACTGCCAAAATGTCTAGTTTTGTAGTTTGGAAGAGAGCCAAAAAATAAACAAAATGGGATTATCGTCTACGATTGATGCTCCAGCAATGTTAAGATATTGTACTTAATGTCCAGAGGGATATAAATATGATAAAACGTCTTGGCGAGAATGCGAAGAGCTGAAAGAATAATGAGCAAGAGTTGAAACTCCCTCACAAACAAGATTCACTAACAGTGACAATGTCTGTGCTACAAGCCCGCTATGTATGAACATAGCCCCTCGGTAGAAAGTCATTTATACTGCACTACATACTCACAAATACCTCATCCTGCTATGTTGTACATTTGTTTCCATTATCTGCTCTATTCGGCATTATTCTATCTCCGATCTCAAAGCCATTCTTCATTGAGAAGTAAAGACTTAGCTTTGTTACAGTATAGTTTTACAATAATTCACACGTGATGTATGTATTAGGATTGGCCAGTTTATGTTTTAGTGTACATATCACCAACATAGTATACCGCCGTTGTGCCTGTATACTCATAAAGGCAAGCCAGACTGCAGGCGAGTCGTAGGAGAAGGGCAACATGTTGGGACTGCATGGGAGGGTGGGCCGTGTGAGCTAAGATGAATGGAGGGAGTGGCATTGTAGGAGTGTGAACTGGAAAAGTAACCTTGTTTGTGCCCTATCAATCAAATACAAATGATTTTGCCCTTTGAGCAAATAGCTGAGTATGTTACACTGCATCTATCAAAGAGGCACCATTGGTGTTCGCCATGTAAATACAGAGATACAGTTGTAGATTAGCAGTGAGCAAGGCTTGAAAGAAGTATGCCAGTATAGCAGTATAGTACATACTATATTTGCGAGTGAACAACATTCCTGCTTAGAATCATAGAATGGTAGAGTTGGAAGGGACCTCCAGGGTCATTTAGTCCAACCCCTGCTCAATGCAGGATCACTAAATCATCCCAGACAGATGTCTGTCTAGCCTTTGTTTTAACACTTCCATTGAAGGAAAACTCACCACCTCCCGTGGTAACCTGTACCACTCATTGATCTCCCTCACTGTCAGAAAGTGTTTTTCTAATATCTAATCTGTGTCTCCTCCTCTTCAGTTTCATCCCATTGCTTCTAGTTTTTCCTTGTACAAATGATAATAGGGCTGATCCCTCTGCACTGTGACAGCCCTTCAGATATTTGTAGATAACTATTAGGTCTCTAGGACAGAGCCTTGTGGTACCCCACTTGATACATTCTTCCACTTGGATGTGCAGCCATTTATGACCACTCTTTGAGTACGCTTACTTAGCCATTTGTGAATCCACCTATCAGTTGCCTTGTCAATCCCATATTTGATCATTGTTTCAATAAGTATGGTATGAGACACTTTGTCAAATGCTTTGCTAAAGTCAAGATATACTATATCCACCGCATTTCCCGAGTCGGTGATTCTGTCATAGAAGGAAATTAGATTAGTCTGGCATGACTTGTTTGTTACAAACCCATGCTGGCTCTGGTTAATTACTCCATTTTTATCCAAGTACTTGCATACATGCTGTTTAATAATTTGTTCAAAAAGCTTTCCTGGTATAGAAGTCAGGCTCACAGGCTTGTAGTTTCCTGGATCCACCTTCTTCCCTTTTTTGAAGATAGGGACAACATTTGCCCTTTTCCAATCTTCTGGGACTTCTCCTGTTCCCCAGGAATTTTCAAAGATTATGGCTAGTGTTTGAGAAATTACTTCCACTGCTTCCTTTAGTATCCTAGGATGTAATTCATCTGGACCTTGAGACTTGAATTCATTTAAGTTAGTTAAGTGCTCCCTCACCATCTCTCTGCTTACAGATAGCCTGCATTCTTTTATACCCCAATAGCACAGGGAAGATCAGTTGATGTTTAATTTACTTTCTGAGAGAAAACAGATACAAAATAGGAATTTAAAAAATTGGCCTTCTCAACATCATTCTTAACCAATTCACCATTTTCATCCTGTAAGCATCCAATAGCATCTTTGACTTTTATTTTGCTTTTGACATACCCCCAAATCCTTTTTTATTGCTTTTGGCCTCTCTTGCAAGCCTCAATCCATTATTAGCTTTTCTGACACTTGCCCTACAGTTTCTGCAGACCGTATTATATTCTTCTTTAGATATTCCTCCCTCTTTCCATTTGACATGTTTTTCTTCGTTTTAACATGTGTGCCAGTTCTGTGTTCATCCATCCAGGTCTCTTTAAATGCTTCCTATTCTTTCTTTTAGGGATTGTTAACAATTGTGCTTTGAGAATCTCATTTTGCAATATTTTCCAACCTTCTTGGACATTTCTGTCAGTGTCATAGCAGCTGCAAATGGTGTCACAATTGTTGGGGGAATGGCCTATCACATCAAGTGTCATCTGTATCCTTTTGAAGGTTGAAGGGGTTTTCCAGGCAGTGCCCGCTGTCACAGCTGGGATACACCTGTGTCAGAGCGAAAGCTGCTGCTCCAAACCCTGTGTAGCGGCTGGCGCTCCTAATTATAGGCGCAGCTCACAATGAAATTAATGAGACCCCCCTGCAGTTACGAGCCCCGGACCCTACACAGGGGTTGAAGCAGCAGCTTTCTCTCTGACCCTGGTGTACCCAAACTGTGACAGTGGGCGCTACCTGGAAAACCCCTTTAATTACAAGTGTTAGAGATCACATGCCCTTGACATATCCTCTTGTGCAAACTAAGGTCACAGGATGACTACTCTGTTCAGTAGTCCTACAAATTTTGGCTTTTCAAAAAACCATTAATATAACCATTGCAGATCTTGTATGCGTTATAATGCAATATTCCACAGACTAAGAGGTGTACATTGTAGTTCACAACCCCATTCACAAACTAGGATGAACAATTTTCTTGGTTCAACCGGTGCATGGTATAGTAACATTGGCCCTTGGTTCCTGTTCTTGAAACAATAGGGCTCTGGTGGCATATTATTCTAGTGACATGACGTTCATATGTTCACACAACACAATTACATCACGCAAACCCAGCATCACACATTAATTGTGATACATTCTATGTACATGACTGTGGCTTTCAACATAGGAGGCTCAGGAGAAGTTCTTATGCTTAAGATTTTTCTCATTTTTAACCTGTTATTGACCATGCCTGTAAGTGTATGTGCAGTCCTGGACTTTAAAACCCCACTAATACAAATGTTAAAGCCTCAGCTGCTGCACTCAAGCAGGTTAGAAACCCAGCTGAAGCAGGCCGGCACCCTAGAGAGAAGAAAGAACTGCTTTATCACCACTTCTAACCTCTCATTTTCAACCTACATGGTGCTCAATCAGTAATGAAAAGTATATTGAATGGAATCGAATAAAATATTGAACGCGTTGAGCTGTGATCACTCGGTACCGTCGGCATGGCAGAGCCGCTTGGTCTTAGCAGACCCAGACCACATCTGTCTTTCACTAGTAACACATGAAGTCCTCTACATTCTGTGTTTGGTGCTGGACATAATCAGTCCAGAGACCTTAAAAGGGACCGTATCAACCTTTTTTTTATTAATTAAAAACAGATAGAGAAACATTTGGGGGCGGCCAGCTTGTCTGAGCTGCATTTAACAGCATTTAGAGAGATGCTTTACAGCAGCTTCATTGGCCATTCACACAATGGACAGGAGGGGACCCATTGACTTGTATGGGAGACTGTTCTAGACATGCTCTGTGACCAGTCATTGTGCTAGGATGCGGGAGTAGATATTCACAGCTGATCACCTACTGTGAATCGGGGATCCTGTGTTATCTACATATGGGTGTTCATCCTATGATGTCAAGGCACTTTTAGATGGAATGATAATCATTCAAAATTTGTTCAAACAAGCGAAGGTGAATGATAATCGTTCACTCTAAAAGAAGCCACTGATCGAACTATGAACCATAATCGTTAACTTTTCGTTAGTCCTTCATTTTATGCAAAAAAATCATTGTTGGCTCGTTCACTTATTGGTCAGTTTCAATAGCACTCATTCAGCCATTCTCATTTTTTGTTTGAATGAGCCAATGATGTATCTGCCTATATAAACAGGCTGCATGAGTGAGCAAGCCAACAATGACATCATTCACTCGTTCAAATGATAAACTGACTCATCTAAATGAACGCTTAGTGAGAAGACTGCTGCAAAGCATTCTCGACAAAACAGGCAGTATCAGCCTATTATTAGGCTCTGTGATCAGATTGAAATACGCTGGATTTTAGGGTAAAAGAAAAATGGAGATTGTGATCGAAAATGTAAAAAAATAATCACTGAAAAATATTTAAAAATATGTTTAACAGAAAAATGTCAGTTATATAATAGGTCATTTTCTGATGGCACCTTCCCTTTAAAGCATCATAATATTTCAGACCAAAAATAGGTGCAGATGAATTACATTCTAAGATACTGAAGGATCCAGCAGATGTAATTGCTGAACCACTCACCGTAATCTTTGAAAATTCCTGAAGAACAGGAGAAGTCCAAGAATATTGGATAAGGGCAATGTTGTCCCTATCTTCAAAAAAGGGAAGAAGGTGAATCCAGGAAACTACAGGCCTGTGAGCCTGACTTCTATGCCGGGAAAGATCTTTGAACAAATTATTAGACAGCATGTATGCAAGTACTTGGATAAAAATGGAGTAATTAACCAGAGCCAGCATGGGTTTGTAACAAACAAGTCATGCCAGACTAATCTAATTTCCTTCTATGACAGAATCACCGACTGGGTTGATCAGGGAAATACGGTGGATATAGTATATCTTGACTTTAGTAAAGCATTTGACAAAGTATCTCATACCATACTTATTGAAAAAATGACCAAATATGGGATTGACAAGGCAACTGTTAGTGGGATTCAGAACCAGCGGAGTGATCTACTCAAAGAGTAGTCATAAATGTCTGCACATCCAAGTGGAAGAATGCATCAAGTGGGGTACCACAAGGCTCTGTCCTACGCCCAGTGTTGTTCAACATTTTTATAAATGATCTAGAAGGGAATTGATGGTAAACTGATCAAGGTTGCCGACAACACATAGCTAGGAGGGATAGTGAACAATAGAGAAGAGAGAGAGGATTTAGCACCTGAAATTATCTACCTAGGGATCTTTCACAGGGGACGGAATTAGCAGTGGAATTTGCTATTGTGCAGAAAATTCCACACCAAAATCCGCATGACTAATGATTTTGATGTGATATTGAAAATTGCTTCATTTTACCAGCAATTCCATCTTAATCCAAATTAAATCTGGATTTAAACATACGGATTTTGGTGCAGATTTCCACAGCAGCAAACTCAGCTGCATATTGCGGAACAATTCCATCCCATATAAAAGGTTCCATAGATGTCAAACAAGTATATCATCACATTCCAAGAATAAGAGTTCACATCATCCTGGAGAGCAAAAGTCCGATCACTAGAAATGTATAAGACATTAAATCATTGATACCCACTAGAGTCAATGTGTCTTTGACTCTAGTGGGTATCAATGATTCTCGGGAGATGGTTTTAAGTAGAGATTCCATTTTCATGCAGCTCATTATATATTTAGAATTCCCTCATGTCAATAGTCTTCCTGTATCCCTATTATGTATTTATCACTCTGCCTATGATATCTGGTATGCAAGGATTAATGTTCTTGGGATGACAAGGTACCTTCCCATGATCTCCAGAATATCTCTGTATGGATAGTGTTTGTAAATGAATCCATGGTTTTCCTTCCTATTGACCATCTTGATTACTGGCCAATAACCACTTAGAGTACAGTATGTGCCGCCAACATCACCCTCCCAAACCTGCCCCTGGAAGGCGAAGTTCTCCAGAAATAGAGGTGCAGTCATACCATCTGAGGGGGCAGCTGCTGGGGTTGGCCTTGGTCTTTAATTATATATCAGCTCCAAAAAATCTTGAATGTTTCTTCTACTGTAAATCAATATAACATTTGGAGTCAACGCTGCATACAAAATAGTCTGTATTTATTTGAGGTGTTCGCATAAAATCAATCTGTAAAATATAGGAACTTGTATACAAACAGAAGTAAAATGCAGTAACCTTTAAGAGGCTGCAATATCATACAGAATACATGCACTGCATATAGAATAGACCTCATTATCTCATCGATTTCTATGTCTGCTTCAGTACCACTGATGACCACTGGAGGCACAATGACTGCTATTCTGATACATAAAGTCATCAGAAAAGTGTGGCTATATTAAAGGTAAATTAAATATTTATATTAAACATAGATTTGGGACATTACTAAATCGCTTCTGTGAAATCCTACACTTCTTTTGTAAAATATTATTATTCCATAACATAGGTAGCAGTAATATATTGGCTGGATAGTTGGCTAGTCTCTAACAAGTGACCATCATGGACCTAAACATGCCAACGTTCATATGTTAATATCACATAGGCCTCATTCGCAGGGGTGTAAATGTGCCACATATTACATGTATGTGTATTTTTGATGCACGTTATACGCATTAAATAGATCCAATTAATTTTAACGGGTTCATTCACATCTGCGTATTTTTCGTGCGAATTTTGATTGTGTGAAAAAATACACACCATGTCCTATTTCGGTGCGTATTACATGCCAAAAAAGCCATAGAAATGTATGAGCTAGTGCAAATAAACAGTATGCACTGCGTATCTGTGCATTATATAATGACCCTTCCACATATTTTTGTTTTCGCATGTAAATATGCTTCATATTTACGTCAATAAACGGGCTCAAATACACAGTGAACAGGCGATCTTCGCTCCGTGTATTCACAGTATATGTATAGATAAAAAACCACTTACGACCGTGTGAATGAGCCCTTAGTAGTGTTGAGCACATTGATGCAGCAGAACGTTGAACAATTCGTCCCAACCGAACCCACTAGAAGAAGAAAAAGAAGAGGAAGGAAAACGAGAAAACTTCTTTATCTTCCTCTTCTTTCTGTTCCATTTGACGAAGTTTCTTATTTTCTTCCTCCTATTCCTTTTCCCTCTTCTTTTTCCTTTTCCTCTTCCTATTTCTTTTCCTTTTGGTTCTTCCTTTTCTTCTTCCTCTTCCTTTTTTTTTCTTTGTTTCCTTTTTCCTCTTCCCATTTCTTTTCCTTTTGGTTCTTCCTTTTCTTCTTCCTCTTCCTTTTTTTTCTTTGTTTCCTTTTTCCTCTTCCTATTTCTTTTCCTTTTGGTTCTTCCTTTTCTTCTTCCTCTTCCTTTTTTTTCTTTGTTTCCTTTTTCCTCTTCCTATTTCTTTTCCTTTTGGTTCTTCCTTTTCTTCTTCCTCTTTCTTTTTTTCTGTTTGTTTCCTTTTTCCTCTTCCTATTTCTGTTCACTCTTCTTCTTTTTCTTGTTATCCTTCTTCTTTTTCCTCTTCCTCTTCATTTTCTTCTTCATTAACTTTGCCTTAAAGGAGTTTTCCTTTTACATAGGATGACTGTTGGGCACAGAAGCGCTCAACAGCCGACCCAGCGACAACTGCTCCTGTGTTTTGACACAGGAATGAGGATTGCCCAGTGAATCTAGGTGGAGCGGGACAGGATCGTTCTGGCTGTCCACCTCCATTCACAGTAAACAAGCAGTTGTTCACAGATGCTTGTTTGCATGGGCAGATCGCTGTTTGATTTTTTTAGCCTGCATGATCCTAATGATGAGCGAATTGTTGTTAGTTGTTCAGATCATGCAGGCATTTACACTGAACCATTATTGTTCATAGGTCCACCATCCAGTGAGAATCTGAGTGATTTATTCAGTATTAAAGCACCTTAAATCGAGCCTTCCTTGCAAGGGTTTAGTGTGACCAATGCAATATGGATTGCAGTCTTAAGGGCAGGGGCATAAATATAGAGGATTCAGGGGATGCGGTTGCACCCAGGCCCAGGAGCCTTAAGGGGCCCATAAGGCCTCTCTTCTCCATATAGGGAGCCCAGTACTATGAATAAAGCATTATAGTTGGGGGCCCTGTTACAGGTTTTGCATTGGGGCCTGGGAGCTTCAAGTTATGCCTCTGCTTAAGGGTCCACTCTCTAACCATGAAATGTTGCACCAAATGCAGTGATAAATTAGCCTTACTTTGCAAAAACAAAAACTTAGCAATTAGCCCCAGAATACCAACATTCCGTTAGGTCATTCCTGTTCTTATCATACAGAACCTAGTCCTTTTATGATCTGAGAAATCTTCCAACTGGCAATGACTGGGAGTCATACATAGACATCTTCAACTGGGATTATGGATGATGAACGGCTAGGAGTGTGTTTTCAATATAACTTTCTGAATTTGGTGACTGATTGAAATAACTTTTTTGTAGCTCTTGTCACAATAAATATGTATACATTCATGCAAACCAGAAGCATACATACAGTATAGCTAAAAAAGAAGATAAACTACATACAGACCTGCATACTGTCCCTTATAGAGCTTCACATGTGTGTATGATTGTGGTAACCATGTGGGCTCTTATTGTTCTCTAGAGAACATAACCCGTCTCTCATCTGTCTCCTAGAGTCTAGAAACAGAAAACTTCCTGTAACTGATGGCATTTCCAGACTGTAGGAGAGGCTTTCCTAAAGTATGATGTAATGCAACAAGTCAACAAAACTGTAAGTAGCTCCCAGGAGCCATGTCTAGATGACAGTAAGACTCAGATGAGTATCTCAAGTGCGGGCACATGATAAGTACCAACTCGTATAAAAATGTATATAGTACAGTTTTCTGATTCCACAAATTCCAGTTACACCCTTGATTCGTGCTCTCTTGCCCAATCAAACTGACCCCATGCTGAGAAGATCAACACTTATTCTTTTGGAGCTGTCTTCTGGGGATAATATTGGCCATCTGGAAGTAACAAAAATTGGCCTTCCCTTTAGGGTCAAACAGTTTTTGAAGAACATCCAAATCGTAGACTTGGGTTGGATACACGCATGAAAGACGAAATGAAATGGAAGACATACTTTTCTTCCTTTATATTCACTCCTGTGTTTGGCTCAGTAAGCGACATCAAAAACTGTATCAAAAACGCTGACAAGGGAAGGGGCACTGAGGAGCTTACGTGGGGCTACGCGACTTCAGAACAAAGGACTTAGGGATAATGGGTTTGTCAATGTTTTTGGCAGTATGATATAGCCATGGCAAGTGTCCAACCAGCTACATGGCATTGAACCTTGTTGCGGGTAGGTACAAACTATGGTAGACCTCCTGTGCATGTTGGCCTAGGCAGCCACAAAGGTTGGTTGGTGAGGTGAGGAACTTGAAGCAAGACACTTAAACTTTGAAAGTGCAGGGTTGTGTCGGGACAGGCTCCTTCTTTACCCTGACATCAAATGTTGGTGGAAAATTGAGCCAGCCACATTAGAAAGTCATACAGCTCCTCCGTTATTGGCAGGTTCAGACACATAAGCTCTAATGTGTATGGGGGTCTTAATGAAAATGTCAGATGGAAAGTAACAGTCTACGTTTCTGGATCACTCTGGGGCTACTACTCTCTTCTGAACCTTCTCGATCACTAGAGGAACGTTTATAACTTTTGCTCCTCCCACTGATTGATGCTGATTGGCTGTAACCATGTGAAGCATGAATACTGGTCAATTCTACCCCTCTTTGTATTGTATTCTGCTCAAAACATCATCTTAAAAGCAGTGCATAACACATTTAAAGACATATTTTATTGCCAAGCTGATCAAAATAAGCATCACTACTTGATAGGACTAAGGTCAGCACTCTGACTTGGCCATTCCTAAACACCAATCTTTTTTAACCATTGTTTAGTTGATTTACTTGTGTGCTTTGAGTCATTGTCTTGTTGGATTGCCCAACGCCTCCTCAGCTTGAGGTCATGGACTACTGCTCTTAAAATCTCCTGTAAAATCTTTGAAGACACCACATTCATGGTTCTCTTAAAGGGGTTGTCTCGCGGCAGCAAGTGGGGTTATACACTTCTGTATGGCCATATTAATGCACTTTGTAATGTACATCGTGCATTAAATATGAGCCATACAGAAATTATTTACTTACCTGCTCCGTTGCTAGCGTCCCCGTCGCCATGGATCCGTCTAATTCTGATGTCTTCTTGCTTTTTTAGACGCGCTTGCGCTGTGCGGTCTTCTTCCTGGTGAATGGGGCCGCTCGTGCCGGAGAGCTGGTCCTCGTAGCTCCGCCCCGTCACGTGTGCCGATTCCAGCCAATCAGGAGTCTGGAATCGGCAATGGACCGCACAGAGCCCACGGTGCACCATGGGAGAAGACCCGCGGTGCATCGAGGGTGAAGATCCCGGCGGCCATCTTGGTGAAGGAAGAAGGAAGACGTCGCAGAGCGGGGATTCGGGTAAGTAATAAAATTTTTTTTTTTAACACATGCTTTGGGGTTGTCCTGCGCTGAACAGGGGGCCTATGGAGAAAAAAAAACCCGTTTCGGCGCGAGACAACCCCTTTAATGATCACAAGGCATCAAGACCCCGAGGAAGCAAAGCAGCTCCAAACCATGATGCTCTCCACCATGCTTCACAGTTGGGACGGCGTTATGGTGTGGCAGTACAGTGTTCTTTTTTTTCCCAAACATGACGTTGGCTTTTATGCTAAAAAAAAAACACCTTTTCCATCTTCAGACATCTCTATTACACATCTTCTGAGGTCCTATAAAAGTTGTTTGCATCAAGGCATGGCTTATACTAACCAATCTTTCTTGAGAAGAACAGATTTGGCAGGAGCTAGGCTTTGTGTGTCTTTATTTAATGGGCCAGAAGTAAAGTATCTACTTGTGGAGAGAGCAAAACAAGGGTGTAGCGAGTCTTATATAGGTCATGCAATGCTTCCTGGGAAAAATTCATGCAAATGAATGATGGAAAAAGCCTCCACAGGGTCACCTATTTAATTAATAGGCAAAGCAACTGTGAAACTCGGGCGCTATTACACTAGTGTTAGCAGGAGCCGCTAGTTCTCGTGTTTTCTCAACAATTGCCAGGTGGCCATTAGCAGTGTTACAGCTTGTTAATAACACTAATTTCAATTGTCGGGAAAACGTGAGCACTGGCACTCATGTAATGATACCCTCACACTCCCCATCTCATCTGCTTAATGGTAGCAGCTTTTGCCAATTGGCTGTTGGAGAAGTCATTAATTACTTTTTCTCTCTGTACTGTGGATGTTTGCACAATGTGCTTTATAAGGGCTGACATGGTGTGATTTTCAAGCGCCCGAATTGCAGCTGAAAATCGCATGAAGTCACGGCTACATGTCGTGTTTAGACGACCTCGATGCGGGGTATATACACCGTAGCCCGGAATTCTGTCGCACGGGGAAGAGAGTTTAGCAGCGTGAGCTGCTTCTATGGGATCTGCATTGCCCGATATCGCACTCACCAACATGACATTTTCTCGCAGTAGGTGGGTCAGCTGGCCTAGAATGCCCAGGTGTTTTTATTCAAGCTCGCGATGGGGGCCTTCCGTGCGCAATTGCACAGAAAAATAGAGCATGCCGTGCGTTTTTCCCCATGCTCGAAATACGCGCCGCAAAACACCACATGTGAAGGAACCCATTGAAGTCAATGGGTTCTAATTGCTGCACACTGCGGGCGTAGATTTTGCGTCCGCACATGTGCTCGTGGGAGGTTGCCCTTAGGGTGCTTTGACATGTAACAGAATATTTCTGCAACATATATGGGAATATCCGGCCACAGAAATTAACTTCAAACTCCATGTGGCTTTGAATTTAAGCCATTTTCCAATAAGCATAAAAAAATCGGCGTCTTAGACCTGCAGATTTTGGTGAGGAATGTTCGGCATGGAGGAAAATTCTGCTGTCAATTCCAGTACATGTTAAAGCAACATCACACGAGCGTATGTGCAAATATAAACGCCTCGGGGCAATGTATTTGCACTATGAACAAGGTTGACTTGTGCGTGTCGTGCACATGGTACTGTACGTTTTGCGCACGCAGAGCCAGTTTACACGCACGAGTGACGCACCTTATTTGGTCCAGATGTGTTCTTTTTTTTCCCCAGAATTGTGTAGCGTTCTGAACCATTGCATGCATATTTAGTGTGTATTTGCGCCCCTCCCATAGACTTCTACGGGGCCCTTTGTGTGCAAATACCCTGGAAAATAGAGCAGCAGTTATTTTTTTGCATGCACCAAAACATGCTCATGAGAACGCATCCATTGGCATCAATGGGTTGGATTCTCAGCGCATTACATACATATGTTCTACGTGCGCAGGAACATGGTTGTGTGAGAAACACTTTACTTGTACCCGATGCAGATTCTGTGCCTGAGGCCCCCTTCACACCCGCATATCTGAGTGCGTATTTGCGCATCTAAAATTTGCCTGCGCAATACACAGAGAATAGAACCCCTTTGATTTAAACAGGTTCGGTCACATGCGCGTATTGTACTACACATTTTAGTTGTGCAAAAAAGCTACAGCATGCACTGTCTTCCTGCGCATGAGCGCACCAAAAGTCCCCATAGCAGTCAATGGGGGTTTGGAGGGCGTGCGCAATACGCTAGGAGATGCGTGATACATTGCGTTAGTTGTTGCATGGAATGTACAACAACTAGAGCCCATTGATGTCAGTGGCTTAGTTCAAATTATTGTGTGTTGTACGTGCAAATACATAGAATCTACGCTTTATTTCTGCGTATTACACGTATTACACAACAAAGGCCCCCAAAGAAGTCTATGGAAGGTGCACAATACATGCGCAGATGTGCAATACGCTGCACAATTCTGTGAAAACCAGAAAATATCTGGACCTCATTAGGCTAAATAGCCTTTTAAATCAGTGGATGGGAGTTTTGCGCATGCATGTGAACAGGCCCTACATGCCTGATAAGTACAGTACTACACACCGATATGCGCGCAAATCCACCTCGTTCACGGTGCATATGCGTTTCGCTGACCCGTGCGCAACTGCACAGAATGCAGCATGCTCTATCTTAGTATGCATATACCCATCATATATGACATAGTAGTATATGGGGGATGCGCAAGTGCACACCTGTTACTGGCATAATTGCGTAATATACTGCGCAATTTCAGGGGAACTCAAACACATCTGCTACTAATCAAGCTGCTCCCTTTTAATTTCTGGCGCTGATATGAACAGTACCCGAAAGCGCAAACAGTGCAGTTAAATAGACAGATACACATGCGATTTTTGCTCTTACGCTCGTGTGAAGTCACCCCCAATCCTCATTAAATCTTGAAAGTGTGAAAATGGCCGACAGAATGTACAGACAGTGATGTAACCTGCTATGTAGAAAGATGAAGACCTGAGCACTGTCACCAGACAGACTGCGGACACGGGAGTTCTGAAATCCGGGTAGAAGAATGAAGTTTTTGGGGAAATCTTTAGTTGAAAGAAGTGAAGAATAACATAACTTTTTGGTCCGGGTGTTGGAGGTCACTCTTGGTCATTGCAGCATTTTTGGCTCCCTGGATGTCATTAGGATGTCACTTTCTTGTCCAGGGTCTTCATTACCTATCTCACAAGCAAGCAGTAATGCATCACTCACAATTTTTTGGTTGTATGAAGTGAAGAATAACTTTTTGGTCCGGGTGTTGGAGGTCACTCTTGGTCATTGCAGCGTTCTTAGCTCTCCAGATGTCATTGGGATGTCACTTTCTTGCCCAGTGTCTTCATTACCTATCTCCCAAGCAAGCAGTAATGCATCCTTGAGCAAATCTTTGGTTGCGAGGTAATTCCCGTGAATTAGGCGCCCAGAGCGGACCCGGTGTCACACACCTGACCTTTAACCGCTGCAGCCAGAATAATCCGTTAGTGTTGTATTTTAATAAAAGCTGCACGCTGCGTCCCGCTCTCTGCCGAATTCTGCAGTTTAATTCCAGAGTTTAATCACTTCCAGCTGCCGGCAGATGCAATGTGAAATCAGATTGGGGCCAGGACTGCACTGAATCCCACTGCCTGTCAGTGACTGGAATAAAAACAGGCGGCTTAACCCCTGGAGCGCTGGACGCTGCCAATAATTGCGTTATTCCTCGCAGTGCTTGGATGGCGAAGCGGTGAGGATATATGGATATTATGTGGAGCTGTTGCCTCACAATGAACAAAGCTCGGAGCACATGTGTGTTTACTCCAGCTGCCAAATGTGTTCACCCACCCCTTCATGCCTGAGCGTGGATTGACAGATGTTATGGTAATGCTAAAAGCTGCTGAATGGCAAGAGCCCATTTGCACAGTGCAATTATCGTTCAAACGTGAACAATAACGAGTAGTGGGAAAGAAAATTGCCCCGTGTAAATGAGAAAAGCGATCGCAGATGACAGATGAAAATACCTTTAATCACTAAAAGAAAGTTGATCATGGGATTCCCAATGTCTACGTCCAGCGCTACTTTGTGTCAACTGAAGAACAAATGTAATACTAGTTGTATCACTAGTGGAAACATTATATCCATGTGATCTAAAGCTGGAAGTTACAAGGCTGAAGCCTATAATATCTTAACTCTTGTGTCCCCATCATAGGGATATTGTAAGGATCCCCCTCAACATCTATATCAATATCCACATCCATACTGACTTCGGTAGTGATAGTTGTGTGTGAAGATCAGGGAGTTTTCAAATAGGGTCAATGATCATACAGAGGAATCAAACTTGATATTTTGGAAAGCTTATCTTTACTCCAAAAACATGGGACCTTGTGACTGTGCATCTTCTAAGCCTGCCTGCTTTAAAGGGAATCTGTCAACTCAAATGGGCTGCCCAGACTGCAGGCATCATGTTATAGAGCAGGAGGAGCCGAGAAGATTGATATATAGTTTTATGGGGAAAGATTCAGTATAATCTGTATTTTATTCATTTATATCTCTGCCCATTCTGAGCGTAGAGGTCTAGTGGGCGGAGCTATCAGTGATTGGCAGTTACCCCTGCATGCACAGTCACTGATAGGACTGCTCTCTGGACCTCTATGCTCGGAATGAACAGGCATATAAATGAATAAATTGCAAGTTATACTGAATCTTTTCCCACAATGAGATATATCAATCTTCTCAGCTCCTCCTCCTCTATAACATGACGCCTACAGATCAGGCACCATATTCAACATGACTGGTTCCCTTTAACAAACTGAAATACATGGACATTGATGCATATATAAGGGGGTATGTTTCTTCAAGAGGGAGAGCGCATGGAGCAGTAGCCACTCCGGTTGGCTCTGAGCAGGAAACACCAGCAAGAAGTTGGGAGGTGGGCAGTGTGCTTTGAAGAGAGTTGTGTGTGGAGTATCTCCAAGCCAGTGTAGATATAGACAGATACAGTTGCCCTACAGGTGGGAATTGTGAAACTGCTATACCGTTACTGCAAAGTTTATTGGAGCAGCCGTCCCCAGTGCTCTCCTGCCTTTCTTTCAAGTTAGAGCCAACTCGGTCGCTTGCAGGTGAAAGGACTAACAGACTGGTATTATCGAATCAGTATTTGGGTTAGAGATTGTTCTTCTTGCAGAAGAGGGCTATTAAATGCCGGAAACTGCTTTGGACGATTACTGTTCTTGGAAAATGGGCAAGTGCTAACAACTGATAAATGGGTAAAGACTACATCATCATTAATGGCCTGAGCCTGGGTATTGGTTCTTGTTGGAGTTCCGTTATTAAAATGTGTTTTCAGCAAAGATGCCTGGTCCTGGATATTTTGGCACTTTCCCCAGGAGTCTTTGCAATAACGCAACACTTCATGCCATTACAAATCTAGGCCTTCTACTCAACTGGTTTGCCAAGAGCCAGGACATAAGGCCCTGCTGTCATCACTCCCTACCTACGTTGACGACACAACTATAGTTACCCTACAGAAGCTGAGTCTACCACTCCCGGAGGTGCCCCTGCACATCCAGTTGGGTAGGGAAGAACCCAGCCTGTAATCAGGACCTCTTCACACATACAACGAAAGGGTAGGGAAGAACCCAACCTGTAATCAGGACCTCTTCACACATACAATTTAGATCTCCATTGGTTTGGATATTTCTCTCACTTTCTGAATGTGCAGAGCCATGTGGACAGCCACTGCGCCATTTATTCTCTACTTTACCAGGCAGAACTGAGTTTAAAAAAACCCAATCTCAACATAAGTCCATTTCAGTTGATATGCCATATTGATAATTCTAATAATCATCATCAAGGACATGCGGCAGGTAGGGTGACCGCCATGAACGCTGGAATTGGTGTAATTGATTCATAATGCAGTTGTCTGCCTGTTTATTGAGCCTCTCCTAGTTCCATGCGGCTTGGTACTTATAGTTTGGATGGCTACATGATGACTTTGGCTGCCTGACACTGCATTGCAATCAATGAAAGGGAATGTGGTTGCGTTGTGACCAGCAAGTTCCCACAATATGACAGTCGTGAGGAATCCAAACCAGCCCTAAACTAAAAGACTGTTACATAAAACTCCTTCTTCAGGTCTGGATGGTTACTGGGCAATTACAGAATCATTGAAAATGAAATGGGTAAAATGACTTTTTAAGAACTTTGTGGACCACAGGCTTCTCTCACATGACAGTTTGGCCCCCCGCACGAGTGTAGCATTTTTTGCTGAAAGAGTGCTGCTTTTATGCGTGCGCATCGACGTATTTTACTGACCTTTTTGCGCCCAGAAAGCATGTTCATTTGCACGCGGTAAAACAAAGACGCACCAATTGAAATGGCTAATTAGTTTTAATTAGTTCCAGATATGTTATTTTTTTAGAATTAAAAATTGTTTTCAGCATCTCCTTGCATATTGCGCACATTTGCACCCCCATTGACTTCTATACGGTCCTTTGGTGCACAAATATGCAGAAAAATAGAGCATGTATTTTTTTTGTGGCACAACCAAAATGTGTGTGCAAAAAAAAAAAACGAAAAGTAAACGAACCCCTTGAAATCAATGGGTTTAATTTTCTGCATATTGCACCCGCAGATATGCCAGTATGAAGCCAACCTTAGGGCAGTCTCACACGGGCATAACCGCATATGTGCTCACTATCGCAAGGCATATATGTGCTATGTAGAATGCATGATCGCTGGCCACTGTGCCATATCGGTGCATTTTACTGTAATTTATTGCGTTGACGGGACTGCTCACGTCTCAGCAGTGCCATGTTTGAGCAGGCGGGACAGCCTACCTAGTAGTAGGGTCAGCTGACTCGGTAGGCCCAGGTGGTATCGTTTAGCCCCACAAAATCGCGCAGTTTCGTGCGCGCCTTCATGCAAACGTTGGCCTTTGTTGTGCAATTGCACCCAAAAATAGAGCATGACGCGTTTTTTTCTCAGTGCTCGAAATGCATGCGGAAAAAAAACACGCGATAGAATCCATTGACGTCAATGGGTTCTATTTGCTGTGCATTGCGGGTGCAGATTTAATGGTTGCAAATGCGTTCGATTGAGGCTGCCCTTAGTGGGTACATTTTATGGGTACATGAAGATCTGTGATAAGCTGTAGTGTGTAAATGTGAAACCCAATTGTCATGGGGGGGGGGGGGGGGTAATAGGCTGAACTGGAAGGACATATGTCTTCCTTTGGCCTTACATACTATGTTACTATGTCACTGTAGCTTCCATTTAAAGTACTTTCAATTTGTCACACATCTCCTCTCGGCCTCATGCACACGGGCTGATTTGAATTATGGAATTCACGATCGGCACCTGCGCAGGAGACCCGCTATTCAAGTCACCCACAGGAAAGCATGGAGCGTCCTCAGCTCCACGCACCCATGCAGATTTGATTTGCGGATTCCGCAAGCTGAAAATAAATAGCAGCATGCTCCATTTTAGCGTAGATTCCACACGGACGGGCACCATTGATGGAAGCGTGCAATCCGCAATCACATTGCAGATTTGTAGGTGGACACTTTTCAGGTTGCTTGGAGCCCAGGCAGGAAGGCACCATTGGGCTTGCGATTTTTTTTGACCTGCTGCACATCCGCGCGGAAAAACCTTTGCATCCGTGATCTTCCGCAAACATTTAAAATTCATTTATGCAATGACTCGCAGGTCATCCGCGGCAGAAATCTGCATGCATGAGGCCATACTCCATCGCGTACCCCATAATGTACATTTGGCAGGAGTTTGTGGAGGGGTTAACCTGATGACAACGCCGCATCAAGCTTGTGTTATTCTTATTTACATGCAAAGCTACTCTAGGAGACAGAGAGGCAACTTTATGCACCTTTTCATTTGCACCGAACCTTATCCAATGTACTTCTTAGCATAGAAATTACAATATGAATGGATTCTGATAAAATTGGAGGATCAGATATACATTGTAACTTTTTCTTTGTTGCTATTTGCTGATCATCAAATCGCATCTAAGTATTTCGCTCCCATAATGAGAAAACGCTGATTTGTCAGCATTCTGGATAAGCTGCATTACCTTCCACCATTCCCTGGTTAGCACTTGTGCGTGACTGGCAGACATCCTTTGTTCACTCACCATGAGAACATTTCCCCCTGCATACGCTCAGCGAGAACCCCCAAATTCCATGTGGTTTTAGCCCTGGGGAGACATGAGATTGAAGAGAACAAGGGAACTCAGCTCTTGGCTGCTCTTAAGAAGATGAAATCTATCAGAGAGCATTAATGTCTGCGGAGAGAATTGGAAGCAGGATTCCCCTGGCTGCCTCTCCTCCATGCTGTCACTCTTGGCTCATTGTCTAACATTTCTCACCTCCTCTCATTGCTTTGGACTAGAATGGTAAGGATAAACAGACGGACAGGTGTGCGGTTCTGCACCAATCGGCTGCCGCCTTTGTTCAGCGTTCGCTCTGTTTTCGTTCACGCAGAAGAGACAGGCGGAATTTTTGGACCCAGCTGGGATCTGCCCCCCTGCAATTCAGGGAGCTCATATGAAAACTATTTTACTTCTACAGAAATAAACGCTTAAAAAAAATACAATAAAGTAAATTCATCACTAAGTTTATAAGAGCCAATAAACCAGCCAGAATCACATAATCCATCCGCTTCAGATCTAAGGAGGCTGGGGGAATTGGATTGCCCTACATCCCTTCCTATTATGCACTTATGACACACGTTTTTTTGCACATGGATATGAAATCTGTGTCATGGAAAAAAACCGTAAGTAACATGTCACCTATGGAGAAGAATTCTGGGCAAAAACCTCAGAAGGTAGCCCCATTAAATGAGGCTAATCCACAGCAGTCCAGTTCTATTCATTCAGTTGTGTCCGACTCTTGATACTCCGTAGACCAGTCTCTTCCATGTTTCTCTACGGGAGGATAAGACTTAAAGAACTGGTGGTAATGGCGCAAGACTCTAAATGGGGAAGAAATATTTAAGATGATGCAGAGTGAAACTTCTACTTTATTAAGTGATGTGCTCCGGACCTGCATTTGTCACTAAAGATGATACAGTCCGTAGCAGTCCAGGTTCACGACACCAATGGAAATGAAGGCGACCATGTTGGGGGATTACTGGAAGGACATATTATAGGTGCCCTAACACCAAATTTTATTCTGCTAAGTGTCTGGAAAGAGGGTTCTGTAATGAAGATGCCACCTGTGTCTGGATGGTGGACAACCAAACTGTTAGATGTACTTGTGCTTGTGTAGTGACCAAGTACATACATTCCTGGCCCCCTCCATAAATGTCATACAGGTCCTTGTCGGTGCGCTGTGCAAATCTGTCTAATCATTCTGTTATATGTATTGCACAGCTGCAGCATCACTGTACCCCATACATATATTAGTAACACACTGTGCCTGTTACTACTATAGCTGCATACACTGTATCCCATAAATATAGTAGTATAACACACTGCGCGCCTGAATATAAAATGCTCACAATGTGCCTTAATTGAAATAAATGTGCATACACTCTGTGCCCTGATTTTAAAAAAATGCCCACACTTTGCCCTCTGAATAAAAATATGCCATATCTTGTGAGATTAATTGCAGCTGATTTGCATCAAAATCCACACCAATGATGCAGATTACAACTCGATTTAGAATGCGGAAATGCTGCGGAATTTTCTGTTGCGGAAATTCCGCAGCATTTCTGCTATTTGTATATGTTCCCCTTAAAGACACAGGCACAAATGGATGAGGACTAGATCAGCATCCTGCCTTTCCCATGTGCTTCGAACCTGCTGTTACTTGAAAAACTGGACCAGATGAAACACGGAGAAGTGGTGCCTCCCTCCCCTGATCCACATGAATCTAGCTTTAGTCAAGGCCTATCTGCATCAGAATTCCTCACATTGAGTAGCTGCTGCGGGGATATTATCACTATTCTCTCCAATTGCATTGGATAAATGGTCTTGTGGATGTCTGTCCAGTTTGGTTTTTCTTGGTTTGTCATTGACACTCAGGGATACATATTAAAGTCAAGGATGCATTAAAAAAAGCATTTCTGCACAAAATACTAGTTTTCCTCTGATTTCAAGCTGTTTGAAATTCTATTCACCTGTCATATGTTTTTCTTGTTTTGTGAAAGCTGGATGACATGCAATATGCAGACTATTACAGCCCACAGAAGGGCTTTCTCTGGATTCAGGAGAACAAATGGGTGTAGTAGGTGCAGAGGGTGTAATGCAATGCAGAAACAGATATACTTACAGGGGGCTTCCAGTGATAAACTCCTTTTAACAGACTGAGAAGAAAAAGACAAAACAGGAAGATTTATGTTTGTGGCTGATTTTCTTTTGGAGGAACTTCCCCAAGAAGCTTAAAGGGGTTGTCCACTTGCAACCTATCCTCAGGATACGCCGCCGGAGACCTCCGCCAATCCACTCTTCCCTGGGCTGATGCACTTGTTTGCTGAGCCCATTTTTGCAGAAAGCAGGCAGCTCCGTTCTTAGGCCTCCTTCACACGACCGTATGAGTTTATATGATTGAGTCCCGATCTGTATCTGCGTATTTTCTGCCATTCACATGGGCTGCTGGTTCATATCAGCAAAAAAAATACACAGAAGTGATGCAAACCATCGATCGCTGTAAAATGCTTGGAATGACCCATAATGCTTAAATCGGCCCAGCTGTGTCCTTTTCACTGCTTTGTACGCTGTGTAACTCTTCACTCTCCTTTTTTTTCCAGTTGCCATTGAAGTCCATGGGAGCTTCCTGTGTATGTCGGCAAAAGATAGGGCAAGACCTATGTTTTCACGTGGCGTATAAAATCTGCGACCGAAAACGGGCGTGTATGTGCTATTTTTTTTATTCCTGGCACAATTTTTTTACGTGTTCCTGTAATAATAAATACCCTGTATGAATACGACTGTGTGAATAAGCCCTTACTGTAGTGGCCTAGATTGGTATTGCAGGCGCCATTCTCACTGAAGTGAATGGTCTGTAATACTAAGCCTGGCCACTGCAATGAGAATGGAGCTGTCTGCTTCCTACTGAAATCAACTACTGCGTTTCCCTGAAAATAAGACCTACCTGGACTTTAAGGGATGCTTGAAATATAAACCGTGCTCTGAAAATAAGCCCTAGCTGCGTTACATTGAAAAAAAAGAATATATTACCCAGCAGGCTCGATCCAGGTCCCACCCGCTGCTCTCCGTAGCTCCAACGCACTTCTTGCAGTCCCTGACCGCCCACAGAAGATCACTTCCTGGTTACAGGATTCATAAATTCCGCCTCCAGGAAACGATGGCTCTGATTGGTTCTCGAGCGCTACTCAGCCAATCAATGCAGTGCTCAATGAACCAATGCAATGGCTGTGATTGGTTCATCCAGCACTGCATTGGTTGGCTGAGCAGGCGTCGTGTTGTGGAGGTGGGATTTGTGAATTAGCTTAACTGTGGCAATGATTGGCCAATTCATAAATCCCGCCTCCACAATGCAATGGCTGTGACTGGTTCTCGAGCGCTACTCAGTCAATCAATGCAGCGCTCGATGAACAAATGACAGCCATCTCATTGTGGAGGCGGGATTTATGAATTGGCTGAGCTGCGGCATTGATTGGCCAATTTTTTGCACACTTTTCTTTTTAAACCCCCCACATATTTGGTATCATCGTATCCGTAACAACCTGTACAATAAATTGAACATGCTATATAAAAACTAAAAAAGGAGGCAAAATGCTTAGTTTTCTAATTTTTGCCTTCCAAAAATCGCAATAAAAGTGATAAAAAAGACCTATGTACCCAAAAACAGTACCAATAAAAACTAAGTTACCAGCCAAAAAACAAGCTCTCATGCGGCCATGTTGATAGAAAAATAAAAAAGTTATGCTTTTTAAAAAGTGCAGATGAAAAGTTAAAAAAAAATCGTTCATCCTTATGGCCAAAATGAGCCATGTCCTATAGGCTGGGTACCCATGAGATGGAAATCCCCCAGAAATCTTGCAGCTTGGCCGCACCAAAAAGCCATTAGATTTCCGTGGGAGAGCCGCAGCTGCATCTTGCCATGGGTTTTGGAGCGGTTAGGCCACCAGCATTCTGTTGCGGCTTTCTCTCCCCATAGAGAGGAGTGAGGCCGCAATGGTAAAAAAAAAAGAATTGACATGCTATGGCTGTCAATTTCGCACCGCATTGCCTGGCTTTGCTGCGATGGATTGGCCGCCCTGTGTGGACGAGATTTTTGCAAAATCTCGTCCACATGGCTGGCTAATCCTGAAATTAGGAGCCGCGGGTAGATTTGCCGCACAGAAATTCTGCACGAATTTCTGCGGCAAATCTGTCCCGTGTGAACCCAACCTAAGGGGTTAAGAAAATCTGTGTTCTAAGCAATACGTGGTCTAAAAGTTGTTACTTTGCATTAATCATCTACCCTTTAATAGCCTTCGTTTCCCAGCATATATTATACCTTGGAAAGTCAAAACTAGTTGGAGAAAGCCGTTGACAAACAATGCTGTATTTACAAGCCAGGTTTGGCAGTGAAGTGGTTAAGTCCGTCTGGGAGCGCCAGGATTAAATTGCATACAATCAGCTCATGTTCTCAGAAAGCTTCTTAGAGCTCTACAGTAGAACACACAAACATGGACACAACAGACAGAGAATCAATGCGCTCCCGAGTCAGGGCAGCTCCGACAGCCGCTGCTCACCGGAGAATCTGCGGCCGTACAATAGGAGTAGACATTTCATATTATGCGCCCCAGCCGTCTAATACATCACTGGAAGAACATGTAGCCGAGGAGCGCAGAAATAGCAAAATTGGATTTTGTCAGAGGTTGCAAATTTTAGTCTAGTTTGCATCAACAAAGAAAACTGCATCTTCTGCTAAAATACAACCTGTACATACTAAAAATAAACTGCAAAAACAGCACATTAACCTCTGCATATGGAAGGGGGAGAGCAATGGGTGCTGCGAAAAGACCCTGCAACAGCCAAATATCCAAGTCATTACTCTCAATGTGCGCTACTTGTGTAACATACGGTGCTTAAAGGAAACCTGTCATCAGGTTTTTACAACGCAACCTACGATAAACCTATAACGGCGCTGCTAATGAGATTTCCTTATCGCTAATTAGTTTTGCAATAAGTGCCCCGGTACCTTTACAATCTGCTTTTGAAGATTCCCCGCACTGTATTAAAATGAGTTGAAGAGTCTGATTTTTCCCTCAGTGCTGCACCAGGCACAACCCTGTTCTTGATATACATGCATACCGATTTCTCTTTTTCAGGCGCCGTAGCTAACCGTTCCCGCGCACCTCAGCTCTCCCTTACTTGCTGAGACTTCAGTGGCGTACTGTGTCTTGAGGATTGTTGCTCCCACAGTCATCTGACCTCGGACGCAGTGGGAGCAATGATCCTCAAGGCGATTGCTCAGCCCAGCTCTCCTTTACTTGCTGAGACTTCAGCGGAGTACTGCGCATGCGCCTTAGGGACTGTTGTTCCCACAGTCATTTGATCTCAGACGCAGTGGGAGCAACGATCCTCAAGGCGCATGCGCAGCTCAGCTCTCTCTTACTTGCTGTGACTTCCACAGTGTACTGCGCATGCACCTTAATGATTGTTGCTTCCATAGTCATCTGACCTCGGACCCAGTGGAAGCAACGATCCGTAAGACGCATGTGCAGCTCAGCTCTCTCTTTCTTGCTGAGATGTCCACGGTGTACTGCACATGCACCTTAAGGATTGTTGCTTCCATAGTCATCTGATCTCGGATGCGGTGGGAGCAACGATCTTCAAGGCGCATGTGCAGCTCAGCTCTCCCTTACTTGCTGAGACTTCAGCGGTGTAAGGATTGTTGCTCAGTGATGCAGCCTCGGATGCAGTGGGAGCAACGATCCTCAAGGCGCATGCGCAGTACACTGCTGAGATTACAGTTAGTAAAGGAGAGCTAAGGTGCGCAGGCGCTGGGAGGGAGAAATCAGACTCTTACTGCAAAATCTGACTCTTTCCAGCTCATTAGCGTAAAAAACCAAATAGCAATATGGTAATCTCATTAGCAGCACTGTTAGGCGACATGCACATGAGGGCAAATCTTGTGCGAGTTATGTGTTGCGAGACGCACATACTTTTGAATGGAGTTATTCACAAACACAATTTTTTCCCTCACACCAATGTTAAAGATCCCTGCACGGCTATTTTTGGCATTCTCGTGGAACACATCATTCATTTTTTTTTACAATGGGACCTTTAAAGACATCATATGGCTCTCGCAAGCCGTGTGATGTGCATGGGAGTGCGGTGTGATGTTTCCTATTGAAAACAATGGGAAATACTTGCGACTCTCTGAAACACGCGAAACGTGCCTGGGGATCACAATTTCACAGAAGTGATGCAAGTGATGCAAGGCGTGAATCACAAATATTGCACGTTGGCAAGTGTGATATTAGGTTGAGTTTCTCGGACCGATATCGCGCTCATTCGTGTGCATGTAGACTTAAGGCCTCTTTCACATGGGCGACAATGATATCGCCGAAAGAAAATCGGTGTTCTGCACGATATTGCTGTGTTTTCTCTGGGTGATATTGCGATTTTGTGTTGCTGCAAAGTCGCGCGACTTTGTAGCGCTCTTTTGCTGGGATTTTCGGGGGGTGGGGTGGGCTTGAAATATAAGCCTTATCCTGAAAATAAGCCCTAGCTGCATTAAAAAGTAAAAAACAATGCATTACCTAAGAGGCGCTGTCCGGCTCCACCGCACACTTCCTCTGCATCTCTGGCACTTGTTTGAAGTCCTCCGGCAGAGCTTCCTGGTCAGGAGTTTGAAATACCCCACCTCCAGGAAGCGGTGCCTCTGATTGGTTCTCGAGAGCTGCAGCTCAGCCAATCAGAGCCAGCGCTCAATGAACCAATCACAGCCATTCAATGAAGCGCCGTGGCTCAGGCAATCAGAGCCAGTGCTCGAGAACCAATCAGCAGGCAGCGCTTCCTGGAGGCGGGCTTTTTCAAACTCCTGACCAGGAAGTCTGCCAGAGGACTTCAAACAAGTGCTGGAGATAAAAAGGAGATGTGCGGCGGAGCCGGACAGCGCCTCTTAGGTAATGATTTTTTTTTTATGCTGCTAGGGCTTTTTTTAGGGGAAAACACTAGAATTTCCTACTGTAAAAGTTGCATCACGCGAAAACGAACCTAGGGAGGCTAATAGGGAAACATGGGCTACAAAACCTCGCAAATCGTGGCAATATTCAGCAATCTGCGATTTTTTCCTCTCGCAATGTAGCAGGCTACAAAACATCGCTAATGTGGTGGAACCCACATGGGCTTCACATACATGCGATCTGTAGCGCTGTCGCGTCATGAGTAAATCGCGCACTTTTGGCAGCAGACAGTTGGTGACTTTTGGGGAAATGGTGCTCAGATGTCGCCAGAAGAGGTGTATAGCTGGGTGTCATCAGCATAAAGATGACATTAGAGGCCAAATCCACAGATGGTTTATCCATGTAGATAGAGAAAAGGAGGGGGCGTGGAAGCTGACTTCTTTTCCCAGCATTGGACACAGGTAAACTCCCTCCCCCTCCCTTTTTTTCAGCTCCCATAGAAGTCTATGGGAGCTTCCAGTGTATCTCAGCAAAGGATACGGCAAGACCTATCTTTGGATTCAGCGTATAAAATCGGTGACTGATGTGCTATTTTGCTTGGCGCAAGTTTTGCTATGTGACCAAAAAAATCGTTAATCTGAATAAATACATTGGAATCAAATGCTTTGGATGGTTGTGACTTTTGCCCGTATTTTTTGATGCCACTAAATAGCGGCGTATATACGGTCATGTGAATAAGGCCTAAGGTGTGCGTCTAGCCTGCCCCTTAAGTGGCTAAGGCGCACTCCTAGCTTTCCTATCCAGACGACCCCCTTTTTTTGCACACTTTTCCCTTTAAAAATCCCACATATTTCCTACCATCGTATCTGTAAGGACCTGTACAATAAATTGAGCCCGTTATTTATCCTTCTCAGCAAAAACTATTTAAAAAAAATAAAATAAAAAAGGAGGATGCTTATTTTGTTCATTTTTGCCTCCCAGAAAACTCAACTTAAAAAGACCCAAAAATGGTACAAATAAAAACTGCTGCACCATCTTTTCAGTTAGAACACCTGTCACTGCTTACTGTAAGCACTCCTAGCTTACTTATCCCTTGCCAGTCCAGACAGCCTCCTCATTATTTAAGACATTCTAGCCCACTGGAGGGTGCCTGAGCAAATAGTTCCGCAAAGGTGCTGTTGTTTTTTGATTGACTCCTGGTTTGATCCTTGCCTGATCCACCCAGCTTTCCTATCTTCTTCTGTCCTGACCTTGGCTTGTACTTTCACCATGATATATCTGTTTACTGTTTGTGTCACCATCACACAACAACTTCGCCTGTCCTTACCTCAGCTTTGTATATTGACCATGTTTCTGCCTACTCTGGTAACATGGTACAGTGCCTCTGTCCCTATCAACTGTTGCTGAACCAAGACTACTCTTGGGGTAATGGCCTGGCGGCCCCATGCAACTAACACTAAATCCCAATTGCAGGAGTTACAAGATAGGAACTAGGGGACCATAGGTGCTGCTCTCAAAAATATCATATAACCAAATTGGTCAATGGCATGATGGGTCCACACCCACTATTCTAATATATGCATTCATAGGCATCTCCAGGATTCTGGTCCTGACTGCCAGAGAGGAGAAGTTGGTGAGCAGGATACAACTCTGGATTTGATGGGTCACTTAGTTGTGAAAATTCTTCATAAAGTAATAAAGTGGAAGAAAAGGGGGTAAGGAGAAAAGGAGACGGCTATGTTCCCATTTCTTTAACTTTTTTATATAGTTGTAAGCGTAAAAGTCAGGGTTACTGGGTTTGAGGTAAACCTCAGAACATCAACCTTGTGCATGAGAATAGCCATGACCTAGTGACCAGCAGATGCTTATCAGATGGAGTCCACCGGAATGTTTCCCTTTCAATTAATTTTTATGAGCTTGTATTAACGCCATGCTTGGTACTTTCCAATTAGTAATAGAAAGTCCATTGATTTACTTAGGCTGGTAATGAATGGTAACTCATTTACTAAATGTACGCTATGCTTGATGCACCTCAGTTATATTCTCAGAAAAGTGATGTCCCCAAAGACTTGTCAATAATGTCTTCTCTGTCCTAGAAAAACTCTTGAATCAGATATAAAGGCAAGAAGTATCCCAAGTGGAAACTGCTTGCCGGCGACTGAAAAAGATGCATATTAGATAAAGTTTGGCAGATCTTTATTCATGAGTATATTCATGTAAATACATCCAAATATTGCTTCCATGCTGAGATACTGAAGACACAATTAGCCACTTACTGAGTGTTGAAAGAAAAAGCCATCGTTACAGTAAATTGATATTAATATATAAATAAATAGATGTTACCCTTTTAAATCCAATTAATGCAGGATCATCTCATCTTAAATCGCACACTTAAGACCTGCATTATGTAGATCAATGCACACTCGCACAGTTCCCACAGTCTCCTTTCAACACCTGCTTTTATACGCTTTCAAAATGGCTTGTCCTCTGGTTGTCCTCAGGACATGTGTGACTTCCAGTTACACCCCAGCTTCCCTATGTCAGTATATTTCTCATATATGGGCCATATGGCTAACACTTGCATCATTACGTATTGTGTTATTGGATAGAACGTACAATGACATCTAGTGCTATGTAATGCAATGAGGTGTAGTTTAAAAAAGTTTTCCGGAAGTTGGCAAAAAGTGGGCTGAGGGTTGGGGATGGCATGAAATAACATTCTAAGCCATACTCTCCGGTCAGATGTTTTCCAGGTCGAAGCAGGGGCGTAACTATAGTGAGTGCAGAGGATGCGGTTGCACCCAGGCCCAGGAGCTTTAGGGGGCCCATAAGGCCTCTCTTCTACATATAGGGAGCCCAATACTATTAATAAAACATCATAATTAGGGGCCCTGCTACACATTTTGCATCGGGGCCCAGGAGCTTTAAGTTACGCCTCTGGGTCTAAGCAAAGCCGCTAAGGTCCAGGAAGTTGCAGCAGCCGCCATGTGCCATTCATGGTTGACATGACCACTGGTGTCAGTGGTGAGGTCTGCATAAATGGTACGTGACCGCTAAGGCCAGTGATTGGCTGAATGGTCACATCTATAATAAAAAGGCACATGACCGTATTAGCAACTTCTTGAACATTTGGAATGTTGACATTTAAATACCCCAAAATGCGCAAGACGGGTTGACCAATATGGTCAGAAAACAGACTAGGTAATAATAGTTGAGCCAAAGTTGGGGTCCTTTTCTACATTCCTGTGACCATCGTGGAGAGTAGATGTAAAGATAGGATCAATATGCAAAACAGGTGTATATTTATTAACTATCTGGCATAATTCTTGAAATTTGCAACTAAAGGCAGCGGAAAATACTACCGCAGGATGACTGGATGTATTACAGATGGAAGCTCTGCCACAGATGCGGCTAAAAATACCCGAAGAAAAAGCGCTGCATGAAGTGCGTTTTCCTCCATCCAAAAGCTGGGCAGCTGAGCGGAAATCGGGTGGACCCCTTTATAGTCAATGGAGAGCTGTTCGGTTCCGTCCAGAGACTGAACCATTTGTCGGCAGGGATTCCCCTTTCCTGCTCCCAAGGAACAGGAAAGGGGAATCCCTGCGGCAGATTTGAAACCACCATAAGAAATCAGATTGATCCCTATGTACAATGGATTTGGCTCTGTTTAACATCCACCATGATGAATATTTGTGTTCTTTCAAACAATTAATAGTTTTATCACTCTCGCAACCCCTGCTGGTCACTTTCTTGGAATGACTTAAATACGGTTCAGGATGGAAGTGTTCTGATTAGGAAGATAAACACTAGAACTAGGGGCACAATCTGGGATTAGTTGGGGGGAAGATCAGAAGCAGCATCAGGAAATGTTACTCTACTGAAAGAGTAGTAGATGCTTGCAACAAACTTCCAGCAGACGTGGTTGGAAAATCAGCAATAAATGAAGTCAAGCATTGCTGGGATAATCCTAGATCTATTCTTACATTGACCAATTCATCCAAACAGGCATTCGGAATAGTTGCTTAAGCAAGTTGTTAGTGTTGGATCAACTGTTTGTGTGGTTCTTCCATTTTGGAGGGGAGAGAGACTTTACATCGGGCAACTTTAGCTCAAACAGAAACTATTTTTTTGGTGAGCTGAAACCAAACGACTAGTGGGCGAATCACCCCATTGGTAGCTGTGTTTACACGGAACGACTGTCATTTGGATTCGCTCTTTTGAACAATTCGTCCGATAGTCGTCCTGTGTAAGGCCACCCTAAGAAGAAAATAAAAAGTAAATCACTTAAGGGCAGAGCATTTGGTCTTTTTCTGCCATCAATTTTTTTTATTTTCCTGTGACTGCACCAGGAGAATGTAGTAACTGTGTTGGACCTGGAGGACATCTGACCAGTGAGTATGGCATAGTTTGTTATTTTGGTCCATCCCTAGGCTGGTGGAACTCTGAATTCTGGCAAGTGTTTGAAGGGTGAGCCTCCTCACAGTGCCATGTTTTGTATAGTGGCTATGCCTGGTATTGCAGCTCAATCTTATTTACTGAAATAGGACTGTGCTGCACAAGGGCCATGTAACCAGACTAAGAAGAGGTCATATTGCTTGTCTGAGCAATGGGCCACAAGGGAAGCTGCACCTTCAATACTGGACAGCGTGATCTGTTTCCTGAAGTGCCCATACTGACAGAAGTGCTGGAGATCAGCTGATTGGTTGGTATTCAAGGTGGCGGACCTTTGTCGATCATTTATTAATGACCTATCCTATAGTTAGTTCATCAATAGAAAAAAAAAACACATAAGTCCTGAACAACCACTTTAACTATGCAGGACATATACAATTATGTCCTAGGTGGATAGGGTTTGTATGGAGTGGGATCAGGAGTGTACACTACATAGATGTAATGCCTTTTTTTAAGCAAAAACACATCACACTCGCATTAAAAATTGCATGTTTGCAAGTATGATATCGCAATCACCTGTGTGAATCCAGCCTAATCCAAAAACCCCTTTAAAGTGGAATCGGCCCTCTTGAAAAAAAATGCCATTGGTATTTAGTAGAGATGAGCGAGCACGCTCGGATAAAGCAGTTACTCGAGCGAGCATCGCTCTTCTTGAGTAACTGCTTACTGGTCCGAGCAGGTTCGGGGGGGGGGGGGGGGGGGCGGGGTTGAGCGGGGGGCGGGGGTGGGTAGCGAGGGTATCGGGGGGGAGAGTGAGAGAGATCTCTCTCTCTCCCCCCCCCACCGCCCCCCGAGTCTGCTCACCGCCGCCGCGAGCGATGCTCGCTCGAGTAACTGCTTTATCCGAGTGTGCTCGCTCATCTCTAGTATTTAGACATTGATCCTTGATCATGAAAGAGTTAGGCCACTTGCACGCAGCCGGATTTGCACTGCAGAATCTGGAGCAGCCATCTGCCTTTGGATTCTGCAGCAAATACCTGCCATAGCATGCAATGAAAAGCAGGTTTCCGTGCCCATGAGCAGAAATCAATAACGATTTTCCACTCGCAGGGTTAAAATCGCAGCATGCTCTAATTTGAGCCAGGTTCCATGCAGACGAAGTCAATGGAAGCCATCCATTCCGTGGCCCTTCTGCAATCATCATTGTGGAAAGACCGCGGGATCCGCATCATCGCCTAGTGACAGCGCGGTCACATATGTACTGCACATGTGCGCTGGCTGGCACATCCGCAGTACAGAAGAAAAATCACCCGGACAGGTACACAGGGTCACCGGCCAGGCACCGGGTCAGATTCGGCTGTGGGATCCCGCATGGTGAATCCGACCCGGTCGTGTGCATTCGGCCTTAATGACAAAAGAGTTTAGTCAATGGAAGATATTGACACACGCTCCTCCTTAGGGACGAATTACGTGTTTGTTGGCGCCTTAAACCAGTGAATTAGGTAGCAGGAATATTTTGTAATATGTCTTTTCTCCCCGATCCTGGTAATGTTTTTATTAAACACATAAAATGAGAATTTGTCGGGAGTCTGTAATGTTGGTCAGACTGCGGCGGTGAGAAGTAGCGGTGGCAGCAGGTGGGCCTGTATGCCAGTGAGAGGTGACGTCTGTGTTCTTCCGTGTTGGTAACATTAATATATCTTGATATTTCCTCGAGGTACCGGTTTTACTGGGAGACTTTGTTCACAATTAGATTTAGTTTTCCATTCTATATAAACTAACACTTTTTCCCTCTCCTTCTACTTCCCTCGAGGGTGTCTGTCACTGTAACTCTTGCCACCTGCTTCACTCAGGTGTAAGGCGTTTCCATGGCAACCATCCCTGGCCAATACAGGACGGAGCACGCCTAATGTTCCTTCGTCTTCCATTATTAACCACTTACGGCCTGGGGTTTCTTCATTGCTTACCGTCTTAAGAATTTCAGAAGCCTGAGGCTTAAGACCTATTCTAGACCTTTCTTATTACCAACAATCCTTGAAAAGTCCCAATAAGAACTTGTTTAGGTTTGGATATTCATGACTGTCATGTTTTCCAGTGGGTGATGATGGTTATAAAACTTTTCACAGAGTTATCATATTTTAAATGAGTATGTGTTGCTCCTGGCTTGCTCTGCCAAAGGCAAGGATTGTCGATGGCACTTGTCTTTGAGTTTGCACGTTGTCAGAAGGTGCTGGCACCATCATTGGAACCTCTGGGTTAATAAATGCATTTTTAAGTGTGACTAAATAAGTATATGCAAAACAAGCTAGGCTTAGAGGAAAACTTTCTATGTGCTAAGAGCTTCAGATCCAAACCCTATAGCTGGGTTAGATTAACATTATGATCCAACAGAGAATGTTCCAGTTTAGAGATGCCAATTATAATTATGGCTAAGATTATTGGTCTCCTAGCATCCAATTGTAATCTGATCCATAAATAGTGAAGTTCTACCATATATGATGCATTCTGGCCCTCTTCTTGGAGAATCTTTCCCTGGAAGGACATTCTTCAGTGAGGTTTCACTATATGTATGTTTAATACAAAACTGGAATCGGGGTCCAAACAAGAGGACTAAAATCCCAGAAATGAGAAAACTATTTAAAATTTAACTCTATTTAGCTTAACTCTATTTAAAGGCACAGTGTTAAGACCCAACTATGACATGCTGCTCAACAGCTTCATGCTCAGTGGTAATAAGGCCCCGGATGAGTCCATTACATTTTGGACAGTTTTTAAGATATCAGGCTTCCTAGAATCAAGGCAAGGTTTTGGTTAGGGTCACCCTTGTCAGGGCTGGGGCTCCACGGGTGGTGATTTTAGGAAGTGATAGCCCAACACTTAAGAATGGAAATGGTCCTCCAACTTTCAAATCTTTTGACCTTCCTTTTGTCGGACCCATGCAGACAATCAGACGGCCTAAACACCTTGCAGCATCCTTCTGAGATGTTAAGACTGTTCTTTATTATACCAAGGAGTACAGTGTGTTGCCTTTTTTCTTGTTCTACTTTCCCAAATCTTGTGAAGAGAAGAATATCTGTACTTGGGTTTGATTAGTGTTCTTACAGTTTCCACTTGAATGTATGAAAATTTAGGGCAGATGTGATAACTGATTTTTGGGGGATTTTGTTTCCTATTTTGGTGGTGCCATGTTCTAGATGGATATACTACACTTACGTATTACATCATTTTCTCATCCTGGAACTTTGGTTTATAGTTTTTGGCAAGGCATCTAGACTGATTTGTATACTAGATATCTACAGATGACAGATGAATATTTAGATCAATACATGCATGCCTTGAGTCCACAAGAGTGAGAGCCAATTTTACAAAGCGGATCTCCGATCTGGATTATAATAGAGAGAGTCCAGAGCAGGTTAAAGGACACATTTGTGGTCAGGTTTTGCTTCTTGAAACTATCAATTTGAGTGCTACATCTGACTGAAAACCCAAGGAACTCATTTGGCTGTGTCTCCTTGGATACTACCCAAATTCTTGAGTAGTCAGTCCACCCAAGGCTATATTTCTTTATACTGTTATACCTATTTTGATGCACTTCTGCTTGTGGCTAAAAGTTCCCAAAACACATTACAAAACTGCACCAACCAGGGCTTCTGGCAAGACTTTATTTAGCTAGGATAACGTCAAGTTCTTATCTTACTATGTACTTCTTTCTGCAAGTAAATTTGGAATTTGGATTTTTTTACGGATACTTAAAATGTAACAAAAGTCTTTAAAGACTTCTGATACATCAAAATGACATGGGGTTCCGGCTGGTGAGACCCCTACAGATTGCTAGAAGGAACAGGCAGAAGTGCTGAGCTGAGCATGTGCCTATGCGTTGTGTTTTTGGAGAGCGGTTTACGGACTCGGTAGACTTTTTATGAAGCCTGTATACCGTTCCAGGTAGGGAGTAAAACATATGGGTGCACAGCTGAGCACTTCTGCCCATCTTACCCTATCTTGTGCCAAGATACGCTGGAAGCTCCCATAGACGCCTATGAGAGCTGAAAAAAAGGGAGGGGGAGGGAGTTCAGCTGCGTGCAACGCTGGGAAAAGGAAGGAGACAGCTGGCCCTATTTAAGCATTAGTAGTAATTTTTAAGGATTTCTGCCGATCGAGGGATTTTCGCGCTGCAGCGTACTTTTTTGCCGATAGGCTGCAGCCGCTCGTGTGAATGGCCAATAATAGGCTAAGTAAGATTGGGCCTTGATCGCAGCTATTCTTCATTCATGCAATTTTTACATTTTTTTTTTATTTTTATTTTTTAAAGGCGCGGCCGAACATAAAAGCGCATACAGTCTGTGAAAGAGCCTTTAGTCACTTGCTGATTGCTGTGGAATGCAACCCTTCTTTTGGAATGCACGTGTTTTTTACCTTTAATTTCCCTTTTTCTTAGTTGGGAAGCAGTAGATGTTTTATATCCATTTCATCATGCTTGTAAACTCCATTACTGAGTCAAACAGCTTCTTGATGTCAATCATGACATTCCAAACTAAGTTACAGCATAAAAGCCTGACATTGGCAGTATGCTTCACTAATATAGTTTCCTTGGGTTGAATAATGATATGTCACGGCCCGCCACCGTTCTTCTAGCTCACCTGTCGTTGGGTGCCGTCATCTTCTATGTACCGCTCACCGTGTTATGTCCACTGCTGCCTCTCATGCACTTCCGTACCTTTTCTTAAAGGGCCAGCGCACGTTCGCTAACCTGTCCTCCTCCAATCCTGCTGTCCCTGTATCTCTTATATTAGGCATCCACACTCAATGGTGGATGCCTAAGCAGTTGGTCTCCTACCATTATGACAGAGCCCCAATCTGTGTATTCCTGATTTTAAGGTCACGACTGTATTTGTGCATGCAATATGCAGTAAATAGAACCCATTGATTTTAATGAGCTCATTCACAAACAGGTATTTTGCGTGTACAATTCCGTCATGCAAAAAAAATACATCGCGTGTTCTATTTTCCTGCAAATTTGTGCAGGGAAATAGAACACATGAAACTAATGACACAAAATTGGGTATTTCAATGGCCGAGATCGTGGTTGCGCGTTTTTTCTTTTTTGCGCATTTAAATACGAATGATTTACATGTGCATAAAACACAGCAAAAACACAGAGGTGCATGCAAAAATTCAGTGTCCGGTGTGCAAATACGATGGGCGAATGCATGGCCTGACCCGTGCTAGTTCTGACTTCTGTGCTCCCTGATATCGACAGGAGTTTGGGACATGGGAGTCCCATTCTTGAGATCAGCGAGGGTCTCGGTATGAGACTCACGACAATCAGCAGGTTATATAGGATAATTTGAAATTCTGATACAACCCCTTTCATTAAGTTTTGTAACCATCTGTACTCATACCCAGAGGCATGACTTAAAGATTGTGGGCCCCAATGCAAAATCGCTCACAGCCCCCCCCCCCCCCAAATCTAATGCTTTATTCATACTACTAGGCCCCCTATATGGAGAAGAGAGGCCTTATGGACCCCCTAAGACACCTTGGCCCGGGTGCAACTGCAGCCCCTGATTCCTAGTTATGTTGCAAGGCTCTTTAAAGGGTTGGACATTGCCTTACAAAATAGTTGCCTCCAATAGGTGGCGCAAGTGAGGTTTTTTTTTTCTCCCTGTTATGAGAACTGATTTGCATACTCCTTTCCCATGGAACACTTTACATACACAGCTGACACAGGAATGATTCCAACGCATGTATTACTGTTAAAAGATAGTTCTTGCATTTATACAAGACATGTCATTAGAAAATTCCTTAAGGGACATTTCACACGGGACGGAATTAGTCCACAGGGACATTTGGGACTTGAATTCCGCACCTGTTAAAATCTGCTGCAGAATTAAGGACGTCTTGCAGAATTGTTGCGTATTTCTAACATACAGGAGATGTAATTCCACAATTAAAGTCTGCAGTAAAAAACTAGGAATTCTGCCGTTAAAAACACAACCAAATCCGCACTAATTGACAAAATCCACATCTGCGCTGCGTTCTGCCGACAATTCCGTCATGAGTGAAAGGTCGCTGAATCACTCATCCGAATACAATTCACAGCAGAGAATTCACAGGGTTTGCCAGTAGAACAAATAAAATGATAATCAGTCCTGGACCAAATTAATTGCTGTGTCTGCATATCTTCCATTTCACTCCCCAGAGAGGCGGATGGATAAAAAACAGGTTTTTACTAGAGAATAATGCAAAGTGAATTATCCCTGGTTGGTGCTAATCAATAGGCCTTAGCGGACCCTGTGATGTTTAATGAAGATCACTTGGATACACAATTAAGTGAACAAATTGAGGAGGAGCCCTTGCAGCTTTGATTGGTGTTCTGGATCAATGGCTTTTTATCAGCACTGATGAGCTGCAAGGAGGAGGGAGTGATGGTGAAGAACGGGGATGCTCCTTGTCACTTGTCTGATTTAGAGTCAGCATGACTTCAGCTATGAAGCCCAGCAGGAGGGACAAAAGTCTGCGGAAGAGCATAAAATAGAAGCAAAAGTCAGGTATATAGAATTATAAGCCTTTATATGTATTTTAGATAGTCGTGCATCAATCAACAAATGCCTGGAGACTTTAAAGGAGATGTCTCGAGGAAGCAGTTAAATTTTTTTTTTGCCCAGTCCCCCCCATTAAGCATACATTACTAAGCCCCCCTGTAAATGACATTTCTAGCTGGTTCGTACTTACCGTTCCAGCGTTTCAGCAACTTATAAAAGTTTCCTCAAGATGGCCGCCGGCTCTTTCCCCGTCGCTCGCTGCAGCCCGACGTGCGCGCTCCCGAGACGCCGCCAGCTGTGTCTCCATGGCAACCGGACGCATCGCAGCCGCCGACCAGACGCCCCGCAGCCGCCGACCAGACGCCCACCGCCAGGCAGCAGGTAACCGGCGCTAGCCCCCGGCTCCCCAGCGCTAGACCCTCAGCCCAGGTGAAGGCCCCGGAGCCCAGCGCTAGGTTCCGGAGCCCAGCGCTAGTTCCCCCGGCCTAGCGGCAGCCCCCCCCCGCCCTAGCGACAGCCCCCCCCCCGGCCTAGCGACAGCCCCCCCATCGCAGCGACAGCCCCCCCCGGCCTAGCGACAGCCCCCCCATCGCAGCGACAGCCCCCCCCGGCCTAGCGACAGCCCCCCCATCGCAGCGGCAGCCCCCCCCCGGCCTAGCGACAGCCCCCCCATCGCAGCGACAGCCCCCCCGGCCTAGCGCTAGTTCCCCCATCACAGCGGCAGCCCCCCCCGGCGCAGCGACAGCCCCCCCATCGCAGCGACAGCCCCCCCCGGCCTAGCGACAGCCCCCCCATCGCAGCGACAGTCCCCCCGGCCTAGCGCTAGTTCCCCCATCACAGCGGCAGCCCCCCCCGGCGTAGCGACAGCCCCCCCGGCGCAGCCCGGCGCAGCGGCAGCCCCCCCCCCCGACAAATCACTTACCTGGGAGGCTTCCCGGGGCTGCTGGGCTGGGCTGGGCTTCTCCGCTGGGCAGCTCCACTTTCTGCACCTTCCTCTAACAGAGGAAGGTACAGAATGGCCGCTGCAGCGCGCTCCCGAGCAGTGACAGCTCGTCTGCGCATGCGCAGAAGAGCTGTAGCGGGGAGCACACTGAAGCGGCTCGTGCTGAATGGAGAAGACCGGACTGCGCAAGCGCGTCTAAAAAAGCAAGCTGCCAGCGAATTTAGACGGAACCATGGAGACGAGGACGCTAGCAACGGAGCAGGTAAGTGGAATAACTTCTGTATGGCTCATATTTAATGCACAATGTACATTACAAAGTGCATTAATATGGCCATACGGAAGTGTATAACCCCACTTGGTTTCGCGAGACCACCCCTTTAAGGGCGGCTTCACACGGGTGTAGGCGCAATTGTGCACAGCTGAATGCAACTTTTTGTGTCATCAATAGAGATGAGCGAACGTGTCCGTTACGGACACATCCGCACCCGGACACCGGCTTTAGCGAACACTGCAGTGTTCGCGCGTAAGTGTCCGGGTGCCGCCGGGGGGCGGGGAGATGCGCGGCGGCGCGGGCGGCAGTAGCGGGGAACAGGGGGGAGCCCTCTCTCTCTCCCTCTCCCCCCCACTCCCCGCCGCACCCCCCCGCGCTGCCACGGCGGCCCCCGAACTTTTTCGCCCGAACACCGAGGTGTTCGCAAAGTTCGGTGTTCGGGCGAAAAAGGGGCGGGGCCGAACGTGTTCGCTCATCTCTAGTCATCAACTAAGTTTATTTGTGTATGTGTGTATTTTACTGTTCTTTTTCTGCCCAGGGGTGTCAAACTCACTTGCACTGAGGGCCACATCAGCATTATGGTTGCCTTCAAAGGCCGTTTATACGGACTCGTACACAGGAACGTATTTGTAGTCCGAATCACATGCATTTTTTTTTACACACATTATACGGACAACTTAAACCCGGTTGATATGCATTGGGTTATTCAGTGGACAGAAATGCTATCTTTTCTCCCTAGGGAGAGCACCTAGACGGTGAGTGAGGAGACTTAAAAGGCCGTTCATGCTCCTCTGGGTATTATGCAAATAAGGGAGATGGAATAATACCTCTACAGTGCCACCTATTGGAAGGCAGCATTCCTTCAAGCCATAGTCAGATTCTATGTACAAGCCTTGTAACAATTCCCAGTCATTGTTACAAGGCTTGTATAAAGAGTCTAACTTTGGCTTGAAGGAATACTGCCTTCTAATTGGTGGCACTGTGGAGGTATTGTTCCATCCCCCTTATTGGGGTATTCAGACATGCATTTTTCACGTATGTATTTTACACGTAGCATTTCCTTTTTGGTCCATATTATGGCACGAAATGGTATTGCGTAAATACACAGAGAATACACATGATGCATTTGTATTTACGCATCAAGGCAAGAGAAAACTATGTGATCTTCTTGCATTTTGTTTTTTGTGCACGTGTAAAACGAAGTGAATACACACAGTTATTGCATATTTCATGGACCAAAACTGCACACCAGTGTGAATGAGCCCTAAATGTAAGTACTCCTTAACATGACTGTGGAGCTCTATGTACTATGATGGGGTTTCTCCCCTTCCACCTCTTTAGCACCAAACTTCCTACCTTGGCGGGTGGCTAGGGTGCCTCGGTAAGGCTGCCAGAGCTGTACCACCACCTGTGAGTTGATGAACAGAGCAAGTGGAGGTGCACACCAGAGCTCAAAATCCAAGATGGCATCCATTCCCTGTGCTGCCACCGCCCCTTCTGCCAAGCACTGGTTGTGTCCTTCGAGGAAAGTGAAGAGCCGGTCCTGTGACGTGCTCGCAGCTGCTATTCGTTCACCCGATTTAACGCTCAGCTGCACTGTTTTAGCGCGGCTATCTGAGTATTAAAACGACGCTAGTGTGAAAGAGCCCTCATACGGAACGATTGTTGGGTGCATAAGCGTTCGCCAGCCATCCCAGTGACTATCGCTCCTTGCTTTCACACTGGAGCGATTGTCTGTCAGAGAATGGAGGTGGAGCGTGCCAAAAATCACTTCCAGCCTTCATTCACCACAAATAGGCAATCACTTAAAGATTGAGCGACTCCTGTTTACACCGAGTGAGAAGTTGCTCGCTGGTCATTTCCGTAAACTGAAACGGAACGACTGGCGACTACTGAGCAACCTCAGTACCCTGTCGGGGGCCGTGTGTACACGGGCCAACAGTCGCTCATAATCGCTTGTTTAAGCGATTCTTCGGGTGACTATTGGTCTGTGTGAAGGAACTTTAACTCTACCTTATGTAGACAAAGTTGGTCAGATGTCTTTACACTTACTGGGGTTGAGTTAATTGGAAAAAATAATGAAAAAATAGGACAATCTCAATAAGAGGCCAGAATCGGGAGTCGAAGCTTGTGTAGAGAAGAGAAGAATGCAGATGGGGCAGAGAGTAAGCAATGTGTACGTAGAGGACAGGTTGGCTGTGTTAGGGGTGTGGAAGGGATATGGGTGGTTTAACACCTGCGTTGGGGATTCCACTTTTCTAATTGTGGAGGAAAGGGGAATCCCCATGGCCAAACGGCTCCATCTCTGGATAGAACCGAACAGCACTGGATAGACCCATTGACTATAATGGGGTCTGTCGGCTTTTCCCACAGCTGCCTGGCTTTTGGATGGAAGAAAACGTACTGCATGCATCGCTTTTTTTCCCAGTATTTTGGGCTGGATTTGTGACAGGACCCCCGACCGGAGTTTCTGACCCAGATGTGGGACCGGCTAAGGGAGACGGTGTATAGAGTATGGAAAAATGGGTATAGCATGTGGGAGACTATGAGGAGTGCTAGGGGTATAAGGCAGGCCTGTTACACAGTACAGTAGGAATGGTAGGTTGGCAGAACTATATATTCAATTTCCTGCTGTGTTTTCCATTAAACCTGAGACCATATGGGTTCTGCTCATTACATATGAACTTAATATTTATATCAAAGAAATGCTTATAAGCAGACGGTACTAATGAATAATCTTTTAATTACAAGTCAGTTGGAGAACTTGGCTTCCTTGCACAGACATGTAGCCTGCGACTGGTACGGCAGCCATTTGTTGTGGTGGATTTGTACATGTGCATTTTCTGCATTGTAGGCATTTTCGGATAATTATTTTTTACTTATAAATGTTTCCATGTATTCAGGGGATGACATTCTGAGACATCTGTTATTGTACAGCAGATGCAAGTTTAGCTGAACTGTCTGAGAAAATGTTCTGCTCTCGTGACTTTGATGAATATACTTTGTTGTTCCATTAATATGTCATCGATGAATCCATTTGTAACTACATAACATAAGAATTCTTTTTCATATCCAGAATGTATCTCTTCTCATATCAGGGATAAAGTAGAAAGAAATTGGAATATTGAGTCATTTAAAGGGATAGTCGAGACTTAACAAAAAAAGATTCTCCCCAAAAACAGTCCAACTTTTGCTAATGGTCTGATGTTGCAGTTGAACTTTTCCAGTTGAATGCTGGGCCCTTAGTGGCAGTTCCCAATAACTATGGTGGTGCCATTAAGGGGTGGGGATTAGTATTCCTTTTTGAGGCCTGATTGGTTCCCTAGATCATTCTGGGAGTAATATAAGCTTTGCCATGCTCCTCCCACCTCACTGAGTTTTTGGCTTGAGTTCATTCTGCGCACCCTTACTCTCTCATGTTATTGCTTACTGACTACTGATTGTACTTTCTGTATGCTTGTACTTATTGTTTCTCTTCTGTTGTCATAGGTGGCAGAAAGAGAGCCTAAGGCTGCTCTCACACATGCATTCAGAAACCGCGCCGTGAAACTGCTGCATTTTACCACAATTTTGTGCAGCGTTTTCGAACGCATGTTACAGCATTTGACAGCGTTTTTAATGCACCCCATCACTGTGATGGGTGATGCGGTGCGTTTAAAAAGCGCAAAAACAAGCAAAAATAGAGCAGATATCCCTAGAAAGTTGACTTGTTCGAGCGCTGGTCTTCGAGGCCCCATTGAAGTCAATGGTGGTATTGTACCATAGTTAGTGTGGCACTCAGGACGCCGTGCTAATCGCAGTAAAAAGCATCCTGTGTGAGAGCGGCCTTAAGCTTTCACACAAGACTGATAATCGCTCAGGGATTGGAAGCAGTGCGGGTTGGAAATCTCTTCCAGCTTCCTACCTTCATTCACTGTAAACAGGCAGTAATTCATACATAGTGAACATCTGCCTGTTTACTAAGGCCTACACAAACCGAACGATAAGTCAACTAATCAGAGGCATAACTTGAAGCTCCTGGGCCCCAATGCAAAATCTGTAACAGGGCCCCCAACTATAATGCTTTATTCATAGTACTGTGCACCCTGTATGGAGAAGAGAGGCCTTATGGGCCCCCTAAGGTTCCTGGGCCCGGATGCAACCGCATCCCCTATAGTTACGCCAGTGCAACTAATCCTTGTTTGTTGTTCAGTTACTGGCAGTGGTTACACTGAATGATTATCGGTCAGATTTGCATGACACAGCGAGAAGCTGAACGATAATTGTTCCATGTAAAAGGGCCCTTAAGGTCCTTTTTTTGTCGCTCAATTTGAGCCATGCCGCAAGCGCTGATCAACGATAGCAGTGTTTGTTTAAAAGGCCTTCACACAGGCCAGTGCGTTCTGCTTTGCGCACAAGCGATCGTTAATCTGGTTATTTTTCCCCAATACAGTATTATCATTGTTGGCAGCACACCCCCCATTCACATGGAGGGATGTGCTAATGGAAATGATAGCTTTTGGGCTGCATAAAAGATGCAATCAGCCGATGAATGAACATTCGCTCCGTCATCAGCTGATTCGGTTGGTACAGGTTAATATAGCCCAATGATCGGGCATTAAATATATGTCTCTGCAAATGTGTAAAAGGGCCTCTTCTCAGGGATTGCCCGGATAGTTTGGGGTAGTGCATTCCAGAGGACTGGTGCTGCTCTGGAGAAGTCTTAGAGGCAAGAATGAGGGGTTTGATTTAAAGGGCGCTTAATCTGATTTCATTAGTGGGCCAGAGGGCACGGACTGGGTGGTGGTTGAGATGAGGGAGGCAATGTAGGGCTTTCTGGTGCTATGTATTGTACTGTATTTTATAGCAAGACTTTATTATAGCTTTGATTGACACCCACTTCCAAAAAATACAAGTTGTTTACGTCTCTCTTTTTATCCAGTGATGAGCTGCAATACCAAATACAGCCTATGGACAAGAGTTTTGCTGTAGAAAAGGAGGCTCTCTTTTGATAATTCTACACTATCCGTTGAATTTCAAAGGCAAAAATATAGCAAGGATATTGGGTATAGTCAACTATCATGGAAAATAGCATAGGATGGCAATTATCGGAATTAATATTTTTGAAAAAACAAAAACTTACAGGGCTTAAAGGGCTAATTCAATAAACAATGTGCCTTACAGGAAGCTTTTGGGAGCTGGAGGAATTTTTTAGAGTGACTTGTAGCAATTTTAGCCAAACTGAACTGCTTTCTATAAAAAGAAAAAAACATATGTTTCTATGTAATGCTTTCTTGTGTGGACCAGGTTCACACTTTACGCTAAGCCTTTACTAACATTCGCACAGCTCGGCAATATTCTGTCATCTACATTGGTGAGATCACACACAAGTCCATAGCATCGTATAACCTGGAAATGAAATGAAAAATGAAAATGTGTCTGTATTCACCCCACTGCCAATTTTTGCCATATGAATGTCTCCCTTGTTTAACCATCACAGAACCAGTGTAGAACTTAAGGTGTTCACATTTTCACATGCCCAACAGCTGCGTCTCAGGAACTGCCTCGTTGAAAGGTTTATTATGCACTGGGCACACGGGCACTAATGGGCGATGATTTTGAAGCATCTTCCTGTTCTACCGTAATTGCCCACAATGCAACACCAGCAAACCTTCCTAGATATCTGTAACTGTAAATGGAAAAGTTAAAACAAGAAAATCCTCAGTGTTTGATACCTTTTAATGACTATTTAAGAAGATGATGACAAATAGCAAGCTTTTGAGACTACTGAGGTCTCATCATCGAGTAGGGTTTAACACAAAATCTGAAGAGTCGCATATATGGTAAATAAGACAGTGATTGAAAGCAGAGCTATCAGGAGGGCTGTAGGAGTAATGATTGGAATAGCTGACAGGACAGCTAAGGACTGAAAGTTTTATTGCCCAGTGATTGAGATCTGGTCTATGCTTTGATGCCCCCACAAGGTCTGAGGAGCACATAACTTAAGGGATGTAGAATGCCATAAATCCCCTCGACACATTCATTCCTGATCTGAGCATGTCAAAGGTTGTCTTGAGCTCTTACACCCCGGCTCTCTTGTCTTTCTGAGATTTGAAATTCACTATAATTCCAGTACTTTTATGTCCATAGTCTTGTGGGCAGGGCTACAAAAACACTTTGGCTTGGGTAGATGTATCTTTTTTGTTTTGTTCTGTTAGAGAGTTGGAAGGTCGAGAGGGGTGTCATCTCTCCTTATAGAGAACACCCAAAAAGTGTGTGGAGACGCCAATGGGTTGGGGGATGGCATTGTCTCTCCCCAAGAAGAGCACCCAGAAGGGTTGTGAGTGAGGAAGCAGCTGTCTGTGTATGGTTTTCTGGCTTGGTTTCCTATTCCCAATCATTGTTTTACAGACTTGTTAAAAAGTTGTACATTGATTTGCAGACATGCTGCCACCCAATAGGTGACGCTGTAGAGGTATTGTTCCTTATTTGCATAGAGAGTTAGAAAAAAACCTCTATTATTTCTTTGTATGCCCTTATATATGTATGATGTTCAAATTTATTTTCTATGCATAAGTCTCTTTTTGAGGCGGTGATATGTTAAGCCGTTGGTAGAGAATGTTCTAGATGTCAAGGGAATACCAAATTTGGTAGGACAACTTAAGGGTGTGGTTGACAATATACATGGCACTGCCTATGTGTCACATTTTTCTTTACCGACATGATCCTATGGATTTTGCTCCACTCCTTTTTTCTTTTTCATATGTTATAGCATCAGGTATTTTTGTTAGCCATTAAAGGTATCATATCTACAAGATTACTTGGTTTCTCTTACTGAGAACAATCACATTTTACTCTACTGGCTAACACCGTACCAAACTTTTTTCCTTTTACCTAAATTGAGACTTGAAACTGGAATTATACCATCCAAACGGAGTGGGATGTGTTTGCAATATTGTTAGTGCAGATGTTTCATCATAACCAGTATTTGTAGCCATAGCTGAGGGCTTCTATTGTGAGTCACACAGCTGGGGGTGAAAAGCTACATTTCACATAGGTGAATTTATGACCAATCTCCATGAAATTCATTACCTAAATCTATTCATTCCTGCTACAGAACACTCAATGATATAAGATACTGATTAACACATAATAAAAGGAAGTATTCCAACTCCCCTTCAAACTGGTAGCTTTGGTTTGTTTGCATGCAGTCTTCCAAGTAGGTTCTCATGGATGACCTAAATCACAAGGGTCTTAACACGGAGTGTTACAAGTTTCTTTTGATGTAAGGAGTAATTTAGAGCTTACTCTGTCACCTGAAAGGTCACTCCTATAGTTCTATGCTGTGGGAATATTTAATGATGGTGGCATTTAATGATAATAGAGAATCGGACTGCTGTTGTATCTCATTCGTGGAGGAAGGGGCACCTTGAAAACAAATGACACAGCACAAAGTTACCTTCTTGGTAAAATAGAGGAAGGACAAAGACCGGTACAAATAACACAGCGCTACAAGATAAGACTATAAATCAAGCATTGAATATGTCAGAGGTGACTGCCGTGCACATCTTGACACCTAGTTCATTACTAAATGCATGCCCTGTATAATGAGCTATCAGAGAACTTCCGATTTTCACAATGTATTGCAATAGCTAAAAGGAAGGAAAAAATGAACCAACTGATTGTTTGCTAATGGCCTATTAATTTGTTATGAATCTCTTAGGGCTCATGCATATGGCAGACCTGGGTACACGAGACATACAGTCTCCATATTGTGCCATACAGACTTTGTTTGGTTCTGTATATACTGAGAATACATTAGCAGTTTGATGGAGCATGCCACTATTTCTTTCCATTGGGTTTGTGCAGAATATGATATTGGAGCCATACAAGCACCTCTATGGCAACCCTACTTTGGCTCTATCCTAAACAAAGCCGAAATATGGTTGTCTATTAATGTGAATTGCATATAATACTCTGCCATGACCTGGGTCTGGTCATAAGTAGTTTGCACAGTCTTGCTCAATGTGGAAACTGGGCACCTACTAATACTATTCTATATACACAGCTGCTATAGGTTTAGGGATATGGCGATGTATGAACACCACTAGCACAGTCTAGGTTTTTATGTTCTGCTATAAAGACTATGAAGGGGAACACAGTTAATGTTTTTTTTTAATAAATGAGAAAATTAAATATTAAAAGGGTATTTTCTTAAAGGGAAAGAAAATAATAAGGCCAGAGGAGGCACCCTAAATATCTTACCTTTCCCAGGGCACCCTTTGACCACGGCCCTCATGCCAAGGTTTTATTTCAGACACAACTCGCAGTAACAGAAGTTTATATGCCCATAACTTTTTAAGATCCTACAGTATATGCTGGCTCCTTACCGGGGCTCATATATAGGCAGTTCCCAGAAATTATTTTGGCACTGAAAGAGTATTTGACAATATATGCGCATAATTCTACTAGTAGCATTCGTTCTGTGCTGCCTAAATGGCAGTTCTAAGGACAAGTGGGGGTTGCAACCCAGTGTCAAGTATACAAAGATGGGAATGTCACCTCCATTCACCTTTTACTATCTGTTAGTGTCTCTCAGGAAGGCCCTGTTTAATACTGGCTAGTTAATTCTGGAAGTTGTCTTTTTTTTTTTTTAGTTTTTTTTTTTTTATTTCAGCACCCTAAGGCCCCTTCACATGGAATATTTATGACATGGATTCTGATGCAGATTCCGAATTGGAATTTACACCATTTTAACATGCAATTGATTCCTACAGAAATCTGTACCATAGTTCATGTCTCCAGGACCCACATCTATCTTGAGATCTACCCCTATGACCTACTGGCTCGCTCTATGTGGTGTCCAAGGGGGGTTCAGGACTTAAAGAAACAGCCAAGTGGGCTCTTTTATGTTCCATCATTCCCATATAAGTCAATCAGGGTTACGGAAATAGAGTCGTATGGTAAGTTGTGCTGTTTCTGCAGCTCCCAAACTACAAAAATGCTGTTTATTTAACTCCAATGGGAATTATGGAAAGAGCATAGCACAGCCATGCTCAACTCTTTGCCTTCTCCTGCCCTCCCTTGTCGACTCTTACAAAGAGATATTCTCAACGCATCCACATTTTTTGAGATGGGGAATACCCCTTTAAATCAGTCTAATGTGCAGTATCCATGACCAGGTCATGTTTATGTGATGTCCTGCACACTGAGCACATGGGTGTCTTAACTTTTACCTCCCCAAATATGTAGCTTAAATGCTCATGGGACCATCCGCACAGAAATTCTGCAGCATTTACAGTAGCAGCAAAGTGGATGAGATTTTGAAAATCTTGCTGGAGAAATAATCCGCATATAACCTGTGCGAAAATTGACATGCGGGACAGAATCGACAGAGAAATATGCAATAAATCCAAATGGGGCGAGTTTGCAGGCAGGCTTTCTGCTGCTGATCTGCAGAGGAAGGCCAGCTGTGGACATTCCGCTGTGAATCAGCCCCCATGTGGACCCAGCCTAAAGGTTCTTCCTCACGCATAAAGACTGTTGAAACACATCAACTTGGTAAATTCCATGGACAACATATTCTTTGTTTTGTAGATCATGCCCTTTGTATGTGCAATCTGTGGTATATGTACTAAGCAAAATGCACCGGAAGGCTGCCTAAAATTGCACCACAAAATGAAGTGCATGTGCAACGAGCTAGAGTGGGCAGCAGTAACTCGAGTGGGTATTCTAACTCAAGCCTAGTCACGGTAGCTACTCTGCATTGACCGATGGCCCGCGCAGTAACCAGATTACACAAAGGTGGTCCATGATAGCAATGTTATAAGTTCAATGTGACACCAGTGCCTCTGAGTAAGGTGTAACAGTGAAAGAAAGAGTCCAGACCACAGAGCTTTCGTAAAACTGGAGGCACACAGTTTACTTGTAGCTTGGAAAATAAATTGCAGTCCAACACAGACAACTCCTTACATGAGGAAGTAAGGCTTAGCCATGGGACACTATCCCAAGCAGCTATTGGTGGAGGAATGAAGGGAATGGTGTTGGCTCTCATGTAGTTACTTGACTTCTGACTCGACAGGGACATCTTTTACTCATGATAGCGGTGGTTGCTTTCCTTTCTGCTAACATGCAAACCTCCCCTGGCTACATTTCTTCAGAGCAAGACTGCGGAAGACTGTAGATGACTCCCCTCCATCCAGCCATCCTCCCCGACCAGGGACTCCATGACTAGGCTTTCTCCCTGCCTGGACTCCAGGCCTAGGCCAGGCACTCTTGAGGCCTGGACTAGCCTAACCTCCTCACTACTTCACCAACTCCAACTCCAACAATCACTACCACAGAAAAACCCCTAAAACCCTGCCCCTGAGCTGTCCTTATACCAACCCCACTAACCAATCCGGGGTCACGGGGGGGGGGGGGGAATCTTCTTACCCAATCCCAGGCCTATCCAGGGGTGATTGACAATACATCGAGTGGGTTAGGGTGAATTGTGTTCAGTTATACACAAGTTAGTTAGAGAAGACACCAGACATTGACTTTTGAATGACCTGTCTAGGTCAATACACATAACAAAACAGAAATCCCCATAGACAACCAAGAAGACACAGACAAACAAATACATTCACAATGAGGAGGCTAACAAAGTGCTGTGGGGGTCCTAAGTCTGGGCCACTACACATGCCAACCCCCAGAATGTGTTTTTTTATGCATTTTATGCCCATTTGACATTTATGTAAACTGTAGAGGAAAAGAGAAGTTTTAATATACTGGTAATGTCTAATATGCCTAGTGACTGGGTGTGCGTATATGTACAGATGCAACACATTTTACCTCTATTAGGATTTCTTGGTGCAGAAAGTTATCTTAAAGGGGTTGTCTCTCGCCGAAACGGTTTTTTTTTTTTTCCATAGGCCCCCCGTTCGGCACAGGACAACCCCAAAGGATGTGTTAAAAAAAAAAATTTTCATTACTTACCCGAATCCCCTCTCTGCGACGTCTTCCTTCTGCCTTCTTCTTCCTTCACCAAGATGGCCGCCGGGATCTTCACCCACGATGCACCGCGGGTCTTCTCCCATGGTGCACCGTGGGCTCTGTGCGGTCCATTGCCGATTCCAGCCTCCTGATTGGCTGGAATCGGCACACGAGACGGGGCGGAGCTACGAGGACCAGCTCTCCAGCACGAGCAGCCCCATTCACCAGGAAGAAGACCGCACAGCGCAAGTGCGTCTAAAAAAGCAAGAAGACATCAGAACTAGACAGATCCATGGCGACGGGGACGCTAGCAACGGAGCAGGTAAGTGAATAACTTCTGTATGGCTCATATTTAATGCACGATGTACATTACAAAGTGCATTAATATGGTCATACAGAAGTGTATAACCCGACTTGCTGCCGCGAGACAACCCCTTTAACCCATTAAAAAGCTACTGTTCACTTATCCTAACACAACATAACCAACTATAAAGTAATTCAAAGTAAAAAATAAACCACAGCGATAGCACAACACACCGTGTTCATGTCGAATTAAGAGTCAAGCCAAAGAAAGACCCATTTGTACATTTGGTTAGTAATTCCCATGATCAGCGCTGGTCCCAGTGGTCAGATCCTCACTGACCGATCAGTCATTTATCTCCGGTCCTGTGGATAAGTTTTAAACTTGACACAATCCCTTTAAACAGACATCGGGAGATCAGATAATGCAATGCCAGCTAGAGCAGGGAAAAGGGCGAAGGATCCAGAGAAGACATGCTTAAGATGGAAGGGAGAGCTTGAAGAACATAGAACCAACCAGTCTATAATCAGGTATTGCTTTCACATTTTCCTCCAATGAGGGGAGTGAGAGAAAGGCTATGGTGGAAGGCAGAGACCTGATGAAGGCAGAGCATTTTCTTGAGCCATGCACACTATGCCACCAGTGATAAAAATTGTCTGCGTATGCTAATCAGAGACTGACCACTTACAGGTAACTATGTACCAATACAGAAGCGTGTAATGAACCTGGAGGTTGTACACTCCACCTTCGTAAATCTAATTATAATTGGCTCGCTCCTTCTCATGTGAGAAGGTTGTGAGTAATCTTGGTTCTGGAACCCCGTCAGAAGTCCGACCGCTGCTAAACCATTGCTCTTCCCTAAAATACTGCACATCATACATCCCTCTTCTCTTCTCCCTTATCTTTCTCCCTGTTTCTGGAGGGGGCATGTATGAAATGCTGCACGGATGATCCACAGCACATGGCATGAATTGAAAGGTGTGTAAACTTGCTTTTTCCTTCAAACTTATGGAAACGAATTGCAACTTCCGCGAGCGGAGAAAAAAAATTGCAGCTCTATTTTGCTGCAGACAGCTTCCATTGATGTCAATCGAAGCCGTCCGACCCGCCGACATTGTGGATAGGCCTCGGGTACCCATGTCATCGCCTAGTGACGGCGTGGGAAAAACAAATATTAAAAAAAAAATCTATACTGTGCATGACCGACGGCGAGCATCCGTAGTAAAGAAATGACAGGTACGCAGGGCCGCCGGCCGGGGTTACAGCTGAATTCCGCTGCAGGAACCTGCATACAGAATCTAGCTCTGCCAAGTGCAGCTGGCCAAAGGGTGGTTTCACATCTGTGTCGGGGATTCAGGGAGCAGGAAAGGGGAATCCTCGCGGTTGAACAGTGCCATCCCTGGATAGAACTGAACAGCTCCGGACAAACACCATTGACTATAATGGAATTCGCCCACTTTCCGCCCAGCTATCGGACTTTTGGATCGAAGATAAAGCCCTGCATGCAGCACTTTTTCTTCCGATATTTTGAGCCTGATCTGTGATGGAATCTGTAACTGGAGATGTGAAACGAGCCTAAGGCCGGCTGTCCACGGGCGTTGGGATATCCCGCCGCGGAGCTGTCACAGGGGAGCATTATCTCACCGTGACTTTCCACGATGAGCCAATCATTATGATAGGTTCATTGTGGAAAGTCGCAACATGCTGCGAGCAGTAAATCACGGTGGTTTTCCGCTCGTGTACATCGGGCTGCGCTTTCCATAGTTATCCTATGAAAAGTGTTCATTGCGTTACCCACGTGCAGATTATTGCCGCAGGTAACTCATTGAAATATCGCCCATGGACAGGAGGCCTACTACTGCTGAAATCCTTGCTTTTAATATTTATTTCTGTGCTGAGATCTAATGACTTAAAGGGGAGGTTTTACAGGCCCTTTTGCTATTTTCCTTCTTCATATCTCTTTCAAACTTCTGCTCGATTAACCCTAGCAGAGAAGTGGTTATTTGCTGTTTGTTTGTTTGTATGCTTGGGTGAAGTCTTCAAGAAATTAATTGTAGGTGGGAAAATAGTAGAGCTGACGGGTGTCCCTGCAGGACTATTACCCAGATTATTTTGCTTTTAACACATGCCTGGGCATGAATTCCCAGCAGAGGAACAGTAGCACCATTTCATATCTTGGGAAAGCATTCAGTTCAAGTCTCTTACCTCAGTATCTACATTTGTTTAACTTCTCTTACAAGTATCTGCATTTAAGGCACATTGTACTTATTTGATCTTATCAGTAGTAAGCAGACCTTCAAGCAATAACACATACTGTACTATCAAGGTTGGGTCTCAGATGAAATAGCTACCTGAATGCACTAGGAGGCTGAGTAGGGCTGTTCTAGCAAATGATGCTTAGTAAATATGTATAGTGAAATGTTCATCAGTGTCGAACTAGGGTGCCACAAAGATTCGGGTGCCGGCGGGGGGCAGGGAGCGGCGGGGGAGAGTGGGGAAGAACGGGGGGGGGGGGGGGGAGATCCCCCTCCCCCCTCTACCCCTCTCTCCCCTCTCCCCCTCTCTCCCCTCTCCCCCCTCCTTCTCTTCTCCTTTCTTCTCCTCTCTCCCCCTCTCTCCTGCAACACAGCGCTCACTCCCGCTCGCACCCGATTCTTTGCGGGCAAGCAGGCAGGTACTCGGTAAGGACGATACTCGCTCAAGTATCTGTCCTTACCGAGTACGCTCCCTCATCTCTAGTTGCAACATATATGTGGAGCCTTAGGGCGCCCACCCACTGGCGTTTGCGATTTTCGTGCAGGAAAAACGCAGCGTTTTTCGCGGCGTTTTTTGCCGCGTTTTCGCGGCGTTTTCACGGCTTTTCCATTACTTTCCATTGACTTTCATGGGTGCATTAGGAGAAAAATAAGGACACATATGCAACTGACAGTTCCTATGTTAAAAAACGCAACGCAACAAAAAAAAAAACGCCAGTGGACAGGAGTACATTCAATTCTAATTGCTCTTGAGAAAAAACGCAAAACGCAAAGAAAAAAAAATCGCCAGTGGGTGGGCGCCCTTATCCTGGTCCCCTACCTTCATACCAAAATAATGATGATGGGCAGTCTTCACAAGAGGCGTCAGATTGCGTTTCTGTGACGAAAATGTTATTTCACCACAAATATAACAAAAATTATTCACTAAATTTACACATTTTTGGGGCATTTTGATATAGCAAATTTTTCACTTCAAAAGCACTCCAAAACCAAAAATTCTGAAAAAAAGAAAAACAGAAACAATATGAAACTCAGTCACAGAACATTTATTATGTTTATAACCTACAAACATACGGAGAACGCTGTGTTATGTCGGTTGAGAAAAAAATTCCCACAAAGTAAACTCTAAAAAATGACAAGTCACTGTATCTCCAAAGCGAGAGCTAATCGGTCATTTTCAGGGTGATTTTTGAATTCAGCAGATGGAAATACATAAGAATGCGCTACTTTTGAGCCCGAAATAAAGTCATCGTTGGGCAGTGAAAATTTTCAATGGTTTCCTTTACATTTGCAATATTTTTGCTCATGAAATGTGGCGAAAACAAAAAAATCGCAGCATGCCCTATCTTTCTAAGTTTTGCATTTTTTTAAAATCTCCTATGTTTCCCTATGGAGCCTCCCTTTTACCGCATCGCACAAGCTTGTGCAATGTGATGCATTTTTAACATTAGAAAGTCCTACTGACCTCTGCATTAAAAAATCGCGGCAAAATCACGTGAAAAAATGTGAAAAAGCATCGCTAACGCTCAAACATCTCATGAACAAAATTGCGATTTTTGCAGTGGTTTACTCATGGCAATGTAAAGGAGTCCTCAAGGTATGACATCTATATGGCGGTTTTAATAACACGCAGGGGTATAATAATGAGTTTGTACTTGTATATTCATAGCATTTTGTTTGCTGCATCATACATTCATATACTTGTCCCATTCTCACTGGCACCAGCATAATCGACAGCACTATATACAGATTCTAAGCGCTCGTTTCCCCGTCCCCGAGCGGCACTCACAATCAATATCCTCAATAATCTCAGACGCTCGGACTCATAGACTCAGTTCAGTCTTATAGGAAGTTAGTTAACATTTCATTATGCTTTCGGAAATAGAGTGGATGTTGAATGCCCCAACAAACACAGAAAGACACAAACTCCATGCTGAAAGTGCAACAATATTAAAATAGATCGGATCGGGCTCTATTAACTGTGAAATGTGTGTTAGAAGTAGAGGAGCTGGAACTTCACTGCAATCCAGGCCCAGCATTGTGAGCGCCACACACCCTTTCATGGATTAAAAGGCTATTTAGCCTAATGAGGTCCAGATGTGCTGTTTTCTTCGCATTTTGCGCAGTGTTCCACGCTTTCCCTTGTGTATTTGAGCACCTCCCGTAGACTTCTGTTGGTCTTTATTGTTCAAAATGCAGGAAAATAGAGCAGGTCCTACTTTTTCTACGTATAACACGTTCATGAGAACAAACCCACCAAAATCAATGGGTTCTATTCTGTGTATATTGTTTGCATAGATTTGCGCTCATAAATACCGGCGCAAACACGGTGGTATGAAGAAGCCCTTAGAGTCAAAGGGATCAGCCATAGTGCTACAATTTATTAAAGAGGTTCTGCTTTGGACAAGCTTTACTTGTTGGGGGAGTCCCTGGGCAGTTACCTAATCATAAAATGTTCCTCTGCCGAGCCCCCCTCAATTAATATGTGTGGAAATCTGGCACTAAAGGATATATCAAAAGATGACCTCATGGTTTAGATACTGCGATTATCGCTCAAGAAAACTCTTGAGTGACTTTTGAGCGAAAATCGGTGTTCTTTTTATCACGCGAGATGATCACTCAAATGTTGACCAATCACCTTGTGCTCCGAGCGGAGGATGCAGGAGACAAGCGGGGTGTCCCCGCTTGTCTTTTGCATCCAGCTGTTCCCCGCTCAGAGTGCTAGGCTGTTATACAGTGGAGTTTCGGCGGCGGCTCCTGCTCCCGGGTGTCGGCTCCCGCGGTGGAGCTCCGCCGCGGGATACTGCAATGCCCGTGAACAGGGGGCCTAAGCCTTGTGCATTGTGTCATGACCTCCGAGATGTCGTGTGACAGGTTTCCTTTAACCGGATTTAGAGACTTGCTTTACAACAGCCATATCAGCCATATACACAATGGACAGCAGTGGTCCCATTGACTTCTCTGGGGCAGTGTTCTAGGCATGCTCTGTGACATGTGCAAAGGGCATTGTGCAGGAAGGGGGAAGTGGTGGGAATGTGTCCATTGTTTAAAATAATGTTGGATACTCTGTTGTTTATATACAGGTGTTACCATACATTGTAATCCTCCATGTGATGATAATAAGATGATTGTTGAAAATATTTATGCACACAACAGGGGGTGTCCAACTATTGTTAGCATAAGCGTACCGACAGGGGGTGCTGGGGTCACAACGGCGACCCGGCCCTTGCGCTTGAGGGGGCCCAGAGGCCGCCCTCCAGCATATACAGGTCACTTTCACTTTGCACTGTCGGTGGCCGCTTGCTAAGTTAGTGCGGTCCGGCCGACAGCACAAGCCAGGAGGAGAGTAGGAGAAGGGAGGGGGGAGGACTTGGAGAGAGGACAGGGGAAGAGGAGGGGGTGGGGGAAGGAGCAGAGAGGACACAGACTTATCAGCACACGGGCACAGCACAGCAAGGCATCGAGTGGCCCAGGGATGATGTCATCTCCCTGCTGCTTCCCTCCTGCTGACACTGCGTACACCTGCTCTCCTGAGCAGAGAAGTAGTCCGGGCACCAGAGTATGTATCTATCTATATGTCTGTCTGTATGTCTTTCTATGTGTCTGTCCATCTATCTTGCCTAGTCTCATATCTATCTATCTATCTATCTCATATCTATCTATCTATCTATCTATCTATCGATCTATCTATCTATCTCATATCTATCTATCTATCTATCTATCTATCTATCTATCTATCTATCTATCTATCTATCTCATATCTATCCATCTATCTCATATCTATCTATCTATCTCATATCTATCTATCTATCTATCACATATCTATCTATCTATCTATCTATCTATCTATCTCATATCTATCTATCTATCTCATATCTATCTATCTCTATCTCTCTATCTATCTCTCATATCTATCTATCTATCTATCTATCTATCTATCTATCTATCTATCTATCTATCTATCTATCTCTTTCTCTCTCATATCTATCTATCTATCTATCTATCTATCTATCTATCTATCTATCTATCTATCTATCTATCTATCTCTCTCTCTTTCTCTCTCATATCCATCTCTCTATCTATCTATGAATCTCTCTCATATCTATGTATCTATCCATCTATGTATCTATCTATCTCTCTCTCTCTTAGGCCTCGTGGCCACTTGCACGCACCGATTTCACTGCTGAATCCCGCAGTGAAATCCGTACATGCCCGCGGAGATGAAGAGGGAAAATACATTATATTCACCACTACGGACGCTGCGGGGCTCCCCTCTGTGCAGGCCGGATCTTCATTCTTCCGGTCGGCGGATGTGCTCGGCAGTGTGCCGCGTGCACGTGCACTAATATTTAAAACATTCTCCTGTTCTCCCGCATATCCGCGGCACAGCACAAAAACAGCTGCGGCTGTGCCGCGGATACGAGCGGCAGATCGGCCGTGTGGCAGATCCGCAGGAAAATGGAACATGCTGAGATTTCTTCCCTATTTGGAGCGTAAGTTTCTGTGCCGACCTCCCATGTAGTGGCCGGTGCTTGTAACTATATAGTATTTTCCTGGAAAACCCCTTTAAACATAACAACTTGAATTATGTAATAATAGATCATTTTTTGATGACACATTCACTCTAACCATATTCCTGGTTTTCATCTAGATTCCAGCAGCTGTCCAAAGCATCAGATACCCCGACTTAAAATGTTTTAATTTTAAGTCAATTAGTAATCTGTATTTGTGCCTGTATTACATAGTTACACCCCATGACAGACATATTGGGAGGCAGGCAGGGATAACGTCCATAGAAGACGCTGCATTCTGCAATGTGGATGCTCCTTTAAGAAGAAAGTAAAGGATGCTTTTTATATGGTTAGGATTGCCCATGCCATGTGTCGCCCCCAAACTGAGGGGGGGAAAGCATTGAAAACCTTGACAGAAGAATGTCAACTTCAGCATCAATTAGATGGGAGAAATCAAATACTGAATTATTAAGTGTAATTACAGGCAGGATTACTTCAATAGGCAGAGTAATTTTACAGATGATTGCTGGAAAACATGAGACAAAGGAGTTCCTTTAATCTTTCCAGCAAATCTATTTATACCACAAGAATGCTTGCAGTGTATAGCCGTCCATAGAGATGGAGCGATAGATATAGATAGATTGGCCCAGATAAAGGATTCTTTTTACATGGTGGAGCATTATGGTAAAGGAGCAAGTAGAAAGGATTAACTAAACCCTGACAGGGTAAGAACGAGTCTTCACACGGCTTTCCTTAACATATCCGTTTTCACTCAAATATTAGTTTTGCATAAAAATGGAGAAAATTAAAATGCATAAAGTCTTAATAAATGTTTTTTAAATCCAGCATTTCCAGGCGCCACTATTACCCATAACAGTATTACCGTATTCTCCATTTTGGGACAGATAGCCCCCGTCACAAGTAATAATGCTATAAAGAAAGATGTTTTGGATCTTCAAGCTCAACATCCTTGTCTCAAGGAGCCTTAACGCAAGCCTTGAAAATATCTAGTAGGGGTAATGCTCTCCGTCCCCACACTCATAGTTCCCATTTCCTCCCTAACATAGTATGTTTGTGTTATAGATATGTATATATCATTTTTTTCTCCCCTTTCATTGTATTCGGCCCCCAGTCATTCTTCCTTTATTCCCCTGGTCCTTTACCTCTTCATACCCATTGTGTCCTAAGACAACCCATTTATACATTCATATATACACATTGATGTTGTGTCCCACCATCCCATACCCCTACAATGTGCGGCTGCAAACGGACCTGGACAAGCTGGGGGCTTGGGCAGAAAAATGGCAAATGAAGTTCAATGTTGAAAAATGTAAGACTATGCACATGGGCAGGAGGAACGGATGTCACCAATATTCACTTATTGGGGTACCACTGGGGAAAAGTGATATGGAAAAGGATCTGGGGGTATTAGTGGATAATAGACTAAACTGGAGTAACCAATGCCAGTCAGCTGCTGCAAAGGCAAATAAAGTCTTGGGGTGCATTAAAAGAGGTATAGGGGCAAAGGACGAGAACATCATCCTTCCATTATATAAGGCACTTGTCAGGCCTCACATGGAATACTGCGTACAATTCTGGACACCGGTGCTCAGGAAAGATGTCACAGTGCTTGAAGGGGTTCAAAGAAGGGCAACTAAACTAATACATGGAATGACGGGACTGGAATACCCAGAGAGGCTATCCAAATTGGGTCTATTTACTCTAGAAAAAAGAAGGTTAAGAGGGGACCAAATAACCATGTATAAGTATATGAGGGGACAACACATGGATCTCTCCCGCGATCTGTTTACACCCAGGACCACGACGGTAACAAGAGGACATCCGCTACGATTAGAGGAAAGTAGGTTTCATCACCAACATAGAAGGGGATTCTTTACTGTAAGAGCAGTGAGACTATGGAACTCTCTACCGGAGGAAGTGGTGATGGCAAAATCCACAGAGGCGTTTAAAAGGGGACTTGATGTCTTTCTGGAGAAGAAGGATATTACAGGATATAAATCTTAGGTTAATTGTTAATCCAGGTATATAGGCAGGTAGGAACTATTAGGGGTTGATCCAGGGAACAGTCTGATTGCCATTAGGGAGTCGGGAAGGAATTTTTTCCCCGAAAGGGCTAATTGGTTTCTGGCCTTGGGGTTTTTTGCCTTCCTCTGGATCAACAAAGTAGGATAGACAGGCTGGACTAGATGGACAATGTCTTCATTCAGCCTTACATACTATGCTATGCTATGCTACATGGCACCAGCCGTACAGCAGCCTACCCCTTTCCCACTAACAACGTTCTTGTACAAACTTTGCCCATCTCAATTTCTTTCCTGTCAGTCCTGGTTATCTATATATATAAAATTGAATGTATGTCTGCGTGTCTGTCTGTTTGTCCTTTATGCGCTACTACACCATTCATCCGATCGCCATGAAACTTTTGGAAGTTGTTGAGTACACTCCTGGGAAGATTATAGGCATAGTACAACTATGCTAGGATAAATGGCGCGCGTGCGAGCGTCGTCGACAGTTACGCCCCCCCATGTAGATCGTTCGATTTCCATCATTGCCACTAATTCTCTCACTTCCCGATGCCGTAGAAACATGAAATTTGGCACGAGCATTGATTATGTCATAAATAGGAAAAATTAATGGGTCCCGACTCGATTATTCAATTCTATGCACAAAAGAATTAGCGTTCAAATTTTACGTACGGAATCTAATTTTCTCGCTTCCCAATGTCATAGAAACTTGAAATTTGGCATGAGTATTGATTATGTCAAAAATAGGAAAGGTTAATGGGTCCTAACTCGATTATTCAATTCTAAGCGCCAAATAATTAGCGTCCAAATTTTACGTACGGAATCTAATTTTCTCGCTTCCCAATGTCATAGAAACTTGAAATTTGGCACGAGCATTGATTATGTCATCAATAGCAAAAGCAAATGGGTTCCAACTTGATTATTTAATTCTAAGCGCCAAAGAATTAGCATCCAAATTTTACGTACAGAGTCTGATTTTCTCGCTTCCCAATGTCATAGAAACCTGAAATTTGGCATAAGCATTGATTATGTCATAAATAGGAAAAGTTAATGGGTCCTAAGTCGATTATTCAATTCTAAGCGCCAAAGAATTAGCGTCCAAATTTTACATACGTAATCTAATTTTCTCACTTCCCAATGTCGTAGAAACATAAAATTTGGCACAAGCATTGATTATGTCATAAATAGGAAAAGTAAATGGGTCCCAACTCGATTATTTAATTCTAAGCGCCAAAGAATTAGCGTCCAAATTTTACGTACGGAATCTAATTTTCTCGCTTTCCAATGTCATAGAAGCTTGAAATTTGGCACAAGCATTGATTATGTCAAAAATAGGAAAAGTTAATTGGTCCTAACTCGATTATTCAATTCTAAGCGCCAAAGAATTAGCGTCCAAATTTTACGTATGAAATCTAATTCTCTCACTTCCCGATGTAATTCGGCACGAGCATTGATTATGTCATAAATAGGAAAAGTTAAAGGGTCCCAACTCGATTATTCAATTCTAAACGCAAAAAAATTAGCATCCAAATTTTACGTACGGAATCTTATTCTCTCACTTCCCAATGTCATAGAAACTTGAAATTTGGCATGAGCATTCATTATGCCTAAATAGGAAAAGCTAATGGGTCCCAACTCGATTATTCAATTCTAAGCACCAAACAATTAGTGTCCAAATTTTACATATGGAATCTAATTTTCTCACTTCCCAATGTCATCTATATATATATAAATGAATGACTGTCTGTCTGTCTGTCTGTTCTTTATGCATTACTACACCATTCATCCAATCACCATGAAACTTTGGGAAGTTGTTGAGTACACTCCTGGGAAGATTACTGGCATATTACATCTATCCTACGATAGGTGGCGCGCGTGCGAGCATCGTCGACAGTTATGCCCCTCAGACAAAGATCGTTTGATTTCCATCTCAAGCACGAAAGCAAAAGGCATTACGAGCAAGCGTGTTCAACTACAAAATGATGCATCCACCGAAAGCTGCACTGTGATTGGTTGTTATATATTATACCGCTGAGGTAACTTGAAAGCTGCGCTGTGATTGGTTGTTATCTAGATATATAAAAACGAATGTATGTATGTATGTCTGTCTTCGCAGCAACGCGCGATGGGTAAGCTAGTATATATATATATATAAAAATGAATGTCTGCGTGTCTGTCTGTCTGTTTGTCCTTTATGCGCTACTACACCATTCATCCGATCGCCATGAGACTTTGGGAAGTTGCTGAGTACCCTCCTGGGAAGATTACTGGCATAGTACAACTATTCTACGATAGGTGGCGCGCGTGCGAGCATCATTGACAGTTATGCCCCCCAGACGTAGATTGTTCGATTTCCATTACAAGCACGAAAGAAAAAGGCATTACGAGCAACGGGATACGTGTTCAACTACAAAATGATGCATCCGCCGAACGTTTCGCAAACAATTGTTGGATATTGGGAGTGCTGAGGTAAAATGAAAGCTGTGCTGTGATTGGTTTCTATTTGTTATACCGCTGAGGTAACATGAAAGTTGCGCTGTGATTGGCCGTTATATATTATACTGCCGAGGTAACATGAAAGCTGCACTCTGATTGGTTGTTTTATATTATACTGTTGAGGTAACATGAAAGCTGCGCTGTGATTGATTGCTATTCCTTATACTGCTAAGTGTAACATGAAAGCTGCGATGTGATTGGTTGCTATTTCTTATACTGCTGAGGTAACATGAAAGCTGTGCTGTGATTGGTTGCTATTTCCTATAGTGCTGAGGTAACATGAAAGCTGCGCTGTTATTGGTTGCTATTCCTTATACTGCTAAGGGTAACATGAAAGCTGCGCAGTGATTGGTTGTTCTTTTTTATACGGCTGAGTTATAATGAAAGCTGAGCTTGATTGGTTGCTATTTCATATATTGCTGAGGTAAAATGAAAGCTGCGCTGTGATTGGTTGTTATTTCTTATACCACTGAGGTAACAAATAAGCTCCACTGTAATTGGTTGCTATTTCTTATACTGCTGAGGTAACATGAAAGCTGCGCTGTGATTAGTTGCTATTTCTTATACTGCTGAAGTAACATGAAAGCTGCACTGTGATTGGTTGCTATTCCTTATACCGCTGAGGTAACATGAGAGCTGCGCTGTGATTGGTTGCTATTTTTTATACTGCTGGGGTAACATGAAAGCTGCGCTGTGATTGGTTGCTATTCCTTATACTGCTGAGGTAACATGAAAGCTGTACTGTGATTGGTTGTTATTTCTTATACTGCTGAGGTAACATGAAAGCTGCGCTGTGATTGGTTGCTACTTCTTATACAGTTGAGGTAACATGAAAGCTGCGCTGTGATTGGTTGCTGCTTCTTATACTGCTGAGGTAACATGAAAGTTGCGCTGTGATTGGTTGCTATATATTATACTGCTGAGGTAACATGAAAGCTGCACTGTGATTGGTTGCTATTTCTTATATTGCTGAGGTAACATGAAAGCTGCGCTGTGATTGGTTGCTATTTCCTATACTGCTCAGGTCACATGAAAGCTGCGCTGTGATTGGTTGCAGCAATGTGCTACAGGTAAGCTAGTTTTGCATATAATTGCTTACACACAGTGCACCCCATCCTACCACAGTCACCTCTGCACAGTCCTAGATGTATACATTTCCCATAGTTCATTCCTATCCTCTTCCCATCCACCCGTTTTATTTCTATACACCCATATCTTCACAATCACATAACCGCATTCCCATTTTCACTTATGTCATACAAACATGTTTCCATACAGTTCCGCCCCTCCATACATCCTTATTTCTAATACACATATGTATTCCATACTGCATTCTCCATTACTCATTATACTCAATAAACTCATCCTTTTTTTTCATTATATATTTATTATTCTTTTATGGCTTCATATACAGTACTGCCACTATATCATGTTTCCCCAATCCCTACCCCCAAATCCTTTCTAATTCCCCTCCCTCCCACCTTGGAGTTCTGTCTACAACTTATCCCAATCAAAACTTTGCATCAATACACTTTTCCCAGCGCTGCTCTGCACAGGCACAACATCCCTGGCACTTCTGCTCCCCATTACGCATGCTCCTGCCCATCTGATAATTCCTTTCACCCAGTACATGCCCCCTCTCTTCTAATCCCGCTGCCCAATCACTGCGCTGGTGCAAGGGTCTGACAATTCTGTACGCATCAGCCCACCTTTCAGCTCCCATTCAAAAACCCCTAACTAGATATCCCTCATCACTTCCGCTTCTCCTCTGGTGTTAGACCTGGTCATCTCCTCTCATGGTAAGCCACATCACCTTTTTTATTTCACTGCACTGACTGCTCCAATGAACTTTCCCATATAGCCCATAGCCCCCCTACATATAGTATGTTCATTTTTTCCTCCACTTTTTCCTTTTTAGGTTGTAACCAGCACTTTTGTGTCCATACCTCTGCAATCCCAAGAGTGATGGTAAATCCAGTCTCCCATCCCTATGATCCCTCTTCAACATCCCACTTTACATTTCTCTCTTTATCATTTTTTGGAATTAGAATTATTCTACTTTTTACTTATTTTTTATGTATGTATTTCTATTTATACTCTGGTATACATATTTAGCACATATTATAATAGCATTTTTATAAATATTTTCCCTTTTTACTTTCAATTATGCACTTTTTAGGTACATTTATATATTTTACTTCTACATATTCCTTCCCCCATAACTATGACCATCCACCATCCCGTCAGATATCTTGGCATTCACCGTTTGGACACGTTTTGCTTTATTTATCGTCTTACTTGTTTCATACAAGCACCCATAGATGTGGTTTTATTTTCCTCTATCATCATTTTATGTCATGCTTGTTCAGGTTTTTATGTAACCGATATTTTATGCATCCTATTTTATCTTCTTTATATTCATACATAAACGTGTATTTGGAATATTCTATTGGCTCAATGCCTTTGACTGTTTATGACTGTGAGGAATCTTTACTTTCCTCCTTCCAATCATACAATGTGATATTGGTATTTATTATTTATTGTCTGCTGTGTATTTATATATTTTTCTTGGTTTATATCTTTTTTTTACACTTTCCTCCTCCTTTGCAATATACATAACATATGTTGTATTAACCCTTCTATATTTAAGTTTCTCCCAGCATGTCTGATGAAGGGGTTCACCCCCCCCCCCATCCCCCCTCCTCGAAATGAATATCTTTTGCTGTCTTTTAATTCACTAAATAAAAGAGAAGTTGGATATTTCATCCTATTGGCTCACAGCTTTTATTAGAGAGTTGCACCAAAACAATCGCTTTAGTTTCCCACATATCTAGTTTGCCCACCAATATCTGGCTGGCAGCACCTCCGCCTACTTTCTATAATTCTACTCAAGGCGGTTTGAGTCCTGGATATATATACCTGGGTCTCAAGCCTCTGATATTTCTTTGGGTTTTCTCCACCCCCTTCCTTTCCTGTTTAAAAACCAGCTAGCTTTCTATCTCCCGAAACATCTTCCCTAGAGATGAGCGAGCACCAAAGTGCTCGTTAGAGAGCTGTATTCGAGTAACGACCCCCATTGAAGTCAATGGGGAACTTGAGCATTTTTGGATCCCTCAGGTGCCACTCCCCCCCCCCCCTTTTTCCCTCTCTCGCGATTTGGTAGTCCCACAATGTCATAGGCTACAAAACATCGCTCGGGTGGAATAACCCATAGGCAAGCATGGGCTCTACATACATACGATCTGTAGCGATGTCGCAGTGCGAGACAATCATGCGAGAAAATCGCCCATGTAAAAGCGGCCTTAAGGTAAATTTCTTTGCATCGTTAAAGTCAAACTCACTGATTTCTTGGTTTGGTTGTCACTCAGATTCATTGCCCATTGATTTTAAAGGGACTTTCCAAACTCCTTATTACTAAGGCTTATTCCTCTCTGTATATTTGTGGGAATTACCTGATGATTTCTCTATTTGGTTTAGTAGCTTATATTTTATAAAAATTCTTGCTATAATAGAAATCAGCTCTCCATGTACTGACATCCTGATGACAGACTTACGCTTATACACAATAACCAATCAGAGGAGGCAGAGCTGCAGAGGGGAGCAGAGAGCAGCAGACTGAACGAATGATGAGACAGAGGGCGTGTCTCAGACTACTGCAGAGTCCCTGAAGAAACTAAAGATAAACTATAGCCACAGATCACCACTCTGCACTAATAGAACTGAATTAAAAGTACCAAATTGGAAGATCTGAAGAAAATAAATAGCAGGTGAGCATCCTCCATATGCACTGAGCTTTATATCATTTTTCAATTTGCGTGAAAATGATGTAAAACAAGTCATGATGGATCTTTATTTCATTTTTTTTCCTTTTAGCACTAAAAGATGCATTTTTAGGTCCTGGAAGATGACTATTCAGAACTTAATGGAATACCTTTATATCTTATAAAATTAGTGTATAAGTGTAAAAACTGAACTGAGTGCCTGTGTGTACACCTATGAGCTGTATCACTATTCATACTTGGGTATGATGAAAATATGTTAGGCAAAATTCCCACTGCCATATGCATGTTGTGGCCAATAAACTTGGGGGCAGCTTGCATCATTGGACTGCATGTGTATGCCTGTCCATGTGCTGCCTGATCTCCAGCGATCCTGCACATCGCATGTCCTATTGTTGTCTGTGAAAATGAATGCGAATAAGACATGTAGCGATTTTTTTCATTGGTCCATGTGACCAATGCTATCATGGGGCGGTGGGCTGTCCATGAAATGCCCATGGCACATATGAATAAGCCCTTAATGCAGACTTTTTTGGTGCAGTATTAAGCTTTCAGTTTTGCAGAACTTGTAAATCACAAGAACCAGAAGTTACAGTTATAGTAATAATATTTTATGGAAGTTGCGTTTCGAAAATATACAGTTTAAAGGGTTTATTACGCTTTTACAAACCGCGGCATGATCTGTTTGCTACATTGTGTCAGTTGATAGTTCCTATTGAAGTAAATGTGGAGAAAACACATCATAGAAAGCTGTAAAAATACAAACATTTCCTCCTATTGATTCTGTTAAAGAAAAATGTATTTCATTTTTTTCCCTCCGTTGTATTGTGCCTGCAGTAATTGATGTGAATAAATATTCTCTCCTTGCCGAGCACTGCATAAAACGCTAAAACTGTAAACAGAGGATTAGACTAATGGATTATACACAGATTATTGCTATTACAATTTTGTTACCACGTATATTTGTGATTATAACAGTGCTAAACAAGAGCATGCTGACACTGCCTGTGTTCCTCAATTAGTCAGACTTCAATGTCTTCTTCTGCTCTTTATCTCTTACAACACACCTAATGCTGTCATACATTTAAAATAGCTGACTGCCATCTCCCCCTCCCACGGAAATATGTTTGTTTGCACATATTTATTTCATAGGGAAGAGCGAAACAAGCCAGAGAGTCTTTGTAGAAGTTTTCTATATGTTCCAGCAGAAGAAAAACTTGAGCATGGTGCAGTCAAATTTGCCCGGCCTTGTTCTACCTGACCTGTGCCAACAGAGGTGAAGGGGGCAGTCAGGGGGGTCGAGCAGTCAGGGGGGCCTACAAAAATCTACAGCATTCACCGACTATAATGTGTAAGGTCAATTAAAGAGCCACCTGATTTTTTCCCCCCCATTCGTTATGTAACCAGCCCCCAATATATATATATACATATATATATATATATATATATCAGCTAGTATTACCTTTTTTAGTTATTCCTTTCTATTTGAAAAATTCCCTTCAGTTGGGCCAGTAGGAATAGAATGTAAAAAAAGGAGAAATCTCTGCACTTTTAAAGGTTCTATCATTGTTGTAAATAAAATAGAACAATCCGGAAAAGAATGTTCCAAAAATATATATTTTTTATTTATCCAACAAAACAACACAAAAAAGACATAAGGCTGGCTGTCCACGGGCGATATTTCATAGCGTGATCCGCGTCGATAAACCGCACTCAGATCATGCTTGAAACGCTTTCTATAGGATAACTATGGAAACTGCAGCCCGATGTACTCGAGTGGGAAATCCATAGCGATTTTACGCTTGCGTCTAAAAATCGAGGCCTGCCGCAATTTGCCGCGATGAACCTATCATTATGATAGGTTCCTCGTGGGAAATCGTCATGACTTTAGTGTTCTCCCACAGCAGCAATCCGTGGCGTTAAAGCGCAACGCCTTTGGACAGGCAGCCTAAGGGACTGACTTTCAAGTCAGATATGCGTGGTGACTTTCAAGTCAGACCCTATATGGCTTTTTTGTGTTGTTTTGTTGGATAAATAAAAATATATATTTTTGGAACATTCTTTTCCGGATTGTTATATTTCATTTACAACAATGACAGAACCTTTCTCCTTTTTTTTACATTCTATTCCTACTGCTCTTTCACCCGCACCTTTCTAGGGTCTTCGAAGTCTCTAGCTGCACTCCATTTACTGGATGTCCTACGGGTTGTAAGGTACTCGGAAAGACCACAGTAGATGGGAATTCCGGTGAAAGCGGGTAAGGACTCCTACCAGGGTCTTCCCCACTGGCACCAGGTAAGTTCCCTTCTTTTATACTCGTGTGTTCACAATCATTTGTGTGCACACTCACCCATTCTGTTATAGGCGCTGTCCCAAACCATACACTAATTCAGTTAGGTCATGTAATCTCATGATGACTCCCTGTGAATGTCTAGACTTTCTGTTCTCTAAAGGGGTTACCAGGGCTTTCTGGATAAAGTTCCCAGCGTAGCCAGAATCCTAGTATGACTCCGTAGAAAAATGGACATCACCACAAGTTATGGATACAGGAATTTTGGAGAGGACTCTGTATCACCCTAAGGCAGCCCACAGATTATGTGTATATCTTCTCTGACATTCCATAGGTGAGAGCTTGTTCCTTTCTACAGTACCTCCATAGGTTCTTCAGCAGCAGAATTGGTGTGTAGCTGGAGTGGTCTCAAGAAGTTAGGAGCCAGGTGTCCCCTTTTCATATCATGGGTGAGAAGATGCTCTCTGAAGTGGATGGCAATCCTGATGGCTAAGGAGCTGAGGTCTTTGAAAGGTAGATGGTAATTCTCTGCCAGCTAGCTAGTCTTTACTTCTGCTGGAAAGCTCCTCACAGAATGTTGCCAGTAGTGCCTGATTATTCCGTTCAAGCTTTTCAGCCAATATACAGAGCTATATAGCATACTGACCGATTGTCTTAGATTCTTGGCACAGATCAAGAAGTGCACAAGCTGCAGAAGAGAGTTGGCTTGGTTCTTCAAATACAGGTCAGAAGATAGTAAAAAAAAAGTCAATTGGCACTAGTGGCATCATTACATTCCCATAATGGAGCAGTCCAGGCAAGGACCAGACCAACCAACAAGGGATAATAAATGCAATCTTGGTTTGGTCAGTGGGGAACTGTGCATATTGGAGTTCCAAATGTATCTGACATTGGTTCAGAAAACCTTGCAGGACTTGGAATCTCCATCAAAGCATGATGGCAACGAAAGCTGAGCTCCAGAAGCATGAGCAGGTATGGAGGACCTAGGCAGAGGTATAGTTTGAGCTGCTAGTTGTTTGAAACAATTAGTTGGTGAGCTGCATGAAAACTTATGTAGCAATCTGAGAAGCCACTTGGATAGTGGCCTGTGCTGACTGAGCAGTTTACGGGGAGTCCAGGCAACTTACAACATTCTGGAGGATCCTAGAGACTTGGTCTTAGAATGCATGATCTTGCATAACTGGATTCAGCATGGTGGTTGGATTAACAGTAAACTATCAAGAAGTGCATGTGGATCCACTTTGCCACACACTGTTTTTGCATAGGGCTAGTTCTGGAGGTTGCACATGGGCAACCCCAGTTTTCACTCTTGACACTTCCAAGTGGGATCCTCAAGCTGTTACTCAGAAATAGTCTCCGTTTGTAGCTGCTGAGGCTACACAAAGCTGAAGCATAGTACCTGAGGGTGTGAGCATTGATGTAACCAGATGACAAGCCGAGGTTGGGACTGACTGCATAAACTTCAACAAGGCTATCAGGCATGCTTAAATAACATACAGTAGCCAAGGTCAGTTGTATGGAGGTTAGGATAGTCCAAATCGTGGCAGAAGTGAGAAACCAGGAAATCACCCTAAATGCTTAAAGCAGGCTTACACAACTGGGATGACCAACTTGGTTAGGCATCCTCCATAGGGGGTATGACTAGTATAGCCAGAGGTGACTGGAGATTGGAGAGGGATATGTTAGGGAAGTGTCCACTGACCCTCTAAATCAGAATGCGGGACCCCTATAGGCAGAAGCCAGAGGCCATGCAACATAGGAACGAGGATGGCGACCGACCGCAGCTCCAGCAGCAGGGAAACGAGGATGGCTGTGGCGGTTCGCTGTAAAACATTAATGATAATTCTAACACATACATTGATTAACTAAATAATGTATGGTATAAAAGACCATCTTTTAGTACATGTAACAAGTCCCTGCACTTCATCATGATGGGCTGTATACCCAGACACGCACTGGAAGGCCCTGCAATGGTTCATTAGAAGAGGGATATCCTTGCTCTGTAATGTTTAAGTCCTTGGTTGCATTCAAAGCTCATTTAACTCGATCAATAACCAATTCATATTTAATCTACCAGCTCTGAAATCATTGCTGATGTTATCTGCTTTTTAAACAATGAGATTAATTTATATTTCATGCTGCCCCTAGAAGTAAGAGCATTAATTGGCCAATAAGTGCTTGGTATTAAACATCTCTCTTTCCTCTTCTCAGAACCTCAGACAATTCTGCGACTTCCTGAAACCCTTTAGAGGCGTCATTGTTTCGAAATTTCTGTCTAGTTTACTGATGATAAGACAGCAGTAATAACGGTCTGACCTTATGGTACCTGCCTAGATTTCATAGCATTTACTGGTATGTAGTCCTTTGATGCAAGGACAGCTCTTTAGCGCAGAATGTAATCACTGGGGGACTTAAAAAAAAATTAACATTTACTCTTTGAGTTCTATTCATGCTAAAGACCCTTTTACACGGGCTGATAAAACATTTAGATTCCCACATCCGGTGGGAATTTGAATGATTTCGGTTCAGTCTAAATGAATGCACTGACTGAATGACGAATGTGAATTTGTTTGCTTCTTGTTCAGTTTCTGCATGCATAGAAACTGATCGACAGATCAGCCATGTAAACAGGCAGCCACTCATTTAGGAACAACTGCCTGTTTACTGTGAATGGAGACAGACAAGTCAGAACAATCACCGGCCTACTGCAACTCCATTCACTTAGCAATGCTCATTCCTATGTAAAAGCACAGGGATGATCTGTCGGACATTTGTTGCCCAACCGGTCGTCTCATATATAAGTGCCCTACCATTGTGTGTAGGTTTTACAGGATCCGTGATGAATATGAAAGATCCTAACTGATCCCTTAGACTTATGGATCCATAAGGTTTCCATCTTCTTTGGCATAGAGAGTATTGTGGCAGACAAGCAAAAAACCTGATGGACTACAACTTAAAGGGGCTATCCTATGTACAACATTTATCACCTATCTACAGTATCTCTTGGGGATCCACCACTTTCACCCTCACCGATCATTAAACAGGGGTTCCGAGCCCTTGTTCCAGAGGAGTTTGAATGGACTGGTGGTCACGCATGTGTCCAGATCTCCATTCATTTCAATGGGATTTGTGGGTAGGTGATGAATGTTGTTCATGGGATAACCCCTTTAACATTACTGTGAACAGAGCTTAAGGAATTATCTCAAGCTAGAAACCAGTGTCCATATGTCTTTTTTTTATCTGCAGATTATCATTGGAGATGGGGATGTTCTAATCAAAGGTTGTAAAGAGAATCTTTTTTCAAAAGTTGAATATACAACTTTTGATGAAAACACAGAAGAATTCAACATCCATAAAAAAAACTTCAGGCTTTATTAGATGTCACGTTAAAACCCAAGTACACACTGGAGATTGCTGTTTACATGTTTCAGGCTATTGCAGCCCATAGTCATAGCTGCAATAGCCTGAAACATGTAAACAACAATCTCCGCCATGTACTTGGATCTATAGTCTGCATCTAAGAAAGCCTGAAGTTTTTTTTTTATGTAAGCTAGATTCTTCTGTGTTCCCTTTTCATGCTCTGTGTTTCCGGCACATCTGTGTATCCATTACTGGTGTTGAGCGCACCAAAACAGTAGAACTGTGTTTCGAGTCAGACGTTGCTGAAGGTTCGGCACGAACCCAAACCTCAGGTGGTTTCTCCATGCTTCTTATTCATTCTTCCTCCTCCTTTTTTCTTTCTCTGAAGGAGAAGGAGGAGAAATAAGATGAAGGAAACCTTCAACTATTATAAATATGATTACGTGGTTAGTGCTGTTGCTTTGCAGTACTGAGTACTTAGGTTCAAATTTGACAAAAGACAACACCTATTTGGTCAGATTTGAACAAATGACCCCTGCACTGCAAGACAACAGTGTTAACTAATGAGTCAATGTGCTTCTTTTGTCTTCTTCCTTCAGAGAAGAAGAAACACAGGAAGAACATACAAAATCCATGCAGATGTTGTCCTTGGTCAGACTTGAACCTAGGACCCTAGTGCTGAAAGGCAGCAGTGCTAACCACTGAGCCACCATTCTTTTTCAGTCATCTTCCTCCTCCTACTTCTTCCTTTTCCTCTGGAGGAAGAAGGTAGAAGAAGCATCGTAGCTCAGTTGTTAGTGCTGGGTTCCTAGGTTCAAATCTTACTAAGGACAACATCTGCATGGAGTTTGTATGTTCTCTATGTGTTTGTGTTTCTTCTCCAGGTGAAGGAGGAAGAAGCATGGTGGCTCAGTGGTTAGTACTGCTAAGGGGCTATGTTCAAATCTCACAAAACAGATGTTGTCCTTGGTCAGCTATGAACTTAGGACCCCAGCCACATTTATGATAGAAGGTGTTTTATAGCTCTTAGACAGTGTTATACACCAGTTTTATGGCCCTGAAGTTCCAGATCAGTTGAAATTAATTTGGATCAAGCTGAACCAAACTTTTCAATGGTTCGTTGAACACTATCCATTACCATGACTGCTTTGTGTTTTCCTACAGCGGTTGATGGTTGACTGTAGGAGACTCCTGCCATTATCCACTGAATCTTGGATGGAAGCCCACAAAGGAGGATGTTGTAGTAGTGCAGGCAGGAGATGAAGAGGGCATGTACTAGTATTTTTGTTGATTTCCAGGTTAAGGAAGGAACGGATTTGAGAAATGTTTTCAGGTTGGAGGTGGCAGAAGGTGATGAGGTCTGGATGTGCAGTTTAAAGTCACCCTCTGGGCCTCATGAAACAAATATGGCCGAACCACTTCTCCAACTACTGATGCATGCTGTGCATAGTATACCTGAGTAGTCTAAGACACTACATGCTGCTCTGACTGGTCAGCATTGCTTATGTGGGCAGCACTGCTAATCAAAGCAGGTGTAATGTCTTAGACCAGTGTTTCTCAACTCCAGTCCTCAGGCACCCCAACAGGTCATGTTTTCAGGATTTCCTCAGTATTGCACGGGTGATGTACTTATTGTCAGTGCCTCAGACATTGCCTCCGGTGTTCGTACTATAGGATCTCCTGAAAACATGACCTGTTGGGGGTCCCTGAGGACTGGAGTTGGGGAACACTATCTTAGACTAACAATTCATACTAATGCTCAATGTGCATGTGGAAGTCAGAGAAGCAATGTGGCCATCTTTGTTTCTCCAGGCCTGGGGGGTCACTTTAAAGGACAAGGCAGAATCAAAGGTTCCACAGTCTCACAAGTCTGCTGCTTTGGGGTAAGGTCATATGGCTCTCACAATATATTGCTCTTTGGTAAAAGGAAGTCAGCAAAATTTTATATTTAGTCTTATGTCTAAAGGGAAAACAAAGACATTATAAAATTAAACACAGTAAAAGATCATCATTAATCCAAGATACAGTATATGCAAATCTACTTAACAATATGAGTTGACTATGTTGTAAATATCTTATACAGAATAGCAGCTGCTCTTTGATGGTAGAGGAGATCGTTTTTAACTTTTGCATGGTCTGAGTTTTAGTTTTCATAGTCAATCTACATTAGAAAGTGAATTCACCTCTGTGACCTTGTAAATGTCACCAGCAGACGTTTCGTGCATTCATTTATCCATCTAACAGCAGGCACGCATCACCTTCTTCCATCTCGGTGGAATAACATAGCCTTTGCTTTTGTGGGGATTTAAAGTGATCTTCCTCCATTAACTTCATGGAATCATATCCATTATTCAACCTCCTGTCCTTTCAAATCTGTGTCAAATATAAAAGAAGACAAAAGTCATATCTTATAAGCTGAAAGTGACCTGAAAGCCTGGATAATACTATGGCCAAAAATACGGAAAGCTGCTATAGCCAATGTTTAGTGTGTAGCTAACCACAGTTGTTTACATTACTTAACTTTTGTTTTCAGAATTGATACCAAGAAAAATTGGCTAAAGTAGAATTCTTGGAGAGAACAGTGGCTGAGAAGTTAGCATTGTTACCTTGCAGCACTGGGGCTTTGGGTTTGAACTCAACTAAAGACAACAACTGCATCAAGTTTGTATATTTTCCCCATGTATGTGTGGAATCTCTTCATGCACAGATTGTCACCATACTCCCTCTTGGACCACAGGGCTTGAGAATAAAGTGAAGGATGTACCACCTAAAAAAGCAGGATGCTGTACCTGCACTTCCTGTAACCGCCACCTCAGTCATGCTGCATTACAACTGGCTGATGCAACGTAAATGAGAAGGGAGAAGGGAGCAGGGAGGAGAAAAGTAAATCTATGCCAATGCTTAGGACACAAGGGGGTGGAAAATGACAAGTGGGACTTAGATTTAGGTGCTCCCACGTCTTTCGTTGCAACGAGTGACTTAAGAATGCCAAGGTAACAGTTTCAGCATTATCCCATGAAAGGTCGACAGTGTGCAAGATGTCTACAAATCTACGTTGCTAGATGATTTTTGATACTTCCAATTTTTTTTTATTCTTTCTAGTCTTGTCACAAGGAAGCATACAGTGTTTCCAGCAAAACAAAGTTGGCGTCCGTTGACTCAGGAGTGGAGTGGCTGCATACCAACCTGATCATGCTAAGTAGCCTTGAACAGGTAATGAATACATCATTGTCGGAAAATATCAAGTTGCCGGTTTATACGTATGGGTGGTTTCCACGTTTTCAGATGCATATAGTGCAGCCAGGATCACGATGGTGTTCAGAAATCGAATATTCATTTGGAATGGGAGTATGGCAGTAGCCGATATAGGGTGTAGATGTTGGAAAGTTGCCCATGCCTTCCCAATATGACCCTGGGCATCATGTTAGACAGTACAATCACAAATGAGGGGGATGCCGAAGTAGACAAAGCAGTCAATCCTTTGCAACTGCTCTTTTTGGTTGACCACGATTGTGGCATTTTGTGGGTGTGGTGTGTCTAACTCACATAATCTGTGTCTTCTCACAGTTAATCCATATACCAACCATTATCTTTTCTTGTTCCAGAGCTGATGTTGTTTGTTGAATAGGAATGGTGGCAGGATACAACTTTGTTGGAGACCTCTGTTGATGTTGAAAAAAATCAGTGCTCCCTTCTTTGGCAACTTTACAGAAACTCCTCTTGTCCAGTCACTTGGGACTCGGCTACTTGTCCAGCAGGCATTGAAGAGGGAGGTGAGGGTATTAATCAAGGTTGGATTGGTGAACTTCAGTAGTTTTGGGCTTATCTCATTAGCACCAGCAGCCTTGCCATTTTTAGAGATCTTTACTGCTGCTTCAACCTCAATGCTGGTTATCAATCCTACGTCAACAGGAACTTCCACAGCTTGAACTAGATCATCTTCTGGTATTGGAATCACAGCAGATTGAAAGAGGTTGTTCTCAAAAATTGTTGTTTATTTAATGCCATCCATCTTTCCTTCCATCCAGACCAGTTTTCCAGCACCTGGAGGCTGGAATCGGCAATGGACCTCACAGTGAAGATCCCGGCGGCCATCTTACTAAGGTAAGTAAGAAGAAGGAAGAAGTCGCCGCAGCGCGGGGATTCAGGTAAGTACTACCCGGTTTTTTTTTTTAACACATGCATAGGGTTTGTCTCGCGCCGAACGGGGGGCCTATTGAATAAAAAAAAAAAACGTTTCGGCGTGAGACAACCCCTTTAAGCAATAGCTTTTTTTCCTGGCCACTCTCTTCCATAAAGCCCCACTTATGTAGTGCATAGCTTATAGTGGTCCTATGAACAGATATTTCCATCTCCGCTCCTTCAGATTTATCATTGATGTCTTTGTTAAATGTTTGATTAATGCCCTGCTTCCCCGGTCTATGAGTTCTCGTGCGTGGCCTTTTATTGTCCAGTTTGTAGTTGTAGTTGTGTCATAGTCTTTCCATTGTATTATAATGGATTTAATGGTGCTCTGTGGAATATTTAAAGTTTGGGATATTTTTTCAGAACTCACCGATGATCTATACTTCTCCACAACTTTGTCTTGGACCTGTTTGGAGAGCTCCTTGATCTTCATGTTGCTTGCTTGATAGTGTTGCACACTCCGGCCTTTCAGGACAGGTGTATTTATATTGACATCATGAGACAGATCATGTGGCACTTTGACTGCACACAGGGGATCCATATTTAACTAATTATTTGACGTCTGAGGTTTGTTGGACCAGACTTTATTTAGGGGGTTTATAGCAAAGGGGTTGAATACACATGCATTCACAACTTTTCAGTTTTTATTTATGTATCGAACAAGTTTTTTTTACACTTCACTATAACACTTTGGACTATTTTGTGAGGTCCATTACAAAAAAGAATCAAAATTAAAATCCATTTTTAATTCCAGGTTGTAATGTAGCAAAAGAGAAGAATCATCAAAGGGAGCGGAACCGGGGTGGGGGGTGAATGCTTTTGCAAGGCAATGTACTTTTTATTGCTTCCACATTTCTTTCTTATTCACAAATCAGACTGTAGAGACAAGAGGGAAGGTGATGGAATGCTGCACAGCCCCACATGGTAAGAACTATGCATGGAATATTGGCAGGTAATGCATTCTTTCTGTACTCCTTTATTACGCTTTATACATGTAGTTTATAGAGTGTAACAGAACTGCGACTTCAACATTTTCTACCCCAAGTTACACAGTAATATGTTTATCTCCCACCTGAAAGAGGCAGTGTTGAATAGCACCCATGTTATAGACTGCAGGTAACATAGATTTTGGGCTTGTTATTAGATAAATGGGTTTGAGTAACTTTCCCATCTATGAGTCCGATGACATGGTCCACACATAGAGTTTTAGGGCTGACAGTGTGCGCACCTGGAGGAGAGTGTGCATAAAATATACCTCCCTGCACTCTTGGGAACCTGCCCTATGAGCACCATAACTTAGTCTATGGTGCTCAGAGCCGATGACAGGTTCCCTTTAAGAGCATTGTCCTATCTACATCTCTCTTCGGAAAGTGGAAAAGCTATACTTGGTTCTGAGAATCTGTAATCCTGTTCTCAATTAGTGTCTTCCTCTGTTCATTTGATTTTATATGGGTTCATTGAAAAACACAATTTTGGGCTGAATTGTAATATATATAACATTAATCTCTGACATTGCTGGGCAACATGCTGGCATACGGTCTTCCAAGCAGTCTGCTGTCATACTGACAGCAGCCTAAACACTGACAACATGCAGTGTGCAGAGCCAAGAAAGCCTCTCCTGCCTGCTGAAGACTTGCAAACGTCTCAAGATTATGGTGATCCATGAAATACATATTCTATCATAATTTACAATACAGTTTACGTTATGGGATGTCACAAAAAAAAAATTTCTTTCCAGTATTCTGTCAAATATTAAAAAGACAAAACATACATTGTCCACACATTTTGATGAAAATGTTTAAAGAGTACCTGCACTTTCAGAAAACTTTTGACATGTCATACAAACATGTTGAAAGTATTGATCAGTGGGCGTCCCTTCAGCTATGTTGGATCATTTTTGTCTGCTTCCATCAGCTGAAGACGACCTCATAGAGGTGAATAGGGAACTTCTGCTGTAAGCACCCAAAAATGAATGAACATAGCCAATGGTGAACATAGAATGAGGGTGAGCACTGCAGCCCTCTCATTTTAGCAATCAGTGGGGGTCTCAGTATTTGGACCCCCACTGATTAAGATTTTTGACATGTCTCTATGACCTGCCAAATATTTTCTGAAAGTGCAGATACTCTTTAAGCCCACTTGTCACTCTATGGCAACCTCTTTTAAATGGATCCCTACTCTAATAGGTGCAGGGCCATACAACAACCCAATCACTGCAACACAACACCTGTAAGGGAGAGGAGCCAGCAACCCAACAGCACCCCTGCTGCTAGGGTAAGCTCCTTGGTTTGGCTTTGAAAATCTTTGGTTTTCACCAGACTGCATGCCTTTTCATGTCTCATGCCCAGTGATGTAACCCTGGTATGACTGTATACAACATGCAGTGAAATCATCTGCCGTAAGTTGGTATACTCAACCGCAGAGCTTCAAGATACATAGATTGCGAAACATTAAAACCACTGAAAGGTCAGGTGACTAGCATTGATTATCTCATTATATTGGCATGTAGCAAAGACTGGGATCTATAAGACAGTAAGAGAACTGTCAGTTCTTGAGGTTGATATGTTAGAAGCAGAAAAAATTGGTAAGCGAAAGAATCCGAGTGACTGTTTCCAATATGCAGTGGTTAGTACCTACCAGAAGTGTTCCAAGTGAAGCAGGTGGATGGTATGTGATGGCGCAGCAGTGACAAACGGAGGCAGCACACATTTTTTACAAAAATAACTTTTACTGAACAGTGTAAACATTTTGTTGTTCCATAGGAGGGTTCTTGTACTTAAATGTTACATTATAACTCCAGTCATCAGTATGAACATTCTTCTTAAAGTGACAGGAACCAATCAAACCACTAACAACGACCTGTTTGTCCGTGTGTGAGTGAGTGGGTTTGTGAGTGACTTACATGCTCCACCTCTGATCACATGGCGGTGACATCATCAAAGGTCCTTAATCCCCAGTGAGGGAGTTACATGCTCCGCCCTGATCACATGACGGTGACATTATCAGAGGTCCTGTACGCTCATGGCTGCTGTCTTGCTAGGTGTTCGTTAGTATACCATAGCAACTGAGGCTGCAGGGGGCTTGCAGTCCACCCGTAATCTGCACAACGATGCAGGACCCTTGATGGCGTCACCGTCATATGATAAGGGGCAGAGCATGTAACTACCTCGCTGGCAATGAATGATCTTTGATGACATTCCCATCATGTGATCAGGGGCAGAGCATGTAAGTCATTTAGTCGGGATGAGCGTCACCCTCATGTGATCGGGGGTGGAGCATTACAGTGATGTCATCACAGGTCCTTCATCTCCAGGGCTGTGCTGCTTCTGATCCCTGTTGTATGGGATGAACAATGTATGTAGCAGTGCTGTGTGTGTGACGTGCATGTAGCAGAGCTGTGTGACGCATTTCACCAGCAGAAACACTGGTACTATAATTTCCTAATAATGACTAGTTACTTATAATGCACTACTGGGCGTTTCACACTGACACATACATTGTCTTCACTTCTCCTCGGCAGCAGCAAGAACCTTAGGTGCCGTCTCCAATCATGCCCGACACGTGTCTCACATACAGAACCAACTACTATTAAGCTGTGCTTCCTTATATATAAACCTGACCTCTTCTACCCCATAGGGGCCACAACCACTTCTCGCAGAATGAACAACATTGTTGTTGCCATCTAATTATAGGGGTCTGTCTCTCGATAAACCTACGGTTTCACTCCAGAATAATATATATCTCTATCTGCTGCTCCGCATTAATCAGTGACTTGCTGCCCCATTACAAGCATCATAGAACATTAGACATTATGTATAACATACATTAACGTATTAATTAAATGTGTAAGGCCTTGCCAAATTATGGCCCCATAACTATGTAAGGGGGGTACTGTTGTACTGCTGTTACCAATTATTTCTTGCTTTTATTACGTCTGACAGACTGATATGTTAGTGCCTGATACTTTAAGAGGGGATGGAGCACAGCAAGCTGGTCTCAGAGGGACGAGGAAGTGAGGCAGAGTGTGTGTGAGCGAGGAGGAGGAAGGACAGCAACGCTGTTGGTCCTGGACCAGGGGATACTCTCCAGAGCACTGGCGTAACTATAGAGGATGCGGAGGAAGCGGTTGCACATGGGCCCAGGAGCCTTAGGGGGCCCATAAGGCCTCTCTTCTCCATATAGGGAGTCCAGTACTATGAATAAAGCGTTATAGTTGGGGGCCCTGTTACAGGTTTTGCATTGGGGCCCAGGAGCTTCAAGTTACGCCTCTGCTCCAGAGTAGTCCTTTGAGGAAGGCAGTAGCCCTATGGTCATAGAGCTTCTGGTAAAGAAAGCCAAGCCATTAGTGATCACAGTAGGAGGGTCAGAGGAAAGTACAACCAAGCAGAGACCTGTTTTGCTCTGCTCCCCTCTCTCCATCAACCCTATCAGTCATTTACCTCAGCAAATGAAATCACAGTGATATTGACCTGAGAAACAGGTAGCAAAAAAGAGACTTACTAATGAATAACCCTGGCAAACGGGATATCCACAGACTTAATGTTTCCCAACAGGTCTTGGTAGACAAGAAAGACTTTGTTCTACACATTTCAAGACTCTAGTTAGTTTATAACACCCAGGTATGGGGACCTTAAAATATTCTTTGATAGTTGCGATATATGGGAGTACATTTACCGGCTCAATTTGGCCTTGTTTGTTTGCACCATAAACAGCACAATGTCCTCTAATGAGAGTTTTCCTAGATGACTGCGGTGAGCACCTGCAGGAGACAGGAGAGTACCCCATCCTTCCCCTTGTTCCATCCTTTCAACTACACTACGCTATCATAATCACAGTCCCAGTGAGTCCTCACCTCCCACCCCTCGCACAACACTGTCCCAGGAAGAATTATTACATACACACTTCCATTGGACTCTTGGCAGATCACTTTCATTATCATCTGCGCTATGTCTCTAGGTTTTTGCGGGAATGGAGCCTCTCTCTCTGCCCATTGCTGCGTGTTCTTTCACTCCAAGGGTCCAGCTTGTCCTCCATTTTTTTTTCAGCTGTCGCTCACTTTGGCTTCTCCAGGTCTACAAGACCTCTGCTGTTCATTCCTTTGATCCTTGGCAGTTCCCCTGTGGATGGCCTCTGCCACTTAAATGTCCTCTGCTATTGTTGCTTCTCTGGCTGTACATCATGGTATGTGTGCATCACTTACCTTGGGCAGAGATGGCACGAGGATGAACTATGGGGAAAAGTCAAATCGGCAGATGCAGTGTGATGCTCTGGGTATTATTCTGCTAGGAAACCTTAGGTCCTGGCATTCAGGTGGATGTTTCTCTTAGACTTAACATCTACCTAAAAAATTATTGCAGACACGTGCACCTCTTTATGCCAGCAGTATTCCCTCATGGCAACTAATGCCCCTGCCACACTGCAAAAAGAGTTCAGGAGTGGTTTTAGTAACATGGCAGAATTCAAGGTGTTGACTTGGCCTCCAAATTCCCTAGATCTCATTGATCATCTGTAGGATTTGCTGGGAAAACAAATCAAATCCATGGAGTCCATTCCTAACAACCTACTGGAAAAGGATCTGCTGCTAACATCTTGGTTCCAGATAGCCCAACACAACGTAAGAGAAGTTATAGACCTCATATCTCATGTGATCAGTGCTATTTTGACAGTATTAGGGGAACCTCTACAATATTAGGAACGTGGTTGTAATGATATGACATAGATAGATATAAATAGATATGAGATAGATAGATAGATAGATAAATAGATATAAGAGAGAGATAGATATTATAGTTGCATCTAGTTTTGTTATTGTGAACCTTAGTAGCGGTTCTAGTTGTTTCACCGCTTGCCATGCACCACATCCTTTATTCCCCACAAGTCTGTTGTTTCTTATTTTGGTAGATTACAATCTTGAATTGTTTTCAGATTAAGATGCCAGTGGTTTACTAGCAGAGAACATAAATACACAAATGACATCCTAATGACACTATTATAATAAAGGGCTTGTGACCCCGGCAATTATCGTTTCGACAGCAACTATTTTTGTCCGACGTGGAAGATGTTAGCGGACTCTGCCAATAGTTTTCATGAACACATTGTGACATTAAATAATTAAATCCCTCTAATTAAACACATAGCCTGTCAGCTGTCAACAATTAAATCAAGAATTACTGAAGGAAACGTCCTGAGCTGATTCATTTCTTAATATATAACTATAATGGTTGAATACACACACACACACACACACACACACACACACACACACATTATATATATATCTTATGGTATGTATGTATGTACAATGTCTGAACTTGAAACATTATATATATATACATATACACACACACACACACACTCTAAAACTCCATTATGGACATTAAAGGGGTTGTCCCGCGCCGAAACATTCTTTGTTTTTTTTTTAACCCCCCCCCCCCCCGTTCGGCGCGAGACAACCCCGATGCAGGGGTTAAAAAAACACACCGGGTAGTACTTACCCGAATCCCGGCGGTCCGGCGTCTTCATACTCACCTGCTGAAGATGGTCGCCGGGATCCTGTCTCTCTGTGGACCGCAGGGCTTCTGTGCGGTCCATTGCCGATTCCAGCATCCTGATTGGCTGGAATTGGCACGTGACGGGGCGGAGCTACACGGAGCCGGCATTCTGCACGAGCGGCCCCATTGAAGACAGCAGAAGACCCGGACTGCGCAAGCGCGGCTAATTTGGCCATTAGAGGCCGAAAATTAGTCGGCTCCATGGGAACGAGGACGCTAGCAACAGAGCAGGTAAGTATAAAACTTTTGATAACTTCTGTATGGCTCATAATTAATGCACAATGTACATTACAAAGTGCATTAATATGGCCATACAGAAGTGTATAGACCCACTTGCTGCCGCGGGACAACCCCTTTAAGTAATTAAAATACTGCAGCTGCCCTTAGAGGGAGCTGAGGGGTTTTATTATCTATTTTATAGTGGTGGCTATAGGCACTAATATGCACAAGATTCAGAGCTCTGTATTAGAAAAACACTGTTACAACTGCTATAAAGATATACTGTATTAGGAAATTAATCGGCCCAGAATTTGAAACCTGTTTAACTAAACATAAGCAAAATAGTTGTGACGTTGCATCGCCGCTGTTCACCTTCCTCATCTGCTCCTGGGGTTGTGGTCAGATGCCGCCACCTATCTCATATAGCACACTACACCTCCTGCATCCCTGGTGTTTGCCTGTAGGGCTTGCACATCCTCCTGATCCTTTTCTTAAAGGTCCAGCGCATGCTCCTTAGACCTGTCCCCCTGCAATCCCATTTCTGCACTTGCTAAATTAGGCATCCACACCCTAGGGTGGATGCTTAAGCAATTGGTCTTATTAGCCATTGTGACAAAGCCTCAGCTTGTATGTATTCATGGTTCTGAGCCCTGCCTGATTATTGACCATTCTGACCTACCGGAAGCTAGGGGCTTGACAGGAGGAATGCCCTATCACACCCCCAGCTCCCGATAGGGTCAAGGCACCAAGGTCCTAGTAGCACAGTGTGCAGCGTAACGCTCAGGGTAACATTTCTTCTTAGCTTTACATTATGACCTGTAAATGGTGCCATGTGACCAGTGTAAGATGGCAGCATGTACAGGTCATAATGTAAGGCTAAGAAGAAATGTTACCCTGACCCTAAGGTGCCGCCCTCACCTCTTGTTGTCCGCAGCCTGGACTGTCAGCTCCGTTTCGGCCACTCCACCGCTCCCAGCTGCCGGCCTGAGCGGTTCTGCTCTGCCGCCGGAACTGTCATCTCCGTGGCCGCCGCTCCCTCGCTGACAGATGTCGCCCTCACCGCCGCCTGGACTGTGATCTCTGTGCCGCCCGTTTTCCTGCTGACAGCCACCGGCATCAGCAGTTCTGCTTCAGCGCTGGGAAAGCTGCATCGGGGGGGCCAAACATAGCACTCTCCCTCCTCCCTGGCCCTGTCGCCTCCCTGCTTCGGCCGGTATGTTCCAGTTACATCGGGTGGGGGTGGCTATTGCGGGGCACCGACGGCGGCGCTGTAAAAACCGAAACAGGAGCATTTGGCCTCAGTGCTACTACAGTGACCGAGGTTGCGCCTTGTGCATCGATGGTCAGGCTGTGCGTTTGCATCACGGACCGCTGGATGTTTTTTCTGGCTAAATTTAGTGCCCTTGCAGGACCTAGTTTTCAGGCTGCTCTTGAGCCAATAAGCATCAGGGGGCATTACCTCCTTGTCAATCTTGACTTCACCACGACTTCCTGGTGGCTTCAAGATACACTAATACCTCTGACCTCTCTGGTGCCTGACCTCAACTCTGTATTTTAAACTCTGCTTTTGTCTGCTGCCTGTCCGGACCAACAGCTTGGATCTCTTTTACACACCAGTGCTGCCAGCTCTGACTGCAACTTGTTTCCGCAATGAAAGCGTGAGGCCAAAAGAGATCTCCAATGTGCTCCACCTGCATTCACTAAGCAATCATCATTCCTGTGTAAAGGCACAAGAGCAATAATCACTGGGACAACTGTCAGGTGCTAAAGGGTCTGACAGTCATCTTGTATAAAAGTACTCTAAAAGTGCATTTACACTGCATAGATGATCGCTCAAAAGATGCTTTTGAGCGATCATTTTGCATAAACTACTACTTGGTACTAATGTCTATTTCTACCAATTAGTAGCGTGTGAGCCGCCAGGAGCTGGATTCAGGGAACAGACCACCCACTGTTCCCTGATTACATTCCCTTTGTTCTGCTGTGGGGCTGACAGCTGAGAGAATGCAATCAGCTGTAATCAGCTCTCCGCGGGCAGAGCACAGCGTGCGGTCCGTCTTATCAGTTCCTCTGCTGAATGATGGTTTTCAAGAAGAACTGAAACTGAAAGATGGGCACATTTACACCCAACGATTATCACTCAAAGGATGGCTTTTGAGCGAATTTTTAGCGATAATCATTGTCTAAATGGGCCTTACCTCTGATTTCACTGATAAAATTTGTACAGCAGAGAGGAGACAGATTTTCAATTTCACTTAAAGATCCGGTATCCGCTGCCCATAGAAGCCTATGAAGAGTGAAGGGGGAAGTGGAAGCAGAAGCACCAGACTAGCTGCTATGATCTCTGCTATACACAGCATACAGAAGAGATCCTGTTCCCGTATCTTGCTCAAACACGCATGCTAGCATGGAGGACATGACAAAGCAGTGGGGAGCAGTGCAACTATGAATCCAGTACTGGGGTGAGACTATAAAACACTTACTAGAGCCAGCTTCAGCTCTGTGTGTCTGTGCCTCGCTCGCTCTCTTTCTCTGCAGCTGCTGTCCTCTTCCTCCTCCTCTCACTATAGACATCTATGTGCAGTAATTAACATGATCTCTCAGTGAAGCTGATAATCCATCTTCCCCTACAGGTTTTATCAGTGAACTCTGAGTGAGTGAAGAGTTAGCCATGTTGGGGGGTAAGAAAGTCGCCTAAAAGAAACTGACATTTTTGTAACCGATAACTATTGTTTGCAAAATTAACCACTGCAGGACTGCCCCCTGCCCTGCTGTGCAGGAGCTCAGTGATCTGAGAGGCTAATGACAGCTCAGATCATAGAGCTTTGCCAGGAGACCAATCAGCATGGTCTATAGGCATGTGATGGCTGGGACAGCCGGTCACAGCGATCACAGTAAGAAAGCACTGCTGTGTCCTCCCCCTCAAACTTCGAGCTCTGGCAGTTCATCTGCAGCCTTCCATGCATGCAGCTCTGTGACCTAGCTCTTCCAAGGCAGCTGAGGTCATACAGCTTTGTCCAAAAGACCCACAGAGACTCATCTATGTGGTCTCTGGGCATGTTATTACAGTGGCAGTAAATCACAGCAATCACAGTAAAAGTTTCATCGTAAATAATAAACTTTTATAATAGTTTACATTATCTCCCTCTCTTCACACCCTGTCAGGTATGTATAATCATTACACACATAGTAAGGGTATGTTCACATGGCAGAATCCGAAGTGATGTTTCCCACATGGATTCCCCATCTAAAACTGTGGCAGTTAAGCTGTGTATTTTGCAACAGGTTTGCACATGGATTTAACCCTGTCACTGGGCAAAACCAGTGTGCAGAATTCCCAGCAAGATTCCACACCGATCCGGAATTGTGCCAGAAATTTTGCCAACTGACAGGGCTAAATGCATTAGCGTAGCACTAGGGGTCATGAGAGTTGCAATTGTGACCCGGCCTCTGAGTAAACAGGGGCAGATAGGCCCCGTCATACACTGTATCACTGCTATGGCTCGTAGGCTGGCTATGGTTCGCACTCAGGGAGGAGTAGAGCCATTACAGGGGGCAGCCAACAGTCAATTCCATGCTGCAGACTCCCCCAGCATGTGGTCCTACCTTCTACTGAGAGACTGCGGCTATACTTATAAACCTTGCAACGTCCTAAAAAAAGAGTGGAACAAACAGAAGGAAAGCACTATGGAAGAGAGAAGAGGAGCAACGTACCCACTTTAAGGAACTCTTGTAAGGGATCATCGAGGACAGTTGTGTGGAGTAGGAGGACTCCATAATTTCTGAACGTACTAGAAACGATACCTCATATACATTATGGTGGGATGTCATAGGGAGAAGGCGGGTGGGTGGGGGACTAGAGGGGGATAGAAATGGTTAAGTTGTTATAAAATTAAAAATTTAATAAAGAGCATTTGATTAAAAAAATGAAGCCAACATAACGTGGACATATGCTAAATGTTATTTATTTACTTTGTTTGATATAGCTATCTTTATTACTAGCAGAGAATTTCAAATTGTGAGAAAAATGAAAATTTTTCAACATTTTTCTCTAAATTTGGGAATTTTTTTGAAATAAATGCAAAACACAAAACATTCAAACAAAAAATATCGTAGATGTAAAATTTGTCGCTAAAAATAGTCTCAGAATCGCTTGAATAAGTAATAGCATTCCAAAATTACGACCACATAAAGTGAAACATGTCAGATTTGAAAAATCGGGCTTCCCACATAGGCCAAAACTGGCTTAGGTGGCAAATGGTTAACGTGAACGATAATTTGCGATGGTCAATGGCAGACTTCAGCCTGATGAAAATGTCATTGGCCCGGTTGTAGAATTTTGTCCCGGCCAAAACTTCTTGTGAATGGCATGATTTAGCACTTTGTACAAGCCCCAGGGAGTCAGTTGTTTTGAAACTGACTTCCTGAATTTCTAGATAATTTTGTTCGTGTTGACATCATTCCTAAGAATGATCCCGCAGATGACTGATCAGCCACATTGCAGGTGATCATTATTTTATGCATATGGCCAACTTTAAATACATTACAAAGTTTATTAAAGTCCTTTTTACTATTGATTTGTGGAAAGTTGTCTATAATCAGAGGTAAACTTTAAACACCAAAACGTTTTTTGTAGGCTTTAATATGGATATTTAAACCAGCCAGAAGGAACGTCACTGGAGTCAATGGGGCTGCTGGAGGGAGGAATCGTTAGCTCTGGTTAGTGATCAGGAGACTATGCAAGTAAATGTTTTTTAAGGCATTGACATGCGGACTAAGAACTTCCCAATGATTCAGGAGACAAATGTGTGTTTGACCAAAAGACATGAATGTTGGGGTTTGGCCCTGGATACTGATTTTACGCACTGACCTAGAAGGAATTTTCTTGAACTGCACATCCTAAATGCTTCATGTTTTTGTACTGTGTAATGCATACGGCATGATTATGTGTACATAATGCCTGTTTTCAGCACTTACTATTGCCAATAGCAATACCGCACTCTCTCTGTTCAATATAACTGTACCAGATCTCTATTAACCCTTGTCTATGTTATAGGAGAAGTAGAAGAACTCTTGGCGGAGGGAAGCCTAAGAGACATCTGTCTGTGTGTCTAGCTCTATGAATGTTTTTGAAGGTTATTACAGATGGTTGCTGGCTGTGCAGTGACTGGGGTGTGATATGTTCTGTCGTCTGATGTGCTCCGACAGCAGCCCCTTTGGTATGGGGGAGACCCACAGGGGCTTAATTACCATGCTCTCCTTTCAGTCTCACGCACTGAGTAACTGCAGCTTCATTTAAATTCCTGCCTGCCTAAGCTGCTGTCTTCTGCAAATAACAGAAAATATTGCTGTAAAGAAAAGACATTCTTTCTCTATTGACATGCAATATACCATATATGTGTCACACGCCGGCTCTCTAGTGGTCCTCATTTATTAATGCACAGTTTTATTGCCCTATTTAATATGCATTATTCTCATTTCATGAGTATGCAAACCTAATGATGCCAATGTCGCCCATGGAATTGTTCCAAATTATGGTTCTCACTGCCGAATGGCTCTGTATTAGGGTAGATAATATCTACACAATGGTGTGACAACATGCAGCCTGCCAAAATAATTGTCCATATTGTTGCACCCAAAACGCAGAATTACCTATGAAGTGCCAATTGGGAGTGTGGCACAACAGGGATTAAAACTTCATCAACTACTCTCCCTGTCCTCAATATATTTAGGCTCTGTTAATAGTTTGGAGGGGTTAAAACTGCTGACAGACTCCCTTAGGCCTCCACCACACTAGCGTAATTGGGGCAGTGTGCTGTCCATGTTAATTCATAGTCAGCACACAACCCCATTATAGCCTATGGGGCTATACAGATTAATTTTTTTTTAGGTGGACTGGTGGTCTGTGTGAAAAAACTCATTACACATCCTATTCCTGTTCTTATCACAAACAAGAATTAGCAAGCAAGTTTGCAACAGGTTTCTGAGTTGGCTAATCAGAGTCCTATAGATGTAGGTCACACAGACAAAGAAGGAAAAACTTTCTTTTGGAGGGGTGAATATGGTGCAATCCTCAGACAAAGATGACTGTCATATATGTTTTTGCCAAAAGAGGTCTTAGTTTATTGATAACAATCAGCTTGTAAACCCGTTTCGAGGTATGTGAACCTCTTCCTCAGTTTTCGCTGGAGATACACATCCCTGACGGTGTATGAAAAAGTTCTTACAACGCTGATCCCCGATGTATTCCCATTGAGCACTGAGAAAGAGGTTCACATAACTCGAAACGTGTCTACAGGCTGGTCATTAAACTAAGATCTCTTTTGGCAAAAACATCTGACCATCATCTCTGTCTGAAGGTTGCACTATATTCACTCCTTCAAAAAGTTTTTCTTTTTTTCCTTCTTTGTCTACGATTCCATATGTTTGCCATGTGGGTATAACATTTCGTTGGGTGGGTTTCACCTTCCTAAAAAAATTAAGACTTCTCCATTATATCCCTATGACCAAGCTCCAGGGTTCTCATTTAAGACTTTTCCCTACCTGAGTTGCTCCACTTCATCTTTTTCTTCTATTTCTACATATAGACATGGGTCAGGAAGGGTGTAGTTCCTCTTTAAAGAAAGCACTTAGAAGGTGAGTGAGGAGACTTAAAAGGCCATACATGCTCCTCTGGGAAATATGCAAATGAGAAGATGAAAGAATACCTCTACAGTGCCACCTATTGGCTTGTTAAAAACTTAAGATGTCTTACATTGACTTGAAGGAATACTGCCTTCTAATAGGTGGTTTTAGTCCATCTTACCATTTACATATTTTCCAGAGGAGCATGGATGGCCTTATAAGTCTCCTCACACCTTCTAGATGCTCTCCCTAAGGAGAAACAATACCTTCCTGAACAAGAATTAGGACATACTTATGCATGTCTTTATGTTATGTCCCTATGAATCGGTCAGCACACAGACCATGTTGCACCAGAACTTCTCGTGCCAAACTCGCACATTCGGTTAAGTATACACCCAGCCTTAAAGCCAGTATAAGATTGATGGCCTGCCCTTAGGATAGGCTATCATCGTTTCATCCGTGAGGGTCTCACCATGTAGACCACAAATCATCAGAATGAAGAGGCAGCAGAATATATAAATTAGATTGTCAGCTTCTCTGCAACAAGGAGTAATGTTGATGAATTAAATACTATTAATTACTGATGACAATACCGGTCTACAACTGGAAGATAATAAATATAGATGAGTGAAATAATCTGTGATCGGTTCGTTTTTAATCCTAAATCATTAGTAGAGAAGAATAAAGCTATTATGTGCCTCTGTGATTCACTTCAAGAAAAGTGATTTTCATTAGCCAATTGATCTGCCTACGTCGTCTGATGACTAAGTGTTTACAGATTGGGCATCACAGATAAGGCGGATTGGTTCACTCTAATTATAATAAAATGTAATAATCCAGCAGAAATATATGTATCTGAGCATGAATTTAGCCAAGAGCTCTGTACTGTGCCTTGCTTTCCGCAGAAGCAGATTTCTTTCCATCCCTTCCTCCTGTTTCCATAGCCATTCGCACACACGTTCCGTTTTGCACCCCACAGTATTAGCGGTACTATTTGGGGGACTGGAATTAGATAAATGCTCATTTTCTGTTTAGTTGTAAAAGATGTGGGCAAGAAAAGACTAGCAGAGGACCCCATAAATCTGAAAGCAATTTGAGGAAAATGGGGTAGTCTGATTTTTTTATGTTTTGCTTTCAGGAGGGTAATTAGTACCGCTGTCAAGGGAAAAACAAGCATATTAGCCTGTAAGGTTAATAGGGGAGGTGGGGGTCCGGCAGGCTCCTTCTCAGCTGTGTGTCAGTCACAGTCCTGCCAACACACAGAAAACTCAGCCAGACCACTGATTACTAATTGGGTGATAATTTGAGGTTTAATAACTGCAATCTACAGGAAAATAAGGGTCTCGACACGTGTTGGTGGGGAGATGATTGGGTGTTATACGAAGGTGTCCTCAACGGCAGATGGAAAAAGCACCTTTTTTCCCTAAAATTACGCATACTTTTCTACTGTGACAATCTTTCGCTATTGTTAAAGTCCCGGCTCTTATTGAGGTCACTCCTTGGCTGGATACCTTACAACTGCCTAGAGTTAGGACCTTTTATTGTAGACTTTTTTTCCTTTATTTCGGCCAGCCACTTATTCATGCTCCGCCGCGCTCAACAGTAAGAACAATTCTCAATAGAGTAATAATAACATGATTTGTAATAATAATCTTCACAGTTAGGAGCAAAGTAGATCATTTGGTACATGCTAAGTAATTCTATTGGCAGGGTTAATTTAGCTAGCCTCTTGCCTAGGACAGACGGGTGGATGTGTATATATAGCTAATCGGCATCCCACTCCAGCAAGGGCTTTTCCTATAACTGCAGGTGTCAGGCTGCCAATATAGTAACAAGTTTTATAGTGCGTAATAAAGTCTGTGTTTGTACAGGCACCATGTGCTCCCATTAACATATCCCAGGGAAATCCGCCAGGTTACAACAGGCCAAGGCCTGGGGCTAGGACGGCATTGTATAGCTTTAGCGAATATCAGCAGGCACCTCATCCAAATAAACTTTAGAATAATCTTGAGTATAACTATGACATTTGTGTGCAACACGTCTTAACACAAAGCATAGCTGAAGTAACCAGAGCGCCAGTTTAAGTTTAATCTGGGACATATATAAAAGTGGAATTCGGGCTAATTTGGTTTTGGAGCCTGATCTTGTGTGCGTGTTCACCAGCTGGGCCTTGTGGTGATGGGTGAAGGAGGCAGTGACTGCACATGAGGACATCTCATTACCAGCGCAGGGCAAAATGCCTGCAAAGTTTAAAATATAACAGGCATAAAACTCATTTACTTCCTCTAAAATTGTTCATTGTCACAGATGAAAATCAGCTTTTGGTTGTTATTCTTTTATGTTCGTGCATTGCATGTCGTGCCTCTATTCATTCTTGCTTCAAAAGATGTTGACAGTGGATTTAGTACGAATGTAATATGGCATGCTTCCCATATTCCCAGTCTGGACACTTTGCGTAAAGGGGTATTGCCATCTTGGGTAATCGTGGGTGAGATGGCTATACCCTTCTATACATGGTATCTAGGGTAGTCGGTAATATGGAAACAGCCTTGCTATGCTACGGTTGTTTCTGCCTGTTTTATTGTTCCTTTGATGTTCCGTTGGGTCAGTGATTTGTAGACTACTGTGACTTTAAAGAGGGGAGGGAGTGAGCAGTAGTTTCTGAGTGGGAAAGGATAAGAAGTAGTTAGTAACATACATAGTATGCAAGGCTCAAAAAAGACAAATGTCCGTCCAGTTCAGCCTGTTTCAACCTGATCCCTTGTTGATCCAGATGAAGGCAAAAAAAACCCCAATGAGGCAGAAGCCAATTTACCTTATTTGGTGAAAAAAGTCCTTCCCAACTCCATAATGGCAGTCAGAATATTCCCTGGATTAACATTTGAAAGTGACTTCACAACCTGGAGCAACAACACCTCCGCTGGTTATTTAATGTCTATATCCTGCAATGTTCTAGCACTTCAAAAAGACATCTAGTCTCCTCTTAAACTACTCCATTGATTTTGCCATCACCACATCCTCAGGCAGAGAGTTCCACAGTCTCACTGCTTTTACAGTAAAGAACCCCCTTTTGTGTTGGTGATGAAATCTTTCCTCTAACTGTAGAGGATGCCCTCTTGTTGCCGTCACAGTCTTCAGTATAAACAGATCATGGGAGAGATCCTTGCATTGTCCCCTAATGTATTTATACACAGTTATTTGGTCGCCCCTTAACCGTCTTTTTTCCAGGGTGAATAGTTAGTCTGTGCAGCTATGCTGCAGAGTGAGATGCTAGGGATGCTCCTCTGTATCTATGCCACAGTGTGAGGAGCTGGGGATACTCCCCTGAGTCTGTGTTTCCATGCTGTGGATTGAAGGCGCAAGGGATGCTCCCTAGTGTGAGAGAATCTGTGATGTGCAGCATTGGCTCTACAGGTTTGACCTCATCAATGGGACAGATGTTTCTTTTAGATAAAGGCTGAGCTGAATGCAAGCATTAGAGAGACTTCTCCCTCCTAGTTCCCCTCATCAATATTGCCAGGCAGCGTTAATGTGATACTGAAGTGCCGTTGACTACATTACTGGTAACCAGGTAAAAACTTTTGAAAAAACCATTACAAGGGAAAAATAGATCGAAGCCCCAGTTATCAGGTAAGGATTTAAAGAAACCCAATATAAGGGTACTGAACGTTTAATGCAATACCGCTGCAGCAGATCCTCTGTAAGATCCAACCAGTACACAGTCGTGAGTTACCCCAGAATGGGGACATAAACTGTTTGTCTGTTTTCTTTTTTTTTTTTGGCACTTTTAATTAAAGTTTGTTACTGAAAGCTTATTAGCTCCCTATGTGAGCCTTCCCTGGAACCTGCGGCCAGGCCTCCTCACAGCTGTTTCTATAACTCTCATAGAAGTAAATGGAGTTTATGAAAACAATGTTATGCTTTTTCTCTAACTCAGGAGCTGCAGTAAAAGCATAGCTCACTGTGCTACGCCATTTCCGTAACTCCTACTCATTTCTATGGGACAAGCATATGCCAGTTAGCTCAGCTGCTTCCATACACCGACCATCCCTGGCCACTGCATAGCTGACCCCGTAGCCAGTAAGGCCAGCTCTTCAGATAAGTGTGGGTCCCAGAATTAGGAACCATCACCTATTAGACTTTTATGGCATATGCTGAGAATATGCCATAAAAATCTGAGATGGAAATACCCCTTTAATACTACCGGAATACATCCATGAGCAGTTCCAGCGAGCCCCAATTAAGAAAGCAGTAACGCAAAGGTATATTATGTGCTGACAGTGGTGTTCACATATACGAGACACCTAAGGAGGAGAGATGTCCTATAGCAATCTTCTCCATGCCTCGAGCAGTGTTTCCTTTTTAGGGGTTCCCCAGAGTTACAGCATCAGTAGGAGCTGTCACTGTCAGTGTAGACATGGAATAGTTTCCAAGTGTGCCTTTACATAAGAGGTTGGGATTTCATGGCTTAGAGGCTCGGTATGTGTAATGTTGCAAAGTCTATATTAGTACATATATGTTATCGTCCTTCAACTACATTTTGATATGGATATTGTTAGATTGAACACTTGGATTTATGTGCATATAAACACCATGGTGCGCGTAAGACCAGTACTAAAATATTCTTAGTAGCAGGAAATACAGGAATTAGATGTGTTAACATACATGAATCCATCTGAAAACCACAAAAGGCAAGAGTTACAGTGGAAGAGTGAAATAACAGTAATTCCACATGCTGTGTGGGCTGAATCACACTGTTTCAGGGCTACAAGTGACAGCACTACTGCCAGCCAACGCTCCTACCATGGGGGTTCAAGGAGGGTTTTTACAAAATAGTTAATTGCAAATACGTTAGAATGAGAAGGTACAATACTGCAGTAATGCCCCTGTGTGAGACTTCTAGCCATGATGTCACCAGACATATTCATTATGCTGAAAACAGGCTTGCTTTATAGCAGGCACTTGGACATAAGAAAAGAGCTCATTGACTTCTATGGGAGAGTGCTGCTCTGTAACATAGTCAGAAGTTAATGCATAGGGGGTGCAAACCCCTACCTTTATAGTAGAGAAAGTAGATATATAGTGCTGGAACCTATCCCATCACTAAACCCAATAACTACACAGACTCGATGACTCAGTTATTGTGGTGGATAGGCCACATATGCAATGAATTATGCGAATAATGTGGGAAATGTACTAAGCCTGGCATTTCCTGCACTGGGCTTACTACAATTTTCCCAGGCACGGGGTGCACTGAATAGATGAAGAGGTGCATGCCTCTTGTTTATTCGACGCATCCCTGGCAGATCCGTGTGCCTAGACGGAAATGTACGCCAGGTCCGACCTGACATTTATTTCTGGTACAATGTCTGGCATAAATTATACATAAATCTGTCGATCCGGGACGGCCATGCCCCCTCCTGAGACGACTACCCACTTTTCAAAAAACCAGGAAGGAGAATAATTGCAAACCTTTACCAAATGCACAAATTTTTTAACTTTTTAATGCCAGAAACAGCTACCTTAACCAAGCGGGAATAAACTCACAACCTTCAGGTCGTGAGCAAGAGCTTAGGACTGCATTTTTGCTGCCCTAACACTCCGCGCCACACAAGGCCTTTAAATGTATGGTACTTCCAGGCAGAGGCGTAACTTGAAGCTCCTGGGCCCCAATGCAAAACCAGTAACAGGGCCCCCAACTATACTGCTTTATTCATAGTACTGGGCTCCCTAAATAGAGAAGAGAGGCCTTATGGGCCTCCTAAGGCTCCTGGGCCCGGGAGCAACCGCATCCCCTGCATTCCCTATAGTTACGCCAGTGCTTCCAGGCATCAAACTGCTCAGCCATGCCACTTCAATCTGGACAAGTGAGTCAACTCAAACAGGATGGGTAGGTGACACACATTCATATAAATATGTGTACATTTATTTATAAGTCTTTGTGACTGAGGTAAGAGTCCATGCTAGACCTCGGAAACTCCTTGCAGCTTGCACTTTTAGGTTTTGTACATCCCTACAATAAGCATGAGTGGTGCTTTTACCTACTGAAGCTTATTGTAGGCACCACCCCCTTTTGGAGTAAGCTACCTGTGCTGTTCCTTTCTTTGTTACATATTTGCCCTGCGCGGTGTACCGTTTGCCAAGACCGTTTGGATTTTTGGACATGGCCCAGCAATCTTCTGCTTGGATGTCCCAGGCTGGCCAGGAATGCTTTAACCCCATGAGGAGTTATTGAAGGCTCCCATCCCTGTGTGGGTTTTCCCGAGACATCTCGTGAATCTGCCATATTAGCTACATATTTGTTTATCTCTGTCTCATCTCAGAATGCTGTCTCCTTTTTGATTTTGCTTCTTTATTACATTTGTAAGCTGACTGCCCGAACAAATATCTTTCAACTTTTGGCAGCAGAAGAACCTTAAATTATCTGAATGACGAACCATCATTTCCAGATAAGAACAATGAAGTTTAATTTAACTATTAAATCTGGACATTCTATCCTTTATTTCATCAATTGGTTTTAGTGGTGGGATTAAAGGATGCATTTGGTTAGGCTCCAATCATTCAGCGATGCTAGTTCCTGTGCAAAAGTACAGGAGTGCTAATCATTGAAACGACCTATCGAGCATCTATTGCCCAACAGATTGTCCCGTGGAAAGGCACCATTAGAATTCAACATTTAAAGGGGTTGTCCGATTATTATCAGACAACCAGGCTTCAATAGCACTTTCTGCAATATTACAATAAATTGAAGTATACTTACCTCTCTATAGCCATCGGGATCTAGTGCTGCAGCTTGCTGTGATCCTGATGATTGTTGTGACAGATGATGTCACAGGAAAACAGGTGACCATTGCCGCCAATGAAAGGCTGCAGTGTCATATTCCTGAAATACTGGTGTCGTAGTATTCAGGATATGATCACTGATGCCAGGAGAATAAGCGATGACATTGCAGCCTCTCGTTGGCTGCAGTGGTCACCTGATTTCTTGTGACATCATCTGTCACAGCAATCACTGGGACCACAGTGGATCTCAGCAGCTGCAGATAAGTAAGTATACTTCATTTTATTGCTTTAATGCAGGCAGTGCTACTGAAGTGGGGTTGTCTGGTAACCGGTCAATCCCTTTAAATATATATGATGTTATTATAACATGTAATATGTCAATATTACTTTACAGTTATCTTCCTTATGAAAGCCCTGCACATACTGAGGGGCAATATATTCTTTCATCAGGTTCACCAGTCCCAGTTTTCATCTAAATCCAATATATCACATCACTGCTGTGAGATTCTCAGAAGTCAACTGAAGTTTGCTCATGAAGTTATTGCTAAATACGCTGACTATATCATGGTATTTTAAATTTGTCTATATGATATACTGTATAAAGAACATGAAAGAATACACAGGTGAATTAGGCTGCTTCCAGATCTACATTGGAACCTTCAGCTGAAGCTCCCGTCGCAGATCCGGCACAAAATACTGGTAGAAATGCCGGGCAGCTGAGTGGAAACCAAATGGACCCCATTAGAGTCAATAGAGTCTATTTGGCGCTGTTTGGTTCCATCATAAAACAGATTCATTCGGCCAGGGGATTCCCCTTTCTTGTTTCCCCAATGGCGCAATGGAACCCCCATCGCAGATATGAAAGTAGCCTTATAGCAAGTAACAGTAAATGAATGTGATTGCCTTTCTGATAACATCAGTACTACCCATACAAATGCCGTTAAACCCTTCACTTCTTTGCTCCATAAATAAGCAAATGTACAGCAAATGTACGTAATAATCTGTTGTTTTCATGCCACCAATCATTGATGTGTATCCAAAATCTTCTGGTAACCATTAGCATAATGACCACAATAAGGCAGCGCTAGACAGGCTTTCGGCTAAACTGCAGATCTATGTGTAGGACGCTAAGACTATGTGTAAACACTGAGAAACGCATACAGCTGAGACTAATCTTTAAGAACCATGCAAGACATGCCATCATAAAATTAATATATCAAGAACATTTATAAAATATAGAATAAAGTAGAGCAGAACATTACATCCTCAAAGACTCTTGATCTAACAAGAAAAGAATGTGGGCAAAGCCTGAGTCTTAGGAAAAGTTCTCTAACTACTTTCATGGTTAAAATTTACGATCAACCAGTTTACCGACCCGTATAATAAGACGAGCTATTTGTAGCATTGATCTGACACTTTTAACTGGTAACGAAAACCTCTCACATTGAAAATGCAGTCCATTCTGTTGGCATCATGTTATAGAGCAGGGGGAGCTGAGCAGATTGATATATAGCTTGGAGGAAAGGATTCAGTATAACTTGTATTCTATTCATTTATATCCCTGCTCTTTCTATACTTAGGAGTCCAGTGGGCGGTCCTACTTAGTGACTGATAGCTATCTTTGTATATACAGTCATACAGGGAAGGCTGACAATCACTGATAGGATTGACCACTGGACTCCTAAGCATAGAAAGAGCAGGGCCAGTGCAGCGGCCTCTGGTTCTAGCACGCTCTCTGAAGGTTCTAGTACTTTGAAGTGGAAGAGTTGTAGTGATATGCCGAAGAGCAGAAAATGCCGGCTATCTTCACAACCTGAGAGAAACATGATAGCCGAGTTGCCTACGAATTGCTGATTATGGAACCTATTAAAAGCTCTATGGGCAAAAAAGGCTCATTCCTCTGACATATGCCAGAACCTGCTGCATTTCCAGGTTCTTTCCGTCGTGTTTACCAAAAGAAAACAGTCTTCTGTTGAAACTACTCTAATATGGTAGGACTTCAGTGCACCTGGTTTCCGGGCAGAGACTATATGTATTTATTTGCTATTTGAAATGGACTTTTAGTAGTTGCGGATACTCGGCCTTATAAGAATTCTGGACTATTTGTGTCGACTTGGTTCCCGGGAGTTTTTGTTTTACCTTTTACGGCCCCTTAGGGCCTACTGTATTTGGACTTGAGCATTATGACTGAGACGATCAACTTTATTGTTTTCTCCTATAGCCCCCGATACACTGTCGTGCCCCAGGGACACTTTCAAGAATGCCAGTACTGGCCAAAACCAAGTCTAGAGTGGATGGACCCAGAGCATGTGTGTTTTCTCATGTCCCTATCACAATATTGGGATAAGTCAATGATGATATCCATGATAGGACAAACCCAGGTGCAGACGGAATGGTCTGTAAAACATGAGGAAACGAAAAAGCCTGAATAACCATCCCTATCCCCTTTGGCGAAACCAAGACCTTCCCTATAATATCTTATGTTCATTATTGCTTTTATTTTAAAAAAGCCTAATTGCACCATAAGCCATCCCAAACTCTAGTCTAAAGATTGAAAAATGGAGTAACTGTCGCAAAAAGGGAAACTCCACACAGGAACCTGGGCCGTTATGAGCAGACTGCTAGGAGGTGTTGAGACCAGTGGATGTGTAAGGGCACACAAGGCTACCGGACCCGGGACGTCATCATCAGACCATCAGTAGAGAGCATTGTCAGATCGTCCGACAAGCATGAGTAGCTCCAACTGTTTTGTTGTTCGCCAAAGACAGGTGACATCATAATTACAGGACCCTGTGTCTATCGGAACCATTTCCAGGTGCTTGGCTGAAGGACATTTAGTTTCACGGGGCCCATTACATGTACTACCTTTGACTCCCACCCACTCTCACCTTCATTTGCAGTGGTATTGTGAACAATGAAACTAGACTGCTACGGAGTGGAACCGGATTGTCTTTAACACTGAATCCAGCTTTAGTTTGAGCACTGATGTTGTCCGTGTTTGTGTCTGGAGACCTAGGGGTCAGTGCCTTATTCTGGCCTTTGCTCTGAAGCACACTGTCCCCCCTGCTGGTGTGATGGACTGGGGGAGCATCGCATACATCAGTCAGTCACTTCTAGTAGTGGTATGAGGGACAATGACAGCTCAGCGATATATTCAGGACATCCTGCAGCCACATGTGTTCCTCTCATGGCGGCTTCCAAGAGGCATTTTCAAGCAGGATAATCCTCGACCGCACACACAAGGGGGTCACAGGAACCCTCCACAGAATTGCCGCACGTCTGTAGCCTGCCCGGTTGTCATATTTATCACCAATAGAACATGTATAGGACCATCTGGGACACCAACTTTGACCCCCTACGAGTTTGCATGATTTAGAGGCTCAGTTACAGTAAATGTGGAGCAATATGCCACATGATAAATAAACATGCCCTGCGAGTGCAAAAAGTGCAATAAAATATGCCGATATGGTGGAAAAAAGACTTGTTCAAAACGCATGCGTAGTGCTGAGTCACGTGCAAAAATGCACGCACCTGTGGGAAGGAGTCCCTATGCTCACATTATTGAGCTAATCAGCAAACAAATGAGCGTTTGCTACCTTGTTGACTGACTGGTATTTTTTTTAGATGCCCCGATTGTCAGGATGCCCCTTCTTGACCCACATCTATAGGCCTCTCACTAACCAAGATAGGAACCTGCTGCACACTGATGAGGGGCAAAACCCAGATGTGTATGGTTATTCTGGCTTTGGCTCACAATTCCCAGTCCTTATTATAAGGCTTGTTTAAAAAGTCTGACATTGACTTGCAGAAATGCTGCCTTCCAATAGGTGGCATTGCAGAGGCATTGTTTTATCTTCACATTTGCATATTTCCCAGAGGAGCATGGATGTCCTTATAAGTCTCCTCGCACACCTTCTCCTTAAGAAGAAATGATACCCTTCCTGACATAAGAATGTGAAACACTGAATGATAAGTGAATGAGAACTGCTTGTTTTTCTTTTCTTATAGCCCTTTTAGACAGAACGAGAATCTCACAATTTTCGTTTGCCCGAGCACGAATGAGCTTCTGATGACGTCATCGGCTCGTTCACACGGGCAAACTAAAATAGTAAGATTCTTGTTCTGTCAAAAAGGGCTATAAGAAAGAAGAAAAGCACTCTTGGCGTTCTTCTGGTTTTGTTTTGACCGACAGTCAGGCACATATTAATGCCGCTTCTGTATTTTAATCCTCTAAAGCCAAGTTGCTATCGTCTGAGTCAGTCTGGGAGTCATACACAGATGCCAAGTCCAGTAGGCATAAGAATTATCACTGGGATTCCTCGGGTTATTGACTTGCGCTGATTACTTAATGCTTGTATGTGGTATCCGTCTGTACGTCCCGCATGCACTAAGCTGAGCAGATTGTTTATTTATGCGAGCTCATTGTGTGAGGATAATGTAGCTACAAATAGTGTATAAATAGACAGAGTAACAATGAATGTCTGTATAGAAACATACTATTTACACCCTTGCGGCTCAGACACTTTTTTGCTGTAGCGTGTTTGCTTAAAAGAAGGTGGAACCTAGGAGAACACAAAACGTCTGTGCCGGTTGTTTATTTGCAGAACTATCTCTATATGCAAGATCACATTGAGACAGTGTTTAAACAGCGCTACCGCTAACAATGTATCTATACATACATGGGATTTAATGGCTGTTGTAAGTCACATGTGTATGATGGCGCTGTCCACATGATATAAGTGCAAGGAAAGTTGGCAGCATCCCATAGACTTGTTTCCCAACTTCTTGTTTTGTAGTTTGGGGTAAGAGAAGACAGCGGTGGTTGTTATGGGGAAACTGAAGCTGTTTTAGGGAAAAACTGTGATTTTTATCATGGGCCACCGATAGATCATAGACTTGTAAAATTGGAGGGGACCTCCAGGGTCATCAGGTCCAACTTCCTGCTCAGTGAAGGATTCACTAAATCATCCCAGACAGATGTCTGTCCAGCCTCTGGTTGAAGCTTCCATTGAAGGAGAACTTGTCACCAATGAATGCATTTTAACCCTTTCCAATCCACTGTCTGACGTCTAAAGACATTCTGATTTGAAGGCTGTATAGCTCCGATGTCAGAAGACATTCGGCAGGGTATACTTACTGTAGATTTCTGGCCACTCTGTTGTCAGGGGCCTCTCCAGCATGTCCCACACCGCAGCACTGGCTCTAGCCAGCAGATGGCGCCATTGTATAATGTCAGAAAGAGAAAACCTCCTAGAAAACCCTGAATTCAAAATTGGATTGCAAAGGGTTAATAATAGAAAATATTCTCCAGCGCAATCAGTGGATATACGTAGCTGTTCACAAGGGGCCAAGAGCTGCACTAGCGCTCCTAGATTCGATCCCAATATACCACTGCGCTAGACTTCAGACAAGAGTTGCCCCCCTACCTCATACTGAGGAAGGGGCACAACGGCCCGAAACGCATCTGTTATTACATGCTGGATTAATTCTTAATAAAAACAGAGAAGTTCCTGTCTCTGGTAGGAAAAAAATGTGGTTGTAGGTGCAATCCCTTTTTGCTCAATTTATTCCAGGACCCTCACTCCTACTGTATCCATCAACTGATTACTATGTAACCTCGGTTTTTGTATTTTTGTACTTTTTTCTTTCTGTATCCCTCTGTGTTTGTAAGCGCTGCGGAATATGTTTGGCACTATATAAATAAAGATTCTTCTAATTATATATTATCTCATGTACTTGCACGTCCTCCTGGGAAGGTGTAGTGTTTCGTAAACCGGCTGCACCCTCTCAGACTCGTAAAGAATCGATCAATCTCACTCCCATATATAGAATAAGGGAGGAGAAAAACAGAATTCTCAAACAGACAAATTTGAGAGATACTCGTGCGGTGTAAATGCAAAAAACAAAGTGGCTCACTTGTCGTTCATATGTTCTTATTGTTAACTTTCAGTCAGCATAAAAACCATTTGGGGATCGCTGGCTCGTCATTCTGTGTAAGCGCTCCCCGCTCAGCGCTTCACATAGAAGGTGAAGAGCTGAGCGAGAAGCCCGCGATCCACCGATGAAGTCTGTCAGTCTAAAGCCTTAAATAACGGACTGGGTGAATTATATGTTTGTTTAACAATACTTGTCTCCTGTTACATTATTGCCACCGTTCCCCATATTACTGTTATTATTTGGCGTACATAGTGTATTATTGATATAGGACTTAACTATAGTCAGTATTAGAAAACTTTATGGCAAAATTTAAACTGCTTTCTCATTATTGGGACATTACACATTTTCCTTTCCTCGTTCCCAAATAAATATTGCATATTTTTGTAACTCCTTCATCTGCATCGTATGCTGAACTTGCATCACAATACCACCTTCCTGCGACACTATGATACCCCAAATCCATTTTGATGACCATTCAATACTCATGCCAAAACTGGGTGATTTTCTTCAAGCCGTGGGAGAATAGCCACCCCCCACATTGCTTATGGGAAAATAGACACTAATCTGCCATAGGTGCCCTAGTGAGCCCAATCAACTTCTCTAACCCACCAGAAGAATAAACCTTGTAGTGACCATTCCTGTTATATATGTCCATACCAAACATTTAGGCAAGATGAGGAATTGTCAAATCTTAGCCCAAATAACGGATCTTTGAAAGAAGATTTCTGGGTTATTCATCTTCTCGACTCTTGCCAGACCCAGATTCCCCAAGGTCACACTCAGATACAGATACACTTATGTTTAGCTTACAAAGTTGTATCTGTTGTGATGAATCTTTAATAGAGATGAGCGAATATACTCGTTTCGAGTAATTACTCGATCGAGCACCGCGATTTTCGAGTACTTCTGTACTCGGGTGAAAAGATTTGGGGGGCGCCGGGGGGCGGGGGGAGGCGTGGCGTGGCAGGGGGGTAGCAGCGGGGAACAGGGGGGAGCCCTCTCTCTCTCCCTCCCCCCCCACTCCCCGCTGCAACCCCCCACTGACCCACGGCACCCCCCGAATCTTTTTGCTCGAGTACGAAAGTACTCGAAAATCGCGGCGCTCGGGCGAAAAAGGGGCGTGGCCGAGTAGGTTCACTCATCTCTAATCTTTAAACTACAATGATTTTTAGGTCTTTAGGACCCGTCAAAAATGAACCTCCACCTATTGTGAAAGTAGCCCATAGTTCATGCAGTTTTAAAGGTTTATTTGCAAAGGAATGACCAGAGATAAATATGTCCATCTCTTGTGGAGGAGCCCTTACGAATAAGTGACTATATCTATAACTGTCTTATATGTTTCTACAAAACACCTCCTAGAGCTATTTTGCTGGTCTGGCCAGTTCTATTGCTACCTAGCCTTGGGTCAAATGTTGTCAAGACAGCAAATCAGGTCAATTTCAGTCTGTGACTAAAATACATGTATACATTCTGAGAATTGGCTCAGTGTAACCAGCCATGAGTGAATCAGCTCTGTGTTCCGCCCTGACAGAGAATTAGATCTGTGTTACATTGGAAGTGTGTAAAAATTAGCTCAATGTAACTGGAAGTGAAGCATGAAGAAAGAAACAAAACCATATGTGCAGAGCAGACGGACTGCTATTGCTTTTTCATTGCACAGGCACTGAAGAGGTTAACCCTCCCCATGTCACATGTCAATCATGATGAAGTATGTCCCGTAGCTGCCAAGTCATGGTTGCCCTGAGTGCCTTCCAGCTTCTACACTTCACGATAAATCTCTCCTCTCTTTTGGACGGCTTTCCTGCTGATTGCTTTTCCTTTTTGTATTCTGGTCACCATGTGAAGTCATCCAGTTCTTTTTGATTTGTGAGCAATACTTGTGTTTGTGCTTAGGATTTTTAAATGGCTTCCTATGTGATCTGATAATACCTTGAAAACGTGCTAATGTAACAACTTTTCAAACACTTGACTGGTGACGATATGAAAGGCTGGTGTTCTTTATAAATCCCAACTGCTAACGGAATGAGGTCCAAAAAGAAGAAAAAAACATTGAGCAAAAATACAATCTCGGCTATCGTCCTTAAATCTGTGTCCCACTGGGTAAATTGTACATCATTAGAGAACACAAATCATATTTAAAGTTGAATGGAATATTACTTGTATTCGACAAGCTTTTCCTCCTACAGCAAATGTACTTTCCAACATATCAATGAGACGTGAAAGTAACGCAGGTCTTAGTTTAGAGCCCCAATCCCAAAAGCAATGGGACCACTCATTGACCCTATCCAAACACTGCAGAGATTTCCAGAATATTGTATATGGTAGTCTATGTTCCCACATGGCAAATTTGTTGCAAAAATTTCTGTAAGGGAAAACTCCATCTTAGTAGAGTTCTTTAACCTATTCCTGACATACATATGGCTATTTTTTCCCCTAACTGCACATATCCCATTTAGTTAGGACTCAATGGGGTACATAGGTGACATGGGGACCCATAGCAAAAACTTTAGTGGGCCCCCCTTCATTATGGCATCCAGTTTTGCTACCCAAAACAGTAAGGCCCAGTGTTTGCTTCCTGTTCCATGCCCTATAAAATGACCCTTGGGAAAATTCCCTGCACCCCTTTTTGCTAACAATACAGCTTCTCTTTGGAGGAAGATCCTGCATATGGTGTCACTATACAATAGGAGATGGGTTGGTGTAATCACAGCTGGGGCCCCCTCTCTCCAAAGGTCCCATACCAGTCACATGGTCTGCCTCTATAGTACGTTTGACCTTGCTAAGTTAGGACATACATAGCTGTCCACAGTATATGCTTTGTATGGAACGGGCTTGGGAGCTGAACCCCGTCTATACATGGCAGGTATCGGCTGTCTCTGACAGCTGACACCTGCCCTCAATAGCTGTGATCAGACATTTAACCCTTTAAATGTCGCTGAGTCCCATACAGCTCCATCGATGAAAAAACAAAACAACTTATGGGGTAAAATGTTGGTGACGGAAAGCAATTTTTTTTTTTTCTAAAAGGTATTTTATTTTTAAGCATTACTATATAAAAAAAACTATATAAGTTTGATGCAGCTGTGATCATACTGACCCACAGAATAAAGACTACATGCCATTTTTACTGCACCATGAATGTCCTAAAAATCCTCCCCCCCCCCCCCCAAAAAAAAAGTGCAATTGAAGTTTTTTTTCTCCCATTTCACTCCACAAGTCTTCCAACATATTACATGGTACTTTAAATGGTGGTATTGAAAAATACAACTCATTGTGCAAAAAACAATCCCTCATGTAGATTTATCACTTGAAAAGTAAAAAAAATGTTGTTTTTTTTTAAAGTGGAGGTACCACAACTGCAGATGTGACCTGGACACAGGCGCATCAATGACCCTAGATCATGAAAGGGTTAGGCAACATATATGTGTGTGTGCTCTAACTAACCCCATTTGTAACAGTTGCAGAAATGTTTTTAAAAAGTCTGCCATGAGTGAACATACCTATAGGGCCTCAGTGAATTAACCACTTAAATCCTCTAACCAGAAAAATAATAGCCAGGACACAGATAGTCCCCCTGAACAACACTTCTACTTCCTCTCTGTAGTTGTAATTGCGTTATAAGCATTTCTGTGTATAGGTAATACATCTGTCTATAGGGTTAGGCCAACATCTATAGTTCCACATGATATTGAAGCTGATTTTCCCTTAGACTCACTTGACTCTGTATATGTTTCAGTTACCTGGAAAAAAAAACCTCTCAATGGTGGTTTAATTGATAAAAGTTTACAATCACTTTATCCTTATTTTTCAATGAGCTTGTGCTGGGCTTCTGCTTACACATAATAAGTTATTGCCTTGATTCATTCTCATCTTGACTACTGTATAGACCCATTTAGACACAACGATTATTGCTCAAAAATCGCTCAAAAGACATCTTTTGAGCGATAATCGTTGTGTGCATTTATACGGAAGATGATCACTCAAAATTTGCTCAAACAGCAGTTTGTGTGACAGTTTTTAGCATTCACTTTGCTTAAGTGTGTAAATGAAGTCTCACATTGTATGCAGAAGACAAGCGGGATCGCTGTCTTCTGCATACAGCTGTTGTCTTCTCAGAGCACACAGCTGGTATACAGCTGAGTGCTCCGAGCGGGGTATGGAGAAGACAAGCAGAACCGCTATCTTCTGCATACAACTGTTGTCTTCCCGGAGCGCACAGCTGGTATACAGCTGAGCGGTCAGAGCGGGGTATGCAGAAGACAAGCAGGGCCACTTGTCTTCTGCATACAGCTGCTGTGTTCTCAGAGCTCTAAGCTGGTATACAGCTGAACACTCCGAGCGGGATATGCAGAAGGCAAGCGGGGTTGCTTGTCTTCTGCATACAGCTATTGTCTTCTCAGAATGCTAAGCTGGTATACTGCTGAACGCTCCAAGCGGGGCCGCTTGTTTTCTGCATACAGCTGTTGTTTTCTCAGAGTGCTCAGCTGGTATACAGCTGAGCGCTCTAAGCAGGGTATACAGAACACAGCTGCAGCGCTGTCTTCTTCATACTTTGGCTGTGTTCTCCGAGTAGGATACTAGCTGAAACAATAGGATCAGCGGTATCCCGCAGAGAACTCAGCGCGCGGCACTGCTAAGGTTCATCATTCACTTTCAGCTTGCTCAAAGACAATGATGAACGACTCGTGCAGTTACACCCAAAGATTTTTGAGAGGGGAATCGTAGGGTCTAAATAGGCCTTAACCCACTACTAAAAAGTTTTTCCCTCACTAAACTGCAAGCTCTCCAATATATCCTGAATGCAACAACCAGCCTCACCTTTCTATCCAACCCCTACACTGATACTTCCATCCTAGCCAATCGACACACAAAGCTCTCCACAGTGCTGCACCACCGTATCTCTTCCATCATATTGGTCTACCATCCTACCTGTGCTTTCTCCATTCTACTAGTGATCTCAGACTCCCAAGACTTTTCCTGAGCTGCACCAGTTCTCTGGAATGTGCTACCCCAAACAAATGGCAACATGCACAGTATTAAATGTGCCCTAAAATCACATATCTTCAAGTAGACCTACAACATTGCTTAATCTAACTATTCTCCATTTACACCTCTTCTACAATCCTCAGACCCAGATCCCTTCATCATCAACTGCTACATTCCATACAGTTAACATCTGTACATAAACCTATGCAGGCTAGTGACTGCAGCTTTTATGTATATTATCCTATTTAGTATAAATTATGGCCGGACCATTGTACAGAACGAGCACTATTGCCTCTTGTGTCACCCCTATTTCTTCATAGATTGTAAGCTCTTCTAAGCAAGGTGCTTACCTCTGTTGTTGAAATTGTCTATTAGTCTGCAATCTTATAGAATGGCTGAATTTGCCTGTACATGTTCGCCGTGATTTGTAAAGTGCTGCTATTGAAATAAAGGTTCTTATTATCATAGTCATTGACTGTAACATTTTAATGCAGAATTATCTAATAGCTCGGCCCTATTAATGTAATGTAAGTGATGTAACATGGCTATGTTTAATGGCTCTTTTGTGCTATGAAATGGGCAGAAGTGTGTAGAAATGTGTTTAGCTGCAGAAATCCACAGCAATGAGCACCAATCTCTATGACCTTTAAATGTCATTTCGCAGGGAGACTTTATGCGTTTACCCTCAAGAATAGTGTAATGTGTAAGCATGCCTTTTCCACCCCTACACATCAGTTAAATAATACAATTTCAAGACAGTAGTCTGGTTATGCATTTTGGTCATATAGTCTGTTATACCACTAACATCCACCTACCAAGAGGCGAGGGCAGAAAAGACAGTGGAGCAACCCTGTAGTGGTCTACTTAGGACCCGATATGGTAGGAAACCCATATAGGGTTAGACTGAAGGCTATAGATATTTATATGGAGGTGCAGCCTACCGGCCTATGCCTGCTCGTAACAGGCTGAGAAACTGGTGAAGTGGTATAGGCAAAATACTGGTGTAAGGTGCAACACTCCGATATGGGGAAATAAGATTTTTTTTATTGGATAAAGGTCAAAACCAACAAGAAATTCCATTTCGAGGCCCAAGATCTCTTCCTCAGTTCTGTTGGGATTAGAGATGAGCAAGCATAATGGGTAAGGCGATATACTCGAGAGAGCATTGCCTTTTTCGAGTACCTGCTGGCTTGTCCCTGAAGATTCGGGGGGGCCGCGAGGTCGGGGCGGCACAGGGCAGCGAGGGGGAGCGGGAAGGAGAGTGAGAGAGATCCCTCTCTCTCTCCCTCCCGATCCCCTCTGCAACCCCCCGCTCACCCCCGCGGCCCCACCGAATCTTCAGGGACGAGCCAGCAGGTACTCGAAAAAGGGGATGCTCTCTGGAGTATATCGCCTTACTGAGTATGCTCGTTCATCTCTAGTTGGGATATTGTACAACTTTGATTGGGTTTATGTTTTAGTCATACGTATTTGTCACTTGCTTATTTTCATCCCCAGCACTAGGGGATACAAATAAAACACATACCCAAGCATAGTTGTACAATATCCCAACTGAACCGAGGAAGAGGCCTTGAACCTCGAAACGCGTCTTATTGCTGGTTTTGATCTTTATTCAATAAAAAGAACTTTATTTCTCCATATTGGAGTGTTGTGCCTTGCATCAGTATTTTCCGTACACCACCTGATATAGTTACCAAGAACATCTTTTTACATGGATGGATCCATGGGTTCTTGCATTTCATTTATTTTCTATGTTGCTCTAACTTGCTACAATAGCTCTGTAGAATGTGAAGGCTAGGTTTATGCATGGTGACTGTTTGGCATTTGCCTGGTACATGTAAAATACTTTAGTAGGTAAGAGGGGAAGTAGTATATTAATCTCCAATAAAACAACAGGACATGTGTTTGCTAAATGATCGGTGGCATGTAAAGGTAGATGCATACAAGAAGAATCATTGTTAAAGGGTTGGCAATGAGCCATGCTGTTATGAGAGATATTATTGTCTGCTTCACACAGAAGCACGTTCGAAATTAACCTGATTGGGCCGCCTCTAGCTTAGATGCAAGATGTGATACGGGCGGAAAGGGAGGCATACAGGTTCTGTATGGTATCCTGCAGTATAACGGTCCACATTTGCTGTAACTCATAGGATGTCGAAGTTGGCATCCCAGCTGGTCCCATACATGTTCTAATGGCAATAAATCTAGTGACTGGGCAGCCACGGAAGTGTGACAATGTTGTGGAGGTATTCCTGTGAAATCCTTGCTGTGTGTGGCCGAGCATTACCCTGCTGGAGAATGCCTCTTGGAAGCCGCCATGAAAGGAACACATGTGGCTGCAGGATGTCCTGAACATATCGCTGAGCTGTCATTGTCCCCACTACTAGGGGTGACTGACTGTAGTATGTGATGCCCCCCAGACCACCACAACAGCAGTGGGGGCAGCATGCCATTCCACAGCAAAGGCAGGATTGAGGCCTTAATCCAGGGTCTCCAGACACAAATATCTGTGACCGTCATGTGTGCCCAAACTGAACATGGATTCATCGCTGAAGACAATCCGGTTCCACTCTGCAGCAATCCAGTTTGGTCAATCGCTACATCATTGCAAACAGAGGTGACAGATACTGGTTGTCATAGGCAGTACATGTAATGGGTGCCATGACACCAAATGTCCTTCAGCCAAGTTCCTGGAAATGTTTCAGACAGACACAGGGACCTATAATGTTGGTTCCACTTGTCTCTGGATGGCGGACAATGAAACAGTTGGACAATCGGACAATCCTTTTTTCTGGTGGTCTGTCAAGAGTGTCCTGAGCCCAGTTATCTTGAGTGCATGTCCTCATGCATCTACTGGTGCCAACACCTCCTAACAGTCTGTTCATAATGGCCCAGGTAGCGGGCAATACATCGATATGACGATCTAGCTTCTCGCAATCCCACAATGCGTCCCTCTCAAAAATATGTTAAGTGGGTGACATCTCTTTGATTGCGTCTAAAGTTCAACAAGTTCTACAAAAGTGAAAAAAGAGGTCACAACACACAAATAGCCTCTGAGAGCCTTTTTGTAGGCCAAGAATGAAACCATATTTAGGGCCTCAGGTGGCAAGACCGTTCATCTAATCACAACTCTAATCATTGTCATATCTGAGATGTAACTGCATGCCGAGTTTTGCAGCAAAACGACAACTCCTTCTAGGTGTTTGATTTTTTTTTTAAAGTGTATATATGTATATATATATATATATATATATATATATACATATATACACTTTTTTTGCAACCTCAGTATACGTTACCTGGTAATGCCTACAAGCATTTCCAGGATGTAATCTAATCTAAGGTCAGGTCCACCTTTGCTAACACATTTTTCTTACTGTGCTAATTCAACCGAAATGAAGAATGAAGCGCTTTCTAGCTTGTCTTGGTTTAAAATATTTCCTACGGTTTTGTATCTACAGCTCCTACGCAGATCTAAGCATCTCCATGGATATAGACAACGAACAAAGCCTCTGTTGTCCGATCCTGCAGTCAAGCTAGTTTCTACATATACACTACTAAAAATGTATGGCTCTGAAGTTTTTATTTTTGACCACTGTATGCTGCAGAGCTACTTTTTTGGAAGTAAGGCATTATTCACACAAACGTTTTATCGTGGCTATTCTTCCACGATAAAACGGTCAAACATCGCGACCTTGTGAAGCATTGGGTTCCAATGCATTCGTTCACATGAGTGATTTTCAGACGTGTGCCATCAAAACGAGAAATCAGTGACCATTTTCGGTTGCTGATTTTTGTCTCGCTGCGTCAAAAGATAGGTCCCGATGAAAATCGCTGGAAGCTCCCATAGACTCCTGTAGGAGCTAAAAAAAGGGGACAGGGCGCTCAGACAACAAGATAGCTGCCGCTATTTGAGCTATTTAAGCTCTCAGAAGTTATTCCGAGGATGCTGACGGAATTCCGCGCTGCAGTATTTTTTTTCCCGCGATATGCCCGTGTGAGCGGACAAGAAAACACTAATTAGGCTCGGGACTTGATAGCGGCTATTTGCTACCCATGCGTTATCCAGTTTTTCATGGATCCATAGGCTGTAATAAGCTAAGCGTAGTCTCACTACGCATGCATTTGCCTACATTTAGCGTGGCATACGTTTTCATGCTTTTTTGTGGGATTGAACAGAGTAGCCGACTACGCTTTTCTATCACACAAAAAAAATCATATGGAAATAAGAAAGTTTTTTTTAGACATTGCAGTCAATGGAAAAGGTATGGAAAGGCATTGGCTGTACTTTTCTATACGCTTAACATATTTACGTTTTTTGCGATTAAGACAAAATATAGCATTGAACTACAAAATTTTTTTAGAAAAAAAGAGTTTACAGTGAAAAACATATATTGAGCACATTATTTTAAAAATATAAACATATCCGGTACCAATTTTGACTGAGTTTGATGAACCATGGACACCACTATTGCATATGAAAATAACTCTGGCTAAGGTTGGTTTCACATCTGCGTCAGAACCTTCAGTTAGAAATTCCGTTCCAGAACCGGCTCAAAATGCAGGAGAAAAGGTGCTGGATTTTCTTCCATCCAGAAGCCGGGCAGCTGGGTGGATAGCAGATGGACCCCATTATAGTCAACAAGGTCCGTTCAGTGCTGTTCGTTCCGTTCGCTCTTGTGGACTCCCCTTTCCTGCTCCCCAAATGGGAAAGCAGAATCCCCATCGCAGGTGTAAAAGCACCCTATTTATTTGAGCCATTGTAGACTTAGGCCGCTTTCACACAGGCAACAAAATTGCTTGATTTTCTCGCGATGTGACAGCGCTACAAATTGCATGTATGTAAAGCCCATGCATTCCAACGGGGTCCTTCACATTAGCAATGCTTAGTAGGCTTCTACATTGTGAGAAAAAAAATTGCAGCGTGGTCTATAGAGCCACGATTTGCGATGTTTTGTAGCCCATATTTCCCTATGGAGCCTTCCTTTCTGTTGCAATGCATCGCACATTACCAAACAGGCACTGTCCGTTCTCCAGACTTCTTCTCTGGCAGTTCTGCAGAACTTGTTTGTAGTCTTTAGCCATCACTTTCTAGTAAGGGGGCTCAAAAATCCTGGCTTTCGGCTCTAATTGGTTCTCGAGCGCCACGGCTCAGCCAATCACTGCAGCACTCGATGAACCAATCACAGCCATTCAATGTGATGACCGTGATTGGTTCATCGAGCACTGGCTCTGATTGGTTCTCGAGCGCTGCAGCTCAGCCAATTAGAGCCAGCGCTTCCAGTAAGCGCTAGCTGAAGACTACAGACAAGTGCCACGGAACTCCTGGAGGAGAAGTGTGGAGGAGCGGACAGCACCTGTTAGGTAATGAATTGCATTTTTTTGTTTTTTAAATGCAGCCAGGACCTATTTTCAGGGTAGGGCTTATATTTCAACCCCTTCCCCGAAAATCCCATCATGCGAGACTTTGTAGCACCACAAAATTGCGATATCATAGTGAGAAAAAGCAGCGATATCGCACAGAACACAGCTGCAATAGAACAGTGATTTTCTCATGGCGATATCGCTGTCACCCGTGTGTAAGAAGCCTTGAACCACATGACTTGTAAACAAACTTTACCCTGGGTATGTTGAAAAATATAATTAAAAATATGTTGCATTAAAAAACATGCATTTTAATACATTTTTTTCATGTACGTTTCCTGCATACTTGGAACGCACATGAAAGTGCCGGTGTGGACGGCCCTAAGTATTTTTATACTCTATCAGTATATCTTTGTCCTATGATGTCAACCAACTCGGCTGTTTTCCGCACATCTCACCAGCTCAGAAACAAACTGCTGTCATTTTCACTTCTTCTCAATGTCAGAAAACGTCTGAGTGTCGTAGAGGTGGCAGGTTTCTTAGGAGGATATGCCAGTACTTAGTGTATATAAAACTCTGAACACGCCAGCAGAAATGTCTGTGCCAGGTGACTGGAAAATATGTCGCTAGACCAAACAATCCTACCCATCTGTAGACGGTTGCTTTTACAAATGAGCAGTAGGAAAGCTCATACAGCTACACTACAGATCTGGGCCACAAAGCCACATGCAGATGGTGACTGGCACCGTATACTAGCCGTATCTGCATGCAAGTATAATGCCAAGCAGCTTCGCCCCCATATATGGTAAGTGTGAGTGGTTGTTCTTCAGTATTTAGTACCTGCCCTACCACTCCTCGAGGGCCCTTTTGCACAGGACAGAGTTATGCTTACAGGATGCACCAAAGCCATCGTAAATTCCACACCAAAATCCATAGGCTACTGCAGATTTGATGCAGAATTGAAAATTGGTTAGAACCTGCCTGCAATTCCGCATTAATATATGCAGTTAGACCTGCGGATTTGGTTGTGCCCGTCGGCACGATTCCGTCCCATATAGCATTTTTCCTTTCAACATGCTGCTGGGAATTGGTGTTTATACCTGCCCATGTGTTTTTGTAAGTATGGCCTTTTTTAGTGATTTTTGCATGCAGATCATGGACTTCATAAGTACACACCTAGAACAAGAGGACTAGTCCTGTCGCTCTATGTGCATGGCTATGTAGTCTGTGATCTGCATGCAGCCGAGGCTTTGAAAGTGGACAGTAGAGGAGCTCCAAGGATGGTAAGTATAATAGACACAGCCGTAGATTCAACGTTCCAGCTCCTACTAGCCTATAACTTTTGTTTATGGGGCTCATAGGACCTAACAGATTTCCTTTAAATAAAAGGCCTACCTGGGGAAAGTTAAGGGAGCATGTGCCCAGCGTTGGGTTCAAGAGGGGTGCCAACCAGCTCACTTTGCCTTTGCCAAGGTATTTAGATACAGGACTTGTGCTGCAAACTAACTTTGGCCCCGGGTGAACAAAAATGTAGCTACTGCACAGACTCAAGTTTATATACTGACCAAATGTAAGTATGAAGTAGGGGACAAACAGAAAAAAAGCTAAGACTAAACCGGATTTGTTAGCTGTCTATAACTGTAAGACGCAGTAGAAAAGCTCTACATAGTATGTAAGGCCGAATGAAGACAATGTCCATCTAGTCCAGCCTGTCTATCCTACTGTGTTGATCCAGAAGAAGGCAAAAAACCCCAAGGCCAGAAGCCAATTAGCCCTTTTGGGGGAAAAATTCCTTCCCAACTCCCTAATGGCAATCAGACTATTCCCTGGATCAACCCCTAATAGTTCCTACCTGCCTATATACCAGGATTGACACTTAACCTAATATTTATATCCTGTAATATCCTTCTTCTCCAGAAAGACATCAAGTCCCCAAAAAGGTAGATTTTGTTTTTTAAATCAAGACTTTTTGCAGAGCAGAACTTCGTTGTGAATGAATAATGGCAAAATATTCTCAATAGGGTCCTTTTACGCCGAACAATTGACTCCGGTAGACAAAGGCTAATCAACGAGATCAACACTTGTCTACTGGGCCTTTATGCAGGCCACGTTAGACTCGGGGTATGAAATCTTCATACAATCGTTCATCCCCATAACATTTCATAATTGTGGGCAGCACACTTGCTGTGCACACGGGGAGATGTGCTGCCAACAACGATGACTTTGTATCACATAAAAGATGTGATCACCTAATATTTGCTCATTCATCCGCTCACAAGGCCCAATGATCAGGCAAATGAACACTCCTAGAGAAGTTCTTTCCTAACCTTCGGGCCGTATAAAAAGCCTTTTAGTCTCCCTTTCCCAACAGTGATGCCATCTGCATGTACATCTATTTAAAGACTTTAATAATTCAATTAACTTTAATCGTTAACATTAGTTACCAAAGGAATTCTCAGGGTGAAAGGAGACATTTAAAGGTGAACTTGAGATCTAGCAAGACCAACATGTGTTAGTGCTTATATACTAAGCATGTAACACTATAGCATCCTCTTTCCTCAACACCATAATATACTCGTCTTGGCCGCTGCTGCAAAATATCACACTGCTGAAGTAGCTCAATCATTACTGATCCTTGCATGCCTATGTTCACCTGTCATGTGTATGCCATGCTCAAATACAAGGCTGTATTGCATCTATTGCTAGAAAAACCCGTGCAGACAATGCAAGTATTAGTTAAAGGGAACCTGTCACCTGCCTAAATCACCATAAACTAACCAATGGTGAGAGGGGGCTGGGTGTTATATTTCTCATATTCATCCCTTCTGGGTTCCCGCTGAAGTCTGTCAAAAATCAGACTCTTTTCAGAGTCCAGTGTGCATGTCCTCCCATAGGCTTCTATAGCAGACTGCACACGAAAAGAATCAGATTTTTGGTCGGTGGGTGGACACACTAGTTCTTGCTTTTAGTGTTGCATTGCTATCTTGCAGTTTTCTGTTGGATTGTTTCGCATGTTTAAAGTATAACTGTACTTTCCAAAAACTTTTGACATGTTATACAGACATGTCAAAAGTCTTTATCAACGGGGTTCAGGTGTTGAGAGCTCCATCGATTGCCAGAATGAAGTAGCAGAAGTCCTCAACCGAGTGCTCTCTTTGCTCACTAGCTGAAGACAGGCTCATAGACCTTCTTTTAAGTCTGTCTTTAGCTAGCAAGCAGTGACAGCAGTCGGATGAGTGCTTCTGCTACCTTGTTTTTGGGATTGGTGGGGGGGTGGGGTGGCGGGAGGAAGTCTCAGCACCTGGGCCCCTTACCAATAAAATCTTTTGACATGTTCCTATGATATGTGAAACATTTTTGGAAGGTACAGTTACACTTTAATCTAAATGTGATTGTTCACAGTAAGAGAAACCAAGTAATCTTGTAGATATGATACCTTTTAATGGCTAACAAAAACACATGATGTTAATGCGAGCTTCCGAGCCAACGCAGGGTACTTCTTCAGGTTTAAATTAAATAGATCCGAAGAGGCATGCATATTTATACATACTTATGACACACATACTGAAGACGAGGCACAGACATGGATGTGATTGGTTTGCACTTAAAGGAATACTGCAAACATTTTTAACTAAACACTGATAGGCCTCGGTGAGACGGGCGTTTTTTCGCACGATTTGCGCATATATAGAACCATTGCTTCGTAATGGGATTGGTCACATGGCCGCTTTTTATGCGGATGTCCGATAAATTATAGGACACGAGGAATCACAGATCACGCCTATCTGCGACCTGCGATTCCTTGTGTTCTATATATGCGCTCAATGGGGCCAGCCCCATTGAGAACATATACTACAAAGATCATTCTCCTCTGCCACAGCTGTAACAGCTGTGGCAGAGAAGAACGATGTTCGCCCATTGAATTCAATGGAGCCGGCAATACAGCCGGCTCCATTGAAAGCAATGGGCTGCCGGCGAGCGCGGGATGAATTTTCGGGAAGGGCTTAAAAATATAAGCCCTTCCCTGAAAACCATCCAAAAATGTGTAAAAATAAAAATAAAAAATTTACTCACCTTGTCCCTGCAGCCGGAGTTCAGTTCAGTCCCTGCGCTGAGCCAATCAGAGCCAGCACTCACTCACCCATTCATGAATTCATGAATAGGTGAGGGAGAGCTGCCTCTGATTGGTGAGGGCTGTGACCAATCAGAGGCAGCCCATTCAGCAGGCGGGGATTTTAAATCCCCGCCTGCTGAATACTACACAGAGCAGTTCAGGAGAACTGCCGGTCGGCCGCGGCTGAAGTCCGGCTGCAGGGAAAAGGTAAGTATATATATATTTTTTTATTTTTACACATTTTAGGATGGTTTTCAGGGAAGGGCTTATATTTTTAAGCCCTTCCCGAAAATTCATCCCGCGCTTGCCGGCAGCCCATTGCTTTCAATGGAGCCGGCTGTATTGCTGGCTCCATTGAATTCAATGGGCGAACATCGTTCTTCTCTGCCACAGCTGTTACAGCTGTGGCAGAGGAGAATGATCTTTGTAGTATATGTTCTCAATGGGGTCGGCGCTGCTGCCGCCGGCCCCATTGAGCGCCTATAAAGAACACAAGGAATCGCAGATCGCAGATAGCCGCGATCTGCGATTCCTCGTGTCTGGCCCTTTTCGCCAAAAACGCTGCTAGCTGCAGATTTTTTGGCGAATCGTCGGCTCCGGTCACGCGATTTGCGGATGCGCATCCGACATGCGATCCGCAAATCGCGGCAAAAAACGGTCGTCTGACCGAGGCCATGAGGGAGTGAAAGTTTTATGGTCCCTGAATTAGTGTTGGGGGGGAGGGTTTCACCAGGCCAGCAGTCTTATCTGTGTTATAGATGTCTCATACCTCCCATTCACTTTAATCCATGTAATTTCTCTTTCTGTGTATAAGGCTCTGTTCACACTACTGTTAGGTTACATTCCATTGGCTTACCGCTGTTTTTGATCGTGAAGATGGCATAGCCTTCTATCCTATTAGTTTCTGGAAAAAAAACACAAATAGAATAAATATCCGTCAGACACCTGACTGACCCATCAGTGTGATCTATCATGTTTTTTAGGACTAATTTCATAACTGTCATGGTTCTGTTAATAAGTCACTGTGCTCCTGCGAACAGAGGTCTATGTACATTAGGATGAAAAAAATGGGTCTGATTTATTAAAACTGTCTTGCAGAAAATTAAAGTTGCACTTTGATTAATTTTAGTTGCTCTATAACAGTTTTTCTGTGAAGGTTCCATACACATTAGTGAAAGATATAGCCAAATGAATAAACAGCACCATGGAAGTTTGCTAATAGTTGGTGGAGCTTCCAAGGACCAGATGCCAAGACCACAGTAGAGACCAGCAAAATAAAAAAGAAGCAGAATAACAGAAGGATCGGGTACGTTGAATTTCAGCACACAATCCTTTTTTGTTTTCCTTGGAGATAAGCTGCACACCACAGAGGTTTGGCTGTTCGGAAAAAACACCGCCAACCCAAATGATGCTTATGGGGGAGTTGGAGACAGTTACGGAACTGCACAAAGGTTTATTAAATGAAGCCCTATTGTTTCTCTGCTGCATTTAGCGGAAAAAAAGATTCCACACCAACATAGAAGGGGGTTCTTTACAGTCAGAGCAGTGAGACTAAGGAACTCTCTGTCTGAGAACCTGGTGATGGCAAATAAAAGAGTTCAAGAGGGGCCTGGACACTTGAAGTGATACAATATATTTGAATAATTAATGACTTCAGAAGGGTTGGTGATCCCAGGATTATTCCGATTCAATCCTTTTATTGCTTCCATATAGTAAAAGGCAGCATTTCGACTACATGTCTTTTTCAAGCCAGGCTTGAAAAAGACATGTAGTCGAAACGTTGCCTTTTACTATATGGAAGCAATAAAAGGATTTTAAACTTTATTCTACACCTTTGATGCTGCTGCCTCTGCCTTACTGTTATGGATTGACCTGGGATTGGAGGTCCATGATCCAATGACTGGTGGCTGTGCATATATCTACCTCGCCCATTTGGGAAAGCTGTGTTTGAGTGCTGCCGGACCTCTATGTATAGGACTATTCCGATTGCCAGTCAGAAGGAATTTTTTCCCTTAAATGGAGAAAATTGGGTGCCTTCCGCTGGATCAACATTGGAGGGTAATAGGATGAACTGGATGGACATATGTCTTTTTTTGGCCTTACATACTATGTTACACCTATAGCTTGATGAAATCAACATCCAAAAATGGACTAAAAATGGGATGTCATAACAGTTTTGACCAAATCTAATAATGTCACAATGTATCTGTGTGCCTATAGTAACTAATCCCTTTACTTCTTCAACTTTCAAATCTGCTCTGGTAAAATCTGAAAACACATTTTACTCCTGTAATTGGGAACAATTAAAAATGCATTTATGGTGTTAGTTCTTAATCCGGTATTTATTGGTGGTCACATTCCTGTCGACATGCTTTATGGGTGGAAACCCTCTTTAACGAAATGCAAAAAAGTCCATATGTTCAATACAAATAACATATAGAAACAAATAGGTTGATTGGCTAGAGTATACAGATTGTGATGCTATATGCAGACATCTATGCACTGATAATAAAGCTTACTATTGATGTAACAGGTGGCCATGGGGATCTCAGCAATATAAGGGGGGATTAGAGGGACTGGACCACCTATTTCTCACACACTGTTATTCTTCACAGCCTGTCCGCCAGGTTATTACAACACACAAAGCACTCACTCTTTTAGGCCAGAAACATGTCTGCTGTCACGGGGAATCTTATTAGAGGGGTTTTCCAGGGTGCTTTATCAACAAAAGCTCTGACACACTCATAGCTTTAAATTGCTTCAAAAACATCATTATTAAAATAGGCCTATTAGTATTAAACATGGGAACATAGGGGTCAGCCGGGAGATTTCTGTCAGGGTATTTCAGGGGAACAGACTAGTTATTGTAAGGGGTGGGGGCACATTTATTTATCCATTTGGACATGACAGAGTAGCCGTGGATAGTTGTATGAAACTAAAGTCATGTTCATAGGGCGCTCGGGCAACTGTGATCCATAAACTATGACCTGCATGGTGCAGAAGAGGATGAGTAGAAGGGTATGTTCACACTAGCAGAAAATCCAAATCATTTCCATGTCAAAATCTGCGCCATTGATTTTGACTTGGATTTTGGGGCAGACTTTACCCCTTCTATGGAAAAGGAGGAAATTAGCTGAAGATCTATATCAAAATTCACATCAATGGTGCAGATTTTGGTGCAGAAATGATGCAGCTTCTGGTGCAGACTTTCTGTGTGTGTTCTGTTCACTTATGTGAATGTACCCTAAGCATAGGAACCACAAAGAGTCTAAATATAAAGGGCAGCACTAAGACATCCCCTTTGTGCAAGTGAACGGAGAATGCCACTAGAAGCTTGAAAAAGGCATTCTGTTCTGCCGAAACGGTTACTGCACCCCCTGCAGTGAGGATGAGACTAAATGGAATGCTGGTCCAAGCATACTAGTGCTCAATTCATTTTCAATGGGACTACGGATACCCAAGTGGGCGCTACTTGGCTTTTTCCATGAGCCCCATTCAAATGAATGGAGTGCTGACCACAATGATTCACAATGATTCACAATGACATCACTATGTGGGAAGAAGTGACCTCTGCAGTGACTGGAGAACACAGGATTCCCATTATCAAGACCAGAAGAAGTCTCAGTGGGGGAGACCCTCACCGATCAGCAACTTATTCCCTATCCCCTGGTAAACTGATAACTTGCATTTTTGGTAGAACCAATTTAAATAACTAATAAAATGTTTCTCCAGATAGGACACAATTTTCAGCTTCACTGAGAGAATAGATTACAATCGTCCGTAGAAGTCTATGGAACCTATAGAGAGAGTATGCATATTTATTTAATTCAGTGGGCGTAGATCCACTGTGTCACTGAATGTGTGCTAATTCCGAGAGCAGCTCTAAGGGGTCCTCAGTCTTCACAAGTAGAGAAAGTACAAGTAACGGAGTACAATCTAAGATTCTTTATTTCTTTGATAATCTTCAGTATAAAATCATACACGGCCTAAAAGTAATTTGCCCATGTATTTGAACAATAAAGTTTTTGCTCATGGCAGATCTCTGGTCTTTGCTGCAGGACGTTACATCAGGAGTAGTCTCAGTACAGTGAAAGCTGATCCAGATGAGTCAAAAGCATCAGAGTGTGATACCAGAGTATCAGGTAAGGACAGAATCAGACAACAGGCTGAGGTTAGGACAGGTGGAGTGCACACAATATAGTAAGCAGGCAGGAGGTCAGGGCAGGCAGCATTCAAGCAAATTTTAGTCAGTAAACAGGCCAACGTTAGGACAGGCAGAGTACAGGAAAGCTGGATATTTAAGCAGATGGTTAAAACTAGAAAGCATTCAGAATACAGAAACATCTTAACTGGAACACCATAAACCTATTGCATAAGCATACTCTAATGTGGGGAAGGGGCCTTAAATAATCCTGGAAGTGCTGGAATTGGTTGGGTACAAGTGTTGGCACTTTAAGGGGCAGGCAGCACACTAGCATTCCCTACAGGCAGAGGCAACCACCAGGGGAATGGTGTGGCATTAGCCATACAGAAGAATAAGAGCCGAAGGCTGCTGATGACAGCTGTGGTCGGCAGGAGTGGGTGGTGACCGCAATCAGATAATAATGTGTACTGTATACTAAGATTAAGAGCCTTCTTTCCATTACACGGACATGATTTTCATTCTTACTAAGGCTAGTTTTATATAACCATAATCCAACTACATTTAGGGTTAATGTGAAGACCTCAACAGTCAGCACCCAGACTTCTGTGGTAAGGCTCTATTGTGACTGACGGAACCGCAGGGGTATAAACTTGTTGCAACCTTAACATAGACAACAAAGTAAAGCAATATTATGGACATAGGAACCTTTAGACAAGTAGATCCCATCCATATGAGCATCCACTTTTATTTGTTTTGTCCACTAATGTTACTGCGAATGGTAAGAAAGAGATGTGTCATGGTTCAGGTTTATTTCTTTAACCCCTTGAGTGGCACGCCCGGAAATTTTTCGGGACGAGCTCCACTGCTCATAGCGACATAGCCCGGAAGATTTCCGGGCTATGTATCGCTATGGGAGCTGCAGAGCACAATGCCACAAGCTGTGACAGTGTGCTCTGCATGCACAGACCCACAGAGAACAAAGCAAGGGCTTTGAAAAAACAGCAGAAGATATTGCCGATATGCCGGCAATCTCCTGCACTGGTTTGTTTACAGGTTGCCATAGAGACCATCGGCTTGTCAGAAGCAAGCCGATGGTCTCTGTGGCAGGGAGAGCTGGTTGTTAGCTGTCAGAGGACAGCTAGGTACTAGCTCTTACAGCAGAGATCAGAGAAAACTTCCGATCTCTGCTGTGTTAACCCTTTACATGCTGCAGTCTGTGTGACTGCAGCATGTAAAGGGCTGTCACTGCAGCATGTAAAGGGCTGTCACCATCGGACCCCCGTAATGTGATCAGGGGTCCTGATGGGTCCCTGTGGAAGTCCCCTAAAGGGACAAAAAAAAAAAGTAAAAAAAATTATAAAAAAATAATAAAAACACTTGTCTCCCTTTACTTTGTAAAAAAAAATCAAAAATACAATCACACATATGGTATCCATGCGTCGTAATGACCCAGAGAAGGAAGTTAATACATTATTTAACCCCTTAATGACATGGCCCCTTTTTTTCTTTTTTCCCCATTTCTTTTTTTCCTCCCCCCTGTTTAAAAAATCACAACTTGTCCCGCAAAAAACAAGCCCTTATATGGCCATGTCAATGGAAAAATGAAAAAGTTATGGCTCTTGAGACGCAACTGCAAAATTAGTTGAAATTCAATAATTAGACCATTTTAAAAAACCTGCCCTGGTGGGCACGACAGGGTGGTAGGAAACCCGCCACTCAAGGGGTTAAAGGGTTTATTTTGGCTTTTTTATTTGTCCTCATGAAGAATAATTAGATTACATTATTTTACAAAATATGCTCTTCTTCCCTCCTTAAGGCGTCTATACCCCAAAAAACCCTTTAACTAGAAAAGTGGTGCTAAAAATGATTCTGTTTTTAACCAGATACCCGCTGACATGTCGATCTGTTTCCATTGATCTGTTACAATGCTAGGAGGAAGAGGTCAAACTGAGTTGGCTACCCCATTCCACCCTTTAGCGGCTTCCTTGGCTGCCTATATGGCATGTATGCACACATACATATTTCATCAATTTTGAATACAGAGCCCGTTGCCTGCTATGGGGCCAATATTGCATGTCCACTTGCATACACATCGCACAGCATGTCTTTTAAGGGCTCATTGAAAACAATGGGTGAGACGTTTTAAGGAACCGCCAAATGATAGAACATGCTGCAATTTTTTTATCGCTCATGTGAAAAAGTGCATTCAAAAAATTGAAGAAACTCATGCGAGATTCTCGCCGTGCGAATGAGCTCTTAGAATCTAACAGCAACTGAACCTTCATCAGAAATTCAACCAATCCCAAAATCAGTTATGATAAATAATGAACGTGGAGGTGAATTACTTCTTAGACCAACTATAATAGTTTTTAAGTGCACGTAGATCCCTCTTGCTTCACATGATTTCTTCTTATTACTAATAAATCTCAGTTACAAAAGTCTCGCATGTTTTCAAAATGAGTTTCCAAGGGCTTCAAACCTGGTAAAAGCACGTTCGGAGAGGTGGCAGAATATTCTCACTTAAGGGGTCATTTTTCAAAATTCACAGACACAGATGCTAAATTGACACCCGGTCTAATGAGTGCCATAATTAGCAGCCAAATGAGCTCCATAAACAGAAACAGCTTCTAATGACCACAAATTGTGTCCACATAGGACTTGTGTGGGTCCTCAGCTGGGGTCATTTATCACCAGTCTGTGAATGACACCAGAAAGCGACTTGAGTTTTGATTTGAACTATTCCATCCGAAGGTAGAGGCAAAGAAAAAGCACATTTTATATTCTACCTCAAATTTCTGTTATGTAGCGTTAAATCTTATAAGTATTGGTATTATCGCTAAATCACCAGCTGTTCAATATTACCCCCTTAGGGCGCTTTCACACTAGCGTATATTGGCCGCTGTTTTCACGGCCGGTTGATATACGCTATGATCTGATGCATTGGATTCCAATGCATCAGATCACATGGCCGTATTTCTGTGGCGTAAAAGCGCCAATATATAGTCCTGCAACTATCTTTCTGGCCGGAATACGTCGGTCGCTCCTATGGGAGCCCATGACAGCATCCAAGGGAGGTGGGAGGAAATTTAGCAGCGTGACTGCTAAACTACTTCTCCCTTTTCTCAGATGTTTGCAATGGCATGGGGAGGTATGGGGGTGTAGCTAAGCGCTGCCCCGTCCTGCCTCCTCCCATGGCTGGCTGTGGACAAGGAGCAGGTCCTTAGCTCTGCCCCTGTCCCGCCCCCTCCTATTGCAAACAGCTGGAGGGGAGGAGAGAGGAGGTGATCCGGCGAGGGGGAGGGAAGGAGTAACAGCATGACAGCATGGCGGCCTCGGTGTATATACGCTGGGCCCATGCCGTCTGAATAGGCGCACAAACATAAGATTTGTGCACCCATTCACGCATTTTTACGCATCAGATTGTAGCGTATATCGGCCGGCCGTGAAAACGGCAGCCAATATATGCTCATGTGAAAAAGCCCATAGGTCTCTTTCACAAGGATGTTGCGATTTTCGACCGCCCACATCGTGGATGGACATCACATGAATGAGAGAAAGCTGCAAAAAGTTTTCTTGCCCTCACCAATCAGAGGCAGCTCTCACTCACCCATTCATGAATTCATGAATGGGTGAGTGAGTGCTGCCTCTGATTGGCTCAGCGCAAGGACCAATCAGGGGCAGCTCTCAGCTATTGAATGACAATGAGAGCTGCCTCTGATTGGTGAGGGCTGTGACCAATCAGAGGCAGCCCATTCAGCAGGCGGAGAACTGCCGGCCGCGGCTGAACTCCGGCTGCATGGACAAGGTGAGTATATATATATTTTTTATTTTTACACATTTTGGGATGATTTTCAGGGAAGGGCATATATTTTTAAGCCCTTCCCGAAAATTCCTCCCGCGCTCGCCGGCAGCCCATTGCTCTCAATGGAGCCGGCTGTATGGCCGGCTACATGGAATTCAATGGACGAACATCGTTCTTCTCTGCCACAGCTGTTACAGCTGTGGCAGAGGAGAATGATCTTTGTAGTATATGTTCTCAATGGGGTCGGCGCTGCTGCCGCCGGCCCCATTGCGCGCATATATAGAACAGAAGAAATCGCAGATCTCAGATAGGCGCAATCTGCGATTCCTCGTGTCTGGCCCGTTTCGCCGAAAACGCTGCTAGCTGCAGATTTTTCGACGAATCGTCGGCCCCGGTCACGCGATTTACGAATATGCATCCGTAATGCGATCCGCAAATCGTGGCAAAAAACGGTCGTCTGACCGAGGCCTCAGAGTGGCGCTAGAGGATCTTTCACATGGGACAGAATTGTCTTCAAGACGCAGCGTAGATGTGGATGTTGCCAACTGATCTGGATTTTCTTGCCTTTTTATCTGCTGAACTTCTTGTTTTTTCCCCCGCAGACTTTAATTGCGGAATTACATCTCCTGCATGTTAAAAATCCCCAACAACAATTCCAACAAGATGTCTTTAATTCCACAGCAGAAAGCTTTTCACAGCGGAATTTAATCTTGCCGATTTCAAGTAAAGATGCACGGATTTTAACAGACGCGGAATCCTAGCCCCATAGGGATAACATTGCCGCAAAAATATCTATGCGGACTCATCCCGTCCCTTGTGAAAGATCCACAAGCATTATTTTCTCTCTCTGTATTGAGATTTAATTCAAGTTGATGTCACTAATGGAAATATAAATCAAAATCTATGTCACAAAGTAATATGTGGCTCCAACTATGCGTTACTGCGAAATGTATAAATCAAAATAGATGTCATTACTTTATATGAAGCCCAAAATGCAGGTCAGCGAGTGAGAATTATCACTGAATAAATGTTTTATAGTAATAGCCCCAAACGAATGAATAGAAATAATAGTGAGCAGTAAATTTCTGTCACTGACGGATGTGATTCAGTGGTGAATTACTTTCCATCCTGCGAGAGAACCATCTGCTATGACAATTAATAAGGGTCTTATTGCAATTATGGCTGTACGCAATGTGAAAAAGGCAATAGCTTATAAAATCTCTTACATTGCATGGACCGCTAATTCCCAACTGTCGTGCCGCGACACTCCAGGCTAGCAATAGTGACGAACACCAAGTACCCCCCATGATGCACATGTTGCCTTGCAGCCCGGCATGAGACCAGTGGGGAGCCATACTGTGAGTGCTGCTGTTTTTTTTTTTGCCCTCTGTAGGGTGTATTTAAATATGACCTTTTTCAAGAGATTTCTCTGCGATTTTGTTGCATGTCCAATGCAAATTTGAGTTAAAAATGCGCAGCTTGCATCAGATTTATTAGATATATTTGCATTTTTCACACAAGTGAAAAAAATCTCAAGTGGTTCCAATAGTAAAAACACATTGGATTTGCATGGTGGCGAGTGCGATGCGTTTTTTTCACGTTCCCATAGGAAATAATGGGCCAATCTTAAACAAGAATCATTCAAAAATGTGAATAATGCTATGCCATTACTGCTGGTTGCAGTACTAAGTAGACAAGACAAAAAACTCCTGATGTTCCAGTGGTATGGGTATGGAAAAGGAGTGACTTACTTTGTTGGGGTGCCTGATCCACAGCACCCCTTGAGGCACCCCAACAAAGTAAGTCACTCCTTTTCCATATCCATACCACTGGAGCATCAGGGTTTTTTTTGTCTTTTCTACTTAGTACTGTTCCTTTTGTTCTCTGGTATTATATACCTAGAGCCACCCCATGACCCTCTCCCTCAGGGATGTTGCAAAGACCAGTGTGAATGGATCCCTTTTTTGGACATGATAATCTGATACATCTATTCTGCTAACTAGGATTCTTCGACATACCAGGATCCTTTTGAGGGTCCTGTTACGTCTGGGGTGGGTCTACACCATCACAATCATTTATTACACCATCTTACTCTGCCTTTGGAGCGCTATTAATCTGACTTTTCGTTGTTTTATTACTGCTGGTTCGGGATTGAGCCCTGTATGTAATTACTGCTGCAGGAAGCAGTCATGTTCGCCTTGAGCATAAGACGCACACGCCCAGTATGAACGTAAATAGAAGGCTGGTCATTATGTTACGTCCATGCAGGTCATGAGAACAACCACCCACATGGACGCAACCCAAACATGGGCTGGACATACCTTTACATTCACCCTGAAAGCAAGACATACCATGCCAACAACGTAAGGCTGGGTTCACCCAAGGAGAGAGAACTCGCACACACAACAGATAGCAACGATCTGTACTATAATGCTTCAATGGATAAACTGGAGTGAGAGCAAACAACCCACCAACAACAGACAAAACGCTAAAACACTTACCAATAATACCAACAGGTATCAGCACATGGAATCACTAAAATAGGAGGTATGAGTTAGTAATTTGGCCAAAGTTCATAAACTAACTAGCCCACGACGAGGGTCCTTATTGTCTTGTGAGTCCTTACTCTAACAAGACAACTGGTTCTCAGGAATCTTGCCTACAAGTGGGGCAATCATGCCAATAGGGACGGCCCCACGCTGGAACCTAGTGCCCTGGCTCACCATACATCAAATGTATATATGCTGAACAGGACACTGTTCACATGCACAAACAGATAAGGGATATACACACTAAACAGAGAACTGTTCACACCATCAAACAGGGAATCCCACGCAGAACCTCATGCATTAAACCAAAGCAGAAAATGCATGACACGAAGCAGCAAGGGGAAATGGATAAAATACAAGCACCCTCTAGTAACAGGGGCTGGTATTTATATGCAGTAGACCAGTGGTGACTGGCTGGCTGGAAAACTGTAAACTATCAGGCAGCCAGTCTCTCCTTGAGACAATACCTCTCCCCACCCACGTCACAAGCCTCTCACTAGCCAAGCCAGGATCCTACTGCACACTGATAAGGGGCAAACACCCCAAAACGGATGTCTGTGTATGGGTTCTTGCTTGGTTTTCAATTCCCAATCTTTGTTAAGACCTGTATGAAGGGTCAGACATTGATTTGAAAGAATTCTGCCATCCAATAAATGGTGCTGCAAAAGCATTGTTCAATCTTCCTTATTTGCATATTACCCAGAGGAGCATGCATGGCCTTCTAAGTCTCCTCACTTACCTTCTAGGTGTTCTCCTTAGGGAGAGACAATACCCCTCCCAACTCAGAACCATTGGTGAAGCTCTGGATGTGATTACACTGCATGAAGGAGGGATGGTGAAACTCTACTGTGGTAAAGCTCTGGATGTAATTATCCTATAGCAGGAAGGTATTTTGTTTTTTCTTTTGTAAAAACTTTTTGGTAGGGGTATCCCAAAGTAAAAATGATTTCCCAGGAGTAACCCAAAGCTCACATGAAGTTGGGAAACACTGGCATGGACTATACAATATATGGCAAAAAATAGTATGGAAAAAATGCTATTTTCGGTGCCACTGGGACAAATATGTGCCAAACTGGGCATAATATAGTCTGTGCAGCAATGACATCAGCCAGTCTGACATATTATAGAGCTTTGACATGGTCCTGTCTACATATCAGAGAATCTGAGTAACTGTTTAGTCTACCCCCAACACTTAATACTGGCCCTGCCTTCCCTAATCCATGCAACATGTTGGAGATTTTCCAACAAATTTCATCAGAAAGGCTCAATAATTTCCCATACACAGTCTCAGATGGATGATTTTTTTTTAGGTCAAAGTTAAACACCCCAAGTAATGCCAGGGCCAGCATATGACTTGAATAATACTTAAAAGATGTGTAAAAATGTGAAATGACATATGGGGCATAATTGTACAAAAATGTTACTAGGCAGGATCTGGAGCGACATTTTTAGCATTGCTATCAAGAACATTTTGTGTCATGGACTATAAATATACAAAGTACAAACCTGTCTGACTGTGATTGCTGCACGGACAACAATCATATCTATACCTGTACGGCTGCTTTCACGCCTGCGTTAGCGGCAGTTCAGGGTCTCCCTCTCTGTTCTGTTTTTGAAGGAGAGAAGCTGAAATCAAACTGAAAAAAACTGGCCTGTTTTTTCCCCATTGACTTTGATAGGGTTTCAAAAAAGCGAAAAGCAAATGGAAAGGCTTTTGTTTGCTTCCATTCTGTCAGGTTTATGTTTTTTGGACAAAAACATAGTGCATTCTGCAACGTTATTGTCCTTTAAAAAAAAACTTAAACCTGATGGAATGTGGAAGCCTTTCCGTTCGCTTTCCAATTTTTTTAAAACCCCATTGAAACGAATGGCGAAAAAACATCATTTTTTTCAGTTTGAGTTCAGTTTCTCTCTTCTAAAAATGAAGCAAAGACTGAAACCTTGAACTGAGCCCTAACACAGGCATGAAAGCTGCCTAAGGCCTTGTTCACATGAGTGTGTGTTTGCACGTACATAGGTGCGCACAAAACTGCGCATCCACGTACGTGCAAAAACACGGGTGAATACAGCTCTGTGCACCATTGCTTTCAATGGGGCCGCCATGGCAACCCCATTGCAGTGATTTTTGGGGAAGGTCTTTAAATATAAGCCCTTCCCTGAAAATCATCCCTGGCTTGCGTAAAAAAAATAAAATAAGAATAAATATATATATATACCCACCTCTCTGCCACTGTCGGGGCTCAGGCGCGTCTAGCAGCTTGATCTCCTGGTAGTATAGTGAGGTTCTTTCAGCAGGTGGGGATTTAAAATCCCCGCCTGCTGAAAGGGCTGTATCTGATAGGCTGAGCACTCAGCCAATCACAGCCATTTGATGACAGCTGGGCGCTGCCTGTGATTGGTCACAGCGCTCAGCCAATCACAGGCAGCGTTTGGCCATTCATCGCCAATAAGGCACTGAGTAACAAAGCCTCATTTGTCGAAGTTTTAGCTCACCTAAAAACTAAGTGACTGTCAGCCCATCAAAGATTGAGCGACTGCGTTTTTACTGTGAATGGAGGTAGGTGGCTAGAATTATCTCTTGCCCGCTCTGCCTCCATTCGCAGAAGGACTATCTGTCCTGTGTGAAAGCCCGGAAGTGATGGTTGTCCCATGTAAAAGAACTTTCTACTACTGCATTCCGCAGTATTCTGCAGCAGCGCCAGACGAATATAAGACAAACACTTAAAATATTCTTGAATACATCTTTGAGGATGTATATCTCTGTGACAGATATATCTGTGCTGGAAACTCAGGTTGTCTCACAGCTGCGGAATGTGATGCAGGTGAAAGACTGACATAAAGAAATGGCTTTAAGGGAAAGTTATAAAGATATTAATAAATATTCTTGAGCATACAGACATAGCTGGAAGGTAAGACATATTATTTGCATACTGAAATATGTCAAAGCCGTGAAATATAGCAGACGTACCCAGTATAGACATATGTTTACAAAGGATTGGGAAAGGCTACTTTTTATTTATGATGAATTAATTTACTTTTTTCAATTGAAAAATTTAATAAATGGATAGGAAGATAGAACGCTACATATACTGTGTATGTGTACATATATACACACACACACACATATATATATATATACACACACACAAAGACAGATATACATATATATATATATATATATATATATATATATATATATATATATATATATATATATACATATTTACACAAGCACACACACACACATATATATATATATATACACACACACACACATATATACATACACATGCACACACAAGTAAATGCAGTACCATGCAAAAGTTTTAGGCAGGAGCAGAAAAACTACTGCAAAGTAAGAATGCTTTCAAAAGTAGGAGTGTTAATAGTTTCTTTTTTCCAATTAACAAACCGTCTTTTATCTTCACAACAGCGTCAACTCTTCTAGGTACACTTGTACAAAGTCAGGGATTTTGTAGGATTATAGTCAGGTGTGTGATTAACCAATTATACCAAACGGGTAATAATGATCACTTTCATATGTAGGTTGAAACATAGTTATTAACTGAAACAGCTGTGTCGAAGGCTTAAAACTGGATGAGGAATAACCACACTCAGTTACAAAGGTGAGGTTGCGGAAGACAGTTTCACATCTTTTGCATGTCTGATAGTATGAGTAGCAGAATTCTTTGAAAGTAAATGGCTAAGATTTTGGTTAACAACTTGTAATCCTACTTCATGAAAGCTATAAGGTAGTAAAATTAGGGAAGATGGTTTAGGTATCAGGATAGTTCTAGACTCAGTGAAGCCATCTAGCCAGCTTTGGTTCTTGTATATTAGATTAAATAATTGGTTTAGTTGTGGTATGACTCCTGGTGACAATAGTTTGCAATATTCTCCTGTCAGGACCTGGGGTCTTGTTTTGGGGGGGTTGAATGTATTGATTGTTGAACTTCCTCTACAGTGATGTCAGACTCAACTGGTGAGTCGATAGGGTGGGTAGCGATAGTGAGTGTAGAGGAGAATGGATGTTAAAGAGGGGCTCTGTGTACCAGATATTTATGTGATATTTCTCATGGGGGTTTACAGCTTTTGAATTCAGCATAAAACATTGTTGTTTTCACATCAGGTGGATAAGGTGGTACGGAGGGTAAAATTGTTTTTGCAGGCATTGTGCTCCTGGGTTTGACTGCTACCATCTGCTTGGAATTTGTAAGTTCTCCCCAGGTTTGTATGGGGTATTTTTCAGGTGATCCAGCTTTCTTGCAGATTTAAAAAATAAAAAAAAAACATTATGAAAGGGTTATTGTCTTCCTATGAAATTGTCTCTAGTCTTTGTGCATCTGAGAGGAAGAAGTCAGCTTGTGTGTCTTCTTGAGACCTGGGACTGATGTGATTGATGACAACCTCTCACCAGCTCTTTAGAATATGTTACCGCTATACCAGCTTTAAATGTGAAAAGCAAATTAATCGCACTATGTCTCTGCTCTTTTATCTGTCTGTCTGTCTGTCTCTGTGTGTGTATTTTGCTACCAAACTTGATGAAGAGGCCTAGGGGTGCTTTTAGAGGGAACGATCATTAAAAAAATAGTTCAAACGAGCAAAAATTAATGATAATTGTTTGGTCTAAACAGGAGCCAATGATGAACAAGAATCGTTTACTTTTCGTTCATCGTTCATTTTCTGCGGGCATAAAAATCATCGTTGGCTCGTTCACTTATTATTTGGTTATACAGCGTTCATTCAGTCACTCTCATTCACTTATATAGCAAATGGGAACGACTGAACGGTTCTTGTTTGACCAAGCCGACGATGTGTCTGCCTGTCTAAACAGGCTGCACAAGAGCGAACAAGTTAGTGGTGACGTCACTCGCTTGTTCACTCATTCAAACTAGAATCCTCTGGAAGAACCCTAAAAAGCCTTGAAATTAGAAAGTATAAGATTTCTGGTTAACCAATAAAGGCATCGCCTCTATAATACTATTTTTTGCCTTTTTTATACAAGAGTATTAAACATCACATATATTTTTCTGGCTAACACAGTATCATTCTATTTTTTGCTCTACATAGCTATAGAAAATAAATAGGTAAGAGTACCTGCACTTTGACCATTGCAGCACTTCTGCTCCCTTGGCATTTTTTGGCTCCTGGCAGCTGAAGATGGCCCCATGAAGCACTATTCGGAAGGAAGGAACTGAAAACGGCCAGTGGAGCAGAAGTCCTCCGAAGGTAAAAGTACTCTTTCCAGGGGTATAGCTAAAGGCTCATGGGCTCGGGTGCAAAAGTTTATCTTGGGGCCCCCCAACTTCCCTTAACCCCTTAATGCAGAGTCGTAACTTGAAGCTCCTGGGCTCCAATGCAAAATCTGTAGCAGGGCCCCAATTTATAATGTGTTTTGGCTCCGCCCCCTTGTACGCATCATCACGTAGCTCCGCCCCATGACGTGTGCCGGTTCCAGCCTCCTGATTGGCTGCAATCGGCACGTGACGGGGCGGAGCTACGCGATGACACGTACTAGGGGGCGGAGCCAAAACGCTGATGCTGCCGAGCGGAGCCGAAGGGAGAAGACCGCACAGCGCAAGAGCGTCTAAAAAAGCAAGAAGACACCGAAATTAGATGGAACCATGGCGACGGGGACGCCAGCAACGGAGCAGGTAAGTGAATAACTTCTGTATGGCTCATATTTAATGCACGATGTATATTACAAAGTGCATTAATATGGCCATACAGAAGTGCATAACCCCACTTGCTGCCGCGAGACAACCCCTTTAAGCTTCTTTTATTTCTCTCTTAGCCATTATAGGTTAATTGGTTTTCTAAAAGAAACTGGAGTTTCACATAGGAAAGTTAGATTGTGAGCCATGTTATGAACAGATACTGATATGAGTGATGATATTTTCTATACAGAGATGTGGAATATGCTCGTGTTATATAAACAACAGAAATGTAATACTATATAATCTCAGATAAATTGTAACACTAACAAAGTATATAAAAATGTAGCAGCATGTTTCCTACACCCTGCTATCTTTCCCAATGGCTCCTTCTTTCTGAAGACTTCAAATCTTTCAATGTCACCTTGTTCCATTCTTTTACTTTTCTCACTCTTGTTTTATCTCAACTTGCCACTCTGTCTCCCTTATCAGCGCCTCACTCCCTTAATCTCATTCTCTCATTCTATCTCACCTGCTTTGCGTTCTCCTTCACTTCTTTTACGGCTTCTTTGCTGGCATATAAGCAAAGGCACATTTTGTCATTTTGTATACAAATCCGAAATCTGAGGGACAGAAGAAACCAATCAAGGTTGGATGTCTGGGAGCCCTCCATGTTAAAGAACAATATACTGCACAAAAAGTTCTAGTTGGATTGAAAGTAAAGACTAGAAAGTTTCGGTGGTAATGACTGATTCATCAGTATGTTATTCCAGCAGCCTGCCATGGAAGAATGACTAAATGTATAAAGGTTGTCAGGAACCATGTAGAGAGATCACTCCTAAATAGTGAGAGGCTCAAATATACAATAAATCCGAAGGCAGATCAGTAGAAAGGAGAAAATGTCTAATGATGTATGGCTAGAAATAGTCATAGATTTTACAAAGTTTAAGTTCTTAAAATATTTCACTTTGATAAAATCTTCTATAAACCCATTATTTCCATTGTAATCAATCTTTAAGCATTGTATACTCCTACGTTAGCATAGTTTGAACACATCTGTGTAAACTAAAACTTTATTTCCCTATATAGAATTTAGCCTACTACTTTAACGAGAGCTTATATACTTTTAGAAAGTTATACCCTACCTACAATGCTAATGCAAAAGGTTGCCCATAGACATTAGCTAGCTGTCTGCCAAAACTCCATTCGGCTGACAATTATCTTCCCCAACACCTGCATGCCTGGCAGACGTTCGGCTTCGGAAAATCCGCCTTGCTTGGCGATAGTCTTAGGATTCCTAGTAGTTGCCTCGCCCCAACATTGGTGATGTCCACGAGGCAGTGTGATAATGTGTTGTGCATGGGAACCACATTTTACATGAGGGAGCATGACAAACACTACTTGTTGCAGTGATGCATTGTCCATAGTGGCATCACCACAGAGTTTTATCTACCTTGTTGGTAGAAAAAGTATGGTAAAATATGCTGAGACATGCCCAAAAACACTTTGTTTATAGCACAAAAAAGTTGTGCTAAGGCTGCGCAATTGTGATTCCGCTCGTGTTGAGCCGGCCTTACTTGTCTTGTAATGATCCTAAATTCCAGCCTGTATTATCATCCAGAGCTGCAGTCACAATTCTGCATACTTCAAAGCTGAAATCTTTCAACATTCTTTGCTCAATAGACGTTGTGCTGTTAGCATTCTGGGAAATTCAGTCTTGATTCCAAGCAATATAGAATAACGTGATATTGGAAGAATATTGTTACTTTCATGCAGTACAGACATTACCAACACAATAGACCTAGATGCAATAAATGTCCAAACCGGACCAGACTAGACATATATAATACTACCAAAATGCAGGGAATACAAAAATAGCATCTCCATTCCAGTGTCTGGCACCATCATAACCCCCAGACGGCATGCCCGATGCCTTGGGGTCACACTGGACTCTGACCTCTCCTTTGCCCCCCATATCCAATCTCTTGCCCAAACATGCCACATGCACCTCAGAAATATTGCTAAAATACGTCCGTTCCTAACTACGGACACGCTAAAGACGCTCGTGGTTGCCCTCATCCACTCCCGGCTTGACTACTGCAACTCGCTACTCATTGGCCTCCCCCGCACTAGACACGCTCCGCTCCAATCCATACTAAATGCAGCAGCTAGACTCATTTTTCTATCCAGTCGTTATTCAGAGGCCTCTGCATTATGCCAGTCGCTGCATTGGCTGCCCATCCACTGCAGAATTAAATTTAAACTCCTCACCCTCACCCACAAAGCTCTGCATGGCGCTGTGCCACCATACATCGCCTCCCTACTGTCAGTACACCACCAAGCGCGCTCACTCCGATCGGCTAACACCCTCAGACTAAACACCCCTGTAATACGAACCTCACATGTTCGCCTACAGGACTTCACCAGAGCAGCACCCATCCTCTGGAATGCTCTACCCCAAGGCATCCGGACAATTCCTGATGCACGAAATTTCAGACGTGCCTTAAAAACGCACCTCTTCAGGGAAGCATACCAAATCTCCTGACCTAGTCCCTCGCCCCTCCCTATGGTGCTCCACCCTGTTTGCCCTCTGATAAATGATCTGTACATAAAATTTCCTATTGCCTGTGTTCCCCAACCCCTGCACCTCCTGTACCACCCTCAACCCATTTGTGTCTAACCCAATGTACCCTATATTGTAATTGTTGCAATTGTTGTATTGTTTTGCATTTATCCATGCCTGAAAGCGCTGCGGAATAAGTTGTCGCTATACAAATAAAGATTATTATTATTATAGAGCAAATAATAGTAACAGAAATATGGGGATAGCAAGTATGGAAGAACCTGCCTAAAAGCAAGGTGATCATGTGGACAACGGCCTTGTCACGTCCATGCAGTACACAAGCACCATGCTCAGCATGGACACAGGGGGACGTTCACAACCACTGCAGTTAACAATACCATGCACTGTAGAACAGTGTGCACCACACTATGCTGAACAGTAGCACCACTCCAGGGAGAAGGAAGCCTGGCCCTAACCTAGCAGGGGGGTGAAGGGTCCCTGCCTAGAAGCGGAGTAATCACCTCAATAGAGACAGCCCAGCGGTCTTCTTCCTGGGCCCTGACTGTCCCTAGAAAGATGAACAGCAAAGCAAAACAAAAAAGAAAACAGAAATACAACTGAAAAGTAAACCGCAGTAACTTATCTGGACGTGGCAGTACACCCAACACAGAGGAACTCCAAACTCCAATACTCCTCTATGAAGCTGAATAAGCAGCACTGAGCACAAGGCGGGGTGAGCATATAAAGCTACTCCACACCTGAGGACTAGCACAGCAATTAGAGAAGAACACCTCCAACCTTCTTCTAGGCATGACTAATCCAGCATGCACCATGAAACAAGGAGAGACAGCACCAGCAGTCTCTGCACATGATGCATTAACCCTTCTCCTGCATAACAAGGCAACAGGTCTTGGCCTGCATCGAGGCCACCGTGCCACAATGCTGTCATGACCAATAAGCTGTGACAGGCCCCTTCTGAAGCTAGACTGCCCCTAGATGGGAGAAACAAAAGAGGATAAGTACAAAAGGAAAGATCAATGTATAGTCACAGATACTTAGCTGACACGAGTCCCCTGCTTCAATAAACAGCACAAATAGGCAAATAACCACCCAACAGACACAAGCGGAACCATAATTAATACATCTGCATTATGACTGATTGGTCAACTAAGGGAAACCTCTTCCTGTCAGCCAATCCGTCCATACGAACAGTTCGCCGTTGGACATGCGCAATACAGTTTGATTTTTTTTAAATCCCTGCTTTTCCAATGCCATCTCTAGGCGATGATGCAGGTACCCGCGACCTTTCCGCAATGTCATTGCGCAAGGGCCAAGGGTTGAACAGCTTCCATTGAATTCAATGGAAGCCATCCGTGTGGAGCCTGCACAAAAATAGAGCATACTGCGATTTTTCCTCCATTGCAGTTGATTTCCACTCATGCAGGAAAAAGTGTTTTTCCATAGCATGCTATGGACGGTATTTGCTGCGGAATCAGGAGGCAGAAACCCTCTCCGGATTGCGCAATGCAAATCCGCCCATTTTCAGCCGGTCTTATCACCACCGATCCTGAGAATGAAGGAACTGCTGCACAGATGAGTGGAAGAAACTTTAAAAATTGAAAATAGGTGGACATGATGTAAAATGTATTTCTAAGGATCTACACGTTGGCGTTCATTCCACTCTAGGTTGTTTGTTAGATCAGAGACATGAGGCATGTGAGGAAAGTTTTGTATGTTGTCAGTGCACAGAAGATTTATGTGGACAGAATGTTACGAGGAGGAGATATGTATGCCTATTACTGTACGTGACTTGTACATTAATAATATGTCTACCTCTGACTTTGGTAGATTAATATGTCTGCCTTTGTCCTGCATCTTCATCTTAGTAAAGGTCAACAGATCCTTCGGAACGTACAGGACGGCTTCTTTAACAAAGCACTCTGTTGTTATTTCATACTCCTTCATTCTCTTTCCTAAGATTTGCCTCTCCTTAACGCCAACTTTACAAGCCACATTCCTTCCTTTTCTTTCAGCTACCTCGGAAGATCTACAGAGGGAACTACTTTCTCTAATTGTTCCGATTCCTGTAATTTGTGCTTGCTGTTTAAGGCAAATTTAGGTCAATTGTTTGTGTTTCCTGCTGAGGTTTCTTTCTAAACCTAATGAAGCCATTTTGCGTGTAACCTCGTCATTCCAAAAATCCACCACAATTAGTGAGATTGGAAGGCTAGATGTGATTGCAATGATTTGACAGATGATGAGAAAACTATATTGCTTCATGCCGTATAAAGACTATATATCACACAATCATTTAACCTTGTGCTGCCACACAGCAACGAAACTGCTTCCAGACAATATCTGAGAACAATTGGGCACAATGTACACCCTATCACACCAACGCAAGTCAACGAGACAGGAGCTTCTTTTACAAGACGCTGTACTTTAGGAAGAGATTGCTATTCTTCCTAAGGAGCATTTCAGGCTCTAGCCATCTCACATGCCCACTATAGCTTTACTAGAAACACCGTAAAAACTTTAATGGACTTAATTGATTTATAAAGTGCAACTTATTCAGCAGAGCTGAACCAGAATAAATAATACATAGAGTTCAGACATCTCATAGCTCAATAGTCAGACAGATAAATATACTTAGAACTTTTTAAATCTAGCACTTTTTCCTCTAACCTCATCATTTCAGAACTCCACCACACTCGATGGAGAAATTAGAGGTCTAAATATATAAACAATAACATCATTTGGAGACGTAACCTGACGCCCCTGGGCCACAATACAAAAATTAGAACAGGGTCCCGTCACCTAAAAAAAGAGGTGTAGTGCAAGCACCGAGTCGTGACCGACTCCTAGGGTGACTTCACATCTTCTTGGCAGACTGTTTTTGCGGGGTGGTTTGCCATTGCCTTCCCCAGTCATGTTTATCACCTTCAAACTGAGTACTCATTTCACCAACCTCGGAAGGATGGAAGGTTGAGTCAGCCTTGAGCCATGCAGGGATTGAACCCACAACCTTCAGGTCATGAGTGAGAGCTTAGGACCATCCATAACACTTTGCGCCGCACAATTCCTTACGTGTTAGAGGAGTCTTTGCACCTCATTAGGCACCAGGGACAAAGTGTGACTGCTACCTCTGCACCCCCTATAGCTAAGCTACTGATATCTTTCAATGTGACAGTATTCCAGTATTTGAACTCCCATTGTGCTTGCCTTAATAAAAAGGACAAATTATGTCAAGGGTCGGATGTACGTCCCTATGAGACGATGCTCTTGTGCACTACTAGCAGAAGTAATAGAGAAAGTTGGAGCACAGTATGGTAGAGAGTAGTAGCTGGCTCTCTGGATTGGCACTCATGGATTGATGAAGGGCATCCGTTGGAGTTTAGAAAACACTGGAACCGAGTAGCGCATAAAGCAGTGGATGGCATTCTAGGCATTCATGACACTTATGGATTGGCAAAGTGCAACAGCTCGACTGTAGAGATAGCTAGAACAGAGTTAAGTTACAAAAGTAAGGTCCAAGTTACTCTATGTCATTAACATTGAATCTGCCCTAAGAAATCAAGAAACCTCAAGAATGCAACACCATGAGCCTTCAAGAGCCTGGTAAGAAACATCTGAATTCCAGATGACCTCCCACAATCTGCTGCCAGACCTCATCTACATTTCAGCCTTCTCCCAATGCCTTGATGGTAGTGAATAGGGAAGAAGTGAGTAATAAGCTGGTCAGTAACTGATCACCGGATACCAGGAGTAGAGGCACTAAACCCTACTGTATGGTAATAACCCAATAGACACTCAGCAGTATAAAGGTGGCAGAAATGATTGTTCACTTTTCCTCCTTAAGGTGCTTTTAAATTGAATTATTTTTTTGAACAATAATTGTGCCAATGAGCAAAAGTGAACGATAATTGTTCAGTCGAAACGCAAGCCAATGACTGAGCGATGAATGATGATCATTCTATTCATTCATCGTTCAATTTCTGCGGGCATAAAAATCATCGTTGGCCCGTTCACTTATTGTTCAGTTTAAACAGCTCTCATTCAGTCCCTCTCATTCACTTATACAGCGAATGTGAAAGACTGGGCGATTCTGAACGATTCTCATTTGAATGAGCCAATGATGTAGCTGCCTGTCTAAACAGAGTGCTCGAGCGAACGAGCTAGCGATGACGTCACTCGCTCGTTCAAACAATAATCTGCTTGTCTAAGAGGACCCTTAGTAAAAACTTGGTATCTGGTTGACATAAGATCCCTGAAAAGTAATCCCATTATTATTTTTAGCTGTTTCCTTGGCATTTAGTCTTAGGCCTCCTTGACATGAACATATGTATTTTTACGGTCACCTACAGGTGCCAAAAAATTGTGTGAATGAAGAAAAGTGGCATTTGAGTCGCGTTTTCTTGTCCATTCACACGGCCGGGTGTGACATATTAGTGAAAAAATACACCGCAGCCTGTAAAACCCTTGGTCGGCACAAATCCTCGGAATGACTTCCAATGCCTAAATAGAGACACCTGTGAGCCTTTCACAGCATTAGACGCAGCTAAACTCCCTCCCCCTACCTTTTTTGCAGGAGTCTATGGGAGCTGCCAGCGTATTCCGATCTAAAGATAGGGAAAGACCTATCTTTTCCGGCAGCATATAAATTCGGTCACCAATTTCGTATGTCCTATATTTTCCGGCCCAACGTATTTTATGCAGCTGAAAATTGGTCACCTGAAGAAATACATTGGAAACCAATGCTGTAGATTGTCGCGAATTTCGACTGACACATAAATGTGGCTAAATAGCCGCGTAAAAACACTTGTGTGCAGAGGCGTAACTTGAAGCTCCTGGGCCCCAATGCAAAACCAGTAACAGAGCCCCCAACTATAATGCTTTATTCATAGTACTGGGCTCCTTATATGGAGAAGAGAGGTCTTATGGGCCCCCTAAGGCTTGTGGGCCCGGGTGCAACCGCATCCTCTATAGCTACACCAGTGCTTTTGTGAATATGGCCTTAGCAACAACATTTATTAAGCAAATTGTATTCGGCTTGCATGTGATTGATGCAATACAAGCTGTCTGTGATGCATTGTAACCCTGATGCAATGTGACATGACAACTACCTGTGACCTTTCAAGGGGATTCACTAGGACATTGAGGGATTCCCCTACTGGAATGAAAGTTCCAAGTAGAACTGTATGGGTCAAGGGAACAATGCCATCTGGGCCATTGTTTCATCAAGAATGCTAATAATAATTAATAATTATTTTAACAAATACATTACATTGGAACTGATTAATTTGCTTCAATGCACACTCCAAATTGATCCTTTCACCCCATGTCTGATATTCTGCCCACATTGGCTCCATCATTTTCCATATCAAAGCAGCCTACATATTTCTTTTTGGAAACTTAAAAGGTTTTTAAGTCTAATATTACTGCCAACTCCTCTTAGAATTAATAGACGTCTTTCTAATTAAAAGCATATTGTCTGATTCCTAATGAGCACCAGGAAGAAGAAAATTGGACTTCTTTATATTTCTAAAAGTACTTTTTATAGACTCACAGAGAGAAGGAACCAACTTGGGCCTCATTTTAGAAATTCATATTATAGTTTAGAGCTTTATTGGTTACTGTTGCCCAGATATACTTAAATATAGAAAATGAGGATCCACAAGGGCTTTATATACCGTGGGGAAGAGAACACACAGGTCAAATATGCAAAGTGTGACGGTCTAAAGGCAAGATTCCCTGAGTAATCTGCCATTTTCCCAATGTTAAATATAGTTTTTTTTTAAATAAACATGAATGTAAACGAGGATTTTACTTAATTGCAATGTTTATATATTTTGGATTGTTGAATAACGGAATTAGATGAGAAATAATAGGCGCCGGGGTTAGCTTTGTAGACTTGAGTTTCTAGACTTGAATTGAACCAAAGCAACTTTCACATAGAATTTGTATGTTCTTTCCATGTTTAGGTGACTTTTAACTGGGCTACTTTTACTTTTCACCACACTTGTATAAAGACATACGGGGGTTGGACAAAAATATGGAAACACTGTATGAAATGTCTTAAGTTACATGGGATCATATTTCAGTAAGACATCTAGAGACCGATTTTAAGTGGAGGTAACATCTACCTGAGCAACAAGGTTCCATTGGTCAGGGGTTTGAGCCAATCAACTGCTGTTACCAGCTGGCTCCCAAAACCACTCAGAGCAGAGCAAGAGGTGAAGTAAACACAAATTTGGGGAGAAGCTCTCAGTCAAGCAGCTCAGCAGTAACAATTAAATCCCATGCATTTCGTAGGTGTTTCCATATTTTTGTCCACACCAACCTATATATACACCATTGCTTGAGGACCATGACTAATAAAATTGCATTCTCTATATAGTGCCATGGAAATGTTAGTATTATATCCATAATGAGTACTAAATAAAATAAATTATTTTGAGTAGAAATTCACTTTTGATAAGCCAAAGGTGAGCCTATGCTTATATATAATGGGACAATAAATCCACCAATGTACTTCCACTATCAGATTCTCTTCCTTTAATGAGCAGGAGAGATTAGGTAACAGAGCAGGGAAATTACAGGACATATGAGATCATTGCTATAAATAGAGCTCTTATGAAAATCAAAGACTTTTAGGGAAAATGCTGGATATGCTGCCTCCTGATACAAGGGAAATAGCCCACTGGCTCATCAAAGAGGAATCTAAATGGGTTCAGTATTCGATATTTATATACAGTATTACTCAACATTCTGAAAAGCAGTATTGTGTCCAATATAAGGCTTTGTTCTCATATATGTAGAAGGGGCAGACAAAGTGTTGGACACAATAATGCCAGAGGGCATGATAGAAGCTGGTCGGACTCCATTATAGTCAATAAAGTCCATTGGTTGTAATTAGTTACCGTCATAGTACAGATTCCGAATTCCATTTTCCTGCTCCCATGATGGAACAGAAAAACAGAAAGCTGAATGGTAATGTGAACAGAACCTTAAGAAGATTGCAGTCTCATTTGACTGAATTCTTACGTGAACCACAAGGGTCATGACTAGTGGTTGGTTTAGGAATGTAACGGCAACAGAGTAACTGTAGTCTATTTTCTGTTGTTTCTCTCTTAGTCAACTCAGAGATCTGTTCTACATGTTTCTATTTAAGTCAACATTTCGCTACTTCCTCCTTCTTCGTTCTATAATAGCCCAGAAGCTACACCGCGATTATGGCTATGTATGCCAGCTAGAGATATTAGCATACATCAAGTCCTGCCAAATCCTTTGGATTCCACAAAGTTACAGTGTTTCCAACTACATTAGACAAAAGAAGCACTAAATAGCAATCATAGACAAAGTTCTTCATGTACATTTACTTTAAGGAAAAATGATTAAGCCTCATCTGCACTACCGTATTATAGCTTTTGTGCAATCTCCATACTACTGCACACTGGCATAACTATAGGGGATGCAGTTGCACCCGGGCCCAGGAGTCGTAGGGGCCCATAAGGCCTCTCTTCTGCATATAGTGAGCCCAGTACTATGAATAAAGCATTATAGTTGGGGGCCCTGTTACAGGTTTTGCATTGGGACCCAGGAGCTTCGAGTTACGTCTCTGTGTTAAGGGGTTAAGAGAAGTTGGGGGGCCCCAGGATAAACTTTTGCACCCCGGCCCTTGAGCCTTTAGTTATGCCCTGCTACCGAACCCAGAGGTCTATTGCTTCTGACTTCTGAGGCACAGAAATATAAATGACCTGCTCCATTACTGGCTATATACATCCTGTTGCAGAATGCTCCTATATTATTGCTCCTTATGGATTTAATAATAATAAACTTTATTTATATAGCGCCAACATATTCCGCAGCGCTTACATAGACAGGGGGAATACAGAAAGACAAAAGTACAAACATTACAGAACCACGGTTACATAGTAATCAGCTGATGGATACAGTAGGGGTGAGGGTCCTGCTCCAACGAGCTTACATACTACAAGTAATGGGGTGATACAGAAGGTAAAGGGGCTGGAGATGTGCACAGTATGGAGAGGGGGAGAGTGAGGGATGCTATACACATAGACAATGGTCAGATATTTATTTAGCAGTGTGACGGCAGAAACAGTATGACTGCAGGAGCGGTTTATGATGGCTAGTAGTCAATAGGTCAGGGAGCATGTTATCAGGCAGAGTACAGAGAGGTTTGTTTAGGGAATGCGGTATGCCTCCCTGCAGAGGTGCGTTTTTAGAGCACGCCTGAAGTTCTGCAAGTCCTGGATTGCTCGGGTAGGCTTTGGTAGTGCGTTCCAGAGGACCGGTGCTGCTCTGGAGAAGTCTTGGAGGTGGGAATGAGAAGTTCGAATTAAAGGCGCGCTCAGTCTGGTTTCGTTAGCAGAGCGGAGAGCCCGGGCTGGTTGATGGATTGAGATGAGGGACGCGATATAGGGGGGCGCTGCGCTGTGGATTTGAGGTTATATGTTACCCTATATGTTTGTTCCAGTCCCTCATCATTCCTTAACAAATAGCTGTACTTAAATTTACTTGAGGTACAAAAAAGTTGCTTTTCTCATGAAACCACAGCCAGCAAGAAGTGATTTATGGCTGGTCTATTCCAAGGCTATCATTGACCTCATAGATGGTATGTAGACTTTTACACCTCACATAATACTCACATAGCACATATTTCACTTGCAACCAGTGACTGATAATTATCCACACACTTTATCACTAGATGCAATCTCTATCCAATGAAGTATAGTGGGGGTTTTGGAATGATGGATGTATTCACCAACGTATCCTGATTGAAGTCAAGATTCATCAACCTTTTACAGCCTTGGCTCAATGATGTCAAAAAATGTGTTCATATATACTCCAGCATATAAATGAACATGTGTCTACGAATGCTTACATATGTTATATCAATGGGCAATGTAATAGAATCAGCTATAAGCTCTTAAATTGAGGGCCAAGGCTGAATATGGAATCAGTCTCTGTGAACTTGGCCTGGGAAAGGTTTTCCCCTTCTCACATGATAAAATCTGATCTAGCACTTCACCCTACATAAGCAACTTCTGCGTGATACTATATTACGGTGCGTTCAAAGGTTAGTCAGAAAGAAGCAGCTGTTTTACCAACTGTATTATACCGACTATGACAATGGGCCATCTGCCATTGCTGTACCTATGCTCCACCACTGTTAAATATCCATGTGAGATATCAAGCACCTTGAACACTAATTAAACCTTTGATTGCCAACTATAGTCTATCATATGTATACTACAGATTCCAAAACCTTGCCTTGAAAGCTATGGAGTAGGCCAAGGGGACATGTATTTATATAATTAGACTTGTTATAGGGCATAACTTCATTGAAAAATTATCATGATTGTCATATGTATGGTTGCAAGAAAAAGTAAGTGAACCCTTTGAAATTACTTGGATTTCTGAATTAAGTAATAAAATGTAGTCTGATTGTTATGTAAGTCACAACTATAGACAAACATACTAAATTAGTAATAAACAAATACCTGTCTTTTATTGAGCACATTGAGTAAATATATGCAGGGCAGGGAGAAAAACTAATGGCTAATGCCCACAGACGGATTTCTGCCGCGGTTCACACAGCGTTAATCCAGGGCAGAAAAACACTGCTGTTAGGTTCTATTGAGCCTAATAGCTCAGCGCCCACAAGCGTGATTCTGCCGCGGATTTACGCCGCAGAAAAGAAATTGCGGTATGTTCTATTCTACCATGTTATTCCACAGTGTGAGGTCTCCATTAACATACAGTATAATAAAGACCTCCCGGTGACCGCGGAATAGCGCACGTTATTCCGCAATTGCCAGCAGGGATTTTTTTTGTTTATTCCCGCTGGCGATCGCGGTGTAATACCGTGGCAGAATCCCGCGCCCGCCGTGGGCATTAGCCCAAAGTGAATCCTTGAATTTAATAACCTGAAGATCCCCCCGTAGAAGCAATCACCTCCATCAAGCTATTCCTGTAGCCACAAATAAGATTTGTATAATGTCAGTGAGGAACTTTGAACCTTTTCTCCCTGCAGATGTCTTTTCGTTCCTCAGTATTTTTGGGATGCTTTGTGTGTTCATTCCTCTTCAAGTATCTCAATAGGATAAATGCCAGAACTAAGGCTCGGCTGGATGTGGCGGATGGGCCCACATAATTTGATCAAATTGTGCACCAAGAACGTTGTGTTTTTATTTGGTTAGTATAAGCAATAGTTGTGCAGATATTAAATGTGCATGAATGCTGAATAATAATAATCTTTATTTATTTAGCGCCAACATATTCCGCAGCGCTTACAAAACAGGGGAGAACAGATACAAAAATACAGATTCAATGAAGAATGTTTTTGCTACTGTTAAATAAATTATATTATAAGGAGGCGCACTTGATGCTTTGCTAAATCATGTTATATTATCTTAACATGAAATGAAAAACAAGGTAGAGTGTTAAACTCACCTGGTGTCTAGCGAGAATACCTTGCAAAAGGTATCTCGCTGACACCGCAATCCAAGTCCACTTGTAAGATAGGTCTTTAATCCATCCAACCTCCGTCGGAGAGCAGCCGGACAATCCAGGTAAGCTACACCGGGTAACCGGGGCTTAATTACGGCAAACCACAGGGAAGAAAAACGGCTGTCCGCGCTCCTAGGGATATCAGACTCTGATCCAGGATAATCAATTCCTTCTTTTTATTGGGAACACATACAGGGATCTTCGAGCAACGCGTTTCAGTAGGTACAACTACCTTTCTCAAGCTCTACACAACTCCGACTGACACACAACATAAATAGGCATTAGTATAGTCACGAGGTGAACACAGCTAATTAACACATAGCTGCTTAATTAGACAGGGGCGTGATAGTAGCCTCCCAGGTAACTCTATACGTCGTCTAGGTAACACACTAGTAACGCTAAAGGGCGTTCCTAGTGTGTTACCTAGACGACGTATAGAGTTACCTGGGAGGCTACTATCACGCCCCTGTCTAATTAAGCAGCTATGTGTTAATTAGCTGTGTTCACCTCGTGACTATACTAATGCCTATTTATGTTGTGTGTCAGTCGGAGTTGTGTAGAGCTTGAGAAAGGTAGTTGTACCTACTGAAATGCGTTGCTCGAAGATCCCTGTATGTGTTCCCAATAAAAAGAAGGAATTGATTATCCTGGATCAGAGTCTGATATCCCTAGGAGCGCGGACAGCCGTTTTTCTTCCCTGTGGTTTTTGCTACTGTGGTTGTCACAGCCATGGCTTGTGTATACCTTCATATTGAATTTGTTTGTTGGAAGTGCCAAATTTTATATTTTGCTGAAGTACATTTGTGTATAAGTGGCTCAGTGGTTAGCACAGTTGCCTTGCAGTGCTTGGGTCCTAGCTTCACATCTCATCAAGGATAACAACTGCATGGACTTTGAAAAACTCCATAAAGGTATTGCCCTTGGTCAGATTTGAACCTAGAACTCCAGAAGTTCTAACAACTGAGCCACCACACTGGTTCTTTTGTCACCCAAGGAGAAGAAAAATCACAAAGAAAACATAAAAACTCTATACAGATGTTGCCTTTGGTCAGATTGGAACATGAAACTCTAGTGCCAACAGCTGAGCCACTGCACTTGTTTTTTTGTGTACAGAGAAAGGGGACTTGTTATTTGCATAGCGCCAACTTATTCCGCAGCGCTTTCAGGTAATTTATTTATTTATTACCCCCCAGCAAATTGGGTACTTATTTTACCAACCTCAGAGGGATGGAACGCTGAGTCAGCTTTGAGCTGGCTACCTGAACCATGCAGGGATTGCATACTGCTGTCTTAACACGCTGTACCACATGAGACACAAAGAGAACATGAAAATACCATAATCATGTCAGATTTAAAGCTAGAACCCAAACACAGAAAGGCAACAGTGCTAACTACTGAGCCACCATACTTGTTCTTCCTTCTGTGGAATAAAAGGAGAATAAAAAGAAGAAGAAGCACAAAGAGAACATACAAACTCCGTGAAAATATTTTCCATAGTTACACACAGATCCAGAGCCCTAGTGCTACAAGGCAACAGTGCTAGCCACTGAGCCACCAAGTTTCTTCCCCTTCCCTCCTCCTGATTTTTCTTCTCTGGCAAAGAAGGAAAAGGAGAAGAAGTAGAAAAAGACAATCTACTTCTTCTCCTTCTACTCTTGCTCCTCCTTCTCATTCTCCTCTTTCTTCTTTTACTTCTCCTCTGGAGTAGTAGGAGGAGAAAAAAAATAAGTATGGTGGCTCAATCCTAAGCACTATTGCTTTACAGTGCTGGGATCAAATCTGACCAAGGACAACATCTGCGTGGACATTGTATGTTCTCTGTGTTTCTCCCTATTCTCCTATTCCAGAGAAGGTGGAGCAAGTGTGGTAGCTCAGTTGTTAGCACTGCTGCCCTGGAGTTCTAAGTTCAAATCTCATCAAGGGCAACATCGGTATAGAGTTTCTCAAAATCCATACAGCTGAGATTTGAACCTTGGACTCCAGCACTGCAAGTAACTGTGCTAACCACTGAGCCACATTCATTAAAGAGTCCTCTACCTCCCAACCCAATAATTGCTCATCATTATCCTCAACATGCCTGCATAGTAACATAGTATGTAAGGCCGAATGAAGACAATGTTCAGCCTGTTTATCCTCCTATGTTGTTGATCCAGAGAAAGGCAAAAACCCCAAGAGGCAGAAGCCAATTAGCCCTTTTGGGGGAAAATTCCTTCCTGACTCCCTAATGGCAATCGGACTAATCCCTGGATCAACCCCTAATATTTCCTACCTGCCTGTATACCCGGAATAACAATTGACCTAAGATTTATATCCTGTAATATCCTTCCCCTCCAGAAAGACATCAAGTCCCCTTTTAAACTCCTCTATGGATTTTGCCGTGACCACATCCCCCGGCAGAGAGTTCCACAGTCTCACTGCTCTTACAGTAAAGAACCCTTTTCTGTGTTGTCGACGAAACCTGCTTTCTTCTAGACGTAGCGGATGCCCTCTTGTTACCGTCGCAGTCCTGGGGTGTGTTAGTATATATGGTGCCTCCCTGCCTTGCTTGCCAGACTAGAGTACTTCTGAGCCAGTCTTTACAAATAAACCTTAAACCTTAAATAAACAAGTAAATAAATATCTATTTACTTTTTTTAGAACTTAAACAAATAGTAATGATCCATTTTAACAGTCAACCCTTTTCCTCCTTGCCATTTAGAAACTACAAAGTCAAAACCCATACAAATAAACAATCCTATTCTATTCTCTTGCATCATTGTTGCTTTATTCAAAATATTCCCAGCAAGAAGAAGAATCAGATCTGTATTTTATGTTGTAGCTCAAAACAGAAGGAAGTTTAGACATGAAATAATATTGTATACAAATGGTCTACAATCCTGTGCTAATATATCTTTACAAGGACTGGTGTTCTGGTTTTTGCCACAGAGCTGCCTTAACAGAGTTAAATCCTGATTGCCTGCTGCCATTTATTTTACTGCATACCAATTTCTATGGCTCCCAATGGACTGTAGGAGAAACTTTCCTCATAAAGTTCCTAAGCTCCCCCTAGTGATGACTGTAGGCTGCCAGAATTATATCTCTTAACTCTGCGCAATGGGAAGAAGGGAATTGGGAGCTCTGTTGAAGAAGAAAAAAAAAATTGAGCTCTGACCTCTATGAAGATGTTTATGCTAGAAAATGAGAATTGTTTGTGGGTCTTTACGCTGCTTTCTCTGACAGTGATATGATTTTCGTTACCTTGCTAAAACATAGCAGTTTGCAAGGTAAAAAAACAATTTTGACCCTCTAACCTTCCTCCATAGATGATTATAGAACCCGGAGAAATGTCTGCTTCTCTCATAGAATGTAACAGAGATGAAATACCGTCTAACTTACAGTAAAAATTCCGAAGTTCCATAACTTCTAATTACAAATAGTAGACTAATGAGAGATGGCTACCCATAAGCTTCCATAGGTTTACATGCAGATGGTATTATTTATCCTTGCCCATTAAATTACAAATAATGTATTATGGCTTGCGGCTATCTGTTGGTAATTCATTAAGTAGTTTTTGGTAACATAACATTGCCTCCTATAATAAAGGTTAAGGGCTGTTTTTCTTCTCTAGTCATTGAACACCTCTTTGATTTTACAAGTATTATTTAAATAAAAAGAAAATAACTTTTTACTTTCTCCAGCCCGGTTTAACAACACCAGCTCGGAGCTGCAACAGAATAAAAAACACTTAACCATGTAACACCCACCCTTAAGTTTTCTAAACAGCTGGCTCATAAATGAAGATTTAATAGATTGGTAAATTAAGGTAATAAAACCGGAGTGATGAAAATCTCAATAATGAAACCACAGAATTCACAGGCCACTCTTATTAGGAGCTAAGAGGGAAACTGCTCTGTGTTACCGAGAGGTTAAAAAAATACTTAATTTAAGGTGAATTCAGAAAAAAAAAGTAAGCGAAATGGAGGCTTGACACCAGATAAGACTGCATTACCGTTCACTATTTTATTAGACTTCTACCAGTTTCTGTAGGTAACAGCTTTTGACACCCTTGACCTTTAAAGACTACATCCAGTGAGTTTCTCTATGCTGAGATGGAACTTTATAACAAAAAATAGGTTCTTCACATAAATTGTTATCAACAGGGGTCTAGAGGAGCTATTTGCTGCCTTCTTTTGGCACATTATTAACCCTTTCCAATCCACTGTCTGACCTCTGAAGACATTATGATTTAAGGCTGTACAGCTCCGATACTGGAAGACATCCGTCGAGGTTCTCTTACTGTATATTGCCAGCCTCTCTGCAGTCGGAGCCTATCCAACGTGTCACCTCATGCAGTACTGGCTTTAGCCAGCATATAGCGCTGTTGTATAACGGCAGAAAAAGAGTAAGCCCCCTAGGAAAACCAGGATACAAATTGGATTGGAAAGGGTTAATGAAGATATTAAGACCCCAGTGGTCTTGCCTCCTTATAAACCTTTACAGTATGGCGTCTGTTAGAACATGGCACAACTTTTTTAATATCTGATTTATATTGAGTCTAACAGGGTAAAAAACGATGAAATTGGAGGTGTATGGACATACAGAACTGCTCCATAGACTTCTATGGGTTCTGTATTGCAGATCTATTCAACTCAAGGTATGTAGTGATGGTGATAATAATAATATAGTGCTATCTAAGGGCGCCTTCAGACGATCGTATATCGGCTGGGTTTTCATGCCCGGCCGATATTTGGCGTCCATCTCTGCAGGGGGAGGAGGCTGGAAGAGCCAGGAGCAGTGCACTGAGCTCCCGCCCCCTCTCCACTATTTCTAATGGGAGGGGGCAGGACCGGTGCGGAGCTAAGTTTCAGAACTTAGCTCCACCCCGGCCCCTCCCATTGCAAATAGTGGCGAGGGGCAGAGAGGGAGCGGGAGCTCAGTGTACTGCTTCCGGCTCTTCCAGCCTCCTGCCCCTGCAGAGAGGGGCGCCGTATATCAGCACCCGGCCTATATACGATCGTCTGAAGGCACCCTTATACTGTAGCACTTTACAAATCAGAAGGCACATAAATCACAAAAAAATCACACATTCCATACAGTATTAACCCTTTCACATCCCGGGGCAGAAATTTAAGTCCTGGGCGTGCAGAGTTTGTATGAAGCTCATATAGGGCGGGTGCCGACTGTCTTTGACAGCTGTCATCCACCCGAAATAGAGATCATCGTGAATGCCGTTCGTAAGTATGAACCCTTTAAATGCACCGATTGGTGTTCAGGGCCCCCAAATAGCCCCCCTGTGATAAGATCAAGAGGTGCCATTAGATTGCCATTTGGCAGCCTGGAGCCTTCTGATAGACTGCCTTTAGAAGCTACATAATGTCCAAAAAAAAATGAGCCCGGACATAACTATATTGATAGAAAAATAAAAATATTACGGCTGTCAGAAGATGGAAACAGAAAATAATTCTATTATTTTCAAAAATATATTCTTTTCTAAAAGTAGCACAGCAAAAAAAAACTACATAAATTTGGTATCCCTGTAATTATACTGAGCCATAGAAAAAACTTATTAGATGGCTACGTCACTGGATAAATAGAAGAGTTATGATTTTTTTTAAAGTGGGGAGGAAAAACAAAAAAAAGGGCCACGTCATTAAGATGTTAAATCAATAATCAACTTTAACAATAGTGGTGAGGGTCCTGCTCACAAGAGCTTACAGTCTATGAGGAAATGTGGGTGACACAAGGTAAAAATTATGGTTCTCTACAATGGTCCTGTCATCTACCCTTAAATAAAGCACTATACATAAAGTTGCATGTACATATATGAAGTATATTAGGGTGTAAAGGATGTGGGAGTACAGTGGGATGAGGGGGTCAGATTATGAGGGGGAATGTAGTTGAGTCACAGATTTGGATTAGATAGGGGACACGATAGGCCACAGAGACGTGTTTTTAGGGCACATTTAAAATTGTGGATATTGGTGACTAATGCGATTGTACCAGGTAGTGCATTCCAGAGGACTGGTGCAGCTCAGGAAAAGTCTTGTTGATGGGAGTGGGAGGTTTGGATTATGAGGAATTTAGTCTGTGATTGTTAGCAGAATGGAGGGCAAGGGTAAAGTGGAAGACAGAGGTAAGGGAAGAGAGTTAGAGAAGTACCGTGGAAAGCTTCATGGAGGAGTTAATATTGTATAAAGTGGACGGGCAACAATGCAATGACTGGCACAAGGTGGAGGTGAAGCTCTTGGATAGAATGATGAGCATTGCATACTGCAATCAGGGTAAATAAGAGAGCGGAGAGTTTAGTGATGCAACAACTGATTAGGAATGAGTTAAGTTTTATTCACATGGGCGCATCCAGGTTTTGGTCTGCGAACACGCTACTCATTCAGGGACTGTGTGAATGCCCCTATTCAAATCAATGGGGATTCAGTTCTCTGTAACACATGTGTAAAAAATACTTGCCTAATATGGAGTGTACTTACAACATCTGTGTGGATGAGGCCTTACGCTATTCAGGATGAGGATGGATCGGGCCAGCAATAGCAGTTTTTGCTGTATTCACAGTAAAAAAAAAAGTACAGATTCTGCAGATGTTTTTGAGGTGCAGGTGAGATGAGCATGCAAGAAATTAATTATAGGGGGTGCTACGTGAGTCCAGACTTCTTTGAGATGGTCATAATACAGCAGTATATTAGCATCTGCATTAGAGTTGTAAAATCCAGACCCTCGTAGTTCTACTGAACTTACCATGGGGTGCTAAGGGGCTGTAATGTGTTTAAGTAGAACTGCGGGGCCTGGGTGTTACATCTGTAATACAGATGCTAATGTTAAGCTACACTAAAGCTATTTGAAACAGTCCTATAAAATTGCTCTACTGATAAGGACAAATGGACCACAGCTGACAAAAACTGGTAGGAGTAGTGAGATGGAGTGGTCACCCCAGGACTCACTATTCTAGGCCTGGGGAACAAAGAAGCATTTTTACTAATTATATTTATTGGATATTGAAAGAATTTGACATCAAGTCTCATTGGTGGGGAGCCTGACCACAAAGTCCAGTTCAATCACTTAAAGAGGTTGCAAACTATTGATGGACTATCCTCAGGATGGGTCATAAATAGTAGATAGCCTGGCATCTGTCACCTGTGACCGCTAGTCCACTGTTCTCTGGGCTGATGCGCTTGTTTCCTGAGTTGATTTCTGAACGAAGCAGACAGCTCCATTCTTACTGTAATGGCCTGAATTGGTATTGCAGGACACATTTTCATTAAAGAGAATGGCCTGTAGTACCAAACCTGGCCACTGCAGTGAGAACGGAGCTATCTGTGGATCTATCAGGGGCCCACTGAGAGGCACCACCTCTTTAACTCTACTCTGAACATTCAATTGGTTACTTTTTTGAAGATTTAATGTCTGGTCACGGTGTCAATGTGCTAAAATAAGGGGGCGAGGATGGATAAGCACTAATTAATTTATTATTTTAACACATCTGCACATGACATTTAGTTTTCAAAAAGTAACCGTACAACCCATTTAACCCATTTAAACCTGGTGCTTGCAGGACGCCTGAGTATTTGACTGTGTTTGGCCAAGTTTGGTTTTGCTCATGATGGCAGCCCAGTTTGCTCTTTTTTTAGCCATTGTGAGGCTCATCGCAGTCACGCTTCCATTTGGAATTGGCGAACACATTGGGATCCAGTAACTTCTAGTTGCTCCTCTATAAAGACAACAAGTATTGCAATGTGGCCCCCAATCCTGATTCCCGATGTTTCGGCTGAGACGTCTTATTAATGAGCGTAGTGCGATTCTTGACTTCTATTCCTGCATCCTGTTGGCCCAGACCGTAGAACAATTCTGATTAACCTGTATTAACAGTGAAAGCATATTAGGAAAAAAAAAACAGGATTTGGACGCTCCGTAGCAATTTGATCCTCTTACTTGGATGATAGACGGCATCATATACCATAAGCTCTCGCAACAAGCTGGTAAAACAGGCTTATTAATTAAGCATATGAATAAAGCTTTGGACAGTCAGTAACCATGGCGATGTCTCAGCCAATCCCAAAGGAGGCGTTGGATATTTTTGGGGATGGCACTTAATGGAACCGCAGTGTTGCAGGAGTAATTACACGCTTCATTTTAAACGTAGCAATTGAAACAATGTATTAAACGAGGCGGTTTATTCCTTCATGTCACCGGGACGGTTACCCATGGGGGGTTGTTTCATTAACGGCTCGTGACATTTTCTGGCAAACATTTCATTGCTGTGATTTCTTTTTATTACTAATAAATGCTCCAGCCTGTGAAGGACTGATCCTAAACTCCTTCACTGCCAGCCCAGAAGAGAGCTGATTACTTGCAATGTGCTGCCAAAGTCTTCTGGAATGAAGAGGTTAAATTGGCAAGAGTCATTAAATTACCCCTTTGCTTGTAGCATCTCTTCTTTGTTTAGAGATACATTTTTTAGCGAATGATGGTGATTGCACATCGGTGGAAAGAATTCTGCTTTCCTGCTCCGTTCGGGGGGCAGTAAATGGGAATCCACGCGACCGTACGATTCTGTCTCTGGATGGAACTGAACATTGCCGGATGGACTCTATTGACTATAATGGAGTCTGCCAGCTTTCCGCCCAGCTGCCCAGCCTTTAGATGGAAAAAAAGCGCTGCGTGCAGCACTTTTTCTTCCCGTATTTTCCGCCGGAACTGCAGCGGAAACTCCGACCGGATGTTCTGACGCAGAAGTGAAACCGGACTTATTCCCGCCCATTTTTCAACAATTCAAAGCATGGTTATTGCAGACAGCAACACATAGAATATGTACATTATATAACTTACACACACACACACATATATATATATATATATATATATATATATATATATATATATATATATATATATATATATATATATATAGTATATTACTATTATACAGTACGAGAGAGTCTCAAACTTGTTCCCACAACTTATGGTAGCAGAAGTTCAGAAGTTCCAGGCAAGAGTAGTAGCAACAGTGCTTGTTACATGGACTACCACATTATCACATAAGTGGAGCAACATATTTGTCATGTGATTGGCCAATAAACAGCACATGGTAAGTAGGGCAGGACCTCACAAACGTAGTTCACAAAAAGGACACATTATTTATGGTCCTTTTAGACGAGCCCATTCTCGTTAGAACAGCAAGTGATGTCACCGCTAGCTTGTTCACTGTCATGCAGCCTGTACAGACAGGCAAATGCATCGTTAGCGCGTTCAAACAGGAATCATCTAGTGTCTGTGTAAGTGAATGAGAAGGACTGAACGATTGCTGTTTAAACTGTACGATAAGCGAACAAGCCAACAATAATATTTATGTCTGCAGTAACCGAACAACAAACAAGAAGCGAGCGATTGACTTGCAACGCACAAATTTTGCGCAATTTTCTCCCCCATGTGAAGCCAGCCTTATTGTTCCAGCTTTAAAGGTTCTGTTTAATACCTGATACTGTTTAAACAATTCGTGGCAAAATGTGGGAGAGAATGAATAATCAGATTAGAATATAAAATGATAGCAGACACTGTAAAGCCCATTTACACAGGCCAATCATGTCACAGCTTATAGACGTAATTAGTGTAAATGAATGAGATCATTCAGGGGTGTAGCTATAGGCTCATGGGGCCTGGTGCAAAAATTCATCTGAGCCCAGCATATCTAGCAAAACCGGAACTGGTGGCAGCCGAGCAGGTAGGTTGGGGGAGGTGGGCTATTTTCCGCATAGGTGGGACCCATATCTAACAGAAATTTACGGCATTTTATGTTTGAATTAAAAATTATTTCCAGCAGCTACATAATATGTCAAAATGACAGAAGAGAAAATATTCATGTGTTGAACCTACCAGCATTCCAGCAGCCATGCCCCGTGGTCCCCACCAGTAGGTCAGTGATAATGACCTGTGCCTGCATGTGGCCAAAGCAGCCAATCAGAGCGGAAAGCAAGTCAGATCATCACTTCCAGGACTCCTTGTTCTTCTTTACTCTGAAGATAGTTGTTAATGACATTGGCTGGATGTTTGACCATAGCATATGAATGCACGTTAGGCTAGGGCTACACATGTGACATGACAGCAAGTCATGCAACAAAGAAATTTCACATCACTGTTACAGTCAAAACAGCTAAATCGCTGACAGGTCACAAGTCACAAGGGCATGCAACTTAGACTAATATCACATGGGCAATATTGGGCCGTGAAACTCAGCCTGCATCATGCTCGCCAACATGTGATTTCTTCATGGATGCAAGGCGTTTTTGTTTTAAGTAGCGTTCCTCCAGTGCGGCTTTCAAGGACTAGGATTGGCAAGTGTTTCCCATTGTTTTTAATGGGAAACTTTGCATTGTGCTCGCGTGCACATCGCATGCCATGCAATGTTTTGCTGGCCCCATTGAAAACAATGGCCGAGGTGTTCCGAGAAAACTCCCATAAATAGGACATGCCGAAATTTTTTTCTTGCATCGCATTGAAAGAATGGGGTTCATATTCGCGCATCTCGAAATGTACAATTCTTGTGCGATTTTCTTGGCTGTATGAGAGCGGCCTTACATTGATATCAGCTGTGGAAAAGTCAAACCTGTAGTCAAACTCCAACCGGGTTGAATTTTTTGCGACTGTCGTATCACAGCCATGCCAGGTTACAATGTGCATTCAATCACAGTCATTGGATGAAACGTTGCAGTGAAATCTTAGTGTTGTGAGACACAGGTCGTTGTGTAGCCCTAGCTTTAGTCCGGAATCACGCAGACATATTTGCGCATATGATTTCACTTGGTTCGTTTACATGCGCATATTTTTTCTGTGCATTTTGGTTGGAAATATAATTAGGAGGTTTCAATCCTGATTGGTTTCAATGGAAGTGAAGTCCTCTGTGGCACTTCTGCCTCCAACCCAGTTGAAGATGTCCAGCCATCAACTGATCACTAAGGATCCCAAGCAGTTGGTCCCAGGTGATTAACTATTGATGACTGGCTATCAATAGAATTTGCCCAGAAAAAACTTTAATATTTAGATGTTTGTGCTAAAATTAAAAAAACCCTGTTGCTATGCATGAACAAATGCTTCTTTACTAGAGATGAGCGAGCGTACTCGCTAAGGGCAAATACTCGAGCGATAATGCCTTTTGCTAGTACCTACCCGCTCGTCTCAAAAGATTCGGGTGCCGGCGGGGGGCGGGGAGAGGCGGGGGAGAGCGGGGAGGAACGAGGGGGAGATCTCTCTCTCCCCCCCCGCAACCCCCTGCTCACTCCCGCAACTCACCGCTCACCCCAGCCGGCACCTGAATCTTTTGAGACGAGCGGGCAGGTACTCGCATAAGGCACTACTCGCTCGAGTATTTGCCCTTAGCGAGTACGCTCGCTCATCTCTAGTCTTTACTGCAATGAACCATACATGACTCTCTTTGACCATCCAAGAAGGTTGGAAGGTATGGTAAAAATGGTTTATTCATGTGCACCAAAATGGTCATTTGTGGGAAGTTCTCAGGGTTTTCCTGATTGAAGCTGAGACCTAAATGTCCTGCGAATGAGCATTCAAATGTCAGGAAATATGTGTATGTCACATCTGAGATTAGAGACCACTCCGAACATCACAAATATTCTCATCGCGATGACTGATGTACAAAGGTAATGAACTGACACCAGTTAAGTAACATTTCTTCATTTCATCTACCAGAGAGGAAAGATAAAAGTAAGAGTCCCCAGTTGTTGATGCCTTTTAATGTCTAACTGAAAAGATGATGACAAATAGTGAACTTTCAAGACTACTTCGGTCTCTTCATCAGACAGGCTTGATAAAAAGACATATGAACAGTGCCCTAACTAAGACAGTGATGTAAAGCAGAACTATCAATGTGAGGAGGACTGTAAATAGGAAGTAATTCTTGCAGTTGATAGATAAGGAGTGTTTTATTGCCCTCTCGGCTCCTTCACACGGGCGCTGCGATTTTTGGTCTCCCATCGATGCACCCGTTCAGATGGCCTGGGTGCGACGAGTATACGCTGCACCCGGAATACCGTCTGGCGGGGGGAAAGAGTTTAGCTCTGCTTTAACTCCTCTCCGGTCCTTTGCCAGCTGTTGGCAATGGGAAGAGGCGAGACGGAGGGTTTGAGCTAGTATGTTAAACTCCTGCCCCCTCTGCAAAACTCCATCCCACCTCCCTTGTTTGCCCGTTCCAATAGGCTCCCTTAGGAGTTTTGATAGTTCCACTATGTGCGCTATCTTTTCGGGACGGTCATTTATACACACCGGAAAATTGGCCCTCTGAACTGATGCATTGGAATCCAATGTATCAGATGATCATGGATGGCTGTGAAAACACGGCCGATATATGCTCTTGTGAATAAGCCTTCAGACTGGGCTATGGTTGTGATGCCCCCACTAAGTCTGAGGGGCACATTCCTTAAAAGGGCTGTGTAGCTGTAAACTATTTATGGCTTATCTGCGGGATTAGCCATCAGTAGTATATCAGTGGGAATCTGTCACATGTAATCACCATTGTCAGTTGTTCTCTGGAGTTAATTTCTACAGGAAGTAGACAGCTCTGTTCCCAATGCAGTGGCCAGATTTGGTATTGCAGGAAAAGTTTCATTCATTTCAATGGGAACATGACTTGCAATACGAATCCAGTCCGGGAATATGAGCTCAAGACAATTTGTGACACACTCAGATTAGGAATGAGTATGTTGCATGGATTTATGGCATGCTATAACAATTAAGGAATTCTCTCTTTGGACCTTGTGAGGACAACTAAGAACCGATCGCCCCAGGGTACTTTATTTATTTTTTAATTATATAATTCCATGTAAAAGCACCTTAAGTATAGACAGTATGTCAATCAAAGACAATAAATGTCTGATGAAGAGACCACACTAGTCTTGATTTGTCATCATCTTCTCAGTTAGCCACTCAAAGGTATCAAAAACTGAGGACTCTAACTTTTTATCTACTGGCTAATATGGTACAAATACACTTTTTGTCAAAAAGGACATTAAGCACCTGAAAGTTAGATGAACGATCTTGTCATCTCAAACCCTAAAAGTAGCTCCATTTTTGTCCTTTAAAAAGGCATTCAGAGACTACTTTTGTGCAGCGGACCTCTTTTTCCGCTTGTGTAGAGCTTGTTGACTGCTAGACACCTCTAGGACATAATCAAATTGATTTCACCCAGTTAACAGATTTGAGAGGGGGTGTATTATTGGAATGCGAGAAGCTTGATGGTCGTATCAATGAGTTGCCCGTCACCTGGACCGTTCTGAGCAAACTGTTAGCAAGTGTTATGACCAGTTGATGCGTGAGGGCACGCACACAAGACAACCAGGTTCATGATGCCCTCAAAAGTAGAGAGGATTGTCTGATCATCCAATAATTACAAGCAGCATTGTTTTAATGTCCACCATCCAGAGATAGGAGAGCACCATTGTTAGAAGCCCTTGTGTTTATCAGAATAATTTCCACATGCTTTGCTGAAGGACATTTGGTCTTACAGCACCCATTATGTGTACTGCCATTGATACCACCCCACCTTCACCTCTGTTTGGTGAATAATCAAACTGGACTACTATCCAAGCTTTGTTTAGGCACTGATGAGCACTGAGTTTTTGTCTGGAGACCTAGGGGTGAGTGCACCAATCCTGCCTTTGTTGTGGAGCGGCACACTGCCCCCACTGCTGCTGTGATGGTCTGGGGGGCATCCAATATGACAGTCTGTCACGCCTAGTTGTGGCATGAGGGACAACAACAACTCAGCAATATGTTCAGGACTGTTAGGACTTGAACAGAGAACTTCTTGTACTGGAAGCACTGACCCTTCTTATTGAGCTATCCAGCTTGTGAACATTTTCCCTGCATATGTCTCAGCCTTGTTCTCTGATCCCAGTTATCTAGCCCCTGCCTCCTGTTCCTGACCCTGCCTCTTGCCTTGATTGCATCTCCTATAAAAGCATGGCTTTACCACTCTCTCAATGTGTGATTATTGTGTTCCACCACTTTGATCAAGCTTCTGTTTCTCCTGCTTCTCCACTGCATACCAATACCTGCTGCTGACCTTTGGCTTCCATTGATTACACTTCTGTCTCATCCCCTTTGTACTGCATACTGATACCTGCTGCTGACCTTTGGCTTTCATTGACTATGCTTCCATCTCATCCCGTTTGTACTGCATATCGTGACTTCCTGATAATGACTCCTGGCTATTCTGACTACTCTCCAGCAACTGGCTTAGCTAATACACAGCGGCTGCAACCCAGCATTGGTAAGATGCAACAAGGACATCCTGCGGCCACGTATTCCTCTCATGGCTTCCAATAGGCATTTTCCAGCAGGATAATACTCAGCCGCACACACAAGGAGGTCACAGTAATGCCTCAACAACATTGCCACACTTCCGTGGCTGCTCGGTTGCCAAATTTATCATTAATAGAACATGTATGGGTCCACCTGGGATGCCAACTTTGACAGTCTACGAGTTTGCACAAACTAGGGGCTCAGTTACAGCAAATGTGGAGTGATATGTACCAGGATACCATACAGAACCTGTATGTCTCCATGTCCACCCGTATCACATCTTGTATCAGAGCTAGAGGTGGTACAACATGGTACTAGATTCTCGATGCCACCCATATCACATCTTGTATCCAAGCTAGAAGCGGTACAACAGAGTACTAGAGCCTTCATGCTCTCCCGTATTACATCCTGTATCCAAGTTAGAGGTGGCCCAACAGGGTACTAGAGCCTCCATGCCTGCCCATATCACATCTTGTATCCAAGCTAAAGGTGGTAAAACAGGGTACTAGAGCCTTCATGCCTGCCCGTATCACATCTTGTATCCAAGCTAGAGGTGGTAAAACAGGGTACTACAGCCTTCATGCCCACCTGTATCACATCTTGTATCCAAGCTAGAGGTGGTACAATAGGGTACTAGAGCCTCCATGCCCAATCATATCACATCTTGTATCCAAGCTAGAGGTGGTACAACAGGGTACTAGAGCCTCCATGCCCAATCATATCACATCTTGTATCCAAGGTAGAGGTGCTACAACAGGGTACTAGAGCCTCCATGCCCGACCGTATTACATCTTGTATCCAAGCTAGAGGCGATACAACAGGGAACTAGAGCCTTTCTTCAAGTGTTCACCTTTCTACAATAAATGATCCTACTGCTCTGTTCTTGTAATCACCTACTTATATCAATGTTATTCATTCTAGGTGCTTGATTTTTTTGACAATGAGTGTATTTTTCATCAGATATTATGTGCTATACAGTATGCAGGATTTAGCATATGTGAGTTATGCATCAATACACATTTCCATGTGGAAACAATATTTAAATATAGAGAAATGAATCATGTTTAATCAGATAATTTCCTCTTAACAGGTCAGTAGTAGTAAATAAGGGCATAACTGTTAAATAAAACACAGTAAAATAAGGATAGAAACTTGTGTGGTCAATGAACTCCAGAAAGAAGATATTTAATAGATACTCTCAGGGTTGCCAATCATCCAGAGATTCCTGGATAGTCCTTAAAAATAGGGGACTTTTATAGTGTCTGTGAGAAGTACCGGTAATAGATGTGTCCGTGAACTTTTTGATGCTGGTGCTACTTGAACAGGTTATTACGGCTGTAATTCTGATCTTTTACAGTACACAATAAATGCTGGTAATGCGTTCCTATCAGTGTCTGGCACATAGACATGTATTAATTAAAAGCTATATTATTTATTATGACTTTCCAATGCGTCCAGGTAAAAAAATGGTGACTTTTGGATAAACTGTGCAGAAAAATGAAAAACTCCAGTTGGCACCCCTGGATGTTCTGCATGCTTGGATTTATGCAGAGAGGCACAATAGCAGAAGTATTGTTGCAAATAGTTAACCATGTGGCTACCATCCAGTCTGACTCACTTCAATGAGGAGGGACAGATTTTAGAGTCTGAAGAGCCCCTTTAAATATAATATTGTAGAGCATGCAGCATGTGGTATATGGACCTACAACTTTGTGTTTACACCTGATACCAGAAGTGTAATGTTCCGTCTCTCTATTAATATTCAGCAAAGTTCCCCCTTTCTTTTTTGGCGTACAGGAGCCCCGCGGGAACACCTGCAGACATAGTTTGAATTCCTCCTGTATAATCCCTCACTGCTCTCACAAAGGTATGAAAGAATAAGTAGGGACCGGCCACTCTAAACCCGGCATTCAGACATCAATCAGTTGGTGCTTCTTCCTTTATCCCTAATTTCCTGCTCTACAAGCAGCTCATATTTCATCCAGGACAGGCCAGCAATTCAGTAAAACAGCCTTGAGCTGCACAGGTCAGGGAAGACCCTCAAATTCATAACACCTACTCTTGGCCATTACTCAGGAAGAGCAACAGAGTAGGTCTAAAAAAAGTCCTAGAATGTATTATACGTCTTTGACTATGTTGCGACTAGGAATATTAAACATACTTGTGTATTAAAATGTATTATTCACTGAAAAAGCCAAAAATACAATACCTGAAGGTCTGCAAAGCAGACACGGTCGCCATAGGCACGATCGCCATAAGGCAGGCACAATCGCCACCGGCACAATCGCCGTAGGGCAGGCGCAATGGCCTTAAGCCCTGAAGATATGTAGTCAGCCAGACAATAATGTGTGGAGGAGCAGCTTGTTCCTGGCAGGCTAATATGCAGTCACCCACTCAACCCAGCCCAGATTGGGGAGGAGTGACTGCATATACTAATAGCCTGCACATGTGAACGATACCAAAGATGTCAGCCATAGATGGGTGGTGACCCACCATACAGGATATCAACCCTGGCTGATATGACAGCGGGTTGCCCTGTATCTCCAAGGTGGGCCACACTGGCTGACATCTTGGGCTCCCCCACCAACTAGCAAACTACATACAAAAATACTAATGCATACTAATAAAATGCGGGTGTTGGTACTGCATTTTGGCCAAAACGCATAGGCTGACGGACCGCGTCGAGTTGTGAGTTAGCGTAGGTACTGACAGAAGCGGTGTGACCTCGACGCAGTCCGTCAGCCTATGCGTTTTGGCCAAAATGCAGTACCAACACCCGCATTTTATTAGTATGCATTAGTTTTTTTGTATGTAGTTTGCTAGTTGGTGGGGGAGCCCAAGATGTCAGCCAGTGTGGCCCACCTTGGAGATACAGGGCAACCCATTAAAATGTAGCTTCAATAGAATTAAATTAAAGTGCCATAATAGAGCACTCCTAAGAGTCTATGGGGCCCTCGTACACCTCTGCATGGGGCTGTTTACATAGGGATGCATATAGTCATTTTCCCTTACACTGCAGCACCTTATGGCTTATCTCCACTACCGATAGGTTCAGTTTAAGCATTTCTGTTCTGTTTGAGGAGCAGAGAAATGGAAATAAAAACAGAATTAAATGTTTCCTTTTGTCCTTCTCACTATAAGCTGACTCTTTACTTAATGATTGGGCAGAGCGCTCTAGTAATACTATGCCTGATCTTAAAGAGCACTATGCAGACATACAGTAGCTCCATGGTCTTCTCCAGCTCCCCTCTGAGCTCATCTCTATGATCAGTGGAAGATAGGTCATCAATAATGGAGTGCCAGAGAAACTCTCCAACCATTTCCCTGCACCACATTAACCCCTTTACTGCCCAAGACCACCAGGGATCCTGATATTAAATGTGGTTATCTGGTTACCAGAGAACATTCCCCTAATAGCTGCAACTGTGATAAAGTGACAAAAAGAGTTGTACTTACCCGTCCTCTGCCATGAGGATGCAGCACTATAGCACCGCCATCCTCCCGGTGTTTATTGTAGAAGGTGTTGTCACAGGAAGTCACCTCACCACTGTAGCCAATCAGAGGTTGTATTCATTCATGGTATCATGATGCACAGGATGTGCGCACTGATGCCATGAGAACTGACAATGACACTGCAGCCACTGATTGGCTGCAGTAGTCAGGTGACTACCTATAACATCATCTTCACAACAAACACCAGGAGGATGGCGGCGCTACAGTGCTGCATCCCCATGGCAGATGATGGGTAAATACAGCTCTTTGTCATTTTTACACAGTTGCAGCTATTGGGGGAATGTTGTCCGGTAACTGGACAACCCCTTCAACCCCACCACTATCCTGGATCACCAGGGGTGCTGAAATTAACACCTTTACTGCCACAGACAAGCAAGGATACAGATTTCAACTGCTTCCTTCTTTGTAGTCCTTTATATCTGTCTATTCTATAGCTACTTATAATGGCTCTGTATGTTAATACTGATTTGATAAGGTTCTGTATTGCCCGGCTTAGATGGTGCAGGGCCCAGGTAACTAACGGCCCCCATCACTAGTTAAAAGGCTGAGAGGGAACATTTCCAGAGAAGCAGCTGAAAGCTAGGGGGGCGTGACTGGTGCCTTTATGAAAGCTTGTGTAGGGGCTGCATGTTGAACTTTTGCATAAGGGTCCATGAGACTTTAGCTACACTACAGATAAGATGCATTGCTCCTAGAAAAGAGTATCTCTGCAATATGCAGTACAGGGAAACCATGCAAAGGCACATGGAGAGGCTATAACTTCATATTATAAAGCCACAGGCCTTTATACAGGCTCAGTGCAACCTGCTCTGGATTGTGCACACCTTGGGACACTACAGTTAAAGAAGTTTCTAAAGTTTTGATGATCAACAATAGTTGATCACCAGGGATCCGCTGCTCTAAATCTACACTGTTCAGCTGATTGAAGAGACCACAGGTGATCGCTGCGCCATCTTCTCACGCATGTGATGTCATGTTCATCAGTCGCATGGCTTGATAACGGCTTAGTTCCATTGAAGTGAATGGGATTGAGCTCCTATACCATGGTGCTGTGTCCTGTATGAACTAAAAGCAGCCTCGGCACCCACTGTCAGCAGAGGTCCCAAGTGATGGACCCTTGTGGATCAATTACTGATTATTGCTGATCAATTATTGATGACCTATACCGAGGAATAGGTCATCAATAGTTTAGTCCTGGAAACGCCTTTAAACTTACATCTTATACTCATCATGATGCCTGTTTTGTAAGATAGGAGTTGTAAAAACAGCGTTAACCCTTTCCAATCCAATTTGTATCCTGGTTTTCCTAGGGGGCTTACTCTTTTTCTGCCATTATACAACAGCGCTATATGCTGGATAAAGCCAGTACTGCATGAGGTGACACGTTGGATAGGCTCCGACAGCGGAGAGGCTGGCAATATACAGTAAGAGAACCCCGATGGACGTCTTCCAACATCGGAGCTGTACAGCCTTAAATCATAATGTCTTCAGAGGTCAGACAGTGGATTGGAAAGGGTTAAAATAGTTACATCTGCATACTTCTTTTCAGTCACTCAGATAAGGCCCAATGTCTTCTTGCACGCACGGATTTCACTGCTGAATCCCGCAGCGGTATCTGTGCTTACCCATGGCCATAGAGAGAAAAAGACATTTTCTTACCTCTTCGGATTCAGCGCGGATCTCCTCTGTTGCGGTCAGATCTTCTTTCTTCAGCACGGTGGATGTGTCCGGGCGCGGCGGCCGACATGCCTGGGGCATGCGCAGTGCTCTTTTTTTTAAATCTCCTGCTTTCCCTCGGATCCACGGCACAGCCACAGTGATAGCTGCAGGCGGTCCGCAGATCATTTGGCTTCCATTGACTTCAATGGAAGCTACCCATGTGGGATCCGCAGGAAAATGAAGCATGCTGTGATCCACACTCCGAGAAAAATCCCATCCGCATGCTTTTAGCTGCTTTGCAGATGCTAATGCATCCCTATGGGCAGCTTGATTTGCGAATCTGCCACATAGGTTCCCCTGAGCGGGTTTCGCAAATCAAAATCTGCCCGTGGACATTGGGCCTAAAATGTGGATTATTTAATAAAGGATCATTAAAGTAAAACTAAAAATCACATGTTTTATTGTTTTATATAACCAGTAGAATGTGGTAGAATGTGGTTTAAGTCCTGCGAAGAGATAACAATTCTGTATCTTTCTTTAACAATGCAGTACTGCTTATGAACACTTGGTGGCAATGTATTTTGATTGACAGTTCAGACTGACATGAAAACTTTCTTTTCCACTTTGGTTGCTTCAGACTTTCAGGAGGATCTCTCACCTTTGAGATAAAAAAAAGACGAATAGCTTTATTTTTATTAAACTTTATAATTAGTTTTATGTATGTTGATGACATAGAACAATACTATATGACATGTTCTCCTTAATGTATGGAAACACATCATGAAATGTGGTATACTACAGTCCAGAAAGTCCAACAGTCTAGCACTTGTCACCAGCGCAAAGTTGCAAAATAATCATGGATGTGTCACATACTGCCTCAATAGTTCATCATTTTGGCACCTCTGCAGAGGTTGTGCCATGTCACTAGGACTTTCTTATGTGCCTCTAGGGTCTCAGCCAGGACATTATATGATCCCACAAGCATGTCTTGCTAATGGGATATAGTCCACTGTGGCAGTTCAATAGTTAATTCTTCCTGGTCTTTGGTTACAATGGTTCCCAATGAACTCAATAACTACTTTATTTGTATCTTGGGACTTCACTCATGTCTGGCCTGAGAATCAATGCAGTTCTCTCTAGGTCTGGTCCTATAAACTGCTAAACCAGGTTGCCTTCTGTTACCCAGCCTTGCCTGGCCTGTTACCTGCCCGGCTCTGCTACATCATCTGTTACCTACCCGGCTCTACTACATCATCTAACCATCTGTGCTTCTAGCCACACCATGATCGCCCATCTGATCACGGTTCCCAGGATCCACAAAACAAGGGCACCTGAGGTAAGTTTCGTTACAGCATTACAGAATGTTACAGACCCTAAGGAGAAAACCGTTTAATAATATTTTTACCCTCACAAGTAAATTTGATATACTTTTGTATGATATACTTCTGATAACACAGAATATTGAATCATCCAACATTTACAAAGTCTTCTTGATGCCGGATTAAAGGATTTTGCTTGCTAGGCTCACATACAGAGAAATGTTTGGAGTAAAGTACATGGAAAAAATGTGATGTACTACTACATATATACGAGGGAAATGTGGGGTTGAACAGAGTTGATTGTCACACTTGGGTGAAACATCACAGATCACATGCCGGACTTGACACTACCACATGGAGGAAATGTGCTGAAAATAAAAGGCAAGGGTCTGTATATGGGAAGGTGCACAAATAGAGGGGTAGCAAGACTTTCCCTGACCTGCTGCTAATATTCAGTTCTCTGCCCTAGCCCTAGTATATATGTCGGCAATGGGGAGGAGAGAAAACTGCTAACTGATCGCACATTTGTTCAGTCGATCATGAGTTTGCGCGACCGTGATTTGGTTAGCGTAATCGCATGAACAAATGGCAATGCGATGAATTTCAGCACATTCGCTTTATAAGATGCAGCGACTCCCCCCCCCCCCACCTCCCCCTGGATCTTATAAAGCGAAAAATACGGTAGGTTACATGGCTTTAGTCTGAAACGTAAGTCGCATCAATACCTCAAACCCCTCACATCATGCGCCTCGTACCGAGGAGGTGACTTATATAATACCGAGAATTTACCAAATAAGCTTTAACCCCTTAAGGACCAGGCTGTTTTGCACCTTAAGGAACAGACACTTTTTAGGGATTTTACACATGTGGTGTTTTAACTGCCCTATTTTTTTTCCTTCAGCTACTAAAATTATTTTTGCTGCGTTTTTTTTCCTGTGACATATAGGGCGATTTTCATAATTTCTTTTTCACTGACTTTTTTTCCCCGTTTTTTTAGTTATTGAAAAGTCATTACAGATAAAAAGCTAAAAAATATATTTTTTTAACATTTATATATTTTTTTAAAATAGTATATTTACGCTAAAATAAAATAAAAGGAATAGGTTCCTTATTTTGATTCAGACATTTTGATATATAATATGTATGGTTTTGGATTATATACACTTTCCCACTGTAGCTGAGGCATTCATAAGAGCCCTAGTTACAGGGAAAAACATCCCTGTAGTGGCAATAGTCACTGGCACAGCTGATTAAGGTCTGCTATGACCCTGTAGCTCTGCTGTAGCAAGGGATCCTGGCGGTAACTGAGTGCCGACTTATGTAGTGGAATTTATACTTCCACTTTCACTTTTCAGTACATAGTGCGCATTGAGCGCTGTGTACTTGGGAAAGGAGAAGGCAGAAGAGGTTAAAAACCACTCCTGCTTTCTCCTCCAGGTTATCAGCTGTGACTAACAGCTGACAACCCGACATGCTTCTGATTGATTGCAGAAGCAGAGACTTTAACCCCCCACCGTATTTTTAGTATCAGCTGAGTTTAAAGCCCAGGACCAAGCGCCGTAAATTTACTGTGCTTGGTCCTTAATGGGTTAATAGGCGAAATCAAGTAAAAGGAATATCATTGTTCATATTTTTTAACCCCTTCAAGTCTACAATCTGTATATTTTAGTCAGCAATTTGATGGCCGATTACTCTTAGACCTCGGTCACACGGGCATTTTTGGGTCCGATTTGCAAACGCGTTTGCGATCTGCAGATTGATAGACCCAATGCATAGCAATGGGATCGGTCACATGTCCGTTTTTGATGCGGATGTGCCGATAATTATATGACCCACCGATTCGCAGAACGCATGTAACTGCGTTCTGTGCAAATCAGTGCTTGTATATGCGCCCGATGGGGCCAGCGGCAGCAGCGCTGACCCCATTGAGAACATATACTAAAGATTGTTGTCCTCTGCTACAGCTGTGCCACAGCTGTGCCACAACTGTGGCAGAGAAGAACAATGTTCTCCCATTGAAGTCAATGGAGCCAACAAGCACTCTATGAATTTTCAGGGAAGGGCCTAAAATCAAACAGCGCTTGCCGGCAGCCCATTGCTTTCAATGGAGCCGGCTGTTTTGCCGGCTCCATTGAATTCAATGGGCGAACATCGTTCTCCTCTGCCACAGCTGTGCCACAGCTGTGGCAGAGGATAGCGGGCAGCGCTCCTTTGATTGGGCCCTTTCGCTGAAAACGCTGCTAGGTGCAGATTTTTCAACGAATTGTCGGCCCCGGTCACGCGATTTGCGGATGCACATCCGTTATGCGATCCGCAAATCGCGGGAAAAAACGCCCGTGTGACTGAGGCCTTAGGCTTCTTTCCCACGAAGGTATATCGGCTGGCGTTTTCACGGCTGGCCGATATACACTACCATCTGTGGTGTAGAAGCTCATGAACGGGCGCACAAATATACCGTTTGCGTGCCCATTCACATGGCATGGGCCCCGGCGCATATATGCCGAGGTCACCATGCCATCGTCCCTTTCCCCTCCGTCTTCCTCGCAGGCTCACCTCTGCTCTTCTCCCGCTCGTTCTTTGCAATGGGAGGGGGCAGTGAGAAGCGCCACCCCGCCTTCTCCCATTGCTGGCTGAGGATAAGGGGCTGGGAGGGGGTGAACCCTAGCTCCGCCCCCTCCCATAGCAAAGAGCCAGCAGAGAGGAGAGCAGAGGTGAACCTGCGAGCGGGGAGGAGAGCAGAGGGACCTTCAGCCGCTGCCATGGGCTCCCAAATACGCCCATGTGAAGGAGTCTTAACTCTGACGTCATTCGCTTGTTCACTCGTTGAGATAATAATCATTTGGTGTAAGCGGACCCAAAGAAGTGAGAAAGTTATGTGTTTGTTATTAAATTAGCAACAATAATAATAATATTGAATTGGCAATGAAAATACTCAGAAATTTCCCACGCTGTCATTAAATAAAGGGAGGGGCGATGTGCATGTACAACCTCCTCTCCATTCATCTGGGGACCTTCAGACCCCCATTTTTGGGATGGGTGGCAGCTCCAGCAGTTAGACCCCACTGATTCTAAAGTTATCCCTGTCTTGTGGATAAGGCTGCCTGCCTTCAATAACCTTTGGTCCTGAAAGGATCAAAGCTCGAAAGATGATTCACCTAATAGACTTAGAACAGGCTTACACGAGCGAAATGTAATCGCATATTACGGACACGATAATACGCAGTGAATGGAGCCAATGAAAGTACATTGACATTGATCCCTTCACATTTATGTATGTACATTGCTTATAATACACACAGAAAAAAGAACGCAGCATGTTCTATTTTGCCGGGTATTACGCATGATAGAGCCCTATTGTTTTCTGTGGGTGCGTAATAAATGGCATACATACATAATTCCGTTGCATATGTGCGGCGCTTATACGCCCCCCCCCCCCTTAAGTGACAGAGCGGGAAGTTTAAAATATTAAAAAAAGGAAACCAGAAAGGACTGCATATGGCAGCATGTGTGAGATACGCTGTCATGCGCAGTACAAATTTGCTGCCATACGCAGCGAAAGGCCAGCTCATACAGCGTTTTACACTTATGGTCGCGTGAAGCCTGCCCTAATGCCCATTTTTTGATGAGCCAGTTCTCATTTGAACAAGTAAGTGACATCATCGCTAACTCATTCGCGCAGCCTGTTTAGACAGGGAGATCACCGTTGAAAATTGTACACTTCTCGTTCATTCCAATGTAACACACGTAGTGAGGAGCGTTTACACGCAACAAGAAGTAAAGGGCCAGCTATACTTTTTATGACGGCTGAAACTAAGCGCTGAACGAAAAAGGAATGATTCTCAGTAGTCGAACGATTATCATTCATTGTAACTCCCTTGAACGATTTTTTCGAATGAATCGTTCCGTCTAAACGCATCTTTAAGCCTCCTGTGTGACGTATAAATGCTCACGAGAGTGTGACGTGCTTGCGCTCTGATTGGAGCACGATCGCGTGTTCTCATGAGCGTCTCTGTGTAACCTACCATACTTTTTTGCACTGACGGGCCTGTTCACATTGGCGCGGGAGCCAACCACGCCGGGTTTCGAACTGGCTCAGCAGCCTATTTAGTCCCTAGTGTCAGCAATTAACACCGCAAAATCATGTAAATAGGGTTTCAGGTGAACAGGGTACACATTTGCGCACCCCCATAGAATCTTATTGATGGCTTAAACACATAAACGTGTTTTAGTCCAATGATCATAGACTGAAAATAAGTCAACAGTGTGATGCAGCTGCCAAAAAGGCAAACACAATTCTGGGATGTATAGAGAGAAGCATAGAGTCAAGATCACGTGAGGTAATTATCCTCCTCTACTCTTCCTCAGTCAGACCTCATCTGGAATACTGTGTTCAGTTCTGGGCACCCCACTTTACAAAGGACATCGACAAACTGGAGCAAGTTCAGAGAGGAGTTACCAGGATGGTGAATGGTCTGCAAATCATGTCCTATGAGGAACGGTTAAAGGATCTGGGAATGTTTAGCTTGCAAAAAAGAAGCCTGAGAGGAGACTTAATAGATGTCTACAAATATCTGAAGGGCTGTCACAGTGCAGAGGGATCATCCCTATTCTCATCTACACAAGGAAAGACTAGAACCCATGGGATGAAACTAAAAAGGGAGGAGTCAGATTAGATATTGGACAGTGAGGGGGATCAATCAGTGGAACAGGTTACCATGGGAGGTGGTGAGTTCTACTTCAATGGAAGTGTTCAAACAAAGGCAGGACAAATATCTGTCTGGGATGATTTAGTGATCTTGCGCTGAGCAGGGGGTTGCACTCAATGACCCTGGAGGTCCCCTTCCAACTCTACTATTCGATGATTCTATGTGTTGGGATTTGATGTGAATCGGCCGTGTTGCCCAACCAGTAGATAGAACAGACCGCCAGGGCAGACAGCCGACTCTAGAAACCCGAATGCTCACTGCTGGAAGAAGTGACTTCAAATGCAAGGCGACCAGGGGGATCTATCCCTATGCTGGAAGCAGGAGATGGAAAGTCCCTGCCTATGAACAGCAGAGAATTCGCCTTGACAAGGGCAGCCCTGCATGGGAACCTAGGCGCTGATTAACCTGTCAGGACTGATTGCCAGGAAGTTGGATAACACAACGCCATCTGCAGAACCCAGGGGTGAGCAAGTTCAGGACCAAGCTGGAAATATTAGAGTAAACTGTAAACCAAGCATAAACTGCAAACACAGGAACAACAGGAACAGCTGTGACACGTGCATATATGAAGGCTCATACACCAACACTGCAGCAGTTTTTATATGTGCGAGAAAAGATACGGCAGGACTTATCTTTCTACTTTTTTTTTACATGCGCAATAGTGCAAAGTTTGCAAAAAAGACTTTTGACTGGTTCGTGAACAAATATGCTGGCCGCTACGCCCATCTGAAGAGGCGCTTAGAAAAAAAATCCTACCTAATTCTACCTTGAAAGAACAGACTCTGCTGTTTAACTTCCTACTGTATTCACTTGTAGAGTAGCAGCAAGGAGATAGAATGACCTCTAACTACTTACCACCATGTAAACAGTTGCTGTATGACGGGTGATAGTTGATAGAAGTAGGACTGCGCCACACCAGCCTTTAATTCCACACCACCATATAGGTACTGCGGACCCCATACATAGTGATCCCCTCCAACCTCTTTCAGTTACTTATCAGAATCTGCAATTCAATTTGTCCCTCGCCTGCCAGCAGAGGTTCATCCCCATTTGTGTGTAGAGATAAATCCCGCTCGGTTTAGATAATCTTCAGCGGTTGGATTATCTTCACTAATCATTTCAAAGTTTTCAAAACACAGAGAAAATATTTACTGTGAAGAAGAGGGCAGGGATCAGCGTGTAAAGCCCAAGAAGGGAAAAGCATACAAACTTTCTTCTATAACGAGGGGCTGTTTAATGGCTTCAGACAGTCTGTTTGGAGCTGATGGATGACAGCGGGCAGACTGGGCTTTCTGGGTCACTTTTCCGCTCTCAGTGTCTGTGGCTTACTGATCCCTCCTGTCTCTGCTGCATATCATACACTCAAACCTTTCACAAATCCTTGCTCAGACTCCCCCAGATGCTCACATCTGCTACACAAAACTGTTATCTCTTATAAATGAGATATACCCTTCAAGGACACAACATTATATATGTATACTAGTGATAATGGCTTGTTATCAACTGCGCAACCTCAGCATAAACTGGAACCCGTGCATTGCTAAGAATAAAGATTAGTGGGTGGAAATGATAATTGAAACCAAATTTTCTATAGAATGCGGGGATATCATGGCCAGCAGTGCGTCAATTTCTCACTTATTTCTTCTTAGTGAGAACACCAAGGTGAATGAGGAGACTTATAAGGCCATGCATGCTCCTCTGGGTAATATGGAAATAAGGAAGATGGAAAAATACATCTGCAGCACCACCTATTTGATCAAATTAATGCTCCCTTAGGAGTAATGTTACCCCTCCCGACCCACATCACAGGCCTCTCACTAGCCAAGCCAGGATCCTACTGCACACTGATGAGGGCAAAAACCCCGAAACAGCTGCCTGTGTATAGATTCTGGCTTGATATTCAATTCCCAATCATTGCTCTACAGATCTGTATAAAGGGTCTGACATTGATTTGAAGGAATGCTGCCCTCCAATAGGTGGTGCTGCAGAGGTATTGTTCCATATTCCTTGTTTGCATATTACCTAGAGGAGCATGGATGGCCTTATAAGTCCCCTAATTTACCTTCTAGGTGCTCTCCTTAAGGAAAGATATTACCCCTCTCACCCCACGTCATAGGCCTCTCACTAGCCAAGCCAGGATCCTACTGCACACTGATGAGAGGCAAAACCCACAAAACAGCTGTCTGCGTATGGAGTCTGGCTTGGTTTTCAATTCCCAATCATTACTCTACAGACCTGTATAAAGGGTCAAGCATTGATTTGAAGGAATGCTGTCATCCAATAGGTGGCGCTGCAGAGGTATTGTTCCATCTTCCTTATTCACTTATTTTTATGATAGCATTTGTGATTCTTGGAGTAGATGGGTAATGGTAGCCCATATAAATATGAACATGGCTGATGTCAATTTATTCTAAGGGTCACTATGCTCACTACTGCTTACATATAAAATTATCAGGTAATCTGCCTCTCAATATTATAAAGAAAAACGTTATTACTTTACAGATGAACTTTTAGGCCACTTTTGCTGCAGATCAGCACAGTTGCTTTGCAGCACAGGGTCTTAGATTCAAATCCGAGAAAGCATAAAATCCGCTCGGAGTTTGTGTGGGTTACCTTCCGTACTCCCAAAAGCATACTGATAAATTAGTTTGGAATTCAGATTGTTAGCCCCAGTAATAAACGGACTGATATAGGAAGTAAGTAGTGTTCAATACATTTAGCCAATGTTAAAATGTAACAGTCATTTAAATTTCTTTTTTTTTTTTTTTGCGTAAAGCACTGGTGATTGCAAAGTTTTTTTTAGTACATTTAACTAACAGATTCAAGAGGCTTATAATAGAAAAATGCCTGTGAAAGAATTCCCCTATTCTGTTCATCTATGCAGCTGAGAACTGTTGCTAAGGAAAATCCGTCATGAGTTGCATAGCTGAATACAACTACTGAGTGCTTAGGATGCTTTTCTTCAGTGCTTAAAGCTTTCAACATCAGTAAACATTGTAACTTTGTATTAATGCAACTGCCTTTTAGACACATTACAATGTATTTCTCTAGGCTTTCTCATCTTACCTTCTGTATTTGGCCAGCCATAGATGCTGTGAAGAGAAGCCATACACCATCATCTGTAGCTGTATTCAGCTATGCAACTGAGGATGGATTTTCCCTAGCAACTGTGGGGAACTGAACATGTCAGGCTTTGAACGCTGGTCTTCTCTGTTGTAACTCATTATCCAGTCTTGCTGTTCCTAACTTTGTTTAGCTATGTGCTTTTTGGGATTAATGATTGACTTCTTTATACCAAACTCTGCTTATATTTGATTATGGCTGCCTCTCTCATTGGATTCCAGATTCAAGAACCAATTTTATCACATAATACTGAGGCCCAATATGAAATCTGGTAGGGCAGAATCTGCTTTGTCTCAGCATGCTTTTCAGAGCTTGGAAGTGCATAACTTTATTATCATTCTTTCTGGCCAACTAACAAAAGTAAAGATCCAAGTAAATTAATGAATAGTATAGGTGCATGACTTGAATTGCAGTTCAACTTCTACATCTCAGATGTATCGGAATCAACTATTTAAAAAATCAGGGGCGAAAAGGGCATTTGTTTCACAACAATTGCCAGATGATTTTTTTCTACTCATGCCTCTGGGTTCCTCACTGATAAATGAAAGGGGATGTTCATCTTTGCCCTATTAGTAGAAGACTCACAAGCTGGGCTTCTCCGTCTCTGGAACAAGATCATATCATTTTGGATGACTTGAAGAACTTCCTTGCAGCAAAAAATCTATTGTTTGATCACCCTAACTGCTTTGGCTTTGGATGTTTATGTAATCTTCGCCAGGGAAGGCGGTCAGTTGTTGGACAAACTGCAGAGGTTCAATTTTGAGCTTCTGATAGTTTATGGAACTTTTCTGCACTGAAATGGTGTTTCCATGAGGGCAAAGACCAGATGAAAGATGAGTCTACCAAAGTAGATCTTCCAGTAGATTTTGAGGATTAGATTTGGTTATGCATTTGTATTGATCAATGACTTTGGGAAAAGAAGTGCGAAAAGCAGTTTAAGGCCTCATTCACATGAGTGTATGCGTTTTTACGGCCACCCGCACACTCTGTTAAATCACATCAATGAAGAATAGCCGCAATCAAGTCCTGAGCTTAATTAGTGTTTTTGTGTCCATTCACATGGGCGTATCACCGGGAAAAAAACGCTGCAGCGCAGAATTTTTTCAGTCAGCAGAAATCCTTAGAATGGCTAATAATAGCTTAAATAGCGGCAGCTGTCTCCTTTCCTGAGCGCTAGATGCAGGTAAACTCCCTCCTCCTCCCTTTTTTTTCAGCTCCAATAGGAGTCTACGGGAGCTTCCAGTGTTTTTCGTCAAAAGATAGGTCAAAACCTATCTTTTCACGCAGCGTGATAAATTGGCATCCAAAAATGGTCGCCATTGTTCTAGTTTTGAAGCAGCAATTTTTTTACACAACCGAAAATTGCTCATGTAAATGAATGCATTGGATTCCAACTCTTCACATGGTCACGGTTTTGGCATGCAGCTCCAAGAGCTGCGTATATACGCTCATGTGAATGAGGCTTTATTATGATTGTGGAGCCCTCCCTCATAACCCAGTCAAGCTTTTACTTCCTAGAACCCAAGTATCCTTTCAAGCAGATTCTTTTGCAGAACCAATGCAGATAGATCTAATCCAGGGACCGATTTCTGCTACAGATCTGTGGGTGTACTGCGGAAAGATTATGCCATTATCGTGGGAAACCTGAATATTAAGTTCTTGACTCTCCTATTATACCACAAAGGTCAATTGCTGTGATGAAAGTCAAACTGAATTCTGAATCATATTCCCATTGTCATTCTCTGAATTTGGTGAGACAGCCCCTATCATCTATGACACCAAGTACTGATAATTTAATATCCAACTGTCCCCAATTTATAATATACATTCAGCTCTCTTAATGATCTTACAAGGTAGCTATTACTGCAATGTTGGATTCTGGGGCAGTTGGCTTTTGATGATCATACTAACCACAGTCCAAGATCTTCAACAGTGGAACTAGTGACTGTTGACAGATCACCGTTAAGTTTTGGTTCTATTAGTCATGAAACTATTGAACTGTAATTAATAATTGATTCTAATCATTGTGAGAAGATATGTTTTCATTTAATTTCATCCACAATGTTTCCAACAATTTTGGGGATTCCATGGTTTGGCATCCATAAACCTGCAATTAATTGGAAAACAAGACAACTAATTTCACCTCTGAATTCTAAGAAATAAATTGACAGACAAAGAAATCTACCGTATTCTTTCTCAGCTTCTGGAGAGTCAACTTCTAACTAAATAGACCTGTCTAAAACCTATAAAAGATTTATGGATATTTGCGACAAGAAAAATGCGGATCAGCTACCCATATCTCGTCCTTATCAAGGACATAGTGTTACGTTCATGTGGGCAAGTAAGCACCAGGCCCACACGAACGTGACCCAAAGAAATGCGTTAGGGGAAACTGACCCTGTGCTGCAGGGAAGATGGCAAGGCCCTACCTACAAAGCAGGGCGATCGCCTCAATAAAGGTGGCCCCAAGCTGGAACCTCGGCTCTGCTCTCCCTGAAAGGGTAATACTCACAACCCAGTGGAACCAACACATTAAATGCACAAACTCTCTTACCACACAACCTCGCACACTAAAGCAGATGGTAAAGCTGAATATAAAAGCGAGGGATTAGTTTGTACAATGGCCAATGAACTTAAGCTGTAAGGCCCCGACAAGGCTCCTCATGTCTTACAGTCCCTACTCTAGCAAGAAACTAAACAGGCAGCACAAGACACTACACACACAGCAAGCTGCAAGCTGACCAGACACTACTCAAAAAGCAAGCTGCAACCTGACCAGACACACTCACACAGCAAGCTGCAAGCTGACCAGACACCACTCACACAGCAAGCTGCAAGCTGACCAGACACTAGTCACTAGTCACACAGCAGTAGTGTCTGATCAGCTTGCAGCTTGCTGTGTGAGTTCTCCTGTCTGACTCATGTGTTCTGATTTGTCCTCTGTGTTTCTGTTTGTCTTGCATTTTGTGTTCTCATCTTTTATTTATTGTCAGTCTTTGTTCGTCCCTGGTTTTCTGCACTCTGTTTCCCTCTGGCCTTGGACCTGTCCTCGTGAAAGTAGTGCGGTCGTCCCTTTCAGGACGGGCGCTCTGCTGTGAGTTGGGTTTTGTCGGAGGTGTTCAGAGTGCCCTACTCTGCTCGAGTCGCTACCTTTCATTTCTATCTTCTCTTGTGTCTAGCCAACTATGTAGCAAGCTAACACATCAGCCCTGACTGCTCCTGTGCCAAATCTCCACATGGTTTTATTAGCAGTCCAGGATGAACATAGCACAAAAGACATAAGTTAAAGTCTGAAAGATAGAGTTTGGACCTTTGGTCATTGTCTCTATGGGAGTACATAAGACATAGAAACTTTTATTCTATTCTTTTTGGTGGCCAAGATGCCAAACTGATGTCCAAGGATATATTTCTTCTTGCTAAACATGTGCTAGAAAAAGGGAGTCCGTACCTCCAAGGGAAAAAAAAGGCAGTCCAGCTCTTCTAGTGATTAAAAATGAAAAAAGCTTAAATATACTAATTATAAATAAAAGTCCATTTTGACGGCAACCCATGTCACTTCTGTTGATGCTTTTCCAATGCCAATCCAGAATCCTTAGTCATAGCAGTTAATTGCTCGACAGTTCTTCCGTATAAAAAGGCCTAATATAATGTACAAATTAATGATATAATGATAAAGCTCATGATATCAGAGCATATAATAATATGCATAGAGTATAATGATATGACGATACTACCACTGTGTACACATTGGTATCATCATAACCTTAGTTTACTCAATTAGTAAGAGCGTCACCATTTGTTAGGAGGTCACTAGAAATTTAGGTTGTTAACAATGGTAAATCTCACCATGGTTTGAATCTTAGCGATTAGCCAAATGTTGTCATATTCTTTGGCCTTGAATATTGTAAGGTATATGAGAAGGCTGTAATTTGAAGAGCCCTGAAATACTATATTTAAGGCTATTGTTGAGTCTTACAGCTAATTAAACACTAGTAGACAGGTGAACACAAAGGTCTGGGGCTGCAGATGTCACCTTTCTGCAGAAAGAAGCTAAAGGTTTACTGAGAGCTTTAGGCCTGTAATCTGTGCTTTGTATCAATGATTGGGTTGGCAAAATGATGCTGGACATAGAGCATTATCGGAGCAATGCGGTATTGATCCTCAAAGCAATAGGACAAACATTTAATCTAGCCACGACATACACAGATCAGTCATAACATTAAAGCCACCCGCCTAGTATCATGTAGGTCCCCTTTGTATCGCTAAAACAGCATTGACACATTGAGGTATAGACACCATGTAGTACCCTAGAGTTGGGGTCCCTAGCATTGTTACAGCCACTTTATGAAAACTGTGTGTATATATCTTTAAATATGTTAAATGAGCGTGTATTACTTTAAATGTGTTAATTAGCTGTGTTTCTACGAGCGAACCCTGCATGAGTTGGCAGAATTCATTCTAACTTGCTCTTTCAACTGTCAATCACCCCTAGCTAGTGTAGGGATTGGATAGTTAGCTTTCCCCTAGCTCAGGATTAGGTGAGTGTTGGCGTTTAAAAGATAGAGAGTGCGCCAGGTTGGTCAGTCTAATCCTGGAGTTAGCTCAATGAAAACAACCCAGAGATAGAGACCGGGGAGGAACAAGGAAAAGACAAGTAACAGCCAGTATAGTGGAAAGCTGGAACATCTAAAGTGTGAGTACCAGCAAAGGCAAGTTATGCTAAAGACTTAGCAGAGGAGAGAGAAAGAGAGAGAAAAGAGAAGCTCAATCAAAAGTAAACAGCAGTAAAAAGCTAGTTCTAACAGTAAAGCCAGAAGCAAGTTAACTCTTTATAGTCCCAGCCAGAGAGACAAAGCTGGAGTGTAAAGTCAGGAAAACAAGAAGGGGTAAATTAACCCTAGCTTCTCAAGTCTAAGTGAAGTGTTTTTCTAATGTCAAGTTGTCCTCATCTACCTCAAGCAAATGCAATAAAGAGTTAAATTGTTTTACAAACTGGACCTGGAGTCTCTTCCCATCATCAACATCCTGCACTGAGGTACCACACTCAATGCTCCAGGATCACGGATTACTACCCCCATTTTTGCGTTTAGTTCTCCAATTTTTATTATTGGTTTTGCTCAGAACAGGTCCCTACCCATATACGGACTGGCGTCACGACAAACAACATCTTCCCATACCCAACCCCATCATACCAGGCTATAATAACTGCCTGTTTATTTATTTTTATCACTGGTATAGCAAGGCCCAGTAGAGCCACTATGACTACCATCTTATCTCTGCCTCGCTGCTTAAACACCTCCTAGGTCTGGGTCACTACTATCACAAGACCTCTGAATGCATTCTGTGTTTTCTGATAAGACCTTAGCAACAGACTTGTTTTTCCAGCTTATCCCACAGATGCCTGATCAAATTGAGATATGGGAAATTTGTAGGTACAAATAAATACTAGAAACATTTTTTTGCAGTCTTTGTTCAGCAATGGTGACTTCTGCGCCCTATGTCCATCTGGGTGTTATAGACCTGGAAATCCAGCAAACCCCCAAACCCACTGCCTGTAATCCCTTACATCAGCGTGCATTATCCTTCTAAAAGAGGCCTTTGCCCTGGTTACTGTTGCCTTGAAAGGGTGTAGTTGGTGTGTACAATATTTATGTAGGTGGTATATGTCAAAGTAACAGCCACATGAATGCCAAGACCAAAGGTTTCCCTGCAAGGAATTGCGCAAAGCATTACTCTCCCAGGTAAGCAATGCAAACTCTCCGCCATCTATGATGTAAAAGAAGACATGATTCATCCCACCCAGGCCATCTTCTTGCATGCTCATGTACCCCTTGTAGGTACTTTCAGTGGTGGACAAGGGTCAGTATGGACACTCCGACTGGTCTATGGCAACAGAGGGACGTCCACAGCAGAGTGTTTTGGCACCTTTTTATCAAGGCCAGCAATAACTTATTCAGGAATTTGCACTATAGAGGCTCTTCTCTGGGATTGGATCACATGGACTAGCCTTCACTCCCCACCTGCATCAATTAGCCTTTAGTACTAATAAACCTGCCCCAGCATGGCTAAATTTCCTATTATTCACACATAGGTGGATGTGTAAGGTAACAGAATTTAGTGGGTGGCATAATAAACAATATTTTATAATGCATTTACTACTGCTGCTAGTTCCTGCAAGGCTAACAGAGAGGAGCAGATTTACTAATGCTGTCTAAGGCCTCTTTCACACAAGTGTCATTTCACGGTGAGCCGCGCAATAAATTCACGACTATCTCTGCCGAAAATCTCTATTTTTTTCTGTCCATTCACATGCTGGAACCACCGAAATCCCTCAGACAGCAGAACTAGTTTAATGACTTTTATATGCCTCAACTAGAGGCATCTGTCAGTGTTTAGCAGCACTCGCCACTACTAAACTCCCTCCCCCTCCTTTTTTCTGAAGGCCCCCATAGACTCCCATAGGAGTCTATGGAGCCTCCTGCATTGGTCCGTTTGCAGTCTGTCCTTAGTGTGCAACGTCATTTTCTGTAAGCGAAAATCATCTGGCCGTCCACGTGGAAGACAAACCGTGGAAACAGTGGAGCATGTCCAGGCGAGTTTTACCCAAGTCCTCAGAAATCCACCGTCAGAGCAAGCAGAGAATTGGACGCTGTGCAGCCAATTGTGTGAGAGATTGTGCGCAAACTTTGCAATGATATCCCTACCGATTGCAATTGCTACTGGCCCTGAATCCGAGGCGACATTCTTTCTGCGAGAGTATGCAGACTGTAATGGAAACCAATGGTTTCATGGAGTCTTTAGTGATGAAGCCACCGTCCACCTTTTGGGCACAAACGTAATGTCAGAATTTGGGGGAGATAAAACTCACTTGTCTATGTGGAGCGTATGTGCGACTCCCCCAAGGTGAACATGTTTAGCGCTATAACCTGTAGGAAAGTCTACGGCCCCTTCTTTTTCCATGAGGAAACAATCCTGCGGATTTAGTACCTGGAGGCTACAGATAAAGCTTCTGCCACAGCTGGAACAGGAAACCCCAGGTTTCATCTTTCAACAGGATGGGGCGCTCCCTTCCCCACCCATTATTACAATGAAGTCAGAAGTGAGCTCAATAGGCAGCTGCCAGTCATTTCCTGTGCAAGTCATGAGGATAGTGATCTTCTTCTTTTTTGGCCTCCATGTTTCCCGGACCTTACACCTTGTGATTTTTTTCTCTGTGGGGAGAGTCTACATGCCCCCCTTACCACCGACCATACTTGATCTATGAAAATGCATCACAGAAGCCATTGCGTCAGTCAGTCGTGATCCACTACAAAGTATATGTCAGGAACTTGACTGCCGGCTCCATGTGTGTCTACTAACAAAGGGGGCCACACTAATCACCTCCGATGGGGAAAACCTTATTGATGTTGTACCAAACTTTGAGTTTTTGTTTCCATTGATATCAAATTTATGTATGTGAGTGTCATTAAATGTGAGTTAGGCCCGGCTCACATGAACGATCTGGATTCCAAATGCGGGTTGACGCATTGGAATCCGGCTGTGACCCCGGTCGGCGACTCTGCGTACCTTCTTTTTGTGTACTGCAGATGACCGCAGACACTGGCTGTCAGTCACAGGCAGCACAGATTTTTAAAAAATATCTGTTTTTCTCATGCCGTCACTAGGCGATGACACGGGTACCCGCAGCCTATCAATTGCCAATGTCAATTGCGATTAGCTTCGGGTCAGACAGCCTCAATTGACGTCAACAGAGGTCGTCTGCATAGAGTGTCTGCAGCAAAATAGAGCGTGCTGTGACTTTTCTTCCGCTCATGGAAGCCGCAATTCATTTCCGCTAGTGTGAAGGAAAAGGCAATTTTTACATACTTTGCATGCCATATGCTGCGGATCCCCCATGCGGACACCGACCACGGATCTCGATATTCAAATCCGCCTGTGTGAGACCCACATTATGAGTGTTTCAAATCAGGAAGAACATTTGTAATAACCCTGTATTAATTGGCTTACTTCACGCCAAAAACTGCACCAAAATTTGGCTCTCATTTTGGTGTACTATGGCACCTTTAGGCCACGCCCCCAATAAGTTGGTACCACATGTTGGGAGAACATGCTGCTTCTTTAACATGCTACGCCTAGGCTGGTTTCGCATGGCCTAGAATGTTGACGCACAAAACTCACACGCATATGAACCCAATTCTTTTGAATGGAGTCACATAAATGAGCGATGCTTATATTTTCGCAATCCTTGGAACGCATCGTCCATGGTTTTTAATGGGTCAGTAGAACACATTGCACGCCGTGCAATGTGCACACAAGTACGAAGCAAGCTTGCCGATCCTCTAAACCGCTGCGGAATAAGCGCTATACAAATAAAGATTATTATTATTATAATGCGCCTGAAAGCTACAACGGAGGTTTGCTCCTTCACAGTAGTAATGGGAGGCATTTTTGCAAGAAAACGTCTTGCATTCGCCTAAAAACACCCATTGGCGGACGCAATATATCACGCTCTCCAGTTTGTAGGTAGCCTTACTGTGTGATTGTGTTCACATTGCCTTTGTTACTTTCTGTTATTCTGCTCCATTTCAAGAGTAGAACATGGAAATTAACGGCTGTGCTGGACCTGGCATCTGCCAGACCCCAACAGCGCCAGCGGACCCAGTCATTATAATGCAGTCCATCAGGTTTCCATTATAACGTCCAACATTTCACCGGTCTCTTACTGTACCTAAATCTGCAACGGAGGCTCCCAACAAAATGCAGGTGTGAATGCGTGCCGTTACACAGTGCATAAGTTCATTATATGTATTAAACTTCCTAGTAACCATTTTGGGCATCATTCACATGGTATATTTTACAGGACAGGTTGTATTTTACAATGACATTGCAAGGCAAATCCCGATTTCAATGAACTATGATCGCTTACAAGACGATATCCATATTAAAGAACAGACGATCATATAAACAGGAGGCTCTCCTTTTATAGAGCACCCCCTTCCCCAACGAACACACTATATACTAGCTGCCCTGATCTGTGTTTTGTCTGTGTGCTCTTACCCTTAGCATTAATGTCAGTTTTATTCAGTCCGAGACAAGCGGACATTTGTCTTCTATAGAGCAAAAAGTCAGGTTATAAATTCTCTAACTTCTAATCAGCCTACTTCTTCTTCTAGAACAAGAATTTGAGTTCCGGCTCTTTCTTTTTTTTTTACAAAGTTATGCCAAGTGTGAAGTTATCCTATTTAGTGCACAAAGGGGGTAAAGAGTGGTGCCGGGCACGCTAGATTGATGCTTTCATAATATGAAAAAATATACATCTATACAATTTTATGTGAAAACAATGGTTCCAATAAACATGGAAATCCTGCGAAAAGAGTGGATAATCAGATGTTATGAATAAGGATTATGCTCTCTTTCAGCTCCAAGCCAATCGGTCCCGAAGGAATAGATTCAGCACTGTGTGTAAGTGAGGCTAATCATGTCTGACACACACAACGGACTCATTTTCTCCCACCATGGGTCGGATTGAATTAACCTGCCCCACTCACAGTCTGAAAGTAATAAAATCCTTTCAGAACATAAGCTCTATATAAGCATGGAGTCCCTGGCTTACAGTATCAGCAGTATATACAGTACAGGCAGAAATAAAGAGTGCACCTCTGTATGTTGGGTCCCGGGTAACACTGCATCTCTGTTTTAGCTCAGACTTAACAGTGCTTTTGTTTGGTTTATGTTCTTGTGTATACACAGTAGCGGTTAATGGCAAAATGTACCTCAACCATGATACAAACGAAGTCTCCAAATATGTAATGGATAATGTCTTAAGTTAAACTATGTTGACATCTGACTAATGACAAAACAGCTTAGGCATTTTTAGGGCAATTGTCATCTCGAATGATGAAGCAGAGACTAGACGAGGGCCATAGCATTTCAATTTCATGAACCCTTGGTGTAATCTGTAATTCTTCGCTCTCGCTCTGACCCTACGACAGACATTGCTGTTCAACTAATCTAAAGAAGGTCTGTAAAATAAAATGATCCATAAGAATAGGGGCATTGTGCATCATGGATGGAAAGACTGACTGTATGGATACTGTACTCTTTGCATCCGTAGCTCTTTGGGTTGATAGAGAGGCAGACCGGCAAGGAGAAACACAGATGGATATAAAGAGATGGACAGACACAGAGTTCTAAGAAAAGAGGCTTCAAAGTTCTTTATTTCATTGGGAATGCAAAGATCCACTAAATAGACATATCTAAATAATAAATCTTGTTTTTCGTATAGCACTAACTTATTCTGCAGCACTTTCAGGTAATTTATTTATTATCCCCCACCAAATTGGGTTCTTATTTTACCGACCTCGGAAGGATGAAAGGCTGAGTCAACCTTGAGTCGGCTACTTGAACGATGCGGGAATTGAGCCCATAACCTTCAGGTCGTGAGTGAGAGCTTAGGACTGCATTTCTGCTACCTTAACACTCTGTGAATTGATACGTTCTCTATTTTATACTTACAGGTGGGCTGTATTACAATAATTTCTTATTTAGTAACATAGTATGTAAGGCCGAAAAAAGACATATGTCCCTCCAGTTCAGTCTCTTACCCCCCAATGTTGATCTAGAGGAAGGCAAAAAGAAATAAAAACAGTGAGGTAGAACCCAATTTTCACATGTTTTTTTTTTTTATTTGATACTTTTCCACTGTATCTGAGGCATCCATAGGAGCCCCAGTTACAGGGGGAAACATCCCCTGTAGAGATATTAATCACTGGCAGAACTGATCAGGATCTGCTGGGACCCTGTAGCTCTGCTGTAGCAGGGAATTCCGGCGGTCACATGACCTCCAGACTCATGTATTGGAAGAAACACTTCCACTTTCACTTTTTAGTACATAGCACTCATTGCGTGCTGTGTACTAAAGAAAGGAGGAGGCAGAAAGGGTTAAAAACAACTTCTCCCTTCTCCTCCAGGTTATCAGCTGTGACTAACAGCTGACAACCCGTCCTGCTTCTGCTTGATTGCAGAACCAGGAGGCTTTAATCCCTGCCATAATTTTACTATTGGCTGGGCTCTAGGCCTGGAATCAAGCGCGTAAATTTGGGTTAATGGGTAAAATGGTCGCTGACTTTTCAACAATTATGGGAGAGCTCATATGATAGTTAGCAAAGCGCAAATCCCTTTATTTACCTAAGATGTTTTTTTTGTGCGGAAAAATCCCTTTAAAATGCTGAACAATTGGGGTTTCTCTTCTTTCTAATTTTTTGTCTAGTGAAGTGTGTCTCAAGTAACAGAGTCATCGAGACAGATTACAGGAAGCTGGGAAGGTAATGCCTCATACTGAACATTGAAGAGGACAAGCAGCTGTAGGAGGGAGAGAGAAGCAGAAAGACTCCCACAGACATGCTGTTGCAGCTCGTAGTGGTTTGCAGTCTCACAACTACTGAAATCACATATACACTGCTCAGTACTGCTGTATAATATCCTCCATTATGCTTTAATTTCTTTGTGTGTGCTACAGTCAGACACAGCAGATATCCTGCTCCCCTATTTGTGCAGTGTATGGGAGACATCATAGCAGCTAGTCTACGCCCACCAGCTCAGAAAAGATTGATAATTAGAGATGCAATCTGGTGAAAAATTGCATATACTAATCATATAATGTCGAGAAATAACATTATTTCTGACGTAAATACATGTGTCTGAAAAGTCAGGTACTCTTTAAAATTGCTCCAAACCATTTGACATCTGAACTAATAAGTATTGTACTAAAATATGGCTTTGAGCCAAGGCTTCTATATAATATAATAATAGTCTAAACTTCTAGCACAGATAAGGAATGTTTTCCTTCTGATAGCCCCAGTCCTGTAGCAATCAGCTATGGCATTTTACTACTATTATTTTACATGCTGTTCATATCAGTTAGCAAGCAAGCAAAGATTACCAGGCAGAGTGATATGCAGTATAATGTCAGAATTTTATCTGCTGCACAGTATAGTGCCACAGATATCTGTAAACCGTGATAAAGCTACCACCATAGTGGCTGGATTGTGCGTTAATAGGTTAGATGACACCCTGTGCAGAAATTTTTGCCCCCTTCCCCATCGTGAGAAAAAATATATATATACATATATATGTGCTTTATATATATATATATATATATATATATATATATATATATATATATATATATATATATATATATACATATATATTGCATTAATAGGCAGTCTGCTTGAATTCTGCTCATGCAGAAAGCGGCATGTTAGCAGCATATCCACACCAGAACAACCTTTAGTAAATACTGCATAGAATCAAGCTCATCACATAAATATAGTACCAGAACAGTGCAATGAATAAGTACAGCAACAGAACCAAGCCTATAATGTAAATACAGCCCCAGAATCAAGTTCATAACCTAGATGCAGTAACAAAACTAAGCAATTGTGTTGTGGGGGTGCTAATGGGCTAACAGAGGTGTCTCAGAGGGGAGCAGACAGAGCCAGGAGGAGGATGATTCATGTAGTTCTACAAGATACTGCTGCATGGAGGAAGAAGATCATCTGCTCACCCCCAGACTACACCTGCCTGGCGCACACTCCTATAAGCTGGTGTCTGGCATCCTGTGCAACCTACATAACTAAGGCCAGCCATGTATATAGATAATGTACAGTTTATATGAAAATGGAATATACAGACTCAATCCATAATTATAGGCAGACAGATCTCAGGTTAACTGTAACAAATACTAGTAGGATGTCAGGCCTTTTTATATGGATCGATGATTGAGCATGAACATTTGTATGAATGCTTGTTTTCCTGATCCTCTGGCCATCTGAATATGCCGGCAGTCATCTGATGAATCAGCAAATGCTCGTTTGTTGTCTGAATGGATCTTTTATGGAGGCATAAAAATACTTGCCCATTGGCAGTATAACCCCCATATAAATAAATACGATCATTGGTCCCCATACTACTCATCCTTGACTGCATATGAATGGCAGTGATAAGAGACAATCAACATGCTATTGGTCAATCAGTGCTCTTTAACCCCTTGGTGACATGGCCATTTTTACATTTTTGTTCTTCCTTGCTTCAAAATAATAATAAGTTTTGTATTTTTCTATCGGTATAGTCATATAAAGGCTTGTTTTTTTTGAGAGATCAGCTGTAATTTTCAATTGTACCATTGATGCACCTTATACTATACTAAAAAGCTTTTAAAGTTTTTTCAAGTGGGGTGCAATAGAGAAAAAATGCAATTGTTATTATAGTTTTTTTGTTGTTGTGCTACTTGTGGTTCAGAGTGTTAAGACAGCAGTATGCAGTCCTATTTTGCTTACGACCTGAAGGTTGTGGGTTCAATCCCTGCATGGTACAGGTAGCCGGCTCAAGGTTGACTCAGCCTTCCATCCTTCTGAGGTCGGTAAAATGAGTACCCAGCTTTCTGGGGGGTAAAACGATGACTGGGGAAGGCAATGGCAAACCACCTTGCAAAAACAGATTGCCCTAGGAGTCAGTAATGACTCGATGCTTACACCAGGGGGCTTTACCTTAATTTTTAAAAGCAACATATCTTTTTTTAATTATTTAATTTCTTTTGGTCACCATCTTCTGACCACCCTAATTTTTATTTCTCTGTTGATATATTTTTTTTTTTTCGCATTAAAACTTACTAATAAATAAAACTAACTTATTTTAACTTGTTTTTAGGACTTGAACTAAAGATTGTTTGATCGCTTATACAATATACTACAATACTTCAGTATTGCAGCATATTGTGTTTTTGCAGGCAATCTATTAATCTATCTAATATGCAAAAACCAACATCCCTGGAGCCTTTACAGGGTCCCAGGCTTCCATGACACTTGAATGACACTTTGCAATCTCATTGCGGTAGGGACATTTGGGAGACAGAGGGATCCCCCTTCATCTCTCAAGTCATTTAAATGCTGCTGTCAAAACTGACAAGGGCACCTAAATGGTTAGGCGCTAAGATCCTAGCAATCTCTGATGCTGGCCACTGTGGCTGGGTACTAAATAAAACACAACGAGGAGCGTTTCATGTGTACATCAGATGACAATGTCTAGAAACCCAGGTATATAGTAGTGTCTACTTGGGATGGCTGTGATTCACACAATGCTGGCATAGCATGTAAGCCAGTTCTGGGCCCCATTCTCCTCCACTGGCATATGTAAATTGGAAACTGTTGTTGGAGCTCAATTCAGCGCACAATCAGGAAACAGGTAAGGTAAGTATAGACTTCCTTATTTCAACAAGACCAAAGAGATACAGACAATGCATTTCACTAACATACTGAGGGGGTCTTCACACGGCCATATGTGCAACTACGCTTGCCGCTATGGAGTGTAGTTGAGCATGAACAGATTTCTTTTTCTTCTCGGGCCGTTCAAACTCTGTGCCATAGTGCAGGAGTTTGAAAAAAACAGAGGAAAGATAGATCCTGCCCTATTTTTTCCGCAAGTAGTTAATACTACAATTGAGAAAGATAGGGCAAGTCCTGTTTTTTCTTGCCCATACTATCAACGGATGAAAATACCGCTAATGAAAATGAATTAATTGAAATGAGTTTTGTTTTGTCTCATTATGCGGCTTTGATTATCACGACCATATAATGGGACAAAAACACGCCCATGTGTTTAAGCCCTGAGGGCTCTTTCCCACGAGCGCAAATCAGCCAGCCATGATTCCAGTGCATCAGATCACATGGGCATATTTGTGAGATGTAAAAACGCCCGGCCAAGCCAATATAGCGCCGGGTGTTTTTACGTTGGGCCCAAAAGATAGCCATGGAACTATCTTTTGGGCTGGAATATGTCGGCCGCTGCATGGGCTCCTATGGGAGCCCATGGTGGAGGCCGTAGGTGGGAGGGAGTGGCTGCTAAACTCCCTGCCTCTATTCTACCCACCCCCCCTTCCCGTGCAGGCTCACTTCTCGTTCCTCCCTGCTCGTTCTGTGCAATGGGAGGGGGGTGGCAGGGGAGGACCTAAGCTATGGACAAGGGGCAGAACATGGGCGGAGCTAAGTGCCCACCCTCTCTCTGCCCCTTGTCCATAGCCATCAATAAGAGAAGGCGGGGCGGACCGGCACTTAGCTCCACCCCTCTCCATTGCACAGAACAAGCGGGGAGGAACAAGAGGTGAGCCTGTGATGGGGAGGGAAGGAAAATAGGCGATGGCCTGGTGAGCTTGGCACATTTGCGCCGGCCTCACCAGGCCATCTGAATGGGCGCACAAACGTTTGATTTGTGCGCCCGTTCACCAGATTTTCATCTCCCAATGTAGCATATATCGGCCGGCCGTGAAAACGGTGGCCAATATGCGCTTGTGGGAATAAAGCCTGATAGTGAAATAGTTTGCCTGTCTCTTTAGCCTTGCTAAAATAATGAAGTTCCCCCCTTGACAAAGATAGCCAATATCCACTGCATATGGAGTGGGCTTGGCTCCCGAACCTACTCCATAAAAGACTGGTCGCTCATCCAGTGTACTGTCCATGTAAGTTGGATATTGCCAAAGGGTTAAATGAGCAGACAATTGTCCTATGTTCAAGGGCCCTGAGGCTGGCCATGATTTTAGCAAAAGTGTATTGTATATAGCAGTCTCCAAATTGTCTCCTGATGGAAGATCCCAAGGGAGATAAAGATTGGGCAGTTGGATTTCAACTGTCCAATCATTTTGTTTTTTGGGAGTTAAGCTGTTGTCAAAAATGGCAAGAGTTTCGCCAACAGCTATCTAAGCTGTATGGGGGTAGCTTTAAGATGGTCAAACACTTTAGTTAGCTGTTGTGTTTTCACCACCCCCCTTTCTTCCTCCCATACACATGCCATTTTCCCCAGCCTGAATCACTTAGATCAGCTACTGATTGTTACTGAGTAGCAAGGGAGGGTTAAATTTTTGTGTGGTTGACACAGTAGTTTGCCCTGTTTTGATGGAACTCTGGCCGGCCTTGCTATGTTCTGCTGGGGCACACGTGTAAAGCTTGTTTACGTCTTGTTTACATAGCTGTATTTGCAATTTGTGCTCCTTCACTATATATTTTGCCAAAACCAAGATCTTGGCAGGCAAAAATGGAGGACTACATACGGTAAACAAGCTCTATGTGTGTTCTAATGTCTGTGTACTGTGTAGGCTTGTGACCCTCAGATAAAATCAAGGGCCATATTTAAGGGAGCTATGAGAGAGAGATCTAGACTAGTGATGTCCAACTGGCCGCGAGTGGGGAATTGGCAACCACTGATGTTGGCAATCTACAGTGAGTTCATTCTTTTCTTGTTCATGTACAAAGTTGATATAAATTGAAGCTTACAGTATGTTTTAAATATATTATCCTCTCAGATTTGAAAAGGAAAGCATCCAAACGTATACCTGTCTCTCTGGATATTGTGCCTGTTGATAGAAATTTTGCTACTATGTGGTGCACAATTATGGTTGCTTATTCACAGATATAGTAACATACAAGGGGGTACCTAGAAGAACCTGGAATCTTCTTCTGGTGGGTGGGCTGTTACTCGTACAGGTTTCTGTTACTAGGTGAATATCTGTAGAACCCCTCTGAGGCGGTACGGCAGTCAACGTGGTTGGGAAAGGTTGCATTCGGCTGTAGCGAGATGTGGGCAGTTGCGTTGTCATGATGGAAGAACCAGTTGTCTGTTTGCCCAAACAGCTCTGAGTGTTAGCCATTTTTTTGCAAGAAATGGCACAACTTCCTTGCCTCATCCTCCATATTTGCCACATCTCACTGGGTGCAACTTTTATTTACCATTTCAGAAGGATTCCACAGACATTCACCGCCTGTACTAGTAACACCCTGATCACTCGTACCCACTCGTATATAGTAACATAGTTGGTAGGGTTGGGCTCAACATAATACCCTTTAGAGATGATCAAAAAATATGTCTAAAGAAGCAATTTCTAAATTGCTCATTTTAGGGGAATCACTTTGGTTTCCCTTCTCTAAACCGGCTCTACATCTTAATTTCAAGTGCTGAAAAGTACCCAATATTCTATGTCTGACTACAGTAAATGTATGTTTTCATGTGCATCTAAATCCTTTATTATACATCCCATGATTTCAGTTACCTTGGCAGGGGCTGCTTGGCGCAGAATGGTAAAGCTATGTTTCCTGTTCACCAAGGCCTGTGATAGTTTGGGAGATTATCGGCTCGTTGGGACAGTTCAGGAATCTGTTATATAGAGTGTAGGTATTGTTGAGTAATGTGTTTCATAAATACACGTAGGATGTTATGGTGCAGTAGATCCCCTGATGGGTAAAGTTTGAGTAAGGGTATGTTTACATGGGATGGAAATGATGCAGAATGTTCGTAGTGGAAATTCCGCAGCATTACCGCATACAAAACGGAGCCAAGATCTGCATCACTGGGCAAGCGGCAGCCTGATCTGAGCACAACACCGCTGGTCACTTCCGCATTACCTGACCAATGGCGCTATGCTGAGTACAGGCCACCTGCTGCCCAGTGATGGACGACGACTTCGGAGGTGAGCGCTGTATCTCCTAAAATCAGCTGCGGGCATGCAGCTGATTTCGAGTTAAAGTCTGCACTAATGGTGCAGATTTTGACACTGTTTTGATGCGGAATTTGCAGTGGAATCTCCATGGGACATTGCGCAGCATTTCTGTCCCATGCAAACATACCATAAAGGTGGTGTAGCGGAAATGACCTTGAGGCAAATGTTGATGGTGTTGAGCATTCCTAGAGTATAGACATGGTCCTAAGGGTGCAGATTGGGGCGGGCTACTGTCTTTGCCCAATATGCGTCCTCGAGATGATTTGCTGCTGCCAGTGCTTAAATGTGTACTCCTGTTTATATCTGAGAGTGATGTTAGTACAAGTGATGAAGAAGCAGGAGTGGGGTGCAAGGTAATGAGTAACCCCGGTATATGATGGCACAGCAAAGCACTCTACTATGGTGCCACATACTTGTAATGATGAATATGACAATGATTATTGCAGGGGTAGTAACGCTCTGTGTAATGTGCAGACGCTTGCACCTACAGTGCTGTAGGCGGACGTTGCTGAGAAGGTGGAAAGTTATATTGATGACTATTAGTAAAAAGAGGGAGTGCATTGCCAACCTGAGAGTCTGTAGGCAAGTTAAATAGAGATGAGCGAGCATACTCGCTAAGGGCAATTACTCTCGAGCGAGTATTGTCCTTAGCGAGTACCTGCCCGCTCGGAAGAAAAGAATCGGCTGCCGGCAGGGGGCGGGGAGTGGCGGGGGAGAGCAGGGGGGAACGGTGGGGAGATCTCTCTCTCCCTCACCTCCCCCCCCCCCCCCCCGCTCACTCCCACAACTCACCGCTCACCCGCGCCGGCAGCCGAGTCTTTTCTTCCGAGTAATTGTCCTTAGTGAGTATGCTCGCTCATCTTTAAAGTTAAAGTAACATTTAAGTACATGTGCCCTCCCACGGAGTGACAAACCTAGCCCACATTTAAGTGGAGTCCAGTTTTTAATTTTAAAAAATGTATTCCGCCTCCACCGCGCGATAATACCACCAACACCGGCTTCAGATTGGTGAACCCCAAGTATTTAGAAACCATTTTGTAGTGTTTTCCAAACTGATGAGCATCAACAATCTTGTTTTTTTCAGATCCTTAGGGCGAGCACCCACTGGCGTTCGCGTTTTTCGCGGCGTTTTCGCGGCGTTTTCGCGGCTTTTCCATTAATTTCCATGGAGAAAAATAAGGACACATATGCAACTGACAGCTCCTATGTTAAAAACGCAAACGCAACGCAAAAAAAACGCCAGTGGACAGGAACACATGTTATCTCTATGCCTGTGCAGGAAAAACGCAAAACGCAAAACGCAAAACGCAGGTAAAAAAACGCCAGTGGGTGCTCGCCCTTTGGAAGCTCTTTGATGAGCACATGGCATCTGTTAGCAATCCTTGTATTATTCACATTCATGCAGAGTCGAACAGGATGATCATCTCGTGGGCATTGGTGCTAACAGAAAAAACAAGGGCCGCCCAGCAGGAGCATGGGCTTCAACATAGACGGTCTCACGTGCTGCTGGTTGTATTGATGTGTCTGTAATCTAAGTAGATCTGCTATTAGAACGTATCCATTATATGATTATATGTGTGTACAGTACAATTAGACATGACCGGGCACTTGTTCTGATGGGTGGGTTTGACTATACAATCATGTTCTTATATGAATACCATTATGTATTGCCTGGGACTGTGGAGTCAGAGTCAGTTGGTAGAAATTTAGTGACTTCAAATTCCCCTTCAAAATCAAAATATTAAAGGGCCACTCTGGTGAATTTTTTCCATTCATTATGTAATTACTCCTTCACTATATATAAGTCGGATAGTATTACCTTGTTTAGTTATTTCTTACTATTCCTTTTCTTCAATGGGTCACGTGATCTCATTGTGACACTCCTGAGATTTATTGGTCTTTCTGTTTTCAAAAGAAGTCACTTTTTCAGATACTAGAACTCATGTTTTATATGACATGGACTATACCACACAAGCGCTTAAAAGGAAAAGGGACAGAAACTCCAATCAGTTACTGATGATGATTAGAGGCCCCTGTCACACAGTTATAATGAAGATGATGATACTTCATTATCCATGACTGTTTACTTAGTTTTTAGCTGATTTTGATGAATGTAGAGATTAATGATATTTACACTGTCCTCCCAGCAGGCAGAGATGGTACTGGCTCTAGCTGGTCATGTGATACTAGGCTGTTACATCATGGTTTGATTGCTAGCACTTCCTAAAATAAGAGAAAGCAGTGATAAATGCAAACATCAAGATGGTGCCTGATAAGTATCAGACAGGAGGCTGCACTACATGGAAGTGAATGAAATATACATAGGAGACCTCCAGAGTGTAAAAGACAATCAGGTTCATTGTGCAGTGATGGGAAAAATGTGATTTTGCTGGAGTGGCCCTTGAAATATTAATAAAAAATATATACTAGGTCTGATGCTACCATTTTACTAAATTTGCTATTACTGATTATATATATAAGCCTTATATGAGGGAGTTGGAGCTGGATTAAAAGGGTTCTACTTACTGCATCTTCTCACTGCTGATATTCTCTAGCCCACCTGGTCACCTTACCTCAGGCTAATAGAGACAGTGACCGTGAGAATACAAGCTATCAGTCTTACAGAGACAGTGACTGTAAGCATACTATCTATCAGGCTAACAGAGACAGTGACCAAGAGAATGCAAGATATCAGGGTTATAGAGGGAGTGACCAAGAGAATGCAAGATATTAGGCTTATAGAGACAGTGACTGTGAGAATGCTAGCTATCAGGCTAATAGAGACAGCGACAAAGAGAATGCTAGCTATCAGGGTTATAGAGTCAGTGACTGAGAATGCTAGCTATCAGGCTAAGAGAGACAGTGACTGTGAGAATGCAAGATATCAGGGTTTAAGAGACAGTGACCAAGAGAATGCAAAATATCAGGCTTATAGAGACAGTGACCAAGAGAATGCAAACTATCAGGGTTATAGAGGCAGTGACTGTGAGAATGCAAGCTATCAGGGTTATAGAGACAGTGACCAAGAGAATGCCACCTATCAGGGTTATAGAGTCAGTGACTGAGAATGCTAGCTATCAGGGTTATAGAGACAGTGACCAAGAGAATGCCACCTATCAGGGTTATAGAGTCAGTGACTGAGAATGCTAGCTATCAGGCTAAGAGAGACAGTGACTGTGAGAATGCAAGATATCAGGGTTATAGAGGGAGTGACCAAGAGAATGCAAGATATTAGGCTTATAGAGCCAGTGACTGTGAGAATGCAAGCTATCAGGGTTATAGAGGCAGTGACTGTGAGAATGCAAGCTATCAGGGTTATAGAGACAGTGACCAAGAGAATGCAAGATATTAGGCTTATAGAGACAGTGACTGTGAGAATGCCACCTATCAGGGTTATAGAGACAGTGATGGAGAGAATGCAAGACATCAGGATTATAGAGACATTGACCGAGAGAATGCCACCTATCAGGCTTATAGAGACAGTGACTGTGAGAATGCTAGCTATCAGGGTTATAGAGACAGTGACCGAGAGAATGCTAGCTATCAGGGTTATAGAGACAGTGACTGTGAGAATGCTAGCTATCAGGGTTATAGAGACAGTGACTGTGAGAATACAAGCTATCAGGGTTATAGAGACAGTGACCGAGAGAATGCTAGCTATCAGGGTTATAGAGACAGTGACTGTGAGAATGCTAGCTATCAGGGTTATAGAGACAGTGACCAAGAGAATGCAAGATATCGGGGTTATAGAGACAGTGACGGAGAGAATGCTAGCTATCAGGGTTATAGAGACAGTGACCAAGAGAATGCTAGTTATCAGGCTTATAGAGACAGTGACCAAGAGAATGCAAGATATCGGGGTTATAGAGACAGTGACGGAGAGAATGCTAGCTATCAGGGTTATAGAGACAGTGACCAAGAGAATGCTAGTTATCAGGGTTATAGAGACAGTGACAGGTAACAGGACTGCAGCTGCATTGTATCTCTAACATGACAAGCAATTACAACAATTTCCTGTTAGTGAATTAGGAAGAAAGTGAGATCTGCAGTACAAATGCCAGAGCTCTAAGGCCCAATATCCATGGGCGGATTTTTATTATAAAATTTGCGAGTGTCTCCTGTGCGGGAGATCTGCAGACCTGGAAGCCCATAGGGATGCATTAGCATCCGCAGGGCAATTTAATGCATGCGGATGTAATTTTTTCCCAGCGTGCGGATCGCACGTGCAAGAAGAAATCGTTGCATACTCCATTTTTCTGCTGATCCCGCATGCACAGCTTCCATTGAAGTCAATGCAAGCCATCATATCCACGGCACAGCCACAGAGAGAGCACGGCGCATGCCCGCGGCACGCCGCCGGCATGCAGAGCGCTTCTGCCGAGCAGAAGAAAGAAGATCCGTCTGCGATGGAGTAGAGCCCTGCAGCGTCTGGACAGGTGAGTAAATGTCATTTTTCGCCTCATGGCTGCGGGCTTGGGGGGAAACCGCTGCGGGATTCCACACTTGGAAACCGTGGGTGCCCGTGGACACTGGGCCTAAAGGGAAGGCTCCATAGGTAGAGCGCATGAGGATATAGAAGCACTGTAAAGTTTTTATTTATTTTTTCACTCAAGTAACACTTTAACAGCCCTTAACCCATTAATGTCTAAATAAACATAATCATTTCCGGTAGCATAACGTCAATATTCCACTCTTAAGGGAGCCAATCCCACATACAATATGGTTTACAGCACTATGTCGCCCAGTAACCATCCTTTAGGAGACAATAATGTTATAGTCAACATCTTCGAAATTTGACTGCACAGTTTAGATTTCAACAAGTACCTTAGGCATGTAAACAGATTGGATGTTTTCCATGGAAGTGATTCGTTATACATCTGTAACAACTTAAAAACAATTTTTTTTGTGTGTATTAAGGAAAGCATGTAAAGCCAAAGTCACAGCTACAGCAAATGGGCTGTCAGTATGTGCCGTTCTGGAGACAAAGAGTTAATGGATTAGTAAGCGTGCATTTGGACTTTGTGAGACGGAGCACTTTTGGGTAACAAGAGAGAGTGAGGTACGCTGTTCTAAAGCAAACATACAAAAATACCAAGAAAATGAAAATATAAACAAGGAGCCAGTAAGATAAACAGTGGAAACATTTCCTAGGTAAACAGATACTGGAGAGTTTTAAATATAATATTTCCTACCAACCACTGGGTCCTTCTAAGTAAGGCCATCTGTTGTATGAGCTGCAGGCACTGTCAGGATCAGCAGGCTGCATGCAAAGACCAGGTCATTGGCTTTGGCCAATCTACTTCGTGGTTTGGCGCTGCCGAATCATAGCCTGAGAAACTGCGTTCTTCCCAAAATGAGCTATTCCAGCCAGTTGGTTTTCAATAGAAATGCTACACTATACTATACTCCTATTTGTTCCGTAAGAAATCCAAGCCTGCGATACACGCTAAGACTTTCTCGTTTCTAATAAGCAGACATTTTTTTTTTGGTTTTGGAACAATAATTCAAACTGAATGTGTAAGGAAGGAGCCCAGGTTCAAGTTAGTGCTGTGATGAGCTCTGCCATGGTTCCTATAGTTATGAAATTTGGATGGTATAAGGGCGGCCTTGACTGGCCGTCATTTATTGCAGTTTGTGTATTTCTCTATGGGGGGTTGTATGTGGCATCCCATTGGCTGCGGAGGTAAGGTGGCAGATTTGGAGGACCTGAGATAATAGAGAGCTGCAAGCTGGAGAGCAATTCCAGTGGTACTGAGCCTACAGAGAGACTGCATTGCCGGGAGAGAGAGACAGAGCTACCAAAGGAGTGAGGATTTGGCTTGGGATGCCAGGGAAGAAGTGTTCTGGAAAATCTGTGCCTGTTAGAGAGGGACAGTGGCATAAGACAGATGGCAGGGGGTGTTTGAGAATCGCAGCCCCATAATGTGCCAAAATCAATGTCGCTGAGAGAACAAAGCTGCAGAGACTACAGCTAGAGAGCTTACTACAAAGTATTCACATCATCCTGCAGCTCTATGAATCAGGGTATCCCCAACAGACGTCCAAAGATGCGTCACCACTAGAGATGAGCGAGCATACTCGTCCGAGCTTGATACTCGTTCGAGTATTAGGGTGTTCGAGATGCTCATTACTCGTAACGAGTACCACGCGGTGTTCGGGTTACTTTCATTTTCTTCCCTGAGAAATTTGCGCGCTTTTCTGGCCAATAGAAAGACAGGGAAGGCATTACAACTTCCCCCTGCAACGTTCAAGCCCTATACCACCACCCTGCAGTGAGTGGCTGGCGAGATTAGGTGTCACCCGAGTATTAAAATCTGCCCCTCCCGCGGCTCGCCACAGATGCATTCTGACATTAGTTCAGGGAAAGTGGTATCTTGGTGGAGCTGCTATAGGGAGAGCTTTAGGAGTTAGGGCGAGCACCCACTGGCGTTTTTTTACCTGCGTTTTGCGTTTTGCGTTTTTCCTGCACAGGCATAGAGATAACATGTGTTCCTGTCCACTGGCGTTTTTTTTGCGTTGCGTTTGCGTTTTTAACATAGGAACTGTCAGTTGCATATGTGTCCCTATTTTTCTCCTAATGCACCCATGAATGTCAATGGAAATTAACGGAAAACGCCGCGAAAACGCCGCGGGAAACGCGGCGAAAACGCTGCGTTTTTTTCCCGCGGAGAACGCAAACGCCAGTGGGTGCTCACCCTTATTGTAGGCTTCAAGAACCCCAACGGTCCTTCTTAGGCCATAGAAATCGCAGATCGCACCTATGTGCGATCTGCGATTCCTGTTCTCTTCTCTATATGCGCTCAATGGGGCCGGCGGCAGCAGCGCCGACCCCATTGAGAACATATAGAAGACAAATCATTCTTCTCTGCCACAGCTGTAACAGCTGTGGCAGAGAAGAACGATGTTTGCCTATTGAATTCAATGGAGCCAGCAATACAGCAGGTTCCACTGAAAGCAATGGGCTGCCGGCGATCGCGGGATGAATTGTCGGGAGGGCTTAAATATATAAGCCCTTCCCTGCAATTCATCCAGAAATGTGTAAAAATAAAAATATATACCGGCGTATAAGGCGACGGGGCGTATAAGACGACCCCCCAACTGTCACCTTATACGCCGGCAATACAGTGGAGCAAAGAATAAAAATCATTACTCACTTCTCCTGGTGTTCTGCGCTGCTGCTGCAGGCTGTCGCTCCCTCCTGGTTCCCGGCAAAGCATTGCTTTCTCTACGAAGGGCTTTAAATCCCCGCCTCCAGAAACACACGTGCCTTCAGCCAATCACAGCCAATGACAATGATGTCATTGAATGGCTGTGATTGGCTGTGTTTCTGGAGGCGGGGATTTCAAGCCCTGCGTCCAGAGAGCAATGCTCTGCCGTGGACCAGGAGGGAGCGACAGCCTGCAGGAGCGGCGCAGAACGTCAGAAGAAGTGAGTAATGATTTTTATTCTTTGCTCCACTGTATTGCCGGCGTATAAGGTGACAGTTGGGGGGTCGTCTTATACGCCCCGTCGCCTTATACGTCGGTATATATTTTTATTTTTACACATTTCTGGATGAATTGCAGGGAAGGGCTTATATATTTAAGCCCTTCCCGACAATTCATCCTGCGATCGCCGGCAGCCCATTGCTTTCAGTGGAACCTGCTGTATTGCTGGCTCCATTGAATTCAATGGGCAAACATTGTTCTTCTCTGCCACAGCTGTTACAGCTATGGCAGAGGAGAACGATCTTTATGCTGACAGTGCGGAGGGGGGGGGGGGGGCACTCTTGCCGCTATTGTGGCTTAATAGTGGGACCTGGGAACTTGAGATGCAGCCCAACATGTAGCCCCTCGCCTGCCCTATCCGTTGCTGTGTCGTTCCCATCACTTTGTTGAATTGCCCAGATTTTCACAAACGAAAACCTTAGCGAGCATCGGCGATATACAAAAATGCTCGGGTCGCCCATTGACTTCAATGGGGTTCGTTACTCGAAACGAACCCTCGAGCATTGCGAAAAGTTCGTCCCGAGTAACGAGCACCCGAGCATTTTGGTGCTCGCTCATCTCTAGTCACCACTACTGAATATGCTGGAAATATGTAAGTGAGGTGGGTCCTCAGGAAAAAGCCTGACTTTAAAATTGGCTTGACAGTTATTATATGCAGGCTTCAGCGGACACCAGGAAACACATATTCATCTGCCAGTTGCGGACAAATTATTGGACAACACTTGCATTACTTTCGGACTGTCTAAGAATACCATTTAAATAAATAAATAATCTTGTTATTTGTATAGCGCCAATGTATTCCACAGTGCTTTCAGGTAATTTTTATTTATGACCCCCGACAAAGCTGGGTACTCATTTTACTGACCTTGGAAGGATGGAAGGTTGAGTCAACCTTGAACTCACTACCTGAACCATGCAGGGATTGAACTCACAACCTTCATGTCATGAGTGAGAGCTTAGTACTGCATTTCTGCTGCCTTAGCACTCTGTGCCACACAAGGCTCTATCTTGAGCATAAATTGTGGAAATCTCACTCATAAAAGACCTACTCATGAATTCTCACTCATGAACGATATTAAAAAAGGCAGCGTTGATAAGGGGTTTATTGGCAAAATGTTAATGGGGAAAAATAGGTGGACGGGTGCCTATGTCTACTCTGGGTTTATGCAGAGCTTTCCTGGCGCATGATGGATGTGTGTGTCCCACTTGCTATGTCTGCGATATGACGCTTGATTCACTCTTTTGAACTTCAAGATGTGCAACCCGCGTATTGGATTTTGCACAAAATGCAAGTAGCTAAATAAACAGCATACAAAGTATTACAATTGGTATACTGCTTTATATTATAACATTCGCCTGCAACACAAGAAGAGAAATCATTTGAGAATAAGACTACAAAGCAACATATACATCTTGAATGGTCACATTGATAGGAACCGTGGTGAGACAACCACATGGTGGCAAGTTATGCATAATCAACAAACGAGCTTGGAGACGACACCTGGCCAAGGTTGGGGCCTTTTTAGCTATAAACTCATTTTTGAGTATTAAAGACAACACTGTGTCCATATATAAAACGGGTATATGAGTTGTTTACAAATACGAGTATACTCACAGCTATAAGCATGCAGGCAACTACACGTCTATGCAGGTGTCGGGCATAGAACGTGTGGATTGCCCTCTTAGAAGAAGTGATCATTTACGTAAACTTCTCAATAGAGAAAGTTTTTGGATATCTTTATTAATTTTTATCTTCATTATCTAGTACCCCACTTGGTCTGAACAAGAGATGGGACTTGATATTATTAATACAGCATTGCTGTATAGGTACTTTGCAGTTTATGTTGTGTTTTGAGGTCTCCCACGGTTGTCCTTGTATGATTCTATTGGTTCTGATGTATTTTTAAACCGAGCATGCATGGGTTGTTCAATGTGTTCTGACTAAGAGCTGCATGACAGCTCGAAACGCGTCAAAACCGTGTCCTCCTTTTGTCTTGTTCCTGACGGGATTTTAATCACACTTCAATAAAGCCATTTTTCCGGATGCTGGATCCCTTTCCCTTTCTATTGTGCCTTGTTCCGTGCATCTTCCAGGTGAGCGGGTGTGGGTTGTTTATACATATAAATAGTCTAGTACGTTTGTGATGTTCCTACTTCTAGAATCTTTGCTCCAAGAAGCTACGATCATGCCTTGCCCAGAGTCCTGAATTGTAGCAGAAGCAATGATGCGACTCAGGTGGTGCTAGCGGGATCCACTACGTTCATTAACTATCACAGGAAGTCATACATTTGGCAGGAACTGATTCTCTTCCCAACTCTAGAAATTTGTTTCCAGGAGGTCACCTTACATTAGATGAAAATACAGTCTGTTCTTGATAATTATTCATAACTGCCCATTAATATTCATAAAACTATATTCTTTAGACCGTATCACAGCTGTGTTTGCCAAACACTTTGTATCTTTGCTCGAAGTTAATGCCTTCATTAAACCCATTTTAATTATTGATTCATACTTTAAAATACATTTACACTTTGAAAAAAAAGCCCCAACACAGCTGTGGGAAGCAATGTATGCGACTGCACAGGTTATTTAGTGGAAAGGGCCCTGCGGCAGTCACCACTTCAGATGCTAAGTGTGGTAGATAACGGTTAACTGCTCATATTACTTGGTATGGCCTGTTAAAAGGTCTTGGCTATTTCTTTCTGTTTATGGGGAGTTTCGGTAAAAGTCAGAATGAAAGAAACTTTCTTCAAGGTGATATCCACATAGTAAATAATCAAATGCCATGCAAAATAGCCAAACGTAAGGCCCATTTACACGGAGCGATGATCACTCACAGATTTGACAGCTTTGAGCGATCATTTTGCACAAACTATTAAGTAGCTACTCAACTACTTAAGAGCAATTAAGTGTGCAAATGAAGCCTTAGCTGAAAGCAATTAATAGGCCGAGGGCTCTTATCTGCATTCAGATCCTTTGTTCTCCAACAGGAAACAATGCTATCAGCACTCCCCGTGGAGAACTGCTGATAAGGCTGAACAACGATTTTTAGGTTGGACTGAATTTAACGAGCTAGCAGAACACGAAAAGTGCACGATGGCCGTGCATTTAGATGCAACGATTATCACTCAAACAATTGCTTTTTAGTGATTTTTGAGCGATCATTGATCTGTGTAAATGGGCCTTAAGGCTTCTTTCAAACAAGTATATGTGTTTTTTCGGTAGCCTGCACACGCCATAAAATAGCGTTAATGGAGAAAAGACGCAATCAAGTCCCAAACTTAATTAGTGTTTTCTCGTCCATTCGCATGGCTGGGTGCAACGTATTAGCAATAGAATATGCCGCAGCTCGAGAATCCCTCGCTCGGCATAAATCCTGGAAATGACTTCTAATGCCTATTTCGAGGCACCTGTATGCTTTTCCCTGTGTTGAATGCTGCTAAACTCCCTCCTCCTCCCTTTTTTCGAACTCCCATAGGAGTCTATGGGAGCTACCAGTGTATATCGCTCCAAAGATAGAGCAAGACCTATCTTTTCTGGCAGTGTATAAATTGAGTCGCTTATATGCTATTTTTTCCTGCACAACGATTTTATGCGGCTAAAAATCAGCCAACTGAACAAATACATTGGAAACCAAATCATCAGATTGTCGCGATTTTCGGCAGACGTAAAAACGTGGCTAAATAGCCGCGTAAAAATGCTTGTGTGAATAAAGTCTAAGCCAGGGAGGTAACTATAGGGGGTGCAGGACATGCAGTTGCACCAGGGCCAAGGAGCCCTAGGGAAGCCATAAGGTCCCTCTTCCCCATATTGCAAACCAATGTTATCAATGAAGCTTTATAGTTGGGGACCAGCACTGTTCCAAATTTTGCACTGGAGCCCAGCAGCTTCAACTTCAACACCTCCGAACTAAGCCACAACTTGGAGGAAAATATGAGCTCTAAAGCTTCTCAGTATTCTTCTTCCATTACCGATTACTTCAATTCATCTACAGTATTTTAATACATTTCATGCAAAATTAAACCAAAACTGCATTACATGCCCTTGGTATAAGAATTGGATACACTTTTGTTCATTTTCTGCAGACCTAAAAATCAACGTTGGCTCGTTCACTTATGGCTCGGTTTAAACAGCAATCATTTAGTTGTTCTTATTGACCTTTACAGCAAATGTGAAAGACGGAACGATTCTGAATGATTCTCAGTTGAACAAGCCAACGATGTATCTGTCTGTCTAAAAAGGGCTGCACGACCTAATGAGTTAGTGATGATGTCACTCGCTCGTTAAAATGAGAACCGGCTTGTGTAAAAGGACCCTAAGCCCATGCCAAACACTTCTAGCAACGGTTTATATTCCCAAGAACCAAAGGATTAGGCATGTTGATAACCAACAGTGCGGTTCTTCTTTACTGTGACATCAGGGGAGAGTTGGGACACCTCCATAGATAGAATCATAGAATGGTAGAGTTGGAAGGGACCTCTAGGGTCATTGGGTCCAACCCCCTGCTCATATTAGATGATCAGCTGGTCCTACCGAAATGAGCATGGCCAACAGATACACATCTACTGTCTGTGTCCAGCTTTGGTATGGTGAATGGGAAACCACCTACAAGCTATATTTGCATATGCCAATTTTTAGTTCTACCACCATTAATTTTACAACCTTAACAGGGGCTTAACACGCAACATTTCTAGAAATGCAGTTTTTGATGCCATTTTTTAAACCAAAACCAGAAATACATGCAGGAGAAATAAAAGTCCTTCCTTTATATTTCCCATTCCTTTTGAATTCGTTTGTGGCTTTGGCTTGAGAAACGTCCGTAAAACCTACAGCATCTTTCCAGAAAACAGTTTATGTGAAACTCCTCTAAAAAAAAGTCTGCTTACTCCATTACAACTGTTACACTTATTACTACTAACAATTTGTTTTGCATCTTGAATCATACCGGTAGGAGAATTTGGAAAATGGCCATTTCCATTTTACAATACAATGATATCCCGAGAGCACAGTACAAACATTTTATCAACAACCATTTTTTTTTTACCAAAGATAAACCCTTTCTTGCATCATTTTGCACACTTCCATTATGGCTAGGCACGCTTGAAACCATTCAGATGTTAGTGCTAATTGTAAGTGATTCCCTCTAACCGGCGTTCATATTTCTAGGTTTTGTTTATGCTCCAGCACTCGTTGAGTTAATGTGCATCTACCACATAAAGGAGCACTTATCCAGACAATGTCTGTACAGCCCCTTGATGTTAATTTGTGAGCACTTCTACAAGCTAATTAGCACAAGAGAGCTAAGTGATAATTAAGTGGATCGGGAGCTGTTAAACCGTTCCTTTCTGGACTGCAACAGATTGAAGAAGAAGGAAACAGGTGTGAGGAGGAGAACCACACATGGGACACAAAGTATATCAAAACCGTATTGTGACATACACACAACTGGAGTGGATAGCGACACCAATTACTCTGTATTGTCTGCCACTTAATATTAAGAGTAGCTGCCACTACAGTGACAAAAGCTGGCATGCATAAAGTATGAGCATACATGTGGGCATGGTATAGTTTGCTGTAATTGGGCAGGACATTTTTTTTAGGTAGTTGCCCTTTTACCTTTTACCCTCTACTGTAAAAAACAAACTGAAAAAAAATAAAAATAAAAATAATATATATATATATATATATAACAGGATGTAATATCAATAATGATCAGTAATGATGCTTTGAAACAGTAGTGGTGCTGTTTCCACTTTATACGAAACAACATTAGCTGGGTCTCACCAGTGTCTGTGGTTGGCATTGTTGACTTGCAGAATAAGGGCTTATTCACACGAGCGTATATTGGCCCCGTTTTCACAGCCGGACGATATATGCAACCATTTGATGCATTGGATTCCAGGTTCAGATGGACGATTTTTGGGCGCGTAAAAACGGTTGGCTGGAAACGATAGTGCATACGGTGTGCATTCTGGTCGGCTGTTTTTTCGCCGGCCAGAAAAGATAGTTTTAGGCTGGAATACGCCGGACGGTCCCACAGACTCCTATGGAAGCCTATGAGAGCTGCTGGGAAAGGGAGGTGGTAGGGAGTTTAGCAGTGTCTCTGCTAAACTTCTTCCCCCTTCTATCCCCTTCTCCACCCCTTGACGGCTGTTGGCAAAGGGAGGGGGCAGCATACTAGCTCCCACCCCTCCCCTCTCATAGCCGAACAGCTGGCAAGGGGCGGAGAGGGGTAGTGGGAGAGAGTTTAGCAGAGCTAAACACTCTCTCCCTGCTGACGGTGTTCTGGGTGCCAGCATATACTCGCCACACCCGGCAGTCTGAATGGGCGCATAAACGGGAGATGCAGTCATGACTTAGTCATGGCAGCTTCTCGTTAATGTGATTTTCGGCTGCACTGTGGAAAATCGCAGTGCCCATATGAAGGAGCCCTAAGGGCCATAGGTTTCGATCTGTCTAGAGAAACAGTGAGTTTGTTTTGAATGTGTTTGTCTGAGTAATTTGGTTTTTCAAGCCTGGCTGCCCAGAATTAGAAAAATGGGTTTTGTTTTTTTTCATGAACAGTGCCACTCTTATCCATGGGATGTGTCTAATATTACAGCTCAGCTTCGTTTTCTCGAATTGGGATTATTTGCCATACCAGACACAGTCCATGGACAACAGTGGCAACTATTCTTTCAGACAAGCCAACTCATTGTTTGAACGAGCGAGTGTTGTCACCGTTGGCCCGTTCACTTGTGCAGTCTATTTATACAGGCAGATACATCGTTGGCTCATTCAGAGTCATTCAGTCTTTCACGTTTGCTGTATAAGTAAATGAGAAGAACTGAACGAATGCAGGTTAAACGGAACGATAAGTGAACGAGCCAACGATGGTTTTTATGTCTGCATAAAATGAACAAAAAGTGAACGATTATCGTTCAGTCGTTGGCTTCCATTAAGACTGAATGATTAATGTTCACTTTCATTCGTTTGAACAATAATTATTCAGTCTAAAATCACCTTAATTCTGGGCAACTTCTGGAAGCTAATTGGCTTTCAATACAAAACTACGGTTAAGAACAGCCAAATCAGCCAAAAAGTTTGACCTCAAATCTAATGTCCCTTTCCCATACACACGATCACTAGACATAGTGACCTAGTGAGAAGACTGCTAATTCATTTTCTGTACATCTCTGTGGAATACGTTGGCATTACATAAATGAGAGGCTACAAATAACTATTGCAACCTGTCAACCTGCCTTTAAGTGGTCCAAACTCTCAGTCATATTAGTTTCTGTTCTCATCACGCTTGAGCCTTGTGTAAGATTTATATGTCAAGAGGATTTCCCGATGTATACATCTAATGGAAGGCTCCAACACATGTCATTGCATAACTCCTAGCAAAATAAAAAAATATGACGTATACCAGCCTGACGGATTCCAGAAGGATACTTTTTTGGCATCGGCCAGTTGAATAAATCCCGATAGATATGCTTGAGATTTCCCAATGTTTACGGCAATCGAAGGACTCTAACATCATCTGAAGCCAAAGTAGAGTGTTGTTGGCACATCATCATTGCACATGAGCTGCATCTAATCACATCCTTCACTTTACTCCTTCACATTCAGATTCATATCATATTCGGATATCTTGCTGGTATTACAGAACTAAAATCTGTTTTTCTACAGATATACTAATGGTTAGACTCTTTCAACTAAAAGATTAGGTCCATTTCCCATTCTACATAGACCCATTAAGTCCAAATGACACATTTTTGAAGGTTTTATTTTGATAGCCGAGTAACATTTTAAAGAAGTGATGGATGACAAGCAGAATAGATATCTAACCAAGTGGTGGAGGCACGACCTAAGACATTTCCTAAAGAAATAGCCCGAAAGCTTTATATCACAACAGTAGGCACCTCTACTTTTTGCTATGTAGAGGCATGTAACATCCAAGAATATGACATTTTTGTTCTTGGGCGCAGGAGATGTTTGAGTGCTTTCATTTTCTTACATTACATACATATCTCAGTTATTTTCTTAAGCCTATAAATAGTACATTCACAGGAAAAGGCATGTGTGTTATATCTGAGCTTTGTCTCAGCACACAATGCATAGCCCCTGTGTTATCTCTATGTTATCAGACGTGTTGATCCATAATGGGTCTCTCCCTTTCTGCGGAGACTTCCCATGTCCTCAGGCTGACCTATGTTGGGAGGACAGATAATCATTCTCCACTTTAAAATTGATGAATCCCTTTCCAAACCTCTTGCAGCCTCCCTCCTCACTTGGTGATGGGTTGGCATGCCATGCATTTCTCTCCCACTTCTCCTCCTGATGACATCAAAGACAATTTATTTGCGTACTTGTAAAGGTGATACCAAGAGATAATCAGCCTCTGAGTTTTCCCTGTTTTCACTTATCTCTTCTTCGTGTTGTACCAGACTTTCAGCCGCACACTTACTGACAAATTCTGATAGGTGCTGAGAGGCCCTGGTTATCTCTAAACAATTAATGTCATAGAATTCCTTCAATATGTTAAAAAGTGACAAGAGGAGCATTTGCTGGCTCATTGAAGCCATTTCCCGTAGCTTAGTGATAAAAGTAGCCGGTGATTTCTTGGATCTTATTACGGTATTTGAGTATCCATTAAAAGACACTTTTAAAACATAATTAAAGTCTAAAAGCCCTCATACATATTAGGTAAAAGTCATCCACACCTGCCAATTTCGGTGGGATTGGCCAACTATCACAAGTGTATGGGGCCTTCCCGTGCCCTCCTCTTAGATGATGTCAGGGGAAAGGGGGATCTGACATGTTGGATTTCAACACACGACCTTTTTGTTCTCCCTGGCCATAAGCTGTCTGTGGATCTCCCCTCACTTCCTATGTGAAAGGTGTGAACATTTGGCTGATTCGGGCATTAATAGGTATGAAGGAGTTGGGCTAAATTTGACAGACAGCTATTGAAGGTACATAGGTACCTTAAAGGGGTTGTCCCGAGGCAGCAAGTGGGTCTATACACTTCTGTATGGCCATAATAATGCACTTTGTAATGTACATTGTGCATTAATTATGAGCCATACAGAAGTTATAAAAAGTTTTTTACTTACCTGCTCCGTTGCTAGCGTCCTCGTTCCCATGGAGCCGACTAATTTTTGGCCTCCGATGGCCAAATTAGCCGCGCTTGCGCAGTCCGGGTCTTCAGCAGTCTTCTATGGAGCCGCTCGTGCCAGAGAGCGGCTCCGTGTAGCTCCGCCCCGTCACGTGCCGATTCCAGCCAATCAGGAGGCTGGAATCGGCAGTGGACCGCACAGAAGAGCTGCGGTCCACGAAGACGGAGGATCCCGGCGGCCATCTTCAGCGGTAAGTATTGAAGTCACCGGACCGCCGGGATTCAGGTAAGCGCTGTGCGGGTGGTTTTTTTAACCCCTGCATCGGGGTTGTCTCGCGCCGAACGGGGGGGGGGTTTAAAAAAAAAAAAACCCGTTTCGGCGCGGGACATCTCCTTTAAGGTCAGTGAAGAGATAACATTTGACTAATGTAACAGAGATGAGAAACCATGTTAGATGATTGCTCTAACTTTTCTCTATGATCCTCCTGTCTGCTTTATATGATATTCTCCTATGGGCATTTGCCAATAAAATGACAACACATTCTGTTTCAGTGACCATAGACTCTTGTCCCCTTACAAGCATATTATACTTGAAAACTTTGCAAAAAGATGTCAGTGTAATTGGAAACATTGCTACTTATAGAATTAAGTCCTGAAATGATTGGTCTACCTGGTGTTTTTTTTTTCTAATCCTTATGGATCTTTCTTCATGGTTACTCAATTGTCATAGGCATTTTGGACAAAATTCATTAGAACTTATTTGGCGATATGATTACTTGTCTTCCCTGATTTTTGAGCTTTATGTACATCTATTATTTCACTTCCGTAGTAGAGAAAAAGATATTCATTGTAGAAGGTATTGATTTTATCTTGAAAAATCATTATTTCTCTTTGAAATTAAGCAGCAGTACATTTGAAAAAAGTTTGGGTATACTAATAGATCACAGACTGAACATGAGTCAACAGTGTGATGCAGCAGCCAAAAAGGCAAACACAATTCTGGTATGTATAAAGAAAAGCATAGAGTCTAGATCACGTGAGGTTATTACCCCCCTATACCTTCCTTAGTCAGACCTCATCTAGAATACTGTGTCCAGTTTTGGGCATCCCAATTTAAAAAAGACATAGACAAACTCAAACAGGTTCAGAGAAGAGTTACCAGGATGGTGAGCGGTCTGCAAATCATGTCCTATGAGGAACGGTTAAAGGATCTGGGAATGTTTAGCTTGCAAAAAAGAAGGCTGAGAGGCGACTTAATGCCTGTCTGCAAATATCTGAACAGGCTCTGATGAAGGTACGTGTATACTAGTGTAACTTGTAAGGTTGAGGGGCCAGGGACCTTGCATCCATGAGACAGGCTAAACAGTGACTCCTCCATGAAGGTTCCGTTTTGTGTCTATATCATTGCAATTGTTTTGTAGGTGTCTTTTTGTTGCAGGATATATGATGCAGAAGGGATCATTGGTCTTATATGTGATTGTGGATATGTATATCCTTAGCCTGCAATTACACAGCATCTACAATATGGAATGTATTTGTATGTTTATTTATAATGTTTACCTCTTAGTGCAATCTAGGGGCAAGGTCCTGGCCACATGTGTGGTTTTAAATGTTTTTAGGTTTTTCTGTGTGGTGATGTGTTTGTGAATTATGTTTAATAAAAGTGGAATTATTATCGTTATTTGAGTGCTGGCATGTGTTTGCTTGCTTCCTGCTCTCTCTGTGTTTACATATCTGAAGGGCTGTCACAGTCGAGAGGGAACAGCCATATTCTCATTTGCACAAGGAAAGACTAGAAGCCATAGGATGAAACAGAAAGGGAGGAGACACAAATTAGATATTAGAAAAAACTTTCTGACAATGAGGGTGATCAATGAGTGGAACAGGTTACCACGGGAGGTGGTGAGTTCTTCAATGGAAGTCTTCAAACAGAAGCTGGACAGACATCTGTCTGGGATGATTTAGTAAATCCTGCAGTGAGCAGGGGGTTAGACCAGATGACCTTGGAGGTCCCTTCCAACTCTACCATTTTATGATTCTATAATTCCCATTTTTTAAACAAATAAAAGGCACAACAATGGGAACACAATTTGCATTGAATTTTGTCAATCCATACATAGGTGAATTTGAGAAACAATAAATTGGATCCAATAACAGATGATCCATTTTATATAAATGCGACATTTATGATTTGCTTTTTATATGAGATCGATTAGGGAAAGGGTTTGACGTTTTCACTGCCTTTTTAAACCCAAATAATTTTAACCTGTTCTTTTTGGGTAAAAATTCGACAGACATCACAGAAAGCTTAGACCTTGCATTGGGGCATAAGAACAACAAAATCATCACCAGAACATATTTTAAACCAATAGACACCAACAGCCTCTTATACTACAGCACTGCACACTACAAGAAGTGGAAAGATAATATACCCTATTGACAGTCAAAAGACTCAGATGAAATTGCACTAAAATGAAAACCTTAACTTCCTAGAGCAACACTATAAAAGAGAGATTAAAGGGGTTGTCCCGCGATAGCAAGTGGGGGTATACACTTCTGTATGGCCATATTAATGCACTTTGTAATATACATCGTGCATTAAATATGAGCCATACAGAAGTTATTCACTTACCTGCTCCGTTGCTAGCGTCCTCGTCGCCATGGTGCCGTCTAACTTCAGCGTCTAACCGCCCGATTAGACGCGCTTGCGCAAATGGGTCTTTTCCCTTCGTCTTGGCTCGGCAGCAGCGGCGTTCTGGCTCCGCCCCCTTGTACGCGTCATCGCGTAGCTCCGCCCCCGTCACATGTGCCGATTCCAGCCAATCAGGAGGCTGGAATCGGCATATGTGACGGGGGCGGAGCTATGCGATGACGCGTACAAGGGGGCGGAGCCAGAACGCAGATGATGCCGGAGGGAGCCGAAGGAAAAAGAACCATCTGCGCAAGCGCATCTAATCCGGCGATTAGACGCTGAAACTAGACGGCACCATGGCGACGGGGACGCTAGCAACGGAGCAGGTAAGTGAATAACTTCTGTATGGCTCCTATTTAATGCACGATGTATATTACAAAGTGCATTAATATGGCCATACAGAAGTGCATAACCCCACTTGCTATCGCGGGACAACCCCTTTAAGACAGAAAGGCTACCCACACAGCCTAATCATGTCAGTCTTTAAAAAAATGAGCCCTGCATGCAAGCTTGCATTAAAAGAAACAAAGATACAAATGACCTCCATAAATTCGACCTTAGTTTTATCACAACACGTAATTCCTCGTATTCAACTCTCCAAATGATTTTTTTATGTTGGTACCATCAATAAACAAAGAAATCAGGTAATAAATCTGTTGACTTATACTGTTACAGGCAGCGAGTATGGGCCCACTGTGCCAACCAGCTGACTGGGCTTGGACCAGAACTGGTGTGGTTCATGGTTGACAGTTGACCCCAATGGACAGAGGTACTGGGGCAAGGCACTGTGAAACAGACAGACCACTGGTGTAACTATAGGGGATGCAGTTGCACCCAGGCCCAGGAACCTTAGGGGGCTGATAAGGCCTCTCTTCTCCATATAGGTAGCCCAGTACTATGAATAAATCATTATAGTTGGGGGCCCTGTTACAGGTTTCGCATTGGGGACCACGAGCTTCAAGTTATGCCTCTGAGACAGACCTATGAGCAGGGAGTAGTGCTAAGATACACCTAGTGTAAGCTAGGACAGATTAGACCAACCTGGCAATATAAGATGGGAAAACTCACCCTCGGCTAAACAGGAAAATGGGAAGGGCCCTGCCTAGAAGTGGGGTAGGCATCTTGACAAGAACGGCCCCACAATCTTCACCTCGGGACTAATTCTACCTGTCAGGACACAGGAGAGGTGTACTGAACACAGTACACACTAAACACAGAACAAGACTGACTTACCACAGAGATGGAAAAGATGCAAGGACTGGAAAAAAAAAAGGAACAAATGCACACAGACAAAAGCACAAGGCAAAGAACATGCAGTACTAAGAGAAACAGAGACCAAGTTGGGTGACTGACACAACACACACCAACACTGAGACAATAAGGGGACGATTCTCAGCTTAGCTAAATAGGGAGATAATTGTTCATGCCCTACAGCTGAGCTGGAAGTACTGGAGAAAGTAACCCCTGCATTGCTGGTGAGAATTGTGCAGCAGTTCAAGTAACAGAGAAAACAGGAAGACTCCCACATCTACCAGAAATAGCACGAGACAGACAAGTCTGAAAAGTGAGTCTAATATATACATCTCTATTATCTCATCAGATTGCACTTTATTTCAATTATTCTTTCCCTTTTGACATTTTCCTTACTGGCATGCTCACCCCTGGGTGGTGTTCACCTGAGTTGACTGCCCCCGAAGCCCTACAGCAAGGGTTCGCTACTTGCTACTACCTATAGATAATAATAGGGACCTTTAATTTTAAATACTCTGATTTCCTCCCACTCCAAGGTGGTAGGTTAGGCCTCCTACATACAACACGGTTGGATTCAGCATGCGGAATCCCGCAGCGGGATCCGACCCTGCGCCCAGCTGGTGACCCTGCTTACCTGTCCGGGTTCTTCTTTATCTGTACTGCGGACCCACTGGAAGATCTATGAAGAACGGTTAAAGGATCTGGGAATGTTTTGCTTGCATAAGAGAAGGCTGAGAGGCGACTTAATAGCTGTCTACAAATATCTGAAGGGTTGTCACACTGCAGAGGGGTCAGCCCTATTCTCATTTGCACAAGGAAAGACTAGAAGCAATGGGATGAAATTGAAAGGGAGGAGACACAAATTAGATATTAGAAAAAACTTTCTGACAGTGAGGGTGATCAATGAGTGGAACAGGTTACCATGGGAGGTGGTGAGTTCTCCTTCAATGGAAGTGTTCAAACAAAGGCTGAACAGACCTCTGAGATGATTTAGTGAATCCTGCACTGAGCAGGGGGTTGGACCCGATGACCCTGGAGGTCCCTTCCAACTCTACCATTCTATGATTCTAATGCTGCATTGTCGCTAGGCGATGACGCTGACCCCGCGACCTGTCCGCAATGATGATTGCAGAAGGACCATGGGACGAACGCCGTTCGTTGACTTCAATGGAAGCCGTCCAGGCAGAAACCACACAGAAAAAGAGCATGCTGTGATTTTGTTTGCCGCGAGTGTAAATCGGAGTTGATTTCCACTCATGTGCAGGAAGCAGCGGTTCTACATAAGAGGCTATAGGCGGTATTTGCTGTGGAATGCGGGAGCAGCAAGGTGTAATTTTATACTTACATTGCCCCTGAGAACGACTGAACAATCGGTGTTTAAACTCAACGATTAGAGAATGAGCTAACAATGATTTTCATGCTTGCATTAAATGAATGATAAGCGAACAAATTATCATTCATTGTTCAATCGTTGGCCGTATTTACACTGAGCGATATCATTCACATTCGAACAATCATTCCAAATAAAAGGACCCTAAGGACAGGGTGGTCCTATGAGTCCAGGCAACAATCAGAAATTCAATGTTTTCGCTTCGGACAAGGCAAGCTTACTTCTTGTTGGAGTATATAATACATATCCATTGGATCTATCAGGCGGGGTATTAAGTGGATATTCCTGAGATCTTAGGATCTACATGTAAAGAATCAAATTGGAATAAAGATTAATTGATGACCTTGGTTTTCATCTTCGGTAGTGTTTGGCCAGACTCATTTTAGATGGTTTATACATATGCATTAAGTAATCTATGCATTTCCATTTGAAGGTAAACTTGCATATCGTAGGGCCGGGATGGTGACCTCTTCTATTTTTCTTTTCATTAGATATTCATTGCATTACAGCAATTACCTTCAGAGATGGCAGAACATTCTCAATTACTTGCATCTGTTTAAGGATCATTGCATTCCCTTTACTGTATGCTTTGTCCCATAGATGGGTTTTCCAGCATCTCATTCACTTTAACATTTAGAAGTTATTTTAGCTAGGCATCAATTTACACTTATCAGTGTGATTTTTCAACGTCGGCCATATTTTATTATAAAGGTGTTAAATAAGTAAATTAACTCAACAAGATTAAAAATTATGTTCATTGTTTAGGCCAAAAGAAAACCCCATAAAATCAATGTACGCCGCTGCATGCACTATGAACTCTGCATGTTGTAGTTATATTCTCCCATATACTTTCCATGCTTTCCCTCCATCTATCCAAAATACATGTTCTTCATCCATAGAACGCACAAGGTGTTTTGCTTTTAGCAATAGATATGAATTCTGGTATTCATATTTTACATTAAAACCCACAAGTTTCGCACAACAAGGTCCTCTATTGTTATGGCACAGTCCACAGCATGGATATGAGCTCTGCATGGAGCAGTGAGATCTTTTTTTACTTAATATCCCTGATCTGGTATCTTAATATCCCCAGACATTTCAAGTGCGGTTAGCAAGCTAGGTATCCAGCCATCATTCCCTGCAGGCAGAATGCAATGCTAGCTGACTTCTGTTTAGCGACCTAGTCAAGAACTGGAACAACTGCCAAAAGTTGGATACTTGCTGCATATTTCATAGTGCTGACCCAATGAAATACTCACAAATACAGATGAGCGAGTATACTCGCTAAAGGCAATTGCTTGAGCGAGCATTGCCTTTAGCGAGTACCTGCCCGCTCGAGACGGAAGGTTCGGGTGCCGGCAGCGGGCAGGGAGCTGCGGGGGAGAGCGGGGCGGAACGGAGGGGAGATCTCTCTCTCCCTCTCCCCCCCTGCTCCCTCCTGCTGACAGCCGCTACTCACCGCTCCTCCGTGCCGGCACCCGAACCTTGTGTCTCGAGCGGGGAGATACTCGCTAAAGGCAATGCTCGCTCGAGCAATTGCCTTTAGCGAGTATACTCGCTCATCTCTACTCACAAACAAATGCAAAATCTGTATAATTTAAAGGGATTGTCCAGTTGTAAATTATTGAATTCTATCCACGGGATAAATAGTACATCTGTGGGAGTCTTCCACGCTGGAACCCTTTGATGATCTGTCTGCATTCATGCATTGAGCTGACTACTGCAGGATGCAGATAGTTCCTTTCCCACTGCAGTAGAGAGTGTTGGCATTACAGGCAAAATTCCTATTGAAGTGAATGGGAACTTTGCCTGCAATACCATGCCTTGCCACTACAGTGGGTACTGAGCTGTCAGCTTCCCGTAGAAATCAGCTCAGTACCCAACTGCAAACAGCTTATCAAAGAAGGTCGCCACTCATTGATCTATTATTGATGGCCCATCCTGAGAATAGGCTATGAATAGTTTATAACTGGACAACTCCTTTAAATTCCAAAAAATGAATTGCATTGTATATAACTCACATTTAGACAACGTAAGTGTCTTTGAAAAATAGTTAGGATTAATAATCCCTTCCCGTCTTCCCCCATAAGTGTACACTGCTGTAAGCTGGTACTTTGATTGCAGAGCTGTACATTCATTCATGCTGTGCTTACCTGATGGGGTACTGAATTCTAGAGAAGGGTTGATGCACAGGTTGGGGGCAAGAATGCGAGATTCGGCAGAACATTTCTATTCTGTGTAGGCTTACTATTGCAAAGAAATAGTGGAGCAGTAATTGGTTGCTGTGGGCAACGTCTCTAATTTTCCCTTTTATTAAAGGGGTGTTCCAAGTTGTAGCATTTCTGTATAATTAGCTTCCAAGCAGTAAAATAACAAATAGGCATATACTCGCTGCTCTCCATTCCTGCTGTGTCCCACGGCAATGCTCGGTCCTCAGCGCCTGTGCTGCGTACAGGCTGCAGTCCCCATGGTTGGTTTTAGAGAAAGTGCCTCCCTGGGCAAAATAAGAAATAGGGTCCCAAATAATGATATACTGCATAAACAGGAGTCACATTAAAGATATTCAGGAGGCGGCGTGCAGAGTGCTGCAGAGCTGAACTCTAGTAATAGGGGTTTACAAAAAAATAATAAATGTATATTTCTAGTTATCAAATACCAGGACTAAATATTACCTCCATACAGTGATGAAATATTCCCATTGAACAAAAGACACTATGTAATGATATTACCAATAACACCCCGCACCATGCCCGCTGTCAGGACCGCTATATAGTGAGTATTAGCATCAGAACATAGGGAGCAGCTTGATAACTTTAGGTGAAAAGTTAAAGGAGTTGTGATATCAGACAGAGCGCCTTAAGGGCTTATTCACAGGAGCGTATATCGGCCGCCGTTTTCATAGCCAGCCGATATACGCTAACATCTCAGCTGTCTTTCCCCTTCCCTCCCGCTCATCAGCTCTCTGCCTCTCTCCTCCGCTCCGGCTGTTTGCAATGGGAGGGGGCAGAACTAATCTCCCATCCCCTTTTCCTGCAAACAGTCGGAGGGGAGGAGAGAGGCAGCGAGCCGTTGAGGGTGAGGGAAGGGGAAAGAGAGCTCAGATGGTAGCGTATATCGGCCGGCCGTGAGAATGGCGGACGATATACGCTTCTGTGAATAAGCCCTAAGGCTGCATTCCTACTTGGTATTTCTTGTTGCAGCTTTCAAAAAGTTGCATGCGATTTTTTTAAAATGCATGTATTATCAAGAACCGCATGCACTTTTTAAAAAGAAACCACACGTGGTGTTTAACAATACATGTATTTTTTAAATGCAGTTTTGAATTGTGAATCAGCGACAACTAAAAACTGCCATGTGTGAATGCAGCCTTAATGAATGGGTTGCCCAGCGCAAGCCGCAACAGGCAAACAACTGATTATGAGGGAACCGCGGCCAGCCATACACTTGCCCTAAAGTTTATTGAAATATATATATATATATATATATATATATATATATATATATATATATATATATATATATATATATAATATACTGTACACACACACAGTTTTTCACACCTATTTACATCTCGTAATGAAGTGAATTGGGCTGCCTGATAAGTGACAGGAGCTCCAAGACAAGTCACAGTTGTTGGAGTTTAAGGGACCTTTCACACAGGATAGAAAATTCCGTAACAGCGTTGTAGAATGCGCTATCCCTGAATTCTGCACCAAATTCCGTACTGCTAAGTGTGGATTTTGATGCAGAATTGCGGGCAGGCTTCTGTTATTTTCAATTCCGCACCAAAATCCGCACGTTAGCAGTGCAAATTTGGGGGCTGAATGTTTAGCAGGAGGGCGAATTCCAAAACCCAGTTGCAGAATATTCTGTCCAGTGTGTAAGTTATTTAGTGTAAACATTCTGAGCCCTGTAGCAGGTATAGCACATATAGCAGGGCTGTGGGAGTGGGGGCCATTACACACTGATCCCTGTAGCAGGTATAGCACATATAGCTGGGCTGTGGGGACCATTACACACTGAGCTCTGTAGCATGTATAGCACATATAGCAGGTCTGTGGGGGTGGAGGAACCATAATATACTGAGCCCTGTAACAGGTATAGCACATATAGGAGGGCTGTGGAGTTGGAGGGACCATTACACACTGAGCCCTGTAGCAGGTATAGCACATATAGCTGGACTGTGGGGATCATTACACACTGAACCCTGTAGCAGGTATAGCACATATAGCTGGGCTGTGGGGACCATTACACACTGAGCCCTGTAGCAGGTATAGCACATATAGCAGAGCTGTGGGGTTGGAGGGACCATTACACACTGAGCTCTGTAGCAGGTATAGAACATATAGCAGGGCTGTGGGGGTGGAGGAACCATTACATACTGAGCCTTGTTGTGGGGTTGGAGGGACCAGTACACACTGAGCTCTGTAGCAGGTATAGAACATATAGCAGGGCTGTGGCGGTGGGGGGACCATTGCACAATGAGCCCTGTAGCAGGTGTAGCACATACAGCAGGGCTGTGGGGGTGGGGGGATGATTACACACTGAGCCCTGTAGCAGGTATAGCACATATAGCAGAGCTGTGGGGGTGGAGGGACCATTACACACTGAGCCCTGTAGCAGGTATTAGTGTATCTTGACGCCACCAGGAAGTCCTGGTGGAGACAAGACAGACAGCCTGGTGACGCCCCCTGAAGCTCATTGGCTGCAGAGAAGGCTCGGCTTCAGGTTCTGGCTGGTAAGTATAACAATCGTGTCCTATGTTAATGCAGTGTTATGCTCCTGCTTGCTCCTTCTTTGTCCTCCCCGGCGCTGTCATCTCTGCTCCTGGTCTCCCCTCCCGGCTACCAGTTTGCTAATAGTGCTGTGCACGGCCAGCTCCCTGGCTCATCATAGTTCCGGCTGCTAGTAGTGTCCCCCGGCGCCGGCTACCCGCCTGCTAATACCGTTTGCCCCGGCAGCATCTGCCCTCCCTCCTCCCCAGCTGCTAAGAAGGCTGTATACACCTCCAGCATAGTCGCCGGGCCTGTAATCCCCCTGGTAGTGGTGTAATGTGCCCGGCGCTCTTCTCCCTGCTGCTACTCTGTCGTGCCCGTGCGTCTGCTTCGCACTGCAGGCGTTTCTGGCCCCGGCCGTTGCACGCTGCTGTACCTTTTCCCTACTCACAGCCGACCTTCAATGTCCTGTCCCGGCTCAGCTCCACAGCTGCCCACCTCTCCCTTCTGTCCTGCACGGCGGCTAAAGAATACGAACTGTTGATCAATCCACTGTATTGCTTGTTGGCTGCCCTGGACGCTTAGGGTTAGGGATAATTTACCTTTTAGGCTTACATTATTGAGTTTGTAACATGGAATTATAACACAATAATCATGTAAGGCTACAAGGTACATCATGCCTAACCCTAACTGTCCATGGCAGGCAACAAGCAATGCATAGTGTGCTGCTAGGACCTTTGGGACGTCAGCCTATGGGGAGCTATGAGTGTGACAGGAGTGTTTATCCTGTCAAACCCCTAGCTTCCTGGTGGCGTCAAGATACACTAATACCGTTACAGCACATATAGCAGGGCTGTGGGGGTGGGGGGACCATTACATACTGAGCCCTGCAGCAGGTATAGCACATATAGCTGTGCTGTGTTGGTGGGGGGACCAATATACGCTCCTATGAATAAGCCCTAAAGCTGCATTCCTATTTGGCGTTTCTTGTTGTAGTTTTCAAAAACTTGCATGCGATTTTGAAGCCTGAGCCCTGCAGCAGGTGTAGCGCATACAGCAGGGATGTGGGGTGGGGAGATGATTACACACTGAGCCCTGTAGCAGGTATAGCACATATATCAGGGCTCTGGGGGTGGGGGACCATTACACCCTGAGCCCTGCAGCAGATGTAGCGTATACAGCAGGGCTGTATATCTGTGACGTCCTGTAAACATGCTGAGGAAGCCTGTAATAGTAATGTCACAGGGCAGACCTGGAGCAGCACCTCGGGACACGGCAGAAGCAGGGAATGGTCTGTATGTACCTTTTTCCAAGGCCGCCTGCACACAAACGGGTCAGATTCTCCATGCGGGAGCCCACAGCGGAATCCAACCTGGCTGGCGACCCCGCAAACCTGTCATCTTCTCTTTTCTTAAGTACAGCCGATGGCTGCGGTCAGCCGCCATCGGACACAAGCAGTACAGATTTTTTTCTTAATTCTTGTCAGAATCTGCGACCTGTCCACAATGTCAATTGTGGATGGGCCGCGGGTCCGATGGCTTCCATTGACTTCAATGGAAGCCGTCCGTGCGGACACTGGACGAGAATAGAGCATACTGCAATTTTTCCTCTGCTCAATCGGTTTCCCATAGCATGCTATGGACGGTATTTGCTGCGGATCCGCGTTGCTGACGCCGATCACAGATTTCACAATGTAAATCCATTGGCGTGCAGGGGGCCTAAGTTTGATAACTCTCTCTCAATGTTATTTTACATTTTGGGGACTCTCATATACTGGAACCAGAACTCTCAGGCATGAACAATTGTTTTATGTCTACTGAGGTCACATATTATCAATATCCCTTGCTAAATCTGCACATATGTGGGTCAGTTTTAAGATGAGTTAACAAAAAATTGAGGTCTTCAGTAAAAGAAAAAAAAGTTTTCAAATCTTAAAGAATTCAAGTGCCAAATGCAATACAGCCATCTCCATGAGTGCTAAGGGACAGACTAAATGCTCACACAACCTGAATGAATTTTTTGCATTGGTCACAAAGTCATTTGTAACTTTTCTTTCAATATGATAAGATGTTAGCATGAATCTTCCACAACAATGTGTTAGGGCCCATTTACACGGAGTGATGATCGCTCAAACGACCGTCAAAGCGGGATACCACTGCAATAGCCCAGAGAACAATGCAACCGTTTGGAATATACAAACAGCTGCATTGTTCCCAGAGATTTCAGCTGGTGTCCCACTGATAACTGCCAGAGATAACTAATTATACTAGTGATAACTAATTTCTCAAAATAAACTTTCCTAAGTTATACATTGGCAGCATTGATTGAAATGCACCTGGTTGCCACAACGAAATGTTGGCCAAAAATCGTGACTACGTGAAGCATTGGATTTCAATGCATTCATTCACATGGGTGATTTTCGGGCCCATGAAAAATTGCACCCTTAGGGCTCAGTCAGTCGGGCATTTTAACGTGCGTATGTTACCTGCATTTGTGATCCTCTTCTTTATAGAACTGATGCTTTCCATGGCAGCCGTCACATGCCTGATATTTACGTGCGCACAAAAAGGTGCCTTGTGCTCAGTGGGGCTGGCAGTAGCAGCCCCGACCCCATTGAGAACATATAGTGAAGACCGCGATCCTCTGGCACAGCTGTGACAGTTGTGGGAGGGGAGCGCAATGTTCTCCCATTGAATTCAATGGAGCCGGCACTACAGCCGGCTCCATTAAAAGCAATTTCAGGGAAGGGCTTTAAATATAAACCCTTCCCTGAAAATCGTCCCTAAAATGTATGAAAAATAGAGATGAACGAGCATACTCGCTAAGGACAATTACTCGATCGAGCATTGTCCTTAGTGAGTATCTCCGCGCTCGGAAGAAAAGGTTTGGCTGCCGGCGCTGGTGACAGGTGAGTTGCGGCAGTGAGCAGGGGGTAGCGGGGGGGGGGGGGGGGGAGAGAGGAAGAGAGAGATCTCCCCTCCGTTCCTCCCTGCTCTCCCCCGCCGCTCCCCGCCGGCAGCTGAATCTTTTCTTCCTAGTGGGCAGGTACTCGCTAAGGGCAATGCTCGATCGAGTAGTTGCCCTTAGCGAGTTTGCTCGCTCATCTCTAGTGAAAAATAAAAAAATATATATACGCACTTCTTTGCAGCTGCCAGGGCTCAGGCGCATCTAGCTGGGTCTTCTCCTAAACTGCTATGAATTGCTTTCAGCAGGCAGGGATTTAAAATCCCTGCCTGCTGAAAGGGCTGACACTGATTGGCTGAGCACTGTGACCAATCAGAGGCAGCACAAAGCCATTGAATGACAGCTGAGAGTTGTGCTGTCACAATGCTGTCACAGTGTCCAGTGACAATGGGACTCCCCGCGGAGATGAAGAAATCCTCTGCTACAGCTGTCAGAGCTGTAGCAGAGGATCGCGATGTTCTCTTTATGTCAGTGGGACTGCTGCTGCTGCCGGCCCCATTAACCAAAGGTGAAACCACTGGATGTGACAGCATCCAGGGTTTCACATCCAAGGAATCCCCTGCTGCAGCTGTCACAGCCGCAGCAGGGGATAGTGGGCAGCGCACTTTATGTGCTCAAAAACGCAGCCAACTGCGTTTTTTTCTGTGTGCCGCCTGCTTCGGTCATGCAAGTATTTGTGCGTTTGCGCTCTGCACACAAAAAAATTTGCATATTAAAATGCCCGTCTGACTCAGCCCTTAAAACGTTGTGTCTTGACCTATCTTTTGATGAAAATCGCTGGAAGCTCCCATTGACTCCCATGGGAGCTGAAAAAAAGGGAGAGAGGTGGCTCTATTTTTCTTGCGATACACCCGTGTGAATGGACGAGGAAATGCTAATTAATCTCGAGACTCGATCTCACAGTTTCCTCATTGATGTGATTTCCGGCAGGCGTAAAATCGCAACGCTTGTGTAAATGAGGCCTTATAGAGAATGCAAAAGAAAAAAAAACTATATTTTTGGAGGGAAACAAGAGTACAGTATGGTACTGTTGTATCTTGTCTCCACCAGAATAATGGGCTGAGACATGCTTTTGCAGTCCTGAATGTAAGGACACGCCCCCCAGCAGCTGATTGGCTGGCACAGACGTGCCCTCCAGGGCTGGACCTCCTGCCTCATCCTCCCGGGCCCCACACACATATGGTACTGTCACATTTGCGGAGGTCTCCCATGGCGTCCTCCATTCACGCTGAAGCCGGGTCCCCTGCCTTTCCCCCCTGCCTGTGCTGAGCTACCTACAAACCGCACTGTTCAGGGACCTGTTGTGCTGGTTCATCGGCACTACAACCACCGTCAATGCTGTCACTCTCCCCATTCTCCATACGGCCGCTGCAGAGAGGACTGCTGTCATTCTCTGTTCTCCCTGCGTCCGCTGCAGAGGGGGTTCACTGCCACTCTAGCAGCAGTAGCGTCCGCAGCTTTAGAGCCAGACCAGCTTCCAGCGGCATATGTGCATTGGGCCAGGGAGGATGAGGCAGGAGGTCCAGCTCTGGAGGGCAACTCTGTGGCAGCCAATCAGCCACTGGGGGCATGTCCTTCAACTCAGGACTGCCAAAGCATGTCTCCATCCATTAATCTGGTGGAGACAAGATGCAACAGTACCATACAGTACTGGCCCATAGAAGTTCATGAATGTTTTGTTATGTCTTCAAGGTTGGATACAATTATAACACTCCTGAGTGCAGAATCCCTAAATATGTTACAATAACCATTACAATGTATTCACTGGCTACATACTAACTGCAGAAGCTTCAAAACAGGAATGATACCAACTGAATGCAGTTCACTGAAGGAGATTTTTGAGAAATAAGAATTTAAAAAGATGAGATAGAAAACAATTGTGTTCTTAAAATGAGAGAAATCAGACAATTCTACATTTTTTCCATTCATCTTAAATCGAACCTCAATTTAATTACAATTCTCTACGTAAGAGAGACTATACTCTCCTGAAAGCAGAATGACTCAGTGACAACTTGTCAAGTTGTCATAGTAGGTCTACAGCATGAATACTGCCTGCTCGTTCTCATGTATCACACCTCCCCAAGGTGACTGTGCACAACATTGCATCACATTATTTGTCAGTTTTTCATTTTATAACTGCTCATTACAGTGAATTCAGCTATCTCTTGCTTTTAGACGCTCCGCCAAATTCTACCACCCCCTCCCTTCTCCCCCCCAACTCAATAGAAATTTAATTTCCCCTTCAAAAAGTGACAGGACTAATTGCTCATTGCAGGATTTCTCTGGCATACAGGAAATACGTATGCAGAAGAAATGCAAAGCCCTCTCACCTCTGTGTGATTAATTACACCCCTAGCTCTGGCTCTCTTTCACCCCCAGCCATAATTCAAAGCCTGGGAGAAAATTGAGGTTTTTCTTCTCCTGTATGGTTTAATTAATTACACATGTCTCTGCTTCATATGTGCCAGGGAAGAAAACCTTTTGTTTTACTTCCCCAATTATTTTCCGTCCCTTTTCCATTGAGGTGACAGCGGCAGGAGTAGTGAGCGGAAGCTCTGATGTTAAGTTTTTATGTGCGTATTCGCTTTTTGCCAGCACAGCAAATGTTCAAGCTTCTAGCATTACCTGGGCATAGGAACAACATGGAGGAGTCCCAACTGATTAAGAGCCCTTGAAGTGAAAATCACTGCATCAAAGTCTGGGGAAAAAAAGAGAAAACTGTCAATAATGTATCAAGTCTGCAGTTCCTTCCAGAAAAGCTAAGCAATATTAACATGTAAGCTGTTAGGTGTGCCGCATCAATAACATATATTCACTCCCACTTATACTAAATTGTGTTTTAGGGTGCTTCATACGTGCATATTTGCACATGCTTAGTGCATGGAAACATCCTGTGTGCAATACACGGAGAATAAAACCCATTTATTGCAATGGGTTAATTCTAATTTCTTTCTTTTGTGCATGCCGTTCTCATGGGTCCAAAAAATAGGACCTGCTATAAATCGATCATGTGACTGAGCCCTTACATATGACATAACTTCAGGAAGAAACTCTAATACAAACTTTCCAAAAGAGGTTTTACTCTAAGGTAACATCTATACTTCTAAAATTGTACCTCGCCTTATCTTGTGCTTATGTAATCATCAGAACAGTCGTACTGAGTCTTTTATAGGGTATTCTTCCTTACCTGGCATAGCTTTCACTGAAGGTGTACGATGAGGAAACAGAGGCTTTGTTCCATCTATTGACTTCACTACTTAAGAATTGAGTCACGGGTAAAACACAGACCCAAGTGGATTGCCTATATTACGACTCCCATTTACTGGGCTCTCGTTGGTTTCACCAGACTCCATGCATGCTTGCCCTTCTAGTGATTCCCAATGGGAGTAGTGACTGAGCTGTTCCTGGTCTTACCAAATATTATGCAGACTTGATCTTCCAGTGACTTCTAAGTGGAGTCTTGCCTGAGTTCTCACTCATTTTATCAAGTTTTGTGCAGGCTTGCCTGTGGATTGACTCCCAACTGAGAGTTGCAAGAAGTGACAATAGGCTTATAGGCCAATGCAATGCATTATCACTCACAATAGCAATCGCAGGCCATGGCTGGTGTGGACACTGGTGTACAGTATTCGGTTGCCATCGTAATCCATAGGCCCTCCACAATTACATTGTGGAAGGCCAATGACCTCCATAGAGGGAGCACGCTCCACATAACATAAGTTTACGTCTGTTGTGTTAACTGAAGGAATTTCTGAGACTGTCCCATACACATGAATGGGGTTTTCACAAAATCTATACACCTGCTAATGTAAATTTACACTAAAGCCTCTTTTACACAGGAAGACTGTTGTGTGCCCAAGTTTCCATAACCGTCCCAGCAATGATTTCTACTATGCTTTTACAATGGAGGCGGAGTGGGTGAGGGATTTTTCAGGCCCCCTCTTGCATTCACAGTAAATCGGCAGTTGTTTATAGATGAACCACTGCCTGTTTAGACTGAACAATCTAGCGGCAGACCAACGCTGATTTTATGATCGGTCTTTCGCTGCATGCGTTTACACTGCACAATTATTGTGCAAACTGCTCAATCTTATGAGCGATTTGAGCAATAACCATCCTTGTAAAAGGAGCTTAAAGAGCAATTTTTGTTTGTCGGTGTAAAAAAGCATAAATAAATAATCTGATAGATGTGAAAAAGTGGGGTTTTGGGGACTTCTTCACACTCCAAAAGCCTGGCTTCACACATATAGGTTTTGTTACAGTTTTTATTTAGGTAAACAGGGGAGAGAAAACGAAAAAAGAGTTGAAAAATCAGTATTTCATTTGTAGTTTGGTGCTTTTCCTTTTTGTATGTAGTCTTTGGCTGAATAAAAATTGCCTTAAAACAATAAAAAAACTTCATGTGTGAAACCAGCCTAACAAAATCTGTTACATTGTAAGCATTTCTAGAGAGCTGACAAATTATTTCTCTCTGAGGCGTTCTCTAAGGATTGTAAAACACATGATCAAACAGATATAGCTTATAACAGAGTCAGGACAAAAATGTGCTGGAAAGTAAATATTTTTGTAAATTGTTTTGGATTGAACACAGAGATACCATGAAGAGTTACAGTATAGTCGAGCTTTATAAAATATGTAGAGAAGTTGGGCACCACTTGTACGTCCCCTGCTTCTCTTCGTAGAGTGCTACGAGTGACTAGGAGTTCGGTAGAGCTATGCACCTTTTAGGTAAGTCGTATCATAAGTGCAGCACTAAGTAGCCAGCAGCAATAGCCAATTTTCTTAAGTGCGTGAACAGAGTGAAACATTGGCTAAACAGAAAGATATTGGGGTAGATTTATTAACCCTTTCCAATCCACTGTCTGAAGTCTGAAGACATTATGATTTAAGGCTGTACAGCTCCGATGTTGGAAGACGTCCGTCGGGGTTCTCTTACTGTATATTGCCACCCTCTCTGCTGTTGGAGCCTATCCAATGTGTCATTTCATGCAGTACAGAGAATCCTGACAAACGTCTTCCAACATTAGAGCTCTACAGCCTTAAATCATAATGTCTTCAGAGGTCAGACAGTGGATTGGAAAGGGTTAATACTGTCTTAAAGTGGGGCTGGCAGCATGGCTCTTTCCCTCTTTTTTTCTCTTTTCACACTTACCTCCCTTCACTTAGACAAGCTTCCAATAAGGTCAATGTATCAAGTAGGCATTGTCAATGAGTGAACAGTGTTATTCGATGTGATCAGCCGAGCTGTAAGATTGCCCCAATTGTAGTAGAATCGAATCGGGTGAGTCCAACCAGATTTTTAGGGAAAATCTAATTTCCCATACCTGCTACAGAGGTCAGAGTGCAGCCAATCAGCAGTCAGGGCACTTTGATGATTTCACCAAATCTGTCTTCCATCTTGCATATAGGCAGCAGTTTCATTGGACGCCTGCATCACATGACAAAGCCATGTATTACCAGTGGCCATTTTATATTTGAGCACAGGACAGAGAAGCTGCATCACATTTATATGCCTATAAAAAACATGGTCTGCACTAAGGGAGAGATATTGTGCATAGTACATATTGCTGCTCGTGTGAAAAATTGTAAACCATCACCAAAGATAAAATGGCTTGGGGAATATTGCAGTTCTTTGTTTGTGGCCTCCGATTTTATCCAAAGTCATGAGTCTGGCCAAAACAAAATATTTGCCAGTTTTCTCTAGGGTAAGGGGAGAAAGTTACACTGCGCAAAACAAAGACCTTTCAGAATCTACACTATATACTCTTTGGCCTATTACTCTTGCATATCGTAGCATTGCACAACTGCTTGCAATGGAAACTCTGTGCTTCAGGCTAGTGGACGCAGGCAGCTCCTACAACATAATGCTCCATGCTAACCCACAGTACTAGATGCCCAGCCACAATTTCTTTGCTGAAAAAGCTGTCCCTTCCCTGCACCGCTGTGTAAGAGATACTGTGTCCCTGGTGTTGCACAACACTGTCAGTGGCAGGGTGCAACTGACCACGGATACGTGGTCCAGCAAGCATGGCTAGGGGCATTACATATGCTTAATAATACACTGGGTCAATGTCCTATAGGCCCATGTTTCATCGTACCCTGAAGACCTGTGGAACACTCATCTGTGCCTGTCCTATCTTTACCCCCTTCCTCCTCCTCCTCCTCCTCCTTTTCTTCATTCCACCCAATCCAAAATTTTCTGAAGCACAAGGAACAGCTGTAACTCTACAGCTTTTCTTTGGAGAAGGTCTGGGCCTGGCTGTTCTGTTCAACAGGGAGAATGTGTCATTTGCCAAATTTCTGACATTGCTTTTAAAACAAGCAGCACCTCCACTGTCTTGCTTGATGTAATTTATGTTAACTCTTCTGCCGTTCCTTGGAGAAGATCCGTGCTTCAGTGTTATGTTCAACTGATAGAGTTTTGTCCTTTTCAAAATGTAAGACATTGCTTTTAAAACAAGCAGTGCACCTGCTCTCTTGCTTAGTGTAATTTTTGGTAGCTCTACAGTTTTTCTTTGGAGCAGGCCCGTGCTTGGCTGTTCTGTTCCCCTGGTAGAAATTCTCCTTGTGAAATTTATAATATTGCTTTTAAAGAAGCAGCACATCATCTGTCTCCCTTGGCATGATGTTTAATCTTCTTTTGTTTTCAGTGCCCCAGCTACGATTAACCTCTACACCACTGTACACTATTTTTACCAGATGTGTGGCTGTATTCCCATGCAACTTGGGGGACTTGGGTAGCATTAGGGACCTTCCGGAGGGCAAATTAGTGAACTTGATTTTTACTCCGGTTGACTTTAATCGGAGTCGGAATCGTCCATCCCAAATCATCAAATCATGATGATTTGGGTGAAATCAGTCTGAACCCAACCCAAACTGGTTACCCCATTAATTACTCATCATTAGTGCACAATTTTTCTGGCCACAAATTGAGCCAAAATTTTGATGCATTTAATGTAGAAAATCTTCCCCACTGAATTCTAAAGTGACTTATTACGTAACTAAAACTTGTCTCTGCTTCCCGATGTATCTCCCAAAGGAAGAGGCAACTGCGGAGCAGGACTGCAAACAGTGAGTGAGCCTTATCAGGGAACAAGACCACCATGAGTACAGAACCAAAGCAGAAACAAAATGGGAAGTGTCCTCCAAAACTATCTTTGATAAAGACCAGGTCACCTGGTGTATACTTCCAGTGATCCGGAGAGACATAAGGATTATTGAGAGACTGTTGAATTCAAGTCACAGACTGTTAACATTATTACCAGAACTACAATATAGATAAAAATGACTGGGACTTGAATTCTGTTTAGTTATATCAGTTTTTCCTAAACTCCAGTCCTCGCGATCCCCAATAGGTCATGATTTGAGGTTAGTCTGTAGAGAAAACACATGTGGCAATGACAATAGTTACATCACCTGTGCAAAACTATGAAGCAAGAAAACCTGACCTGTTGGGGAGTTGTGAGGGCTAGGGTTGGAAAAGTTGAGTTATATACTTAGATTTCATGCCTGTTCTGCTGTTGTATCCCACGTGCTGCACATGTATCTTTGTAAAGTAACTACTGACTGTAACCCTTGCTTCATTGGAATTGCTGCCAACATGTACAATTTACATCCCAGTAAATATAATGTGTATCTAGTTACTTCAAATAAGTTAGATTTAAAAATCTAAAGATATATATATATATATATATATGTCATTTTAAATCATGTCTATCACATTCTTCTGGCTTATTTAGAGCGACCCTCCGATCCTGGACAAACAAAGATGGCCGCACCGCTCCTCGGACTACCGGACACACATTATTATGCATCAATAATCTAAGACTCTACACCACTTTGATTGAAGAGTGTTGACCATGTGAGCTCTGCTGGCCAGTCAGATCAGCATGTAGGGTCTTAGACTACCAATGCATACTATGCACAGTGGGCATCAGGTAGAGAAGTGGTTGGGCCATCTTTGTTATCCGGGACCAAAGAGTTGCTTCAAGGACCAGAACATATAGTATCATTCCAAAAGTATTCCAGATCCAGATAAGAACACATATCTAAATCATTCTTCCCAGCTGAAACCAATGTCAGAGTACCCAAGAGGTAAAGGCTACTTCATGTTGTTACATTACAGCTATGTGCATAGTTCATTTTAACAGTCTGTCTAATGCTGAATTCCTTAGTTGGAATCACCGAGGCCAATGCAGCTTACTTGTTATTTCTGTTTGTCTATGCCTGGGAACAAGACACCTTGGATGGGGACTGTTTCACTCCGGGGTATCATTGCTCATATCTACAGCCCCACCGCCTCTTGAATTTCGGTCCCTTATCTTAGTTTTCCTGAAAGGCTGTGCTTGTTCTTGCAAGGGCTAATGAATAAGCACGCACAGCCATGAAATGGGAAATAACGGCATAGCTTAATCAGGCATTCAACCTCATGCCTTTCTTATCATGCGTGGAGAAAGACGGACCTCAAGTAACTGTTAACCTTTTTAGCTCGAGATTTGGGCACTTAGTAGGTCATTCATTATTCTTACATTCTTCATACATGCTTGTGGTAATACAAGGGTTAATCCAATCTTCATGGTTTATAATAATATTTTTTAACATATTTTAGTGCCAGCACATTACATTGCAGTTTGTCAATGGAAAGACCCTCTGGTGCTTGCTGATAAAAAAGCCCCAGCTGCCTTTGGCATTAATATGTGAAAGACAAATCTTGGTGTTGAGGCAGGTAAAGTCTGGTATGAACTGGCCAACTCTTATACCTACTAGCACAGTTGAGTGGAGTTAATAGTCTAAATGTAACCTAAGCGGGCGCTGCTATTTGTTACTGAGATAAGGGGCCAAAGGAAAGCAGCCAATCAGATAACAGAGGCACAGGAACTCTTCTGGACTATGGCTTAAAATTGCATTTTTCGGTCTTGTCTTCGAAAATAATCAGTCCGTTTTGTCACTTCTTCATACAATCATGAAAAAGGAGATACTAATAGAGAAAAAACAAGACGTGGACAACAAAGACAGATGTTTATAGCGAAAGTCCAGTTACTGTATTTATTACAATGCGGAGTGCTGCTGACATCACTACCAGATATGGATTGGGGGTTACGGATAAATGGGGACTTACTTTGTTTTTGGAAATTCCTTAAATAAAACATTATCTTCAAGTGTCAAAGATTCTGTAGAAGAAAAGCTGCAAATGTTTGGCAACTTTTCCAGACATCTCCCACTCACTTACAGATATCAAAATGTTATGAATGTGACTTTGGCGTTTGGGAGAATTCACTCACTTTGGCCTGTTTATATAGGCTGATAAGAGCGCTTACAGACATTTCGGTAATGCTTGAGGTTGTGCCCAGCCTATACTGTGATAATTAATTCTACCTCCCGTTTTACAGGCAGTAAGAACAGATTGGGAATTTAGGGATGTTATCCAATACCCATGACAAGTGACAAGGATAAATGCCTATTGTAACATACAGGAAATGTACATAGACAAATCTTGCTTGTATGATTAGACTTGTCATGTTGATACTCTCACCTTCATAATTTACCATTGGATTAGTGGGAAACATGTGAACATGTTGCCTGGAATGTGGGAGCCAAGTAGCTGAAGGTCCTACAGTATTAGTTACTTGCCTATTTCGAAGGTGCAGCTGTATATAATACAAACTTACATAAAAAGTTAATACTGAAGTTAAAAAGTGTAACTGTCATTTATTTTTTGTAACCAATGTAAAGATCGAACGATTTTAAGACTTTTTTTCAATATATTTTATTAGCAGATTAAGGATTCTTTGATTTGAAAATCCCTCCTGAATGGTCGCCCCTATCCTACTGAGTAAGCGATGCCCGTTGCGTAGTACAATACAAATTTAGCTGTAGAGATGTTGAGTATAGCAGCTTGCTATTGGGGGCTGCTTCACTTCACAGCATGCCAACTCATGGCCGAAACCCGATAGATTGTGTCTCAGCGCACCGGATATCTCTAGAATGGATTGCTTTTGTATCTGTGGATTATTTTACCCCAACATGTTACAGCTAGGAGAAGGCATGCTGAAGAGAGTCAGTGCCCCATAGCAAGTAGCTATATTCAGTTTTTCTTCAGCCTGCCTGTTCCGGGCTAAAACCCAGTGGGGTAAAAAGAATGCGCAGGCACAAAAACGATCTACTTCATAGAGGAGTCCGCTAAATTGGTGGGACTCCTTTTATAATCCAGGTTTGGAATAAATAAATAAATATATATAGTTTTTTTAGGGGTTTCTGTGAATAAAGATCAGGGCATCAAAAATTAAATAATAACATTACCAAAAATTATTCAAAAATATTTCATTGTGGAGCCACATGTTACAAAGAGAAACAATTGTACAATGTGTTGATACAATATCCTTTGTTACGGTTCTATTTGGTCCGTGAAAAGAAGCTTTCCCAATTTAATTCTTTATAACTGTAATGGAGGTCACTGACCGCAGCTCAAGGGGCCAGAGGCCTTAACTTTGTAACTGACCCCAATTTAGGAAATAGGGGATGTTGGGGAATGAGGGAAGACATAAGACAGAAAGAAGAAAGAAAGACAAAGGGAGAGTGAAGGAAAAGAGCAAACCCAACATTGTGGAAGATCCATCTACATCTTATTATATGAACTGTATGTTAGTATTTAGAGATGAGCGAACCTACTCGGCCACGCCCCTTTTTCGCCCGAGCACCACGATTTTCGAGTACTTCCGTACTCGGGCGAAAAGATTCTGGGGGCGCCGTGGGTGAGTGGGGGGTTGCAGCGGGGAGTGGGAGGGAGAGGGAGAGAGGGCTCCTCCCTGTTCCCCGCTGCTACCCCCGCTCCGCCACACCTCCCCCCGGCGCCCCCCGAATCTTTTCACCCGAGTACGGAAGTACTCGAAAATTGCGGTGCTCGATCGAGTAATTACTCGAAACGAGTACGTTCACTCATCTCTATCAGTATTGTCAAGACGTAATGAAGTCACAACACCAGTAAGTAGCCACGTTTATAGGTGGGAAGAAGCACGGAGCATGATCCAGGATTCCCACGTGGAGTAAAAGATGGAGTATTTATTGACATTTATTTATCGTTGGCACTGAGCTCCTCCGTATACACTAAGGAGTCCAGAGCTTCCAGCCACATCAATCTAGTTGGGGGTAATGTTGATTTCCATGGTCTAGGAATAATCTGCTGCATAGCTAGGAGGAAAAATCTGAGCAAGTGCTGTTTTAACTTTAGAGGTAGAGCCTAGAATCAAAGAAAGAAGGGCCATTTCTTGGGTGAAAGAAACTGTAGCTTTGTATATTATATGGTGTAAGATGTTTATTTCTCGTCATAGTGGACAAATTAAGGGGTAGGACCACCAAATAGGAATAAAAGAGCCTATATCCCTGGGAGCATCTCTAGCACAAACCTGGGGAAACATTCTGGCCACCCATACTGGGGTTCTGTACCATTGGGACAGAAGTTTATAATTAAGTTCGCAGTATCTGCAGGGAATGGAAAACTTTTGGGTTAAGGTTCAGAAAGATATTTAACATGAAAACAAGATTTTTACATTAGATCATTTTCTCATGACACTTTAAAGAAGGTCTTAAAATTGTCCAATCTTTAGTTAAAAAAATAAATAAAGTAAATAACAGTAACTTGCTAAATTCATGACTTTGTGTTGTGGTCCAGCGACTAATAAGGATATGGCTATATTTCAGCGATATTATGTCATTATTGGTACAGTTAACTGTAAATAGTGCCTAGGTCTTGTGTTATCAAGGCAGGTATGAAAGCATTGGGTTTCTGTGGTTTGGTTTACCAAGCATTGTCACCCATCATGTCTCTACTATAAGGAAATGTATTACTTTTGTTCTTTCTTAACTAAGAACATAATTCTGTAATTATTGCATTAAATACCATATTTTTAATAAGGTTAGGAGCTAAATGTTTCCTTTTCAAAGCTCTTACTCCTTCTTTCCCACAGCAGTATACAATAGTTAAATCATGAATTGCTATTTTTGTTTCTTTTTGTTAAAAATGTCAGCTTGTATGAAGTAATGAATGCAACTGTGCGAGAGCAAACACCTATTGTTTAAAACGGGGAGCACTAATTTCAGGTTTTGAAACAAAGCAAAATAAGCCATTGACTATTTAACTTGACATCGTCGCTTTATGCATTTGTAGATCGTATTAAATATCTACAGTACTGTGCAAAAGTTTTAGGCAGGTGTGGAATGTAAGAATGCTTTGAAAAATAAAAGTGAAATTAGTTTATTTTTTAATTAACAAAATGCAAAGTGAATGAACAAGAGAGAAATCTAAATCACATCACTATTAGGTGTGACCAACCGTTGTCTTCAAAACAGCATCGATTCTTCTCGGTCCACTTGTTCAGTTTTTGAAGGAATTCACCGGGGAAGTTGTTCCAAACTTCTTGGAGGACATCTTGGAGGATGTAGCTTGCTCAAATCCTTCTGTCTATTCTTGTAATCCCGGACAGAATGGATGATGTGAGATCAGGGTCTGTGGGCCATATCATCACTTCCAGGACTCCTTGTTCTTCTTTGCGTTGAAGATAGTTGTTAGGGCTCCTGCACACTTGCGTTTTTCTTTCACGTTTTTTTCATGCAATATCACCGCGTTTTTTTCACGCGATTGTCAATGTTAAAAACGCATCGTAATTTGGTGCCTTGCTATTTTTGTGCGATAGGGCCAGTTGCGTCAGGAGGAAAACCTTGACTACTTGTACTCACACCTTGCTCTTTCCCAGCTGCATTTCGATAATCCTTTGGCCTGGGGGACCTACCATCGGATACCATATATGAATCATTTGAGAGCTCTTTCACAGGGTTTCCAAGGCGAAGTTCCTACAGGGTAGGTCACCAGGTCTTTCTCTAGCCCTCCCCATTTATCCGGGATTGGGACTGGTGTATATGGATGACTCCTACACAGCTGGGCTTTTCGGGATGGTAAAGAGACCAAATTCTAAAGCTCATTTACACGGGCATATATACTGTACACTCCATATTATGCACATATTTTTATATGCGTAGTACAGAGTACTGAATCCCCATTGATCTGCATTGGGGTATTCAAACCTGCATTTTTATGTGGACAAAAAAAACAGCAGCATGTCTTATTTTGGTCCGTATTATAAACCGAAGTAGCCCATTGAGGTCAATGGGATTGCATAAAAACACTGTTACTATGCACTCAAAAAAAATGCAAGCAGGGCCCGATACTGACCCAAAACTGCATACACTGTTATATTTAGATTCATGCCCATAAAATTTAACTGTAGAGAAATATATTTGAGTCGCTGACATTAGTGCTCATGTATTCTGTTTGCTTTTCATGCCAAAAAGTTTAATTTGTCCATCATGCTGACACAAAATCCTGCTATTAAACGGTGTCTCTCATCACAGATAACCCTTTAATATGAGCCCTGTAATCAGCAGAGGCTTTAGTTTTTGGCAGGGTTAGATTTGTCTAGCGATGCAAATGAATGACGATCCATGTAATACATAGACAGCCTGTGTCTACCATAGTGAAAACCCCTGCTAGTTAGAAGAGGATCACAGTAAGAGACCCCTATGAAATGCATCAGCCCCGTTGGGCATCCATTGGACTCTGTGCAGCAATGATATAAACCAATGTTCTTTGCTCAGCAGGCAATCGCGTCCCCCTGAGTGGGTGAAACACCCAAAACAGACTGTTATTAACACCCTGTGATTCAGGCACCATCATTTATATAAATTAAATATAAATTACAAATAATATATTTCAACATTTCTATAATTAATGTTAATTAGTGAGCCTCCTAAATTGCTCAGAAACATGTAACATTTTCAGTTGTGCTTCCAAGACAAAAGGTAACACATATCTGATTAAAAAAACAGTACAAAATGTATTTGGATATTTGACACACTGCAGTTGAAAGTGCAGTATAAAAAAAAAACATTTTTCAAACATTTTCCTCAATTTTGGTGATTTTTTAATAAATATATGCGAGCTGTATCGGTCTACTTTTACCACCTAAATAAACTACAATATGTGGCGAAAATTATGTCAAGATGACTTGGAGGTGTAAAACCTTTACAGGATTATTCTCTGTTATAGTTATAAATCCCAGGTTTACAAAATTTGGCTTGGTTTGGCTGTTTTGCTGCAGGAGGCAGACAGCTCTGTGCATTGCGCAGTGACCAGGGTTGGTACTGCAGGCTGAGTCCTATTGAATTGTATGGACTCAGCCTGCAGTACCAATATAGGTCACTGAGCAATGTCTGCTTTCTACAGCAAAACAGCTAGAAGTGGGACAACCCATTTAATCCATTCCTTCTCTAGGGTGTAAATGTATGCTATGAGTGGGAAGCAGTTCCCAAGAATGAGCATACATTTATGTCCTATAGATGGTGACGGTCCAACCACAGCAGGTACTGGCTGTGAATGACAGCCAGCCTCCTGCTATTAATTTGTTACATGCCACGATCAATGTTGATCGGGGCATACAAAGGGTTCACAAAGGGAGGATGAAGTCATTGGACCTCATACATGTAATTGCAGAGGGCCAATGTGTTGCCATGGCATGCAGGTCTGCCATGGCCTGTGATGACCACGGGAAGCAATAATACATTGCAGTACAGAAGTACTGCAATGTATTATCAGTGCAGTCATAGCATCACAGGTTCAAGTTCCCTACAGGAGCATAAAAACTGTGAAAAAATTAAAAATAGTAAAAAAACCCACTAAAATATAGTAAAAAAAATATCTTTTTGTGCACATGCCCCTCTTAGTTAAAAAAAAACAACACGCTACATATTATTGCATCCGTAATGACCTGTACAATAAATTGAACATACTTTTTATCCTGAACAGCAAACATTATTAAAAAAAACTGCAAAAAAACGGAGCCAAAATGCTTTTTTTGTTAATTTTGCCTCCCAAAAAAATGCAATAAAAGTGATCAAAAAAGCAATATGTACCCCAAAATTATACCAATAAAAACCATGGCTTGTCATGCAAAAAACAAGCCCTCATAAAGCTCTGTCAATGGAAAAGTAAAAAAATTATGGGACTTTCAATGCAATGCTGCAAAAAAAAAAAAAAAAATTTATTTATATATATATATATATATATATATATATATATATATATATATATATATATATATATATTCCCCAAAAAAAGGTTTTTATTGTGCAAAAGTGGAAATACCTAAAAAAATATTTAATTTCATTATTGCCATAGTAGTACCAGTAGTATAGAAAAAAAAAAGATTATGTCACTTATGCTGCATTAACGTGGTAAAAAAACCCACAATGACACTCTCCCAAAAAAATTAATAAAACTTTTGCAATGCATTATACATACCCAAAAAGTACCAATAAAAATTACAGCTTAACATAAAAAAAACAAGCCCTCATATGGTCATGTCGGCGAAAAAATAATAAAACTTATGGCTTTTGAAAATCAGAGATGAAAATCCTCCAAAAAACATTGTGTCCACAGGTCCAAAATAGACCATATCACAGAGGCGTTAAGGTACAAACAGGCTTGGCCTTGAAGGGTTTAAGTATCAGTATAATTCCATTGCGGCGGTGAGCGGGGGGGAGAGAGTGAGAGAGAGATCTCCCCCCCCCCCCCCCGTTTCTCCCCGCTCTCCCTCGCCGCTCCCCAACCCCCACCTGCAGCCGAATCTTTAGAGACGAGCGGGGAGATACTCGTCTAAGGCACTACTCGCTCTAGTAGTTTGCCTTAGCGAGTACGCTCGCTCATCTCTAGAACAGATGTTTGCACTATACTTTTCAAAAGTGTCTAAAAAGAGGGTGAGGTTTTTTTTTTTAGTTATAAAATGGGCCAGTTTAATAATGCCGTAAAGTAAAAGTTGGCATAAAGTTCAACAAAAGTGTCTAAAGATGCAACAAAGCCGTCACATTGGGAGCATCTTCTGAATGGCCCGGATGAAGTTTCTGCTGTCCACATACTGAGCAGTATTATTAAATGATTTTCATTCTGGGAATGCAGAAGAATGCATCCGACAGAAGGGTACGTTGGTGACGTCCGACAAATTAATGTAACACAGGCGACGGTGCTAGTTTTCTTTTTAAGCTTTCTAGTTTTTGGATGTCATTTGCAAATTTGTCCACATGCACTTTGTACTCTTAACACATCAAGTTCCCCACAAAGGGAATTCATTAGACGGCTGCAAGAGCCAATTTATCTTGATATTCTTTATGGTGTGTGTTTTGAAGCTGGCCATCTGAGCTATCTCTCATCTTGGGCTCTAATTCTGGTTTACACTAAGGGAGAAAGGAAGTTAAACAGGAAGGCGTGAGGATTATGCAGAATAAAACATATGTTCCACAATGTCAGGCGGGCCACATAATTTACTGGAACATTATATATTCATATTTCCAAGAGACATTGTCCTGGGAGTAGGAGACTGGCCGATTCTCATTCCTGGCAATGGATTGGTGGAGAGTGAGACCATAAAAAAATGAAAGCTGTTTGTATTGGGAGGTGTGGGCTGTAAGGTTACACCAACAACCTCACATCTCCAGTCATAAAACAAGTACTCGCACATCTGCTGGGAGTTTTGGTTCCTTAAAAGTCAGATTTCCACAAGAGTCAGATTGGAAGGCAGAAATTCAACTAATTAGCAGTGTTACACACTAAAAGGAGGTGAATAATAATGTCTATGGGGTCAAATGAGTTGGGTTAGAGTTGCACAAGTAGATACTTTAGCTAGCGATTGATACACGTTTGGGGGCGATATGTTAACCCTCCTTGTACCATGGGAGTTGTAATGGAATTAGGCACTTGATATATTTATTTTACAGTACCTGGCATGTACAATAAATTAGGGATAGGAAAAGTAAGCTAGGCACTGACATTCCTAAGCTAACTTCATTTCACTAATACTCTTATGCCTATGGAAAGTGAACATTGTTGACACATGACCACCTGCCCATTAATATTACTATCTATTAGCCTATCTGGTTGTCAGGAAAGACACGTTAAGGAGAAAAAAAGTTGGTCCTGCGCTCATAAGGGACAATAGGATAGACTGGGTTAGAAATAAGGTCCTTGAGACCTCCCCAAACAGGCTTTCTAGCGATGTATACAAATCCAATCAAAGGTCTTCATTGGGAAGTTTTATTGGTCCAAATGTAAATATACATAGGTACATATAGATAGCACAGGATCTGTTGGGGTTGCAACGCATTTCGGGGCGTTAGGGAGACCCTTTTTCAAGCATGCTTAATGTATGGAGTGAACTGGGGATTTTAGTTAAAGGGGTTGTCCCGCGCCGAAACGGGTTTTTTTTTTTTCAACCCCCCCCCCCGTTCGGCGCGAGACAACCCCGATGCAGGGAGGTAAAGAAAGCTCACCGGAGCGCTTACCTTAATCCCCGCGCTCCGGTGACTTCTCTACTCACCGCTGAAGATGGCCTCTTCCTCCGTGGACCGCAGCTCTTCTGTGCGGTCCACTGCCGATTCCAGCCTCCTGATTGGCTGGAATCGGCACGTGACGGGGCGGAGCTACACGGAGCTACACGGAGCCCCATAGAAGACTGCAGAAGACCCGGACTGCGCAAGCGCGGCTAATTTGGCCATCGGAGGCCAAAAATTAGTCGGCTCCATGGAGACGAGGACGCCAGCAACGGAGCAGGTAAGTATAAAACTTTTTATAACTTCTGTATGGCTCATAATTAATGCACAATGTACATTACAAAGTGCATTATTATGGCCATACAGAAGTGTATAGACCCACTTGCTTTCATGGGACATCTCCTTTAACTGTAAACCTAATTGGAGCAAGCAGTGTCAGGCAGCTGCTGCCAAGCAAATAGGATCATGGTGTACATCCAAAGAGGTCTAGGGGCACATAATGAGAACATTGTTCTTCCTCTTTCCAAGTCATCGGTTGGACCACACATGGAATATTGTGTACAGTTTTGGGCATTGGTACTCAAGGAGGACATATCAGAGCTTGAGCGGGTATAAAGGAGGGCAACTAAAGTAATAAATGGAATGGGTGGACTATGATTCCCATAAAGGTTATCAAATTTAGTTTAGAAAAAAGGTGGCTATATATATATATACAGGGTCAATACAGGGATCTCCCTCATCTATTTATACACAGGACTGTGACTGTAACAAGGTGGCATCCGATACGTCTAGAGGAAAGAAGGTTTCTACACTAACATAGAAGGGGGTTCTTTACTGTAAGAGCAATGAGAATGTGGAACTCTCTACCTGAGGACGTGGTGAGTGTCCAAGAGTGGCCTAGACGCCTTTCTTGAGCATTACAATATGACATGTTATAGTCATTGATTACATTAGAAGGGTTGTTGGACCGGGCATTTATTTATTCTTATTGCCAGATTTGGAGTCAAGGAGGATTTTTTTTTACCCTAAACTGAGAAAAGCTGGCTTCATGGGGTTTTTTTTACCTTCCTCTGGATTACAGATGAGTGAACTTTTCAAAAGTTAGCCTTAGCCAGTCCACCAAATTTTGGTAAATTTTAGTCTGACTATGTTTAGCGTGAACTAGAACCTCACCAACACCCCTAAAACTGGTGTATAACACTGTCCAAGAGCCATAAAAGCCCTGTATCACACTCTTAGATTAACTCCTAGGTGATCTAAGTCCTTTCAAGCTGTTTTTAAGGAAAAGTTAATATTAAACAGTAACATCTATGGCTATGGGTACACAAATAGTACCCAGTGGTAAATAGAAGCGTATTTAGAAACGCACTAATGGATTTTTAAATACATTTTACAAGTAAAAAAGTTCCAAAAAGAAACCCTTTTTGGTGAAAGATGATTTCCAGTGTTTATACATACACGGCGGTAACAGAACAAACAATGGCTCTTTCCAAGCGGCCCCAATATTATCCCTTTTGGGTAGTAGCAACATATTTTGTGCCTGGAAAGTAAAGTATTAAACAATAGTCAGGACAGGAGATTGGTGGTTATGTAGGCCTGGTAGTCCTGGGCTGCAGGAGGGGTGGTGGACTAGTGTTAGTAAAGAATTGACAGCAGGTGTAGTGGTAGTACAAGCAAGTCAACAGCAGCAATGGCAGTTCTAATCAGTGGCATCAGGCACAAGAATTTTAAAATCCTGATTCTTTTACACAAACATGAGTTTGTCCAAGCATACAATTTTGTTTGCTTGGGGTAACGATGACAACTGCTGCATTGAATACCCACTCTGATGCTACAAGGGATCTTGTACAAGATAGTATACCCATGGCAAACTGGTCCAGTTCTTGCCAATAGTTTGTTGACCAAGATGTCCAGTTTGGTGCAGTTTGCTGACCAAGAAGTCCATGAAGTCTTGACTCAGGGTATCTGTCGGAAACAGGGCACAGTGCAGCTAGGACTTAACCTGGTTGTTCAGTTGGTGGTGATGAACATCTCTTTGATGATGATACTGTGTGTCAGATTGGCATATTAGATGTAAAATGTTTGTATCTTGTTTTGCAAACGGAATGGTCTGCTGCTGCTACATGTTGGAGCGGTATCCCTGGCAAAGGAACATTGACTCAGCAAAGAGCGGAGAGTGACTCCCTTAGTCAGCCATGCTTGTGGCAGGTGTCTACTTTTTGAAAGCCAAGGCAAGCTGGCTGCATAGCTTTTCTCGATGATATGCCTATTTTGCCTCCCTCTCAGAAGGCAAGAAAAAATCCTCCATTTTGGTTTTATATTGAGGGTTCAACAGTGTGGCTTTCCAGTAGTCATCTCTCTGCTGATAATAATAAAACTGTCAGTGCACAAGCAACAAAGTATACAGCTTGTCATCCTCGCAAGTGTTTCCAAGGTTGCTTTCAAATCCGCCCCAAACTGCCATGGTTGTTCATCATCATCATGGTTATTGTCATCGTTGTCATCATCACTGTCATCAAGGTTGGTGCCTGCCTTGTCCGCTATCCCTTCTGTCTCCAAATCCACCTCTTCCTCAATAATTGGGCTGCTGAGAGCCACATGTGATCCTTCCTCCATCCTTTGCTGAATCATCACTATGAGCATTCGTTTTAGAATGAATATCAGTTCCATAACACTGTTCATTCTGCTGTTGTCCCTGCTGACAAAGCTTGTCGCCATTTCAAATTGCCTCAGCACGCGATATGAGTCTCTGATCAGCTGCCAGTGGCTAAGCTAAAAGTCACACTGGTTCCAAAATTTGCCAGTCTGCTGCATGAGAAAATCATTCACCACTTCCCGCTATTCGTACAGACAGTCCAACATTTGGAATTTGGAATTCCATTAAACGTAGCATATCTTTCAGTGTTCATGGAGATCACTCTGTTGCTCCAAGTCTAGCAGGTCATGCTTAAACACATAAGAACAGCTACAGCAAATGCAAACTCTCCTAGACATGGCCAGTATATGTTCAAACCAACATGTGTTTAAGAAAGTGTTACAACTAGATTGATCACATATACAATGCATGGAGCATGTGTCATGTGACCTAGATACGGTGCTGCAACAGTGTTCTTCCCATTATCAGGGACTGCACTGCCCAGTGTAAGATTGCAAGGAGACAGTCAGCGTGAGTTTTTCTCCCGCAGGTATAGCAGCAACTCTTCCCCTAAGTGGCTTTCCTCATCCAAACACAGCAGGTGCAATGTAGCATGGCAGCACTTCACCTTGCATCTATGAAAGGAAGGAGGAGGAGTGTTGACTATGCTCTACCTGTAGGAGGCAGGAAGATGTCCATTGAAGAGGAGGAGAAGCAGGAGAAGTATATGCAACTGGTGTCAGATGTTGAACCAGACCGGCACAACCATGGAGGTGTCAGTAATTCCTAGCCTTGTTGCAATAGTGCATTGTACTGCAAAATATTTCACGTGGGTTCATGGCCTGTAAAAGGCATGTACTGTCCATGGCCATAATTGCTGTTTCACATGTCGCCGGTAGCTTGCACCTTGCTGTACACTGATAATCACAAGAATTGGCCCACCCTCTCCTCCACATGATTGTGCATGGCAGAGACAGCTTTCTTGGAGAAGTAATGGTGGGAAAAAACATAGGGAGGCTTGCTTCTGTTGGCGGCATTTGCGGAATCGGTGTCCAAAAGTAGCATTGGCACCTCACCACCATCACCAGTTTATGATTATCGGCCCATGGCCTATGATGTGGCCCAACTCTCTCAGTATCATGATATCTAGCCAACTTTCATAAGCAAAATACATAATACGGGCAACTGAACATGCCACCGTACCCCAGCCAAAATTCTTCCCATCCACAGCACGAGGCCTTCCAGTCTGTTTCTGGTGCTGTACACTCAGGACAGCCTTTTACAAATGCGCTGCCATCATAGCAGTCTTCAAGTGTTGCACCCTCTTCCTTTTCTGTAATAACCTCACCTTCTCATTTCACAGAATAGTTGTTTTGGTGACTTGCCATAATGTTTGTGGTTTTTTTGTTTTTTTTTTGAATTTCCATGTAAATTTATAATTCTATTGTTTATAGGGAAGTTTAATTTAACACAACGCCTTTTGTGTGAGGAATTAATACCACCTGCATAGAAGGTTAAATTTAGAGATTTCAGCGCAGTTGTGACAAACAATTCCAGACCAAATATTAAAGCATGCTTTCCTTTTTGTTTCTGCAAGATGACTTAGGGCAGGAAGGAAGCCAGAGGCTTCCTTCATGACTTTCATCAGTTAGAAGTGATTGAATTGGGATTTCAATCTCCATGCAGCAACAATGGAGCTGGAAAATGGCAAACACAATGCTGTTTTGTGGTAGAAATGGATGTTTTGATGAGTTGAGTGGGTGTAAGCTTTTGGAAATAATTTTACAGACACCTTGAAATAAAATTGGTTTTATTTAAGAAGAAAGGTGATGATGTATTAGCTTACATTGGCCCCAAATTATGCAATTTTCTGAAACCACTTAATATAGGACAAAAAAATAGGAAAAAATTTGACGTGGGTAATTTGGCCCAAATATGTAAGCTTGCAATCCACGACAAGGGTCCTCATTGTCTTTTGAGTCCCTAACCTAAAAAAAAAATGTTAATTAAAAACTTTTTGAAAACCAGTCAGCCAGAACAAAAAATGGCAGTTGGAAAAGAGATCAAATTAGCAGGCTCCATGAAAAGAGTCCATCTGCCATGGCACAGCTCCCTTAGGTGTCAGAAAGTAGTCCCTGACTCGCAGCCCAGATGCAGCAGGTATTTCGTGTGGTGTCTGGTCAACTCTGTCAGGTGAGCAGGTGTGTAGTTATTCTTCTCCTGCATTCAAAGCTGCATCATGCATCTGGGGAAAATTATGTAGAACCATGCAGGCTTGGATAAAAGCATTCACATTATTAGGAGCTATCTGGATGGTGCCCAGCAAGACTCTCCATTTGTTCGTTAGTATCCCAGAGACACACTCGACAAATCAACCTGCTCTAGTGAGTTGGTAATTGAATGAGCACCTTGTGGTGTCCAAGCCTTGTCTTGGAAATGGCCACATGACATTTGTTTTCAGGGTAAACCTTTCGTCTCTAACTATAACATAAGGAGCTGGTGGGACTGAAAATCCAGAAGCATGGTTCTGGGAGGGATAGTTAGTTGGAAAGAAGCCGCTGATCCATTCTGTAAGCTCTGATGATTCAAACTTTCGCAGTGCTCCCATAGGACCTAACATCTACAATTATTTATGCGGAAGTTACTTTCAGCAAAAGCCAACAGCCCTACAGAAAAATATTAATTATAATTATTGTATTAGGACCCTGAGTACAGCAACTTCTTCACACATAGGTTTTTTCTATTCAGTGCCCCAATGCAGTTAGGGGAATTGCGCTGTTTCTTGAAACCCACACAGTAGAATTTACATTACTGTAAACCTTTATCTAGGATGTATTGTGACATTGGGAAAAGGGGTCATTTACACTGCTTTAACCTTTATCTAGGACGCATGGAGACATTATGAAAGGCAACTCTATCTGTTCTTACCTCTGAGTAACCAAGAGCTGGAGAAATACATTGATACATGTTGTTGTCAGTATATAAAGCCAGGATGCACCTCTTCCAGCAACCTGTCGAATGTTACACATCGAGGGCAGAAGGAGTAAATTTATTTGGATGCTTTATCAGATCCATGTAGAGGCTGTGGAAATGACCCTTGCAGGCCTGCTGTGACACTAGGGCGTGAACCCAGAGTCTCCTCTTCCTTCTACGTTCTTCCCCCAGCAGGCTCACTGGGGAGCCAGTGAATTTCTTGTTGGGCCCTTGAACATGGAACTTGAACTCTTTATTTAGTTAAATAAGGTGTGTGCAGAGCCCCTCCCCAAAATCCAGTGGCACACGAACCTATGGACATTGCCATCTGGTCAGAGCTTGTCAATGTCAATCAATCAGTCAGCTGAAGGGAAGAAGGAGGAGGGTGATTCCTACAGGTACAGATTCCATTGTTCGCAGGCTACACTATTCCAAGCAGTGGGTTGACTATTCAAATTCCAAGCTAGAATGTGCGAGTTTGAAAAAAAAAACAAAAACATTAAGATAGGTCCTGCCCTATCTCTTCCAGCACGTAGAAAAACTACATGTGAGAAATAGGGCAAGTCCTATCTTTTCTCATGCATAGAAACCATTGAAATCAATGCTTTTGTTTCGGCCTGTTATGTGCCTGAATTACCGGACTAAATCACACCCATGTGTTTAGGCCCTAAGGGCTTCTACAAACGGACCCATGTGCAAACACACTCACCGCTACAGACCGTATTAGCGCATGAACCTGTCAAAAGTCTTTTAATTTGACAGTTCAAACTTCGCACTACTGCGCACAAGCAAAATAAAAAAAAAGCAAAAAGATGAGTCCTGCCCAATTAGTAATAACTAGTAAAAATGTTTTCATTGCTTTTTCAGACAAAGTAATGGGTTAATTTACAACTTTAAGTGTTCTGAAACACTCATTACAATTAGGGAAATGATGCCTTTGTTAATTACATCTTTCTCCCCCCACATCTCGTCTGAGGCCTATGGATTACTTCGCTGCACAGATTGCTAGGAGAGGCCAGAATCTGCTCAGTTTGGATTCCTCGGTGAAGATAATCTGCCGAGATCAGCACACGGTTTCTATTTCTAGGATGACATTGTTCTGCTCTGCGCCGCTCTCGTAGCTTCTCCCAGCGGCACATCTAGGCTCTGTATCACTAAAAATATCTACCAGCCTTAACTCCTTCACTTCTAGGTCAATATACAACAAGGTGTATCTTCTAGACGTAGCATCACTTACTGTCCGGGCAGCACAGTGGTGTTTCAAGGGCAAGACAACAATCAGTAGGGTCACCGGTGATCAATGAGGCAACAACGTCTTGGTTTTGGCCATATATTAGCACATTTAGAATATTCTTGCTATCCCTTATACAGATTCATATGAACAGCTACTTATTTGTCAAGCTACTTTTAACAATATCAGAACTATTTAACGGTATTCTGATCTTACATTTTTAACAGACTCCAATTTTTATGTTGCAACGATGAGTTAAAAATACAGTGATTGCAATTCTGTCGCCTCAAACTAGTACATCAAGGACAGGCAGTGGCTTTCATTGGCAGAAGATGGCCGATGATTTATGGTAGAGGGGCTCACATCTCTGTGGTACCTGTTCTATAATTATCCTCCTCAGCTGGAAAGAACATGTGCTGTCCTCGCAATTTCTGCAATGCTCCGAGCACCCAACGCCTCTTATACAAAACAAAGAAAAAGGTTTTTTTTTTAAAAGCGTATATCTAGAAATTGTGTGCCTAAGGATATATAATAAAACTGCATTTGTTTGCTAAAAGTCCCATGTTCTAACTTAATTTCTTTGCTGTTATGTCCCAGGCTGCCAGTTAATTTGATTTCTATTGCAATTGAAGTAAAAGGAGAAAATAAATACTTCTTCCTTCTTTGATGTCATCGTTGAACTACACTTTCCAGAATTCCTTGTTTTTTAATTTGTTAACAAGGGGGAAAAAAAGCAAGCTTTGTAACTTTATAGGATATAAATTAGGTTGATGTCTCTCGTCCGTCTGACACAGGATTAACAAATAAGACTGATGGCAGATCATGTTCCACAATCTTTGGACATAAAATCAATCTTGGATGTACAGTGAGAAGAATGAGAGTGGAAAAACTCTCTCGATGTGACTGGCTTCCTTAGTGAATACATTCATGGAGCAGTCTCATGGTGTTGTATTGGTTTGAGTTTAACTCTACTGGTTGTTTTGGATTTCTTTTAATTGTATCCTCCAACACTGGTGGGAGTTGCTTTGGGTGTGTGTTGCTGTTGGGGTACACCTGAGGGCAATTAGGAAGGGTTTTTTATTTCCACCTTGCCTTGGTTCTGTGCTATTCAATTCATGCAGTCTGCTCAATGGGTGTAGGAGAACATTTCTGGGTTCTGTGGCTCATTGAGTAACTGGGTTCGGTGATTCTCCTAGCCAGTCTTAAGAGATAAGTACAGTGGTTAGATTTATGGTGAAGTGTGTTTATTTGTATGGTGGTATCTTTAGCTATAGATTGCAGGGAGTGTGAGTGCCCCATGGACGAGCGTTAATGCGTCCTTATCGGGACGGGACATTGACTATTAAGTAGAGACTATCACCTGCTAGAGCCCCATATTGAAGGTTTTCCTCTTCTTTGTTTTTCGTCACCAGTTATAGTTTGCTTTCCTAGTACTGTGGTGTGGACATTGCCAGAGTGCTTATTTTGGGAATACAGTTATAGCACATTTGAAGCAGACGTGACACCTAGCCTGCACTTCCATAGTCCAACGATAAGGGATAGCTTCTTTCCCTACTATGGCCAATACCCGACAGGGGCAAGACCGATCTAGAGACAATCCTTAATGATACGTGAGCTCTATAAATGTCCCTACTTTGGTCATTCACAAGTTCATTTAGAATTTTTATGTGTTTCATCTTCAGACATACATGGACTCCTTACGGGATTGTTTCAAAAACCTCAGATAGTCTGCACTACAAAGCTAATAAAAAGCCTCTGGAAAAAGCACCTATGTATAGCTGGAGTGTTAGAAAATTAGTGTTCCATATGGATGCATATAACTATAGACTCGCCACCAGTCAGATGTTACGTTATCTTCATTCCTGTGTGATGTACATCAAAGTCACTATGCTTACCTTCCTGTCAGAGAGGGAGTGGGTGGGACTCTATCTTCACCCAACTCCTCCATAAGCCAAAAAGGCATGGGTTTTTTTTTATGGATGCAGGGTGATAAGCAACTGTCAAGTAGCTCTGTTGCCACATACAGACTGGATAGGTTGAAATCTATAGTAATTGAATACAAATTCCCCTGATGTGAGATGTTTGAGGACAGCTAGCCTGTCCCTACAGATAGAGGATTGTCAAAAATGTCATGTTTGTGCTTGAAAAGTAGTCTTTTGCAAAAATCTTGAGAATAGCTGAGACATGGGCACTGATTACAACAGCCTATTGTTCTATAAATGCTGATTTAATAGGGTCAATTCCAATTCCTTTGAAAGTATAGCTAGAGCCTGTCTGAATAACTTAAAGCCAGCCTCTTAGATGATGATGACTAACCACTCAGTCATTGCTGACTCTGGGTCACCCTATGGACCAACTCTCGCTATTTTCGTCTATCAAATACAGGTTCTAACTGGCAAATAGTCATGCCAGTGTCTGCTATGATTGTGTCTAACTAGCAAGTTCTTTGATTACCTCTTTTTCGTGAAACTTTGATGAATACCCGCATTATATCCTTCTCCAATCCGTTTGCTCACATGACAGCTCCTCAAAGACAAAATTTTGGACATACTGTTGATTATGTTTTTCTCTCTGTCCAAAGAGTATGTAGTTGAAAGCAAAAAAACCAATATTGAAATAATAGAATGGTGAAAAAAAGTTGACCATAGCTTGAATGTTTTTTGTGGTATTGAGTACTGGAGTAGCAAACATTTTTCTATATTTAAAAAAAAAAAAAACAACAAAAAAAATGTTTCCCTATCCTCATTTGATGTAGCCTACAATGTTGTAGAGGTTTCAGGAAGCTTTTAAACCCTACTACATTGTTATATATGGTCAGATGTCTAGATAAGTTATGAAGTGTAGGGTACACATAATTTTGCATACTTACCAGTTTACATTTTAAGATTGCCCTTATGGCTCCGCAGTTAACGAGTTGAGGACATCCAACTGGTTATATTTCTCTGCCTTTAACGGGAACTACATTATTCTAGAGCTACATGAAGAAATCTAGGGAAATACCACCGGATATGAAGTTTTTTGATCAGAACAGCATGGTAATTTATCCACATTTACATTCTTTGATTTTCTTGGAGGTGTATTTAACAAAATTATGGTCTGTGGGTGGACGACTTTGAGGAAAATCAACAACTTCTCAAACTTCTATAAAGCAAAGAAAATAAGTCAGAAAACTTCAGGAAAGAACAGAACGGGAAAGATGAGATGGAGAGATGTGCAGGAAACAAGTGCGGTCGAGAGTCTGTAAATAGAGGAGCTGGTGTGGGTGGGAATGTTGGAGTTCCCGCAGACCTGGCGGGATTAATGCAGGCTGTATTTAGTGAAAATTTGGTGTAATGTAAAACCCGATTTCGGGAGACACCTTATAAGCAGCTACTCTTCCAGGGATTACTGTAAATTTGTGTTTTCTGGCAGATTTTGTTTTTTCATTAGAAAAAGGAAAACAGAGAAGACCAAAAACCTAAAATTTTGTATAACCCATTGTTAGTCACATATCCAAGACTAATATTTTTTGTGAATACACAATACTTACTAAGAACATAAAACGGTAGACATCGAATCAAATGACACTTTACACATTGGCCTTTACTTATCCATGTATATGAATCCTACTGCTTTGCTATAATGTACAGTTGTCCAGAAGTCCTGTAAAAGTGACTCAATTCTCATGATTTAGCCTCTGTACATCACCAGAAGAGATATGAAACAAAGCTATCAAGATGTTATTGAAGTGAAGAATTTCAGTTTTAATTCAAGGGGTTTAACAAAATATTGCATCAACTGTTTACTAATTAGAGACATTTTCATATACATGGACATGCCAAAAATCATGGGATAGCAGTATGTAAATTGATTATGAAGTGGCGTTATATCACGACAACTTAGAAAGTCTGTATAAGTTGTGAGGTGTTATCTTGTTTGTGAGGTGGAACACTGCCTAGTGTGCTCATGGTAAGACAATGTGAATTATCGGAGATCGAACAAGGATCGAATACTGGTTTCTAGACAGATGAGACATTCTATTTTAGATGCTGTCTACACATATAACATTCTTCAATCCGCACTGTCATGTGTACTGGGAAAATGCTATAGACAACATTACCACTCTCAGTGGACAGCACAATGAATGCCCACAGGTACTTAATGGTTGCTACTGGTAGTGTCTGGCTAGAATTGTCTGTGCAAACAAGTGGCAGAAATCACATCCTAATTCAGTGTTCTTTAGCTTCCATGGGATATGGAAGCAGAATATCCATCAGAGTGCCTCTGTTGACATCACAACACTGGAGACAGCACCTCATTTGGGCTTATGAGGTTGCAAACTGGACCAAATGGGAGTGGTCTGATGAGTCAGAGTATCGATTGTTTTGGGCTGATGGTAGGACACAAACCACATGAAGACACGGACCCTGGTTGTCAACAAGGCACTGTGCAGGCTGGTGGTGGTTCTATACTGATGTGGGGAATGTTCTCATGGCATGGTTTGGGTCAACTGATTTGCCTAAACACATCATGTACCTGTGCCCACTACATTTCACTGGTTGATGACTATTTGCAGCCCTTCATGTGCCCCCACAATGATGGGATATTTCAGCAGGATAAGGCACAGTACCATTCTGGAGAGTTTCTATGAATAGTGTGGCCTGGACATTTGCCCAAAATGAGACAAAGGAGCATTTAGGGGTTGTGGTGAAGATGTCTATTCTCACCCAAGATCCTACACTTAGAAATATCACAGAGCTGTGAGTGACTATTCAGATGGCATGGCTCAACATCCCTAAGACATCTTCCATCCGCTTGTGGAATTGGTACTATGTTGCACTTTGCTGAGCTAGAGGGGGTCCTACAACACTTAAGTTTCTGTCCCATGACTTTCGGCATGTCAGTATAGTCCTTCCATTTTTATAGGCTGAAAAGTAATTTGACAAATCAACATCATAATAAATATAAGGATTATTTTTAATATCTGGATGCAAATAGTTTGTAGTCAAAGACTAAAGTTTGGAACAAATGGACATCACCAAATGCTGAGTTTTCTCCCTTGAGAAGTTTCGCCAGGTCATTACTGCAGTCTCCATCAGTTGCTGTATGTTTGTAGCTTCTTCTAGCTTCAACTTTATCTTCAGTAAGCGGTACATTCAGTGAGCCTGAGGTCATATAAATTCATTACGTTGTATTAAGAAGCTCTTAGGTTGTTTTGTGGTATGTTTTGGGTCATTATTAGAGATGAGCGAACGCGTTCGTCCGAGCTTGATATTCGTGCGAATATTAGGGTGTTCGGGATGTTCGTTATTCGTAACGAACACCATGCGGTGTTCTGGTTACTTTCACTTCCTTCCCTGAGACGTTAGCGCGCTTTTCTGGCCAATTGAAAGACAGGGAAGGCATTACAACTTCCCCCTGCAACGTTTAAGCCCTATACCACCCCCCTGCTGTGAGTGGCTGGCGAGATCAGGTGTTCGCCTAATATAAAAGTCGGCCCCTCCCGCGGCTCGCCTCAGATGCGGTGTGAGTTAGATGAGGGACAGTGCTGTTTATACCGGAGCTGCTGTAGGGAAAGAATTGGTAGTTAGTGTAGGCTTCAAGACCCCCCAAAGGTCCTTATTAGGGCCACTGATAGCTGTGTGTTGGCTGCTGTTAGCAGTGGCATTTTTTTTTTCTCAAAATCGCCTCTGCAGACCGTTGCACCTGGCATTAGGGACAGAAGTGCTGCATAGGCAGGGAGAGTGTTAGGAGTGAGTGTAGCCTTCAAGAACCTCAACGGTCCTTTCTAGGGCCATATTTATCCGTGTGCAGTACTGTCCAGGCTGCTGTTAGCTGTGCTGCATTTTTTTTGGGCTTCTCAAAATCGCCTCTGCAGAGCATTCCACCCTCCATTGATACTGCAGGGAAAGAATTGTATAGGCAGGGCCACAACACAGTTATTATTCATAGAATATACGCAGTGCTGCCTTTTGGTGGAAAAACAAGTGAAAACAAATCTATTTGTCCAGCCTCTGTCCGTCCTTACGGGCGGTGGAGACTTGTGAGCTGCGTGAAGAACAGTGCTAAATCATACGCACCCAGCTACGCTTTACTGCTGGCTTCGCCATTTGCTTTCCTTAATTGGGAAAAAAAATACCTGCTCTGCCAGAGTTATAATAACTCTGCTACCCTCACGTTCTGTGACACATAAGCAGGGACACAGCACAGTTATTAAACTTCTCATGTTCATAGAATATACGCAGTGCTGCCTTTTGGTGGAAAAACAAGTGAAAACAAATCTATTTGTCCAGCCTCTGTCCGTCCTTACGGGCGGTGGAGACGTGTGAGCTGCGTGAAGAACAGTGCTAAATCATACGCACCCAGCTACGCTTTACTGCTGGCTTCGCCATTTGCTTTCCTTAATTGGGAAAAAAAATACCTGCTCTGCCAGAGTTATAATAACTCTGCTACCCTCACGTTCTGTGACACATAAGCAGGGACACAGCACAGTTATTAAACTTCTCATGTTCATAGAATATACGCAGTGCTGCCTTTTGGTGGAAAAACAAGTGAAAACAAATCTATTTGTCCAGCCTCTGTCCGTCCTTACGGGCGGTGGAGACGTGTGAGCTGCGTGAAGAACAGTGCTAAATCATACGCACCCAGCTACGCTTTACTGCTGGCTTCGCCATTTGCTTTCCTTAATTGGGAAAAAAAATACCTGCTCTGCCAGAGTTATAATAACTCTGCTACCCTCACGTTCTGTGACACATAAGCAGGGACACAGCACAGTTATTAAACTTCTCATGTTCATAGAATATACGCAGTGCTGCCTTTTGGTGGAAAAACAAGTGAAAACAAATCTATTTGTCCAGCCTCTGTCCGTCCTTACGGGCGGTGGAGACGTGTGAGCTGCGTGAAGAACAGTGCTAAATCATACGCACCCAGCTACGCTTTACTGCTGGCTTCGCCATTTGCTTTCCTTAATTGGGAAAAAAAATACCTGCTCTGCCAGAGTTATAATAACTCTGCTACCCTCACGTTCTGTGACACATAAGCAGGGACACAGCACAGTTATTAAACTTCTCATGTTCATAGAATATACGCAGTGCTGCCTTTTGGTGGAAAAACAAGTGAAAACAAATCTATTTGTCCAGCCTCTGTCCGTCCTTACGGGCGGTGGAGACGTGTGAGCTGCGTGAAGAACAGTGCTAAATCATACGCACCCAGCTACGCTTTACTGCTGGCTTCGCCATTTGCTTTCCTTAATTGGGAAAAAAAATACCTGCTCTGCCAGAGTTATAATAACTCTGCTACCCTCACGTTCTGTGACACATAAGCAGGGACACAGCACAGTTATTAAACTTAGATAATTCATTCACTAGAGGCAGTGGGGCCTTTCGTTTTCCAAAAAGGGCAAAAATTATATTTGGCCTGCAGTCTTGCGCCAATTTATTTCCTGCCTGTGAAATCAAATCACTGGTAATACAGCATGCTGAGGGGTAGGGGTAGGCCTAGAGGACGTGGACGCGGCCGAGGACGCGGAGGGCCAAGTCAGGGTGTGGGCACAGGCCAAGCTCCTGATCCAGGTGTGTCGCAGCCGACTGCTGCGCGATTAGGAGAGAGGCACGTTTCTGGCGTCCCCACATTCATCGCCCAATTAATGGGTCCACGCAGGAGACGGTTATTAGAAAATGAGCAGTGTGAGCAGGTCCTGTCATGGATGGCAGAAAGTGCTTCGAGCAACCTATCGTCTACCCGCAGTTCTGCGCCGTCCACTGCTGCCAATCCGAATCCTCTGTCTGCTGCTTCTCCTTCCTCCCAGCCTCCTCACTCCACTACAATAACACCTGCTCAGGAGCGGGAGCACTCCCAGGAACTGTTCTCGGGCCCCTGCTTAGATTGGGCAGCAGCGGTTCCTCTCCCACCAGAGGAGTTTATCGTCACTGATGCCCAACCATTCGAAAGTTCCCGGGGTCCGGGGGAAGAGGCTGGGGACTTCCGCCAACTGTCTCAACAACTTTCTGTGGGTGAGGAGGACGATGACGATCAGACACAGTTGTCTTGCAGTGAGGTAGTAGTAAGGGCAGTAAGTCCCAGGGAGCAGCGCACAGAGGATTCGGAGGAAGAGCAGCAGGACGATGAGGTGACTGACCCCACCTGGTGTGCAACGCTTACTCAGGAGGACAGGTCTTCAGAGGGGGAGTCAAGGGCATCAGCAGGGCAGGTTGCAAGAGGCAGTGCAGTGGCCAGGGGTAGAGGCAGGGCCAGACCGAATAATCCACCAAGTGTTTCCCAAAGCGCCCCCTCGCGCCATGCCACCCTGCGGAGGCCGAGGTGCTCTAAGGTCTGGCAGTTTTTCACAGAGACGCCTGACGACCGACGAACAGTGGTGTGCAACCTTTGTCGCGCAAAGCTCAGCCGGGGAGCCAACACCAACAGCCTCACCACCACCACCATGCGCAGACATATGATGGCCAAGCACCCCGCAAGGTGGGACAAAGGCCGTTCACCGCCTCCGGTTTGCACCCCTGCCTCTCCCCCTGTGCCCCAACCTGCCACTGAGATGCAACCCCCCTCTCAGGACACAGGCACTACCGCCTCATGGCCTGCACCCACACCCTCATCTCCGCTGTCCTCGGCCCCATCCAGCAGTGTAGTTCAGCGCACCGTTCAGCCGTCGCTTGCGCAAGTGTTCGAGCGCAAGCGCAAGTACGCCGCCACGCACCCGCACGCTCAAACGTTAACCGTCCGCATAGCAAAATTCATCAGCCTTGAGATGCTGCCGTATAGGGTTGTGGAAACTGAGTCCTTCAAAAGTATCATGGAGGCGGCGGCCCCGCGCTACTCAGTTCCCAGTCGCCACTACTTTTCCCGATGTGCCGTCCCAGCCCTGCACGACCACGTCTCCCGCAACATTGTGCGCGCCCTCACCAACGCGGTTACTGCCACGGTCCACTTAACTACGGACACGTGGACAAGCACAGGCGGGCAGGGCCACTACATCTCCCTGACGGCACATTGGGTGAATTTAGTGGAGGCTGGGACAGAGTCAGAGCCTGGGACCGCTCACGTCCTACCCACCCCCAGAATTGCGGGCCCCAGCTCGGTGCTGGTATCTGCGGAGGTGTATGCTTCCTCCACTAAAGCACCCTCCTCCTCCTCCTCCTCCTCTGTCTCACAATCAAGATGTGTTAGCAGCAGCATGTCGCCAGCAGTCGGTGTCGCGCGGTGTGGCAGCACAGCGGTGGGCAAGCGTCAGCAGGCCGTGCTGAAACTACTCAGCTTAGGCGATAAGAGGCACACGGCCCACGAACTGCTGCAGGGTCTGACACAGCAGACCGACCGCTGGCTTGCGCCGCTGAGCCTCCAACCGGGCATGGTCGTGTGTGACAACGGCCGTAACCTGGTGGCGGCTCTGCAGCTCGGCAGCCTCACGCATGTGCCATGCCTGGCCCACGTCTTTAATTTGGTGGTTCAGCGCTTTCTGAAAAGCTACCCACGCTTGTCAGACCTGCTCGTAAAGGCGCGCCGGCTCTGTGCACATTTCCGCAAGTCCCACACGGACGCTGCCACCCTGCGCACCCTGCAACATCACTTTAAGCTGCCAGTGCACCGACTGCTGTGCGACGTGCCCACACGGTGGAACTCTACGCTCCACATGTTGGCCAGGCTCTATGAACAACGGAGAGCTATAGTCGAATACCAACTCCAACATGGGCGGCGCAGTGGGAGTCAGCCTCCTCAATTCCTTTCAGAAGAGTGGGCCTGGTTGGCAGACATCTGCCATGTCCTTGGTAATTTTGAGGAGTCTACCCAGGTGGTGAGCGGCGATGCTACAATCATTAGCGTCACCATTCCTCTGCTATGCATCTTGAGAAATTCCCTGCAAACCATAAAGGCAGCTGCTTTGCGCTCGGAAACGGGGGCGGGGGAAGACAGTATGCCGCTGGATAGTCAGGGCACCCTCCTGTCTATTTCTCAGCGCGTACAGGAGGAGGAGGAGGAGCATGAGGAGGATGAGGAGGAGGGGGAAGAGACAGCTTGGGCCGCTGCTGACGGTACACCGGCTGATTGCCTGTCATCCTTTCAGCGTGTATGGCCTGAGGAGGAGGAGGAGGAGGAGGAGGAGGATCCTGAAAGTGATCTTCCTAGTGAGGACAGCCATGTGTTGCGTACTGGTACCCTGGCACACATGGCTGACTTCATGTTAGGATGCCTTTCTCGTGACCCTCGCGTTGCACGCATTCTGGCCACGACGGATTACTGGGTGTACACACTGCTCGATCCACGGTATAAGGAGAACCTGGCCACTCTGATTCCCGAAGAGGAAAGGGGTTCGAGAGTGTTGCTATACCACAGGACCCTTGCGGACAAGCTGATGGTAAAATTCCCAGCCGACAGCGCTAGTGGCAGAAGGCGCAGTACCGAGGGCAAGGTAGCAGGGGATGTGCGTAGATCGAGCAGCATGTACATCCCAGGCAGTGCAACAGTCTTTAAGGGCCTGGCCAGCTTTATGGCTCCCCACCAAGACTGTGTCACCGCTCCCCAGTCACGGCTGAGTCGGCGGGAGCACTGTAAAAGGATGGTGAGGGAGTACGTAGCGGATCGCACGACCATCCTTGGTGACGCCTCTGCCCCCTACAACTACTGGGTGTCGAAGCTGGACACGTGGCCTGAACTAGCCCTGTATGCCCTTGAGGTGCTTGCTTGTCCTGCGGCTAGCGTCTTGTCGGAAAGGGTGTTTAGTGCGGCTGGGGGAATCATCACAGATAAGCGTAGCCGCTTGTCAACCGACAGTGCCGACAGGCTAACACTCATCAAGATGAACAAAGGCTGGATTTCCCCAGACTTCTGTTCTCCACCAGCGGACAGCAGCGATACGTAAGCAATACGTAGGCTGCACCCACGGATGGAAGCTACGTTCTCTCTCACCATCCAAAACGGGGACATTTCTGCTTCATCAATCTGTGTCTAATATTCCTCCTCCTCCTCCTCCTGCTCCTCCTCCTGAAACATCACGTAATCACGCTGAACGGGCAATTTTTCTTAGGGCCACAAGGCTCACTCAAATAATTTTTCAGAACAATTTTTATAAGTTTCAATGCGCTTAAAAGCATTGGAACTTTAACTTGAACCAATTTTTCGTTACACTGGGCTGCCTCCAGGCCTAGTTACCACTTAAGCCACATTAACCAAAGCGATTAATGGGTTTCACCTGCCCTCTTGGCTGGCCATGGCCAATTTTTGGGATGTACATTAGTACTGTTGATACAGCAATTTTTGTGGGCCCTCGCCTACAGTGTAATCAAATTAATTTTTAGCCCACCTGCATTACAGCTGACGTTACCTCAGCTGTGTTGGGCAATGCAATGGGATATTTTTATGTACCGCCGGTGGGTTCCAGGGAGCCACCCATGCTGTAGGTGCACACTGAGTTTTTAATACATCTGTACACTTCTAAAGAACCCGTCTGACTGGGCCATGCAGTGTGGGCCGAAGCCCACCTGTATTACGCACGACATTACTACCTCAGCTGTGTTGGGCAATGCAATGGGATATTTCTATGTACCGCCGGTGGCTTCCTGGCACCCACCTAGGCAGTGGGTCCACAGGGAGTTTAACCTACATGTGTCCACTTGTAAAGAACCCCAGTCTGACTGGGGCATGCAGTGTGGGCCGAAACCCACCTGCATTAACCCTTTCCAGTCCACTGTGTGACCTGTGAAGACATTAGGGTTTAAGGCTGTACAGCTCCGTTGTTGGTAGACGTCCGTCGGGGTTCTCTTACTGTATATTGCCAGCCTCTCTGCTGTCGGAGCCTATCCTACGTGTCAGCTCATGCAGTACTGGCTTTAGCCAGCATATAACGCCGTTGTATAACGGCAGAAAAAGAGTAAGCCCCCTAGGAAAACCATATACAAATTGGATTGGAAAGGGTTAAGCACAACATTACTACCTCAGCTGTGTTGGGCAATGCAATGGGATATTTCTGTGTACCGCCGGTGGGTTCCAGGGAGCCACCCATGCTGTGGGTCGACAGGGACTTCACAATAGGGAGTTGTACCTGCCTGTGTCTATGAATTAAAAAGCCCGGTCTGACTGGGGCATGCAGACACCTTGACAGAATGAATAGTGTGTGGCACATAGGTTCCCCATTGCTATGCCCACGTGTGCAGCTCCTGATGGCGGTGGCACAGGATTCTATTTCTCATTGCTTCTGTACAGCATTGTGGGCTATCGCTCCGCCACTTTTAAAGAGGGTCGCTGCCTAGCCGTGCCAACCTCTGCAGTGTGTGCCTGCGGTCCCTCGTCATGGCAGACGCAATTCTAAATAGACATGAGCGTGGTGTGGCATGAGGGCAGCTGAAGGCTGCCCAGGGACACTTTGGTGTGCGCTGTGGGGGGGGAGGGGGGGGCGGTTGGGCAGCATGTAACCCAGGAGAAGTGTCAGTGGAGTGTCATGCAGGCAGTGATTGTGCTTTGTTGGAGGTAGTGTGGTGCTTAGCAAAGGTATGCCATGCTAATGAGGGCTTTTCAGAAGTAAAAGTTGTTGGGAGGGGGGGGGGGGGCACTCTTGCCGGTATTGTGGCTTAATAGTGGGACCTGTGAACTTGAGATGCAGCCCAACATGTAGCCCCTCGCCTGCCCTATCCGTTTCTGTGTGATTCCCATCACTTTGTTGAATTGCCCAGATTTTCACACATGAAAACCTTAGCGAGCATCGGCGAAATACAAAAATGTTCTGGTCGCCCATTGACTTCAATGGGGTTCGTTGTTCGAAACGAACCCTCGAGCATCACGGGAAGTTCGTTCCGAATAACGAACACCCGAACATTTTGGTGTTCGCTCATCTCTAGTCATTATCCATCTATACTGTAAAGTGCCGCTCTATCAGTTTTGCAGCATTCATATTAACCTGAAGCAGATCGCCTTGCTTTATATACTTAATTCATCTTTCTACATCTTTCCACAATCAAATCATTAATATACATCAGTGACCCCGTTCAATTGGCACCAGATTCGTAACTTGAAGCTTCTGGGCCCCAATGCAAACTGTGTAATAGGGCCCCCAACTGTAATGCTTTATTTATAGTACTGGGCTCCCTATATGGAGTAGAGAGGCCTTATGGGCCCCCTAGGGCTCCTGGGCCTGGGTGCAACCGCATGCTCAGCATCCACTCTAGTTACGCCAGTGTTTTGGATCATGAACCCTTCCTTTCCATCTTCCTACTGCTCTTTTCCCAACACTCTGGTACCATTTAATTTTGGTTTCTTGTTTCAGAACTTGGTGGCTTTTGTAGGCGTTTTGTAGTTTTATTTGACCTTTCTATACTTGAGTGTGACCAGAGTTTGCATCTTGAGATAAACCCTCGGTATTTACGTTCATGGAGAGATCTCTTGATTGTACGCTCCTTGAGATTGTTCTTGATTTGGTTAGATGTTGTGAAGGAGTTTTTCTTTATCAAGGAAATCATTTTGCAATCATGTACTTTAGTTTTCTGTGATCTTCCAGGCCTTTTTGGTGTGGCTGAACTCACCAGTGCTTTCCTCCTTTTTTAGAAGTACTAAACTGTTGAGTTGACCACTCCTAAAGTTTCTACTATCTATGTATCTGGTAAATGTATTTATTTTTTTCAGCCTAATGAGGTCTCCTTCACTTGCATTGACACCGCTTAGGACAATACATTGAGAATTCCCATAAACAGCCTTCAGATGCAAATCAACTCCAGACCATTTAGCTCCTTAATTTGCCATGAAATAATGAGGTAATAGGCCGTATCAGACCAGAAACTGCTTATCAGTCAATCGTCCAATAACTTTTGAGCTTGTAAAAATAAAGGAACTATGTAAAAATGTCTGCAATTTCCAAATGCAACATTTTTGCTAGACCCCTTGAATTAACCTCTTGCTGACATGCAATGCACACAAATGGCGCACATTGGGTGTCAGTATATGGAGCAGGCTTTGACCATGGCTGTTAACCAATTGAATCACACAGTCAATTCTGACAGCAGCATGTAAATGTAGTGATATGGATTGGGATGCCCTGAACGTTCCCTCTGTGATGAGTTTGCGGGCTGCCATCTGGGTGACATAGCAGCCTGGGGCTTCTGAAGACTGCCAGGGCTGTCATGAAGGATTACCTATTAAGAGTGCACATGGCACTTCTTACTAAGATGCCTGTCAGAATGCAGTAATACATAATGCTATAGTAATGCAGTGTACTGTATAATCAAACAATTGCAAGTTTGAGTCCCCTATGGAGGATAGAAAAAAAAAAAAAGATTTTTCAGCTATTACAAAAAGTAAAAAAATATTAAAACTCCCTTTTCCCAGTTGTCGCATCAAAAAATAAAACATATAAAAATAAACTAGAAATATATAGTATAGGTGCATCCATAAAACTTCCATTTATTAAAATATTAATAATCCTGCAAGGTAAATGCCATCTGAAAAAAATACACAATGCCAGAACAGCGCTAATAAGAGCTACCTTGAAAATAAGCCCTATCTGCGGAAAAAACAGCATACATCACCTAAAATGCACTGTCCAGCTCCGCTGCATCTTCTTCCCGATCCCCGGCACTGGTCTTAAGAATCTATTCTGGCCAGGGATTGGAAAATTCCCGCCTCCAGGTAGCGCTGCCTCAGATTGGCTGAGCACTGTGACAGTCAATCAGAGCCAGTGCTTGGTAAACCAATCACAGCTATTCATTGCCTGTGATTGATTCGAGTGCTGGCTCTGATTGGCTGAGCCGTGGCCCTCAGCCAATCAGAGGCAGCGCTTCATGGAGGCATTATATAGTATGTTAAATGGTACCATAGAAGAATGTCTTGCAAAAAATAAGCCCTCCTGTATATATGACACTGGAAAACTAAATGAAAAAATATTTTTTGAAACTGGAGAGGAAAAAATGAAAATAAAAAGTAAATAAAAATGGTTACATGTGAAGGAGTTAAAGCTGTAAGTCTATACTTCAATCATATATTAATGACTGGCTTCCAAATCCTGCAGACCCTTAATTATGAAAATTGTGTCACTGTTCAAATACTTCTGGGCCCAACTGTATATTGCTTTTCCTTTACCACATGGACATAACTTCCCAGCCAACTGTACTGCTAGTGTGGAATCTTAGAGCTTCCACGAAAAAAATTGTGCGAGATTTCTGAGACGCTCAGATCTCGCACAAATATGATCCCAATTCTTTTGAATGGGGTCATACTCATGAGCGATGTTTTCCCGCATGGCACCGCAATGCTATGCAGGAAACAAATCGCAGCATGTTCTATCCGGCTGTGTGCTCTCGCATCGCACCACCCATTAATTTCAAATTCATGTCAGCCGTGGTGGAGGTTTACGGAGTTGCTTCCATTTTTTCAATTTGGAGGCCTCCCTTTGCATTGCGTACACCTAGCATGCGATGAGATGCTGCCGGCGGCTCAATTTGAAATTAATGGGCGGTGCGATGCAAGAGCACACAGCAAGATACCGCGATTTGCTTCCTGCATCGCATCGCGGTGCCATGCGGGAACACATTTTTTTGTGCCTCTCCCAACGTACAAATCTCGTGCAATTTTGACGCCTGTGTGAAAACAGCCTAAGTCTTCATAAGCAAATTTTTTTCAACTAGCACCTGATAACCAGAAAGAAGGGGAGTCAAGGGTCATGTGGTTTACAAGTAACTACTTTGGGTCAGCACTTAGGTTTTCTTTTGATTCTTTAGGAAACTTTACAGAAGCCAAGTTATGCTTTACAGCAACTATATGGACCCTAGCAACCTGTAAACTGGATGGGACTCATTGTCCTCTATTAAACAGCGTTCTATACATGCTGCGCAGGGAGAGGGAGGAGGTGAGTTGTGACTGTCACCATTTGTGAAGAGTGTGATCCTGCGTTAACTATATATACAGTTGCAATCAAAATGAGTCAAAATATTTTAAAGTGGCATCTGTGTTACGTTTAGATAAAGAAACCATTTAATATACTAGTTGTGTTGAGCTATTTAGGTTGTTCTTGTTTGATTGTTTTTATGCAAACAGATGAAAGTTTGTAAATTTGGGAAATAAATTTACTTTTCATTGGTGGTTGAATTGTTTTGACCTCAACAATACATCCTGTCAGTGATATACACTTAAATCATGGTTTGTTAAGAGGTTAAACTAAAGTTGAGCGCACATCAAATATGTTAGGAGTTTATGAAAGCCATAAAACAATGAAACCTTAAAGTTTTCAAAGAGCAAAGAAATAACAATTGCAGTGATCCATGAGAAGATCCCTTCATAGGTATGGAGCCAAAACTAGAGTATAGAATAGAAAGAGTTTCCATGTGAGATATTATTATTACTGAGGTACGGCTCTTGTGGAATTAATATTTTTAGAGCATTTATACAGATTTGATTTGTTTGTAACTATAGGTGAAGTCTTTCGCTTTGAGAACCATTTCTAAGGGACCAAGTGTGGCATTTCCATGGCTGTCGAAGTCTGTGCTCCCTTATTCCCCGGCCGTTGGGTCCCCACATGGATCAGGTTTATGTTGCCAGTAGTTTGGAACCCATTTCAAATGCTTCTTTTTTTGAAGCCCAGCAGGATCTTGGAGCCAGCAAAAACAAGGATTTAGACAAATAGAAAACGATCTGTTTTGCTTTCATCAGTCTTTGAGCTGCTGTGTGTAATGTTTATGTTTCTGGAAGAAATTTCTGAAAATCATGCTCTTTTGAGGAATTTGGCATCAGGATCTGGGCAGCTGAAGTCCTTCCCTATGAGCTGCCCCAGGATCCCACCACAGGAGATAGTTGGAATATGAAGTCAGTGACAGGGCGATGAAATGTTTTTAAAGGGAAGGATATAAGGGTAATCCAGACAAAGTAAGTCTAAGCAGCTCTCAGCAACAGAACAGCTAGACGTTCTACGTGGGAGAAATGTTTATGTGCGTTGGTTAGGAAGTGAGGTGCTACATCTGAAACCGAACCTCTGGTGTTTCCAAAATCAGAGGTCTAACCAAAATAGTCCGGTAAAGACAGATTAATGACACGGCTATAACTCCAGTGTATCCAGGCATGTCTGTACTGACAGCAATACTTATATCATGACATTAGCATTGCCTACACATGTATGAGTAAGTGCCTGTGCTTTGTGTCATGTATAAGTAAGGACTAGAGATGAGCGAGCACCAAAATGCTCGGGTGCTCGTTACTCGAGACGAATTTTTCGCGATGCTCGAGGGTTCGTTTCGAGTACCGAACCCCATTGAAGTCAATGGGCGACTCGAGCATTTTTGTATATCGCCGATGCTCGCTAAGGTTTTCATTTGTGAAAATCGGGGCAATTCAAGAAAGTGATGGGAACGACACAGAAACGGATAGGGCAGGCGAGGGGCTACATGTTGGGCTGCATCTCAAGTTCACAGGTCCCACTATTAAAGGGGTTGTCCCGCGCCGAAACGGGTTTTTTTTTTTTTTAACCCCCCCCCCCCCCCGTTCGGCGCGAGACAACCCCGATGCAGGGGTTAAAAAAACAACCCGCACAGCGCTTACCTGAATCCCGGCGGTCCGGCGTCTTCATACTTACCTGCTGAAGATGGCCGCCGGGATCCTCTGTCTACGTGGACCGCAGGGCTTCTGTGTGGTCCATTGCCGATTCCAGCCTCCTGATTGGCTGGAATCGGCACGTGACAGGGCGGAGCTACACGGAGCCGGCATTCTACACGAGCGGCCCCATAGAAGACTGCAGAAGACCCGGACTGCGCAAGCGCGGCTAATTTGGCCATCGGAGGGCGAAAATTAGTCGGCACCATGGGAACGAGGACGCCAGCAACGGAGCAGGTAAGTATAAAACTTTTTATAACTTCTGTATGGCTCATAATTAATGCACAATGTACATTACAAAGTGCATTATTATGGCCATACAGAAGTGTATAGACCCACTTGCTGCCGCGGGACAACCCCTTTAAGCCACAATAGCAGCAAGAGTGGGCCCCCCCCCAACAACTTTAACATCTGAAAAGCCCTCATTAGCAATGCATACCTTAGCTAAGCACCACACTACCTCTAACAAAGCACAATCACTGCCTGCATGACACTCCGCTGCCACTTTTCCTGGGTTACATGCTGCCAAATCCCCCCCCCCCCACGACCCAGTGTCCACAGCGCACACCAAACTGTCCCTGCCCAGCCTTCAGCTGCCCTCATGCCACGCCACCCTCATGTCTATTTATAAGTGCGTCTGCCACAGGAAAAGCAGGCACACACTGCAGAGGGTTGGCACGGCTAGGCAGCAACCTTCTCTAAAAGTGGCGGTGCGATAGCCCACAATGCTGTACAGAAGCAATGAGAAATCCAATCCTGTGCCACCTCCATCTGGAGCTGCACACGTGGGCATAGCAATGGGGAACCTATATGCCACACACTATTCATTCTGTCAAGGTGTCTGCATGCCCCAGTCAGACCGCAGTTTTTTATATATATAGTCACAGGCAGGTACAACTCCGCAATGGGAATTCCGTGTGCACCCACAGCATGGGTGGCTCCCTGGAACCCACCGGCGGTACATAAAAATATCCCATTGCATTGCCCAACACAGCTGAGGTAGTAATGTCATGTTTAATGCAGGTGGGCTTTGGCCCACACTGCATGCCCCAGTCAGACTGGGGTTCTTTAGAAGTGGAAACAGATGCATTTACAACTCCTTGTAAACCCACAGCATGGGTGGGTGCCAGGAAGCCACCGGCGGTACATAACAATATCCCATTGCATTGCCCATCACAGCTGAGGTAGTAATGTCATGTTTAATGCAGGTGTGCTTCGGCCCACACTGCATGCCCCAGTCAGACTGGGGTTCTTTAGAAGTGGACACATGTAGTTACAACTCCCTGTGGACCCACAGCATGGGTGGGTGCCAGGAACCCACCGGCGGTACATAAAAATATCCCATTGCATTGCCCAACACAGCTGAGGTAGTAATGTCATGTTTAATGCAGGTGGGCTTCGGCCCACACTGCATGCCCCAGTCAGACTGGGGTTCTTTAGAAGTGGAAACAGATGCATTTACAACTCCCTGTGGACCCACAGCATGGGTGGCTCCCTGGAACCCACCGGCGGTACATAAAAATATCCCATTGCATTGCCCAACACAGCTGAGGTAGTAATGTCGTGCTTAATGCAGGTGGGCTTCGGCCCACACTGCATGCCCCAGTCAGACCGGGGTTCTTTAGAAGTAGAAACAGATGCATTTACAACTCCCTGTGGACCCACAGCATGGGTGGCTCCCTGGAACCCACCGGCGGTACATAAAAATATCCCATTGCATTGCCCAACACAGCGGATGTAACGTCAGCTGTAATGCAGGTGGGCTAAAAATTCCTTTGATTACACTGTAGGCGAGGGCCCACAAAAATTGCTTTATCAACAGTACTAATGTACATCAGAAAAATTGGCTATGGCCAACCAAGAGGGCAGGTGAAACCCATTAATCGCTTTGGTTAATGTGGCTTAATTGGTAACTAGGCCAGGAGGCAGCCCAGTTAAAATAAAAATTGGCGGAGGTGAAAGTTTCAACGCTTTAATGAGCATTGAAACGTATAAAAATTGTTTAGAAAAATTATATGACTGAGACTTGGGGGCCTAAGAAAAATTGCCCGTTCGGCGTGATTATGTGAGGTTTCAGGAGGAGGAGGAGGAGGAATATTATACACAGATTGATGAAGCAAAAAGGTCCCTGTTTTTGATGGGGATACAGAACGATGCTTCCATCCGCGGGTGCAGCCTACCTATTGCTTAGGTATCGCTGCTGTCCGCTGGTGGAGAAGAGAAGTCTGGGGAAATCCAGGCTTTGTTCATCTTGATGAGTGTTAGCCTGTCGGCACTGTCGGTTGACAGGCGGGTACGCTTATCTGTGATGATTCCCCCAGCCGCACTAAACACCCTCTCTGACAAGACGCTAGCCGCAGGACAAGCAAGCACCTCCAGGACATACAGCGCGAGTTCAGGCCACGTGTCCAGCTTCGACACCCAGTAGTTGTAGGGGGCAGAGGCGTCACGGAGGACGGTCGTGCGATCGGCTATGTACTCCCTCACCATCCTTTTACAGTGCTCCCGCCGACTCAGCCTTGACTGAGGAGCGGTGACACAGTCTTGCTGGGGAGCCATAAAGCTGTCAAGGCCTTAAAGAGTGTTGGCCTGCCTGTGCTGTACATGCTGCCTGATCTCCGCGCCTCCCCTGCTACCTGGCCCTCGGAACTGCGCCTTCGGCCACTAGCGCTGTCGTATGGGAATTTTACCATCAGTTTGTCCGCCAGGGTCCTGTGGTATAGCAACACTCTCGAACCCCTTTCCTCTTCGGGTATGAGAGTCGAAAGGTTCTCCTTATACCGTGGGTCGAGCAGTGTGTACACCCAGTAATCCGTAGTGGCCAGAATGTGTGTAACGCGAGGGTCACGAGAAAGGCATCCTAACATGAAGTCAGCCATGTGTGCCAGGGTAGCTGTACGCAACACATGGCTGTCCTCACTAGGAAGATCACTTTCAGGATCCTCCTCCTCCTCCTCATCCTCCTCCTCCTCAGGCCATACACGCTGAAAGGATGACAGCCCAGCAGCATGTGTACCCTCACCAGTGGGCCAAGCTGTGTCTTCCCCCTCCTCCTCATCTTCCTCCTCCTCCTCCTCCTCCTCACCGCGCTGAGATATAGACAGGAGGGTGCTCTGACTATCCAGCGACATACTGTCTTCCCCCGGCTCTGTTTCCGAGTGCAAAGCGTCTGCCTTTATGCTTTGCAGGGAACTTCTCAAGAGGCATAAAAGAGGAATGGTGACGCTAATGATTGCAGCATCGCCGCTCACCACCTGGGCAGACTCCTCAAAGTTTCGAAGGACCTGGCAGATGTCTGCCCACCAGGCCCACTCTTCTGAAAATAATTGAGGAGGCTGACTCCCACTGCGCCGCCCATGTTGGAGTTGGTATTCCACTATAGCTCTACGCTGCTCATAGAGCCTGGCCAACATGTGGAGCGTAGAGTTCCACCGTGTGGGCACGTCGCACAGCAGGCGGTGCACTGGCAGATTAAACCGATGTTGCAGGGTGCGCAGGGTGGCAGCGTCCGTGTGGGACTTGCGGAAATGTGCGCAGAGCCGGCGCACCTTTCCCAGCAGGTCTGACAAGCGTGGGTAGCTTTTCAGAAAGCGCTGAACCACCAAATTAAAGACGTGGGCCAGGCATGGCACGTGCGTGAGGCTGCCGAGCTGCAGAGCCGCCACCAGGTTACGGCCGTTGTCACACACGACCATGCCCGGTTGGAGGCTCAGCGGCGCAAGCCAGCGGTCGGTCTGCTCTGTCAGACCCTGCAGCAGTTCGTGGGCCGTGTGCCTCCTATCTCCTAAGCTGAGTAGTTTCAGCACGGCCTACTGACGCTTGCCCACCGCTGTGCTGCCACGACGCGCGACACCGACTGCTGCCGACGTGCTGCTGCTGCTGACACATCTTGATTGCGAGACAGAGGTTGAGTTGGAGGAGGAGGAGGAGGAAGAGTGTGGTTTAGTGGAGGAAGCATACACCGCCGCAGATACCACCACCCAGCTGTGGCCCGCAATTCTGGGGGTGGGTAGGACGTGAGCGGTCCCAGGCTCTGACTCTGTCCCAGCCTCCACTAAATTCACCCAATGTGCCGTCAGAGAGATGTAGTGGCCCTGCCCGCCTGTGCTTGTCCACGTGTCCGTTGTTAAGTGGACCTTGGCAGTAACCGCGTTGGTGAGGGCGCGTACAATGTTGCGGGAGACGTGGTCGTGCAGGGCTGGGGCGGCACATCGGGAAAAGTAGTGGCGACTGGGAACTGAGTAGCGCGGGGCCGCCGCCGCCATCATACTTTTGAAGGACTCCGTTTCCTCAACCCTATATGGCAGCATCTCCAGGCTGATAAATTTGGCTATGTGCACGTTTAACGCTTGAGCGTGCGGGTGCGTGGCGGCGTACTTGCGCTTGCGCTCAAACACTTGCGCTAGCGACGGCTGGACGCTGCGCTGACAGACATTGCTGGATGGGGCTGAGGACAGCGGAGGTGAGGGTGTGGGTGCAGGCCAGGAGACGGTAGTGCCTGTGTCCTCAGAGCGGGGTTGGATCTCAGTGGCAGGTTGGGGCACAGGGGGAGAGGCAGCGGTGCAAACCGGAGGCGGTGAACGGCCTTCTTCCCACCTTGTGGGGTGCTTGGCCATCATATGCCTGCGCATGCTGGTGGTGGTGAGGCTGGTGGTGGTGGCTCCCCGGCTGATCTTGGCGCGACAAAGGTTGCACACCACTGTTCGTCGGTCGTCTGCACTCTCAGTGAAAAACTGCCAGACCTTTGAGCACCTCGGCCTCTGCAGGGTGGCATGGCGCGAGGGGGCGCTTTGGGAAACAGTTGGTGGATTATTCGGTCTGGCCCTGCCTCTACCCCTGGCCACCGCACTGCCTCTTGCAACCTGCCCTGCTGCTGCCCTTGCCTCCCCCTCTAAAGACCTGTCCTCAGTAGGCGTAGCAAACCAGGTGGGGTCAGTCACCTCATTGTCCTCCTGCTGCTCTTCCTCAGAATCCTCGGTGCGCTCCTCCCTCGGACTTAATGCCCTTACTACTACCTCACTGATAGACAACTGTGTCTCATCGTCATCGGCCTCCTCACCCACTGAAAGGTCTTGAGACAGTTGCCGGAATTCCCCATCCTCATCCCCCGGACCCCGGGAACTTTCCAATGGTTGGGCATCAGTGACGATAAACTCCTCTGGTGGGAGAGGAACCACTGCTGCCCAATCTGAGCAGGGGCCCGAGAACAGTTCCTGGGAGTCTGCCCGCTCCTCAGAATGTCTCATTTTCATGGAGTGAGGAGGCTGAGAGGAAGGAGGAGCAGCAGCCAGAGTATTCTGAGTTGCAGCAGTGGACAGCGCAGAACTCTGGGTGGACGATAGGTTGCTGGAAGCACTTTCTGCCATCCACGACAGGACCTGCTCACTCTGCTCATTTTCTAATAAAGGTCTACCGCGTGGACCCATTAAATGTGCCATGAATGTGGGGACGCCAGAAACGTGCCTCTCTCCTAATCCTGCAGCAGGCTGCGATACACCTGCATCAGAAGCTCGGCCTGTGCCCACACCCGGACTAGGGCCTCCGCGTCCTCGGCCGCGCCCACGTCCTCTAGGCCTACCCCTACCCCTCAGCATGCTGTATTACCAGGAATGCAGAAACACAACACTGTAATTAAATGTGCCGCTTATTGGCCTGTGGTTTGAGGCTGAGTTCGCTTACGGAACGCCAGGAAATAATTTGGCGCAAGCCTGCTGTAACACTTAGCTGGCTGCGTATTTATTTGGAGCAATTTTACCCCCAGCAGACACGGACCCAGAACACTGAGCAGAGTGACAGGCAGGCCAAATAGATTTTTTTCAAATCTTTTTTTGCAAAAGGACCACTGCGTATATTCAATCTATAGTATGTCTTCTGGCCCTGCCTACACAATTCTGTCCCTGATGTGTGTGACGGAACTGCAGTGTTGCACTGTTATTAAGTGCAACAGAGCGGTGATTTCAGAGCCAGGAAATAATTTGGCGCAAGCCTGCTGTAACACTTAGCTGGCTGCGTATTTATTTGGAGAAATAGTACCCCCAGCAGACACGGACCCAGAACACTGAGCAGAGTGACAGGCAGGCCAAATAGATTTTTTTCAAATCTTTTTTTGCAAAAGGACCACTGCGTATATTCAATCTATAATATATGTCGTCTGGCCCTGCCTACACAATTCTGTCCCTGTAGTATTACTGCAGGGCGCAATGCTCTGCACGGCCGATATACCAAAAAAAAAAAAAGTGCAACACTGCTAAAAGCAGCCTCCACACTACTGCACACGGTTAGATGTGGCCCTAAGAAGGACCGTTGGGGTTCTTGAAGCCTACACTAACTCCTAACACTCTCCCTACAGCAGCACCAGCAGCAGCACTTTCCCTCAGCTAAGTCACAACCCATCTGAGGCGAGCCGTGGAGGGGCCGATTTTTATACTCGGGTGACACCTGATCTCGCCAGCCACTCACTGCAGGGGGGTGGTATAGGGCTTAAACGTCACAGGGGGAAGTTGTAATGCCTTCCCTGTCTTTCAATTGGCCAGAAAAGCGCGCTAACGTCTCAGAGAGGAAAGTGAAAGTAACTCGAACATCGCGTGGTACTCGTTACGAGTAACGAGCATCTCGAACACCCTAATACTCGAACGAGTATCAAGCTCAGACGAGTACGTTCGCTCATCTCTAGTAAGGACAAGTTACATTTTTCAAATTATTTGAGTTTTTTATATTTGCACAATAGTCAACCTTTAACCTAGGTCAGAAACCATTGCTCAAAAAACTGATGAAGGGTACATGTAGCAGAGAATGGTGCAAAGCTTCTGCAGTGGAAAATCAGTCAAAGGCACAACAAAAAAATGTGTCACAATCTGCGTATTCGTATGCGCTTTTTTTTTTGTGGTATGATGCTGATTTTGGTGTGGGTTTTGCACCATTTGCTACTACATGTGAACATACCCTAATAGATTGTTTAGATTATATACAAATCATTGGTCTCACCTTGGCATTCTAGATGTTTCAATGATGCAGAAGGAACAAAAACCCCTTGTTTACCATCATGATACTTATATTAGACCTGAATTATATATCTTTACACAAAATACCAATCACATTTCAGCTTAATTTCCCAAACTGTGTCGAATTATCCCTTTCAGGGTCAACTCCATTCATTTTTTGTATCATGCAACTGAACTCATTTGGTCACAACTACAGTTCTTAGGTAACCAGACATTCACTATAGCACCTTACTGGCTGCCAACAGACTGCTTCATCTCCCAGTCATGTATAGACCCAGTTAGTTTGGGTCAGGTAGCCAGCTTAAAGGGGTTGTACCTCAAAAGCAAGTGAAGTTAGACGCTTCTGTATGGCCATATAAATGCACTTTGTAATATACATCGCGCATTAAATATTGGCCATACAGAAGTTATATACTTACCCCCCCCCCCCCCCCCCCCCCGGTGTTGGCGTCCCCGTCTCCATGGCGCCGACCGAAGCCTTCTTCTGCCTCAATTAGATGCACTTGCGCAGTCTGCCTCTCTGTCCCGTTGAATGGGGCCGCTCCGGCGTGCTCGCGCTGCACAGGTTGTATATAACTTCTGTATGGCCAATATTTAATGCACGATGTATATTACAAAGTGCATGTATATGGCCATACAGAAGTGTTTAACTTCACTTGCTTTTGCGGGACAACCCCTTTAAGGTTGACTCAGCCTTTCATCCTTCAGAGGCCAGTAAAATGAGTACCCAGATTGCTGCGGAGTAAAGATAACTGGGGAAGGCAATGGCAAACCAGGTTGGAAAAACAGTCTGCCAAGAAAACGTCACCAGGGGACTTAAAAAAAAAATAGTTCCTCTGGCTTTGAGCATAGCATCCCCCATCCTCCAGTCCTACCTTCAGGCTGCACTATTACTGCAGTCAAGGCACACACCCACCTGAGCTAACTCTCCCCAGGCTGACAATCACATTTTTAAATACTTTAATAAAGGAGTGTTTGACATTGGAGCTCTTGTTTAGCTTGTGTTAGGGCTCAGTCAGACGAGCGTTTTTTTTTAACGCATGCTAGGTGTGTTTGCGATTCACATCTATTAGAACCAATGCTATCCAATGAAAGCAGTCACATGTCCGTTTTTTACATGCAAAAAAAATTTGCACCTGTAAAAAATAGCACAGCGATTCGCAAACGCACCCTTAAATTCGCACCTGTGCGGCCCCAATGAAAGCAATGGGAGTGGATTGCTATCCCCTGCTGCGGCTATGACAGCTGCAGCAGGGGATTCTTTGGATTTGAAGCCCCTGGATTCTGTCCCATCCAGGGGTTCGACCTTGTTGTCAATGGGGCCGGCAGCAGCAGAGGCGGCCACATTGAAAACACATAGAGAAGATTGCGATCCTCTGCCACAGCTGTGACAGCTGTTGCAGAGAATTTCTTCATCTCCACGGGGAGTCCCCTCATCACTGAACACTGACAGCATTGTCACAGTGTCCAGTGACAAGGGGACTCCCCACGGGGATGAAGAATTCCCCTGCCACAGCTGTCACAGCTGTGGCGCAGGACCTTGATGTTCTCCCATTGCTTTCAATGGGGAGGCTTCTGCTGCTGCCCCATTGAAAGCAATGGGATGAGAGCAAGCTCTGCAGGGATTTTCAAAGAAGGGCTTTAAATATAAGCCCTTCCCTGAAAATAATCCCTAGCTGTAGAAATAGAAGAAAAAAAAAGTAATTCACCTAGAAGCACTGCCAGCTCTTCTCTCTGTCTCCAGCAGTGTTTATCTGTCTTCCACCTCCAAAAAGCGCTGCCTCTGATTGGCTGAGTGCTCTGACCAATCAGAGGCACCTCTCAACCATTGAATGACAGCTGAGCGCTGCCTGTGATTGGCCCCTGTGCTGAGCCAATCAGAGGCAAAGTTCAGCCATTCATTCATTTAATTCAATGAATGGGAGAACATGGAGCTCCTGTGCCACAGCTGTGTCAGGGGATAGCGTTGGGACCGCACTTTATGTGCGAATTTTGCCATTGTGTGACCGCACAAGAAGTGCAAATTTAAAAACGTGCCTGACGCTTTGGTCACACGATTTTTTTTTACATGCGTTTTGCTTTTTTTTTTCACATACTTAAATGTGTGAAAATGACGTTTGTCTGACTGAGCCCTTAAAGAGGTAAATTAGAAATCCTGGATACACAATGGGGAATACTGGACTTTTTACTCCAGAAGGTAATGTTGCATACACACTTTTAACCCCTTGAGTGGCACGCCCGGAAAATTTCCGGGACGAGCTCCACTGCCCATAGTGATATACCCCGGAAGATTTCCGGGCTATGTATCACTATGGGAGCTGCAGAGCACAATGCCACAAGCTGTGACATTGTGCTCTGCCTGCACAGTCCCACAGAGAACAAAGCAAGGGCTTTGAAAAACCAGCAGAAGATATTGCCGATATGCCGGCAATCTCCTGGTTTGTTTACAGGTTGCCATAGAGACCATCGGCTTGTCAGAAGCAAGCCGATGGTCTCTGTGGCAGGGAGAGCTGGTTGTTAGCTGTCAGAGGACAGCTAGGTACTAGCTCTTACAGCAGAGATCAGAGAAAACCTCCGATCTCTGCTGTATTAACCCTTTACATGCTGCAGTCTATGTGACTGCGGCATGTAAAGGGCTGTCACTGCAGCATGTAAAGGGCTGTCACCATCGGACCCCCGGAATGTGATCAGGGGTCCTGATGGGTCCCTGTGGAAGTCCCCTAAAGGGACAAAAAATAAATAAAAAAAAAAAAAAAAAAGTAAAAAAAAAATTAAAAAAATTATAAAAACACTTGTCTCCCTTTACTTTGTAAAAAAATCAAAAATACAATCACACATGTGGTATCCATGCATCGTAATGACCCAGAAAAGGAAGTTAATACATTATTTAACCCCTTAATGACATGGCCCCTTTTTTTCTTTTTTCCCCATTTCTTTTTTTCCTCCCCCGTTTAAAAAAATCACAACTTGTCCCGCAAAAAACAAGCCCTCACATGGCCATGTCAATGGAAAAATGAAAAAGTTATGGCTCCTGAGACGCAACTGCAAAATTAGTTGAAATTCAATGATTTGACCATTTTAAAAACCCTGCCCTGGTGGGCACGACAGGGTGGTAGGAAACCCGCCACTCAAGGGGTTAAAGCACATGGCATGTCTACATGTTATTTCACCTTTCTCTCAAGTTCCAAATTGGGTATAAATCCTGTTCCAACAAAGTCTTTGATTTATACCATGGAATACTTTGACAGATCCATCTCAAGAAAATTTGTTATGGAACTGCAAAAAATAACACTATGTAAACATGCTGTTAGACAGTAAGCCCAGCTCACACTTTGCCTTGTTTTGTTAATATTTTTATTCCCTTTTTGCTTACAATACTGCAAGACAATAAAATACCTTTGGCTAGCATAGCTCCACAAAATGAACAAGGGCATACATTAGAAAAAAGGAAGCTGTAAATTGCAGTACTTGTCTATTTAATCTATATTTAATGACACAAAACCCAACTCCCTATGGTTTTAACTTTTTTTTCCGGTCCAAAGTGAACATGGCAGCAGCTCCAAAGACGTTCAGTGTGGAAGAGCATAGGACCATAATCAGGTTCCTGTTTCTCCAAGGGAAAGATGCAAAGCAGATCCATGATGAAATGTCACAATCTTTGGGTGACGGCGGCCCTTTATATGCAACAGATAAATGTTGGGTTGTACATTTAAAAACTGGCTATTTCGGTGCTGAAAGTGAAAAACCGAGTAGGAAGGCGTTGACGTCCTGGGGGAATATGTAGAATAGGGAGGCAGTTTCAGCTTCTTAGCTCAATTTTTTCTGTGTAAGGCTCAATGCTTATCAGCCCCCCTTCATATATATATATGGAATGTACTCTATGGAAAACATTCCAGGCAGATGGAATAAATACAAGGAGACATTATGACAATAGATATTTGTAACACACTATTACAAGTATTTATGTATGACTTCTTTGGTAAGTTTTAAAATTCCCAATGCTCCTCTCAGACTCTTCAAGAAATACTCTTCTGTAAGCGTAAAGGGTGTCACAAGATTTTTTATTTCCACTATGCTGTAAAATCTGTCATTAAAATCTTTCATTTTCTAATGAATGACATTCTTTTCCTTATTTTTTTCTTTCACTAAGAGGTCCTTGTTGAGCAGGCACTTCATTCGATTTGCCAGAGTTTGAAAGGTGGGAATAGAGGGTTGTAACCAATTTTAGAGTAGGCATCTCTTGACTACTACGAATACACTGACATGCCAAAAGAAATGGGACATGAACTAATATCATATAGGATCTCTTAGCCCAGCAAAGTACACCAACTCAAAGTAGCATTGATTCCACTAGTGGATCGAAGACGACCGGATGGATGTTGAGCCATGCAGTATGGATAGCCACCCACAGCTCCGTGGTATTTGTAAGTTCAGGATCTTGAGTGTGAATGAACCTCTCCATCACATCCAATAAATGCTTGATTGGGCGAACCTGCAGGCCACATCATTCATAGGAATTCTCCAGAGGGTCCTCAAACCAATTCTGGACAACTTGGGCCCAACGGCACAGTGAATTATTGTGCTGGAATATTCAATCATTCTGGGGGTACATGAAGGCCATGAAGGGGCGAAAATGGTCACCAAGCATTGAAACATATCAGGCACTGGTCAATGACATGCCCAATCCATGCCATGAGAACACATCCCACACCAGTATGGAACCATCACCAGCCTGCACAGTGCATTGTTATCTAGTGGAGCTCATGACTTCATGGACTCTTTGATACACGCAAATACTATAATTTGTACCATGAATCATTAGACTATGGCACATGTTTCCAGTCCGCTAAGGTCCAGTTACCAACTTCACGAGCCCAGGTGAGGTGCTAAATTGATTGTTGTGGTGTTATCAGAGGCACTCTGGTGTGTCTTCTGCTCTCACATGCCAAAAAAGTTAAAGAATGCTGCGGGATATGTGTGTGAGGCCTTCTCCATTGAATGTGGCCGTGATTTCTGCCAGAGTCCGTTGTCTGTTCACAAAGACCATTCTAGCCAGACGCCGCAGTGGACGGCCACTGTGCAGTCCCCGGTAGTGGTAATCTCTTCAATGATGTATACCTAGTACATGAATGACACTCAGGACCAAGGAATGTTAAGTGTCTGCACAACTTCAGAAATGGAATGTCCCATCCATCTGGCACCCACTATCACGCCTCGTTAGAGCTCTGATAATTCACATGGCCAAGCATGTTGGCCAGTGTACAACCTCACTTACGAGATAACACCTCATAACTTACACAGGTGTGAGCATTCCCAAGTCATCACCCGAGGTAATGTCACTTAATAATCAATTTGCATATTGCTATCCCATGAATTTTGTCAAGTCAGTGTATGGTGTGAACCAAAGTTGACAAATCCTGCTCCCCTTGCTCATAGTAATGGGGGGAGAGGTACTGCTATACCCAAAAGAGACTGGATTATACTTTTTATTTGGGACCAAAAAGACCAAACTATTCTGCAAAGCAGAATACAATAATACACCGAAGCCAATCAGTCAGCCTATCTGGTTTTCACAAGGCTGGTGGTAGATTAAATGTGTGTATGGCCCTATGCATGATCATAAGGCGGGTGTCTCTCCAGACCTCATAGAGAATAATGTGATGCACCATTATCCATCCTTGAACTATTTTTTCTCCATCGTGGGGTCACTTGGCTGCCTGGCCTACGCATCAAAAGAATCTCTCTGATGGAATAGTTTAAAGTGAGCCCCTGAACCGATTACATCACTTTGCCGTTTGTTGCAGATTTTTATGCACTTGTAGCCAAAACCAGAACTGAATAAAAAATGAGAATTTTCAAGCTGTGAGTTATACTTCCTCAGTTTTGCTTTTAGCCACAAAAATACGTTATTAAAATATATAGTTATTTCTGCAAAGCATAAACTGCGGCCTTCAAGGATGACTAAGGCCGGTGTCACATGAACGTAAGCGCATTACTCGTGCGTTTGCACCGCGTACTTGCGCAATGGGTGTTGCGTATTTGTGCATGTGTTACTGTACTTTTGAGCTTGCAAAAAGACACGCAACCATGCTGCCATTCATCAAATGTGCAATTAGTGTAGTTAGTTCAAAAACGTGCTCCTTCCCTGCACAAATGAGCGGGAAAATAGAGCATGCTAAGTATTCTTTGGCGCAAACCAAATGTGCATGCAAAATATGCGTATATGAATGAATGCATGCAAATCAATGGGTTCTAATTAGAGATGAGCGAACACCAAAATGTTCGGGTGTTCGTTATTCGTAACGAACTTCCCGTGATGCTCGAGGGTTCGTTTCGAACAACGAACCCCATTGAAGTCAATGGGCGACCAGAACATTTTTGTATTTCGCCGATGCTCGCTAAGGTTTTCATGTGTGAAAATCTGGGCAATTCAGGAAAGTGATGGGAATGACACAGTGACGGATAGGGCAGGCGAGGGGCTACATGTTGGGCTGCATCTCAAGTTCCCAGGTCCCACTATTAAGCCACAATACCGGCAAGAGTGGGCCCCCCCCCCTCCCAACAACTTTTACTTCTGAAAAGCCCTCATTAGCATGGCATACCTTTGCTAAGCACCACACTACCTCCAACAAAGCACAATCACTGCCTGCATGACACTCCACTGACACTTCTCCTGGGTTACATGCTGCCCAAACGGCCCCCCTCCCCCCCACAGCGCACACCAAAGTGTCCCTGCGCAGCCTTCAGCTGCCCTCATGCCACACCACGCTCATGTCTATTTAGAATTGCGTCTGCCATGACGAGGGACCGCAGGCACACACTGCAGAGGTTGGCACGGCTAGGCAGCGACCCTCTTTAAAAGTGGCGGAGCGATAGCCCACAATGCTGTACAGAAGCAATGATAAATAGAATCCTGTGCCACCGCCATCAGGAGCTGCACACGTGGGCATAGCAATGGGGAACCTATGTGCCACACACTATTCATTCTGTCAAGGTGTCTGCATGCCCCAGTCAGACCGGGCTTTTTAATTCATAGACACAGGCAGGTACAACTCCCTATTGTGAAGTCCCTGTCGACCCACAGCATGGGTGGCTCCCTGGAACCCACCGGCGGTACACAGAAATATCCCATTGCATTGCCCAACACAGCTGAGGTAGTAATGTCGTGCTTAATGCAGGTGGGCTTCGGCCCACACTGCATGCCCCAGTCTGACTGGGGTTCTTTATAAGTGTACAGATGTAGTAAAAACTCCGTGTGCACCTACAGCATGGGTGGGTGCCAGGAAGCCACCGGCGGTACATAGAAATATCCCATTGCATTGCCCAACACAGCTGAGGTAGTAATGTTGTGCTTAACCCTTTCCAATCCAATTTGTATATGGTTTTCCTAGGGGGCTTACTCTTTTTCTGCTGTTATACAACGGCGCTATATGCTGGCTAAAGCCAGTACTGCATGAGCTGACACGTAGGATAGGCTCCGACAGCAGAGAGGCTGGCAATATACAGTAAGAGAACCCCGACGGACGTCTACCAACAACGGAGCTGTACAGCCTTAAACCCTAATGTCTTCACAGGTCACACAGTGGACTGGAAAGGGTTAATGCAGGTGGGTTTCGGCCCACACTGCATGCCCCAGTCAGACTGGGGTTCTTTACAAGTGGACACATGTAGGTTTAACTCCCTGTGGACCCACTGCCTGGGTGGGTGCCAGGAAGCCACCGGCGGTACATAGAAATATCCCATTGCATTGCCCAACACAGCTGAGGTAGTAATGTCGTGCGTAATACAGGTGGGCTTCGGCCCACACTGCATGCCCCAGTCAGACGGGTTTTTTAGAAGTGTACAGAAGTATTAAAAACTCAGTGTGCACCTACAGCATGGGTGGCTCCCTGGAACCCACCGGCGGTACACAAAAATATCCCATTGCATTGCCCAACACAGCTGAGGTAACGTCAGCTGTAATGCAGGTGGGCTAAAAATTAATTTGATTACACTGTAGGCGAGGGCCCACAAAAATTGCTGTATCAACAGTACTAATGTACATCCCAAAAATTGGCCATGGCCAGCCAAGAGGGCAGGTGAAACCCATTAATCGCTTTGGTTAATGTGGCTTAAGTGGTAACTAGGCCTGGAGGCAGCCCAGTGTAACGAAAAATTGGTTCAAGTTAAAGTTCCAATGCTTTTAAGCGCATTGAAACTTATAAAAATTGTTCAGAAAAATTATTTGAGTGAGCCTTGTGGCCCTAAGAAAAATTGCCCGTTCAGCGTGATTACGTGAGGTTTCACGAGGAGGAACAGGAGGAGGAGGAGGAGGAATATTAGACACAGATTGATGAAGCACAAATGTCCCCGTTTTGGATGGTGAGAGAGAACGTAGCTTCCATCCGCGGGTGCAGCCTACGTATTGCTTACGTATCGCTGCTGTCCGCTGGTGGAGAACAGAAGTCTGGCGAAATCCAGCCTTTGTTCATCTTGATGAGTGTTAGCCTGTCGGCACTGTCGGTTGACAAGCGGCTACGCTTATCGGTGATGATTCCCCCAGCCGCACTAAACACCCTCTCCGACAACACGCTAGCCGCAGGACAAGCAAGCACCTCAAGGGCATACAGGGCTAGTTCAGGCCACGTGTCCAGCTTCGACACCCAGTAGTTGTAGGGGGCAGAGGCGTCACCAAGGATGGTCGTGCGATCCGCTACGTACTCCCTCACCATCCTTTTGCAGTGCTCCCGCCGACTCAGCCGTGACTGGGGAGCGGTGACACAGTCTTGGTGGGGAGCCATAAAGCTGGCCAGGCCCTTAAAGACTGTTGCACTGCCTGGGATGTACATGCTGCTCGATCTACGCACATCCCCTGCAACATGGCCCTCGGAACTGCGCCTTCTGCCACTAGCGCTGTCGGCTGGGAATTTTACCATCAGCTTGTCCGCAAGGGTCCTGTGGTATAGCAACACTCTCGAACCCCTTTCCTCTTCGGGAATCAGAGTGGGCAGGTTCTCCTTATACCGTGGATCGAGCAGTGTGTACACCCAGTAATCCGTAGTGGCCAGAATGCGTGCAACGCGAGGGTCACGAGAAAGGCATCCTAACATGAAGTCAGCCATGTGTGCCAGGGTACCTGTACGCAACACATGGCTGTCTTCACTAGGAAGATCACTTTCAGGATCCTCCTCCTCCTCCTCCTCCTCAGGCCATACACGCTGAAAGGATGACAGGCAATCAGCCGGTGTACCGTCAGCAGCGGGCCAAGCTGTCTCTTCCCCCTCCTCCTCATCCTCCTCATGCTCCTCCTCCTCCTCCTGTACGCGCTGAGAAATAGACAGGAGGGTGCCCTGACTATCCAGCGGCATACTGTCTTCCCCCGCCCCCGTTTCCGAGCGCAAAGCAGCTGCCTTTATGGTTTGCAGGGAATTTCTCAAGATGCATAGCAGAGGAATGGTGACGCTAATGATTGTAGCATCGCCGCTCACCACCTGGGTAGACTCCTCAAAATTACCAAGGACATGGCAGATGTCTGCCAACCAGGCCCACTCTTCTGAAAGGAATTGAGGAGGCTGACTCCCACTGCGCCGCCCATGTTGGAGTTGGTATTCGACTATAGCTCTACGCTGTTCATAGAGCCTGGCCAACATGTGGAGCGTAGAGTTCCACCGTGTGGGCACGTCGCACAGCAGTCGGTGCACTGGCAGCTTAAAGTGATGTTGCAGGGTGCGCAGGGTGGCAGCGTCCGTGTGGGACTTGCGGAAATGTGCGCAGAGCCGGCGCGCCTTTACGAGCAGGTCTGACAAGCGTGGGTAGCTTTTCAGAAACCGCTGAACCACCAAATTAAAGACGTGGGCCAGGCATGGCACGTGCGTGAGGCTGCCGAGCTGCAGAGCCGCCACCAGGTTACGGCCGTTGTCACACACGACCATGCCCGGTTGGAGGCTCAGCGGCGCAAGCCAGCGGTCGGTCTGCTGTGTCAGACCCTGCAGCAGTTCGTGGGCCGTGTGCCTCTTATCGCCTAAGCTGAGTAGTTTCAGCACGGCCTGCTGACGCTTGCCCACCGCTGTGCTGCCACACCGCGCGACACCGACTGCTGGCGACATGCTGCTGCTAACACATCTTGATTGTGAGACAGAGGAGGAGGAGGAGGAGGAGGAGGGTGCTTTAGTGGAGGAAGCATACACCTCCGCAGATACCACCACCGAGCTGGGGCCCGCAATTCTGGGGGTGGGTAGGACGTGAGCGGTCCCAGGCTCTGACTCTGTCCCAGCCTCCACTAAATTCACCCAATGTGCCGTCAGGGAGATGTAGTGGCCCTGCCCGCCTGTGCTTGTCCACGTGTCCGTAGTTAAGTGGACCGTGGCAGTAACCGCGTTGGTGAGGGCGCGCACAATGTTGCGGGAGACGTGGTCGTGCAGGGCTGGGACGGCACATCGGGAAAAGTAGTGGCGACTGGGAACTGAGTAGCGCGGGGCCGCCGCCTCCATGATACTTTTGAAGGACTCCGTTTCCACAACCCTATACGGCAGCATCTCAAGGCTGATGAATTTTGCGATGCGGACGGTTAACGTTTGAGCGTGCGGGTGCGTGGCGGCGTACTTGCGCTTGCGCTCGAACACTTGCGCAAGCGACGGCTGAACGGTGCGCTGAACTACACTGCTGGATGGGGCCGAGGACAGCGGAGATGAGGGTGTGGGTGCAGGCCATGAGGCGGTAGTGCCTGTGTCCTGAGAGGGGGGTTGCATCTCAGTGGCAGGTTGGGGCACAGGGGGAGAGGCAGGGGTGCAAACCGGAGGCGGTGAACGGCCTTTGTCCCACCTTGCGGGGTGCTTGGCCATCATATGTCTGCGCATGGTGGTGGTGGTGAGGCTGTTGGTGTTGGCTCCCCGGCTGAGCTTTGCGCGACAAAGGTTGCACACCACTGTTCGTCGGTCGTCAGGCGTCTCTGTGAAAAACTGCCAGACCTTAGAGCACCTCGGCCTCCGCAGGGTGGCATGGCGCGAGGGGGCGCTTTGGGAAACACTTGGTGGATTATTCGGTCTGGCCCTGCCTCTACCCCTGGCCACTGCACTGCCTCTTGCAACCTGCCCTGCTGATGCCCTTGACTCCCCCTCTGAAGACCTGTCCTCCTGAGTAAGCGTTGCACACCAGGTGGGGTCAGTCACCTCATCGTCCTGCTGCTCTTCCTCCGAATCCTCTGTGCGCTGCTCCCTGGGACTTACTGCCCTTACTACTACCTCACTGCAAGACAACTGTGTCTGATCGTCATCGTCCTCCTCACCCACAGAAAGTTGTTGAGACAGTTGGCGGAAGTCCCCAGCCTCTTCCCCCGGACCCCGGGAACTTTCGAATGGTTGGGCATCAGTGACGATAAACTCCTCTGGTGGGAGAGGAACCGCTGCTGCCCAATCTAAGCAGGGGCCCGAGAACAGTTCCTGGGAGTGTTCCCGCTCCTGAGCAGGTGTCATTGTAGTGGAGTGAGGAGGCTGGGAGGAAGGAGGAGCAGCAGACAGAGGATTCGGATTGGCAGCAGTGGACGGCGCAGAACTGCGGGTAGACGATAGGTTGCTCGAAGCACTTTCTGCCATCCAGGATAGGACCTGCTCACACTGCTCATTTTCTAATAACCGTCTCCCACGTGGACCCATTAATTGGGCGATGAATGTGGGGACGCCAGAAACGTGCCTCTCTCCTAATCGCGCAGCAGACAGCTGCGACACACCTGGATCAGGAGCTTGGCCTGTGCCCACACCCTCACTTGGCCCTCCGCGTCCTCGGCCACGTCCACGTCCACGTCCTCTAGGCTTACCCCTACCCCTCAGCATGCTGTATTACCAGTGATTAGATTTCCCAGGCAGGAAATAAATTGGCGCAAGACTGCAGGGCAAATATAATTTTTGCCCTTTTTGGAAAACGAAAGGCCCCACTGCCTCTAGTGAATGAATTATCTAAGTTTAATAACTGTGCTGTGTCCCTGCTTATGTGTCACAGAACGTGAGGGTAGCAGAGTTATTATAACTCTTGGAGAGCAGGTATTTTTTTTCCCAATTAAGGAAAGCAAATGGCGAAGCCAGCAGTAAAGCGTAGCTGGCTGCGTATGATTTAGCAATGTTTTTCACACAGCTCACACGTGTCCACCGCCCGTAAGGACGGACAGAGGCTGGACAAATAGATTTGTTTTCAGTTTTTTCCCACCAACAGGCAGCACTGCGTATATTCTATGAACCTGAGAAGTTTAATAACTGTGCTGTGTCCCTGCTTATGTGTCACAGAACGTGAGGGTAGCAGAGTTATTATAACTCTTGGAGAGCAGGTATTTTTTTTCCCAATTAAGGAAAGCAAATGGCGAAGCCAGCAGTAAAGCGTAGCTGGCTGCGTATGATTTAGCAATGTTTTTCACACAGCTCACACGTGTCCACCGCCCGTAAGGACGGACAGAGGCTGGACAAATAGATTTGTTTTCAGTTTTTTCCCACCAACAGGCAGCACTGCGTATATTCTATGAACCTGAGAAGTTTAATAACTGTGCTGTGTCCCTGCTTATGTGTCACAGAACGTGAGGGTAGCAGAGTTATTATAACTCTTGGAGAGCAGGTATTTTTTTTCCCAATTAAGGAAAGCAAATGGCGAACCCAGCAGTAAAGCGTAGCTGGCTGCGTATGATTTAGCAATGTTTTTCACGCAGCTCACACGTCTCCACAGGCGTAAGGACGGATACAGGCTGGACAAATAGATTTCTTTTCAGTTTTTTCCCACCAACAGGCAGCACTGCGTATATTCAATGAACCTGAGAAGTTTAATAACTGTGCTGTGTCCCTGCTTATGTGTCACAGAACGTGAGGGTAGCAGAGTTATTATAACTCTTGGAGAGCAGGTATTTTTTTTCCCAATTAAGGAAAGCAAATGGCGAACCTAGCAGTAAAGCGTAGCTGGCTGCGTATGATTTAGCAATGTTTTTCACGCAGCTCACACGTCTCCACAGGCGTAAGGACGGACACAGGCTGGACAAATAGATTTGTTTTCAGTTTTTTCCCACCAACAGGCAGCACTGCGTATATTCAATGAACCTGCGAAGTTTAATAACTGCGCTGTGTCCCTGCTTATGTGTCACAGAACGTGAGGGTAGCAGAGTTATTATAACTCTTGGAGAGCAGGTATTTTTTTTCCCAATTAAGGAAAGCAAATGGCGAACCCAGCAGTAAAGCGTAGCTGGCTGCGTATGATTTAGCAATGTTTTTCACGCAGCTCACACGTGTCCACCGCCCGTAAGGACGGACAGAGGCTGGACAAATAGATTTGTTTTCAGTTTTTTCCCACCAACAGGCAGCACTGCGTATATTCTATGAATAATAACGGTGTTGTGGCCCTGCCTATACAATTCTTTCCCTGCAGTATCAATGGAGGGTGCAATGCTCTGCAGAGGCGATTTTGAGAAGCCCAAAAAAAATGCAGCACAGCCAACAGCAGCCTGGACAGTACTGCACACGGATAAATATGGCCCTAGAAAGGACCGTTGAGGTTCTTGAAGGCTACACTCACTCCTAACACTCTCCCTGCCTATGCAGCACTTCTGTCCCTAATGCCAGGTGCAACGGTCTGCAGAGGCGATTTTGAGAAAAAAAAAATCCCACTGCTAACAGCAGCCAACACACAGCTATCAGTGGCCCTAATAAGGACCTTTGGGGGGTCTTGAAGCCTACACTAACTACCAATTCTTTCCCTACAGCAGCTCCGGTATAAACAGCACTGTCCCTCATCTAACTCACACCGCATCTGAGGCGAACCGCGGGAGGGGCCGACTTTTATATTAGGCGAACACCTGATCTCGCCAGCCACTCACAGCAGGGGGGTGGTATAGGGCTTAAACGTTGCAGGGGGAAGTTGTAATGCCTTCCCTGTCTTTCAATTGGCCAGAAAAGCGCGCTAACGTCTCAGGGAAGGAAGTGAAAGTAACCAGAACACCGCATGGTGTTCGTCACGAATAACGAACATCCCGAACACCCTAATATTCGCACGAATATCAAGCTCGGACGAACGCGTTCGCTCATCTCTAGTTCTAATGCATGCGCAAAATATTGTGTATCTAATATGCTATGCAAATACATTCATGTGAATCCGGCCTTACTTATCTTGTCTCGCCCTTACTTCCTCCCACTTTCTTATAGTCTATAACCTTTTGTAAGCAGGACCCTCGCCCCTATTGTTCCAGCAGCGCATTGGTTTGCATGTTATGACTTATTTTGTATACTGTATGTTTCCCCTGATTTGTAAAGCACTGTGGAATATGTTGGCATATATAAATAAAGATAATTATGCTAAATTTAGAAAAGATACATTTTTAGGCCTGATTCACACAGCTGTATATATGCTTCTATGTAGCTGCATGCAAAAATCAGGCATAAATCGTGACCATCTGAAGCATTAAAGTCCAATATATTCATTTGTATGAGGGATTTTTAGCTGCATTAAAACATTGCAACGGCAAAAATAGAATATCTGCATTCATTTTCAGTCGCCGATTATATACGCTGCGTCCAAAGATTGGTCTTGCCCTATCTTTGGACAGTAATTAATACACTGGAAGCTCCCATAGACTCCTATAGGAGCTAAAAAAAAGGAGGGGGGCGGGGGAGTTTAGCAGTGTCCAATGCTGGGAAAAGACAGCTGGCTCTATTTAAGCATTAGTAGACATTCCGAGGATTTCTGCCGACCAAGAGGTTTCTGTGCTGCAGCTTATTTTTTTTGGTGATACGCTGCAGCCACCCATGTGAAAGGCAGAAAATATGTGGCTAAAGATTGGGACTTGATCGCGGCTATTCCTCAGTGCGTACGGCCGAACATAAAAACACATACGGTCGTGTGAAAGAGGCATTAGGCCTCATGTCCACGGGCAAAAGAACAATTAAAATCCGCAGCGGATCACCCGCACGCGGATCCGCATCCCATAGGGATGCATTGACCACCCGCGGGTAGATAAATACCCATGGATGGTCAATAAAAGTGAATTTAAAAAAATCTGGAGCATGAAAAAAAATGGACATGCTCCATTTAGGTGCGGGTCTCCCGCGGGGACGGCGCCCACAGGCTTCTATTGAAACCTATGGAAGCCGTCCGGATCCGCGGGAAACCCGCACCAGAATAAACTCACCTGCTCCGGATCTTCCCTTCTTCGTGGCTTGATCTTCTCTCTGTCGCGGCCGGATCTTCTTTTTTCAGGCCGGTGGATGTGCCCGGCGCATGAGCGGGCCGATCTTCCCTTCTTCACGGCTTGATCTTCTCTCTGCCGGGCCGAAGAAAAAAGATCCGGCTGCGACAGAGAGAAGATCAAGCTGTGAAGAAGGGAAGATCCGGAGCGTGCGGAGAGGTGAGTAATTGTTATTTTCAGCGCTCATGTCCGCGGGGAGAATCCGTAGCGGGCCTGATTTTCCCCGTGGACATGAGGTCTTAATGTGCTTTAGAATTAATGCATAGAGCTGCATTAGGAACCCATAGACTGATAGGGGTTGATGCTACAAAACCTGACTGCACACAACCCTCCCATGTTCTGTGCATGAGCTTAAGATGTAAAAGGCAAAAAAGCAAAAAAAACGTCTTGTGCTGTGAGAATAACATTAGCCCCGTGTTTGACATAGCTGAATGTTCGCCCCTCCACTTATACGGCGCTCCTGGTGGGGTTTATCAAGCGCAGTGTAACTCTGTACATTCGCTTCACCGCAAGGATAATGTCCACCTTGTCATCGCCAGGATTAGACTTCACCTTCTAAAGTTTAATTATGAACTGTCCCCTGTTTTCAAGTATCTGTTTGGTTGCTCACGGCCTCTCGTGGACGTGATTTATTCACATTTGCAAAATAGATTAATTTTTGAGGTGAAATGAAACCGTGTGAGAAATCACTAATATGTTTTCCAAGATTTACCAAAGGCCACCTATTAACTTCCTTCACTGCAAAAGTTTACATCTGGATGAAATGTATGTGCTAAAATGTTTAGACTAAAAGAAAAATGTGTATGTGAGTCTGTGCATTCAATAGAAGGTCATAGAACAACCAAACTTCAGCTCTTTATATTGTTGTTTTCCTAAGGCTGCGTTCACACAGGGCGGATTTGCCGCGGAAATTCTGTCCGGAATTTTGCCGCGGCAAATACGCCTGTGGCCGCTAATTCTGGGGTTAGCTTGCCATGTGGACGAGATTTCTCTCTTTTTGTTGTTATATAACAGTGCCATCTACTGGCTAAAGCCAGTGTGTGTGCGCCAGAGAAGCTTCGACAGCAGAGTGGCTGGCAACAGATGGTAAGAATACTCTGTCGGATGTCTTTTGACATTGGAGCTGTACAAGCTTGAATCAGAATGTAGGAAGACATCAGACAGTGGATTGGAAAGGGTTAAAGCAGCCCTTTCCTGGCGGAAATCTTACATTTTTTTGCTGTGGCCAAACCGCAAGATTTTCACCAGGAAAAACGCTGTGTGGGAACCCAGCCTTAAAGGGGTTGTCCCGCGGCAGCAAGTGGGTCTATACACTTCTGTATGGCCATATTAATGCACTTTGTAATGTACATTGTGCATTAATTATGAGCCATACAGAAGTTATAAGAAGTTTTTCACTTACCTGCTCCGTTGCTAGCGTCCTCGTTTCCATGGAGGCCGTCTAATTTTCGGCGTCTAATGGCCAAATTAGACGCGCTTGCGCAGTCCGGGTCTTCTTCTTTCCTCAATGGGGCCGCTCGTGCTGGATGCTGGCTCCTTGTAGCTCCGCCCCGTCACGTGCCGATTCCAGCCAATCAGGAGGCTGGAATCGGCAATGGACCGCACAGAAGCCCTGCGGTCCACCGAGGGTGAAGATCCCGGCGGCCATCTTCAGCAGGTAAATAAGAAGTCACCGGAGCGCGGGGATTCAGGTAAGCACTCTCCGGTGTTCTTTTTTAACCCCTGCATCGGGGTTGTCTCGCGCCGAACGGGGGGGGGGGGGGGGGGGGTTGAAAAAAAAAAAAAACCTGTTTCGGCGCGGGACAACCCCTTTAATGTTTTTGTCACATCAAATGGCTATAAAAATATTAGGAAAAACAAAAATACGCAGAAAGAACATATTCAAGGATATTAACATTTTGAAAAGTTGCCCATTTTAGACAACCCTTTTTCATTTTTGGCCCATTCATGGATATTGATATAATCAGGCATATGGATACAATAGAGGGGAGTTCCTCTGGGGGGTCCCTTCTATTAGCCAGAATGTGGAGCTCCTGGATGAAAGCAACTTTCTCTTTGGAGAATCCAGCTCATCCTTACATAAAATGGGTTATTGACTTCATGGTGGCTCAGTGGGTAGCACTGTTATCTTGCAGTACTTGGGTGCTATGATCAAATCTGACTAAGGATGACATCTGCATGGAGTTTGTATGTTCTTCCAATGCTTATTTGGGTTTCCTTCCATACTCTAAAAACCTGCTAAGAGGTGAATTTAAAAATGATGGGCCTCAATGGGGTTTTATAATGTATATGCATTATATAAATAAAGGTGACTTAGTTATTCAAAGGCAACAGTAAAAAGGACTGTTCCATGAACAGCAAATATATCATCACTGGGATCTCCCTAAGACCCCACAGAGGAGTTTGAATGAAGCAGTGTTCACACATGCCACCTACCACTCTGCAATTTCTACGGGACTGAGGGTGCATTCACGCAGGTGAGAAAATCGTGTGGGTTTTGGGTGCATCTCGCAATGTTCGAAACTACAGTCCATTATTTTTAATGGGTGTATGTACATCGGCGATTATTATCTCGCAACGATGCTGTGAGACGGAAAAATCTCAGCACGCTCTATTTTTGAATGAGTCTCACACCAGAATAGAACATGAAGATGTTGCAATCCTCCACACATCGCACAACACAGCCGTGTGCTGTGCGATGTGTGTCGTGCCTCAGAGTATCAGACACGACCCAGTCACGTGAATGCACCCTCACAGAGATAGCTGACTGCTGTACTTGACTATTTGAAGGAATGCTGACATCCAATAGGTGGCGCTGCAGAGGTATTGTTCCAACTTCCTTGTTTGCAGGTCTGAGGGAGAGATTTCACATTCCTTGTCACTGGACTATTTATTTACTGTTATGGTCATCCCTCCCTGGTATTTATGTAAATGCTATTGATCCCAACATGTCTGTGCCCTCTTACCCTCTGTCTCTGGTATTTATCTAGTGCAAATTAAGTTCCCCATGTTCCTGCCCTCCCATGTGATCATGTGTTATAGTAAATATGCCTTTAGATTTGTTCCATTATGCCCGAGGAAGTCCGAAAGCTCACTATAACATTATATATATATATTAGTTAGTCATTAAAAGGTATTCTATCTACAAGATTACATGGTTTCTCTTACTGAGAACAATCACATTTTGACTAGAGATGAGCGAGTATACTCGCTAAGGCACATTACTCGAGCGAGTAGTGCCTTAGCCGAGTATCTCCCCGCTGGTCTCTAAAAATTCGGGGGCCGGCGCGGGTGACAGGTGAGTTGCGGCGGGGTGCGGGGGGAGAGAGGGAGAGAGAGATCTCCCCGCTCTCCCCGCCGCTCCCCGCCCCCCGCCGGCCCCCGAATCTTTAGAGACGAGCGGGGAGATACTTGGCTAAGGCACTACTTGTTCGAGTAATGTGCTTTAGCGAGTATACTTGCTCATCTCTAATTTTGACGATTTCCAGTTTCATAGACTTTACGGTATTCACATGGCTAATTTTTCAGGTGGATCAATGAGATACAAAAAAAATCCCTGCATGCTCTGTTCTTGTCCATTTTCATAGATGAGAATCGCATATTCAATATGTGGGATCTGCAAATATTAGATAGCACACAAACAAGTGGCCATGTGCTGTCCAATGAGAGTTACATTTCTCAGGTGCAATTTGAGTATTATGGTCTTAGTCTATGGTAACAATTTTCTTTCTCTCCAGTGAAAAGGTGGCAACGCGATTCAATGTAGGCCTTTACTATTTTGACTAGTGCATAATTCTCTGCCATTTATAGGAACTTTGATGGGAGCAGGTTAAACATGGCGAGGTGGTTTGTAGATTACATTTATGTGATTTGACATGTTTGCAGTCATTCTAGAATTACATTATAGGAGATGTCCGGCAATCGGGCTCTGTAATCAAAACCTTCTGTTGTGATGAAGTTTAAATTAACAGACGTGTCTATGATTGCTTTATGACTGTTTTTAATTCATACATGGACCTATTAGCTAGCCATGATAGCCACTTTAGAGTTAGTGTCTTTTCAAGGAAAGCTACTTATGGAAAGAGTCAACAAATTATTCATGATGTCCCTTGTATTAGAATTTTAACGAGGCAAGTAGGACAACCAAATTTAACGTGGTCTCACACTACAGGAAATTTCCAGCACAGACGTCAAATATATCCTTAGGTCAAGGGAATGTCCTTTTGGCCTCTGGTGGGTGAATATATATTGGTATACCTTCTTTTTTGCTGCATTGGAATAGAACAATTCCATTCAGAGGCATCAAGTAAAGTGCACACCGTGCAACATATGTTTCTTCTTTTACAATGGGAGCTTATAAACAATAGATGCAACTGTATGACTTATATGATGGCAACCATTAGCAAAATAAGTTTGGAAAACTTCTTGATGTATACAGTATGTTTGACAGACACTGCAGTGTGAAAGGTGGCTTCACCAGTGGACATTATTCATGAAGGTTTGCTGTATTGTGTGGACAAGACTATTTCCAAGAATAGACACTCAAAGATTGACCACTAGAGATGAGCGAGCATACTCAGAAAAGCACTACTCACTCGAGTAATTTGCTTTATCCGAGTATCGCTGTGCTCGTCCCTGAAGATTCGGGTGCTGGCACGGAGCGGGGAGCTGCAGGGGAGAGCGAGGAGGAACGGAGGGGAGATCTTTCTCTCCCTCTCTCCCGCCCGCTCTTCCCTGCTCCCCGCTGCGACTCACCTGTCAGCCGCAGCGGCACCCGAATCTTCAGGGACGAGCACAGCGATACTCGGATAAAGCAAATTACTCGAGCGAGTAGTGCTTTTCCGAGTACGCTCGCTCATCTCTATTGACCACACAAGAAATAGAGAGTCATTTCTTCCCGAGTGTTTATTGAAGGCCACAAAGACATGTAGAAGTTAGGAAATAGTTTGGAGGGTCACTTTAGGTATTTTAGAATGACCATGCTCGATCCAGTTTACTCGACCGTGTTAGCCAAAAAAGTTGATGTTAAATACACTTGTATAAAAAAGACCAAAGTATTATATTTATTGGCGAACCAGAACAATTATATATGCGAGCTTTCAAGGCTACTAAGCTTACAATGAGGCTTACCGGCTTTACTTTTCCATTGCGTGTTTTTAAAAAATGCGTTTCTATGATTAGAATAACATAGGATGCTGTTTCCTTTATCAACTACAACACCTCACTCTTATTCAGAAATGGCAAAAGTTGTTTTGTGGAATGAAAGTTAACATCATATACCAATTTGGCCGGTGACTGTACCATCTCTTCCACTTTGGACCATGGCCCACTAGGAGACAACCCTACTATATCCATTCAAGCTGTCTGACTAGCTCTAAATATCTCAATAAATTGGAATATAGAGGGGATACCTTTATTGGCTAACCAGAAAAAAATGTGTATATGCAAGCTTTCAAGCCTACTAAGGTTGACTATTATAATCATTCAATTGCTACTTTATTTTTCAAAAGGCCTTTAGAAAAATGAGATCTGGGATCGCACTGCCTGCTATGGGCAACTCCTTACTTTTTCCCTGGAATTACATTTAATGAACTTTTCCCATTGTGTTATGTGACTGATGGCACTACTGTTTGCAAGAGATAAAACATATATTCAATCAAGAACCTATCTGGTATACGCTTATAGGCATAAGAAAATTGCTGTACTTATCTTCAACTTGACCTTAATTTCAGCTAGTGTTATAGCCCATTCACATGCAGAGATGCACAATTCTCCAGGAATTCACTGCTTGTTCAGAGCCCCTACACATAACGCAGACGTTCTTCCTATTCTAGAAAGCATAACTGATCCTAGTTGTTTAACCCCTTGGATGTTTTTAGTGATTACAGCACCTAAGGGAGCTCCATTTGTCACCCCATTGGTGCCCCTGCAACACAGTTGTGGGGTGCTGATGGGTTGTTTTTTGGCAGCCACATATACCAGATGTATTTGCCAATTAGGTCCTGCTTAATATGTTGTTTGTCAGCAAAATACTAACAGGCAGTAATACACTGCAATACAGCATTGCTGTATACTATTTAATAGATCAAAGGATTGCAGAGTCAAGTCTCATAGTATCTCTTAGATAGTTTATTTGAAAAAATAAAAATGGTTTGTAATAGAGATGAGCGAGCCTACTCAGTAAGGCAATTACTCAAGCGAGCATTGCTCTTCTCGAGTAACTGCGTAGTGATCTGAGCAGGCGACTACCATGTTTACCCGAAAATATATTAATTTTCGCACCAAAAGGGGCACAGTGTCTTATTTTCGTGGGGGGCTTATACTCAGCTGGTCTGTGGCGTCTGGGTCCCTGGCACTGCTTATCTCCGGCGGTGAAGCGGCAGGGTGCAGTGTCCTTGGCGTTCACACAAAACTCTCCTTCTGGTGACAGGGCTTTGAATACCCCGCCTCCAGCAAGTGAGTGCAGTGATTGCCTCACGAGAGTCATGGCTCAGCCAATCAGAGCCGGTGCTTGATGAGCCAATCACAGCCATTCAGCGATGTCATTCACTGAATAGCTGTGAATGATCGAGCACCAGCTCTAATTGGCTGGTGCTTGATCCAATCACAGCCCCTGCTTGCTGGAGGCGGGGTAATCAAAGCTCCATCACCAGAAGAAGAGTTCTGTGTCAGTGCAGAAGACACGGCAGCCTCCTGCAGCCCCGGGGACCAGCGTGAGAGACTCAGACACTGCCGGCTAGGTGAATATTGATGTTTTTGATTTTTTTTCAATTTGCTAGAGCTTATTTTCGGTGGAGGGCTTATATTTCAAGCCCCTCCCCTCCCTCCTGAAAATAGGGGAAAAATGTAGTAAAGAAAGAGTCCAGCGCAACAAAACTTTCCATAAAGGAGGCTTAGAGGTGCAGGGCGGCACACAAACGATAGAAGGGAAATACGCATCAAGCATCTATAGGAGGTCAAGTAATAGTTCTATTCTAGTTTCTATGAATCCAGCAAGATACAAGACAGCTGTCAATAATGCTGTTTATAGGCCTTTGCCACGCTTAGGCTATGAAAGCAGATAACCTCCTACAATTAGAAGAACTCTTAGGGTTACTAAGAATAGAAAATAAGACATTATGATTTTAGTTCACTTGTAAAGCCACTTGAATACATAAAAGAATTGAAAAGGATTCAAAATAGTGCAACTAGTCCAGTTTGCAAATACTAGATACAATAGAGGTAATTTTATTGTGGTGTATTACTATATCAAGGGACTACACTTATTATTAGGACAGGATGAAGCTTTCTAATATGCTGGCAGTCTGGATTTTGCCTCTATAGAAGCACCTGGGAGCCTGGCAGTTCTATGATAGCTTTCCTTTGTGCAGACAATTACATAACTTACATACTTCTCCACACAGAGGAATGTGTAGTATGAAGGAGTGAAATAAGAGTTGTAATTCTCCCCTGCCCACGAGCGGAAATCAACTGCGATTTTCTGCTCGCGGGGGAGAGTTGCAGCATGTTCTTTTCATCACGGAAAATTGCGCGGACGGCTTCCATTGTAGTCAATGAAAGTCTGGCAATACTCCACATTGGGAGCACATCGGAAGTATCATGAGAAATCGTGTCACCGCCCAGCGCCGGCGCGTCATGCGCTGCACTGGACATGTGAGACGGTTTGCTGGCAGAGACTCTTGTCGGGGATCCAGAGAGGTGAGTATGGGGTCTCTGGGGGCCGCCGGGTCTGATTCAGTAGTGAGATTTTGCAGGCGGAATGCAACATGGCCTAAGTAGTCTTGAAAGCTTGCTGTAACATCCTTTCTTTTTCTTACATTGAACATATTGTATATCTCCAAGATTATTTAATTTCTCTTACTGACAGCAAAAATAATTTGTCATGAGCAATCAGAGAATTTTCATTGTTATATGTGGCACATGACTCGCACCATTGTGTTTTCTTTGGTTCAATGACAGTGCAGCAGCCCGCATGCAGCGTGTAGAACTACCAGTTTTTATCTAGCAGCAGCTACATGCTATCATTATGTCTGCATGAATCCAATACACGTAAAAAAAAATTGCTTACCTTTTAACTCCCCCTTTACTCCAGCACTGTTGTTCTGATACCGTGTTTCCCTGAAAATAGGTAGTACCGTGCCGGTCTTTGTGCGCCTGGCAGCAGTAATGACATGCTGTAATGGCACATGACTGATGCAGCCTATGAATGGCTTCTTTGGTGATGTGTTGCACTTTCTTGTTACCGTATTCAAAAGACATTCATAGAATTCGCTATGTTGCTCAATTGTAAGAAAAAAAACAAGCACATGGATACTTTTTTCTGTATCACGTAGTGTAACAGGAAAGAAGAACAATAGCCCAACAGAATTCCTTCATACATATGGCAAGAAGGCACCCTTTTAGCATTTCTTTGCCTCCACAGAATGTTAACAGTATGTTACAGTCTTTTATTTTGTCTATTGTATAGGGGAAATGTGGCGTGAACAAAACCTTATAATGTTACTGCTTTCAGTAAGAGAAACAAAGTAATTTGTAGATATGACACCTTTTAATAGCTAACAAAAAGTAGTGATGTTACAACTAGTTTTGAAACTACTTGGGAGTCTTCATCAGTAGAGATGAGCGGGCATGCTCGTCCGAGCTTGATCGAGCATTAGCATGCTTGAAAGTATTCATTACTCAAGGTGCTCGGGTAAATTTCAGGAGAGAGAGAGAGAACCTTGAAAAATGCTCGAGTCTCCCATTGACTTCAATAGGGTTCGTTACTCGCACCGAGCTTCCGAGCATTACAAAAAGTTCGACTCGAGTAACGAGCACCTGACCATTTTGGTGATCGCTCATCTCTATTCATCAGGTTTAAAGATGATCTACAAGAAGTTTTTCATACTGGAGAACAATAACATTCTGCTGACAGAGTAGCAAACTTTTTACTTTTTACCAAAGGCTTCTAATGTACCATTGCAGTGTCCTACTTGGTCTAATAGTCTAATGCCAGAGAGAATGTAAGCAAGAAGTTGCCCAATCTGTCCAATAGAAGAAACCTTCCAAACTATGGTTACCCCAGTATTTGCAAGAGGTGGCGCAGAATGGTCACTATGAGTCACAAGAGGAACTTTACAAGGGACTTATTTGTTCCGCAACATGCACAGAATATGCTGCTGTGGAAATTTACACCAAATCCATGTCTAAATAAGGTTTTTGATGCGGAATTGCTCCCAAAATAATCCATTTTCAATTTCACATTAAAATCCTCACGTTAGACATGACAATTTTGGTTCAGAATTTTTAGCACAATGGCAAATTATACTGGCAATTCCGTCATGTGTGAGGCCGGTGTCACATAGGTGCGTGTTTTTGCCATGGGCATTATGTATTTGTGCTGCATGTACATGTTTTACTGTACTTTTTGCACATTGTGCAAATTGTGCACATTTGTGCATGTAAAAAACATGCAAGCATGCTCCCATTCATTGAAATGGGTAATAATTAAGTTAATTAGTTCAATATGTGCTTTTTCCGTGCGCAAATGAGCAGGAGTGTGCAAAATAATCTTATGTGAATTAACCCATTGGAATTAATAGGTCGTATTCACTGTGTATTGGGTGTGCAAATTCTGCACATGCAAAATGCTGTGCAAATGCGTTCGTGTGAAACTGGCCTGAAAGGTTTCTTAGCCAATGGATCTTGCTGGAGAATAATATTAAAGGGATTTTATATTGAATGCCTTTTCTCTCGATAGGCTAAGAAGGTGTAATCGATGGCAGTTCCACCCATGAGATACCCACCCATAAGTGAAATGAAAGAGCATTGGCGCTCCACACAATAGATGGTATAATGTATCAGAATCCCCCCGTCTAATCTGCCATGGTCCACAAGAGAGGGCAGCGTCTAACACTTTTTGTATTTAATCTGTGCATTATTTTTGATTCATCATCATCATCTGCACATCAGACCGCAGGAGCGGGACATTGGTATTGGAGCACATCTGTTTTTGTGAAGGTTGGAGAACTGAATGTATTTTTGTGTATGTGCAGACGGTACATGCGAAGATATATTTATGTATATGATCCGCTCTGTGGGTCTAGTGATGACAAGTCTCTCGCATGCTGTGAGGCTGGGAGATGTCTGTTTGTTTGTAAGCCCTCTACCCCACATCTTGCTGAGAGTGATGGGGTCTGAGAAAACTGCTGACATGGGAGAAAAGATCAGTGTTGGACTGAACTCAAAGCATTATATATAGAGTACATAGTGTTGGATAAGAGTCTGGGTAATACTGTTGCAAAAAGTAGTAAGTGAACCCAGGAGCAGATTAAGACTGCTTACAGTGCAGAGCGATCAATTAAGGTGGGGCCCCACAACCACCACCCTACCCCCCCCTCCTCTATGGTGGCAGCCAGATGTCTCATAGAAAATGCTGCAACGCACATAGCCATCCCAGGAAACAATTTTAGGACACACCTGTTTTCTGCAAAGCCATGCCCTCTGTACCCCCTCACAGTAATAGGGTATTAGTGTTTTTTGATGCCACCGAAACTAGGGGTTTGACAGGAGAAATGACCCTCTCATACCCCTAGCTCCTGATTGGCTAAAGCCTGTAAGGTCCTTTCTTTTCAATTTCACCGCTGACCTGCAGACTCCTATCAGCCCTGCAGGTCCCCCACTCCCTGTGCGCTTCTGTGCCCGCTGCCGCACAGAGCAGGGAGGGCGACGGGGAAGTAGCTCTGGCACCCCCCACACCGCTCCCTCATTGTCCGCCGCTGCCCTCCAGACTCCGCGTCCCCCTGCCTCCCTCCCTCAGTGACAGTCAGGGCCGCAGGTCCCCCACTCCCTGTGTGTCGCCAGGCGCTGCAGAGTGAAGGGAGGACAATGGGGAAGTAGCTCTGCCGTCCCTGCCGCTGGCCTCCAGCCTCCATGTCCTCCTCCCTCTGTTACTCACTGTGAGGCATCGCAGTACTGCGCCCGCCACTGCTGCTGCTGATGCCGCCGGTGATCCACCAAAATCCGGCGCCACTGCTGAGTGCAGGGAGGCCGACGGGGAAGCAGCTCTGCGGCCGCTCCCTCACTGTCTGGATATGCAGCCCCCTCCAATGCCAGGTAAGGCGCTGTTAGTGAGTACCAGGACTTAACAGAGGGGAGTGGCCAGCCTGTCAAGAAGACTGTGTCTTGTCACCACTCACACTTCCAGTGGCGTCAAGATACACTAATACCCAGTAATAGTGCCTTTCAGTTACCTTCCTACAGTAATAGTGCCTTTCAGTTACCTTCTCACAGTAATAGTGCCTGATGTGACCATCTCACAGTAATACTATAGCTCTAAATAATAGTCACATACCAGCTCTACACAGTAATAGTGTTTACAGTGCAGTTACCTCCAGTGATTACTGGTAGCATTGTCTTTGATTTGTGTAGTTCTCTCTCTGTCCATGCCCAAAATGTCACAATGACTTCTCTTGGCCATAACTTGTCTCTGCAGAATTTGACACACTGAAATCTTTGGCTTCTTGCTTCTCCATCATCCTCCCCACGTATTCCATACCGTTACACAATCCATAGTCTCCCAGATAGTACTTATGCCCCCCACTAAGTGCTGCCTTTACTCAGAAAAAGCGCCCCCTTTTCTGCCTTCATCAGTAATAAAGGTGCCTTGTCTGCTCCTATTAGTAACAATCCCCATTTCCTGCCCCCATAATTAATAATACTGCCTTTACTGCCCTAATGAGCAACAATGCCCGCATTCTACTCGCATAATTAAAGGGGTTGTCAAGTTAGCTTTTGAAATTTAATTGGCAGGTGCAGATGTGGGAAAACAAATCAAACCGTACTTACCTGTCCTTGGCCCTGGTCATCCACCGCTGCAGCCTCACTGTTTTCCCAGATTGGGTTGACAGTGGAAGTCAAGTGACCACTGCTTGTCAATCAGAGACTACAGAATCACCGCCTGCTGACATCCTGGGCGTCATGATGCCAGAAGTTTTGAAAGGTGAAGTTGTAGCCTCCGACTGGCAGACAGCAGTCACCTGACTTTTGCTGTCAACAGAGATCGGGAGAACAGCGGGTCTGCAGTACTAGATCTTTGGGGCGAAGGCTGCTTGAGTTGTTATTTTGCCACATCTGCACCTGTGATTTAAATTTCAAAAAGTAACTGGGCAATCTCTTTAATAATGCTGCCTTTTCTGCCTTTTAAGTAATAATGCCCCTTTTCTGCCCCACAAACTTAACAAGTAATAATGCCCACATTCTTCACCTCTAATTTATAATGCCACATTTTTTGTCCCATAATTAATAATACCACTTTTCTGCCCTTACAAGCAATAATACGCACTTTCTGTCCCCCCAAATTAATAATGTCCCTTTTCTGCCTCATTGGGCAATAATACCCTTTTTCTGCCCTCATAATTTATGTCACCTTTTCTGCCCCCATAGAAGTAATAACATCCCTTTACTTACCCCAATAATTATATTGCTTTTACTTCCTCAATAAAAGTAAGGGCTTATTCAGACGACCATATATCAGCCGGGTATTTACGCCCGGCCGATATACAGCGTCCCTCTCTGCAGGGGAAGGAGGCTGGAAGAGCCAGGAACAGTGCACTGAGCTCCCGACCCCTCTCTGCCCCTCTGCACTATTTGCAATGAGAGGGGCCGGGGCGGGGCTAAGTTCCGGGACTTAAATACCCGGCCGATATACGGTCATCTGAATAGGCCCTAATACTGCCCCTTTACTGTGGCCATCATAAATAATAATACCTCTTGTCTGTCCACATAAAAGTAACAATGCCCCTTTATCATATTATAGTCCCTATAAATTTACTGTAGCACAAGTTTATACGTTATCATGATTGTTCCCTGCAATGTTGCTATTAAAGGGATATTCCAGTTGGAACAAGTTATTCCCTGTCGTTCATTCATTTCAATGAGGATGTCGGAGATTGACAACTTTAAGCTTCAGACTCATAGCAGTCTCCAGCATGCCTTTTAGAATGAATGGAGCTTCATTAATTTGTGGACTGACCAAAGCCCCCATTCTTAAGGTTGGTCGGCACCACCAATGAGCTAGTTATTCCCTATTCCATGAATAGGGGATAACTTGATCCAACCAGAATACCCCTTTTACTATAATAGATATCACAAGTTGCTTTAAATCCACATAAACTAGAGTTTTGATGCTGTGAAGGGCCTCTCATCAGTTAGGCAGAATCAGTGTCGGTGGCTTCCCTTAGCCTCCTGGCCAGCAGCCAGCCAGGGGCCCTCCTGTGCCTTGGATTTTGTGGGGCCTGGAGCCAATGCTCCAAGTGCACCAATCATAACCCGCCCCTGAGTGAACACTTTGGAATCACCTTGATTTGTACCTTGATTACTAATACAATGTGGTCTGATTGTTATCTAAGTTACAATTAGACAGTCACAATCACACATTCTAACTTAACCAATTACACACAAACAGTTGTACTATTCAACACATTGAGTAAATATCCACAGTGCAGTGAGAAAAAGTAAGTGAACCTGTAAACATTCTTCTTGTCGCCCATGTTATTTAGGTGGCAAGGTCAGTCCAAACTTTCTGTTCATTAAGTAAGGTGCACACTCCTCTATTTAGGACCATGTGCTGTCCATTGTAATCCGCAATCAGCACACAGGCCCATTTAAGCCCTACGAGACTATGCATATTAATGTTTTTCAATGGACCATTAGTCTATGTGAAAATCCCATGACATGTCCTATTCCCGTCCGTAAAATGAGAAAAGTTTAGTACAGTTGTAGCCAGTAGAGCAAAGTGTGAGAAACCAAGCAATCTTGTAGATATGATACCTTTTAATGGCTAACAAAAATACATGATGTTATAGTGAGCTTTCAAAACTACTTAGGGTTCTTCTTCAGGCAGCTTGCATGGATGAGAAATGGAACATGCCACTGCATGTCAATGTGCATCATCTTTATATATTGGACAGCACACAACTGGTGTCCATGTGCTGCCCGACGCGAACTGTGCCCGAGCCTCCCGAGCGCAACGCACGCCCACGGCCGGAGACCTTATAAGTAGGAATCATGATGTCTTCATCAGATATGTCCAGGAGTTTGTGGAAGTTGCAATTGCGCCTTAGCCTGTCCTCTCTGTAACATAAGAGGTCAACAGTACTAAAAACAGCATGTCAGGGGGATTTAGAAATAAGGTCTTTGAAACTATACTTGTGCTAAACTCCAAACAAGTTTATTTACATATTGTAAAGGTTATTTGAAGGTTAGTAATTTGACTTTAAAATGTTGCTGAGAGTAGTTATAGCGCCATCTGAAGGGATCAAGTGGAGGCCTTAGTCTGGGCACAGCTGGGTGGTCTGTGCCCTTAATTACAGGCTGGTTGTGACATCAACATTAATGAGCAGGAAGCTGGAGATGGCTTGAGAAAGAAATAATTGCAGTGTGTAGCAATGTAATTACAAGGTGTGCTGGCTCTCTCATTAAATATTCTGTGCTGCCACTGTAACCTTTGTGCCATCAATGAGAGGCTGGCAAGAGGTGAGAAGAAACTGGAGCCGCATAAACTGTTGTGAATTAATCTATTTGCCTTTAAATAGAATATTTTGGCTAAACACGCTCTCTCTCTAGATATATATATATAATAGAGAGAGAGAGAGAGATTAGCCAAAATATATATATATATATATATATATATATATATATATATATATATATATTACATATTTATTAGCAAGACACAAGATTAGCTATTGGAATCACCGACTCTAGGAGCAGATTATCTCATGGCAGTGGGCAGAAGATATATTGACCAGCGACAAAGAGTTTGCTATTTACTACCAGCGAGTATCAGAATGTCTCACTGAGGATTTAGTTACTAAATGTTCCTCAGGCAGGGAACACTTATGTATGAGCTTTCATCTTTACAGGGAATGTTTCATTCTATTGCTTAAATCTAGGTTTTACGTTAAACATATTTTTTTTTCAGAATTGTCGGTTGTTTTTTATTTTCTTTGTCATTATCTATATCTCTAAAGAAATCCTAAAATCCTGCAGTTTTGACACTTGGCAGTAAGCCTAATAATAGACTGGCATTTCCTGTTCTGTAGAGAAAACTTTACTGTAGTCATCTCATCTCTGGAAGGACTAGAATGAAAAGCATCATGTCTATAGAGATAATAAAGGATCACATCATTGGTACTAAGTGATTGTCACAGCTCACGTCCTCCTCCCTCCTGCCTAATGACCTCGGCTCAGGTCACAGAGCATGCCCCAAATACTTTCCCATAGAGTCAATGAACATCTCAATTCTATTGAGCTTATAGTCCATCTGGTTGCTGTAAAGCATATCTCTGAATCTTCTTAGCAGAGCAGCAGCTTAGGTAATATGGTAGCCCCCATAATTATGGCCATGAAGAGGGTATCTCTGGCCGGGAAGAAGGCTGAAGTTGACACACTATCCACCAGGGAAGCCAACTGAGCTGGGGTTAGCTTCTCAACCAAGGATGGCGCCAAGGGGTATTCTGTCTGCACTGCCGATTTCACCATTGCAATAGTCATGATGGCTTTGTCGGCCATTGGGGGGAAATCACGTGATTAAGGTATTGTGCCCGGGTTCATGCCACTGTAATCCCTCAGGAGCATTATCGGCGTCCAGGAGCTCCTCGGGGTACTGGAGCGTCTCGACAATCACTGGACATTCTTGGTGCTCAAACAAACTGGAACATTTATTCAATAATAACAAGAGGCCGGTCCGGTCACACAACATCTGTAAACAATGAATAAACACGTCCTTTCATGTGTTATACGCACATGTATAGAGAGACGAGTTTTGGCTGCAGTCTTAGTAGTAGTCCATAAACAGGAATAGGGGCTATTAGCACCAACAAGACTTTCCAGCTGCACTTTGTACAATCTGCAATGCAAATTTCGTTCCTTTATGGTACTTTCTAATGCTCCAGGCTTTTGAGCACATGTGCGCTATTTGTTTAGCAGAACAGAGTATATGTACGCACAGTCTATTATAAGTAACAGCCCTCGGGCCAAGTGTTGGCCACAATATCGACAAGCTCTAGTAATAGCTGGATGTGTCCTCTCTTCTCATACTTCGGTGCAGGTAGAAAGTAGTTCAGCTTATCTGTGCCCATTTGGCGGATGGCGCTGGCCGTCCATACGGTTCAGGCCACAAAACTCCAGAGGAACTCGTGCTGCTTCTTTAACCGTCTGAATCCCGCTGTACTCTGCTCTATGTCCAGAAACAGATCAGAAATGCAGGACACAAGAGGAAGAGACGACAATCCCAGGACCCCTGCTAACTATTGAGTCCTCTAGGCTCTATGATCTATGATAAAGAAACAGGTACACTACGTCATAGCAGACAAATACACCATGCACCATGGCCCCATTACAAAGAAAAAATGGAATAAAAAAAAAACAATCATCAGAAAATAAAAGCACTAGAAAAATGGAATATGTATCACTCTCTGGTTTTACTTAGTGAAATAAAATGCAAGTTATATATTCCATTTAAGGAAATCGCACATAATTAGGCTATCGGGATGGTTACATGGAATGAGGCCTGACCTTCTTTCCTCACTCCAGCAGCCAGGCCCTTAGCCAAGTTTTCAATAAAACCTATCTCCGGCCATCTTCAGACCAAGGTTTAGTTCTGCATTTTAATCACATGTTAAAAAGCTGTAGTTTAAATCAAAAAAGGATTTTTTCATTTATTTTAAGTAGCATTTGTGATACTATAGATGCTATACCAAGAGGAAGCTTTTAATTTGCTTTAACCTTTTCATAGAGGAAATGTAATCAAATATACGGTGTGTTAGCTCTTCTGCAGACCCATAGTTTTTTCCCCAAGCTGGAGATTAGAGTATTTTTTTTTTTGTTGATATAGCAACATTTTGCATATTATTAAAACATTTGAGTTCAATTACTCAGCAGTATGAAGTGTGATTGTTCTCAGTAAGAGAAACCATGTAATCTTGTAGATATGATAGCTTTTAATGGTCAACAAAAATACATGATGTATAGCGAGCTTTCAAACCTCTCAGGGTCCTTCCTTAGGCTTAATGGAACAAATCTAAAGATGTATTTATATTAAAACATATACACATGATCACATGGGAGGGCACAACATGTGAACTTAATTTGCACTTAGATAAATACCAGTGACAGGATAAGGAGGCACAGATGTTTTATGATTAATAGCACTTATTTGCATACCAAGAAGGGATGAGCATAACAGTAAATAATTAGTCCAGTGACAAGGAATGTGAAAGTTTATGGTCTTTAAATTGATGTTAGGGGGTCAAAACTAGGCCAACCTGTTACCTCTGCTCTGGGTTTCTTATGTCTCATAATCTCCACTGATGTAAAAACCCCCTCTGAAATTCATACCATTTCTGATAGTATCAAAGGGGGTTATAAACTTATGTTCCCAAATTCCTCTGTGACGTTATACTTAAAGGCAATTTTAAGTCCTAATAACTTCTATATGCTGCACGTATAAATGTTGGGCTCAAGAAAAAGTAAGTGAAATCAGTGGTTTATACTGTATTTATGACTGATGGGATTGAGGACTTAAACAGATGGGCGTCTTTTAACCCCTTGATTTGCAAAATGCAGCAAAATCAAACCATTGATTTCAGTGGTTTCATTTCCACTATGAGGATTCCCACACGTTATTACTACGCATTAAAAAAAGATAGGATTTGCCCTATTCTTTTTCACGCATAGTTAATACTATGTGGTAGAAAGCTATGGCAGGACCTATCTTCCCACTTTTTTTTCCAACTCGAATGCACCAGCGCAAAGTTTGAATAGTTCAGAAAAAGAAATGCTCATGTGGTAATACAGTGTGTGGCGGCGAGCGTATTAGCACATGCATCCGTGTGTGTTTGCCCTTGATGGGAACCTGTCAGGTGAAACTAAGGGCTACTGGGACAGCAGTGTGAGGGGAGTACTTTTTATACTTAACTATATTTAACTTCATCATTCCGTGTGCGCCCACACTGTTCTCTATGTATGCACATTAAATGAAGAAATGACTTTGATGCATGCGCTGAGTGCCAGCTTCCCAGACAGACAGCAAGGGAACAGGGTGGCAGGGCAGTATAAAAATCACACCCTTGTGTAGTGGCCCAGCGGGTCCTACAAAATACTCATAGCAACTCCTGTCCTGTCACACCTATCTGTGTGTCGTCTTTGACATAGAAGGTGCCGTCTGTAGGAAAGACCCTGTTTCTCCCCTAAGCCTAGAGCTTACCCCTGATGTCAGCTGGAGCACTATTGGCTGATAGTCAGCTTCAAATTCACTGGTGCAAAGTAGAAGGGCAGGAAAACAGCAACACAAGTCCCTATGCAGAGTGGGAGGAGTAGAGAAAGTGCGGGAATGAGTAACAGGAGATATAAGGAGGAGAGAGGGAGCAGTTAGGAGAGGGAGTTCAGTGGTAGTCAAGCACAGGAGGAGAGAGATCATGTCGGAGAAGGAGGAGGTGATCGTGCAAGAGAGAAAGCAGTATCTACACAGTCTTCCCAAGTTTAAACAAAGTCTTCTTCTGCTCCCTTGGTGTTCCACAGCACAGAGGAGGAGAATCTATTCCGAGGTCGGTCTTCTATAAAACAGTGAGTCTAAAGTTATCCGGTGGACTCAAAGCCAGGACTAGTCTACCGACAACCTTACACTCAGCTTCCCCTACACTTTGTTAAATCTATTCATTCCTTCAGCTAAAGCAACTAGTGGGTTCAGCTAGAGTACAGGAGAGATCCTTGAAGTAAATTGTTATTCAAATCAATATTGCTATTATCTTTATAATGTTCAATTCACTGCATACTGCTATATCTCCTTGTACCATTACCAAGTCCTGCATCTGGAATTCTATATTTTCAACTGTTACAAACTTCAGCTTAGTAAATCTGCATACTCCCAGATTACTACCACAAGCTACCAGACTTGTCTCAATTATTTTATCGGCATTCCATCCCAAGGGTCCTGGTTGGAGTACTGGCGTCACCTGTGACAAAACAGGCTTTAGTCTTAAGCGTACCATGGTATGTTCTTTGGGCCACTGCACAACCCCTGAGCAGAGCACCATTAGCACCACTGTCAAGAGGGACCACAGAGCCACCTGTGACAACCCTTCTCTAAACCCCATGGTCTCCTTCACTTTGGCGTGCTCGGCTTGGCTGTTGCACTTGGGCTCTGTGGCCCCTGACCCATGAGCCCATAAACCTAGTTTATGGTGCTCACAGGCCCTGACAGGTTTCTTTTAGTGTTTTCTGGTTCTTTTTATGTTAGTATCAGTTCAATATATACACTACCGTTCAAAAGTTTGGGGTCACATTGAAATGTCCTTATTTTTGAAGGAAAAGCACTGTACTTTTCAATGAAGATAACTTTAAAGTAGTCCTAACTTTAAACAAATGCACTCTATACATTGCTAATGTGGTAAATGACTATTCTAGCTGCAAATGCCTGGTTTTTTGTGCAATATCTACAAAGGTGTATAGAGGCCCATTTCCAGCAACTATCACTCGAGTGTTCTAATGGTACAATGTGTTTGCTCATTGGCTCAGAAGGCTAATTGATGATTAGAAAACCCTTGTGCAATCATGTTCACACATCTGAAAACAGTCTAGCTCGTTACAGAAGCTACAAAACTGACCTTCCTGTGAGCAGATTGAGTTTCTGGAGCATCACATTTGTGGGGTCAATTAAACGCTCAAAATGGCCAGAAAAAGAGAACTGTCATCTGAAACTCGACAGTCTATTCTTGTTCTTAGAAATGAAGGCTATTCCATGCGAGAAATTGCTAAGAAATTGAAGATTTCCTACAACGGTGTGTACTACTCCCTTCAGAGGACAGCACAAACAGGCTCTAACCAGAGTAGAAAAAGAAGTGGGAGGCCGCGTTGCACAACTAAGCAAGAAGATAAGCACATTAGAGTCTCTAGTTTGAGAAACAGACGCCTCACAGGTACCCAACTGGCATCTTCATTAAATAGTACCCGCAAAACACCAGTGTCAACATCTACAGTGAAGAGGCGGCTGCGGGATTTTGGGCTTCAGGGCAGAGTGGCAAAGAAAAAGCCATATCTGAGACTGGCCAATAAAAGAAAAAGATTAAGATGGGCAAAAGAACACAGACATTGGACAGAGGAAGACTGGAAAAAAGTGTTGTGGACGGATGAATCCAAGTTTGAGGTGTTTGGATCACAAAGAAGAACGTTTGTGAGACGCAGAACAAATGAAAAGATGCTGGAAGAATGCCTGACGCCATCTGTTAAGCATGGTGGAGGTAATGTGATGGTCTGGGGTTGCTTTGGTGCTGGTAAGGTGGGAGATCTGTACAGGGTAAAAGGGATTCTGAATAAGGAAGGCTATCACTCCATTTTGCAACGCCATGCCATACCCAGTGGACAGCGCTTGATTGGAACCAATTTCATCCTACAACAGGACAATGACCCTAAACACACCTCCAAATTGTGCAAGAACTATTTACAGCAGAAGCAGGCAGCTGGTATTCTATCGGTAATGGAGTGGCCAGCGCAGTCACCAGATCTGAACCCCATTGAGCTGTTGTGGGAGCAGCTTGACCGTATGGTACGCCAGAAGTGCCCATCCAACCAATCCAACTTATGGGAGATGCTTCTAGAAGCGTGGGGTGCAATTTCACAAGCTTACCTCAACAAATTAACAGCTAGAATGTCAAAGGTGTGCAATGCTGTAATTGCTGCAAAAGGAGGATTCTTTGACGAAAGCAAAGTTTGATGTAAAAACAATGTTATTTCAAATACAAATCATTATTTCTAACCTTGTCAATGTCTTGACTCTATTTTCTATTCATTTCACAACGCATGGTGGTGAATAAGTGTGACTTTTCATGGAAAACACAAAATTGTTTGGGTGACCCCAAACTTTTGAACGGTAGTGTATATATAATCACTTCAAGCAGTTCTTGAATACTCTATATTGGCCCATGATGCCTACAATGAAGCATTATACTACTTAAAGAGAGGTGAAATACAAAATGATACAAACAGGATTTTCAAATGAACTTATAAGGTAAAATCCTGAAAGAATAGATGATTGCCAAACAACAAAATGAGAAAGAAACCAAAGGAATGTTGGTAAAGTATGAACTGATTTGAGCAGCATGGTATATGGACTCCACCTTGTTGTCTGTCTGAAGTTCTAGAAAGTGAGTGCCAAGCATCTGCATTACCTAAAAATGAACCAATCATGGATGTTTGTCAGCTTATTCCGAATTCTGTAGACCATGAAGTGCTAATTGTTTTAGTTCCTTGGACTTCAAGTGACTTGTGACGGTGACAGATTGGAGTCCAGATTTTTTGCTAAGGTCCACTGCTTCCAACATTTTCCATTGTTTCAGGGTACTTCATGACTTCTTCTACACACATGGTCAGAATTATGGAGTGATAAAACAAATGTGATTTTATCTTATTTTTTCATTTTTCCATTTTCAGAATTTGGATTTTTTTTTGTAAACATTGCTTATATTTTTCACATAAAAATGACTATGTGAGAACAATGTTCCTTTCATTGGTTAAACCACATAAAATGATATAAAGTTCATACAAACATTGCTGGAGTAAATGAGTACATCAGGTGAATGTATATAAAATCTTTGCCTCATAAACACTGAAAATGTTACTGTTGGTTCTCCACTCTTTTTAATCCCTCAATGTGAAAAAAAGAAAGGTTAAACTTGATTCGCATGAGGACAACTGTCCTTGCACTTTGTATATTTTACATTCAGGACTGGAGTAGACATGATATCCAGGTTGTTATGTTAGAAGATCCCATTTTTTATGGCTTGGATGAAATGTCTGTGCTAAATATAGTTTTTAGGAATTAAATAACTTAATGCATGTTTTAGTTAGCAGAATTGTTGATAAAAGCAAATCTTAAGTTTGCTTTTATCAACCATTCTGTTTCTGTTACAAAGCCGTACAGTAAACATGTCTGATATCACAAATGAAGTGCATTAACAAATTCATAAGACCAAGAAGAACAAAATGTGATCTTCCTTTTTGGAAATGAATCGAAATATACTGCATGTTCTTATAGGAGACTGCGGCAATTTTGAAAAGGCCCTAGGCTCCTGGCCCTAATTTAGTCCCATTAGTTCAACCCCCTGTGTATTGGTCCTACCCATCAACTTGCCCGATACTCAGTGATGAGTGACTCCTCTGTGCCTCACCTTTCCCAGTTCCTCAATCCTTTTTCTGGCACCATTACCTTCCTCTTGAATTAGATCAGGGAGGTGGCTGCTGTTAGTGGACAGTGTGAAAACGCAAGATATTAGGATTTTGTAATATATTAATCATGGCATTGATCAAAAAGAATCACTTAAAATTCTTAAAGATATGTTTAACATAAAAACTTGACTTACACAATAGGTGATTTTCTGATGATACATTCTCTTTAAGCCATAGTGGCAGTCAAATCGATTAACAAGATGGAGAGTCGGTGGAGTAAGTGGTGGACTTGCCTACCAGTTGACATACTGCTTCGACCTGAATGAGATAATTAAGTGTTTTTAATGTTTGAAGATATTTGCTAATAAAGCTCTGATGGCTCCTTCCACCCCACCCCCCCATCTACAAAAGATTCTGCAGTGTTGTGTCATCACTTATACAGGACAATAGTTTGGGAAAGTATGTTGTTAGGTCCTTACAGTCCTGGTAAGTGAAACTATCTGACCTACATCTAAGGTTCATGAACATGGCTATAATACAACCCATACAACCTCCTATTTGTAGAGTCATAATACAATGCCTATAATCTGTAGAGGGACCCTACTATACTTCTGCATGCCTCCGAGTTTATCTGCAGGCAAACTGAGGTTTTTTTTCTGTTCAACTATGTAAAATGGCAAACAAAGCCCCAGCACATTGTCTATGGTTCTGCCTAATTTACAGGGTATTTTTTTTAGTATTTTTCTTAGGGTACTTTTACAGAGGATTGCTGTTGGGCGCAGAAATGCCTGCCGGTCATCCTAATGGCTATCACCCCTGTGCTTTCATAAAGGAGCAATAGTCATTCAGTGAATGGAGGCAGAGTGCACTGGGGATCTTTGCCGGCCACCCAGCTCGATTTACCGTGAACAGGCAGTCATTCAGAGATGACAACTGTCTGTTTACCTTGAGCGAGATGTCACTGACTGATGGTTTCATTTCAACGAGCTAAAACTAAGCGACTAATGAGCAACTTCTCACTGAGTACCCTATTGGGTCCCACATTTACACAAGACAACTATCACTTAATATTGCTTGTTTGAGCTATTTTTTTTCGGCCATTACCAAGGGAAATAGTGCAGAACATGGGAAGGCATACCATATGTACAAACTGTGTCATTGCACATGGGCCCAATAGATAGCGGTATCCACTGCCAAGTTAAAAACAGCTTATATTCTAATATCCATTAGGTTGCATGCAAGGAACTGAGTCCATGAGGTACAGGGTGCATAAGTGTTTCTTGAGTGTTAGAAAGATGCAAGAGGGAGCTCTATACTTAGCTATTCGAGAGCAAAGGACCCATATTCTGTTCTTGCACAATATTCTATTTGTAAGGGGTTAACTCATTTCCCTTGGGGTATTATTTGCTTCAAACATTTCCTTTGTTGTAAGCCCAGTTTATTTGCCTCTGTGGAGTGCCATACTGCACTGTACGAGGCATTAGACACTAAATGTTTAGACTCCCCTCATCAAGGAAGCAATATCTTAAGTGGCTTTAAAATTTTTTGTCTTGCAAAATAGAACAGAACACTATGGTGCATTTCTCTCAATATCTATGCACCCTTTATAGCCTTTTCGTTTTTTTCCCCTTCAGTGCATAGTTATACAGAATAGTCCTTATATGGGACAACTACCGGGTGCATAATCAATAATCAGTGAATGTAGGCAGAGCGCACTGGAGATCTCTTCATTCACGGCAAACAGGCAGTCATTCGAAGATTGAACGACTCCTGTTTACACTGAACAAGAAATTGCTTGCTACAGCTCCCTGAAATGAAGTAACAAACAAACACTGAGCAATATCTTAGCCAGCACCCTGTCTGGGGCCGGGTATACATGGGGAATCCATCTCTGCTTTAAGTGATTATTTGGGTGATAATTGCCTGTAAATCCAAAAACAGACATATGTCCATCTAGTTCAGCCTATTACTTCCCCCCATTGTTGATCCAGTGAACGTCAAAAAACCCAATGAGGCACAGGCCAATTTTCCTCATTTAAGGGAAGAATTCCTTCCTGTTTCCAAGTCTGGAAATCAGAATAATCTCTGGATCAACAACCTTTCTGAAATAGGGGCCCTTTTAGACGAGCCGATTCTCATTAAAACGAGCGAAGGCAGGCAGAAGCATCTTTGGCTTGTTCAAACAAGACTTGTTCAGAATCGTTCAGTCTTTCACAATCTCTATATAAGAGAATGAGAGGAACTGAACGATTTCTGTTTGAACCGAATGATAACGAACGAGCCAACAATGGCTTTTACGTCTGCAGAAAATAAACCACGAATGCAAAGAAAATGATTCCTGTTCATTGTCCAGTCGTTGGCTTGCATTTGGACTGAATAATTCACTTTCACTTGTTTGAATTATTTTTTTAGAGATAATCGTTCCATCTAAAAGCACCCTTAGGCCGGCTGACCACGGGCGATGCGGAGTCCCGCGGCAAAGCTCCGCCGAGTGAGCCGCCGCCCGGGAGCAGGAGCCGCCGGCAAATCTCTGCCGGTCAGCCCTATCTAATAGATAGGCTGACCGCGAAGAATAGGGGCACTTTGCAGCATGCTGCGAATTGCTTGCCGCAAGCGGAGAATCGCGATGATTCTCCGCTTGTGGACAGGTGCCGGTGCTTTCCCTAGCAATGCTATGGAAAGCGTCGGCCGGCGTGATTCGCCGGCGGTTTACCGACCACGAATAAACTGCCGTGGACAGGGGGCCTTACTTTTTCTCCTGGACTGTATTTAGACAAAGGCTGAAGAGCGCCATTTGTAGTGTTCATTTTTTTCAAACCTTCAAAAGCACAAAGTAAGATTAGATTACCAATCCAATCATATTTAGAGCAACAAAAACCTAATTCTCATAGAAAAGACTTTCTTAAATTCTAGAAATTCTCAAGAATACAAAAGTTACAACACCAACTACAACACATAACCACCTCCTTCTTATCTTGGTTGGCAACAAGAAACTTGATATCCACCCATGTTCTATCCTATATTTTATATACTTTACAAACAGTTCCAATCGAGATCCCTGGTCACTTCTTCACCAGCCTGCATAGGTTATTTAGGAGGTTCATCTGGAATAAACAAAAACCATGCCTAGCATTTTCCTGCTTAACACAAAAAGGCCACAGGGAGGTTTTGGTCTCCCATTGTTGTACAAAACATACCTATTCCTTCTTGAGATGCCTTGAATGCTTTACAGGGCCTACTGTTGGCCTCATCTTCAGTAGACCATAGTTTGTTAGAGAACGGGAGAGAGAATTGGGTGTTACTTTTGAAAGTTTTAAATAATTCTGATGGTTTCTCCAAATGTGTCCGCATACAAGAGAATTTGTATAAATTAGTCACACGATGGTATAAAACCCCAGTCTCACTATTCAAATCTGAACTTTCACAAACAGACACATGCTGGAGATGTGACTTAAATAAAGAGGACCTGTTCCATATTTGGTGGAATCGCACAAATATTAAACCTTACTGGCAATTTATAAGGGAACAAATAAATAAGATTTGTGGGACTTCTTCTTTTTCATTCTCACCTGAGGAGGTGCTGCTATGGAAACACTCAAAACAGGTTAAGCCGTCAAAGAAATACCTACCTGCCATCTTAATAGCAGAAGAGAAAATTCTTATTCCATTCTCTTGGAAAGAAAAACAAATACCTACAGTGTCGCAATGGAGAGATAAAGTAAGACATATAGATTTGACGAATTAACAGCTTGGAAGTCTGGCTCGAGAATTAATTTTCTTGAAATTTGGTGCCCCAGGACAACAAATTTAACCCTTTCCAATCCAATTTGTATCCTGTTTTCCTAGGGAGCTTACTCTTTCTGCCGTTACACAACGGTGCCATATGCTGGCTATAGCCAGTACTGCATGAGGTGACACGTTGGATAGGCTTCGACAGCAGACAGGCTGGCAATATACAGTCAGAGAACCCCGACGGACGTCTTCCAAAATCTGAGCTGTACAGCTTTAAATCATAATGTCTTCAGAGGTCAGACAGTGGATTGGAAAGGGTTAAAGGAACATATATTATAAACTAACCCAACACATTGCAGCCACAGCGATGCCCTAAAACTACCCACTATTAAGCAAATAACCTTCTTTTCTCCTTGATCTCGTTGATCTGGTTTTAGTTCTCAATCATTTAGTTTACCTTTTTGCTATGTTCATTCTATTATGATTACTTTTTCAATGTGACACGGCCTTACTGCTCGTTTTTATATATATTTTTGTCCTTTGTCTTTGTTTCTATAAACTTTGTTTCTATGCCTTTCAAATCCTATATGTTCTCTCAATAAAAAGATATTGTTAAAAAAAAAGAAGTGGCTTTATTGATCTACTTTGCAGCTATGTTTTACACTAGACACAAGCCCTGCTGCTAATGTGGTGGGAACCATATGGGTACTATGGCTAGAATGTTGTGGGCAGTAAGGCTGGTGCTGTGTCAGTGATATGTCTGCTTTCATGTATAGCTGGTATTATGGAGCAGTATGGCACTTGTTAGATACCATCCCTGATATTTTGTAAATACCGTCACTTGAATAAGTGGTCTCCAACTTGTAGCTCTGAGGGCTCCTTCATAGAAATGTGTGGTGACAGTGTATTACACTCACAGGTTTTGTGCGCTTAATATGCTGTACCAATTTGCCATAGGCTCCCATGTTGCCGCTCACATATATTGTGCAAAATATGCATGCAATAAAGATTGCATGCAGCATGTTCTATCTTGGCACATACGGTATTACATGCACATACTGACAAGTGCATGACGATTGGTGGCATGCAGCAAGCATGCAACATCATTGCATACTTGCTGCGTGCCGCCGTGAGGGTGGCACACAGTGAATTACTCTCATGTGAGGCCGCCCATAAAGTGTAATTACCATTTATTTCTTTTTAATGAAAAGAGAGGATAAGGTACACTCTATTAAAAAGCTGAATACTGAGTTGTCTTAGGACTGATTAATTAATGCACCCGCAGCTGGTGAGAAATAAAAGATAAGATGGTAAAAGAATAACGTTACTACAGATACATTGTAGTCAGTAGCTGTATTTAGCTATGCAGCCGAAGACAGATTTTCCTTAGCAACAGTCAGCAGCTGCATAGCTAAATAGAGATAGCGTCAAGCTTTAAAGAGTAATTTACTACTAAAAGTGTCTCAAATCTGTTATTCAAATGGGTTGTTTGGTACTTTTTGGATTTTGTATATTAATAATAACCTATTCTCTACCGCTTGGGATCCCCATCGATCAGCTGATTCCCGGTGCTACTGTCACTGCGAACAGCGCAGGAAGCAAGTCACGTTGACCACAGCGCAGTGGCCCAGATTGGTATTGCAAGCACAGCTCACATTAAATTCAATGTGTACAATATTAATGACCGCATAGATGATCAGACAGCTACTCTTCACTTCCCTGGTGTGGATCCACAGCAAATCAAACTGCACATTTGGAGCAGAAATCAGATTTCTGCCCTGGATCCTCTAGTACATACATGTGAACATGCCTTAGTGCTTGGTAACTAAATCTGCACTGTGCAACCAGCTTAGCCTGAATATTAAACGGAAACATATTTGATAGTTTTTCACCTTCTACGGAAGCTACTCAATGAGTAACACTTACGGCAATTGTTGCAGTCTCCTGTGTGACGATAATAAACAGAAAGTAGTTTTTCTTTTCTTTTCCCTTTTTTATTACAAAATCTTCTTAAAAAAACTTCACGCCAATAATTCCGACTGCCAATGAAGAGCTTTAAGTGGAGACGTCAAAAGGCTAACCGGGCTCTAGGTTTTTATCTCAATTATCAGCTTTTTACCAAATTTAAACAACATGCTGAGGAGGGAATGAATTAAGGATGAGATGAGAGCTGGCTGCAGGTTTCAGTCAGTCTGACAGTGTATTAAAAATAACCTTAGGGTAATGGATCTCACAAACGCTATATTATATATTGATCCACTTTTGGATGAGTTTTGTATTCATATCTCTTTAATTATAGATTGGCTTTCAGAGATGGAGTCAGGAGGATGGTGATGTGCTAGGAGGGGGGCTGTTATGAGATATTCAATAAAAGCTTCTGCTGGATGGGTCAGATTTGCTTACAATGCATTCAGGCTGGAGTCTGACTCTCCAAATAAAAAGGCACCGCAAAGAAATATAGTGACATTAAGTACTTTACAATGTTTTTTATTCATTATCCGTAAGCTAAACAATAAATTGTACAAAAATGACATTATCGCTTTCGGGTTACGGTTAGACCATGTATGAAAAGGTAAATCTAAGTATGAGTGTAAAAACTGGCATTATTTTGTGTGCTCAGTGTAGAAGTGTTATTATTGGAATTGTCCCTCTACATGATTATAGGGAAGGGCTGCAAGAAGAAGATCAACTTTCCTTTGGCTGTCCTTAGGATAGGCCATGAATATGAGACCCGCTGATGAAGGGGTCCGTGAGTTCCATTACCCTTTCAATGTTTATACAGACATAGTGGCTGAGCCGTGTGATGAGCTTTGCATTCTGCTGGTTGAACATTGTTGGCCAGGCTGCTATACAAAGAAATTGTTGTGAACCTCCCAACAGTCCTGATTTCAGGACCAGAAAGAAGTGTGGCTTATGTATAATGGGTGGACAAAAATATGGAAACATCAAATGAATTGCATGACTTAAAATTGATCTACATACGTCTTATTGAAATATGATTTAGAATCTCATGTAATTTAAGTGGAGGTAATATGACACAGATGCTGCTGGGCAGAAGTGAATATCTGCTCGAGCAACAAGGTTTCACTGGTCAGGGGTTTGAGACACTCAGTTGCTGTTACCAGCTGGCTTCCAAAACTAACCAGAGCAGGGTAAGAGGTGAAGTAAACACAAATTTGGCAGGAAAGCTCACAGTAAAACAACGGTCAAAAGGACAGCTTAGTTCTCTAATAGTTAAAATTGCATGCATTTCGTACGGTGCTTTTATATTTTTGTCCACCCCCTGTATATGTCCCAAAAAAGAGGAACTTTACATTGTTTTTAGGAGCATTTGGAGGTGGGGCTTAAAAAATAACCCTTTTGGGTTAAAGTTTTCAGAATCATGCCTCCTCTAAGCCGCCGATGGCGGTTGCATGCCTTGCTCAAGTAAAGGTAATGGAGCAGCAGAATTATTGCAGAATTTTCTGCAATGGTCTCATCCATCTAAATGGGGCTTGCAGAAATTCCTCTACTTATCAGCAAAACTCCTCCATTAAGATGAATAAAACTAACTTTCAACAGCAGAAATCTCTGCAACAAATCTGCAATGTGTGAACATCACCTAATACAACAGTTCCTGCTCATGAAGGGAGCAGTCCTTATGATAACTTTATATTAGAGTATTGCTTATAATGCAGTTCCCTATGTAAAATGGCTCCAAGGCCTTTTTTGGGACTAAGGAGAGAAAATTAGTTTGGGGAGAGGCCAATGCCCAGCATGCATGCTGGTCAGCTGTTTGAACAAGTTGAGGCAATCGGATTTGCGCTGTAGTCACTTCAGTGTATACTAAACTCTTTGTAGCAGTAGTGCCTGATATTGAAGCTCAATCTTACTCCCTTGAATGAGATTGAGTCGGACAAAGACCATGTAGCCAATGAGCATGACTTCACAGTGCTTGTCAACTGATTGCAGGCTCTTCAAACAGCTGATTGGCGGAGGTGTGGAAGTCAGTCTCCCACCAATCGGAAGTCAGCCTCCAATTGGATATTGATGACCAATCCTAAAGATAGGTCATCAATATTTAAGTCCCAAAACCTCTTTTAATCATCTCAATATTAAAGACCAAACTATATTTATAAAACCATTGAAATATTCTTCCATTTACTAAACTTCCACTGGTCAGCCATTTGGTCCTCCAGGGACAGAAGCAGTTAATGCTTTCTGCAGTTTGCTATCTCAGGACTTGCCATTCTTGCTATGTGTCTTGCTCCACTTACAACATCGGTTTTACATTTCAATTTTCATCATCGTTTCAAGCTGAGGTCGCATATCAAAATATCATTACTTCTAGGCTGCACTTTGGTTGCAGCAGCAAATGAAGATCTCTCCTTTTTCATGTATTTGGTCTTCTAGCCTCCTGGGCTTTGTCCCTGAAGAATTAATCCACGAGCATACATCCCAGGCTGCCTTTGAAATTGTGAAAAAAGAGGAGAGTAAAGGAAGGCAGAATGAGGAACAGGGACAATATCTTCACTAAACTCCTCTTGCGTGATGGAGGTTGCCAGAATGTGCCCCAGGGTAGGTGAAACGTTCTTAGAAGACTGGGAATGCACTTACTAAGAAATACTTGAAATAATTAGTTAAACAGAAACACCTTTGGTATAGTGTTACTTTGTAACATTTCAGCTGAGTATTTGCATATTTACATCCATCTTCTATTTTCTGACGTTTTAAGCAAGTCATTGTGTTTTAGCTGGCTAGTTTTTCTTCCATTGATAGATTTTGATCGTTGCCTTCTTGATTTGATTAGGAGTTCTGCTACATTGTGTCCAGATTCCTCTGTTGATCGTTACTCTTGCAAACTCTACGGCCCAGTTGATAGCAGTTTCTGATGACCATAAAAATAATACTTTCACAATGACACAATAAATCTGTGTTCACATTTCTGTCATCGTCTTTGGGCTTTTGTTATCTGCTATCACATTTAATTGAGTTACCCTAGCGGAGCTGGAGAGCTGCTTTCTCTGTCGCTCTCAGCGGTTACATGACAAATGGCAGTTGAGAGTCCAAAAAGTCCCAGTATGACTCGGAGTGAGTCCGTGCTAGTCGTCACGCAATTCCCCTATGCTATACATTGTAAAACATGGCAGAAAAGGGCAAGCACAAAGTTTAAGGAAGGTATCGCACTTCTTTCTATTTGTGATCTAAGCACTGGATAGGTCATCGATAGCAGATTGGCTGCGATCCGCTACCTGGAACGCTGGGTGATCAGCTGTTCCGCTGTCTTAGGTGGAGGTCTCACACAAACGGATTTTAATTGTGGATTCCGCAATCGCCATCTGCTCATGAGATCCACGTAGGCATTGGAAGGCATGTATTTTCGAATTTTGTTTCACATGCAGTATTTCACGAGAGGAAGAAAAATCGCAGCATGCTCTGTTTAAACACGGATTTCGCATGGATTGCCTCAATAGATGTCTATGGATGTGAGTGATCCTCAGGCCATATGCAATTAACATAGGTATGAGCAGAGGAAACGCTCGGAACTTCATAAGTCAATAGATAGAAAAGCCACAGGAAGAAGAGATCTTTCTTCCGCACCAATGCACACGTATGCATAGCGTATCGTCAGCACAGTCTTCCGCGACTAATTGCAATTATTTTGATGATTGGAGGTTTTCCACTAAGGAAATCCGCATACGGAATCTGACCCATTCGTGTGAACCCGGCTTTAATGTATGGGGCTGTTTTGCTGCCAGAAGCAGATATGGCCATGCAATGTCCAGTGGCCATGGTTGGTATTGCAGACTGAATCTCATTGCAGTGACTTACTGCAATACCAATCAGAACTATGTATGGAGACATCTGCTTTGGTAGCAAAACAGGTCTGTCCATTGACACGCCAGTGGCTAATCGCTGGGCATTGAAGGCGGCAACAGCCGCCAATCTGTTGCTGATGACCTATCCTGAGAGAATTTGGCTTATACCACATGAGTTTTTTGCATTCCTCTACATCAACATTGTGCAGCCTCAACTGGGTGAAAGTATATCTTTTTTCAGTCTAACGTACTATGTATCAATAGCTGGAAGTGGAAAAACTCCCTTAAGTTTAAAACTGGAAGCCCAATCATTGTACAATAAAACCCTATCTATCATAGGAATGGATGTAAATATTAGTTTGCTTTGCTTAAAGAGTAATTTAGTTAAAATACAAGTCCCTGTGTGTGCTGCAATGCAAGGTCTGCCGAGTACTATTTGTACCAAAAGCATTGAAACAATGCTTTCAATCAGGGGCGTAACTATAGGGGATGCGGTTGCACCCAGGCCCAGGAGCCCTGGGGGGACCATAAGGCCTCTCTTCTCCATATAGGGAACCCAGTACTATGAATAAAACATTATATTTGGGAACCCTGTTACTGATTTTGCATTGGGGCTCAGAAGGTTCAAGTTATGCCTCTGGTTATGGGTACAGGTAAAGGTGATGGTGGGGACCTGAGCAGAACTTTTGCACCTGAGCCCCTGAGCCTTTAGTTACACCCCTGCTTCAATCCAGAATGCCACAAAAAGAAAATACTTGTTATGCCTCTCTGTGAAATTGGAGCTATATAGAGGTTCCTATTGGCGCTATACAAAGCCCCTTGCACTAAAATAGGAGCCCTATTAGGGTTCTGTACAAAATGAAGCTCTAGTACGGTTGTGTGCTTTAACTCTGGTCATTAAGGCTAAGAAAACCTTTGGTGTTAAGGAATTGAATGGCTCAGCCAAAACACTACAAAAATGATTCTTTGTTTTTTTTACAGGATATCTGAAAACTGCATCAAATGGATCAATATTCGCTTTGACAATTACTTCCCCTTGTCCATACAAGATGCCGGTCTGGCCATGATCTATATCCAAATATTAGCTGCAGTCAGAGTGGGGAGCCAGGAAGAATAGTTACATGAACCCTTATCCTTGTGATTAGCGGTGTGTTCGGAGTCGGTCACATAAGGGTTCATTATGGTGGATGAGGAAGGTAAGCGGTAAGAAAATGATCTATCTGGACATAAGCTAATTAGTACAGCAGGTCTAGTTAGGAAACGACTTCGGTGTTAGGAAGAGATGCCATATGTCATTTCTATTACAATTGCTCATTAACTGTCTCCTTACTTTTCTTTATCTGAGAGTAATATTTGTCTTACAGACTTCAGTCTTCACTCCATGTCAGCTACAAGACATTTTCTGTCTAGTATCCGGAAACTGTGACATATACATCCAGTATCACCGTATTATATTATACCTTTCCAAATTCAGTTACATGTGGAGATACAATTACTGGCAGTGGAAAGAACGGTCCTATTCTCCCCACACTCTCTACGCATGATCTCCATTCTGCATTTCCAGTGACATGTGATTCAGAGAAATAGGTCCATAAAACTATTTGTTCGAAAGCTGTTAAAAGATTAAAATCCCACTCTCATCTATTTATCATTCCATCAGTTTACAATCTTGTACTTTTCTCATGGATGGAATCCAAATCTAAATCATATTAAAGTACACTGATTGGTCCAACAAACCCCTAGACTCCCGGGTTTCTTGGAACAGAAATATTAGAGGAGAACTTTGAAAAAATGTGAGATTTATCCTGAACACCATTGTGTTCATGCAATTACATCAGGGGCTGGTATTAGGGGTTGCTGGGAAGGCAGGTGCCATAGGGCAATACAATAAATGATGGTTTATGCAAAAGCTGTCTTGAAGAACTTCAAAGACCAATGGCGTTGGAGTGCTTTTGGAAGCCTTGTCCTTTGGGACTAAGAGACCTTTTTGCTGTGTAGTGGTGCAGGGCATTAGAGTCACCATGCTCCCTCATTAGCTAGCTCCAGGCTCTTCCTTCTTGGGCCTAAACAATTCTCCGTACCTTCTCTGTAACTGTTGCCTAGAAGACTCTCATTCCTATGTACAATCACAACGCCACTCATGCAACGCCATTGCAGGGCACCATGCCTTGCTGACACGCAACAAAGCAGGACATATATATAGTGTAACATAACATATATACAGGACATTACCAATAATGTATATCAGTGCCTTCAGTCCATACAGCATCTGTCTATTTAAAGAGACTCTATTGCCTTTTTTTGCAGCTGTCACTGAGAGCACCATAAAGTAGTGCCTGACACACTGATTGCAGCGATATCTATGCTGTCTGTATCTGTGCAGTAGTTTAGGAGAAACTTGTATTTTGTTATTAGTATTTTATTAGTAGCACTCAGACACAGAACTAGTCCTGCATATTCATGAGCTGAATTCACCCCTTCCTCCAGCCAATGCTTGGCAGCTCTCTCTATGCTCAGTAATAGGTAAAAGCAGCCAATCAATGGTTGGAGGGTGGGGTGGGTGGATCTAGCTGGAGCTCATGAATATCAAGGACTACTTTAAGTAGTCCTTCTATGCATTTGCTGCTACTAAAAAAGGCAAGCTTCTCAAAAACTACTGCACAAATCCACACAGCAGATATATCACTGTAATCAGTGTCACTGGTACTACTTTGTGCTGCCCTCAGAGAGGGGTGGAAAATGATGAGGACCGAGTCTGCTGAAAATAGTATGCCACGAAATGGTTAACGAAGTGGCAAGTGACTGGAGACAAAGGGGGGGTGTTAGGTATAGAGAGGGTTAACAGTGAGCTTAGGGGGGGGGGTTAAGACAGGAAGTGAATAGGGTGTAGAAGGAAGAAGAGGAGCAGAAGGAGCAGCGTGCAGTGAGGGTGGTTGGAGCGGCAGAAGACAGCAGAGATGGAAGCCCTGCGAGAAAAAATACAGCAAGCAGTGAGCCAAGACGGGACAGGATGGCTTGAAGAGATCCTGTCCAGCTGCAAAGCAGGCATAGTAGTTCAAAGAAGCGAGGAGCAGGAGGCACAGCGGCGGGGAGCCACAGAAGACATCGGGAGTGAAGCACCGCGAGGACGACCGCAGAGAAGGAAGCATCCCCCAGCGAGGCTGAGCCCAAGCCCGGTCGTAAAGCCCGGGGGCAGAAGATCCAGCTAAATGACAGAGCCTAGGGGAACAGAGGAGACCCATAGAGACAGCAGGGCAGCGGCAGCGAAACAAGCCACTGGAAGGAGGCAGCCGGCAGGGCAGCGGTCACCACCAGCCGGTGGTCCGGCGGGAAATAGCAGCCGCACGGCAGCCCCCACGGGCTCCGGTTCATCGGGACAGCGCGAGAGAGCGAGCAGGAGATCCTAAAAGGACACAACAGCACCATAGCCGAGCGGTACGGGGGAACACGCGGGACAGCTGAGCGCTCCCACAAGATGGTGGCCGCGCGCCCCCACAAGATGGCGGACGGGCGATCCCGCAGGTTGGTGGCCGCGTGCTCCCACAAGATGGCGGCCGCACGTCGTTACAAGATGGCGGCCGTGCACGCCAGTGAGATGGGGTACATAGTGGTAGAAGGGGAGGGAGAGGGGGGAGAAAACAGCAAGAAGGGGATACAAGTTCAGGTAGTAGGAGCTGTTCAGAGGGGAGGGAGGAACAATATAGCCCTGAATATACGGGGAAAGCAGTGCCAGCAGCAGGGGGTCTAGTTCAAGGGGCACGTCTAAGCACAGGGAGCTCACAGCATCAGGGTTAGATAGCCCTCAAGGAGAGGACAGCCCACATAGATGGCGCCACAGCAATTATAATACCCTCACTTATAGAGGCGGTACGAGCAGGTCCTTAAGGGGCCCTATCTTAGACCCAATCCCACCACTGTCCCCATATTTGGAGGCCACGGTCGCACAGAGGCGAACGCCAAACGCGCCCTCATGCCAGCTTCCCCTCGCGGGGGCCAAGCACCCAACGCGGTTTTTATATTAACCCCTGCTACCTCTGCACCCAGGTAGGGCATGAGGGTATGCAGCACCAAGCCACGTCACATCGCGCCAGCGGCAGGCGTCAAGGCCAGGGCGCTAGGTGCAGGCAGCGGGGGAGAGCGAGGTGCGCGCAGCAGGGCAGTAGCCGGCGGGTATAGGTAGAGCAGGGGCCTGCAGGGTACAGCAGCATCAGGGAGCGCGCTACAGTAATAGGCAATAGGAGCAGTAGCTCGGAGGAGCTACAGCAGGCAGCAAGCCGCCAAAAAAAACACAAAAAAAAAACACACAACATGGATCAAGACACGACAGGGAGGCGTTACGCCGCAGGAGGCACAACTATTCGCAGGAGAGTTCGGAGAGGGACTACCCTGGAACATCACAATCTGGAAGGGCGCATCAGGCTCCGCGAGCAACCAGCCGGCAGCCCTCGCCCAGACAAGACAGACGAAACAAGAGGGTCACAGCAAGGACCACACCCTTGGTGCCGCCGGAGGTCGATCGAGCTGGTGAGTCCTCATTTATGGATGCTTGGAAAAATGTCATGGATCCCGCCAAGGCGGTTGATACGGGTGATTTGGTCACAGTTGTGAAATCGCTGTTGAACAAAGTTGAACCTAAAGAAGGGCTTCTAGTGTCCTGTTCTCCAGGGGGCTCGGTCCCGCCTGTGGGTAACTGTAGAGTTGGTTCAACAGCGAGTGCGGCGGTTGGTATGGAAGTTTTGGTCACACTTTTGAAATCGCCGTTGAACAAAGTTGAACCTAAAGAAGGGCTTCTAGTGTCCTGTTTTCCAGGGGGCTCGGTCCCGCCTGCGGGTAACTGTAGAGTTGGTTCAACAGCGAGTGCGGAAAGTGACCCGGTTGATGGTTTAAAATATGCTGATTCTCTGTTTTTGTGGGGTTGCCCCATTAGGGGCCGGTCTGTCCGAAGAGTTGTTGGAAAAGATTAAAAAATGAATTTACGTGGACATTTGGTCCTTGTTGTCGGTCGACCATGTGATGGTGGATAAGGAACGCATTACGGAACGCGGACCTGATAAGAAAGCAAAAATTGCCAAAACGTTTGGCAACTGGTTTACAAGCTTTTCTAATGCTGTCTCACGTAGTGTGTCAACATCAGCCCAGTAAGGGCCCGGAACTGATGGTGTATTTGAATACCATTTTCAGTGCTTATAAGCTACACGGCGGTTCCGCCTGGTGGAGATACGATGAGGACTTCAGGCGTCGGACAATTAAGGACTTTGTAGATTTTATGCCACGGGTAAATTTAGACACGAATGCTCCATATGCGGAGGGCAACACGCGGTCAGTCCGCTGCTCCCGCAAACAGACATCTTCTACCTCGGTGGGCGGTGCCAGTGGAGCGACGAACACCGGTGAGAAGTCAGTACCTGGATCTGTGGTTAGGCAAGTACCACAAGAAACAGGAAGCAAAAATCCTTAAGTCAGGTTTTCCGAAGGTTTCGTGATCCCATTCTCGCACCCAACCAGCATCGATTTTTGCCCCAATTTGAAATCTGCTACAGACAACATCGAGTTAGTACTTGTAAAGCTCCTTAAAGAAGTCGAGCTTGGCCGAATGGCCGGCCCATTTGAGGAGCCACCCCTTTGCGAATCTGCGGGTTTCTCCACTGGGACCCGTACCCAAGAAAGAAACCGGGAAATTCTGTTAAATCCACCATTTATCATTCACACACGGTTTGTCAGTAAACGACGGGATATCAAAAGAGCAAGCAGCGGTAGCATACACGTCCTGCGACTGTGCAATTCGGCTAGTTAGATTGGCAGGCAGGAATGCGCATGTGGCTAAGGCGGATATCGAGTCCGCTTTCCGGCTGTTGCCTGTCCACCCAGACTGTTTTCATTTGCTGGGGTGCAGAGTCGACAACCGTTTTTCATCGACATGTGTTTACCGATGGGATGCTCAAGGTCTTGTTTCTTCTTCGAGTTATTCAGCTCATTGTTGGAATGGATGCTCAGGTACGAGACGGGCATCTCATCGGTAATACAATATTTGGATGATTTTTTGTTCGTTTGTTCCCAAACATCCGGCGATTGCGCGTTATTGCTTAACACGTTTCGCAGACTCATGCACCAGGCAGGCATTCCATTGTCACAGGAGAAAACCTTGGGCCCAGTTACTCGTTTAACTTGCCTCGGTATCAAAATTGACACGGTCGTCATGGTTTTCAGGCTCCTGGCGGCCAAGGTTGACCACCTGCGGCAAGCGGTCTGCGAGATAATGGTTTGTGAAAAGACAGATTCAAGTGCTGTTAGGGCTCCTAGATTTTGCGTGTAAAGTGATCCCCATGGGACGAGCCTTCTCTAGACGGCTGTCCCTGGCGACGGCGGGAGTGCGTGAACCCCACCATTTCATTCTGGTAACTCGGGGAATCAAGGCAGATCTTCACATATGAAAGGTGTTCTAACAATCGATCAATGGGCAGGTGGTTTGCCCGAGGGACGATTTGGCAGGCACGGACCTCAGCGTGTTTTGCGGACGAGGCGGGTTCCGGAGGTTTCGGCGTTATTTTTAAAAAATCATGGGTGCAGGGAACCCTGGCCAAGGTTATGGTGCAAAAAACAATGGACTCGGAACATCAGTTGCTGGAGTTTTTTCCATGGGTGGTTGCTTTGGAGCTATGGGGCTCCGAGTTACGGGATTGTAAGTTGTGTTTCTGGTCGGATAACGTGGCAGTAGTCAATATGATCAACAAACAATCGTCGGGTTCGCCACCGGTGTTAGCCTTGGTAAGGCATGTAGTGCTTAGATGCCTTCTAAGGAATATTTATTTGAGAGCGAGGCATGTTCCAGGTCACAACAATGGCGCAGCTGATGCACTCTCTCGTTCACAGATGGAGTTGTTCAGGGAGCGGCACCCGCGAGCGGACAACGAAGGGGTACGCTGACCTCCTTTCTTGTGGAATCTGGCAGAGGAGAGTTGCTAAAGCTGGTAGAAAAATCAGTGGCTGGCACAACATGGAGAAATTACAATGCGATTTGGGCGAGGTGGCTGAAACTCACGGGTAATTGTGTGGTAGGAGGCGACAGAGCTCGCTCAGCCACGTTGGATATGTTAACTTGCCTGCGTTCAAAACGGGCATCGGTCGGGTTAGCAAAAAGCACTTATCGGGTGTGACTTTCTTATTAAGGCTGCCTAACGTTACTGACATCACAAAGGATTTCGTGTTTTAAGCAGGTCATTCGTGGTTGGAAAAGACGTGTCGAGCAGGGACAATCGGCGTCCTATTACGTTTGAGCTACTGGTCAAACTATTGGAGGCATTGGAGGCCATTTGTTCAGACGGTTCTGAAACGGTGTTAGTTAGAACGGCTTTTTCCTTAGCGTTTTTTGCGGCTTGCGCGTAGGCAAACTAGTCCCTGCCAGTAAAAACAAGCAAGGAGTCTTTTTGTCAAGCAATGTAATATCTTACGGCGACGGTCTACGTGTTCGGGTCAAAAAACCAAAAACCGACATTTATGGTAGAAGGGAATGGATCGCGATCAGCAGATGGGGCTCTAGATGGTGCCCAGTGGATAGGGTCCGCATATATATAGCCATGCGTGAACCCAGCGGTCAGTTCTTGACCCATTCATCAGGTTCCCCCTAACAACGATTCCAATTTTCTGCAGTTTTGCGGTCGGCTTTAAAATATTCAGGTTTGGTCCCAACAGAGTTCGGTACCCATTCTTTCAGAATAGGGGCGACAACCATGGCAGAAGCATGTGGCATGAGCGAAGACGGCTTGAAACGCCTAGGCAGATGGAAGTCTCAGGCCTACAAGTCTTATGTCAGGCCTGATTTAATAACGCTATAGGCCATTAAGGCTTAGGTAACAGATAGTTAGTTTCTAATGGTAGTAGGAATAGGTATGTTTCCCTGTTGTCTGTTTTATTTCAGCCCCGGAGCCGTGGAAAGTGTGGATTATTGGACATTCGTTCATTTACTGGGCGGAAAAGAGAGCAGCCGTATGGCCATTGGGAAAAATCTAGGTCTGGCCGGAACGGAAGTAAGGTGGCTTGGAATTTCGGGGATTGCAATGGCACAGGTTGTTACAAGTGGTTATGCAAGTAAGCAGGTGGACCCCCCCATAAAGTTTTCTGGTCGTGCACGCAGGGGGGAACGACCTAGGAAAAGTCAAAATGAATGAGCTGCTTGTACTGATGAAGCAGGATCTGTTAAGATTCCGGGATTGTTTCCAAGACTATATATTGGTGTGGTCGGACATTATAGCAAGATGCTGTTGGAGAGGGGCAAAAAGCACCGAGGCAATTGGAAAAGTTCGGAAGTTGATCAACCAAAAAGTATCCAAATTCGTGAGGGCGATGGGGGGGCATCGCAGTGGGCCATTGGGAGCTGGAGGACAAGGAAAAGAGGAGCTTTGAGGGAGGATGAGGTTCACCTCAATGAGGTGGGTTTGGATATGTTCCTTTCAGGTTTGCAAGACAGGGTTTGAGTCAGCTTTAGTTAGGGTCGGTGGGGTGGGGGCGGTAAGTGCCGTAGGCAATACGGCACATCCCGCGTGGCCGGGAGTTTCCCATGCCGGATACGGGAAAGGAAGGTTTGCAGGCCTATGGAGATTTGGGCCTCCAAACTTCCTTTGGTCAGTTAAGGTTTAGTACAGTTAGGCATGGGAAGGGTTCGTCTTTTATATAAAGTTATTTAAAGTGAAATATAGCAACGTTAATAAAGCTGTGGCCTACCCCACGTTTTACAGCAAGAAGTTGTGGAGGGTTTTATTTGTAAGGTAAGCGAACAATCAGCTGGTTTTGTCTCCAGTCAGAAACAGCACAACCATTTGGAACATTGGAGCACATTCGAAATTGATATAACATAATTATACAGTAGTTAAAGGGGTTGTCTCACGGCAGCAAGTGGGGTTATACACTTCTGTATGGCCATATTAATGCACTTTGTAATATACATCGTGCATTAAATATGAGCCATACAGAAGTTATTCACTTACCTGCTCCGTTGCTAGCGTCCCCGTCGCCATGGATCCATCTAATTTCGCTTTCTTTTGGTGTTTTTAGACGCGCTTGCGCTGTGCTGTCTTCTTCCTGGTGAATGGGGCCGCTCGTGCCGGAGAGCTGGTCATCGTAGCCCCGCCCCGTCACGTGTGCCGATTTCAGCCAATCAGGAGGCTGGAATCGGCAATGGACCACACAGAGCCCACGGTGCATCATGGGAAAGGACCCGCGGTACATCGTGGGTGATGATCCCGGCGGCCATCTTGGTGAAGGAAGAAGTAGGAAGAAGGAAGACGTCGCATAGCGAGGATTCGGGTAAGTAATATGTTTGTTTTTTTAACACATCCATTGGGGTTGTCCTGCGCCGAACGGGGGGCCTATGGAAAAAAAAAAAAAAAAACGTTTCGGCGCGAGACAACCCCTTTAAGCTTTATCTATAACTACACAAGCACAAAATAAGGAATATGCCCCACTACTTTCCCCAGGCAATCCAGTGCAGATATTCTGGCAGTCCTTACGGCCATGTGCTGAGTAGTCATGTGCCGTACTACTGGCATCATGGCTCCCATCTCTGAGCCGTAGAGCCAGACGTTCATATGCTGTCCAACTCAGGGGAGTAACTATAGAGGATGCAGGGGATGCGTTTGCACCCGGGCCAGGAGCGTTGGGGGGCCATAAGGCCTCTCTTCTCCATATAGGAAGCCCAGTACTATGAATAAAGCATTATAATCGGGGGCCCCGTTCCAGGTTTTGCATTGGGGCCCAGGAGCTTCAAGTTACGCCTCTGGTCCAACTGTAAGCAAAGACTGGAAGGACTACAGCAGTGCAAGCACTAGAACGTCAGAAAATTAAAGGATAGGTGAGTAATGTTTCTTTTTTTTATAACATTTTTAGGTATTTCTCTTTTTTTTATCGTTTGGATAGCCTCCTTTCATGCTTTCTGAATGGCTCAAAGGGCTTACATGCATTAAAGTATTTGAGTGCATACAGATAGCTTATCTATTCAGTGTTAGGGCTTAAACACATTGCCATGGGCGCAGCTATGTTCGCCGACACAGAGCATAGTTGCACCTGAACGAGGCAAATTTCTTCCCTCTCGTCGGCTTTTCAAACTCCGGACCAGTGCCGTCCAATCTTCCCTGCACAATATTTATAAAATGTGCAGGGAATATAGGGCAGTTCCTATCTTTTCTTGGCTGTAGTATTCACAGCCAAGAAATCACGATAGTTAAATCGAAACCACTGAACTCCTATTGAAATCAGTGGTTTGGTTTTGTCTGGTTATATGGCCGTGATTATAACAGCCATATAACGGGAGAAAAATATGCACTTTTACCCTCCTGATCAGCAAGAGAGATTCTGTTGCAACATTATCTCCTGCTTTCTAAGGTGTTAGTGGGGTAGTTGCTATACACCCATTGGAGGGGATCAGTGGACCCCATTACTCAGTTTAGCCTCATTACAGAGAAGCAAAGTCATACTGGGGGGCCTAGGGCTTACCAGTAAAATGTATGCTGGGGGCCCACTGAACAGTTACATGCAAATATTAACTGTCAAAGATGCTGTACCCTGACTATCAGTATGAATTGCAATGGGTGTACAGCACTGTGCATTTTTCTTTTGGGGAGGTTGTGGGTTAGCGCTGCCTCAGGACCCACCAAGTGACTCACCTGTTCCATGCCAGTAGGAGTCTGCAGAGAGGAGTGTCTGATTGGTTAGCCTCTCCTTAAATAGTGTTAGTTTCTGCAGTGTGGTGCAGTTTATAGCTGGGACATGTATTCTACCTAGTATTTCTTGTTTTAGTTCCTAGTACCTACCATAGTTCTAGTCCAGTCTTGCCTAGTCTGTCCAGTCAGTGTATCTTTCCTCTTGGGTTTCTACTCCAGTCTGTGTTTCCTAGTTTGTGGATTACCTAATCTGTCAATGTTTATTTTTGCCTGCCTTGGGTCATTCCAGCATTTGCTTCTTTAGCCTCTTGTCTGGAACCTAGTGACCTTCTGTTCTCAGGGATAATGTTTAGGCTGGGTCATCAATAGGGATAACTTAGGGTTGTTAGGCACAATGGAGCTTGGTGTTGAGGGACAAGGAGAGATAAGGGAGAGATGTAGGTAGAGCCAGTGATATGGTGAGCAGTTCTCTGGTTGTTAGCTTGATTCCATAAATCTGTTCCAGTTTCATTATATTCATTATCATACTCATCATCCGGTTACCATTACCATCTGCCCCTGTCATCTAATGGTAAGTCTGTAGTTACATTCATGTTTCCACAGTGTTGATATGTGCTTCATACGTATATTTCTTGCAATGTTTGCTTTTTATGTTCTTCAGCTGTACTAGAGTATCTCAGTACTGGGAAACACCATTAGCATGCAGTAAAGGCAACTGCTAAAGGCGAAGCAAAATTCTGCTGTTTAGTGTCCAGCTAGCATAGTTAGATTCAGACAGTTAAAAGGCCATTATGTAAATCAACTATGATTCATCAGTGAAAGAAAATGGGCAACAAAATATTAGTCCAATTCCATTACCAAACTAGCTTCATCTTTTTGTGCTCTTGTAATTTCCATGCCATTGATATGTCCTTGGTTTTGGCTGGAATTACATGAGACCCCATATTTCTAAAAGTGAGATTACATAGGGTCCAGTGTGGAGTTGACTTACAGTGCTAACCTCAATTCTGAAACAGTAGTAACAGGGATTGGTCCTATTGCCATTAGGGAGTTGGGAAGGAATTTTTCCCCCAAAAGGGCTAATTGGCTTCTGCCTCTTGGGGTTTTTTGCCTTCCTCTGGATCAACAAGGAGGATAAACAGGCTGAACTAGATGGACATTGTCTTCATTCGGCCTTACATACTATATTACTATGTAACAACTACATTGTTTCTCTGCTCACAATTGTCATGCCCGTTTTAGTTGAATAAGGTTTTTTTGCATGGGACGATTTGTTGGGCTATAGATGCCGACAGCTCATCCTGGCGATAATCATTCCAATGCTTTTACACAGGAATGAGCATCGCTGACTGAATGGAGGCGAAGGACCGGGGATCGTTCCAACCATCCCGCCTCTATTCACATTAAACAGGCAGTCATTTATAAATACAAGACTGCCTGTTTACACGGCCGATACGTCATTCAGTTTTCCGCATGTTGAAAGTGAAAGACATATGAGAAGTGAAAAACGTCTCTTCGTCATGCAGTCGGCGCATGCATGTACAATGAACGATAATTGTTAAGATTCTCGCTAGATTGCGGGAAGCCAAACGATAGTTGATCCGTGTAAAATCCCCTTAAGGGCTTCTTCACACAAGTGTATGTGCAAAAATGCTTGCCTAACACATTTGTGCCATAGGTGAAACATTTTGCGTGTGTTTTGGGGCATATTGCCACACTTTTTGCCCTCACAGGCCCAGCTCACATGGACACGGTACATACCCCTGAGTGATTGAAAAGGCTATTTAACCTTAGAAGTCCGGATGTTTTCTTTGTTCACTGAATTGCAAGGCGTATTATATATTTACGTGCATATTTTGTGCATATTTGTGCAAAGACTGAGGACCTATGCAAATGCACACCAAAAAGCATGCAGCGTTTTTTTTTCACGCATGTGAAAAAAAGAAGTGAGACCGAACACATTGAAATCAATGGGTTCTATTCTCTACATATTGTTCTTGGAAATACATGCGTAGATACGTTCGTATGAAGGGGCCCTAATAATGGGTTTTGTAAGATCCAAGATTACGTCTAAGACTAGCAGCAATACAAAGCGTTTTATGTAAATGTACATATATGTATTAATCGAAAGAACATGAAAATGATATTTATGTCTGAAGTTCAGATAACAGGCGCTCAAGATGACACAACGCTGCAACATTGTAATTATGTCCGTTTTCTTAGATTTGCCTACTGTACATGATCTTTTCTATTGTTTGACTCTATCAAAGTCGTATACTCAATGTCACCTTCTAGAGAATGAGTTGTTGCTTTCAGCCATCATCTCAGAGGAAGATCTCGAGAGACAAAGCAAATTATTGGCTTTACCCCACCGGGACGAGGCATCAGCCTCTATTTTTATTCCTTTTGTGTAAACCTTGCCAGTAGCAGGTGAGACAATTAGTCTCAATGGATGGGGTTGTTATGGCAAGGTGAACCTCTCAGGTCCCCTGGTGCTACAGAGTGATTCTGCCAGTAGAAATTCATTTTTGATGCTGCAATGTGCTAGTAACCCAGATTTCTAATGGATGTGTGTCAAATCATTCATTTATTTTAAGGACAAACATTTCTCCACCAGAGCTAAACCCCGGGGGACTTTAGAATAATATCATTTCTAATTGTAATAATATTATACTATATTAGGCTCCACAATATCTCTGTTTTCCCAGGATAACTCAGGTTTTGCTACTGGAAATCTTTAACTTAAATGTTGTTTTTCCCAGATTTCAGACCCATGATGCACCTCGAATAATAGGATTAGTGTAAATAGGCAATTAAAAGTGGTTCAACTGTATTTCAAACTTGTACAGAATCACAGGATAGGTTTTTTTCAGATTTATTTTTTTTTTGGGGGGGGGGGTGCCCTCTGGCTTTATTTGTATTGACCTTAATTTGAGCATTGGGCTAATTTTAAGAGGTTTTACAATTGTAGTAAGGTTTGGCGCATTGCTAGCATGTGCCTTATTTTACTGATTGGTGGCTTACTGACCCCAGGGACCTCCATTGATTCTCAGCATGTCAAGACCATGACCCAATTGGCTTTTTTCACAGGACTACTCCGAAACATAGTTAATGTATTGCACTGCACTGGGTTGGGAGTTGGTAGTTGGCTGTGATTTACAAGTGCTTTGGGGTCTTTATTCTAGGGATCAGTGCTAGCTTTTTTGTGTCCTCCCTGATGCAATAATTTACAAAGGCAGGAGGCCCCTTTAAACTTGCCAGTAAAACAATGTGCAAAATATATTTTAGTACAACTATGTACTGCCTGTAATTACATATTAAGCTTTTTTTTTACTTCAGGTCTCGGTCTCTGTCTAGTAGCGGCAAATAATATAATTTAGACTTCTTTAGAAATTTTGAAGACCTACGAACAACAATAAATTCCTCCTGGAAACCCCAAAGTTGCAGGGAAGCTGCACAAATCTGTTTATGTACATTGTATGTTACCATCTTGCATTATCTGGGTCTACAGCAGTACAATACAATTGCTACCTGTAATTAATTCCCTACCCTCGGACAATACGATGACTCTGCTGTTCCTGCCCCGGTCTACACAGCAAGCTGAAAAAATGGTATTCTAATGAATTATTCCCCATGGCTACTGTGAAAACTGTAATAGTTCAGTACTCACCACACAACTTATTTTTAAAGATGCTTAAAATAACAACTTGGCAATTTGTAACTTTGTGATGATATATGACATTGAAATTAGGAAGCTCAATTTATCATTTGGCTAAGTTACAGAGGTTATAAGTGATAGCTGCAGGTAAGACTCTGTTGTATAGTTCATTCAGTCCTTAAAGGGGTTTTGACACTAAAAAAAAAAAATTTTACTCACCTTGCCTGGCCAGGACCCATCGCCAGGCATGTCCCCTCCGTCTGGCATCTTCTTCTGTGGCTTGTAGAAGCAGAGCAGGAGCGGTCAAAATGACCACTTCCTGCTCAGCCCCGTCCGTCAGTCACTTCCGAGGTGAACGGACGGACTGCCCACAGCAAGCACGTCACAAGCAGTGCTTGCTGTGGGCGGCCAGTCCGTCCTGACTGAACTCCGAGATTCTGGGCGTGCGCAGTGGAGACGTGGCCCGTCCTGACTCCTGTCAGAGGGCACCTCTCCACTGCGCATGCGCGCGATCCCGGAGCGGAGCGGCTCGTGGAGGAAGAAGCAGAAGAGCAGCGCCTGCCGGGAGATGACCCCGCTGCTGACAACAACAACAGAAGAAAAGGTAAGTATGAAGTTTTTATGTTTTAGCAGCCATTAAACCATGGGTTCCCTGTGTCCATTAGGCAGACCAGAGAACAATGGCTGCTAAAGCATAAAAACATTATTCATGTCAGAACCCCTTTAATGTATGTATGTATGTATGTGTGTGTATATCTATATATAGAAAGAGAACCCGAAAGAGAACCCAATGGGCATAGAGAACCCAAAGGGCCACGTCATTAAGGGGTTAAAAAATAGAACTATTTGAACAGTCTGTTAGAGGCTACATTGTGAATAACCTTTTCTACAGAAAATAAGGGAGATGGAATAAATCCTCCACAGTGCCACCTATTGAAAGGCAGCATTCTTTCAAGCCAAAGTCAGACGTTTTATACAAGTCTTGTTACAATGACCTGGACTTACAAGCAAAGCCAGACTCCATGTACTTTGCTTGTAATTCCCGGTCATAGTAACAAGGCTTGTATAAAAAGTCTGACTTTGGCTTGAAGGAATGCTGCCTTTCAATAGGTGGCACTGTGGAGGATTTATTCCATCTCCCTTATTTGCATATTACCCAGAGAAGCGTGTGTGGCCATTTGAGTCTCCTTACTAAGTTTATAGTTGCTCTCCCTAAGGAGAAAAAATAGCGTTTTTGATCCCCCTTTTCTACAGAGAAACAGCATTGTTTGGGGGAAATGGCCCTAAAGTTGCAAAAAAAGGTGTAGAGGGATACCAGAGGACCCGGTTTGACTTTTGTTATGTGCCCCCTCTTCTGTGCATACAACTGCATCAGAGCGAATATTTTTTTCATACAGATGATCATGACAGCATCGGAGTGTTATGTTGGATAGGAAGTATCCTTCGCACCATGGATCTATGGGTAAAGAATGCAATAATGCTCCAATCTCTGCAATAAAATCCGACACTTTTTGAATCTTTTCTCCGAGCTTTTACCCTAGATTCAGGTCAATATACATCTTAGTCTGTCACTAAGGAGCATAATATATTTGACAGACGTTCTAAGGAACATGAGGTGCAAAATTACTAAATTAGAGATCATTCATTCAAAATTAACTAAAGAAAACTCTACAGCCATGCATGGCAGAGCACTGCGCAACATCTTGTACTTTTCTGACCTACATTAACAGATATGTGCGGGACCATGTATAGTAGTCAATGGATGTACGAAGGGAATTGAGACTCTAATGCATCTCCTGATCTACTACTTAGAGTTATTACCAACCACTTCACATTCAGCCTATGATGAAATATGAGTCAATTAGTATGAAAGCTTTGCCCTTCCATAGAGAAGCATGTGTCTCCTACGGGGTAGCTTTTTTACAAAAACAAATTATAGGACAGTGGGAAAGAGTCAACATGAATGGGGAATCGACGTTCACTTTAATAGTCTGTGAATGTGAGTTCTGGGGATCTTGACATCTGTGATGTATTAGGCACTGTAATGAGTAGAGCAATACCCCTGTCTGTTTATACAAGTCCAGGCCTGTCCTATTACATCCAGCAGTTAGGGAAAGCCATGTTATGGTGCCCAATGATGACAGGTCACAGATTAATATTGAGTTTAAGTGTATCCATTAACCTCTCGGCAATCAGGAACACCGTTCCAAAAATATTACATGTTAGAAAAATAGCCCTGCCTGTGATAACTGTGATATTAGACAGAAATTCATGTAAGGGGTCGCAAATAGCAATATTCTGTTCCCTATCATTTGTAGATAAGAGAACGAGCCTCGAAGTCCAGAAACGTTGGGTTTTAATCTAATTTCCTCTGTCGAATGCACTCTAGTCAGGTTTTTGCAGCGTAGAGGTATAACATCTTAAATATTTATAGCGATTCTATTTTAAAACATTATCACAGTTCTTCTGGCACCAAAATGTCTTGAAGCCTCCATGAATTTATTATGATTATTACTGTTTTTAATTCATGTCCAAATGCTGTTAAAGAATATGCGCCCAAAACACACTTCTAATATCAAGCTCTCTCCTACCACAGTCATTACAGGAACGCCAGGGGGCAAGAATTTCCTATAAGGCTAATGTCCTGGACACCCCACCACTTGCTGTTAGAATATTGAAAAAGGTTTTCCCGATGTTATATATGGCCGCACGATGTAATAGATCACATCACAAAGAATAAATTGAATCTAATAAACCGAAATGATTATTTAATGGGGCTGCAATTACAAAAATAAGAAGTTACGGGTAATAGATAAACACTGTAGCATACAATTAATAGCATAGGGAAACAAATGTAATATAAACTAGATACATTAGAAGAACACATCCATCCATATGATGGTCTGATGGAAGGAGATGCAAAGGGGGTGTTGTAACCTGCTTTACATGAGGTTTGTGATTCATGACTATAGTTTGGAAAATTTGCAGTAGTTAATGGTTCTGTAGGGCGAAATTGTCTTTCCACACTACTAAGCGTTGCCTTTTTCTCCAGGATCCCATAGGAGATTATGCAAAATTGTATGATAAATGACATAGCAGTACATTACCTCCTATCAGGCCAGCTTGCTACCGTTTGTTGATATGGCTGTTCAGATGTGCAACAAACTTCCCATTATGACCACCTCATTCCGATTAGGCTATAGCTGCACATAAAGCAAGAGAAGAATAATGGTAGAGTGATACTCTATGTTGCTATGTCACAGTTATAAATCTAGTTCTTATCTTTTGTCTTTTATTCTTCTCTCCATGTGAGAAAACTGCAATTTCATCTCAAATTGCATTAAGCTGCATGCAGGACCATTATCCCCTTCAGGAGTAATTTGAGAGATGATTATTCTCTAAATTGCGGGAAACTTCAACTCAGTTGCTGCAGAGCAGTTGCATTGTGTTTCACCTAGGTGCGGCGGAATGATGCCCACTTAACGGCCATTTTTTGGGAGGTTTTGGTGATTGCTTGTTTCATTCTTTCTATAATAAAAATTATATTTCCATGCTCTGATTTCTTGGTGAGCAGCCTGAACCAATGAAGAGATAGGAGGTGGATCATAGACTATCGCAGACATCCAGTAGAGACTGTAGTTAAGCAGTAGTCACAGATTTGCCCTAATAGGAGTGAGCTAAAACACAGCCAAGCACAAGATGTGAGGAATGGGAATTACAGGTAAATCTTGAGATTTCATTTTTTAGCTCACATCTGGATATTCACATACAAAAATATACAGAAAAAGATGATACAGTGGAGAAAGGTTTACAGGTATACATGTATACACAACAGAGAGTACATTAAATAAAATGAGGAGGAAATAAAAGAAAGATACCAGATTTGGGATGTTCAGCTCAAGGTTTTGATCACTGGAAACAAACGGGAAAGTCCATATGCCATAGCGCACCTCCGAAGGTCTAACACTAGGTCTCTCTGATCCCTTAATTTTTAAAGTTTACCCAGAACACACCCCCCCTGCCACCTTTGAGGTCATTCACAGAGGGGTGGGGTTGGATAAATGCGTATGTACCTGTGAAAAACCATAATTCCCCATTTTGGCCATATCTCTACAGGAGATCTTCTGATCAGGAATATATACTTGGCATATTTCCGGTCATGATTTTTATCTACTCAGCGATACCAATCGTGACTTGGAAATTGTAACCAGGTACGTGGATACACCATTTGGGGATGTTCTGGGGCTCGCACCTTAATGAGTTTAGATGCATTTTATTCAGCTGGCCTACCTGATTCTGAAAATATAATTCATATTGGGCTAGAACCTTTACCCAAACAATAATCCTTATTAGAAGATTTTCCCCTAGTTTAAATGCCCGGAGCCACAGTGTCCGTGAGAACCCAGCTTCCAGTTAGATAATTTTTCTTATACTTCATTAACCAGTATGTGGTAGCACAATGGTTTCCTCATGCTAATTATGAACTAAATAGACAGGCTCTAGACAGGAGGCAAAGAAGAAAGGAAGGGGCTTATTTACATCACAGCTCTTGTCCACATTAAGGTTAGACCATTTGCCTTTCTAAATGCGAATATTCAAAATGCAGAGGTGAGCAAATGGATGAAAGCAAGGGCAACCTAACTAAACAAGGCCTGAATGGGATAATACAGGGGATACAAAATGGACACTGAAATAGCTAAGGCCTGACACACACAGCAAAAAATGGCGGGAGTCACGGCAGCGGCGGACAGATAAGTATATTTTTTATTTTTTTTACACTAAATTTTTTTTTTCAGGGAAGGGCTTATATGTAAAGCTCTTCCCTGAAAAACAGTTCAGTGGTGCCAGCAGACCATTGTCTTCAATGGAGCCGCCGGCAGCAGGCGCGGCTCCATTGAAAACAATGCGTGCATTCCCTATGGTGCATGCATGTCCTATCTTTGCAGGCGCACACTCGTGTAAAGCACGGACATGTGCACATACCATAGGGAATGCATTGTATGCACGCACAAAAACATGTTGGTGTAAAGCCACCCTAAGTCTGGGCAGGAATAGCTCGCCACTTCTCATGCCAGGCTGTGAAAAGAGATTGTTGTGAGATGGGCGTGGGTGGCGGTGTCGTACTTGTCGCTCTAGTTCGTCCCACAAGTGCTTGACCAGATGAATGAATAGTTATTACAAAATGAGCAACTTTTCATTTTACCCATGCCCTTCCCAGCATACCATTCGGCAAACTCAGTATTTGCATATTTGCTGATTTTCTGCAGCGTCAAAATACTTTTGTCCATATAGCGTATCTGCTTTGACAATGAGTATGTAAGTAATGTTCATCTGATTTTAAAATATGCTTTGAATCAGTGGCCACAAGTAGTCTCAAAGTGATCATTTAAAATTTCCATGCATCATATCAAATAAGTAATAATGTCATCCATTAATTAAACATTCACTTATAAAATCATGTTTGGGAGAAAATGTCCCATTTATTGTTTTCGGTACATTAGATCCGTCTGCTAAGTTCCAATGGAACAATACCTTGCATGAGTGACTAAACAAAATGGTCTTTTGCAAAAGATCTAGAGAACACCATTACTGTTCTCCACGTCGTGGCAAACTAGACTTCTGCATAAAGTCAATTTCCCTTGAGTGTCTCTCTATAAGTTGTTTAACTAACAACTGATGCCTTTGTCTGCTTTGTTGTACTGTCACTTTAAGGGCAAATGTTTCTTTTTCCCCTCGGGCTCTTTAACCTGTGTAGTAAGTGCTATTCTGAATATTACAGGACTTATGAGAGTGGGTTGTTAGCACTTGTAGCGGGAGCAGGCCCAGAGTAACTGACGATATGTGAACTAATCAGGAATTAACGAGACGCTATAATTCTGTGTTATAGAACAAAGGCCGAAACTGATCCTTAAAGTGTTGCTTCCAATTCACAGATAATTACGTCCTTGATGGAATAAATTGTGTGCCCGCATTCTATACCAAAAACAATTGGATATAGATCTTTCTCCCCCCTACTGGTCATTCGCAACCTCAACTTGTAGAGAACTCCAATGTCTCCGGTGCAATCTGTGTAACAGCAGCTTATGATGGCAACAATAATTACCTCATAGAAAACGCGGCTACTGCTCCCAGCCCTGTACTCAGCACAACTACAAAAGTACAAAGCCTCATTATTAGAGTAGTTTACGACTCCTAGTAACGCAAGGAAGTAAACAGCTTTTCCCACGGTTCCAGCAGCAGGACCACTTATTATCCAGAAATGTGAGAGAAATGCTAAAGCTCTACCTAAAATAATGTACATAGCGATGTTATGGCCGCTGCCGGACAACACCTTCCCAGTGTTTTACAAGTAAAACCGAACAATTTGGCAGCTTGAATGTAACCGCTCTAATTAACTTCATAATTGAACCAGTTGCACAAGGGTCTCCTTAATAGTGAAGAAGAAGAAATGGGCACTCAGGATTATCTAATAAGGCTGGGTTTATAGCTAGTATAAATGGAGGACAGAATTTTTATGTGGATTCAAGGAATCTCTTAACTATCACTGTCTTTGCCATTGTGGGTCTATTTGTATCAATTGGAATTGATATTACGAAGAGGTAAATGCGATAATTGCCAAAGATTCCATAAAGGATGCTTGAGTGTTTAGGTAATTGTTTAATAGCTGAGAATTTCTAAATCCAGACTGTTATGTTTAATATGTTCAGCCCATTTGTATCGCTCGTTACTTTTCTAAAGAAAGCACGTAACGACTATTGCTATAAGCCCAATGCTAAGAGCTGTGTCTGATTTCTGGTGCCCACTGGAATAAACTGTGCTTTTTTTTGGTGTCAAGCACAGAAATATTTTATGATCCCTGGTGGCCCAATGGTAAAAGCAGTTACTTATTCCTTATCAACACAATCGTTGATACATACATAGTTGCCATGTGAGGTACATCATGAACTGCACTAAACTGATGCATTAGTAGCACTAACCATGGGACTGGCTTTTATGAAGACAGATTAGGACTATCACTCTATGGGATCTGGCAGTTAAACAGTAAAAGCGATGCCTGATTTCTGGTGTCCAGTAGTATAAATTCTGCCTAATTCATTGGTGTCAAGTAAAAAATATTTAATGATCCCTGGTGGCTTAGTGGTAAAACCATTAATTTATCCCTTATGCACTAGTCGTAAATGCCATCTTCGATAAATATCTCCCATGTGAGGTGCATCACAAACAACACTATACTAATGCATTAGTTGCACCAAGCATTGGACTGAATTTTACGGGGACCTATCACTGCATGGGATCAAGGATCTGGAAGTTTAATGGTAAAAGTAGTTTCTGGTTTCCAGTAGTTTAAACTGTGACTAATCTCTGGTTGTCAAGTGGTAAACACAGCTTCTCACCCATGGCGATCCAGAAGTAAAAGCTTATGCTAAAATCTTATGGATATGTGCTTAAAGTATAGTTGAGTGTTAAGATAATTTTTCAGAATAAGCTATTATGTTTGTACATAAGTATTAACACTATTTCGGATCATAATATGACTTCTATCCTTCATTTACCTCTTTTGCTTCTGTGCAGGCTATACATCTGATTCTCCATCCTCTCAGGACTGACGGGGGGAGTCAGCTTCTGTGCTGTGTTTAACAGACTGTTCTCTTGCTTTCTAACTGTCTCTTACACACATAGACATAACCTCATTATTTAGAAGTGCACAGATAGATTTAGCAGTGTACATTTGTATAAACAGCAGATCTCACCATTTGCTCTACTTGCAGCTCTCCATGTGTGTGTGTCTTTTGCTCCCCTTCCTTTCTGCATACAGTTCAATGAGCAGTATGATTCATCTTCTGTTCTGCCATCCTAGCATCACCTTGTCATTTATCAGTTAGCACACAGTGGACAGCAAGGTAGGGGAAAGGAAGACAGCACTGTAGAGGGATTTTTCAACGCAAAAATGCAATTTTAGGTAATTAAAGTACATGTCAGTTTTGCTTATCCCACTGGCTGTCATATTAGCATAAATAGTTAAAAAAGTTAGTGACCCGTTAATTTATTGTCCCCTAATGGGATACATCACAAAGTGCATTATTATACGAACCTAATAGTAATATCAGATGGTCTGAAAATAGACTGCACTAGTGGCTGACACAGGAAAGCAGATAGATGTACAATAATTGCTAGGCAAGCATACTATAAGAAGGCAATGCTTCTCAATACGAAAAAGACCATCTATTTCTCACAATAGCTGTCATTGTGAAAAAGAAACTTTTCCCTAAATGCATTGTCTCATAGTCAGCCATATGGCTATTATTAAAGATCATTTTTCATCTAAAGTAAGAAACAAATCGCCAGTAAATGCAGGCACTTATCTGTCAGGTTGTTAAGAGAGCTATTTAGGCATTTCCAATATAGATCTGTTTCTTCCCTTTCTGCTTTCTAAAAGCGACAACAGGTAATGGCCACTAACAGAACTTGCTTAGGAGACTCATTCACTTGTCCAAAATTCCTAAATTGCAAATCATCCGCAGCACAATTAGATAGAAGGGCCTGTCTTCCTGAAAAGCTGGATGACAACTACTGATTTCTTGTAATTGAGTTTTTTAAGTTCATTATTCATGACTAAAACTTTGCTTTAATCGACCACATCAAACGTGCCCACATGATCCGGAGCAAGAATGCAGCTGCCAATTATAGCTGCACCTCCGCCCTCATGATGGAGGTCGGCGAAACCTCTAAACACCTCTGTTAAACCTCTTCAAGGCTGATTGCAGCATAGAGGAGGCGAAAAAATGAAGGGGTGACCCTTTGTAAACAATACAGGGATTCCCTATGTTAATGCATCCTTTTCTAATACCTTTGGTTGTTAGAGAGTCCAGCTTTGAATGAGGGACCCCAGGGTTATCTAATAAATATTGCCAGTTATTGGGCTGAGAGCACAATCCTATTTGAGACACGGGAATGTCATAGAGCAAGGTACCCCACTCAGGATCCTCATCTATATGACCCAGAATGGATAGCCACTCTGGAAGAACAACGCTTCATTCTGGCGGACCATGTTCCTTACTGTTACTGTGACATTCATATGAATAGCCATCCTGTAATAATTTTTGTTTTCCCTGCAGAAATCATTGCAGGGAAATTATTAGGTTAGTCGCTGCATTCCCAGGAAGAAGCTGTTTTCCAGGAGTCCCAAGCGCAGGACTTGGAGCAATCGGTTGATCGTCAATGTCCCAATGTCCCGCATTCTCAAAGGGGTTGTACATCTTGTCACGACCCCTATAAATCTGTTCTAAGACTAAAATCTTCTGCATTTTACATTTGTATCTCATAATGGTATTTGTCTATATATATCTACTAGCTGATATACCCGGCTTCGCCTGAGTTAATTTGGTACTGGTATTTATCTAGTGTTCACACGGAAAATCTTACGAAGTCGTGGTTACTTTAGAGATACTGAAGAAAAACATATGTTCACCATTTTGCATAGTTCTCTGCATTACCCGGGAAACACCACGTGGAGGTAACCATGCGACGTTTCCTTTATATAAAATGACATCAGGAAGTGAGAGAATTAGATTACGTACATAAAATTTGGACACTAATTCTTTTGCGCATAGAATTGAATAATGGTGTTGGGACCCATTAGCTTTTCCTGTTTATGACATAATCAATGCTCGTGCCAAATTTCCCGTTTCTATGACACCGGAAAGTGAAAAAATTACATTCCGCACGTAAAATTTTGACGCTAATTCTTTTGCGCTAGAATTGAATAATCGAGTTGGGACCCATTAGCGTTTCCTATTTATGACATAATCAATGCTTGTGCCAAATTTCACGTTTCTATGACACCGGAAAGTGAAAAAATTACATTCCGTACGTAAAATTTGGACGCTAATTCTTTTGCGCATAGAATTGAATAATGGAGTCGGGACCTATTAGCTTTTCCTATGTATGACATAATCAATGCTCGTGCCAAATTTCCTGTTTCTATGACACCGGAAAGGGAAGAAATTAGATTCTGTACGTAAAATTTGGACGCTAATTCTTTTGCGCATAGAATTGAATAATGGAGTTGGGACCCATTAGCTTTTGCTATTTATGTCATAATCAATGCTCATGCCAAATTTTAAGTTTCTATGACATTGGGAAGTGAGAGAATTAGATTATGTATGTAAAATTTCGACGCCAATTCTTTTACGCTAGAATTGAATAATCGAGTTGGGACCCAATTACTTTTCCTATTTTGGAGATAATCTATGCTCATGCCAAAATTCATGTTTCTACGATATTGGGAAGTTGGAGAACTTTTGGCGAGTCAGTGAGTCAGTCAGTCAGTCAGTGAGGGCTTTCAGCTTTATATAAAGAGATATAAAAAAAAATTATATATATATATATATATATATATATATATATATATATATATATATATATATATATATATATATAGACAAATACCATTATGAGATACAAATGTAAAATGGAGAAGAAAAAAGTAAATTATATATTTTTGCAATGAATGCATTTTCTTATGTATTCATTGGAAGACCCCAAACACTCTGAAAAAATACATTTATAACACTTGATAAGATGGTAGTGAATGGATTGGCATAATATATATATTCCCATATAAGAAGGCTTCATGCAGTCATGTCAGACTACAAAAGAAAAACAAAGTTATGACGGCCAGAATAAGGACAGGCAAAAACAAAAAAAGCTAGAAATTTTGGCTCCTGAAGCCCAAAACTAGCTGGGCCCTTAAAGGGTAAAATGTTTATGCTTATTTCAAAAGCAATATGATGTATAAGATTAGAAACCTGAGCTTTGCATCTAAATGTCCACACAAATTATGCTGAAATGTTAGTTTGTCGGCTTTAATTTACTGTATTTATATTCCTTCTACTGGTTCAGATTATAGAAGGAACTTGAAATGATTTATTTTAAAGTTATTTTATTAAAAAAATATCATATTAGGATCAGATTGACTACATATTCCACTCTTTCCTTCAAGAAATGGTGTAGTAGGCTTTATTCTACACCAATATAGAGAAATGAATTGGTGTATCACATTATTACCATAAGGAGAAGGAATCTGCCCTCGTCACTCACATGAACATCAAGTGTCTTATATGTTACAAATTACAATCAAAAATAGTTTTATGAATGAAAAAATGAAGTCTCATCCAAAAGATGGCATAACAGGTGGTTGAGTTTCTGTCACATGTTCAGTGGTCACACATGGGTAGAAGGGTATCTTCACACAGATAGCAACCTTGATGAACAGATAAACACATGGCAAGCAACCCAGGGGGGCGGGGGGCAACCACAGAGATAGAGGGAAAGATAAAGTAGACAGTGACTTGAGATTAAGTCATGAAAATTAGGGTGGAGCCATGGGAGGGGTTAGTATTGTTAGAACTGTCAGAACAGTAAATAGGGACACACGTAAAATTAAAAAAAAATCAAAAAATCTAAACTGCATGATGACTAATGCTAGAAGTCTGACCAATAAAGTTAATGAACTTGAAATAATATCTAAGAAAAACTATGACATAGTAGGAATAACTTAGACATGGTTGGACAAATGCTATGACTGAGCAGTTAACATATAGAGTTACAGCAATAACTATATATCAATAACTAAAGATAATTCCCTTTCACAGCTCATGCGGAACTCAACTAAAAGGATGGCCATTTTGGACATATTATTAACCAACAGATCTGACAGAATAATAGGGGTGCAGGTTCGGAGGAACCTAGGAAACTATAATATAATACAATACATTTCCACTTGTCTTTTAATGGGGTGATTTATTGGGGAATGAAAAAAATACTAAACTTCAGGCAAAGTTTGAGCAGCTTGGAGATGCCCTTAGCCTTATTTGGGCTCATTCTCATGGCCGTTTTAACGTGCAAATCTTTTGTGCTCAGAACGCAAAAGCACAAAAATTTGCATGACCGAAGTATGTGGCACACAGAAAGAAAAAAAACGGCCTTGGCCACGTTTTTCAGCATATAAAGTGCGCTGCCCGCTATCCTCTGCTGCAGCTGTGAAAGCTGCAGTAGGGAATACCTTGGATGTGAAACCCCTGGATGCTGTCACATCCAGGGGTTTCACCTTTGGTCAATGGGGCCGGCGGCAGCTGCGGCGGCCCCACTGACATACAGAGGAAAGCGCGGTCCTCTGCTACAGCTGTGACAGCTGTGGCAGAGGATTTCTTTATCTCCGCGGGGCGTCCCCTTGTCAATGAACACTGTGACAGCATTGCCACAGTGTCCAGTGACAAGGAGACTCCACATGGAGATGAAGAAATCCTCTGCCACAGCTGTCACAGCTGTAGCAGAGGATCGCAATGTTTTCCCGTTGAATTCAATGAAGCCGGCACTACAGATGTGTTAGAGGATCGTGATCTTCACTGTATGTTCTCAATGGGGTCAGCGCTGATGCCACCGGCCCCATTGAGCACAAGGTGAAACCCCTGGATGCGAGAGCATCCAGGGGTTTCACATCCAAAAAAGACAGATGCCGCAGTTAGATGCGTTTTAAAATCCGCTGCCCTATACTTACCGCTGCGCATTTTTGTGCGCAGGTAAATATCGGGCATGTGACCACTGCCATTGAAAAGCATTGATTCTATATAGATGTGGATCACAAATGCAGGTAACATACGCACGTTAAAGCCCCCGTGTGACTGAGCCCTTTATTGGACCAATGTCTTCTAAAATAAAAGTGCAGATAAAAAAGGGGAAATTTTTAAAAGACTCTTAAATAATCATTGTGACCAGTAAATACTGTCCAGGAATAAAGGTGTTAGGAATTGTAGAAAACCAGTGTAGCTAAATAAAGATGTAAAGGGGGCAATAAACAACAAATAGAAAGCATTAAAGCTACTAAAACAATAAGGCAATGAAGAAGCACTAAAAAGCTGTAAGGAAAAAAAATAAATTATGTAAAAAGCAGATAAAAGCAGCAAAGGTAGAGACAGAGAGTCTCACTGCAAAATAGAGTAAAAAATAACCCTAAACCTTTCTTCATCTATATACATAGTAAAAAGATTAAAGTGTTAACCCTTTAAACAATAATGAAGGAATAATTGTAGAGGGTTATGAATAGAGATGAGCGAGCATACTCGTCCGAGCTTGATGCTCGTTCGCGTATTAGGGTGATCGAAATGCTTGTTACTCGAGACGAGCACCACGCGGTACTCGTCTCGATTAAACGAGCACTGACCAATCTGATTGGTCCTGCTGAGTCAATGAGAGGCAGCAGTCACTCACCCATTCATAAATTCATGAATGGGTGTGTGAGTGAGATCTGCCTCTGATTGGTCAGGCTGTGACCAATCAGAGTCAGCTCATTCAACAGGCGGGGATTTAAAATCCCCGGCTGCTGAATACTACTCACAACTGTTCAGAGCAGTTCAGGAAGACTGCCGCCGGCCGCGCTGAACTTCGTCTGCCGGAACCAGGTGAGTATATATTTTTTTTTTATTTTTACACATTTCTGGATGAATTGCAGGGAAGGGCTTATATATTAAGGCCCTTCCCAACAATTCATCCCGCGATCGCCGGCAGCCCATTGCTTTCAATGGAGCCGGCTGTATTGCCGGCTCCATTGAATTCAATGAGCTAACATCGTTCTGCCGGGACAAGGTGAGTATATATTTTTTTTTACACATTTCTGGATAAATTGCAGGGAAGGGCTTATATATTTAAGCGCTTCCCGACAATTCATCCCGCGATCGCCGGCAGCCCATTGCTTTCAATGGAGCCGGCTGTATTGCCGGCTCCATTGAATTCAATGGGCTGACATCGTTCTTCTCTGCCACAGCTGGTACAGCTGTGGCAGAGGAGAACGATCTTCATGCTGACAGTGCGGGGGGGTCTCACTCTTGCCACTATTGTGGCTTAATAGTGGGACCTGGGAACTTGAGATGCAGCCCAACATGTAGCCCCTCGCCTGCCCTATCCGTTTCTGTGTCGTTCCCATCACTTTCTTGAATTTCCCAGGTTTTCACAAATGAAAACCTTAGCGAGCATCGGCGATATACAAAAATGCTCGAGTCGCCCATTGACTTCAATGGGGTTCGTTACTCGAAACGAACTCTCGAGCATCACTGAAAGTTTGACTCGAGTAACGAGCACCCGAGCATTTTGGTGCTCGCTCATCTCTAGTTATGAACAGAAAGCAAATCTATTAAGTATTTTTTTTTTGCCACTGTATTCACACAGGGAAATGGAATGTCAGGTGAAATGCAGGGTGATAAAGTAAACTCTGCGTTAAATGTTATCAGTGTAACCTAGAAGGAAATGTGGAGCTGCCTTTAAAAGAAATAAATCGTTGGGTCCTGATGGTATATACCTCCAGGTTCTAAGCCAATTCACTAATGTGATAGATAGACCATTGTTTGTTATATTTAAGGACACAATAGTGACTGGGTCTCTTCCACTGGATTGGCAGATAGCAAATACGGTACCGATATTCAAACAGGGGTCAAAAGTAACCATGGATACTATAGGTTGGTGAGTCTGACTTGTATTGTGGGTAAAATGTTTGAGGGGTTTCAAAGAGATGCTATCTTAGAGTGCCTTAAAGGAAATAACTGTATAACTCCATATCAGCATGGTTTATGATGGATCACTTTTGTCAAACCACTTGATCAGTTTCTTCAAGGAGGTAAGTTCTAGACTGGACCGGGGAGAGTCATTGGTTCTCATGTATCTTGATTTTTCCAAAACGTTTCATGCTATCCCACATAAAAGGTTGGTATATAAAATAAGAATGCTTGGTGTAGTGGAAAATGTGTATGAGTCGGTATGTAACTGGCTCAGTGATAGAAAGCAGAGGGTGGTTATTAATGGCACATACTCTGATTGTTTCACCATTACTAGTGGGGTACCACAGGGGTCGGGTTTGGGCCCCCATTCTTTTTAATATATTTATTAATGACCTTGTAGAAGGATTGCGCAGCAAAATATCAATATTTGCAGATGATACAAAACTGTGTAAAGTAATTATCACAAAGGAGGACCGAATACTGTTGTAAATGGATCTGGATTAGTTGCAGGCTTGCACAGAAAAGTGGCAAAGGGGGTTTAACATGGGTACATGTAAGGTAATGCACATGAGCAGGGAAAATACATGTCTCTATTACACACTAATTTGGGTTTGGAGGGGTAAAGTTTCTTCTTTTGGAGAGCACATAGTAGGTATGAGGATAGTTATAAGGCCATGCATGCTCTTCTGGGAAATGTATTCAAATGGGTAGATAGGTGGCACTGTACAGGCATTGCATTGTTCTATTAGAAAGTAGCATTCCTGCAAGTCAGTGTCTTTACCCCTCACAATCCAAATCATAGGCCTCTCATTCAGCCAGCCAGCAACCTGTGCACTCATGAGGAGCAAAAGCCCTGAAACAGACTGTACACGGTTATCTTTTCTTTCTGGAAAAGACTCTGGCTTTGGCTTATATTTCCAGTTATTGTTACAAGGCATTTTGAGGCCTCGGTTACATGGACGTTTTTTGGTCCGATTTGCAGACGCGCTTGCGATCTGCAGATATATAGACCCAATGCATCGCAATGGGAGCGGGCACATGTCCGTTTTTTATGTGGATGTGCGATTAATTATAGGACACAATGATTCGCAGAACGCGCCTATCTGCGTATTGCACAAATCGGTGTTTTATATATAGGCGCTCAATGGGGCCGGCGGCAGCAGCGCCGACCCCATTTAGAACATATACTAAAGATCGTTCTCCTCTGCCACAGCTGTAACAGCTGTGGCAGAGAAGAACGATGTTCGCCCATTGAATTCAATAGAGCCGGTAATACAGCCGGCTCCATTGAAAGCAATGGGCTGCCGGCAAGCGCTGGATGAATTTTCGGGGAAGGGCATCCTGAAAATGTGTAAAAATAAAAAAAATGTATACTCACCTTTTTGCTGCAGCCGGAGTTCAGCTGCGTCTGGCCGGCAGTTCTCCTGAACTGCTTTCTGTAGTATTCAGCAGGTGGGGATTTAAAATCCCCGCCTGCTGAACGGGCTGCCTCTGATTGGTCACAGCCAATACTACAGAAAGCAGTGCAGGAGAACTGCCGGCCGGACGCGGCTGAACTCCGGCTGCAGCAAAAATGTGAGTATACATTTTTTTTTTTTTTTTTACACATTTTCAGGATGCTTTTCAGGGAAGGGTTTATATTTTAAGCCCTTCCCTGAAAGTTCATACACCGCTTGCCGGCAGTCCATTGCTTTCAATGGAGCCGGCTGTATTGCCGGCTCCATTGAATTCAATGGGCGAACATCGTTCTCCTCTGCCACAGCTGTGGCAGAGGATAGCGGGCAGCGCTCGTTTGTTCAGGCCCTTTCGCTGAAAACGCTGCTAGTTGCAGATTTTTCGGGGAATCGTCGGCCTCGGTCAAGCAATTTGCGGATGCGCATCCGTTTTGAGATCCGCAAATTGCGTGAAAAAAACGCCCGTGTGACTGAGCCCTCAAAGGGCGGACGTTGACTTGCAGGAATGCTACCTTCTAATAGGTGGCATTGTAGAGGTATACTAAATGGAAAACCACTGGGCAAAACTTACATGAAGAAGAACTTGGGGATTTTAGTTAACTGTAAATGTAACTGGAGCAACTTGTGTCAGGAAGCTGCTGCCAAAGCAAATAGTATCACGGAGTGCATCAAAAGAGGTCTAGGGGCACATGATGATAGCATTGCTGCCATTGAATGACAGCTGAGTGCTGCCTCTGATTGGTCACAGCACTCAGTCATTCAGAGGCAGAGCTTTTTGGAGGCGGGGATTTTTCAATCCCCGGCCACCAGAATACAGATGAAGACTGAACGGGACAGGGAGAAGAGCTTCTAGATTAGTTAAAGCCACCCCCCGAAAATCATCGCTGCAGGCGTTGCCTTAATTCAATTGCTTTCAATGAAGCTGCAGCAGTGTCGGCCCCATTGAAAGCAATGGGATAGAAACGCGGTCCTCTGTGACAGCTGTGGCAGGGGATTCTTTCGTCCCCGCAAGGAGTCCCATCATCACTGAACACTGTGACAGTGATGTAACAGTGTTCCGTGATGCGAAGACCTTCGAGGAGCAGCTGTGCTTCTACAAGCACAGCTGCTCCAGTGAACGGGCATCTGAAACCTTGCCTGTTTAGGGCCTGCACACACTATTTTGGGCACATGTTAAAAAAAGCACGGAGCTTCAGGCAAGTGCATTTTGCTCATCCATGGAGTGCATTTTTTTTGTGCACATAGGCGCGCAAAAAAAAAACAACACTCGTCTGACCGAGCCCTTACATACTATGTTATTTGTGTAGTAACTCAGGGGACAGATGCAGTGGTAGTGTGTGACTGACAATGTTGCAAGGGTAAAAGAGTATACTTGAAATACTCCTGTGGTTTTTTTATTCATTCATGATGTAGCTGTCCCCCCAGTATATATAAGTGAGCTACTGTTACCTTGGTTAGTTAGTTCTGTCTGTCTACCATTCCTGGCCTCTTTTTACTCAGTCATGTGATCTTGATTCTGACCAGCTCAGATGTACGTGGGGGGTTTGCATTCATTTTCAAGTCAAATTCTCAGTTTGTGTGATACTGTTACATGCATTTACCACAGAAACAGTATTGAGGAGGACACAAAATCTCCTGTCACAGTTACTAATGATGATCACACAGCTCCTGTCACACAGCTATAATAAAGGAGATCACAGCTCACCCTCCCGACTGTATACTTCTCGTCTGTAGCTTGTTTAGGTAAATATAAAAGGTAATGATAATTAAACTGTCCCCCAGTAGACAAAAATGGTAAAACGGTATAGCTTTAGCTAATGCATCATAGGATAGATGTGAAACTGAAAGTAAGAAATCTCAGCCTCAAGATGGTGCCTGATAAGCATCAGACAGGGGACTATACTGCAGTGAAGTGGCTGGAATACACAGAGGAGACCTCCACAGTGTGACAGGCAATCAAGTGAGGAGGCAAGTATAGAAACATGTGTTTTCTCCAGAGTGGCCTTTTAAGATATCTTGGAGCAGATAGTAGCATTCTGTGGTTTATTTTCTATTTTCCTGGGCATAAATCAGAATTTCAGCTTGGATTTCATCCGTGGATTATCTACAAATTCCATTGCAAGTCTATCTGTTGAACTTGTCCTAGTATCAAGAAGAATTTCATTTAGTCCAGAAACAGCTGCTATTATTACTTATCAGTACGATGTTCCACAATACATAGGTGGGCTGCTTAGTTGGGATCCAAAGCCTTAGTATCAATAATTTTGCAACAAAGAATAAAAAATGGATTGGCATTTATTTAACATTTATCACCCAACTGATATAGTAGAGGAGAACAGGAAATCTTGATCTGACACAGCTCAACGAGCTAATCTGTCATAAATGAAGTTTCAGGCTTCTCCAAAGGAGGTTATCAGATTGGCTGACACTTGAAAACATTTGGGACACGTTTGTCTCTTTCTCTGTTATTCATCAAAACGACTACACTTATGCATATGTATAGTTCCTGCCACTTCAACAAACTTTGCATAAATGAATAGTACAAGTTCATATAAGAAATTTACAGTAGTAATATATCTTCTTAAAGAAAAATGTCTTTCCTCACTTATCAGTCACTTCTCCTCCGCCCTGCCTGCTGCAGTCACTCACTTTGAAATACTGCTAAACTCCATCTTGAAATGGATAAACTCACTAAAGGGAAAAGGTTACATAGAAACATAGAACACTGACAGCAAAAAAGGACCATGTGGTCCATCTAGTTTAGTTATATGCTATACATAGAAGTCTATGGACAGAAAGGGAAGGAAAAAGCAGCTGCAGAGTAAGAAATTTAAAAACACAGAGACACTGCTGAAGGCTCTAGTAAATGTTTTATCTTACCCTAATGTTAGATTTACAGCTACTCTGCTCAGTACTGCTGTATCATATCCTCCATGCTGCTGCTTCTATGGGTGTTCTCCAGAGACATAGAGGAGCAGGATCTACTCTTCTTTGTGTGTGTTGGGTATGGGATACATCATAGCAGCTAGTCTTCATCCACCAGTTCAGGAAAAACTGAAGATTAGAGAAGGAGCCTGCAGAGGGGAAAACTGCTGATAAATTATGGGATACATCATAGCAGCTAGTTTTCATCCACCAGTTCAGGAAAAACTGAAGATTAGAGAAAAAGCATGCAGAAGGGAAAACTGCTGATAAATTATGGGATACATCATAGCAGCTAGTTTCCATCCACCAGTTCAGGAAAAACTGAAAATTAGAGAAGGAGCCTGCAGAGGGGAAACCTGCTAATAAATTATTGGATACATCATAGCATCTAGTTTTCATCCACCAGTTCAGGAAAAACTTAAAATTAGAGAAGAAGCCTGCAGAAGGGAAAACTGCTGATAAATTATGGGATACATCATAGCAGCTAGTTTTCATCCACCAGTTCAGGAAAAACTAAAAATTAGAGAAGGAGCCTTCAGAGGAGAAAACTGCTAATAAATTAAGCATACAAATCAGATAATAACCAGAAATAGTGTTATTCTTCATGTACACACAGATAACAGCTTATCCTGGAGAGTCAAATGAAGCAACAGGTATGTTTTTTAAATAGCTAAACCTTCCATTTGGTATTACTGTTGTAAATATATACATTGTCCTGATAGACTTTCATTTGGAAGCTGAGATTATAGCATTACACGTAAAAAGCAATATCAGAACTGGACACCATATGTAGTGGACAGAGTGACTTCCAATTACTTAAAGACAGCTTTTCTATGTGTCTATTACTGACACAAAGTCAAACTGTTCAGCAAAATTGAACTTTTTTAACATCAATCAAAATCATATATGACCCCGAAAAAACAAAAGTTAATCGTTGAAATATGCATATAAAGGATACAGAGTTGGCAATGAAATAAGAACAAGATTTAAAGAGTAATGGCTATGGAAAAGTTAATAGCCTCTCAAGATGCTCGGCTGTCTATGGTTATTATTTAATAACACCTGGACCCACAGCTTCTCATCCAATCCAGACCGCAGTATAATTGTCTGGGCCCATCAGCTGGAGGGAAAAAGACTAACGGTTCCAACTGCCTACAATCTGTCAAATTCCTATTACCGATTATTACCAGCAATATAAAATATGGCTAACTATAAGTGAGTCCTAAAGTTATAGAAGTTACAGTCTATGACACTTTTGTGTCCTGTGACAGATGTCAGACATTCTCCTGAGCAGACTGCTGTGAGGTTTCATTAAATTTTTTAACTAGTGATGTTAGATTTGGTTTTTTAGGTTCCAGTTCCGCAGTATTCAAAGAGATTTACATTTTTGAGAGGCGATGGATAAGAGAAATGTTAAAGATTCATGTCTTTTTTCAACAAAATAAAGCTAGCTTAACTCCTTTCTGACCTGTGATATTGCAATGGAGTGTCTGGAAATGACTCAGAAGCTTCTTCAATACATTATATCGATAATTAAATGATACCAGTAAAAAAAAAAAAAACTTGTCATATAAAAAACAACCCCCGTATGGCTATCTCACAGAAAAAGTTATGGCTAGGGATACTGTGAAATGCCGTACATGTACAACATGTAGATGGTGCAAGCTCAGGAGCTAAGTTTGTGCCATCTAATGACAGCGGAGGGACAACTGCTATGGCAGGGATTGCAAAGAATTTCTATCTCCCTGTTAATCCCTTATATACATTGTAACATAGAATGTTAGGCCGAAAGGAGACAATGACAATCTCTAGTTCAGTCTGATTCCCCCCCCCCCCTTGTTGATCCAGAGGAAGGCAAAAAATCAATTTAGCCCATGTGGGGGAGAAAAATTCCTTCCTGACTCTATAATGGCAGTCAGAATGATCCCTGGATCAACATTTTGAATGTTCCCACCTGACAACAAGACCCGGATCAACAACCCCGCTGGTTATTTAAAGGAGATGTCCCGCGCCGAAACGGGTTTTTTTTTTTTTAAACCCCCCCCCCGTTCGGCGCGAGACAACCCCGATGCAGGGGTTAAAAAAACCACCCGCACAGCGCTTACCTGAATCCCGGCGGTCCGGTGACTTCAATACTTACCGCTGAAGATGGCCGCCGGGATCCTCTATCTTCGTGGACCGCAGCTCTTCTGTGCGGTCCACTGCCGATTCCAGCCTCCTGATTGGCTGGAATCGGCACGTGACGGGGCGGAGCTACACGGAGCCCCATAGAGAACAGCAGAAGACCCGGACTGCGCAAGCGCGGCTAATTTGGCCATCGGAGGCCAAAAATTAGTCGGCTCCATGGAGACCAGGACGCTAGCAACGGAGCAGGTAAGTAAAAAACTTTTTATAACTTCTGTATGGCTCATAATTAATGCACAATGTATATTACAAAGTGCATTATTATGGCCATACAGAAGTGTATAACCCCACTTGCTGCCTCGGGACATCTCCTTTAATGTCTATATCCTGTAATATCGTTGCACTCTAGAAAGGCATTTAGTCCCCTCTTAAACTCCTCTATTGATTTTGCAATTACCACATTCTCAGGCAGAGAGTTCCACAGTCTCACTGCTCTTACAGTAAAGAACTCCCTTCTGTGCTGGTGATGAAACCTGCTCTCTTCTAGATGTAGAGGATGCCCTCTTGTTACAGTCGCAGTCCTGGGTATAAACAGATCATGGGAGAGATCCTTGTATTGTCCCCTAATGTATTTATATAATTTTTTGATCGCCCCTTAACTATCTTTTTTCCAGGGTAAATAATCCCAGTTTGGATAGCCTCTCTGGGTATTCCAGTCCTCCCATTCCGTTTATCAATTTAGTTGCCCTTCTTTGAACCCCCTCCAGCACTGTAACATTTTTCCTGAGCACCCGTGACCAGAATTGTACACAGTATTCCATGTGAGGCCTGACAAGTGCCTTATATAGTTGAAGAAAAATGTTCTTGTCCCTCGCCCCTATACCTCTTTTTTAATGCCTCCTTTTCCCTAGCAGTACCCCATTTAGTGTATATTGGTGACATCCGTTCCTCTTGCCCATGTGCATAACCTTACATTTATCAATATTGAACTTCATTTGCAATTTTTCTACCCAAGCCCCCAGCTTATCTTTGTCCTTTTGTCCTCTGTTGTATTAATTATTTTGTATAATTTTGTATTGTCTGCAAATATTGATATTTTACTGTGCAGCCCCTCTATCAGGTCGTTGATAAATATATTGAACAGAATGGGGCCTAATACTGAACCCCATGGCACCCCGCTAGCGACGGTGGCCCAATCAGAGTATGAACCATTTATAACCACCCTCTGCTTTCTATCTCCAAGCCAGTTCTTTACCCATCTACACACATTTTCGCCCAGACCGAGCTGCTTCATTTTATATATCAGCCGATTATGTGGCACGGTGTCAAATGCTTTAGAAAATCCAAATATACGAGATCAATAGACTCTCCCAGGTCCAGCCTAGAACTTACTTTATTGTAGAAGCTGATCAAATGTTGATCACGGCACATATGGAGTTAACAGAGGGAGGGATCTCCCTCTGTGATGTCTTCCACCCTCTGACATCCACTCCCGGAAGTGAGTTGCCATGGCAATTGGACACCAGATAATGAACTGGCTGCCCGTTAAATACAGAATTCAATTCAAACTCGCTACCTTCATCCACAAAGCCCTCCACAGTGCAGCACCCCCCTATATCGCCTCCCTCATCTCAATCCATCAACCAGCCCGGGCTCTCCGCTCTGCTAATGAAACCAGACTGAGTGCCCCTTTAATTCGAACTTCTCATTCCCGCCTCCAAGACTTCTCCAGAGCAGCACCGGTCCTCTGGAACGCACTACCAAAGGTTACCCGAGCAATCCAGGACTCGCAGAACTTCAGGCGTGCTCTAAAAACGCACCTCTTCAGGGAGGCATACCGCATTCCCTAAACAAACCCCTCTGTACTCTGCCTGATAACATGCTCCCTGACCTACTGACTGCAATCCCTGCTAGCCACCATAAACCGCTCCTGCAGTCATACTGTTTCTGCCGTCACACGGCTAAATGTCTGACCATTGTCTATGTGTATAACATCGCTCACTCTCCACCTCACCATACCTGCACATCTCCAGCCCCTTTACCTTCTGTATCACCCCACTATTGGTAGTATGTAAGCTCGTTGGAGCAGGACCCTCACCCCTATTGTATCAATCAACCGATTACTATATGTAACTGTGGTTCTGTAATGTTTGTACTTTTGTCTTTCTGTATCCCCTGTCTATGTAAGCGCTGCGGAATATGTTGGCGCTATACAAATAAAGTTTATTATTATTATTATTATTATTGGTCTCCAGATTTGCCATGACTTTTCATAGCAAAAAAGAAGAGATAATATACTGCAGTACAGACGTGCTGCAGTGTATTATCTGAGCGATCATAGGATCACAGGGCAAAGTCCCATACTGGGACATAAAACAAAAAGAAAAGAAAAAGAAAAATAGTCCAAAAAATTCTCATGCAAAAAAATAAGCACACTTTGCGCACTTTCCCTCTTTTTTTTTAAAGCAGTGAATTAAAACAAACCAACAAACATGTGGTATCAACATAACCACCTGTACAATAAATTAAACACATTTGTAATCCTTCACAGTAAATTCTATAAAAAAGAGAAGAAAACCGAGAAAATGTTTTTTTCCCTTTTTGCTTTTTTTGTCTCCCCAAAAACGCAATTAAAATGATAAAAATGTCATCTGCCCCTAAAATAGGGCCAATACAAACTACAGCTTGTCACACAAAAACAACAGTCCCTTACACCGCTCTGTAAACGGAAAAATAAAAAAAAGGTTATGGGTCGTTGAATGCAGCATTGCCAAAAACAAATTATTATTTGACAAAAAACGTTGTGCAATCATAGAAAAGGTTAAACAATATATATATAATTTTGGTATTGTCATAATTGCACAGACTCACAGAAAAAAAGTATCATGTCATTTGTACCTGCATAGTGAACACTGCAAAAAAACAAAACAATGGCAGAGTTGATGTGCTCTTTCATCCTGTTCCCTCCCAAAATTAACAAGTTATACAATTGATAGGTAGCCCAAAACGGTTACAATAAAAACTACAGCTCCCCACACAATGAGCAAGCCCCCACTTGGCTATGTTGATGGTAAAATTAAAATAAGTTATGGCTTTTGAAGAGTGGAGATGAAACCCCCCCACCCCCACCCCCACACACACACACAAAAAAAATGTTGAGTTCTTAAGTACCAAACTAAGTACTGTCCTTAAAGGGTTAAAATATCGAACCAAGTAAGTTTTACCAAAGTCTCAGTGTCTGGACTTGACAATCAGGGATTCTGACTCTTGTGTAACAGAACTGTGGTCTGATTTTACATAACAGCTAGGGCCAGATATACAACTGGAGTCCTCCACCACCCTGGATTCCTCACTACTAGGTGTCCTCTACCAACCTGGAGTCCTAAGTACTTGGAGTTCTCCACCACCCTGGATTCCTCACTACTAGGTGTCCTCTACCAACCTGGAGTCCTAAGTACTTGGAGTTCTCCACCACCCTGAAGTCCACACTACTTGGAGTCCTCCACCACCCAGGAGTCCTCACTGCTTGGAGTCCTCCACCACCCTGGAGTCCTCACTACTTGGAGTTCTCCACCACCCTGAAGTCCTCACTACTTGGAGTCCTCCACCACCCTGGAGTCCTCACTACTTGGAGTCATCCACCACCCTGGAGTCCTCACTATTTGGAGTCCTCCACCACCCCGCTCTCGCCATTGTCTAATCATACATTCTAGCACTTACTATACTTAGGAACTTTATTATGGTATTATTTGCATTCTACATAAGAGTTATTTTGGCACTCTATGACACTCTTGTATTTGCACGGAACAAGACCTGCCTTAATAAAAAGTAAACACACCCCACATGTTTGCCAAAAAGCCTTCACATGCTTCAGTTCTGATATCACAAAAAGTTAATATTTCATTTTTTCAAAGCAGGTTGGAAAACAACGGCCAAGCGCTGATTGGTGGCTATGGCAACAATTTTCTGTCACAGTTTGAATACGTGAAGTGCTGTGTACCCTAAGCAAATAACCTTCTTCGATCACTTCATTGAGCCAAGTAATGTCATAAAAGTATCAAAACATGGTAGATGCTCGAGTTAACTCATAAGTCAAGTAAAATGTGGGTGTTGGGAAATCCTAAAAGGGACTTATAAATTATATGCATGTTTTAATATATTCTCCATAGACACATTACTTTGTCAGTGTGCAGAAGAAAGGACAATAGACAGGCTTAGATGAATATGTTGCTTAGCAACTTTCTAACATAAAGCAGGCAATCCTACTAGAGCGTCGGCTGTACACCAAGATCCCGACCAAAATGTCTGAATGACAAAATTATGACTGAACTACAAAATGTGTCATATCGAAGACACTTGTCACACCAAATAACCCTGACTTGTTTCTTACATCAGATATTCATTACCGCTGTTAATCTGAAACTACAAAAACCTGTCTTATACATGACGAGGCATCACACTATATCTCAATGACACCTATAACTTATTTTTTTTTACATTAATACGGATATATATTATACAGGATGCCTGTTGGACACTTCGGTGATAACTGTGCTTCCCCACAGTAAATGGAGGTGGATCGGGTCGGAGATCGGTTTCGAGCACCTACCTCCATTCACAGTAAACCGGTCATCGATCATAGATGAATGATGGGCTGTCTACAGAGACCGATCATCGTTTGATTAGGCCTGCAGAAACTGGATGAGGAACATATTATCATTTGGCATTTAGTTGCTGCCGGCATTTAGAACACATACAGGAATGATACATTTTGATCACAAGTCATATGAGTAAGAGATAAACTAGAATATTTTTGCATGTTAATTTTTGTAAACTCAAGTTAAACTGAGCTTACAAAAATTCTTATGTTCTTCTCTTACTCCTTGTATCCTTACTGAAATATTGAGAAAGTTTGGAATTCCAAGTCATGCATAAAGTATACAAATTACCAGACACATCTCGGAATATCCGTGTAAAGTCTTCATAGGTATTCATCATGTAGATCACATATGTCAAACACAAGTCCCGTGGTCTGAATTCAGCCTACCACCTCATTTTACATGGCCCAACGGCCGTGCAGCTACCTGACAGGCACTCTATTAACCCAGCCTGCAGCTCTGGTGCCAATGCAGAGTCGGTGACTGCTGACCTCTTTCCTCTGGTGTCTGGGCGCTCTGTCCTGTATGCAGCACAGAGTCTGAGGGGAGAGGTCAGCAGTCACAGAATCAGAAGTGACTTCGGCTAAACCAGGGCTGCAGGCTGGGTGAGTAGAATGCCTGTGAGGATGTTGGCCCGGCCAGAGGCCAATAGAGATATCACTATTACTACTGGGACTACTATGGGGAGAGTCACTTATTACTACTGGGACCAATATAGGGGACACTATTACTACTGAACCCACCACGAGGGGCACTATTACTACTGGGATCACTAGTATAAGGGTCACTTACTACTGGAGCCGCTATGGGGTCACTATTACTACTGGGGTTAATATAGGGATTACTGTTACTATTAAGACCACTATGAAGGGGTCACTATCATTACTGGGGTCACTATGGGGGTCACTATTACTGGGATCACTATAGGGGTCACTTTTATTACTAGGCCCACTGTAGCAAAGCTAATACTACTTGGGCCACTATGGGGGGTCTCTATTATTATTGGGGCCACCATGGGGGGCACTATCACTACTGGAGCCACTGTGGGGGACCCTATTACTGCTGGGGCCACTATGGGGGTCATTATTATTACTGTGGTCACTATGGGAGTACTATTACAAATGGGGTTACTATGGGGTCACTATTACTACTGGTGCCACTATTATTGCTAGGGTCACCATGTTGGTCACTTACTACTGCGGCCACTATTAGAGTCACTATTATTACATAGTCTTACAATTACAATCCTTTTGAAGGCAACCATAAATTTGATGTGGACCTTTGGTGAAAACGAGACCCCTAGATGCACGACAAAGTGGGAAAATCACTAGTTAATATATTGATATTTACTATTTTAATAATTTTGAATTGCTTAAATGTTGGGTTTCCAGTACGAACGTTTGTCTTTTGCCTTGTATAGATTTTCCATCTTGCATGAATCTAGGAAAATAAAGGATTTTTGCAAGTACATCAATAAGAGCCTAATTCTAGAACAGAGTGGGATGCCCATGCTCGCTCCTTCGTGGTCCTGAAAACCATGACTGTCTTGTAAATTTCCAGACTTCTGAGTGCATTATTCCATTGTAATACAAAAATAAGGCAGCCCGCTAAGGTACCACATGGAAAAGGGGCACAACTTATGGATTCAAAAAGGGTTAAAAACAAAAGAAGTCTTTGTACTCTACCTTCACTCATATACTGAATATAAATCATAAACCCACAGATGTGTATGCTAGCCTCTGTATACACAGCGTTCAAGCCTTCCGTGAGAGGTATACACTAGAGATGAGCGAGCATACTCGCTAAGGGCAATTGCTCGATCGAGCATTGCCCTTAGCGAGTACCTGCCCGCTCAGGAGCAAAGGTTCGGCTGCCGGCGGCGGGCAGGGAGCGACGGGGGAGTGCGGGGAGGAACGGAGGGGAGATCTCTCTCCCCCCGCTCCCCACTGCTCATGGCTGCAACTCACCTGTCACCGAACCTTTTCTTCCGAGCGGGGAGATACTCGCTAAGGACAATGCTCGATCGAGCAATTGTCCTTAGTGAGTATGCTCGCTCATCTCTAGTATACACTCATGATATGTACATCCAATGACGTCACTCAGGGGGTCCCATGTTCAACAAGTATAATGTGCTGTATACTTTTTTTTTGAGCCTTCTCTATAGAAAAGCTCCGTTTGCTTTGCCTCTGTCAGGCCTGACAGAGGCAAAAATGATGCATTTTTTATCCCTCATTGGGATAACGGGGCCGGTAGTTTGAAGAGGCTGTTGCAACTGAGTGAGTGCTACTGCCTCTGTAGTGCACACCAGGTACAACATCATATATTTTGTAGGGGCTGTGCCTGTTATAGCTGTTCAATCCCATTTACTTTAATGGGACCGAGCTGCTGAAAAACCAAGAGAAGAATGGATATGATGTCACTGAGCTGGGAAGAGGCCGTGGCGCTCAACCGGGTGTTGCAACCTCTTCATGTTGGCATCAACATCCTAGTCCCGGAAAACCTCTGTAAATGTAGTGTGCAAACATTGTGCGCATGTAGCCTTACTGAATGAATCAGGACTCACAGCTCTAACGAATGATTTTTCATCTGGTAAGCATCATACTAAACTTTTGAGACTGAGGGTGGGACACACTTTCTGAAATCCCTGCCTTGGGCGCAAAGAGAGCTTGACCCACCCTTGATATTGGGTCTGTTGACTTCATTAGACCTAGACTTCAACTTGATCATACGCATGTGAAAATCACACATGTGCGTGCGCAGGGTAACAACTTGTGACATCGTGTAGGGTCAATTATAATGTATTGTTATAAGATTGGATGACATTGCATGTATACATGCCATATCACAATTGCAAAAAAATCCAACTGTGTATTTTTTGAAAAAAATTACATAAAATCAATTTCATTTTCTCCCATTAATTACTACTGTAGCTGGTAAAATATTCATATGTGATGTGTCATGGTGGAATGATGCTATAAGGGTTGTTCAGTTCTAAACTATCAATGACATAACCTTAGCATTGATGATCAATAGTAGATCTGCAATGGTCCACTGCCTGGGACCCCTATTGACCATTTATTCTCTGTGGTGGTGCACTCATGCACTGAGCTGTTTTCTGCAGGAAGTAAATGGCTCTATGCTCACTGCAGTGGCCAAGCTTGGTATTGCAGGCAATGTTACCATGGAAGTGAATTGGAACTTTGCTTGTAAAAGCAAACCTGGCCACTGCAGTGAGAACAGAGCTGTCTGCTTCTTACAAAAATCAACTCAGTTCATAAGCACATTGGCCCAGAGAACAGCTGATCAGAGGAGATCTCAGATGGAGGACTCCTTCTGATCTACTTTTGATGGCCTATCCTAAGGGCTCCTTCACACAGGCGTCTTTGCACTTGCAATATGCAGAGGATAATACCCATTGTAGTCAATGGGTTCGCTCACACTTCAAATGCTTTTCGTGCACCCGGAAAAAAATGCAGCATGCTCTACTTTTTTGCCACTTTTACATCAAAGGTCCCCATATAAGACTACGAAGGATGCACAAATGTGCATGCAATGCACAAACAGAACACATCTGGAACTCATTAGCCAATTTAATCGGAATGCTGTTGTGTCCCATGCGCAAGAAATATGCCCTGCAGGCTCAATAAGTGCAGTAAAATACACCAATACATGTGCAAAAAAAGACTCATTTGCAGCGCAAATAGATTGCGTTGAGGTGTGTGTAATTGCGCATATGCCCAGGACTGTGACTGTAACAAGGGGGCATCCTCTACATGTAGAGGAAAGAAGATTTCTACACCAACATAGAAGAGGGTTCTTTACTGTAAAAGCAGTAAGACTATGGAACTCTCTGCCTGAGGACGTTGTGATGAGGAACTCGATAAAAGAGTACAAGAGGGTCCTGGACGCCTTTCTTGAGTGATAGAATATTATATGTTATAATCATTAATAACTTCAGAAAGGTCGGTGATCCGGGGATTATCCCGATTGCCAGATTGGAGTCCGGAAGGAATTTTTTCCCTTAAATGGGGAAAATTGACTTCTACCTCATTAGGTTTTTTTTGCCTTCCTCTGGGTCAACATTGGGGGATGATAGACTGAACTGGATGGATATATGTCTTTTTTTGGCCTTACATACTATATTACCATGATGGAGCCTTAAGGATAGGCTATCAATAGTTTAACAACTGGACAACCCCTTTAACCCTTTCCTGAACACAACTTGAGGCTTGTTCACACATGACTGTGTTTTCCCTATTGCTACACATTTGTGTAAAAATGACATCAGCTCCTCCCATCATTTAATCTATATAAACTATTTTGCATGTTTGTACAAAAAAGGCACTACACATCATAAACTTGTATTTGTGTCACATGTACATTGTATTTAGTGAAATAACTGTAGATTAGAGAACTCAAAGAGTCCAATACTGACTCGATAAGCCTTTTATTATCTCTTCTGATTTATGTTTTCATGTAAGTTGTGTCGTGGCCACCAGTGGAGTGAGAAGTGCATCAAGCTTCGGAGTCGGCCAACTCATGAGATCTGAGCTTTATTTCCCGTTGAACACTCCCACTGTGCCAGACTCTGTATGTTAAGCTAATGTGTTCTCACAGCTTTGTGGGAAAACAGTAGTTAATTTAATACCATGAAGACCTATAATCCATTAAAGCAGCGCACTTCTCTGTAACTTATGGGGTATCCTCCAAAACGAAAGGAAAGCCAACTCAGACCCCACATGCGGAGGAAGCTGAATGGAAGGAGGGTGCCTCAGTGATAACATCTTGTTAAAACATTCATGCCTGAATTTGAGATCATGAAACATTTAGAAGCAGCTGTGATAAATTATGAAATATTTAGAGTGCTCCCGTTAGCTAATTGCAGACGGAGTGGTCAGAATTAAACAGGGGGAAAAAATGTAATAAACAAATAATAAATAAAGCTAGTAAAGAAGAAACCCGGAAATAACCCATCCTGTGCCAAGATCCCTGCACTCCATCGATAGCTGACAAAATATATAGGTGTTTATTATGGAAGTGATGCAATCGCCATGGTAATCCGCTATATATTAAAGAAACATAAGTCATTCTGTAGAGTTTTCTATGAAACTAATTAAAATGGTAACCTGGTCACTTTAAATCAAGATCACAATCAATGTGACTAAATAACTGCTGGGAAAGAAAGTACTACAAAGTAAAGTGAAGCCAAATGGAACATTATTTTAACCACTTCATAACTTTAAGTTGTCCCCCAGTCACTCCACGCTAGTTGATTATTTTAGGACAGAGGGAGATTTAGTAAGCAGTAAGCACAATTCTAAGGCGAAACCGTGCCAAAAAACACACATAGCATGTGCTGCATGTATTCTAGTCATTTATACAGCACATATTCCACAGCTCCGTACGCAGATTGTCATTGCTTACATCAGTCTTTGTGCCCATGAGGGCTTACAGTCTATTTTTTTGACTATGTTTTTGGAGTGTGGGAGGTATCATGAGTATCCACAGGAAATCCACACAAACACTCCATGCAGGGTTTCCTTTGGTTAGGCTTAATTTAGCAGTAATAAAAAATTGTGACTATCGGAATCATTGGATTCCAATGCATTCATTCAGATGGCCAATAAAATGTCCGGCCGGTGAAGATATGACATAGGCGGCTGAATACGCCTGCTAATGATTTGATGCGCACAGAAAAGATAGGTCTTGCCCTATCTTTCGGCTGCAATCAGCTGGCAGCTCCCATAGGCTTTTATGGGAGCTGCTGGCAAAGGGAGGGGGAGGGAGTTTAGCAGCAGCCAGCACTGCTAAAACTTGTCAGCTGGCTTTATTGAGCTATTAGAAGTATTTCTGAAGACTTATGCCAGGCAAAGTAATTCTGCTGAATGGACGAAAAAACGTCAATTTTAGCCATGACTTGGTCAAAGCTTTTTCTCGTTCATGTGTTTTACGGCCATGATGAGGTCAGTCGGGAGAACGCAGTCCTCATTGGAATAAGGCCTGAGGGTGCTTTCAGACGAGCGTGTGCGTACATAGGTGCGCACAAAACCATGTGTCTATTACAACCATTGGTTCCCTATGGTGTGTTCACTTATATTTCAAGCCCTTCCCCAAATATCACTGTGGGGATGCCGGCAGCCCGCTGCCTTTAATGGGGCCGCCGGCAGCAGCCATGGCCCCATTGAAGGCAATGAGCATGGACCTGCATTCATGCGTGTTTGTGCACGTATGTGGGTGCACGGTTTTGTGCGCACCTATGTACGCACCAGCACACGCTCGGGTGAATGCACCATTAAGGTGCGGGCAGAAGGAACGTTATTGTTCCAAAAATTGTTCAAAAATGAACAAAAGTGAATGATAATCATTTAGTTTAAACACAAGCCAATGACTGAATGATGAATGAAAATCGCGCACTTCTCGTTCATCATTCAGTTTCGTCCGGCATAAAAATCATCGTTGGCTTCTCGTTGCATTTAAACACTAATTATTCAGTGTTTCACTTAAGAATGTGAAACACTGAATGAGAAGTGAACGATTCCCAACAATGATCTGCCTGTCTAAACAGGCTGCCCAGAGCATGAACTAGCTGGGGATGGCGTCACCAGCTCGTTCGTTTGGGCAAATGAGATCATGAGGTTCTCATTAAGTGTAAAAGGGCCACTAGAATGGATCCCAGTTTTACAAGGCAACAGTGCTAACCATTGAGCCACTTTGTATGCCTAGGTTGACAGTTTTGAGAGAGTGGCATGACTAAGAGTAATTGTAAAAGGTGCCAACGGTTTTTGGTAAGTTATTGGTGTACATGTATGCCAGGAATGAGGTGACATAAGGAAGAAAAACGATTCTCACATTGCCTGGTGGGTTTTGCCAAATGTATTTTTCACATGTGCCATTTGGATAAGATTGGTACAATTTGTGTCATTTTTGTCAGCACTTCATTTCATGCGTCTTACAACAGTGTGATAAATCTCCCCTTGAAATTGTAACTTCTTACTCGATGCCAGGAAAATGGTCTGATTTTTTTTTTGAAGAAAAGAAAACACTAGTTGATTTCTTACCCATAATACCAAGGCACACGAATAAATTAATTACATTTGTTACATTTATGCAAATATAATAAGCCTTGATATTGATTGCAAGTGTAATCAGCTGCTTCTGCTGAGAATATGTATTCCAGATATTTATAAACGCTGACTTCTATGTATCTTTTAGGCAGCACTGTTACTTTGTAGCAACTACAGGTCCTGAGTTCAAATCGAACCAAGGGAATCATCCACAATGTTGTACTGGAGATTGTATGTTGTCCCCATGTTTGGACAGGTTTCCTCCCACACACTAAAAACATACTGATAGATTTGATTAGCTTCTTCGCAAATTGGCTCTAGTTGTGTCTCTGAGATAGCAAAATTAGATTTTGAGCCCATAATCTAATCATGAGACAAGGACTGATACGACTCGGTGTACAGAGCTGTGAAATATTGTGATGCTACATAAGCAATGGAAAATAAATACAAATTAATTTGCTGCACTTGCCTCCTAAAGAGCTATAAAACGGGATGTGACATTATGCACCAGAAATGTGCCAATTTTGTCATACAATGATTTAAAATTTGTCACATTTTACTACAAGGTTAGGTGTAATCATATTAGTAAATCTATGTTTATGCCTATGTCTAACAGGTACCTAACTTTCCCAGGTTGAGATTTACCACCTGGTATTAGCGTTAGGACCCATCTGAGTGCTTGGTCACCTGGACGTTGGTAGATGGGCCAATGTAATTTGATCGAATTATATACCAAGAACCTAGCATTATTTAATGTGGTTAGAGTATGGATTATAGGTATGTATACCTCTGATAGTGAATGTATATGCTGTTGCCGTCTTTTGATTCTGCTTCTCGTATGCTGCAGCCGTGGTTTAACGTGCACCTGTATAGTTCTATTGGGAAGTGGTGACCTATTTTATTCTTTTTTCAGAAAAACAAGACCAATCCATGGACGCTCTGCCTCACAACTCTCAGAACTAAAAGGATTTTCTGCTCCGTCCTGGTGCCAAATACCATAGGACACTATCAGAGGTCTTGTGGAGTCTATGCACCTTTGTGTCAGAACTATTTTGACAGCACAGGGGATCCATATAATATTAGCCAAGTGGTTTTAATGTTATAGCTGATGGGTGTCAGAACCGCTCTCTTTTCTCCTTAGGGAGAGTACCTAGGCGGTGAATGAGGAGACTCAAAAGGCCATTCATGCTCCTCTGGGTAATATGCAATTGGAAGGCAGCATTCCTTCAAGCCAAACTTAGACTCTTTATACAAGCCTTGTAACAAGGACTGGGAATTAAAAACAAATCCAGACTCCATGTACAGACAGCTGTTTCAGGGTATGTGCAGTAGGAGTCTGGCTTTGCTAGTGAGAGGCATGGGATGGGGGTTAGAAATGCTATCTTTTCTCGTTAGGGAGAGCACCTGATGGGTGTATAGTAAAATGGCCATTGTGACACCTACAACTTTTGTTTCCCAGTCTTACAGCATAGTAGTCTTGTTCTCCTGACTCAGCATTAAAAGTACATGACCTGGGTATTGCAGTGTAATGTTCTGCTAATAAAGCCACTTATTCTCCCCACCCTCCTAAAAAAAATTTTCCACCACCAACCAATTAAGCCCTTTACTTACAAAACAAGGGCAACCATTTATTTTGGATAATTTTGGCCACAACAGCCATTGTATTACAAACAACATTAAACATAAATAATTCTTGCTTTCAAGAAAATATAAATAACATTATACGCTATGATGGGAAATCCTTGGAGCCCCAAAATCTGGCACCACAACTTCAATGAAATTCTCTTATTTTACCCCCAGCCGACCCCATAGGCTCGAAGACACCACTAGCCCATATAGGGATAATTGATAAAAGAGCTACAAAGTGCCAGACTCTACCACACTCATTCCAATAAAGAGGGGGAGGTTTGCTAACCTTATCTTGACTCCCCTCCAACCAATTTAGAACTAACTCCAAGGACCCCCCACCTGCTAACCACTGCCATTATATATTATAATGCTCTCCAAACCCAACACTTTCCAACTACCCTTATCTATGCTCCTTTCGTACTCAACTAATATCTGATTATACAACAATTAATTTCTTCCCAAGCTTCTCCTGTCGTTCCAGCTCTCCTGTCCCCTAGTCTTAACCCCCTATGGCCCTCCCCCTAACCACCTTAACCCTTAGTCTCGCTCTCCTCCCTATAAACCCACATCATGTGGGCCTTCAACCACAGTCCTAGCCTTAGTTCCGTCCCTTACTGTATAAGATAAACTACAATAAGCCTAAAAAGAACCTAATGTATACACTTACTATATAAATGTTTACTCTAAAGGTTTATGTAATGACTCTTACTACTAGTAGTACTAGTTAATCAGAGCATCCCACATCATATGTACATTGTGACCATACAGTGCATGTAGAAGAATCTATGTATCTGAGGACTAAGCTGAAGTATATGTGGAGCACAGGAATATATCACAAGCCCATCTATAGTCAGCGTTCAGTGACGTTGCCTAAAGCTGTCTGTGGCTTAGGGGAGATCAGATAGTCATGGCTGGCTCTGGTTCATATGGTAATCGGATGCATGTGTCTGCGGGAATAGTTTTGGTCTTGGTTTGCTAGCCGTGCCTGGCAGGAAGACTCTGTAGCTCGTGATTAGATATGTTGGGCAGTGTGGTGACTATAATTTCCCAAGGTCACTGTAGGACAGACAGGAAGTTGTCCACCCACAGCATTCTGGGACTTGTAGTATTTCACATAGTGTTGTTGGACAGAAATACACAAGTGGACTCGCTATGTAGAAAGCATATACAAAAGGCCCTTACAGTGGAAATCACATTATCTGTATACTTAATGATGAACTGTCTTTAATGTACTGGATAGATGCAGGTTTTACAGATTTGTCACTGTTTTCTAATTTCCGACTTAATCTAATACGCAGAATTAGTTCATTTGCTGTATGTTTAGTGAATATCATACCATCAGTTCATTTTCCCCAGTCTTTTCTACTAATGTTCATGGACTGGGGCTGTTTAAAATGCAAAAACTGTATTTTTTAATGAAATGTGTGATAAGGAGTGCCGTTTTTTGTGTTTCTTTTAAACAGTGTTACACATGATAGACTTAGATTTGCTAAGAGTAATGACAGTAGCAGCCAGAATATAAGCTCCAAAAGTCAGAATTTCTTGTCTTTTTTGCAAGGCTGCCGATTCCTTAGAGCTCATTCACACAATAGAGCCCCCTGCTCGTAGTTTATATAGTCGTGCATGGAGAATATACGGCTCCAGACTTCGTGCAGCACCATACAGGCTCAGTCAGACTCTATATGTATGGAGATACTCTCCTTTAGATGCAATGCTTCTGGGAGAGGAACACCTCTATTCATACTTATCTGATAGAGCTTGCCATAATTCTTCGATGTCAGATTTGTATGGAACAGAAAAAAACTATGCATATGCTTTCATATGAAATAGCACAGAGCAGAACTCATGGGTTTCTATAAAAGCCTTATGACATGTAGAAAAATATGGATAGCAAGATAATGTTATGGCCACACAGGTAACATTGAAGCCTTGCATAGAGGAACATGGTCCTTTGACTCCCTACAGATTGCTAGAATGAAGAGACCGTCATACTCCTCCGAGTGCTATGCCCCATTGTCTTCCGACTCTGAGATCTTTGAATCATTGAGTTGGTACTTCTGATGTATTCTGTTGATTGCATGGGGCAAAAGATGATTGGTCACAGTCAGGGGTGCAACTGAAGGCACATGGACTCGGGTATGAAATTTCAGCTTGACCCCTTCCCTGCACAACTTCTGTTCATGGCTGCCAAAAAAACTCAGTAACGAACTTTACGTTGCATCACTGGGTCTTTTAAGTGATCCATGCAGCTAGTGATATGCTGCAGTATAACTCTAAATAATGCAGTCACCATATAATACATACTAGTTCTGCCCAGTGATAGTGACTACAGTGCTGTTACCTCCAGTGATCAGAAGTAACGTCTCCTCTGATTGGTGTCCTTAACTTTCCTTTTTTTTTGTATCTGGATCCAGACTGCCATGAAAACTTTTTATAAAAAATGATTTGTATCTCTGAGCACTCTCCTCATCTAGCAGCTACCTCCATTGCAAGGACTCACTACAAGACCTAATTCCCCTTTGTAGTCTCCCTCAAGATCAGAGTGGCCCCCTTTTGTGTCCCCTCATGGTCATGGTGCCCTTTCTGTACTACCCCTCATGCTCAGTGTGGCCTTTTTCTGTGCCCCTCAAGTATGGACCCCCTTCTGCACCTCTATGCTAAGTGCTTCCATTATGCTTTTTGTGGTACTCCTTCTGTTCCCCCTCATGCTCTTTGCAGCTCTCTGCAGTCACCCAGTCCCTCTGAAGCTTGGGCCAGTAAGATTACATCTTGCTCCTATACTCATGCTGCTACCCGCAGCCCATCTCTGCTTTTTTGGCAGCATAGCTCTGGTCAGCTTCTCTCCTTACTCCAGACCCCATACACTGTTCTCAGTGCTATGCATCCAGAGATGCTGTGACAGGCTGCAGGGTAGCAGCATAAGTAAAGGAGTGACTTGTAATCTCTCTGGTGGGTGCTTCAGGTGGTCCTGCAACTGTGGCAAGTGGGGCATTTGCATATCCCAGTCTTATGGGCCAAGTTGCAATTCAGACCCCTGAAACCCCTATAGCTATGCCATTGGTTACAGTATTCTGAAAGAATAGTAGATGCTTGGAACAGACTTCCAGCAGATGTGGTTCAAAAGTCAACATGTAAGTGAATTTAAGCATGCCTGTGATAAGCTTAGGTCTATCTGAAGAGGTGGGCCTAATAGGCTGAGTTACATGGCAGTCATGGAGGCCTTTGTCAAGTTTCTGGCTGCCATGGGAATCCATTAGTACTTTGCAATTGCACTGTGGTGTGCCAATGGGTGACAGAAGAAGCCTCTTCCCCCTGTCATTTGCTTACATGCTGCCTCTTCTCCCTGTCATCTGCTAACCTGCCTCTATTGATTGTGGCATATGAGGGGTTAAATTTACAGGAACTGATGTTTCTCCACTACTGACTATCAGTAGTCAGCTATTCACCATCCTTAAAAATATGTATGTGCAGGTGCAAAGTCCATTAGTGAGGTCAGTAGAAAGGTATATTGGCTGTCACTAAAGGGTTAATTATTGCAACCTGCCAGAACTGTAAGCTAGAGTTGTTGTCTGACCAATTGATTTAGTTTGAGGGTCAGGCTCAATCACATTGCAGAAAGTCATATTTTTGGCAGACGCATACAGGAATATAGAGCGTACAGGTACCAGTGCATCATTGTCTTATGCTAAGCATTACATTTTAGTCAAAAGATAATCAAACCGGTCTAACTGCGCTCCCACGATAGAAAATATTATTTAAACAGTCCCTTTAGGTTGCATGGATTTGCAGTTGAATTTCCGTGTGCGTCCTCCATACAGAAATTCTGCGGCATTCACAGTAGCAGCAAAGTGAATTTTGAAAATCTCATCCACAAGCTGCAGAAATACTTCACACAAAACCCGTGCCGAAATCGATATGTAGTCAAAATTCATTTTTATTGCCATTTCCGCTGCGGAATTTACATCTTCTCAATGCGGGGTGAATTGCGCACAGAAATATGCAATAAAACCCGCTTCAAAATCCGCACCAAATTGTGCAGGTGTGGAGACAGACAGGCATTCCACGGGTGATCTGCTACAGAATGCCCGCTGCGGACATTCCACTGCAAATCAGCCCTCATATGGACGCGGCCCCAGGGCTTAAACAGATGGCCAAGTTTTAGTCTGTTATGCGGCCATGAAAATCAAAGACGCATGAAACAAACCATTGATTTTGAGATTCTCACACGTTAATAGTATGGGTGAGAAAAGATAGGGCAGGTCCTATCTTTCTCACTCACAGTTAATACTCCATGCAAGAAAGGTAGGACAGGATCTATCCTCCTGCTTTTTATTTCAAACTCACGTACCATAGAGCGGAGTTTGAATAGTTCGGAAAAAACAACAACCCCAGTTCATGCACACATACGCTCAGTAGCGGCGAGCTTATTACGCTTGCGCTCATGTGTTTTTGCTCTTAAACTGCCTATACGAGAAAATGTTGGCTTCTCAGAGGGGTAGGACAGAAATATTTCTCTCCGAGTTTTCTGCACTTACCTATTTAAGCCTCCCGCCCACGAGCAGATATTTGCTGTGGAATCTGCTGTCGGCATCCACATTGCGGATCCGCAGCAAATAGCGCCCATAGCATGCTATAGGAAATAGATTCTTCTTCCACACTTCCGGAAATCAATTGTGCTTTCTGCAGGTGGAGGAAAAATCATAGCATGCTCCATTTTAGCACGGACGGCTTGCATTGAAGTCGGTGGAAGCCGTCCGATCCGTGGCCCGTCGACAACGAACATTGTGGACAGGTCTTGGATTCCAAATTGCCGCCTGGTGACGGCGCGGGGCAAAAAAGAATTGGAAAAAAAAATCTAGACTGCGCATGTGCGACAGCGAGCGGCCAGGTGCATCCGCAGTACAGATTTCCCAGCGTCAGACTAGGTGCGCGCTGACGCATCTGCAGTGTGCAGTAGGCGTTAGGTGAGGGCCATGCTTCTATAGTAAATGAGCTACCTACCCTTTATTATGTGTCTGCATACACTAACCTGTAACATAACTGTCTGCTGATTGATATATAACAAATAGCTATATTCTCACAACGTGTTACTCGACCTCATGAGTACTTGGCTCTATATTTTGTATGCCTTACAAGGCTATTCTACTCATGTTTATTTAGGAAACGTATTAACAAAATATGTATCTTGCTTGTTGCTGAAAAACCTTAATAAAAACAAACAAACAAAAAAAGATAAACAAACCGATACAATGTCATGAGATGGGACTATATTTCAAGCAATAGTCTGGAAGACTCATCTCCACGCTGCATGTACTGAGTGTATGTAAATATAAATCCATCCTGCAGACTGATTGTGCATTCTGTGACATCGGATCGATCCGAGGTTTCATATTTTATGAGCTTGTCACATTACAACAAAAATTCTAAAAATGTCCTGTATAGCGTCCAAAGGAGTGGATTTCACAATGTGGTGCTGCATGTTTCCAGACTACGCCGCTGACCTTTCTCAGCGCAGATAACCGGTAATTTTAGGAACTTATGAAGGCTTTGAAGTTTAGAGGACAAAATGTCCCAACGCAGTTTAGAAGCATTTCATCCTGACCATGGATACTAGTGCACCACAAGTATTGTACTCCCTCTTCAAAGTAAGACCAGATGAAAATAACCCCACTGCTAACACTTTAAAGCTGTCCAGGGAATGTGAATCCAAAAGACATCTTCATATAATTTCACACAAGTAAACATCTGCTTCTGAACAGATAAAGGAGATTTAAGAAAGAATGAAGGCAAAACCACATTTCTTAATGTAGTCGATATGACCCTATTGAGTTGGTTTCATTGGGAATGCATAATACAGTATACAGGGAACAATGGAATAAATAGAGGGAAGAGACTGGAGGAAGGAAGAGGATAACTGGTTCGTGAGGCCAGTAGACGTATGACAGGTGCATGAGTGATGCACTTAGCAATTCAATGGATGGGAGGATAGAAGAATGTGAAAACTAGCATTAAAGTAAAGTATATTCCTGGATGCATATTGCTATCGATGTGCACAAGGAGCATCTGAACTGAGGATGCATGGCTATTTGATGGCAGGTCGAACTATTCTACACTGGATGATAGCAAGTTGACTTATACAATATGATCAAAATGTGTACCTAGAACATCATGGTTATTTTTCACTCCTTAAGGACATGCCGATTTTGGGCTTAAGAGATGATTTTGTTTTTTAGGATTTTCATGTGAAAGTTTCCAAAGTCATATCTTTTTTACTTTTCCATTGACATGGCCATATGAAGGCTTGTTTTTTGCATGATAAGCTGTATTTTTATTGTTACCATCCATACCTGGTCCCTGCAGCTCCAGCACCACTGTCTCTTCACCCCGCCAGTGCTCTGCTTGCAGGATGCAGTCAGCCTGCTGACAGGACATCACAGTCTGTGATTGTAGAACGTTCCCTTCACTGACTGCCTTTCTAGGTTATAAACAGACCCGGCAGGGTGAACCGAGATCTGACGCTGGAGCTACGGGATGGGCGAGTATAGTATGTTTTATTATTGCATGGTCAACATTTCTGTCACGTCTGTGCAGCACATAAGCACCACACTCAGCACGGACGCAGGGTGACGTTCACAAACACTGCAGTTGAACATACCATGCACTGTAGTGGCCCTAACCTAGGAGGAAGGTAAAGGGTGCCTGCCTAGAAGCGGAGTAATCGCCTCAATAGAAGTGGCCCCACAGTCTTCTTCCTGGGCCTTGACTGTCCCTAGAAAAACCCCTGGAGAGATGAACCGAACAGTAAAGCAAAACCAGAAATGAAAACAGAAATACAACTGAAAAGTAAACCGCAGCAACTTATCTGGACGTTGCAGTACACCTAACCCAGAGGAACCCCAAACTCAAATACTCCTCTTTGGAGCTGAATAAGCAGCACTGAGCACAAGAAGGGGTGAGACTATAAAGCTACTCCACACCTGAGGACTAGCACAGCAATTAGAGAAGCACGCCTCCAACCTTCTCCCAGGCATGACTAATCCAGCATGCATCATGCTGCAAAGAGAGACAGCACCAGCAGTCTTTGCACATGGAGCATTAACCCTTGTCCTGCATAAAAAGGTGACAGGTCTTAGCCTGCATCGAGGCCACTATGCCACGACACTGTCGCGACCAACAACCTGCGATAATTTCTAACAAAAATAAAATTAAGTAGGAAATCCACATTAAAGAAGGCCAGTCAGCACCCCTGACATATCTGTTGTAGTCAATACTTCTAGTCACCCTAAAATAGCATTTATAGAACATATTTTCTGTGTTATGTCATCCCTCTGTTATTCCTCTTGGAAATGTATGAATAGATTGACAGTCAGCTGTTATCATTTTGCTTGGTAAAGGGTTGTATCCACACATAGTCTGATACTGCCAGTACTAGTTGGATACTTTCAGTATTGCGGTAGTTCTGGGATAGCTTCCTTTCTAAATAATCTGGTACAGGTTTTGTATGTCTTTTTCTATCTTCTGGCTCTGATGCGACTGGTGTTGGGTGAGACGTGCTTGGCCTCATCTGTGGGAAATTTGTCAGGACTATTTAACCTAGCCTTGTGCTTAACTTCAGTGCTTTTTAATTTTATTTAGTCTTCCTCTGACTGTGATAAGAGTCAGAGCTTGGTACTGGATCTCCGGTTTGCCTGAGTCTTCTATAAGCTAAGTCCACACTTGCTATTTTGTCCTCCTGTTTTCAGTGTTCATGTCCTATCCCACGTAGGGTCAATTAGTAGCCTAGGTAGATGGTCTGGTCTGTCCATGTCAGGGCGGCTTACCTGCGTATAGGCAGGTCCCTACCGTGGGAAAGGTTCTTTAGGATCAATGTTTTACTAGTTGCGGTTGTCATTATTGGTTTTCAGGTATACGGACGTATTTCAGGTTACAGATCCAGCGCGTCCTGCTTGGATGTAACACTCAGACTTCGTAGGGACACACTTACAATGGGTAACACCCAGTTCTCAATCCATACTAATATTATAAATGCGAAAGTAACCCTATCTGTTTGTTACCTTTTCATGGCTAAACCGCTGAAGCGATATTGATGAAATTTGGCAGGGAGATATCTTGCATCTTAAGGAAGGGCATAGGCTATGTTTTATCCCGAAAATTTATAGAGTTCTCTTGGGAGTGCCACAAGAGAGATTTATTTGGTGATGTGCAGGCCCACCTACGCCGGTGCCATGTGGTGAGGCGGAGGGGGTGTAGATCATAAGTTATGTCTACACAAACAGACGTAAGTGATTATTAAGTATGGTGGAGTGGAGGGGACAGGGGTGCACATCATAAGCTAGGCCTCTCCACATGGATAGACATGTGAGGGTTGATGTTGTTGCCACATGTAAGCAATTTTTGAAGTAGCCGGGATACCCGGCGTTGCCTGGGATTAAAACTTGAATTTTTGGATTGAGATTTTGTGGAGAAATTGTAGAGTATCTGTTGGTAGATAATGTTATGGACACTGAACAAGTCACCTCATACCTTGTAGAGTTCCTTACCTCTTTGGAATTGTCAGGAATGCCTTCCCATAAGCAGAGGTTAAAGATTGGTGTTCCAGTCCTATTAATGTGTAATCTTGATGCGCCATAACTGTGCAATGGTGCACGATTACAAATTGAATTGCACGCATTCCGATAATACCGACGGATTTGCCTTTTGAATTCAAAAGGCTGCAATTCCTTCTAAAAATAGCATTTGTGATGCCGATCAATAAGGCTCAAGGGCAAACACTTAAGGTAGCAGGTGTACATTTAGAAAAAACATGTTTTTCTCATGGGCATCTGTTTGCAGCGCCCTCACATGTATATAGCCCACAAAACCTTTATATCCTAGCAAAAGATGACGAGACCAAAAACATACAGAATAGTGCTGACATAGCAGATTGCAGTTACATTCCTGTCATTGTTTCAACTTTTTCGTTTCAATTTACAGCAAAACACAGATTAGATTAAAAAATTACAAATGCTATGCAACGAAGTCACAGGTAACAAGCTAGTTTTTTAACACATTTCCAAGAGCAATAACAGAGGAATGGCACAATGTATAGTTATTGATAGACATTAGAGATGAGCGAATATACTCGTTTCGAGTAATTACTCGATCAAGCACCGTGATTTTTGAGTACTTCCGTACTTGGGTGAAAAGATTCGGGGGGCGCCGGGGGGCGGGAGGAGGCGTGGCGGCACGGGGGGTAGCAGCGGGGAACAGGGGGGAGCCCTCTCTCCCTCTCCCCCCACTCCCCGCTGCAACCCGCCACTCACCCACGGCGCCCCCCGAATCCTTTCGCCCGAGTACGGAAGTACTTGAAAATCGCAGTGCTCGGGTGAAAAAGGGGTGTGGCCGAGTAGGCTCGCTCATCTCTAATAGGCATCTATGCATGGCAGCCCTGAGAGCTGTCAGTAGGCTCTGGGCTGCCATTTAGACCTATTGGTACCCCCTGATCATGTTGTGGGATGTGCCGATGGGATGCAGGAAGGTGCCCTTGTCCTACTGAGAATTTTGATGCATGATCACCAATTTATTACTGTGTTCCCCTGAAAATAAGACACTGTGTTATTTTAATTTCCCCACCGAAAGAGGCACAGTGTCTTATTTTTGGGTGGCGTCCTAATATTCACCTCTCAGGCGGCGTCCCCGTCCCTCTCACTGCTCTGCAGGTACGCCGGCATTCTTCTTTGTCGTCCCCAGTGGTGACAGAGCATTCTCTTCCTGGTAACGTGCGATGAATACCACGCCTCAAGGAAGAGAATGCTGTGATTAGCTCAGGACTGTAGCCTCAGCCAATCACAGCCAGCAATTGATGAGGCAATCTCAGTCATTCAATGATGTCATTTATTGGCTCGTCAAGCGCCAGCTGTGATTGGCTGAGGCTACAGTCCTGAGCCAATCACAGCATTCTCTTGCTGGAGGCGACGCACTTTACCAGGAAGAGAATGCTCTTTCAGCACTGAGGACGACATTGAAGACTACCAGCGCACCGGGAGGAACCGGGACACTGCCTGCGAGGTGAGTATTTTTATTTATTTTTCATGTAGTACAGCTAGGGCTTAAGCATAGGTCTTATTATCGGGAAAACATGGTAGTTAGATGAGAAGATGAAAACTAGGAAGATAACCATAGTGCTGCTGAAACAAGACTATAAGTGGGGTAACAGGAGCTCTGAAGTTTACTGGGCAATGTGTTTCGGCATTGTATCTACATCTTCTTCCAGCCATGCACATTGACATTTACTGGGTAAATTGACATCTTCTTTCAGGTGTTGATACAAAGCGGAAGCACATTGCCTAGTAAACTTAATTGTTCCTATTACCCCGCCTCTTGTTGTTTCAGCAGCACCATGGTTATCTTCCCATCCACTGCTCCCAGATGTGCCCAGGACCACTCCAGCTTGCAGAAGACAGCAAGTGATAAATGATCTAGCGTGTTGTGCCGCAAGCACAACCACTTCAGCAGAGAATCTCTTGCCCCTCTTTTCCTCTACTGACAAAGTGGTCGCACCCATGGAGCGCTTCTTTTGTTATTTTGCAGAGTTATTTATTATTTATAATCTACAAACAATTGCCAAGCCCTATATTGTACAGAACCCTCAGCCACCATTAACCTCTTCCTTCACAGGAATATACAGTGCTCATTTCTTCCATTTGGTGTGTTTGGGACTATACAATATAGTATATACACAGTTGTTAAATAGTAATTTCATGTATTAAAGGAACATTCTTCCACAGACTTACAGTATGTGAAACAACTATGCAAAAATAGAATACATCAGGAAGGAAACAATTAGTTTTTCACAGCACCGCATGTGAGTCTGAAATGGCAAACTGCAATAAAAATGAGTCTACGTACTTAATGTTTTGATCAAAGACAATAATACATGAGGCGTAGAGCAACTGAAAGGGTACTAGTGAAGAACTTTAAAACCTTGGTCGCAATGCAGAGGTAATGTAATAATACAGGATTGCTTTTTTGCTGGTTATGCGGCAGCGGGTAACATTTGGATTTGAATGTGATTGTTCACAGCAAGAGAAACCATGTGGTCTTGTAGATATGATACCTCCTAATGGCTAATAAAAATACATGATGTTACAGCAAGCTTGCGAACCTCTTGGGTTCTTCTTCAGGCTGAATGCCACAGTACGCATTCCCTGGTCATGTGATCGCCGCTATCCAATGGATAACGGCAATCATGTATAAGTAAAAAGAAGTATTTCATAATCTTTATTGATATAGCCCCAAACGTATTCCGCAGCACTTAGAAAAACAGGAGGATACAGAAAGACAAAAATACAAAAATACAAAAACACCGGTTACATTGTAATCAGTTGATAGAAACAATAGGGGTGAGGGTCCTGCTACAATGAGCATACATACTACAAGTAATGGGGTGATACAGAAGGTAAAGGGAAGAAGAACCCGAGAGATCGCAAGCTCGCTATAACATCAAGTATTTTTGTTAGCCATTAACCCATTAGTGACGGCCCAATAGTGTTTTTACGTCCTGCCTTTGCAGGACGTGTATGGAGGGAGATAGCACCGCTATTTCCCTCCATACAGTGCAGGCGTTAGCTGTTTATTACAGCTGACACCAGTGGGTAATAGCCGAGATCGGCTGTACGGCCGATCATGGCTATTAACACTTTAAATGCCCCCCCTCCCCCACGGTGAGATCAGGGGAGCTGAAAGGCCCCAGGGCTGCCTTAGCAGACTGCCTATCAAGCCATCCCTGTGGGGTGGCTTGATAGACTGCCTGTCAAAAAGCAGTATGACGTAATGCTATAGCATTACGTCATACTACAGGAGCGATCAAAGCATCGCTGGTTGCAGTCCCCCAGGGGGACTAAAGCAAAGTGTAAAAATAAGAACAAAAAAGTTTAACTAATTATTACAAAAAAAAGTAATAAAAGTTAAAAAAAAACCCTTTTGCCTCATTTGCAGTAAAAAAAATCAAAATAATAAACCAAAAATACGTGTTTGGTATCGCTGCGTCCGTAAAAGTCTGATCTATCAAGGTAATGCATTATTTACCCCACACTGTGAGCATAGTCCGAAAAAAAGAAAGAACACCATAAATGCACTTTATTTGGTCACCCTGTCTCCGAGAAAAAATTAAATAAAAAGCGATCAAAAAGTAAATTTTACGCAAAAATAGTACACACGGAAACGACTGGATGTACTGCACAAAATGAGCCCTCCATAACTACATCGACAGAAAAATAAAATAGTTATTGTGCGCAGAAAATGGAGACCACAAATAATTTTAAAAAATTAAATATCTTAAAAAAAAATACAAGCAGTACAGCAAAAAGAAACTATGTAACTTTGGTATTGTAGTAATCGTACTGAACCATAGAATAAAGTTTTTGGGTCATTTTTGTTGCAGTTTATGCGCCGTGGAAACAGGACGCACTGAAAGATGGCGGAATGTCGTTTTCTTTTCTATTTCTCTCCACTTAGAATTTTTTTTAACGCTTTTCAGTATATTATATGGTACAGTAAATAGTACCATTGAAGAATACAACTCGTCCCGCAAAAAACAAGCCCTCATACAGCAACATCGATGGATAAATAAAGGAGCTACGATTTTTTAAAAAGGGGGGAGGAAAAAACAAAAAAGCTCCGTCACTAAGGGGTTAAAAACCATGTGGGTTCTCTTGCTGGGAGCAATCACATTGTACTCTACTGGCTAATACGGTACCAAACCTTTATTTGGATTTGACTAATAGAATGGACAGTGGTATGCATAGGAGTAAGAGACATGAATATCAAAGATTAAAATGAGTCCCCTTTTGGAGCTGGCTAGCACTACCATACTTTTAACCACCTAGCGGACAAGAATTTGGTGCCTGTTTTTCTTTGGGTTAATATCCCATAACTTAGTTTGCCAGCATTGTAGGACGTGCAAAGAAGGAATCGTTGCCCAAGTTCTCACCATTCATTAAACCAAGGTCTGTGATGAACCCTAATTGGGTCCCATCTGTCCAAAGCCTAAACAGTAGATATGTTGTTCCGAGAATTAGCCCCGCCCCCGTTCCACCTCTCCCCATTGCAAATAGTGCAGAGGGGCAGAGAGGAGGCAGAGAGGGGGCGGGAGCTCAGTTCCTGCTCCTGGCTCTTCCATCCCCCCCCCCTGCAGATGAGGACGACGTATATCACCTCGGCGTGAAAACCGAGCCGATATACGTTCGTGGGAATGCAGCCTTATTTAGCTCCCTTCGAGGATTTGAACTAGTAATCATTCAATCACTTTTGCTGGTTACTGCAATACCTTAGTGTTGCAGTATACAGTGATTTTTGGTGTTTCCTAAGAAGCCCTGCCATGAGCAGGGCTTTATGGATATCTATGTATGGCATATCTAGGAGCAAATAGCCAATCTAATAAAAATGTATTATAAAATATGGACAAATAGCAATTTGAAGAAAAACATGTGCAGTCCATGGGGCATTAAGTAAGATTGTTATTATACAAACGATTAACATGCCGCGCAGAGCTGTGCGACAAGGTGCTAAAGAAAATATACAATGACACAAATCCAGTAACATAAGTCAAGATAAAAGGTTGGTACGGCGTGTAAGGATAGAAAAAGTTGGGGGAAAACCAAAGGAGCAAGTCTTTTGAATACAGCAGCGAATGAATGGCGTATCATGAAGAATTTAGTCTGCAGCGCTGCACAGAAAAATAAATAACTGGAGATATTGTGAGTTTACGTTCTCCTCTCATCCCCACACATCATGGCTGTCCGAGGATTACATTACCAAAAGGTCCCATTCACATCTGGATATCTAAAACAAAATCCCAACTAAGAGGTTACAGAACCATCCAGTCTCTATGCTGAAATTGTCCATAATTGTTATTTTCTACATGGTCTTTAATGAAAGGTGGCCTGCTCACCAGATGCCTGGAGTCCTGCTTGGGAACAGACATGTACTTTATTCTTGAAATAGTTGTGCCTCATAAAGACCAACAATAAATGGCGCATTTATGTGTCCTCTATGTGCAGAACACAGTCATTGTTTGGAAATCGGAGTGGAGAACAATTTGTCCTATTTACTCCACATTAATCCACCGAGTGAATAAACAAAGACAATGAGGCCTACAGGAGATCTACCCAGCAAGTCCTACAAGACATTCCAGTCATGACAGTTTGTGGACCTATTTAATTACCACATAATTAATTAATTCTCACTTCTGTGCAGAATTAGGCAACTACATGTTAATTAAAGAATTAGTTAAATTGCTTGTGTTCTGGAGTTGCCAGGACAAGTTAAATAAATCTAAAATATGCAAGTTGTCCACACCATAATCGCATGGGATAATTGGGGACTAATCAACAAGAAACAATGTTCCACATTATTGTGTAATATATTTGTTATATATATGGGGGTCATTTTGTTTCAGACTCAAAGACTTGTAAGAAAAGAAATCAAAGTATTTTCTGTATCATGATTTAAGAAGACTAATATATGAGGAGCAGAAACATTGTTTGACTAGAGATGAGTGAGCATGCTCGGTTAAGGAAATTACTCTAACGAGCATCAGCATTTTTGAGTAACTACCTGCTAGTCCGAAAAGATTCGGGGGGGGGGGGGGGGTGAGCGGGGGATTGGGGGGGGGGGGCAGAGAAGAGTGGGGGGAGATCTCTTCCCCATTCCCCTTCGCCGACCCCCGAATCTTTTCGGACGAACAGGCAGTAACTCGAAAATGCCGATGCTCGTTCGAGTAATTTCCTTAACTGAGCATGCGCGCTCATCTGTACATTTGACCAACTACACATCACTTCCTACTAGGTTACATATAAATGACTACCTCTACTCTAATTATTTCCATTGCTTACTTATGGTTTTTGCTCCCCCAATAAAATTGGTGTTAATGTTGTAAGAGACCCAATAATGACAACAATCGACAATGAGCGCTTCATTCCTTGTCAATTTGTTGCTGGAGACCAAGGACCTGTATTACGACTCTATGTCTTGCTCTGCAATATATGACAATGTACTAACTGTGTTCCTAATTAGGACTTCCGGTCTTTATCGTGCTACAATTACCAATGGAAGAATCTTATTGGATGCCAGAGATCCCCCCTTTGAATATTCATGTTTATTCTATGAAACCAGAAATAGATGACTACCAGATCGGCAAAGGCATCGAAAAAATAGATCAGAGGTAGACTGATCATTGAGATATTTAAGCAGTGCCCATAGACAGATGTGGTCCACAGTCTCTTCATCAGTTGGGCGTTCATTAAAGCTTATGGTGCAAGGCCTACAAAGGTCTTTAAAGAAGACCTATCATACTCTTCGGTCAGCGGGGTCAGTTTTGCATCTTCGGACTGTTGACTCTATCATAGCTTTTTTTTTTATGTGTACTCCATCAGGTACTCGAGGAAGAGGCTTGTGTAACTTCGAAGCATGTTGTATTGTCTCCATTGCCTGGAATAAAAGCTTGCTGCAATCCTACCTACTGTGGTGAGTAGACATGAGCAAGCATACTCGCTAAGGACAAATACTCGAGCCAGTATTGTCCTTTTCGAGTACCTGCCCGCTCGTGAGAAGAGATTCGGGTGCCGGCGGGGGTGAGCGGTGTGTTATGGGAGTGAGCAGGGGGGGAGGGCTCTCCCACATTCCTCCCCGCTTTCCGCCGGCACCCGAATCTTTTCTCACGAGCGGGCAGGTACTCGAAAAGGACAATACTCGCTCGAGTATTTGTCCTTAGTGAGTATGCCCGCTCATCTCTAGTGGTGAGAGCTTCGGGACTATTTTCATTGGTGGATATACTGAACAGATGGCTTACTCAAGAGGCAGATCCTTTATGGAGGAGCCAACAACGCTACTGAATAATACGCTGTGTGTCTACACAGCCCAGATAGGTGAGCTGCTATTACTACATTAATTGATAATTCTCTGGTGGTCCTACACATGAGCCATTGTTCTCTTTGTTTTTTTTATGTTGCAAATGTATTATATGACGTGCACCATCTTAATAAATGTACCAGAACTTGGACCAAATTAAGTGACTCATTCGTCCTTTGTAGTGTAGTTCTAGTGATCTATTGATTAATGAGTCCCTGTGTGTGTCCCCAGCCGTACATCCAGATTCAGAGCATCCAGATGTTTGCTGTGAGTAAACAGGAAAATATATTTCATCTTAATCACACTATGCAGAACACTTCCTAAAATTGGCAGTTTTTAAAAGTATTCTGCAACGTCTGAAACTAACATGCCACAATCCTACTATACCCCAGACGGAGCGTATCCTCAAAACCGTCCAACACAGCATGAAGAAATGGAGGCCAGATGCTTGAAAAAAAGTGCACAAGCACTATATTTATGAAGTTCAAATATATATATATATATAAAAAATATAGTTTTTACTAATGCACCCAAGAAGGATGGATTTACCTATAGGTGCAGTAGTCCTGTGCCTATAGGGCATCTTGAAGAATGGAGGCCCCTGCTAAAGGGAAATTACATAATTCTGCTTTATTTTGTTCTAACAGAGAAATGTTTTAAAGAGAACTGCTGAAAGTTCATCCAGTGCAGCCTATTATCTTGCAATGTGGATCCAGAAGAAGGCAAAAAAAAAAAAAACAGGAGGTAGAAACAAAGTTTCTTCATCTTAGGGAAAAAAAAATCTTCCTTCCCGACTCCAAATCCGGCAGTCAGAATAAATCCTTGGATTAACAACTGATCTCCAGTAAAAGTGAGTATAACTCATAATTGTATAATTTTCAAGAAAGTCATCCAGGCCCCTTTTGACTCTGAATTCAGCATCGCTACTTCCTCAGGTAGAGCGTTTCATGGTCTCACTTTTTGTTCGAGGTCGGTGTAGAAACTTTCTTTCTTCTAAACGTAGAGGGTGTCCCTTGTAATAGTTACAGCTCAGGGTATTAATGGACCCTGAGAACTGGGGTCCTGTATCTCCCCCATACGAATGGAGTGTATGTGTGTGCATTGTTGCCCCATTCATCTCTATGGAACTGAAGGAGTAAAGCGGAGTACAGCTCCCAGTAATCTCCGGCATTGGTATAGAGATGAGTAGAGCAGCATGTATTCTCTATCACCACTCCATTCATATTGGTGGACACAAGATCCCAGTTCTCATGATTGGTTGGTTCATGCTCCCATTCATTAGGCACTTCTCTCTGATCTGTGGATCAGGAAAACTTGGTTTAATCTACAATTGATCTTTTTTTGGGTTGATAGTTTGAGGTCTTTGCCAATACTTTGTAGTTTTCCACAAGTGGTGCTGCAGCGGTATTGTTCCATCCCCCTTATTTGCATATTACCCAGAGGAGCATGAATGGCCTTATAAGTCTCCTCACTCACCTTCTAGGTGCTCTCCCTAAGGAACAACGATAGCATTCCTGACCCTAGTTTTCCACAGGCATGGTCTCAAATTAAAAAAGTTTCCACTTTCAATGGCCGTCTGGGAACCAATTCATATTGTAACTTCACGGACCCCTGTATTTATGTATTGTGCTTGGTTCTGGTGCTACACTTATGTATTGTGCTTAGTACTTGTTCCAAACGTATGGCCTGAGCTTGGTTTTTCTCGTGAAAAAAATGTAGGAAAATATTCTCAATCTTCTTTCCATGGACTGCATGCCTATAGTGCTACTGGGAATGTGCAAATCTAGGTGTATTATGGATGGGTTTACTACAGTGACTGCATGGAGGTAGGTATGTGTGGAATACAGATTTTTAAAAATTCTATACACTTTTATTTAACAAAATTCTACAGCAGAAAATTATACTTTTTTTCTCTGCTGTCTGTGGATATTCTCTACCCCTCACTCCCAACCTAGGGTGCGGATGGGGGCACCATTTCAGTGTTCACGATGTGCAGCTTTGCTACTAAGAGCTTCTTCAGACGACTGTATACACAAATACGCTCGCCTCAGTGCAACCTATTTGCGCATGAACAAGTCATTTTTGCGCACGTATTGGGGCTTAGTACTGTGGTGTCTGAAAGGCCAGTGAGGGAGAAGAATTTTCCCTTGTTCAGGTGCAACTTCACTCCGTACCGGCGAGCGTAGCTCCGCCTAAGGCAATGGGTTTTCATCCGTAAGGTTCTGTTAACCATCACCAAATATGCCCTTCCAGATCTACATTACACAGAAAACGTGGCCTGTTCAATAACATTGACTTTCTCATAGGTGAATAACATAAGTGTTATTAAGGTTATTAACCATTTATACCCCGATATACTCATCAACAACAGTTTTGATTGTTACTTAAAGGGGTTGTCCCGCGGCAGCAAGTGGGTCTATACACTTCTGTATGGCCATATTAATGCACTTTGTAATGTACATTGTGCATTAATTATGAGCCATACAGAAGTTATAAGAAGTTTTTCACTTACCTGCTCCGTTGCTAGCGTCCTCGTTTCCATGGAGCCGACTAATTTTCGGCGTCTAATGGCCAAATTAGCCGCGCTTGCGCAGTCCGGGTCTTCTTCTTTTCTCAATGGGGCCGCTCGTGCAGGATGCCGGCTCCGTGTAGCTCCGCCCCGTCACGTGCCGATTCCAGCCAATTAGGAGGCTGGAATCGGCAATGGACCGCACAGAAGCCCTGCGGTCCACCGAGGGAGAAGATCCCGGCGGCCATCTTTAACCGGTAAGTAAGAAGTCACCGGAGCGCGGGGATTCAGGTAAGCGCTGTGCGGTTTTTTTTTTAAGTCCCTGCATCGGGGTTGTCTCGCGCCGAACGGGGGGGGGGGGGGGGGGGGGTAGAAAAAAAAAAAACCCGTTTCGGCGCGGGACAACCCCTTTAAGAAGCCATTCATGTTTGTGACAATGTAAAGTCAGTTTCAAGAAAACAAAAGGTAATGGCATCAAATCAGCTTACAGAGTCCCTGAACTCTCACTTTAGAGCGCTCCTGCTCCGTCGTCCGTTTGCGGCCCTTTCCAGCAGCTAAAAATGTCTCCATTCAGTGTTATATAAGCGCTACATGGGGCCATTTTCAGCTGCCTGAAGGAGCCCAAAAACAGCCGTCAGAGCAGGAGTGCTTCAAAGTGCAAGTGTAGGTACTCTTACTTTACAGAAAAAGGACATATTTACTGATACAGCTGTACGATGGCACTTGCAAAATACTACAGAACAGTCACTCGCATACTTATCATATTTATGCAGGGGGTGGCAGGTTAATAACTTGCACTTATATAAGGCTTCTATAAGGCACCAGTCACATAGTTATGTGTAGTGCACCAAGAAGGCTGTTGGTTATTCCCATCAAAATACAAACAACCACGTGTCTGTAATTCACTGTGTGAGTTACATGTGATGATGTCACCATCATGTGATCAGTCACTGGGGCTCTAAGCTCCACCCATGATAACATGACGGTGATGTCATCACAGGTCCTAGAACATGCAGAGCCTGACAGCAGCTGTGTGCTGTTGTGCATGTCATGTGATCGGGGCAGAGCTCAGAGCCCCAGTGACTGATCACATGACGGTGACATTACAGGTCCTGTAAGCACACGGCTGCTGTCCGTCTTTGCTGGTTTAGGACCTGTGACCAACTCCAATCCCTTTCACTCTATTATATTAGTAAGTGGTGCATTGCGCCAACGGAAACACTGGTACTAGTACTATTAGATTAGGTGGGTGTCTGCACCTTCTAAGTGTACAAAGTGGTGACATCTCCGGTTTTCCCAGCATTTCAAAGCCATACTGCATCCTGCAAAAACAATAAACTTGTTCTGTTAGTTGATACTTTGGCCAATATATACAAATGTGCAACTTGCATCAAGGGTCCTTATTGTCTTGTGAGTCCTTATACTAACATTTTCCCTAAAAGTTTGAAATATGCGTAATAAGGCTCATTACTGCGTATATATTATGGTCTGTGGATCTTATGACCTGAACTAACAGCATTATAGGGACCTATGACACTGTTAGTTCATGTAATTAGCCATGTGATCAAGCCAGGACTTGCATCTGTAATATGCATGTTAAAATATGGCCGCACTGTGATTGTCTCAATGAGACCTTACAGTTCACTGTGATGTGAAGAGCTGGAGATATACTTCCCTACATTTCCTTTCAGTCTCTAAGAGACATTATTCTTCCTACTTCCTTAGATCCCTCCAAGTTTGCCATCTTTCACACATGAGATTTTTGATTATTGATTGATTACTGTGCATAAAGTTACAACATGATTCAACCCCATTGCAGTTAGGTTTATTTGCCAATTTACCACGGTAGTTTATACTACCCACATAAACATGCAAGCTCATATTTTGATCAAAACATGTGGGCCCATCTGCCACATCCAGGAGTTGGATGGGTTTCTAATTGTAAAAGATACTTCTTTTTGGACCAGAGGTCTGCAAGTGGATTCAGCAAAAGAAGAATATCTAGCTATATACGTTCATTAAGACAACTGGGAAAGATGGATGAATGGAGTGCAACACATATGTGAAGATAGTCAGTCCTCCACCATTGCAACGCATACAAAACACAAAGTCAGCACTTCCAGCAAATAAATTAAATGTGAATGTTTGCCTGGACGTTGTGCATGAGCCCACATGTTTTGATCAAAATATGCGCTACAGACCTTGTTTTGTATGCAGATAATATATAAACAACAGTTGTACAACTTTAGGGCTTATTTACATGGCCGTTGGAGTTTTTACGTGCAACCGACAGCGACGTAAAAACATGTTAGGGGCGCACTAAACTAGCGTTTATGTGCCCATTCAGATGGCCAAAGCACGGCACATATACGCTGAGGCCGCAATGCTGTTGGGCAGGGGGAGACAGTTTAGCTCTGCTAAGCTGTTCTCCCCCTTCCCTCCCCTCGCCGGCTCTCTAGGAGGCGGGACGGAGCGGAAACTAGTGCGCTATGCCCCTTGTCGCAGCCAGCAATAGGAGGGGGCGGGGTGAGGGTGGAGCTTAGTGCCACCGCTATCCCGCTCCCTCCCATTGCAAACAGCCGGCAAGGGGTGGAGAGAAGCAAGGAAGGAGGTGGGAGTTTAGCAGTCACTCTGCTAACCTCCCTCCCACCTTCCTTCTCCGGCAGATGTCATTGGCTCCCATAGAAGTCTATGCATCCGCCGGCAGCGTAAAAGCTGCTGTCTGGCAATGCATCATGCTTGCAGCAGGTTATAACAGCACAAAACTGCTCTTCTAAGGACTAAAGATGCTGTCATGAACTGATTAAATAACTGCAGCTGTCGTTAAAAGTAACAGTTTGTGTTGATTATGGAAGAACCACTTGCAATATTTGTTATGTTGAATTGTTTACATTGTTTGTTTGATTATCTTTTGCAAACAACTGAAAGTTTGTAAATTTGGCAAATAAACCTAACTTGCAATGGGGGTGAATAATTTTGATTGCACCTATATCACGGAGCCTACCTAGAGTTTTAGAACCACGAAGCAGATGACCTTATAGAAAACATGCGCAGCATTATAGTGGTCTGCCCCGCTTATGGTGATTTGGAAACTTCTTGGCTTTTTTTGAATTGCATGGTACCAGTTTACACGCTGATAAAGAGTAAAGTTGTGGTCATCGCTACATATTATTTAACCCATGATGTATGTTGATTTTAGCCCTATAATGCCATAGTTACAGTATAACGCCACAATGTACATCGGCACATACAATCACTAATACGGTCTAGTTTATGCTGTAAACATGGCATTTTATTGGCACATCACAGTTGTAATTTCCTGAAATAAAGAGATACATATGCTGGCCAGATAGCGCTTTTCTTGAAGTAAATGGGGGTCTACATTGGAACACGCTGTTATCTGTTTCATTGGTTTCCTTAAAATGTACATCTGGTTCCTTAACAAAGAAAGTACAAGACAACATGATTCATCAGAAACTCACGCAAATCACAGATTTCCGTGCAGCTATTCAGACAACGGTACAGTCAGCTGCATGCTACCAATCCACCAGATGTGCAAGGGTTAAGACAAAAAAAAATTAAGCAGCTTTTTCTTGCAGGAACAGCAGGGTAATTAATTGTCCTTTGTACACTAGTGAATAGCGTCTGATAGAGAATGCTGCAAAATATCTGAGCTCACCCCGGTAATTACAGCCTGACGTTTCCAGATACGCCAATCACAGGGGAAGTCCGTTAATTCCCCTAAAGTGGGGGTTGGTAGGGGGTGCCACGCCTGATCTTTTGTCCTGTTCCTTTAATCACTTGGCAGCGAAAAAAAGAGGAGCAATCACATGATACCTATACAAAGCAATGCACCGCTCTTGCCAAGGTCTATGTAACTCTCTTCTTTTGACATACCAATGAAAATAAAATCTTCTCCGCACAAAAGGTTCTTGTGTAGAAAATCCTGGATCATAAAGAAGTACCATGCTTCAGGACTGGCATAGTGCATCAATATGGAGTGCTTTACTGCCCAGCCAAAGATATGTATAAAAGGATAAAACTAGGTCAAGGAATGCTTTTGGAAACCAACAGCAAGGTTCAAACTTTCCCCTATTGTGCTCCTAGATCAATTTATTGATAGTCCTGCACTGTTAATACACTATGCAGAAGATATTGTATCCTTGTAGTTATAGCTTGTTATTTCTCCTTTACTGCCCAATGCAGAATGAAAGCATTGAATTATCAGACTTGGGTTCCTTGGACCCACCAGAGGTAATGATTGTGTGGAACCGACTTCCACCCATACAGAGCAGTGCCTTATCAGCTTTGTTGTTATTATCACACATACGGGACGATGTCAATAATATAAATTGTAAATCGACCACAAATAATAGATCCAAAGCTAGCTGCAAATCTGGTTATCTTCTGCTGAACATTGGGGTTCATTATTGTGCCAAAACTTGGACCCATCAGAAGATCTTCTGCATCTAAAGCATACCTTTCAACTGTCCTGGATCCAGCAGGACAGTCCCAGATTCCGGTGCTATCTCACTAGGCATGCCATATGTCCCAATTTCAACTCTATCTGTGTTGCATCCTCAGGAACCATAAGCTCTCAGCTCCATCATTCATTTTGAGACCCTTGCAGTTCACGGCTTGATACTGCAGTGTATCTCAACTTTGAGCCCCCTGGACACTATAGCCAGGCAGTCCGAAGCCAAGAGTAGACAGCACAGAGTGTAGTAGCCCAGAGTGGGGCCCTACAGCACATACTTAGCTACCTCATATGGTGTGTGTATATGTATATATGTGTGTATTGTCAACTGAGTTAATTTATGTGTATTGGCCTAGACAGGGCACGAAACGGGCACTGTCTGGTGTCTTCTCTGACTAACCTGTGTATGACTGAGAACAATTCACCCTAATTCACTCTAACCGGCCCTGGCATTGGGTACAGGGAACTTTTTTTAGCCCAGCATTGGTTGGTGGGGATAGTATAAAGGGTTAGAGCTTGAGTGGGGTGAGGGTGGGGGTCTAGAGTGGTCTAGCGGAGCCCGGAAGAGAGAATGTAAGAGAATAGAGGAAGTCTAAGCTCAAGTCCGGTCCAGCCTAATGTATGCTGGACCAAGTCAAGCTGAGACTGGGGAATTCAAGTCGTGGAGCTAGCCACAAGAGAGTCTTTTTCCACCCTACCAGAAGGCATTTGAGTTAGGGCAAACCCCGCGCAGCTGAAAGGAAATTAGGCCTAGGAACCGTGAGTTTACCACATCCCTGTTGAGTCAGAAATCAAGGTGTCCACGAGAGAGAGCCTGCACTTGTCCCATCTTTGCTCCACAAATAACCGCTCAGTGTAGCAACCCTCTAACTTAGTCTGGCAGTCTCATCTTCTCAGAGAGAGTTCAGGAAGCCTAATCTGTTGTTTTATGTGTAAGAGAAGAACTGTTAAAGTTTTTACTGCTTGCCTAAACTGTCAATTGAATTCTAACCTGTCATTCTGTAAGAGTCAGTAAAAACTGTCTCCAGTTTTACTAGAGTTCTTTGGTCTGGACTTTTTATTTCACAGTTACATCATACTCAGAGGCACTGGTGTCACGTTGTACTTGTACCCTTTGCTGTCACCAATCACCCTTGTGAAAGTCCATCTACTGCACTAGTCAACATTCCATGCAGAGTAGCCGCCACCGTGACTAGGCCTAAATTAGAATACCTACTCGAGATACCTCTGCTAAATTCAGCTCATTGCACAGTGCAGCAAGAAAAGTGGGAGCATGGTGTAGGGACAAGGAGTTAAGCCATGCTCGCTTGTGTCCTCTGCCTGCTCAGCCTGGTCAGGAAGGTGAGTACTGTGAGGCGGTCACTAAGGGGCATTATTACTGTGAGGGGTCACTAAGAAGGCAGTATAACTGTGTGTCACACAAACAAAAGCATTATTACTGTGTGGGTGCACAAAGGGGTTTTGGTGGGAATGGACATATATGTGTTGGGGAGCATGGCTTAAAGAAGTATTCCCATCTTCAGGCATCCTCACACCTATTAATGTAGGGGATTCAGGCATCCTCACACCTATTAATGGAGGGGATTCAGGCATCCTCACACCTATGGCAGAAGGGTATCAGGCGTCCTCACACCTATGACAGGAAGGGATTCAGGCATCATCACACCTATGCCAGGAGGGGATTCAGGCGTCCTCACACCTATAGCTGAAGAGGATTTAGGCGTCCTCACACCTGTTGACACATGGGATTCCAGCGTCCTCACACCTGTGGACAGAGGGGAACAAACAACACCACACATAAATTCCAATCTGGATCCATGTAAACACTGATAAAACATAGAGTCTAGACTCAAACACCAACAGACAGACTTCACCCATTTGAAACAACATAGAGCTAGACTCCCATACTAAACTGGATCAAGACAGAGAATTGCATAGCACACATCCTCACACAAGCAACTAGACTACAGAATGACCGGCACCTAGGATTAGGTGTAACCGGGTTAAATATACTCACCCCATGACTGATTGGCCAACAAGGGGACACACCTCCCTGTCAACCAATCAGTCCATACACAATAGGCGACCTTACAGTAAAGTGGAGAGACAGGGGCCAGTGAGGTGCCAGAAGACAACGTGCAGTAGACCTTGTGCAGCGGCAGGTAAAAGGCAAACAGTGGAGCTGAAGTCACATGGTATTAAAGTCACCATGGTTGCATTACCTGCGATGGATGGCACACTGTAACACTCATTTTTTGACCATGTTGGAGGTCTTCCCCAACGTATACCTCTAAAGGAAGCCTCAGACATAGGCCACTGTATAGGCATGTGACCATTGTCTCCGATTGCAAAAAAAAAAAAGTTACACTTTTTTTAACTGTGCCCCTCTGCAAAAAAATCATTGTAGACTACGTATTCCTATACAATGTAAAAAATTATATGCAGATGCACACTAGTATGTTATATATCCAAATGACACTCTTTTGGCACACATTGGGTAGATGGGTGACTATGGACCTATTTACCATGCATGCTGGGAGCATTCATGGCACACAGATCAAACGTGTCAATTGGGTCTATTTGGTGGTGTCACGGTATGCCTTTGTTTGCAGTTTGGTCAAAAATATTATGTCACCATTCTCCCATTTTTACAATCTCCATATGATGCTGCAGGGCCAAAAATGTGTTATTCTACCAGAGAAGCAGTATATTCTTGAAAGGGTTGTACAAGAATCTATCCCATATCCACAGGATAAGGAATCACTTGCAGATCGGTAGGAGTCACTGCTGAGACCTCCGCGGATTTCAAGAACAGGACTCCCATGTCCTATTCTCTTGTCACTGCAGGGGTCGCTTCTACCCCCATAGTAAGGTCAGGATGAAGAGAGCGCTGGCCAAGGATGCGCAGTCAGCACTCTATTCATTCCATTTTGGGCTGATGGAAATATCCAAGTGCGTGCCGCTCAGGTATCTCAGCAGTCCCATAATGGACCGCTGTGTGCTTGTATGACCAGCGCTCCATTCAGTCACTGCGGGGGTACAGTAACCCTGCAGTATGTAGGACGGAGGATACAGGACTCCTGTTCTTGAGAGAGTGTGAGATCCCCAATGATCTGCTAGCTATCCTCTAACCTGTGGATACCCTGTGGATGGGGATAACTTCAAGTTCTTCAAACTCCTTGAAGAATAAAGAAGTACATGAAGATTATATATATAAGAAGGCAAAGATAATTCAACCAAACATCTTAGAAATCTTTTTTTAGACTCTTTGATGGCAATAAAAGAAATTAGTATTTGCACAGTAAGACAAAAACATCGATTAACACACATATTAAAAAGTAACACATTTGGAAAACAGCAAAATCTACAATGATAAGTGTCCTTATTGCATTGTTACCGCCCTCACAATGTATTCACCGTTTTTCTAACCCTCATATTGACCTCTTGTGTAGAATTCAGTGACACCCACGAATGTAATTTTCAATTCTCTCTCTCTCAAGAAATTACATTATTTATAGTCATTGTAATTAAACAGAATTTGAAGCGCTAATTGCTTTAAGTGCCTTTTAACTGAGTGATGAAGATTATTTTCTCTGCATTTTATGCTTTACTTATGCCTTAAAAGAAACCGTGTAATCTTTCAGGACACCGAGCAGTGGCATGGATAGGGATGTAGCAGGTGAATATTGTGATGACGCTGTAGTGACAGATGGAAACAGAGGCAGTTTGTTGCAACAATAAACAATTTTTTATGAACTGTAAACAACAGGTACATTATGCAGCATGTAATGTAACACTTCATACGGTAGCAGGCTGTGAGTACTTCAATGTTGTATCATAACATTACATATCTGTATCATGGTCTAAAAGTGACCGCAACTAAGCATTCACTAGACTCCAAAATGTTTTTTACAATGTTCGGCATAACACGTTTTTCTGTATATCATTCCCGGTCTCAAAAGTTACAGCAGCAAAGCCCGTGTCAGCTCAGGCCTTCCCCATATAGGCCTGGTCTAGTTAGAATTTTGCAACTTACTTCTCAATAGTTTCGATCAATATACATGCAGGGCTCTCACTTTGGTACTCAAACTCTGACTGGCAGCTGCTGGGATTCCACATCCAGCCTTTTTCTGTCCACTCAGTGTAGAAACTGTTAGCAACTCACACTCACACACTATACATACAGAGGAGTAACTTGAAGCTTCTGGGCCCCAATGCAAAATCTGTAATAGGCCCCCAATAGAGTTGAGTGAACGTACTCTGCCAAGCTTGATGCTCGTTCGAGTATTAGCGTACTCAATGGTGCTTGTTACTCAAACGACCATCAAGCCGTGTTTGACCCCGACCCAGCTTTTGGCTCCTCCACGCTATGACGTGCCTGTTTTGGCCCCTCCCTGCTGCGACGTAGCGCGTGTCATTTGAAAATTTTTGTTCTGGAAGGAAGGGAGAGAGAGAGAGAGGGAGAGAGGGAGAGAGAGAGAGGGAACCCCAATGTAGCCAATGGGGTTCGTTACTCGAGTAGAGCTCTCGAATTTTACGAAAAGCTCGACTTGAATAACGCGGACTCCAGCATTTGGGTGCTCGCTCATCTCTAGCCCCCAAGTATAATGCTTTATTCATACTACTAGGCTTATTATATGGAGAAGATAGGCCTTATGGGCCCCCTAAGGGTCCTGGGCCAGGGAGCAACCGCATCCCCTGCATCCTCTATAGTTATGCCACTGCATACATACCACAAACAGCTTAACACAACGCTAACAACATTTCAGCATACAATAAATGCACGGAAGTCTTCACTCAAATATGCGCTTCTCGTGACTTACTTTGATTTAATCATTCAGCCAATACTTGGCAGAAACAAACACCGAACACCTTCGGTAAATGTGTGGAAGCCTCTGATATATTGGTATATTGCTGTCCGTGGCTTTATCGTGTCACATATAACTCAAGATCTACAATGCTACATACATGTTGTGCATAATAGAACTTGGGGAAAGAGTGCACTCACGGTAACCACCTTTCTATAGGCTTCCCGATAGCGCTCGCTCAACAGAATCAGCTCCTGATCTAATGGTTCGGCAAGGTCAGCTCCCTTTCTATCCTAGGGTTTTGAGCTCGGTATGGGTATAGCTGTAGTACAGTCTCAGGGTAGCCTTTAGGGCTCATGCCCACGGCCATGACTGACTCCGCCAGCGGAAAATCACAGCGTCCCCCACGGCACCCCCCAAAACCCCATACTTACCACTCTGGATCCTTCGTACGCGTCCTGCATTGAGGGCTGGTGCACATGCGCAGTACAGCGCATGGCGCGCCGACAGTGTCAGATGACTCTGCTGGCGGGGGGCAGGGCCGGGTATTCACCCGATACTTCCGCTATGCTACAGCGGAAGTATAGCGTGACGGCCGACTTCCATTGACTACAATAGAACCCGGTTGCGCGTATTCCCGCGGTTTATTTCACGCTGCAGAATTCCGCGGTGGAATTCTCCAGCGTGAACATTGAGGTATTAGGTTCAATAGAATCTAATAGCTGCAGGACAACGCCGCGGATTCCCGCCTCGTGCAACGCAGCAGAAATCCGGCTGTGGGCATTATCCTTTAGTCAGCGCTTTCGGCAGTAGTAGACGGACACTTTCCCCAATGGTTTTAGTATCTCGCAGCTAGTTTTCTGTGCAGGTCACTTACATTTCAGGCCAGAACGCTGTTAGCTTCCACATACTTCAATTCTGATCTGCATTGCAAAACTGGTGGGATAGCTGAGGTTGTTCTATGGCCTGCATCTTGTTCCAATGTGGTGGTGACCTCCGCCGCTTTACAAGGCTGACTGGATAGGACTCTGCTAGATCATTATCTGAAATAAAAGTAGCCGTAACTTGAATTCGTAGTTCTGAAACAGTTGAGCAGTTGCCAGTCAAGCAATTGTCTGTAACAGTATGTAAAACACAGCAACTTATAGTTTAGATCATGCTATAGGCAACTGCTTGACTGTCAATCACTTGATGTTTTAAAAATTGAATTTTGTGTTATGGCTATATATATATTAGATGATGCTTCAGACAATTGTTCAACTGGCAACTGCTCAATGCTTTGGAATTGCAAAGCTGTGTTACAGCTACTTTTAATATGAATTTACATCTGCCAAACAATTGAGCAATAGCCTATTGCAATACCTAAAATCATCCACTTATATTATAGATAACACTGTTGGCAATTGCTTGACTGGCAAGCGCTCAATGTGTAAGAAATGCTAAGTCATATTACAGCTACTTTTAACTTGAATTTGCATTGCCTAAACAACTGAACATTTGCCAGTCAAGCAATTGCCTATAGCATCATCTAAAATATTAGTAACCATAACAAAAATTAACATCTAAAAAGGCAATCGCTCAACATTTTTTGAACTGTAAATAAGTGTAATGACTACTTAGATTTAAAGTAATACAGTACTACAGACAATCGCTTGACCATCAACCCCTCAGATGCCAATTTAGTGGGGAAAGAGACAATTGCTTGACCGTCAATTGCTCATATGCCAGTTTCATGGGAAAAGAGATAATCGCTTCACTGTCAGCCGCTTAGATGCCAGCTTCATGGGGAAAGAGAAATCACTTAACCTGCAAATGTTCAAATGCCAATTTTTGATCATAAATCTGCTTAATTGCCAATTTTGGAAAAAGAGAATAGTAGTAATGCAGAAGAGTAGTTCTGTTCCTTATGCTGGCACAGGTGTACCTGCAGTTGGTTTGTCACAGGGGACACAATACAGATATTTATTGATCTTGCATGAAGCATGGTCCCAGCTGCTAGTGAGAGCCATTCTGCACATCATAAATCAGGTGGCTGCTTATAATCCCATTCCCTGTTCTATGTGTAGGTAAGCATGAAGGCACTCCGGCAAACTACAATATAACCCAGTGCCCCCTCCCTGCTGCAGCTGCTGCTCGGGCATTGGCATTACCAAGGGAGGCTTACCATATTCCCTAATTACAGGGCTTCTACACTACACTTGGAAACCTGACTCCCTTTGTTCCACTATATCCCCCACACACCCTATTGCACTGTTTATATACAAATACAGCTTTTGGTGTATATGTATAGCACTCTATATTTTTGGGGGTTGGACTGTAGAGAAACTTTTATACCTCTTGTGTCACCCCTAATTCCTTATTATCTGTAAGCTCTTGTGAGCAGGGCCCTTGCCACTTATGCACAAACTGTCCATAGGTTTACTACTGTTTGTTAATTACTTATTTTATGTATGTTATATGGGCTACCCAGTTCCTTAACCCATGACAATGGACTGTGAGTTGCACCAAAAATTGTGTCAAAATTGCAGCATGTGCCAAAATTTACTCCAAATTTTGGTGCTATGAGACTGAGCATGCTGCCTGAGAACCTTCTGGAGAGATGACAGCACTATAAAATGTTTTGTGAGCTGTATCACAGGAGGAAAAATCGGAGAGACGATGTAGAGCTGAGGTGTTACTGTGGAGTGATAATGAACAGAGTTACAATAGCCTTCCGAGAGTGTCTGTCAATAGAAGGGAAAACCTAGTGAAAAAGGTCAGTGACTGGACACGGCCTTTTTGACTGTAGTCGAAAGACAGAGAGAGTCAATGACGCATCCACAACCTGGTGGGCCATCTGAAAAGCAACAAGCATTCCTGGGAACTGTGGTAGAGGAGTACTTCTGACCCTGGACAAGCCTGGACAAGTCGAAATGTCTACTCCCATGTGACATAGTGTAAGTGAGGCTGGCCTCAATAAAACCACTAAGTGTGCACATTAGGGGTATTACTGAATGAACAACAGGCCTGTTGTCTTGAAGGACACTACGTCTAATGGACTGGGACTGTTAGTACATTTCCATTGATCACATACATGGACAGATATATTGTTATAGGAACGCAAGCCCACATGGGACGGACACTTGGAGTGGGTTGCATACAGTGTATTTTCTATAGACTTTGTTGATCATAGTGAAGTATTTACCCTTCAAAGAAGATCCGTGTGCTATATCAAGTGATCTGTAGCTCAGAAAACATTATTGATATTGTTTTTAAGGGTATTCTGTGTTGTACACCAAGTAATATCATTATTAAGATTAAGGCTGGCTTCACTTCCACATTGGAACCTCCAGTTGGAGGTTCCGTCACAGATCCAGCTGAAAATACTAGGGCAGCTGAGTCAATGGGTTCAGTGTGGCACTGTTTGGTTTTGTCCTGAAATTGAGCCATTTGGCCATGGGGATTCCCTTTTCCTGCTACCTGAACAAAGCAAGAAAGCGGAATCTTGGTCGCAGGTGTGAAACCATTCTTAATTAGCCATAGCTAGCAACAGGAGATTCTACGGTAACAGTTTAATTGCTTATTTGTTATTATTAGATTACTCACTCTTGTTCCTAAATAAATATTGTATATTTTTGTAACTCCTTCTACTGCATCATATACCGAATCCACGTCACAATATCACCTACCTGCAACATATGTTCTCTCTGATTTGTAAAGTGATGCAGAATATGTTGGCGCTATATAAATAAGCATTATTATTATATACTCTTTAACAAAGAAGGGCAAAGGGCTGCACATGCAAACATTGGAGCAAAGAAAGGGAACAACAGAAAGTATCGTAATAAACTCTCTAAGGGTAACATAGTATTTAATGTAAGAGGGAATATGAGGATTACCCCCTTTACATGTACACTCCTTCCCTACTATGATGCAAAGCTATGGTGGCAAAATACTATGATTCACCTTCTCACAACTTAGGCTTCATTCACAAAAATGTCTAGCCGCACAAAAAAAGTTGCGACCATCTAAAGCGTTGGTTTCCAATGTATTCATTCAGATGAACAATCTTTAGCCGTGCAAAAACATCGGACTAGAAAAAATTGCACATAAGTGACTAACTTCAGCGGCCGAAATGTCCTGCTGCCAAAAATTTAGGTCTTGCCCTATCTTTGGACCGAAAAACGCTGGACTCCTATGGTAGCTGCAAAAAAAGTGAGGGGGAGGGAGTTAAGCTGTATCCAACGCTGAGAAAAGAAGTCATTATAAAGTCATTTAAAGTCTTTCTGCCGGCCGAGGGAATTCCGATCAACAGTGCATTTTTTCGGCAAAACGACCTCAGTCGGCCATGTGAATGGGTGGAACAACGCTCATTAAAATCATCCATTCACGCTGTTTTTGGTCGCAATCTGCCGAGCGGAAACACGTAATGTTCATGTGGAAGAGCCTCTGGGTGCTTTGTAGAGTTGAGCGAACGTACTCTTCCAAACCTCATGCTCGTTCGAGTATTAGCATACTTGATGGTGCTCGCTACTCGAGCGAGCATCACGCCGTTTTTGACCCCGCCCCAGTTTTGGCCCCCCACCGCTGCTAACGTGTCAGATTTGACCCCTCCCCACTACGACGTTGCACACGTCAATGGTAGTTTGTGGCTGGCTTGGCGGAGGAGAGAGAGAGGGAGAGAGGGGCAGAGGGGGGGGAGAGGGAGAGAGAGATTGAGAAAAAGAAAACGCGAAAACAGAAAGAAAAAAAAAAAGCTCGGCACCCGGTGGGTCCCATACAAACATGCTCGAGTCTCCCATTGAAGTCGATGGGTTTCGTTACTCGAATAGAGCTCTCGAATTTTACGAAAAGCTCGACTCGAATAACGAGGACCCGAGCATTTTGGTGCTCGCTCATCTCTAATGCTTTGACATGGAATGATTCGTTCGCCCGATAATCAGGTGAATGAGAACGACTGAACGAGCGCTGTTTAAACCAAACGATTAGTGAATGGGCCAATGATGATTTTTATGTCTGCATGAAATGGACGATAAGGGAGCAAATTATCATTAATTCGCTGCAGGTGTTAAAACTGAACCCTTATGGGTCATTTTCGCTACTCATTCCGTGTCATAGGGCCTTTGCGATGGCCCCATGAATGTAAGCTCCTACAGTGCTTGGGAATACATCCGTCTATACTGGTTTCATTGATATTGTTACACTATATTTAAGGTAATGACAAATGATGAAAAAGCAGCTGGGGCCTCCTGTGCAGACATTTTATTCTGCATATTAGACACCTATAAAGCAAACTACTTTATAAATATATACAAGGGATATCCATTTTGAATGTTTTTTCAAGCCATACAATACTTGTTCTTTTCCCATAAATGCACACATTTTGCCGTCTACAGTACCTGACTTGTACCTAGCTTAGCTGTCTGGAAATGCAGTAAGTCAAATGGCAGCCAGCCCAATAGGACAGCTGCCATAAGGAGTTTAAGCATTTGCTGGTATTCAGCTAATGATAAAATAATAATAAAACTAGTTTTACTTGAGTAGGAAAATTTAATAAACTGAGTTCATGGTGGCTTTACTGTTTTGCGCTCTAAAATGGCTTTACACACGACAAGCAGACAGACGGAGCGGAGTGGTACATGAAATACATATTTGTACAGTGGATGTCCAGCCAAAATAGAACAAATTCTGATTTCCTTACAGATGGATATACACTCCTTAACATTGAAACTGCAAGGCCAAGAAGGAAACTTCATGGAATTATGGAAATCGAAGGATGGATAGACATGTTCAAGATATGCAAATGATGAATAAAATGAAACAAAATATTCAAAATGTCTCGATTTATTCTGGTATTGAGTATCAGTGTTGCCCACAGAAGTACACATACTTACACACCCCGGTGTGCGATCAGTGAGGTTATTAACCCCTGAAGGACATGGCCTATTTTGGCGTTGAGGACCAAGCGATTTTTGGTATTTTTCCATCTCCATTTTTCAAACGCCATAACTTTTCTATTTTTCCCTCGACACGGCCATATAAGGGCTTGTTTTTTGCGTGGCGAACTGTAGATTTTTTTGGTACCGTTTTTGGGTACATAGACTACATTGTAAAACTTTTATTATTTTTTTTATGATCGCAGGGAGAGAAAATGCATCAATTCTGCCATAGATTTTTTTTTTAAAAGCATTGATTATGCAGCATAAATGACACACTACATTTTTTTCTGCTGGTCGGTACGATTACAACGATACCAAACTTCTTATATTTTTTTATATTTTTCCACTTTTCCACAATAAAAACCCTTTTTTTGGAAATGATTATTTTTTTCTAAACTCATTGCATTCAAAGTGCTATAACTTTTTTATTTTTCCATGGACGGAGCTCTCTGAGGGCTTATTTTTTGCGAGACGAGCTGTAGTTTTTATTGGTACCATTTTGGGGTACATACTTTTTTTGATCACTTTTATTGCGTTTTATGGGAGGCAAAATGCTAAAAATTAGCATTTTGTCTCAGTTTCGTAGCAATTTTTTTTTTACACTTTTTGCCGTGCAAGATAAAAAGCATGTTCAATGTATTGTACGCGTCGTTACGGACGTGTTGATACCAAATATGTGGGATTTTAAATTTTTTAAATTTTTTTTATGCTAATATAAAAAAAAGCATTAAAAAAGGGTTTTTTAACATTTTTTTTACATTTTTATTTTTTGAACTTTATTTTTCTCTTTTTTTACACAGTCTGTGTCCCTCTGAGGGACTTTTACTGAGGCACTGCAGATTGCTGCGATAATGTATGGCAGGGCTTCTTCCCTGCCATGCCTTATCGCTCACTATAGCGATCGTAGGCTATGGCAGTACAGGACGCCGGTATCCGGCGTCCTGTTGCAATAGCAACCAGTGCGCTCCCTCTGTGAAGGGGTTAGCAGCGGGGGATGCCCCCCACTGTTGCAGCGGGACGCCGGCTACTCGTGACAGCTGGCTCCCACTGCGGGATAGCGCAAGATCTGCTTTGATCTCGCGCTATCCCCATGACATAAGGGTACGTCATTTTGCAGGAAGTACCCGCCTCCCATGACGTACCCTTATGTCATTGGGCGGGAAGGGGTTAATGGTTGTTTGAGGAATCTTCTGCCTTACTGAATGCACGTAAGCATGTAAATCATTAAGATGTGCTGCTGGCAGCTCCCTTCACAATTGCTGACCAATGATGTCCCAAATGTGCTCAATGGGAGACAAGTCCAGAATCGTCTCAGGCTACAGCAGTATAGCAGCTCCTGGGGCAATTTGGAGAAATGGTTGTACCACTGGTTCCACGACCAAATCATTATAAGGCTAAGCTGTTAATATATCTGTAATGAAGTCTAGAGGGGTCTGGCTGCCATACATTATGCCACCCCACACCAAACTCGGAAGCAGGTGTAACATTCCTTGTGTAGGCCACTTAATTGTGCTGCCCATGTGGTCTCCAGGCAAATCTCTGGCTATCACTTCATCTGAGACTAAAGCAAGACTCTTCACTGAGGAGGACAGACCTGTATTCCAGCCTCCATTGCTGTCTTGCTCTGCACCATGATAGCCTTTGACAATGGTGGCGTGAGGTTAATGGAACAACCCTGGACATCACTAGACTTCTGGCTCATAGCACAATGTTGTGCAAGCGCCTTCTGATTGTTTGTGTAGACACTGTTCAATGTTCTAGGCTTGGGATATAATGTCCAATTTCACTCACAGTACAGAATGGATCTCTATGCACCATTCTTCTAATGTGATGATCCATCTGTGCACCTGATTCACTTCTGTGCACCTCTTACTGTCATTTGAGCTCATCTTTGTTCTATCAAAACTGGGACAGGCAACGATGTACAGTGCTGGCATCTCAGCCTATGCACATAGTGATCTGCCAGAGTGATAAACCAAGGTCTCTCAGTTCAAGGATTCATCCTTCTCACTTTGCAACAAGTGGCAATACCTGGCACAGGTGGCATCGCATAATCATACCACAAGGGACCAATTTTTGAGGTTTCATGAGGCTAAAAAAATTTGATCTGGCTTTTATACTATTGAAGCTAGATGTGCGATAATTTGAACATTTGCATATCTTAAAGCCCATTTACACAGAACGATTATCGCTCAAAATTCACTCAAAAGCCGTCTTTTGAGCGATAATCGTTGTGTGTAACTGCACTGACATCATGCAGTTTTCATTATGCCATCGCTCATCGTTGTCTTTCAGCGTGCTGAAAGATGACGATCAGCCTTATCAGGGATTCACAGCAGGATACAGCTGATACTATTGTTTCAGCTGTATCCCGCTCCCTGATAACGGTCTGAGTATGAAGAACAGAGCGGTCCAGCTCAGTTCTCCATACCCCGCACGGAGTGCTCGGCTGTATAACAGCCAGGCGCTCCGTGCAGAAAACAGCTGGATGAAGAAGAGAAGTGGGGACGCCCCACTTGTCTTCTGCATCCTCCACTCGGAGCGCTCGGAGTGGGGAACAGCTAGATGCAGAACGCAAGCGGGGACATTCGCTTGTCTTCTGCATCCTCCGCCCGCAGCGCAAGGTGATCGCTCATGTTGAGCAATCATCTTGCACTGTAAATGACACAACGATTGTCGCTCAAAAGTTGCTCAAAAGACATCTTTTGAGCGATAATCGTTGTGTGTAAATGGGCCTTTAGTGACACCTTTTACTTCTTTGATTTCCATAACCTTACAGCTTGTCCTTCTTGGTGCTGCAATTTCAATGCTGAGAAGCATATATGTAATGAACTCCCCCAAGGGGTTAAATATGCCATAGAGAGAGACTGGAAAAATGCAACAAAATCACCACGTGCTCCAAAATTTGTGCCAAATTTTATCACAGCAGAACTGAGCATGTTTACCGAACATACGCTGATTGGCTGATGCTCAACATAACAAGGATAATTTCTTACTGTGTAGTGAGGAAAGAAGATGCAGCTTGAGGAGTCTAGGAACTGTAGGCTATGTGGAAAGAGGAACAGGACCACTACGACCCGGAGGGCAGAAGAATGGACTGCCACCAGCAAGATGACAAAGAAAAGCAGAGAGCAGCGCTCCCGACCCCTGCCAGGCTTACACCGTGGGATTGCTGGGGTCGGTGGAAGCGGTGACCCTAGCACATCGACTTGTGAGGCTTTGTCACCTCATCTGCCACATCGTAGCCTGAATCATGTGACCTGTGGCATATATACCCCTAAAACCACCTTAACGCTGCTACCGCCCGGACTATGTGGCATGAGAACCGCTTAATCATTTAATGGTGTTGTGAATTACTCTAACAAGACAGGAAAAGCCCAGCAATCACTAAGCTTTAAACTGTGATTGTTCCCATCAAGAGAAACCAAGTAATCTTGTAGATATGATACCTTTTAATGTCTAACAAAAATACATGATGTTATAGCAAGCGTCCAACCTCTCAGGTTTTTTCCTCAGGCATTATGAAATAGCTCCAATGACATGCATGGATATATACACACATACATATGACATGGCACAGACATGGATGTGATTAAATTTTGGCACACTGGACAAAATTTGTTGTAGCTCTACCGCAGTGAGGAGGAAGACCTCCGTTCTTGAGTTTGGTAGGGTCTCCGATGGATAAGTGTTAAAAGTCTATCTTGCGATAACCCCTTTAAGAGCAGGATGTAGAAATCGGATATTGCACACCACAGTTAGTGTTCTTTTACTGCTATGTTATCTATTTTGGCTGAAAACAGTTTCTCACCACCAAATAATTTACGACCTTTCAAATTCAACAATTGCATTGAGAATAAAAAAAAAAAGTCTCCAGATGTCTAATGTTAGCGCATGGATATTTATAAAATAATATGTCACACATTGCAGTGTTTTCAATTTGAGGCAAATACAGAGTCTGCAAACAAAAATCCCAACAAAGTACAAGAAAATCCTTCTATAAACATAAGCAGCTAGTAAATTAAAATTCTTCATTTGATCAAAAACAGCCAAACAACTCCGAGTCATCCACCAACAGTGAGTAGGAAAAATTAACAGAGGTTTCAATGATATGGGCAGTGTGTCAGCAGTTCCACGCTAACAAGTTTTATGTTGCCGCCTAAGAACCTGCAGCTCTGCCAAACCTGGTGTAAAAAAGCAGAAATAAATAAGCGGTTTTAAACCGTCAGAGAGACAGAGGCTGCCGTAAAGATGTCAGCCTGTTTACACAGGCAGGCTTTATGCAGGAGTTATTAGGCCTTGTAAATCCTGCCATTTATCCTCAGCAGCAGCCACTGCCTGAGATGTCCATGAAGAGAGCGATTACTCCAATGGAATCCAACAGCTGTCTTTAATTGGATATAACTACTTGGTTCTTGCCTTCCTATTGGCTAGGTTCCCATCATACACAGATCCGATACTCCTGAATGGACAAATTATTATAGAGCGTATCACATACTTATCATGCAAACAGTATACAGATACAAAGGCTTCAATGCTATAACTCCAATAATGCCATATAATATTTTTATAGCTGGTACTGTCCTGAATTCCCAATGCCATTCTCAATATCTGGTCTTTTATCTTATTTGTGTTATTTCTTTTTTCCATAATTAACTTTATGGATGGCATCGCACAGATGTTATTGCTTTCATTAAGAGAAGCCAAATGTCGGGATTCTAACCCATGAATCCCTGTGTTCCAGGTGGCAGCTCAACCGGTTGAGCTATCCAGCCGGCTGGACAGCTCCCTTCCTAAACCTTATCCCTGCTCTCTGTCCCTGCTCCTGTCTTCCTGATTAGCTCCACCCTGCTTCCTAATTAGATACCCCATATAATAATAATAATAATAATAAGCTTTATTTGTATAGCGCCAACATATTCCGCAGCGCTTACATAGACAGGGGGAATACAGAAAGACAAAAAATACAAAAATTACAGAACCACGGTTACATAGTAATCAGTTGATGGATACAGTAGGGGTGAGGGTCCTGCTCCAACGAGCTTACATACTTCGAATAGTGGGGTGATACCGAAGGTAAAGGGGCTGGAGATATGCGCGGTATGGCGAGGTGGAGTGTGAGCGATGTTATACACATAGACAATGGTCAGATATTTAGCCGTGTGACGGCAGAATCAGTATGACTGCAGGAGCTGTTTATGATGGCTAGCAGGGATTGCAGTCAGTAGGTCAGGGAGCATGTTATCAGGTGGAGTACAGAGGCGTTTGTTTAGGGAATGCGGTATGCCTCCATGAAGAGGTGCGTTTTTAGAGCACGCCTGAAGTTCTGCGAGTCCTGGATTGCCCGGGTATCCTTTGGTAGTGCGTTCCAGAGGACCAGTGCTGCTCTGGAGAAGTCTTGGAGGCGGGAATGAGAAGTTCAAATTAAAGGGGCGCTCAGTCTGGTTTCATTAGCAGAGCGGAGAGCCTGGGCTGGGTGATGGATTGAGATGAGGCAAGCAATATAGGGGGGCGCTGCACTGTGGAGGGCTTTGTGGATGAAGGTAATGAGGTAATGATGGTAATGAAGGTAATTCCACTTCCATATAACGTGGCCTAGCACCTCCCATCCTTGTATGATTATTGAGCTCCCAGCTTGTAGTCAAGTTCCACCACCTGCCTGCTCTTCCACACTTTGAACTGATACCTGCCTCTTACCGACTTCCGGCCTTCCTCTGACTACGTTACCTGCCTGTTCCTTTGTACTGCAACTGATACCTACCCATTACGGACCCCTTGCTTTACTGTCCATGGTATCTGTCCGCTAGGGTTACAACAAGAGGCTCTAAACCCGCACCAAATCGTTACACCAAATAATCTTTTAGATTTGATAGCTTTTAATGGATAACAAAAAAGATTATAGAGTAAGCTTTTGAGACTAAGGCCTCTCTTACACAGGCATTTTTCTTACAGCCAAGGCGCCCGTGTTGCTGCACGAAGAGGACGGCAGCACTGCAGGTGCGGACGACTCTCCGCACCGCCGGAAGAAAGAACACATGAGCGACAATGGAGCTGATCATGTGTTCTTTCTTCCGGCGGTGCGGAGAGTCGTTCGCACCTGCAGTGCGGCCTTCTTATTGTGCAGTAACACGGCCACATCCGCGCCCGTGTGACTGAGCCCTTAGTAGGTGTTTTTAACACTCACTAAAAACACTGCACTAAGCCTCCATTCATCTCAATGGGGCCTCTCAGACAATGATTTAGTACAGCATTTATAATGCACGCAAAAACAAACGCTGTATAGTCTATTTTTGTCTGTTGTAGTGCCTTTTTGATGCCTTGCATTGCTCATTGAAATGAATGGGGTGTGTTAAAAAAGACGGTAATGCTGTCAAATGCTGTTTACTGTGCTACCATATATTTATTTAAAAAAAATATATATATATATATATCTTCAGGTATTTTGCTATATCAAGCCTGATGAAGTAGCCTAAGTAGCCTTGAAATCTTGCGCTATAAACATCATTTCTAGAGATGAGCGAACGTACTCGGTAAGGGCGATTTCGCAATCGAGCACCGCGATTTTCAAGTACTTCACTACTCGGGTGAAAAGTACTCGGGTGCGCTGTGGGTGAGCGGGGGGTTGCAGTGGGGAGTGGGGGGGAGAGGGAGAGAGAGAGGGCTCCCCCCTGTTCCCCGCTGCTACCCCCCACTCCCCTCTGCAACCCCCCGCCCCTCAGCGCACCCGAGTACTTTTCACCCGAGTAGTAAAGTACTGGAAAATCGCGGTGCTCGATTGCGGAATCGCCCTTACCGAGTACGTTCGCTCATCTCTAGTCATTTCTTTTTTGCTTGCCATTAAAAGCTTTTCTATCTACAAGATCATTTGGTTTCTCTTACTGATAGCAATTCCAGATTTTTCTGTGTCATGTTTTTACATCTGTCCATTTATTTCTTTCTTCCCGCAGAAAAAATGCATGTATGACTCTGATGTCACACAGCAACACATTTTTTGACATTTCAGTACTATCATTTTCTACAATTTATTTTACAGCAAAACATGCTGTGAATGGATGGTTGCTGTAGGCCAATAATAAAATATAAGATGCCCTACAAATAATGCATTTTTGTGTCATTTTTCTTAACTTGCGTTGCATTTTTTGACCCATGGCATTTTTTTTTTCCAAATCATAACATGCTCTGGGTATGGTGATTTTTCTGCACTTTTCCTATAAGCTTCTATATAAGAAGAAAAACAGCAAACAAGAAAGCTAGGTATGACCCCAAATCGCCATAAAAAAGTCTTTAAAAACACAGGCATCACCAAAAGAAATTGCATGCGCCAGAATAAAGACGTAAACGCAACCTTAACGTGTTTAGCATTGGGGGGGGTTTGGTGGTGGGGGGGTTGGAAGATTTTACATTTTCCACCTGTGATTCAATGAGGAACATATGAATCACATGATGTTTGAATGACATGATTTTTAATGTAGAAAAACACTACTAAAATGCATAAAAAATGCAGCTACTATGGCACAATATTTAGCAAAACCACCAGAAAACGTGCTATGTAAAAGTCAGGAAAAAAAGCATATTAAAAAAAAGATGTCACTTTTATTGTGTGCAGGAAGCTACAAATCTTTTTTTTTCTGCAGTCTATTTTAATATATTCTACATCATTTCTACATGCCCATTTTTTTATCTGTACTTATTCCGAATTTCCTCTGGATACATCAGAAAAGTCTGGTTTGTGGCATAATGAGACAAAACCAAACCACTGATTTCGATAGATTTCAGTGTTTTTTTTTTTACTAGTGCCGAGAAAAGATAGGACTTGCCCTATCTTTCCTTAACATAGTGAATACCACATGTGGGAAAGGTAGGGCAGGACCCATCTTCCCATAGTTTTTTTTAAACTCCTAGGCTACGGCACGGAGCTTGAACAGGAAGAAATTTCCCTCGTTCAGGTGCAACTACGATCCATACCCGCAAACATAGTTGTGCATACGTCCGTCTGAAACCGCACTTACAGTATTAGTGCCCTGTGGTCCCTTCAGCAATAAACCTCCTTTTTGTCTCCTTATTTCCTGACCATTACTTTCTTGAACTCCTTCCTGCCTTTGTTTTTCGATCTTTAGTCACCGGCACTGTGTGCATCTTCCACCTTGCTCTGCTGTCTCCTGCTCTTTGGCTCCTCCAATGTTGAGTGAATTGAAGATACACAAAGTGCAGGGACATGCAATGGATCACAAAGTGTGAGACTGTGCAGGTAGGTAAGGAGTTGAAATCTATGTTGGGTAGTACTTGGGAGCTCAGATTACCAGACCCCCCACCCCACCCCAGTTATGTACATTTGGTCAGCTTTCTGATATTGATGTTAGTCCTTACAGCTAATAAAATGGATGACCTGGAGGTGGAGTACAAGTTTCCTGCTTCCCCTGTTCATTTCCCCTCTCCTAACCCTAACGTGGCTGTGGATGGTGGTTTGCTGACCCCTGTCTATTTATGTTTGCCTTATTTGTTACTGGCCTTGGCCCACCCACAACATGAGGTCACTTTGTAATTTTTTTTCCAGGACGGCTTTGGGTTCCCAATCCATCCTTACTTACAGAGAATTACTAATCACTTATACTATAGTAAACTGTAACAACGTGTACAAAGTTTACAAGAGTCAAGCCTCAGTGGCTAATGACTTTAACAATGTCTATACCTTCTTGTCAGAGGCAAACAGAATCTGAGAAAAAGCTATAATCCAAAAATGTCAACAATTGATGGCTTATTTTTCTGAAAGGGAATTAGTCAGCTCCTATGAGCCACAGAACTAAAGTTATCGGCATATAGGAGCTAAAGCTCTGAATCTAGGGATGTGACACTCCTTACTGTCCTCGACATTCTCCTACTGTTGGCTTGCAAAGCCACTCCTGTAGACTACTTACATGTGCTTAATGAGAAAACTAGTCTTTTAGTTGTGAGCGCGTGCCTAAGTAGTCTATTGGATGGATGCATGCAGCAGTGGCTTTGCGAGTGAACAGTGGGGGAATGTTGAAGAAGGTCAGTATGGTAGTCACATCTGCATATCCAGAGCTCCAACTCCTATGACCCCATAACTTCAGTTTATGGGACTCATAAGAGCTGAGAGAGCCACTTTAAAAAGTTCTGTCCATGTAATTTTTTTAACACAATCACCCCAACCTTTGCTTATAGACAATATCCATTCCACACTCCAGCTGAGAGGCATGTCACCTGTGATGTCATCGGGTCTGCAGGCGATGTCCCTTATACAGGTCACATGGGCTCGCAGTTATTTGTCTCAGGAATGTATATGAGATGTCACTGGTGATTTTTCTTCTCGGTGCAGAATATTGGCTGCAGCAGCCTCGTGGGTATACAGGCACTTGAGTGCTGCAGCCAATGTAAACAGTGACCGGCGGGGAGGACGAAAGCGGCAGTGCTGAAACAGCAGGCGATTTATAAACTAAGTGCCAGTTTTTTGTATTATTAATAGATGCCATTCCCTCCAGCTTCCTGAATTAAAAAAAAAAAATTGACAACCCCTTTAAGCTTATTCCTGTGCATCCCAGACTTTCCACCCACCATTCCATCACACAGCAGCTACCTGAGAAGCCAGCGTATAGTCTCATCTGTTTTTTCCATATGTGTCAAAGAAAGAAAGCAAGTCATTTCTGATCCATTGAAAATTAACATGACAGGCATGGCAATAGAATAAGCATACTCTCTGACCCTTTGGCCTCCACCATGCTGCCCTGGAAGCATTTGGATAATTGATCCAGTGATAAATTCGCAGTATAGCTGAAGTATAAAGATGATTTATATTGTCCCGGGTTTATAGATCACTAATGCAGCTTTTTATTAAGTGTCTAGTAAATAAAATCAGTGTAAAGTAGGAAATAATGATGACTCAAGGAAGGTAGAAGATAAGGTTACCTTAAATTCAAGTAGACTTTTTCTGTCTTTAGCTATATAGATATTGTGCTGCCTCTTATAGACTTTTTACAAGTTGCATCCATTTTCTATGGTAATTATGAGAGGTCTTATGATAATTAAGGAGTCAAGGATAACAATTGTTTAAATACTGAAGAGGAGCAATTAGGGGAACACAAGTGACCCAACCACACTTTGATTGTAACTCTAGAAAATCAATCTACAGACTTAAAACAGGAAAGATAAACTTGATATGTACTTTATATGCATTGACCTCTTTAGGATAGTGTTATGGGCATGCTCCGTGACCTGTGCAGGGAGGGGAGGAGGTGAGCATGACCTATTGTGAATGGTAGGTGAAATGGCCCTTTTACATGGGATGATTATCTTTCAGAATCGTTCAGATTCCTGTGGGAATTTGAACGATAATCATCCCGTGTAAATGCATGTAGTGACTGAACGACTAAACGAGGATTGTTCGGTAGTTCAGCTTCTGCATGCAGAAAATTGAACAATGAGCTGTTCAGTGTAAGGCCCAATGTCCATGGGCGGATGTGAATTGCGGAAACCGCATGGGGCACCTGCGCAGATGATCCACAATTCTAGCCGCCCATAGGGAGACATAGGCGGCCGTAACTGAATTAAAGCATGCGGATTTGATTTGTGGACCCTTGGGCGTGGAAATCTATTCGCGGCATGCTCCATTTCAGTGCGGTTCCCACATGGACAGCTTCCTTTGAAGTCAATAGAAGCTGTCTGATCCACGGCTTGTTTACAATTAACATTGCCGATGGGACGCAGATTCCACGGGAAAGCAGGTGTCTGTAAAAGAAAACCTCTACTGCGCATGTGTGCCGGCTGGCACTTCCACTCACATCGGCAGTAGAGAAAAAAGAAGACCCAGGCGGGTAAGTAGAGTCCTCGGCCACGGGCAGGGTCGGATTCTGCTGCGGGGTTCCACATGCGGAGTCCGACCCGCCTGTGGACATGAGCCCTAAACAGCAGTTGTTTACAACTGTCTGCTTACCGTGAATGGAAGCAGGTGGGGGGGGAGAACGCTCCATTTCGGTAGCGCTGTGAGTGATGCCAATGATACTCATTCCTGTGTAACAGCACAGGAGTGAGCATCACTGGGGCGAATCTTAAGCATCGTTTATCCAATAGCTTGTCCCATGTAAAAGGACCTGTAGATTCAGTGTTATCTACATAAAGGTACTAAGAGACAAATAAAGTACCCCAGGATCAAGCCAGGCAATACAGGTACCATCAGCAAAAAAAGTTCTCCCAGGGCAAGAAATTAGTCTATGATCATGATCCCATGAGAAAGTGCAATAAAAAACTATCTTTATTTCAAATCACCTAAAACACCAATACTAGTTTAAAACATACAGGAAGGACGCTACTCAGAAGTACCATAAATCAGAGCCACACAGGCATATGTGTATTAGACAAAGGTCTCAGAATGTCCCTAAATACACAGAGGACATCCAATACTAGAGGGAATGAGCTGTAGACAGGAACCCGAGGTAAAGAATAAGAGTTAGCGCCCAACCAGAAGTTAAAAGACAAGACACAATAGCCCCCAGCCATGTTTTGCCTTCACGGGCTTCCTCAGGGGAGAACTAGGGCTATAGGTGTCTACAAATAGGTGTCCCCTCTCATCCTGCCTGTGATGATAATTAGGAACAAACATGAGCTTTAACACTCATACAATCCTAATATTTGAAAATACACAACTGTTGTTTATACTAACCGCATAAAAAACACAAGGTTCCTAGCGCACAATTTGATCAAACTATGTGGGCCCATCCGCCACATCCAGGCAAATCTAAATGGATGAGTTTCTAGCTCTATAGACATCTCTGGGCCTCTACATATGAAAAAGCTGGATAGCCATCTATATACTATCACTGAGTCATTTGAGACAGATGGGACAAGGGAGGGCACGAAACATGTAGGCAGCTACTGCTACAAATATACGCATGAAACAGAAAGCAAAACTCTGCAAATTAAGGCCTCGGTCAGATGAGCATGCTATTTTGTGCGCCTATACGCGCCAAAACGATTTGCTGGACACATGCGCAAAATGCTCGTGACCGAAGCTTACAGGCGCGCATTCTAGGCACGCATGTCCTATCCTTTGTAGGTGCGAGTATTTGGTGCCACTAAAAAAATTGAACATGTGAACACTTTATAGGAAACCAATAGGCGCACAAATTAGCACATTCGTCTGACCAAAGCCTAAGTGTGAAGGCGCACAATAATCTATGGCCGCAACAATTACAGTAGCAAACCTGCTTCTGCACTCTATACAGACTTGATATCTGCATAAAACTGCACAAGTGTTGTTTATATTAACCACATAAAGATGTAAGGTTCCTGCATAATCACTCAGTGTAAGTGCTGCCAGCGACTGAATGGCCAACGATAATTCTTTCGCTTGTTATTTGCTGTTCAGTTTAAGCAGGATAAAAATCAAACGACGATCATCCTCTATAAACAGGCAGTCGTTCATCTATGAATGAGTGCCTGTTTACTGTGAATTTGAGGCGGGGGGGGGGGGCTGGAAGATCTCCAACCTGCTCCGCCTGCATTCACTGAATGATTATCGCTCCTGTATGAAAGCGCCGGAGCGATAATCATTGAGACGACTGTCTGGCACTTAAGTGCCCAATAATCTTCTTGTTTAAAAGGATCCTAAGGCCGGCTTCACACGAGCGTGACGGGCTCCGCCGCGGAATATTCCGCAGTGAAGCCCGTCACGGCGCCCCCCAGAGACCCCATACTTACCAGCGGAAGATAGCGTGAAGACACTTCACCGCCCACCGCCGTCGCGTCATGTGACACGCCCACCGCGTCACATGACGCGGCCGGCCGTGTCACGTGACGCGCCGGCCGCGTCATATAACGCGGCGGCGGTAGGCGGGAAAGCATTTTCACGCTATCTTCCGCTGTGTTACAGCGGGAGATAGCGTGAACGGACGGCTTCCATTGACTGCAATGGAAGCCGTCAGCGCGTACGCCCGCGGCAAATAGAGCATGCCGCGGGTGAGGACGGGAGAGTTCACGGTGCGAAATTCCGCGGTGGAATTTCGCATCGTGAGCATTGAGCTATTAGGTTCAATAGAACCTAATAGCAGGGGGCAACGCAGCGGATTTTTGCCGTGAATTTACGCGGCGTAAATCCGTTCGTGAGAAGGAGCCCTTAAAGTTCAAGCTTGGTTACTAAGTACTTTATTGCCTCCTTGTTAACTCCCACTTACGCAGGCCTCATTCACACGAGCGTATGCGTTTTTATGGCTGCCCGTACACTATTCAATGAAGAATATGCCCTTTCTTGTCTATTCACATGGGCGTATTGTGGGAAAAATACTTTGCAGTACGTAATTCCTTCAGTCGGCAGAAATCCTCAGAATAACGTCTAATAGCTTCAATAGCTTAAATAGAGCCAGCTGTCTTCTTTTCCGAGCGCCGGATGCAGCGAAACTCCGTCTCCCTTTTTTTCAGCTTCCATAGAAGTCTATGGGAGCTTTCAGTGTTTTTCAGCAAAAGATAGGGCAAGACCTATCTTTTCACGCTGCAAGAAAAATCGGTGACTGAAAACGGTCGCTAATGTTCTCTTTTTGATGACACGATTTTTTTACGTGCCCGAAAATCGCTCATGTCAATGAATGCATTGGAATCCAATGATTCACGTGGTCGCAATTTTGGGCTAAGTAGCCACGTAAAAACGCTTATGTGAATGAGTCCTTGAAGGTGGAAACGGATCCAAGAACCAAGGTGTTTGTAATATTAGGGAGAATCATAAGACAGAGGGATAAAGTTAGTTTGTTGCATGCTGCACCTCTCTTAAGTAAAGAAGGTTGAAGAGAACAAACAGCGCCAAACTGTAGTGCGGATTTTGTGTAGCATTAATGGTGTTTCCATAGAGGCTGAATGGCTAATGGAAATTGTTCTATGCTCTATGCTTGCAGCATTTTATGGGAATAGGATTAAATTGACCAACAACAGCTGCATCATAAGTGTTGGAGTGGATTGTATTACTAGAGTGTGTCTCTAAAGTGTCCACCTAGTCACAGAGATCCTAATTCTGCTACAGTTATAACTCTACTTTCGTCGCATTCTTCTTTTGCCAGTTTCCAGTTTCCTTGATTCTTCAGCGCAGAATTGCACCTCTACTTACGTTGCCTGCTTTTAGTTTCACCGGTGGACTCTGGCCCACGTGACCTTACTGTCCAATCACAGCCATTCAGGAATTACTCCAATCACAGCTATTCATTGATGAATGGCTGTGATTGGATTATCCAGTGCTAGCTGTGATTGGCTGAGTGGGCTGTCATTCAGCTGACTCAGCCAATCAGAGCAATCTCTTGCTGGAGGAGGGGGATTTCAATCCCTGACACTAGCAAGATGCTCTGCCAGCTTGACAAGTGCTCGGCCCTCCCGGACACTGACGGCACCTGCAAGGTGCGTATTGATTTATTTTCTCTCAGATAGTATAGCTAGGGCATTTAACGCTGCCAAAAATGTGGTACCAAAGTGAGCCATGCTTTGGGCAGCTCTGAAACTGCTGCCCATTCATTTCAATGGGTGACGCAGGGCCGAAAATGTTTGTGTGAACAGCCCCATTGAAATGAATAGGAGCGTTGTACAGCATTTAGCGCTGCCCTTAAATGCTGTCCACAAATGTGGTTTGGTGTGTTTTTTGGAATGTCTAGAACGAATTAATTGGATTTACATTGATTCCTATGGAAATAATTGCCTCGAGTTTCATTGGTGTCAGGTTTAGTCGATTGCTTTTTGGATGGATTACCAACGAAACTAGAGGTTTGACTGTACTTTGTTGCCATTTCAATATATGTTACTTTTTATCTCTTGCAATTCCACCATGGTATCTGGTATCTTTCTGCCCCCAACTCCGTTCCTGTTACTTTCTAACAGCCCACCTCTCTTCTATTGATAGTAAATGATGTTGTATCAATTCTCTACAAGAGGGAGAATCTAGGCATTTTTTATTACCATTCCTTTTTCTCTTCACTGACACAATTTGTCTCTTATCTTTCCTTTTCCATAACTTGCTCTTCTGTCTTTGATGTAATACAGTGTTCTTTGCTTTTAATGAATCTTTTGGTTACTGCTTTTTCTGCACCTTTCCCCTTTTACAGCTTTGTAAGGATATAATCTTTTATCACTTTACAACCTGTGCATCAACCAGTACTAGGCTTTTATAGCATTCTAACCCTTACATTATCTGCGATTGTCTTTACTGATTTATGTGCTGTTGGTAGATACTGCACAGATATTTAGACTTTTTCTGCTTTTTCAGACTCTTGTGGCATATCTAAATGCAAATTTATGTTATATACTACCAATCTTACATTTATTTTCTTTATGATTTGGATGAACATATTTGTTTCTCCATGGTTCACATCTGTGTTAGGAACCTCAGTTCAGAGGATCCGTCGCAGATCCGGCACAAAATACCATAAGAAATAGAGCTGCACGCATAGGGTTTTTTTCTGGTAAAATGCCAGGCAGCTGAGTGGAATCGCAATGGACCGTATTATGTTCCATGGAGTCCGTTTGGCACTGTTTGGGTCCATCATAAGACGGATCATTTGACCAGGGGATTCCCCTTTCCTGATCCATGAACAGAGCAGTAAAGCTAAACCCCTAACGCAGACGTGAAAGCAGCCTAAGGCCTCATGTCACAGGATGGGGCGGATCCCACCTGCGGGAGCCTGCAGCTGGGTCCTACCCTGCCCACGGCCATGGGCATTTTCTTACCTGTCTGGATGCAGTGCTGGTCTTCTAAGGCCCCATCCGGCGTGCCGCGCGCATGCCCAGTGCTTTTTAAAAAATCTGCTTTCCTGCGGATCCGTAGCAGGTCTGCAGTATCAGCTGCGGGTGTGCCGCTGATCAAACAGCACAGAGCCAGATGTATAACACTACACAACCTGAAGAGGGTAAGTATGGAGAGGGGGTATTGGTGAGCCGACATTGTCTATGGGGCCCCCCCTCCAAAGTGAATTGGGACAGAAAGCAAAAGCTTAAAGATGCTTAGAATGGAGTTTACATACGCAATTACTAATTTGTACAGTTTTTAGTGTTATCTATCTGCATTTTTTTTTAACATAACAGATTTCCACAAAATTCAACAAACCCTACGAACCCCCCCCCCCCCCCAAAAAAAAACACACACTTCAAGAAGTTGCCCAGTTCTAAACTGCTGATGGCTTATATTCACAGGATAGACCATCAACAATAGATTATCACATGTCTGCCTCATGCTCAACAACTGTTAGGCAGGCCATTGAACTTGTGCACTAAGCTAATTTCTGCAGAAAGCAGACAGCTGTTCCCACCGCAGTGGTCAGGCTTGGTATTACAGGCAATATTACCAATGAAGTGAATGGGTGTAATACCAGGCCTGGCCACTGCAGTGGAAACGGAGCTGCATCTGTCCTGCAGAAATCAGCCCATTATGCAAGCTGATCAACAGGGGTCCCGAGTGGCAGACCCCTGCTGATCTACTATTGAGGAGTAGACCATTAGTAGTTTAAAACAGGACAACCCCTTTAACTATGCTGACACCTATGATTAAGATCTTCTTCTTGACCTGGTAGAGGACCTGTGTGGGCATCTTTCTGCTCTATTCACCACCACATAGACCTTGTACAACACAGTCCAGAGAACCCTTAGTAGACATTACATTACTCATCCAAAACTGGTGGGTTAACAGTAGACGTTCAATCCTTTTCTTGGATGAAGTTGGAATATCTGTCCCTACACGGTCTACATCTTAGGAACATGTATTTTCATACCCCTCCTCCCTTCCCAACTACAAATGTGTCATAGGCGGGCAAGAGATAATGAACAATGCAGTCTATATTTAGGCAGGTGATGGCTCATAAATGCACGCTGTGCACATTGTTTGTGTAGTTACTTATGTCGCACGCATTCCGGAGATTTTTATATATTTACATAGTTATGTAGTTGTCAAGGCTGAAAAAAAGACACAGATCCATTAATCCGCCTTATAATCCTTCTGGCTTTATCTAGAGGAAGGCTAAAACACTCATCAGACAGTTGCCCGTTGCCTCATATTTGAGGGAAACAATGCTTCACATCTCCAAAAATGGTGATGAGAGTAAATCCCTCGATCAATGACCCATCTCCAGAAGTCTAGTAGACATAACATAGTATTGTTAATGTCTTTTTGCAATCAACTCCAACCCTGCTTAGTACCATGTTTCCCCGAAAATAGTATAGTGTCTTATATTAATTTTTGCTTTAAAAGATGCCCTAAGGCTCATTTTCAGAGTATGTCTTATTTTGATGACAGCGGGACTACCCAATGTGTGTGTAAGAGCCCGGAACTTCCAACCCTTATTGTTGCTCACACAAGTGCTCAGACCTTTGTGGTTATCAGCATTTTTACTGCGTATTCTGAGAAGTAAAAACGCCGACAAAGACCTTGGCTGCCCACTCAGGATCATTTCCTGGTTGCAGGAGTCATAAATCCCGCCTACACAAAACGATGACTGTGATTGGTTCTTTGAGAGCTTCATTGATTGGCTGAGCTGCGAACTGCAGGAACCACACTGGGGCTCTGGAGAGCAGCAGTAAGGACCTGGGATGAGTCTGCTGGGCAAGTGACTCAGCTGACCTGCATAAAAAGCGTTGTAAAAATGCAGCAATTGCATTTTTACGCCCCTTTTTACACACCTAAAGATTCTATTGACTTTTTTTTTTAATGAACTGTAACTAGAGCTTATTTTCAGAGTATATTTTATTCCTGAAAAATCATGCTAGGGCTTATTTTTGGGATATGTCTTATTTTCAGGGAAACATGATAGTTAAGTCAGTTTTCCGGCACTGCCAGGACACTAATAGAAGGCACCGACCCCTGGCTCAACAGTAGCTGGGCTGGGCTGGGCTGGTAGCACCTTATGAATAAACCGGACTCATCTCTTGATGGAAACTGCAGGAACTAGCTGTAAGTTCTTAAAAACCACATAACATTACCCCATTAGTGACAGACCGCTGAAGTCAACATATCTGTCACTACTTTATGCTACCCTCAGTGAGGGCAATATAAAGTACATGACAGGTTCCCTATAAGCCTGACAAGTGGCCATTTCCACATTTGCGCAGATGCCGGTATCATGAATGAGAATATTCTAAATCAAAGATGAAACACAAAACACATGTTGCAGCTGGGCTGAGCTGACTGACACTAATAGCTCTGCATAGAGATGTCTCATGAGCGTATATTGCTGACATGATGTGCTGTGATTGGCCGGGACTTGCAATATTGGATTTGCCTTCTCATTCACCTGTCACAGCAATCTGTGTTCATCCCAGAAACACTATCCGCTTTCCCGTTTGAAATGTGAAATTTCAAAAGCAATGTCATTTCATAGTAGTTCTGGGAAAAGTGCCTCAGTTGAATTTAATATATATTCACACATGCTCGTATCTTCTTGAGACACAGGCGAGGTCTGACGCGCTCGTTCTGTTTCCAGCAAAGATTGATAATTTAATTACTTTCTCTCTTTTCAATGCAGACAGGATGAACCAGGAAATCTCTCCAGCGTCTCCAAACAATATGACCATTTGCAACCCTATTAAATTTTGATAAGTCTATTTTTTACCAAGAATTGAAGCCCACAAAGAATATTTAAGAGATCGACCTTTCAGAGACGACTTGTAAGTATTCACACATATCTCTTCTGTGGCTTTCCTTTTTTTTGTGAAAAACAAGGTAGGACTGAGAGGTTTTCCTTCTTTCTTCTTCTACTATCCAGATTTAGGATATGCTTGTGTGACGGAGACCCAGCTTGAAGGAACTTTGATGTATGTATGCTTCTAAGGCATCTTCTGCATAGGACACTATTACGCAGCACGATGTAGCCAAATCCATAGGTCTAACTGCAGATTTTGACATGGAATTGCAGGCAGGTTTCAATTCCACATCAAAATCCACAGGTAGTCGGCTGATTTTGGTGCAGAATTTACCATGCGGTGTGTCATGTGACCTATTTAGTCCCGTGTAAAAGGTCCCTAAATCCTCTGCTTCATATAAAAGACCAATGGGAGATGATAATTATTAGTAAGAATTTAATTTACATACAGCGCTATTTATCTAAGGGATATGGATATTTGTCGAACCATACATATGTATGCTCAGTAGGGTTGTTATTTCAGGTTTTCAGAACAGACTGGTATCTATATGGCCACCATAGAAGACAATGGATGTGAGCATGCCATTACAGTCCTTTTACTCAGGCCATATATTAGGCAACTGAAGCTTTTCTTTTTTTTTAAATCAAATTTTTATTGACATTTTGAATTTTATAACAAACAAGGACATGCTATAAGAGTATAAGACAACGTCTCCAGTAGTAAATAGAAATCATGAATAAGCAAAAAATAGTTCCTTGAGATACCAAATGCTCAATTTTAGTGCAGAGACAAAAAGGTCAGCGATATTAATAACCATTGGAAAGGGAGATCCACATCCGGGGTCGGCCCCAGACGGGATATCTCTGGGTCCAATCCAATATCCAAGAACATAAACAAAAAGGGGGGGGGGGAACAGATACAGTAGGGAGCTCACTACGAAGGATAGGGTCGGGAGGGGAGAGTTAGGGTGGGGGGGGGGGGGGTAGGGAACAGTAGGGGGGTCGTCTCGTGCCACCCCGGTCGCCGTCTCTCACGCAGTCCGTTCCCAGCGAGACAGAGCATAAACATACTGAAGAGACCCGGTAAGACCCGGGGGTCCTCCTCCAATCGTGAGGGCCGAGCTTTGGGGGGGTAATGTAATAAAATGATGTGATAGTGACAGTGTTGCTAAAGATAATAGTAAAGATATTAATAATAATGTTAAAAATAATAAAAGATAATAAAAATCTTGATAAAAATCTTGATAAGGGGGATCAAAAGTCCAGATACCAGAACGACATGCGGAAGGGTGGGGGAACTGGTGCCGTCTCACGAGGTCCCGGGGGCCTCCCGGGCTTGGCCTATATCCCTCCTGATGGCTCGCCAAGGGCTCCACGTCTCCAAGAATTTCTCGTGGGAACTATAGGCATAACTGCTCAGCTCCTCTAAGCTGGCCAGGAGGTCAACCCTCTCTTTCCATTTGGTCAAGGAGGGAGGATCCTTCCTGAGCCAGAGAAGAGGGATGAAGGACTTAGCAACATCTATCAAGAGTGCTATCAGTTTGTTCCTCTGCGGGTGGAAACTGAAGCTTTTCTAATGCTTTCTCAACTGATAACAAAATGTTGCATGGTTTATGGCCTCATGACTCCTTACTAGCCTTTTAAATGGCGAGATATTTGCCTTAATAATCACTCAAATGAGCAATTACAGGCAACTGTCGGCTCGTGTAAGCTTGGCACCTGACAGGGTACTAAGTGAAAAGTCACTCATTAGCCATTAGTTGTTCAGCTCATTGAAACAGAATGACTAAGGAGTGACTTCTCACTCAGTATAAACAGGCAGTCATTCATGTTTGAACAACTGCCTGTTTGCAGTGGATGGATTTGGGTAGCCCGAAGAGATCTTTGGTGCCCTCAGCCTCCATTTACTGAACTATCACTACTGTGTAAATGCACATTTGCGATAGACATTGGGATGGCTGACAGACGCTAAAGCGCCCAACAGTGGTCAACTCTAAAACTACCCTTAGCATTGAAATCACTTCCACTTATAAAGGTAGGGGTTACAAGAACATTATATTAAGTCATATTTGGCAACGCAATTTCCTAAAGTAGTCTTTTACATCATTCCAATTTATAGTCTTACTTCTGACAGCCTTAAAATGAATCAACAGTGTGGTTAGTCAGCATAGAAAGCAAGTAGGATGCTTGGTTGCATAGCTAGAGGTATAAGCAGTGGAAAGAGAGAGAGATTGTGAGCCTGCTATATGGAGCTCTGGTGAGACCACATCTGGAATACTGTGTTCAGTTTTGGAGACCTTATCTACAGTAAGACATTGATAAAATAGAACAAGTCCAAAGATGGCTACAGAAATGGTGGGAGGTCTCAAAAATGAACGTTATCAGGAAAGTCTTAAATAACAATTTGTACAGCCTGGACCAGAGAAGAGAGAGATGGGACATGATGGAAACCCTTACATATGTTAAAGGTATAAATAAGGTTCAGGTGGGAAGTTTTTTTGCTAGGAAGCTAAACACTAGATAAGGGGGCACAATCTGAGATTAGTTGAGGGAAAAATCAGAAGCAATGTCAGGAAATGGTATTTTATGGAAGCAGTAGTAGATGCTTGGAACAAACTTCGTGGTTGGAAAACCAACAATAAATTAAGTCAAGCTGCCTGGGAATAAGCATAGATCTATCCTAAGAGAGAAAAAGGGAATATTATAAGAGTAGACTAGATGGACTATGTACTCTTTTTCTGCCATCAGTTTTCTAAGTGTGATGATGATGGCTGCATCTTCTACATTGTGGTGCCTCCATTCAATGTATGTATTCTATTGATTGCAAGGAGATTCCCCCACCTGGGCTTGATCACCCATATAATACAGGATAATAACCGTAAAAGAAAATGCTACGTGAAGTTCTCCATCCATAGCTATGAGACTGCAAGATGTAGAAACAATCCCCTTTCTCAAGAGTGGAGTCATTTTAAATTGTTCCCAGAGAGCCTTGTACCATGAGTATACAGTGGGGACATTAAACTTCAGGATTACTTGGATGGAGATGCCAAGCCAATAAAAGCAAGTGCCCTTGTGGCTAAGATATGATGGGTACCTACGGTTGGAAACCATACCTTTACTGCTGAATTTTCTGTGCTGCATTTAAGAATTTGGTCATTGTGGAACTAGCAAGAGTATTGTACCTTTGTGAATAACCATCTGTAGCAACATCTTTTCGACACTCTTGCGCGGAAAAACCTGACTGCACATTTAGCAGTCACCTTTCCTGGATACGAATGTTGTCTCCAGTATTCAAATGCCTTCAGCATTTACAATGGGGTTGAACTGTTTTAACAATTGGACAGTCGAATGAACAAATATATGAAACATGTACAGTATCATCACCAATAGGAAACACAAATGGAAGACTACGGTAGGAACTCACCAATAGATGACAGAAACAAAGTGGTAATGATAATTAGATGATGATGAGAATGAAAGTCAGATAATGGACTAGGTGGCTACCATTGAACAGCTAATAACAAGCTGACAATAATTGATCCAAAGAATCAAAGAATTCTTAGATTCTCAAAGAACCATAGATCCCTATGTTGTTTTGAGTTTGGTTCAGTAGCCCCACGGTTAGTGCCAGATACTTGTCGATATTATGATCACATAAATGTATCTGTAATACGCTCATGTAAAACTGACCTAACACTAGGTTTCCATAAATCTAACCCTGATTTATCCTTGTAGATGACCCTAACACCAGACACCACTGTCCCTATACCTCTAATGGAAACCCTCTATGGTATGCTGATTCTAATTAACAATAAAAAGTCATTAAGATGCAGATACAAGAAAACCAAACTGAACAAGGCTGAAATATGAAACAAGACTAAGCACATACAAAGAAGGAAAGAGCAGACAAAAACCACAAGGCTGCAAAGCAAGAATTGGATTAAACATAACTATGGCAGTCGTCAATCACTGCTGACAGGGGCCAGAAACACTCCTCTCATGAATACAGTAGACACATAACTATGAATCCACTGTATTCCTTGCTATCTTCTACTAGCCAAACAGCACAATATTTCTTCAGAGAGTATACCTGTTCATATATCATGGTGATTATAAAATGGGGCAACATAACCTAAAGAGAGATCTGCTTTAAAACTGATCACTCCCTTGTTAGAATGCACCTCTCCCTCTAAATGACCACTTCACATTGGGTCCTTCCCACTTGTGGGGTCAAACCTTTATGGGTTGACAGCAGGCATCTTGGCCTTACTGGCATATATGATAAGGATTAGAGATGAGCGAACGCGTTCGTCCGAGCTTGCTATTCGTGCGAATATTAGGGTGTTCGGGATGTTCGTTATTCGTAACGAACACCATGCGGTGTTCTGGTAAATTAAACTTTCTTCCCTGAGACGTTAGCGCTTTTTTTTGGCCAATATAAAGACAGGGAAGGCATTACAACTTCCCCCTGCAACGTTTAAGCCCTATACCACCCCCCTGCTGTGAGTGGCTGGGGAGATAAGGTGTCACCCGAGTATTGAAATCTGCCCCTCCCGCTGCTCGCTATGGATGCATTCTATATGCGCTCAATGGGGCCAGCGGCAGCAGCGCTGACCCCATTGAGAACATATAGAAGACAAATCCTTCTTCTCTGGCACAGCTGTAACAGCTGTAGCAGAGAAGAACGATGTTTGCCCATTGAATTCAATGGAACCGGCAATACAGCCGACTCCACTGAATGCAATGGGCTGCCGGCGATCGCAGGATGAATGGTCGGAAAGGGGTTAAATATATAACCCCTTTCCTGCAATTCATCCAGAAATGTGTTACACTAAAAATATATACCGGCGTATAAGGCGACGGGGCGTATAAGACGACCCCCCAACTGTCACCTTATACGCCGGTAATACAGTGGAGCAAAGAATAAAAAGCATTACTTACGTTTTTAGATGATCTGCGGCGCTCCTGCAGGCTGTCACTCCCTCCTGGTCCACGGCAGACAAGCTTTCTCCACGAAAGACTTTAAATCCCTGCCTCCAGAAGCACATGTGCCTTCAGCCAATCACAGCCAATGACAATGATGTCATTGAATGGCTGTGATTGGCTGTGTTTCTGGAGGCGGGGATTTCAAGCCTTGAAATCCCCGCCTCCAGAAACACAGCCAATCACAGCCATTCAATGACATCATTGTCATTGGCTGTGATTGGCTGAAGGCACATGTGCTTCTGGAGGCAGGGATTTAAAGTCTTTCGTGGAGAAAGCTTGTCTGCCGTGGACCAGGAGGGAGTGACAGCCTGCAGGAGCGCCGCAGATCATCTAAAAACGTAAGTAATGCTTTTTATTCTTTGCTCCACTGTATTACCGGCGTATAAGGTGACAGTTGGGGGGTCGTCTTATACGCCCCGTCGCCTTATACGCCGGTATATATTTTTAGTGTAACACATTTCTGGATGAATTGCAGGAAAGGGGTTATATATTTAACCCCTTTCCGACCATTCATCCTGCGATCGCCGGCAGCCCATTGCATTCAGTGGAGTCGGCTGTATTGCCGGTTCCATTGAATTCAATGGGCAAACATCGTTCTTCTCTGCTACAGCTGTTACAGCTGTGCCAGAGGAGGACGATCTTTATGCTGACAGTGGGGGGGGGGGGGGGGGCACTCTTGCCGCTATTGTGGCTTAATAGTGGGACCTGTGAACTTGAGATGCAGCCCACCATGTAGCCCCTCGCCTGCCCTATCCGTCACTGTGTCATTCCCATCACTTTCCTGAATTGCCCAGATTTTCACACATGAAAACCTTAGCGAGCATCGGCGAAATACAAAAATGTTCCGGTCGCCCATTGACTTCAATGGGGTTCGTTGTTCGAAACGAACCCTCGAGCATCACGGGAAGTTCGTTACGAATAACGAACACCCGAACATTTTGGTGTTCGCTCATCTCTAATAAGGAGGATCCATTTTAGGCGATAAAAGGTTTACTGCAGCTATTTTTTCATTATATTGCATTTAGCACAATCTTATTTGTAAAAAGCTAATTATCATGTTTTAGTGGAGCTTTTATCATAATGTTCTGCCTTTGTTTTGTTCTAACTCTGATGTTTTGTTGTAACCAAGAGTCAGACATACGTCTTTTTTTTTTTCATTTCTAAATTGCACGGATATTACACATCCTTTGTTAGTGTAACCACAGAGTATTCCTTAAGTGGTTTCATTTGTTAGGGACAGCCTGCAGAAACCAGTCATGTTCATAATGTACCCAGTCAGGGTTACAATATAACCAGTCTGTGTTACTATGTCAGAGAGTAGCTAGAACAGCCCTGCAGGTGATTAAAACAACATAACTGGGTCTAGTAGAGAGGCAGAACAGGGGACTGTGTGTCTTAATGGAGCATCACAGGAGATCCGGCTATTTAATGTTCTATTTTCTTTTATTGCGCCTGCAAGATGTATTTATGCTGTGTGAGCTGTATATGCAGCCTCTGCACGGAGCTGTGACAGCCTGCTGAGAGGCTCCTGCATTAGGTAACCCACTTCCCTGGAATACAGGAGGGATTGAGAGATTAACACATATTTGGGAGCAGCTGTGAAGAATGTAAATTGCCAATTTAGGATGGAGGGGGGTACTGTGGGAGCAGAGGCCACGGGAGGAAATGTTGACTTTGGACCAAGGCAAAAGAGTCCACGAGTGACAAAGCGCCTCATTCACTTCCTAATATTTATGAGGTTTGCTCTGCCCCATACTCTGGCTCTGCAGCCTATTGCTCCGTATGTGTTCCCTGTAATTACTGTCACACTGTCCTCCAATTTGTTCAGGCTGTAAACCAAGGGGGACATTGGTCTTAACCATTTGCTTTTTCCACTGCAGCAGTGTTCTCGGCTGCTTAAGAAATGTGACAGATGTCACAGAGCTTTGCAGATTGGTTCTTCATATCATTATTTCAAGATGTGGCATAATGCTGAGAACCTTCCACTATTGTTTGTCTCCTTGCAATACTTAACATACTCTATTCCTCCGTTTTTTCATGGGCGGCCTTTTAAATTGCAAGGTAGAGACACAGAGCAAAAATTGATGTTTCAACGTAGCTCTCAAGAAGTAATTAGATTAATAGAGTGATCAAAGACAAATGTCTCCTTTATTAATGATTTAAACAACCAGAATTAAAATATGTGTTTCAGGGTGAGATTCCTTCATCAGTTAAGCTGGAATACAGGCAGTTAGGGACCAGATGGACGTGAGGTCCTAACTGCTGGATAACAGTACTGAGATGCCAAAGACAGGTGCAGTGGCCAACGGTGGAGAGGTGATCACAGTGATTAAATATGGATGTCCTATCCTGAAGAAAGGGCATCCATAGTTGTTGACCGGTAAACCCCTTTAACCATCTTGCTAATTGGCAAGGGACTGTGCATATAAAAGGTAGGTCCCATACCTGTACTGGTGTGACAAAGCAGTTTTGTAGAAAGTGAGATGTAGAACTGGGCTTTGAGTATACCTGAAAGAGAGTGACATGAGTGAGTGAGGTAGTGTTTAGTGACAATGATACTCTGGGCACTGGAGCAAGAGCAGTCTACTGCCTTTGGAGATGTGCTTGGGAAGTAGCAGTCACCAATTGTGAATTTCGAGGTTCTAACAAGTGGATAGACATCACCGGGAATCAAGAGATCAGCAGAGAATATTTTCGGAGAGTTAATAGCAGAGAAGATTTGTATGAGTACCAACATCCATCACCCAATTTAATAGCGGCACAGAGACCGGCCCTACTCAGAGGAACCTGACTGCATATATAAGAATTCACCCATTATTTTATGGACAGAGATGGTTTGGATACATAGTTCAGTTGAAAATAACCCTGGAGCTTTACACAAACTTTCCTTCAGGTCATTGGACTTTAGATACAAGACTGTCTGTTTGCATGAAGCTACCGGCATTCTCAGGAGGTCTGTCTGTGCAGTATAGCAGATGCCATCAAAGAGGCTCCCTGACCAGTATGAACGTCATAGCGATTGCAAACATTTAGGGTATAATGAGATTTGCTACAGATTGTCTGCAGGACTTTCCGTAGTAAATCTGCGCCAAAAACTGCTTCAAAATCCGCACCATTTGATACAGATTTTGGTGCCGATCCACAGCAGATTTCACCCCTTCATTTAAAATTCAGTTGCCGGTGTGAAATCTGCTGTGAATCTGAACCAAAATCCGCAACAAAATTTGTATCAAATGCTGTGGATTTTGAAGCAGATTATGGTGCGAATTTACTGCGGAATGTCCACTGCAGACATTCATACTGGTTATAACTGTTTGAGTACAACATGTTGTCAATATAACTTCTCTATCCCATCATCAGTAATGTGTAGTTTTCTTGGTAGACCTGGATGAAGTCTCTCCATAACTGGCGTCATATTCCGTACCTGTTACCCGTCATCTATTGTCCCCTCTCTTTTTAATAGTTTGCAAAAGAGTAGTAAGCACATCTGTCTTTTTTTTAACCTAATTGGATGGATGAGATGGGAAGATCAACGTTGGTCCATATTGGAGGGGTTGGCAAAGCCGGCAGTTCTGTAGAGGCACAATTTATGGTTTTAAGAAAAATGCTCTACGTAATGGTGCAACTATTGGAACCCTATGTCAATGTGGCTAATAATGCTTAAATGCCATAATTAATGAGGGGTTCCTTAAATATTTTGTTAAAGAAATGGCCCCTGCCATGACATCACAGATACAGCAATCATTAACATGGTTGACGCATTATGATAACGCAATATAGTACACTGTAGCTAAGTTATCATAACACATTAAATGTCATGTTAACGTTTATTATTTCTGTATGGGGTAGGGCTGGTAACGAACTATTATTAAGAAAGATGCCAATTAAAGGGGTGGAGCTTAAAGGAAGATATGTGTTATTAATAAAAAAAAACAATAGAGATTGATTGAATGATGTGGCTACTAAGTGGTTTGTTGATTGGCTAGCCTGTTGAATTTCTAGAAGTTTTGGTGCATATAGACTATTGGGTAGGGAGATGAGCTTAGTCTCAGGTAGCGTCTTCCATTGCTGAAGTCCTCAGAGTTGTAGCATTCATTATGTCTAAAGTACATGCTTCCTGAGGCTGCATTTACACGAACGTATATCGGCTCGGTTTTCACGCCGAGCCGATATACGTCGTCCTCGTGTGCAGGGGGGGGAGGATGGAAGAGCCAGGAGCAGGAACTGATCTCCCGCCCCCTCTCTGCCTCCTCTTCACCCCTCTGCACTATTTGCAATGGGGAGAGGCGGGACAGGGGCGGGGCTAATTCTCCCGCCTCCTTTCACTGCAAATAGTGCAGAGGGGCGGAGAAGAGGCAGAGAGGGGGTGGGAGCTCAGTTACTGCTCCTGGCTCTTCCATCCTCCCCCCCCCCCCTGCAGATGAGAACGACGTATATCGGCTCGGCGTGAAAACCGAGCCGATATACGTTCATGTGAATGCAGCCTTAGGGTGAAGTCACACGAACGTATATCGGCTCGGTTTTTACGCCGAGCCGATATACGTTGTCCTCCTGTGCAGGGGGGGGGGAGGATGGAAGAGCCAGGAGCAGGAACTGAGCTCCCGCCCCCCTCTCTGCCTCCTCTCCGCCCCTCTGCACTATTTGCAATGGGAAGAGGTGGGGCGGGGGCGGGGTTAAGTTCTGCAAATTAGCCCCGCTCCATCCCACCTCTCCCCATTGCAAATAGTGCAGAGGGGCGGAGAGGAGGCAGAGAGGGGGGCGGGAGCTCAGTTCCTGCTCCTGGCTCTTCCAGCCTCCCCCCCCCCCCCTGCACACGAGGACAACGTATATCAGCTAGGCGTGAAAACCGAGCCGATATACTTCGTGTGGCTTCACCCTTAGGTTGGGGTATTTAATTCTTACAATTGTATTTATTAACTTTGATCACAGATCTATCTACTGCATATCTGTTTGCTTATTTTGCTTGGATAGGGCCAAATTATATGGAATTGTCTTAAACACACAAGTAGGCATCCTTGAATATAATAAAGGGGCTTTCTCAGTACACACATCTTTGTTATCATGATAACAATTAGTTGATATACTTTCGGGCAAAACTTTTGTTTATTGTCTACCGATGCAATTAAAACTCAACTTTTAGGTTACATTATTAATCTTATATTTCAGCCTCATTAGGTGGTATTTTCTAAGAACACTCTTTGTGGAATTTGGTACGGTACATCTGTAATCAGCGCAGTCCCAGAGCCCTATTTATTTCACTTATGGAAACTTACGGCCAGGACTATGTTTTATTAGAGAGGGAAAATATCCCAATGTAATATTGTCATGATACATATTGACTAATCGCTACGCCTTATAACTGTTCCAGTTCAACTTTGATATATAGTTGGTATTGAACCTCCGCTGAGAATTAAGCTTTGGGTTAGGAAAAATAACCCCATAATAAGTATGTGCTTCAACATTCCTAGGTGACCAATTAAGCTCACGGCAAACAAGCTAAAATATGAGAACTACTAAAAGGATTTTTTTACCGAAAACAATGTCTGTGTTTTTTTTGCAAAAACTTTCCATAAGAGTCAATTATGGGCATATTCTAGTACATCATTTTAAAGGACCCTCCTTTACAAGTTTCATAACAAACAAGAGAACATATAAATTAGGAAAAACAAATAAGAGGAAAGGCAGCGGTAGAAGGGTGTAAAATGCAGTGCAAATACAAAAGCCATACCATAGTAGGTCACCACTGGTCTTTTTGGCACTAAAGGGGTTACTGATTTCTCTGACTCCCTTAGGGGAACACAAAAAAGCCCTTGAGAAAACAGAACATGATTATTTGAGGTTGCTTAATTGGGAGGGAGATAATTGGGGTAGAACTTGCAACCAAAGAACACAAAGCATTTAGCTCTGAACGGAAAGTGAAGCTAATAATTACTCAGACAAAAGCCCGGCTCAGGAGGGCACAATATGATTGAAAAAAATGAAAAGAAGGGAAAAAGGGGGATTTTGGGAGGAGTGAGAGAAAAGGACTGTGGGAAGAGGTTTAACCCTCTCCGAACAGAATTGGTTGGGAAATCTTCAAAACACAACAATTCATAGTTTGTTAGTTTGGGATTTTTTTTTAGACATTTCTGATAGTAATTAGGTCATTGCCGTGTATTTCTACTGGGCAGTATCATATTACTAGATTACATGGGGTTGTACCTGGGCTTTGTCTTTGACACATTCTTATAGAAAATATTACTAGATTAGTGCAGTTAGATGTAGTACTATAATTAGTCAGAACAAAAAATGTGTTTTCACTGTAGTTAATGAGAAGGGTTCTGTTGTGTGAACAGCATAATGTACTTCATTAGATAGGCTGGGCCAGTTTCCGAGAAAGGGTGTTTCTGGGAAAAATTAAAAGTGGGGCCAAAATGCTGAAATATTGGACCAATGGCAGTCACGTCCAGTAAGGTCAGAAGCTGGTGTGCATAATGTTACAACACTAGTCTCCCGCACCTCTAGGGGCATTGCTAGCATTTTAAAGGATCGAGGATATTAGCTCCCCCACATACAAAATATCATTTCTGTACAAATATAGTGATTAAATAATACCTCTATAACAGAAGCAAATATTACCACTATACAGGGATCAAATATTGCGTGCATATTGTAAGTGCAGAATGCACTAAACAAACACAAGTATTGCTAATAATACCATTATAGAAGAGCCTAATAATACCATCGCAACCCATGACCACTACCATTACTAATACATAGTAATTGAATAATATAACCATGATGATGATGATTATCCATTCAGTTGAGGCTGACTTTCAGTCACTTTATGGATCATTGTTCTCCATGCTTTCCTTGCCTTGACCGCTTCTTTCAGTTTTTCCATGTGGATGTTTGTATCTGCCTTGATTGCGTCCAGCCAGCGTATTATTTGTCGTCCTCTTCTTTGTGACCCATTAACTGTGTTGAGGATCAGTGTTGTTTCCAGAGAATCGGCTCACATGATATGTTCAACGTACGAGATCCGCTGTTTGCTGATTTTGCCCTCTAGTGATATTTTTGGTTTCATACGCTGTAGGACCATCTTGTTGGTGACCATTGCCAGCCCTGGTATATGCAGCATTCTTCTCCGGCACTATAGTTCAGAAGCATACATTTTCCTTCTATCTGCCTTCCTGAGTGTCCAATCTTCACATGTGTAAATGGATATCGGAAACACGATTGTATCTATCATTTGGATCTTTGTAGCAATGCTAATATCTTAACTCTTCCATATCTTTGCCATTGCTTGTATCCAAATTCTTTATTTGATTTCTGGTTCCGATTGTTCATTGCTGTCAATCTTGGATCCGAGGAAGAGGAAATCTTTAACCAATTCAATGTCCTCATTGTCGAATTCTATATGGACTCTATCATTACTTGCTGTCATCCTTACCTTTGTTCTCTTTATGTTGGGGTTCAGCCCCATGCGCTCACTTTCTTCTTTAATGCTTCAGATAAGATAATCCAGGTCCTTTTCACTTTCCACGAGTAACGTTGTATCATCGGCATATCGAAAGTTGTTGATGTTTCTCCCACCTATTTTCACTCCGATTCTTCATTCGTTCGGGTTGCATCGTCTAATGATTATTTCGGCGTACAGATTGAACAAGGCCGGTGATAGAATGCAGCCTTGTCAGATGCCTTTCTTAATCTTGAACTAGTCAGTGTTACCGAAAGCTATCCGTACTGTGGCTTCTTGGTTCTCATAAAGTGATTGTATCAATTCATCCAGATGCTCTGGGATGCACAAATTGCTGAGGTTTGTCTATGTGGTTTTTGTACTAGTATTTTTCCATCACATTTCCACAGCTTGTTGTGTTCAATGCAGTCGAATGCTTTGCTGTAGTCCATGAAGCACACGCACACGTCCTTTTGATATTCATCTCATCTCCATGAGCCAACGCACGTTTGCAATTTGCAATATTACCATATTGTAACTTAAAAAAAACCACTATACAAAGACCAAATAATACCACCATACAGTGACCATGCAATGAGATACCCTTTTTACACAGGCGCTCTGCAGACCATATAAGTGTTTACAGTAAAGTTATATCCAGTGACTCCCATGTGATGTCTTCTCTTTTTGTAGTTGTTCACTGTTCCCACCTTTCTATCTGTCCCAGATCTCCTTGAAGACTCCTTCCAGCCACAATGTGTCTATAGAGTTTGCTGATCAGATATCTTTGATTCTTGCTTTCCAGCGCCCTTACTATTTTCACCAATCTACACAAACTTCCCATTCTGTTACTGTCTCATTTTCCTCTGTTACTCAACCCACTTTATTGCATAGTAACCGGTTACAATTACTCTCTCCATCAAATGCCTGTCACCTTTCTTTTGAATAATTCGCAAAAGAGTACTGTGAACGCCAGACTTTTTTTTACCTAATTGGGTGGATGATAGGATGGGAAGATTAGGTTAGGTTCATATTAGAGTGGTAGGAAGAGCATGCAGCTGTCTAGGGTCTCATTGAATTTGGAGGCACACTTTATGGATTTAAGGCAAATGCTCTATGTACTTGGTGCACCTAGTGAACCCTATGTCCACATAGCTAATAATGCTTAGCCAAAATATTTCAGAATTAATGTTGTCTTAACTGTAGTTACACTCCAAAAAAGTGCCACACGGACATCACTCCTAAAACATCAGTGCCAAATAGATAAAAATAGTGCTAAACAGATAGTGCCTATATTGTACCACAAACATTAGTAGTGCCCCAGATGATAATACTGCACCATACGGCAAATGTGCCTCCCCTTTGTTTCCCACATTATTATAGCATGGCACAAAGTGGAGTGGAGAACATAAGCCTCATACAACCTGTGAACTCAGCAGCCTGGCACAGTGATGTCACTGCCCATGAGAGAGAAAATGGTAGGGCAGAAAGACTATGGCTCCCTGCTCTGTCATAGGTTTCAACCAGGGGTGTAGCTAAAGGCTAATGGGCCCAGGTGCAAAAGTTTATCTTGGAGCCCCCCCAACTTCTCTTAGCCCCTTAACACAGAGATGTAACTTGAAGCTCCTGGACCCCAATGCAAAACCTGTAACAGGGTCCCTAACTATAATGCTTTATTCATAGTACTAGGCTCTCTGTATGGAGAAGAGAGGCCTTATGGGCCTCCTAAGGCTCCTGGGCCCGGGTGCAACTGCATTGCCTGCATCCCTTATAGTTACGCCAGTGATTTCAACTATGTCCATGTCCTGATATAATTGAAACAGGCACTCTCAGAGGATGTGGCGCTAGTACGGAAGAAATAGGCCCTTTTGGGGAGAGAGGCCCTTGGCAGTTGCTCAGTTTATATCACCTTAAAAAAGCTCCGTAGATGGTGAACACCAAAATCAAAATCACTGAATTTCATTAAAGCTTCTTATACAATGGACCAAATAACCTAAATCTCAGGAATACAAAAACACACAGGTAGGTGTGAGGTTTTAGGGTGCATTCACACAATATGGCAGTTTACACTGTGGTCAAAAACCATATGTGGTTTTACTGTAAATTGCTGAGGTTTGTCTATGTGGTTTCTGTATTAGTATTTTTCCATCACATTTCCACTGCTTTGTGATGGCCAGAATTGGATAGCATGTTGTGGTAGAGTATCCATTAAAAATAAAAGAAGGCAAGTTTGATGAAAACCAGTGGACCTATTAAAAAAAGCTAAATAAATCAATATATACTGTTTTGGTCATATGCGCCATAGATCATATAAAAATGAGTCATGATCCCCTTGTGAACAGAGTCTTAACTGGAAGGAAACTCAAAGTAAAATGAAAGAAAGAACATTTAACAACAACCCTTCAGTTATTTTTACAGCATACAGAACATAGACCAATGAACTGTAATCGGAAGCTCTTGGCCGTACAATAGTTTAAAACTGGATGCCCAAGAATGAAGGAAGCTTTCCCAGAAGAATTTGTTATTGAATTTGGTATTGATTACTACCATAATGATTCTATTTGGGGCCTACTAGTGGGAGGAGAAAACTAGCCAGTGTGAAACAATGCAACATGGTATGAGGGATTGCTCTAGACAGAAAGTTACTCTGGTTACTTAAAGGGATTGTCCCACTTCTAGTTGTTTTGCTTCAAGGAACAGACAACTCCATACATTATGCAGTGGCCTGGGTTGGTACTGCAGGCAGAGTCCTATTGAAGCAAATGAGACTCAGCCTGCAGTACCAATCCAGGCCACTGCGTAATGTATGGAGCTGTCTGCTTCGTGTGGCAATACAGCTAGAGGTGGGACAACTATTTTAAAGTACTGATTTTTCCTTCTTTCTTCTAGACTATACAAATTGTGTTTTTACCTGACTCTCCAGCACAACATTATACAAAAATTTGGAGATGCATCATGTGTTAATTAAATGTGTATTCCCAGCTCAGCAAGTTATCCTCAGTCCACTGGATGGGGAAACATTTGCTGATCAGTAAAGTTGGGATCCATGCTGATCCTAAGATGTCAATCTCGGTGCATCTCAAAGTTCTGGAAGTGGTGGCATTGCATGTGTGCCTTTGCTCCGTTCACTGCAATGGAACTGCCAGCGAATGCCAGGTTCAAGTGCTTGGCTATCTGTTGCAGTCCTATGGAGTTGAAGGGAGTGGCATTGCACATGTGCTACCTCCACTGCCACAACTTGGAGGCTTTGGGGGTGAAATCCAGAGGCAGAACATCTTTTCAGAATAAGCTGCCCTATGTGTATACATTAGGCATATTACTATATCTGGCCATTATATGGCTTGTTTATGGCATTTTTCAAGAGTTTTCCCCTCTGTAGGCTGTATCTCTAATATTCAGCTTTCCCTGATCTGTTGGGATGAGCCTGCTACTATGTTGTCTTCTATACACAGTGCACTGAGAAAATAGCACATTCTGCTTTCTGTAAAAGAAATATAAATAACTTGCACATCAAGGACACTAGATTAGTACTGAGCAGTGTAGATGTGATTTTAGTAGCTGTAACATAGTAAATAGCTCACCATTAGCTGCTACAACATATGTGTGTGAGTTACAACAACATATGTGCTTCTCTCATCCTCTTCCTTCCCCTTCACCTCTCCTTTCTATGAACGTCTATGGGCAGCATGAGTCATCACCCTCCTCCACTTCATGTTTTCTGCTTGCTATCTCTGTTACTATAGACAGATTTCATATGGCAACAGCGGACAGTAAATCAGAGGGAAGGTAGACCTCCATTAGCCAGTGCTTTAGAGAAAGTTTTCATCGCAAAAACATAATTTTAGTGAATAAAGTAATTTGCACTTTTGCTAGTTATCATATTGGCTATCATATTAATGAAGTTATCTCAAAGTGCAGTGACCAACAGCTGTGTGTGACAAGAGTTTAGCTCTAGGGGGTGCAGAGGTAGCAGTCACACCTGAGCCCTGGTGCATGTGTAAAGGGAGCCATGGGGCAGAGTCCTTCTTCCCAGGATCAGGATCGTCTGACAGATGTTGTAGACTCTGGGGTTTTAGCGGCCTACCTGGATCTCCTAATGTGGAGTACTCCATAGGGAACCTGACGTTCACTCAGGTACCGTCTTAGGTAACTGGTCCTCCTTTCTGTCTTAATCCCTGCAAGAACACACATCCATAGTAAGTTTCAATGGAACTTTAATGTGGCACTTGGTTTCTCTCTCTGGGAGCTGGGGTGGCACACTCGGGGGAGCTCAGTAGGTAGTCCCTGCCTCACTAACTACTTGAACTAAGACTTTTATATTTACTCTGAACTGGCTCACTACTTTCTGCCAGAGACGGGCACTGCCCTATCATTTTATACTAAATCCTGATTACCAGAGTAATGGGCACTTTTAGCAAATTGCACTAGACATAGGTTGCCAGTGCTCAGAGGGTACAGTCTTAAGGCCCTTCCACACTAAATGATTGTGAGCGATAATCGTTACGTGTAAACATGGGCAGTTGTGCACTATTCGCTCACTTGTTGTTAGCGGCTGGTTTGTAGCCCGCATAAAAACCATCGTCAAGCTGCTCAAAATTAATTCTATTTGATTGGAATTCATGCAGTCCTTTGAGCAGCTTGCATACACTATAAAACTCATGCCAGGAGAAGAATATGCAATTCTGCCAGCCAGATAATCCCTCGCATAACACATGCCCACCAGAGCAAAAAAATAATACTGAGTTTACTTTAGCTATGTGTAATTTTATGCAAAAATGTCAGCAATTTGTTCAGTTTTTCAGCAGTTTTAGCGATAATCGTTGCGTGTAAAAGAAGGGCCTTTAAACAGAACCTTTCCAATAAATAGAATCTTAAAAGGACAGTGCATACTATACAAACAATACTTAAATGATATGCAAGGGCTATGTACAACCCTCCTACACATGAGCCTCTGACACATAAGAAGACAGCAGGAATATACATGGAAGAAGGGTTGTTGTTAGCCGTTTAGTTGTTCACGACCCTCGGCGACCCTAAAGGCAGGCGCCCTCCATATTTTTCGGTTTCTCACTGATTCTTTCAGTTGTGTGATATCCCTGCCAGTCTCAGCCATCATGTCTTTTGGCGGCCGGGTCTTCTTTTGCCACTGATCTGTCCAAGCATTATAGATTTTTCTAGCGACTCTACTCGCATTACATGGCAAAACTACGTGAGTCTGGGTGCCCTAAAGATGGGTGCCCTGTTACAAATTTTGCATTGGAGCCCAGAAGCTTCCAGTTATGCCCCTGGCATGGGTTTTTGTAAACCAAAATTGGGCATAGGAAGCAAGGGATTATTCTGCTAATGATGCAGACTATATTCTGTTTTGCTGTTATCTAAGGATCTGTTAATAGAGTCTAAACAATAGATGAGATTATTATGAAAGTACAGCAGATAACTTCTGTCTTCAGTGAATTGGTTTGATTAGATTTTATTGCTATATAGGAGCCATAGTTTACTCATTTACTATTCCTAGAAGAGAACGCATTATTAACACATTTCATACAGTTTGGCAGGAACATCACAATGTCTTCTATTTAAAAAGAAAATGTAAATGAGTCCCGTGAATACCAGGATGTGTTATACATATGTAGAACTTATTTCTAAGGACCCAGTTGCTCTTTGTTTAAATGCAATGGATTAAGCAGCTGCAGCTGTTGATGTATATATGCCGTAATACTACTGATAGCAACTCATTTTTATTGACATACTTGTTAAAGGGGGTTCATCAACTTAAAAACTTTAAGCACCTACACACAGGATGGGTATCATTACTGAAGGTCCGACCACTGGGATCCCCATGGATCACAAGAACGGCACATCCCGAGTACCCATAGTGAATAGATCGGCAGTGTGCATGCATGACCACCACTCCATTTAATGCCATGGCACTGATCAAGATAGCTGAGCACATCCCCGGAGGCGAATGTCTCAGACTACAGGAGCACAGTCTGCATAGGGTAGTCTGGCAGCTATTACAGAATAGGATGAACTGTGGCAGCAATATCGAAAAGGAGAGCACTAGATACACATGTATTCAGTGCCAACATGACACGCTGTGCTACATCATTATCATAGTGGACCTATGCTATTTGGGTAGCCCGGCAGTCAATAGACTACAATGTACTATGCAAATAGCATAAGGCACTGAACAAATGTTCGGCCTGCTATACAAATAGATATATTGAGTGTTCCTTTGGTTATGAATACATCCGCATACTAACTGTACATCCTGCAAGTAGAGTGACATTTGTACTTGTGGTACAGTATAGCCCACAAATAGATGGGCTTTATTGCACTCTTATGAAAGTTCTGGTAGTTCTGGAGTTCTGTCCATGTCACAAGTTACAATGGCTGATAAAATAGAGGGGTTTATGTGACTAGAAGCCCTTGAGATGCAAATTCTGTATAGCTACACCTCAAAACAAACCTTGGAGAAAAACAATATTGGGATGTCCAGATATTGAATAATATATTACAAAACCAGGAGGAACAAAACACAGGACACAGCTTCAGTAAATATGATCAGTGGTAATGCAGCGAATATGGAGGAGTATAATAGTGTATATAGATGAAACGTAATCTGGTTAACGGTACTGATTCAGAAGAGGAAATGTTCTTGTCAGTCACAGGCATTGTTAGCTTTCCTTATGTTGTGGGTGGTGTATAGTGAAGCACAATTCGGGACACGATACAGCAGGTGGAGTAACCAAAATGAATTAGATTTATTTAAGAAGAAGCAAATAATATGCCTTTCTTGAGTACCGGTGTTTAAAACTGTACACAATATTCCATGTGTGGTCTAACCAGTGACTTGTAAAGAGGAAGAACAATGCTCTCCTCGTGTAGCCCTAATTGCCAACTTAAGAGTGTGGCACAGTGTTAAGGCAGCAGAAATGCAGCCCACGACCTGATGGTTGTGAGTTCAATCCTTGCTTGGGTCAGGTAGCCGGCTCAAGGTTGACTCATCCTTCCAAGGTCAGGAAAATGAGTATCCAGCTTGGTGGGGGGTGATAAATTACCTGAAAGTGCCACAAAATAAGTTGGCACTATACAAGATTTATTTATTTTTCTGTGCGTTATTGCTAGGGTAGCAGCTAAGCTGCCTTAACTCAGAGTTAAGAAAGTTGTACATGCAAAAACAGTGTCACACCTGTCCATAGGTTCTGTGTGATATTGAAGCTCAGCCCCTTTCACGCCAATGGAGTTAAACTGCAATACTAGCAAAAACCAAATCGTCACATCCAACAAATAAATGAAATGCACATATGCTCATAAGATATGACTGCAACAATACAGTAACAGAAACATGTGTATCAGCACTCATACACATTTAATATATGTATAAAACTGTATAACTGTTATATAGTAACTGCATAAAAAATGCAAGGTTCTTCGATCATATTTTGATCAAAGCATGTAGGTCAATCTACTACTTCCAGGCAACCATTGCTTCCGGATGAGTTCCCAACTCTAATAGAATACCTCTCTTTAGGCCTAAGCCTCCAATGGACTCAGGGAAGGTAGGGTACCAAGCTATACAGTCTAATTAAAAGCCTTTCTCTAAATCCTTCGGATCTTTAAGTCAAAGAAAGGTATCTGTTTATCAGAATTAAGAGCCTGTCAGAAAGGTGTATGAGTGTTGAAGCACGTATTTCTGTTACTGTATTTGTTGCAGCCATGGCTTACATGCATCCATGCATTTGACTTATTTGTTGGAAGTGCATACTTGCATTCTGTTGCATCTGTGGAGGAGCGGCTGCCTTCACTTTTGTCATGCACTCCATCCATCCATCTTTCACAAGCCTTTCAATCAGACTATATAGACTGGCATTCTAGTTTCCCTGAATCCATTGGAGGCTTAGCCCCAAAGACAGATATCTGTTAGAGTTAGGAACTTGTCCAGAAGCATTGGTTGCTTGACGTGGCAGATGGGCCCACATGCTTTGATCCAATTATGCACTAAAAACCTTGCATTTTTATGTGGTTAGTATATAGAAGAATTATAGAATTTTATTGAGATATTAAATATGCTTGAGTGCTGAAGTTACAACCAGACACACCATTGGACAGGAGTAACACCATTTTTGAAAGAAACCAGCTATGTTTTGGTAATCCTGTACAATTGCTTTACGATGCCGTTGGAGATCATGATGGAAGGGCAAAATCATTTCAATGTTTTAAGCTCAGTTTACATTAGAGGTGTTTGTGGTGAGGCGAGGCCCCATATAAGGTGACAGTAAAGGATTTGTATACCAAATCCAGCAATTATGCCATGCTAGGCAGGACTGAGCAGGGTAGAATCTTTTTGGATGTGTCAGTGTGGTTAAAAAGCACACGAGGTAGGAAGAACCAACAGACCTTTCCGAAACGCAACGATCAATAAAAATCTATTTTGCAATTCTCATATCCGTCTTTCTCTTCTAACTTGAGGCAAAAACATATACTCCCATAAGTGTCAGTTCTATTTAGTGGGTAAATAAATAGTGGATTTTCGCATCTAAGTGAGTGTGGAGGACAAATGGCTGATAAAACAAAAAAGGAATTAAAAATGCATTATAACATATGTCCCTTTTCAGGTCAATTAAACTTAAGATTCAGTCTGATGAGTGGGCCTGCCTATTGACAGAGCATATGACACATCTTTTCAGAGAAGCTTAGAAGCTTTTCTAGTTTCCTTTCCAGCACTTTTCAGCTCCCGTTGCCTGCAGGGCTTATGACACAAACACTTTGCTTAGTGTGATACGTGTCTCTTTGAAACAGTGAAACGTCAGATCTTTTCTTTAGAACGTCTTAACTTACAGCTCACGTAGATGTTTTCCGGTAAGGTGGTAACGGATATGTCCATTGACACTGAAGTTGCATTAATAGGCAATACCTGCAGTCATCCCCCAGTAGCTCGCGGGTCCCTTCGGTTCTTATATACAAAACACACTATATACATTAGAACCACATTTTATTGTGGCATGTAATAACATTATAGGTGTTTAGTCTATTTTTTTAATATAATCATATTTTTTGTTTTTGTGCTATTTCTTACTTCACCTTACTAAGCAGTGCACCTATCTATTTAAATGGCATGGTTTGATGGCAGAAAAAGAGGTATACATACCAAGGAAACAGACCTATCAGCCACTATAAGAAGGGGGCAGCTCAGAGTTAAGGTCATTTTTACACTAGCTCATTATCAAGCCCCAACGTTCCATCGAAAACTCATTCGCTCAACAGCCAGGCCATGTAAAGGGAGCAGCGATCAGTTATCAAACGAGCGAAGGCTCATTCATTGGCTGATCATTCATTTTCATCCAACGTAAAAATGCCCACTGATTGGCAGTACATCTCCCCATGTGAACGGGGAAACATACAGCCAGCCTATAGGAACCAATGATTGTGTGAGTGAACATTTGTACCCATAAGCCAATTCTTGATACATGTAAAAGAAAATAAAACAAGCGACAATTAACTTGTGTGTGTTAGGCGGGTACAGAGAAAAGACTGGGAGTCCCTAAAAACCACCCATCCCTCTCACCCTACTTACTTGCCTCGCCCTGACTAAACCCAGGGGGACAACTGGGCGGCGGTCCCTATACTGTCTAGGGATAACCTGATACTATAGGGGGAAAAGGAGAACAAAAACTAAGAAAGATACAACCACAGAGAAACACAAAAGGCTCAATAAAACTACAGCAAGGGTTAAAGCACAAGGACTGAGAGGACCAGAGAGACCTAGTTAACCTCACTAGATACAAACAAACACTGGCAATAAAACTTGCCAGCTGCTGCCTCTTATCCCTGGCAAAGGGGCGGAGCCAATAACATGCTGGTGGGTGGAGAAAGAAGCCCCACCCACTCACATCAGAAAAGGCTCCCAGAGCCGCACGGCCGCTTAAGGGAACTGGCGCCGGACCCAGAAGGAAGAACACCATGCCTGGACCCCCGTAGCTGGACTGGCGTGCTGCCGAGACCTGACTGCGCTGCTGGTAAGTTTCCTCCTAACAGTGTGTTAATCGGTGCACACTACATTGGACCAAGAACTTTGCTCATCTAAAAGGACCTTCTGGCTCACTGACATGCACAGATAATCTTTCAAACGATTGAAAGATTGGAAGTTTTAGCGATCTTTTTGCATAACACTACTGTCCATTAACACTTTATCATCTTCATTTGCATGTAAATGAGCAACCAGGAGCTGTTTGCAGAGCCTAGTGTGTAACTAATCACACGCCATGCTGTGCAAACAGCTGCTTTGTTCTTCAGGAGGCTCTCAGCAGAATACAATGTAATCTCCCAGCTCCTGCAGAGAACAGAGCATGTGGTTTATTGAGAGATACTTTATCTCTCTGCTGCTGAATGATGGATTTCAATTTCATCCTAAAATCATCATTCAGACGAAAAGTGCACGATGGCAGTGTTTACATGTAACGATTATTGTTCATTTTCAGTCATTTAAACGAATTTTGAGCGATAATCGTTATGTGTAAAGGAGCCCTTATTCCTCTTTCCAATGGGGGGTATGAATCCTTCTCCAAATGGTAGCTGTTTTAGCAAACCAGTAGGTTAAATAGCCAGTGGCTATGGCACAACACTATTCTGTACTACCTGCAATACAACGGGGTAACCACTAGGGGTTCATTTCTGCATCCTGTAATTTGGAAAAGGGACACATTATATTCAGATGAGGGCTGGTTTGCTTTAGGATTACTGTACACGTGATGAATCATTGGCCCAACAACTGTCCTAATGATTATCGCTCTTGTGCTTGTTTATACAGAGTGACAGTTGCACACTAGTAGTCACTTAATTTTCAATTAGCTGAAATGAAGTGACTGGCAAATACTGAGCAATTTCCTGCCCAATACCCTGTCTAGTCCCCGATAACTATCACTAAAAATTGCTTGTTGGAGCACTTTTTCGGCTGCCACTTCTTACATGTAAAGCCACCTTTAGTCTATATATCTTTCCTTCTACTGTTGTGTGCTCGGTGTCTAGAAACAAAAACTGGCTACCTTATGATAAACACCGTCCCCTTCATGATTGGAGCTTACATGTATGGAATTATACAAGTGAGCAAGTTTGTGTGGGGTGTAGGGTTGTTTCTCATGCAATGCTCTTGAGTGTGTCCTTAGAATGATGGGATCGAGAAAGAACATCCAAAGAAAGGGGAACATGTAGATGTAAACTACTCGTTAACAAAAAAGGCCAGAAGAGGATGTCAAGAATTGTTCTGATAAACAGGTGGTGCACAGTCAAGCAAATTGCAACCAAATGCAATACTGCCAATCACAGTCGCTGCTCGATCATTCACAGCCATCCAGTGATTGAGATCGCTGAATGGCTGTGATTGGTTTATCGAGCGCCGGCTATGATTGGCTGGCGCTCAATCCAATCACAGCATTTACTTACACAGCGCTGACGATAGGGGAATTCAAAGCTGAGCAGGGAGATGACAGCAGGGAGAAGTCTCAAGCAGCTTGCCGCACCGCCGGGGAGACCATCGCGCCGGCGACACAGACGCCGGCTGGGATTGCGTTTTTCTTCTTTACCTAGTATATACTCGAGTATAGCTAGGCTTATACTCGAGTCAATAAGTTTTACCAGCTTTTTGTGGTAAAACTTATTGACTCGGCTTATACTCGGGTCGGCTAATACTCGAGTATATACGGTACATCAAAAAAAGTACATCAAATTAGGATAAAGGAATATGAGGTTTTAAAAAAGTTATAACCCTATTATACATATATATATATATATATATGTGCCTGTGAAAACTTTGGCTTCCAACAGCCATACCCGTGTGCGGTGTCCTCCCAGCTGAATAACACATACAGCAACAGCTTGCCACCCCGATACATTTTCCAGAATGTGTTTTTCAACTCTCCTAAACTCATACCAAACCTGTTTGAACTAAACTGTTTTTATATTTTACAATGAGCCAAGAAACAATACTGCGATACTGTCTCTTTAAATATATGATTAGTCCCATTTCCATAGCAGAAGAATTAATCCCACTCTCTAGAACCTGCATTCTAAGTGCCATAATAATGCTAGTTCAAATATTATTATTAGATTGTTTAACTGTTTGTGGCTTCAAATCCTAAATCTAGATCAAAGCTGCGAGTTCTTTGCAGGTAATATATCGTTACATTTTAGGACATTTACATCATATTATTTCAGAAAATATTAAAACTGCACATACCCCGGTAGCTGCAGCTACTTTCTCTTTGGAAGTGAGGTCTGTTCTTTCTCAAAGACACCTTCTTATAACCCACGTGTTGCCTTTTATCAGCTGGCCTCTGATAAAGGATGAAGATTGAAATCAGATGCTGGAGATTGACGCACTGAGTGCGCTTATTGAGGCAAAGCCTCTCAATAAAATGGACTATTCTGCACGACTCTTGAAATCTAATATATTTCTGCACTGTGCCCGAGGCCTCGCAGGGAAATCACTCTCACCCTGGCATATGTACAGATGGAGGGTATGAAAGCTATACTTCTTATTTGATACGATACAGTGTATTACATATATATATATATATATATATGTATATATGTATATATATATATATATATATATATATATATATATATATATATATATTCTTTTTTTCCTTTTTTTTTCCTTTATTGTATTAAATAAGTAGTATAGCTTTCATATATACAAAAAAAAAAAAATGCAACATTGTTTAAGTATTATTGCAATAACACAACTACGACTCACTTCAATTTGCTGGGCTTAGGGTTCTCGTCAAGTGAAGTCAGTCATAGGTAAAGTTAATTCGGACCTCTGCCCTGCTCTCTAGAATTCCTTGCAGCATTGTCCTGGAGTGTTTTTGTCACAAGGTGTCGGCCACAATTTGGAACAGGACTGGGGTGACGTTATAGCATCAACCCACGTGACCCTCTCCTTGGCACATGCTCAACATAATTCCCAGTCATTGTTACAAGGCTTGTATAAAGAGTCTAACTTTTGCTTGAAGGAATGCTGCCTTCCAATAGGTGGCGCTGTGGAGGTATTGTTTCATCTTCCTTATTTGCAATGTCATTTTGATACTGGCCATCGACAGGAGCACTTCTCTGCATGCTTATAGAAGGATTGGTTGGCTGGGAGGTGTGATAGTCTAGCCAGACGATCGCCATTAGGTTGTATACATTTATTCTAGCTCCTCCTCACTGAGGATGTTGGTTATCCACTAAAGGGCCATTTATATGGGATGATATGACTCAAAGTTCATTCAAATGACCGAAAATGAGCGATAATTGTCCAGTGTAAATGCCAAAAAATCGTTTACTATTCGTTCGCTTCTCATTATCTCTGACTTTTGCTCAATGTAAAAACCATTGCTGGATCACAGGATTTTCGCTGCGTGTAAACATGGAAGGTGTAGCGCTGAGCGAGAAGCCTGCAATTCAGCGGTGAAGTCTGCCTGTTTAAACGCTCTGCACAAGTGCAAACGACCTTAGTGGTGACATTAGCGACAATCATTTACCTGATTGTCATCCCATCTGAATGGGACATTAGTCTGCTCTGATTTTCTATCTAATCACATTATTGAAGATCTGTTCTGGTGTGCAACTCCCTGTAAGACTGCTTTCACACGGGCAACAAAATCGAACTATTTTCAGGCAATGCGATAGCGCTACAGATCGCATGTATGTGAGGCTCATGCTTTCCAAGGGCTCCTTCATATGATATATGTTTTCTCTGATGCTATCTTGCAAGAAAAAAAAATCACAGCATGCTCTATATTGCTGCGATTTGCCCATGTTTCTGCAGCATCCAAGAACTGGGCCCACAGCCGAGGAGATAGCAGGGTAGATTGAGGCCTTGTCATGGGCTCTACCATTTCCTCCCCAGGGGGTAGCACGGTACCCATCCAAGTCACTGCTAGGGGAGTTTCGCATGGTAACCCAATACGTGGTTTACCTTTAGTCCTTTTTGTCGCTCATGACACCATTGTTCCATCCTCTGTGGTGAATCCAGAATTGGTAATAAAGTAGTCCACACACACAGAAATGGTCGGTAGAGCTCCTTTACTTGCAGAAAAAAGAACTATGTACAGTCCAAACTTTACATACGCCAGCAGGATAACGGTGCAAACACAGAATAGTGGTGTGACAGGGGAGATTCACAGGATGACAGACGAGTCCACAGTCCTAGTTATCTATGGGGTTCTGCTCTCGGCCAGTCTCCTTCACTTCCTCCAGCTCTCTACTGGTCAACACTCACAATTGGAAAATAGTCACTCAGCGCTGCAAGGTGTCTCCTCTCACTCTCACTCAGTGCTTACGGGTATCACTGGTATATCCTGGGTAAGCTGGTTCCAGGCAAAGCAGAAGAGAATCACTCAGCTTCTTCCATTCTGTATACACACAAACCAATCTGTGTCTGTGGGGTTCACTCACTTTCAGACTTCTGCTAGCCTGCACACTGACTCCTGCAGGAAAACTAACTTTTGCCAGAAGTCCTGCTTAGACTAACTTGCATAGACATATATAAAACATGATCACATGACATACAACAAGATACATTTTCCATACATAACCCAGATGTTAACCCATTCAGTGCTTCAGAGGTGCAATACATATCAAATTCATGCACATAGAAGGCACTGACAACATATAGGCACAAGACAAATACATTCACATTTATGGAGGTGCCCCGTTAACTCTGGGCCGCTACATTTCCCTATGGAGCTTCCTTGTTTATGGTCTCGCATCTTATGAACTAGCGATTTTCGTGAGATGCGATGTGTTTCCCTACCGCTAAAATAAGACCTAGCTGCATTCCCAGAGAAAAAAAAGGAATATTTACCTACCAGGCGTGGTCAGGCTCAGATAAGTCTGTCTAGTGATTTATTTTCATCTAGGGGGTCGTTACATCCTAGCCCTGTACATGTGTGGTTCATTTACTTGTGTAACATCGAACTGCTTTCCCTGTCCCTACCTACAGTGAGTCAGGGTCACCCCAGATTCCTGGCATGGGGTCATCCTCATCGTGGTGACCGTCCCGCTTATAGGTAGGGTCTCCACATATCATTTGGTAAGGGTCAGTTCCCCGTTTTCCCCTTTATTTTTCCTTATATATATTTGAGCTATCCATGTTTGTTCTAGTATGTATACTGGTCCTTTTAAGACATTATAGTTATGTCCGTGAAGGTCATCGTGGTTGCGCCTCACACTGACATAATGGATTTTTGTTGGAATCCAGAGTGTAGACTAGCTCAAGATGTGTCCCGTTTCCTGTTACTGTTTTGACAAGGACAATAGAAAGTGGGGGCCATATCAATGATTAAAAAAGATTTCTACCTGAGACATAAAATTAGCCAGATAGTAGTAAATCAAAGTTTAGAAAAGTAGCCAAAGTTGGTAATTATATTTGGTTTACTAAGGGTGCATTCACATGGGCGAGCGTGAGTAGTGCCCAACATTCTCAGGTGCAATTTGCATCACATGGGGAACAGACACTGTCCATGTGTTGTGTGATCTGTGCAAGGCTCACACGAAAATATAACATGCTACGATTTTTACATCTCGCAACATCTCTGTCTTGCCACCTGAGACCCTAAAAGTGATTCCACCCTTTGCATGTAAAAGGCTCTCAGAGGCTACTTGTGTGTAGTGGAGCTTTTTTTCCGCTTGCATAGAGCTTGTTGACCACTAGACGCCTTATTGATGCAATTGAAAAGATTTTGTCCAGTTGATAGAGTTTGAGAAGAGGCACATTATTGGAATGTGAGAAACTGGATGGTCGTATTGTTGAATTGCCCGCCATGTGGGATGTTCTGACCAGACTGTTAACAGGTGTTGGGATCAGTGGATGCAAAGGGCATGCACACAAGGTCACCGGGCATGGACACCCTTGACAGACCACCAGTAGAAAAGATTACTTTGCCGCCTGGCTCCCCCACTTTCTATCCTGTGAAATCCCAACCCTCATCCTCGAAGATTTCAACATCCCTACTAATGACCTGAGCTCCTGGGTTTTAACGCTTACCTTCTCCCTCGGCCTATCACTAATCTCTGACTCTCCCACTCACAGAGATGGCAACACTCTCGATTTAATCTTCCTCCATCTCTGCTCTGCCTCTCACTTTACTAACTCCCCCCTTCCACTCTCGGATCACAACCTCCTCTCTTTCTCCATCAGGCATCCTAGCATCTCCCCTGACTCTTCTATCTATTGCGCCTCTAGGAACCTCCAGTCCATCCGCACCCAACAGTTCGCCGAGACCATTCAGTCTTCCCTGTCCCCTATCTTTCTCCTCCCCTGCCCTAACCTGGCAGCCGGACACTACCACACCACCCTCAGCCATGCCCTGGATGTAGTGGCAACACCCATGACCTGAGTCGTCAACCGCAGAAAATGGCAACCTTGGCTCACATCCCAAACGTGCTTCATCCTGTGTGCTGCGCGGCTGTGGAGAAAAGCAAAGCTGCCCGCAGACTTTCTCCACTTCAAATTCATGCTTAAAACTTATAACCTAGCCTTCACCATGCCAAGCAAGTTTATTTCACCTACCTTGTCTCCTCACTATCCAACAACCGAACGACTCTTCAAGATCTTCAACTCGATCCTCAGCCCCAAAGAACAGCCCCCCCGTAATGGATCTGACTCCTGGGGAACTAGCTGCCTAATTCAAAGAATTTCAGACACGCCTTAAAAACGCACCTCTTCAGGGAGACATACCAAATCCCCTGACCTAGTCCCCCACCCCTCCCTACAGTTTCCCACACCTTCCACTCTGCCTATCACGTAAGACCTCTACCCCTGCACCTCCTTACCGCCCCACCGTGTTTGCTTTCTAATAACAGATTTCCACATGAAATCCCCTACTGCCTGTGTTCCCCATGCCTCACTCCCCCCCTCCCTTATACCACTCGTACCACCCCCACCCCATTTGTTTCAAACTGATTGTACCTCACATTGTAATTGTTGTATTGTTTGCATTTATCCCATGCTTGAAAGCGCTGCGGAATAATTTGGTGCTATACAAATAAAGATTATTATTATTATTGTCTGATTGTCCAACAAGCATGAGCAGCTCAAAGTATTTCCTTGTCCACCATCCAGGGACAGGTGGCACCATCGTTATAGACCCCTGTGTTTGTCGGACCCATTTCCAGGAGCTTAGCTGAAGGACATTTTGTCTCATGGCACCCATTACATTTGAGGATTTCAACACAAGGTCTCCAGATACAAACAAAGCCGTCATGAGTGCCCAAACCAAACCTGGATTCATCATTGAAGACAACCCGGTTCCAATTCATAGCAGTTCAGTTTCACAACACTACTGCAAATGAAGGCATCAGTGGGTGGGTGCCAAAGGCAGTAAATGTAATGGGTGCCGTGAGACCAAATGTTCTTCAGCCAAACGCCTGGAAATGGTTCCAACAGACACAGGGGCCTATAACAATGGTGCCACCTGTCTCTGGATGGCAAACAATGAAACAGTTGGAGCTTCTTGTGCTTGTCGGAGGGCGTCCTGAACTCAGTTACCTTCTGTGCATGCCATCATACATCCACTTCTTTTCAACACCTCCTCACAGTCAGGTCAGAGCGGCCCAGGTTGCGAACAATTTGTCAATATGACCATCCAGCTTCTGACATTCCAATAATGCTCTCCTTCTCAAAATCTGTTAACTGAGCAAAAATCTCTTTGATTTCATCATAGAGGCGTCTAGTGGTCAACAAGCTTCACACAAGCGGGAGAAGAGGTCACTACACACAAGGAGCCTCTGAGATTCTCCGTATAGGCCAACGGTGGGACCACTTTTAGGGCTTCAGGTGGCAAGACCGTTCATCTAATCACACCACAAATAAATAAAGATTTGTATATCTACCTTATCTGCCTGAGATGTAACTGAATGCTGAGCCTTGCAGCAAAAAAAACAACTCCTTCTAGGTACTTGATTCCCCCCCCCCCCCCCCAAGACTGTAGGTAGTTGTGCAGTTAAATGGGTTATTGATGCAACTGTTAAGTATGACCAGGGGTGTAACCACAGGAGATGTAGAGGATACAGTTGCACCCAGGCCCAGGAGTCTTAGGGGGCCCATAATGCCTCTCTTCTCCATATAGGGAGCCCAGTACTATGAATAAAGTGCTATATTTGGAGGCCATCTTACAAACTTTGCATTGGGGCCCAGAAGCTTCAAGTTACGCCTCTGAACACGACCACATAGAACTCTCACGCACCTCCCATATACTAGCAGAGACAAAACTGCTGAGTAATCTCCCACGGTTGCATAATGTGATAATCGTGTTTTGCATGCTGTAAATCCCATGGATCCCGGGCCTGACAGAGTTAACGGTAGAGTATATAAATCAGACCGTGCGATCTTCTCATTGTTGTCCCCAATCCATCCTCATTGCTGCAGTAGACGTTTGTCACCATCGAAATCAGAAAACAGGATTATGTAACTTCTGTGCATACCATTGTTAGCATCTGGGAGGCAGATGTACTTCATTTAACTCTTTGACTCTTCTATTACTACAGACGAGCTAAACAAAAAAGCAAGCCTGTATCAGCCATCAAGACAGGATTATGTTAGACAAAGCCCCAACACTCGAACTGTTTAACATATTGCACGTAAATTTATTCTCAGCAATTATACTCATGATTATAAAGCAGCCAGAGGACTGTAAGCAAGTGACAGACAAGCAAAGCCATTTTATACACTCCCTAAAGTCATTGTATCTCACTGTGTAACAAATGAGACTGTAATCTCTTCCTGCCAGTAATTCATTATTCATTCTTTGCAAGTTTTATACACAGATCACAAACACCCTGGAAGGTGTCTTTAGTTACATTTCCCACTTCACTTTATTCTAAGCGCTGGATGTAACCCTTTCTGATCAAGTCCATCATCAAATACAATGCTTTGCTCAAAAATTTTTGGAATATATTTTTTTTTTTTTCAAATGCGATGAACGTGTAACATAATCACACTTTTTTAAGTATCAAGAGACATTTCAACTGCCTCTTGCTAGCCAAGCCAGAAACCTACTGCACACTGATGAGGGGCAAACACCCCGAAACAGCTGTCTTTGTATGGATTCTGACTTGGCTTTTTTTAAATTCCCAGTGTAAATTGTTACAAGGCTTGTATAAAGAGTCTAACACTGACTTGCAGGAACACTGCCTTCCAATATGTGGCACTGTGGAGATATTGTTCCACCTCCCTTATTTGCATATTACCCAGAGGAACATGTATGGCCTTATAAGTCACTCACTCACCTTCTAAATGCTCTCCTTATAGAGAAAAGATTGTGTTCCTGATCTCAGAAATGTAACGCGTCCAAATAAATTCCCCTCTTATTGGGTTCCTTTACTATAATTGTCAGCTGTAAATTAGAATGAGGTGTTCGCTTGCAGAATGCTTACTTCATCAAAGACAGATGTTTCAGAGAAAGTTATTAGCTTTTATTACAGTAACTTTTTGATCAAGTCCATCATCAAATACAATGCTTTGCTCAAAAATTTTTGGAATATTTTTTTTTTATGGGATGAACGTTTAACATAATCACAATCACAGAAAATGGCCGTTACTTACTGATTGAGGAGTGCATATAGATGCATCCTCCTCTCACCATGCAGGTAGCTGACTACCTGCATGGTGAGAGGAGGATGCATCTATATGCACTCCTCAGTCAGTAAGTAACGGCCATTTCCCAGCTTGGTGGGGGGTAATTAAGTAATAATTACCTGAAAGCGCTGCGTAATAAGTTGGCGCTATACAAATACCAAGATTTATTTATTTATTTATATTTATTTTCTGTGATTGTTTTTAATTTTTGATTTCCTCTTCTGTGATGCCTTTAACATAATCACAGTTTTTTAAAGTATCAAGAGACATTTCAACTGCCTCTTGCTAGTCAAGCCAGAAACCAACTGCACACTGATGAGGGGCAAACACCCCGAAACAGTTGTCTTTGTATGGATTCTGACTTGGCTTTTTTTAAATTCCCAGTCATTGTTACAAGGCTTGTATAAAGAGTCTAACATTGACTTGCAGGAACGCTGCCTTCCAATAGGTGGCACTGCAGAGGTATTGTTCCACCTCCCTTATTTGCATATTACCCAGAGGAACATGTATGGCCTTTTAAGTCACTCACCTTCTAAATGCTCTCCTTAAGGAGAAAAGATTGCGTTCCTGATCTAAGAAATGTAATGTGTCCAACTAAATTCCCCTCTTATTGGGTTCCTTTACTATAATTGTCAGCTGTAAATTAGAATGAGGTGTTCGCTTGCAGAATGCTTACTTCATCAAAGACAGATGTTTCAGAGAAAGTTATTAGCTTTTATTACAGTAACTTACACATTTGTGCTAGAGCTAGAGCTGTAATAGGTTTTGATGAACCAGCAGGGGCAAAGACCATGGGCCCCAAGTTTTGTAATGTTGTATAGGTGGATTAGCGTACTTAGGCTGCTGATAAACTCAAGAGCGAGTCTTCGAAGGCTCCTGCTACTCACCTGCCAACGGCATGCCTGGCCTAATACCAGTTTTTGTAGCACTGCCACAGCAACTGGCATTGACGGATGATGTTATCAGACAGCATTTCACTCATATATCACACACAGTTTTGTCAAGTTGCCAATGCAATCAGCGCTGCTTGATGACATCAGGAGGCAATGGGTTGTTGAAATTAGGATTTCTCAAGTTTTTGCAGTCTGACCTTCAGCGGCTGAATAATACTGTATCTACTTCAGCCATTCTTTTGTCCAGATTATTGGTTCTGACTTCTGCTGTTAAGGATAAACCTTAACTCTGATAATTGGTTCTGCTTTTGACTTCTGGGGCCAAGTTATGGCTGTACCTTCCCATTAGCAGGCTCTAGCCTGCTTCCTTACTCTGGTGTTGTAAATTAGGGTATTCCTTAAGATTAGGGTTGCTTGTTGTGATGAGTCGGTGGGTAAAATTGGGACAATTTTTACAGCATAGGATCGGATCAGTCCGAAGTGTTTTTTTTTTTAGCAAACATTGCTGGGAAATCAGCTTTTCAATAATGCATGCTGTATGGTGGAGGTGGTGCCTTTTCAGTGAATGTGGCTCAGTGGTTAGCACTGTTGTCTTGATATGCTGGGGTCCGGGGTTCAATTCTCATCAAGGACAACATCTACATGGACTTTGAAAAACTCCATACAGATGTTGTCCTTGGACAGATTTGAACCTAGAAACCCAGTATGCAAAACAACATTGATAACCACTGAGTCACAATAATTAAAGAGCCACCAACATCATGTATGACTGTAATCCCATGCAAATTGGCTGCATAATGGACTTTCTGAAGGCCAAATTTGTAAACCTGATTTTAACTCCCATTGACTTTAAGGGGAATTGGGTCATCCCAATTCCTGATTATTTTTGGAAAATCGGTACAATCTTTCTGGACCTGATTATTCTGATAATCACTCATCCCTATTTAGTGACCAATGGTGGTCTACTACTCAGGTATATATCATTCCCACTTTTTACATAATGGGCCATTAAAATATATGTTCATAGTTTAGGTTTTGGCCATACACATTAGATAAAAGTTGACATAGATGTCTGATTTTGAGCATTTTGTCCAATTAGCAATGCTAAATTTGTATATTATCATTTATGGCGACCAGGGCATTTCGAAAAGATGACTGATTCTGGATATTTTTGGTCAGTTGTCAACTAAAATTCCATGGCTTTGACATGATCAGTCCGCTGCTTCTGTTTCTTCATCACTTCATTCAAGCGCATTTTGTTTTCTAACCTTTTTTTAAACCAGACTCCTGATCGACCAGCTCAGACTAGTACTATGTCTTAAAGACATTGTCCATATACTTGATGCAACATATGATTGGTTGGCCACAAGGTGTACATCCTCTACCCGCTCCTGAACCAACCCATAAAAGCTTGTGCAGATGTGTCCTTCCATACTTTCGTTCAAGATATTCCAAAAAGGCTGGAGAAAGCTGACGACTTTGAAAAATATAAACTTTTGCATTATTCACAATGCCTTGACTGAGACAAAATGTTTTTTTTGTTTTTTTTAAAGCCGGTCATCTAACTCTTCCCATCCCACGATATGTTCAGCCAAGGTAAGGAAGGACACATCTGTAGTTCCATAACTTCTTCTTTGGTTACATGGGCGTTCCTACCTTATGTATGACAGCTGTATACAATAGAGTATCAGGCATACGCAAATTCCTCTTTTTATTTATGTCCTCTATAATGCATCAAAATAAAAAAATGTAGAAAAAATTGGCAGTAATCCCAACATAAGCTTCAGAAAAAGTAACAAATAAGTACAGTGACAACAGCTGCTTTAAATAACAGGTTGCATTTTCTTCCTTTAAAAGCAGGAATATGGTCTTAAAATGATATTATGATCCAGCTTTGTTCCCCCGACATTACTATGTTATTTCTTTCTCAGAAATCCCCAAAGTTGAATGAGCTGTTGATGACTTCCTCTCTCTGGCTTCAGTAGTTTCGGTTACAGACCATTTGACTTTATCCCAGGATCCTGTTTTTTCTTATGTTTTCAGTAAATACTGACTGTTTGTCTTCTCTAACACCAGCCTCGCACACGGTACACGCCGCCTCCATCGTAAACTGCTGATCATCTAATTTCACCACTCGAGACACTATAATAGTAGTGACTGGGATTTCAAATGTGTTTACTTTGCATACTAAAAGCTAGAGCTTTTTTCCAAAATAGCTTATTTTTCCCTTTAGCCCCAATTTAATTTTCTTTGATGAACCCTCTCCAGTGACTTGTCCAAGGTCACCATTCTTGGATGCAAACCAGATTCGCCCACTTCAAACACATCTTTCTTACAACTTAAGCAAAGCTGCATAGTACACTGTACTGGTGTAACGCTTATCTCGGGGCTTGTAAATCAGCAATATGTGGAGCGATTTCCAAATATCTGTGTACATAAAGATGTAGAAGACCTTAGTGACAGTGAGTCAAAACGGAGTTTGTCCTTTAGCATTACTCAGTGAATATCACAATGTCTAAGCTGTGGTTTTTTGTGGGGTAGAGGTATTCATATACTTTAGAAGAGGGCTGGTTGAACACTCAGATAATTTAATTGTGTCCAACTCTTCCCCAATGTCAGATGTTGGGGATTCTGATTTCCTGCTTTGTTTGGGAAGCAGGGAAGAGGAATCCCCGCGGCTAAGCTTCTTCGTCTCAGTATGGAACTGGACATTGTTGAGTGGACTCCGTTGACTATAATGGATTCTGTTGGGTTCACACTAATCTGCCTGGCTTTTGGACAATCTGCAAGGTTCCAATACTCATGTGAAAACCAGTGTAAGGCTAACTTCACACGAGCAAGGCCGATATCGGGCCATGAATCACAGCCTGATATCTCCCTTGCCATTCATGAGAAATCCCCGAGGATGTGAGGCGTTGTCATGTGAAAACAGCCTTGCATCACTTCAGGGATGCGGGGAACCTCCACTGCAGCTGAGGTCCGCAGAATTTCTCCCATTGTTTTCAATGGGAGATCTCACATCACATCACATGCACTTTGCACATGATGAAATACTGCCACCGTCCCCATTGAAAGCAATGGGCAGTGCGATGCAATAGCACGCACAAGATAGGACATGCTGTGATTTTGATTTCCACATCACCATGTGAGAAAAAAATCACTCATGTGTATGACTCCATGTAAAAGAATGGGGTTTATTTTTGTGCGTCTTTTTTTAATCATAATTCTCTTTATTGAAAAGTTTTTCCAAATACAACAGGAGTAACAGAGACAAATCTGGCACGATTTTCTCACCCGTGTGAAGCCATCCAAAGGTCTATAGCCTTATCAAAGAAGGCCTATCACCTCATGCTACCTTTCTTTTTTATTTTACAACTTAATAAAACCCTAAAGTAAAAGCTATTCTAACTGGGACTCATTAAAATATGATAAAAAAATGCTGCATACAACTGCTTAAATCTGGCAACTTTTTGAAAAAAATCAGCCAGGCATTTCTGGCTTTTCGCCTCCTGGCATCCTGCAAGATTGAACATTTTCAGAATGCAAGATATCACATTCTGATTAAAAGTGCACTATTCACTGCTTTATTGAATAAATAAGTAATCAATAAGCATTAAAGGGGTTTTCCAAGTTATTTTTTGTATAGTTCTGGGTCTCCCCATGCCCAAAACTATATAAAAGTAATATACTCGCCGTGGCGTCAAACTGCCACCAAAAACATAGAATGGCGTCAAGTGGCAGTGTGGGAGCAGTGTGGCATTGAGAGGGGAGTATGTTATTTTTTTTACTTGGGCTCAACCTCCCCCCATTGCCGAAAATCACATGTGCCTAGCAAACATTTTCCAGAAAGTCACTGGATTCGAGCAGCATCATAAAATAATGTTTTTGGTTTTTTTAAAGCTAGTCATCTCGCACCACTCATGTTGGGATACAGAACGCCAATTTAAGAGGATATGAAAGTAATTTGGGAAGTAAAATACATTATAAAGTACACATGACAACGCCGTACACGGTTTTATAACCTACATACTAATTTTCCACTTTTTATATATTGAGACACTTAGGGTTCCTTCCCACAAGCATAGGCGCAGAAACACTTGCAATACCGTATTGGTGCTTTTAACTGCACTTTCTGCGCTCCTGGGGACCATTCACTTCGTCATAGGATACACCCGCGCCATGATTGAAAAGGCTCTGCAGCCTCAATAGTCCCTGGTGTTATCGAATTCTTTGTGCAATTTTGAGGGGATCAGGTGTGCATTTGTGCACCCCATAGATTGCTATGGTGCCTTAGGTGGGCAAGTGCGCACAAGAATAGAGCATGTGGTTCTGTTTTTTCTAAACAATGAGCTTTATTCTGTTGCGCAAACACAATCGTGGGAGTAAGCCTTTAATAATGCATCAATACAAAAATGTGTATAACCATACTGCATACTAACCCTCAACATACCGCTATAGCCTGTGTGCGAACTCAGCATTATGGGACAGCTTATATACTTCCTTTAGGGCTCCTGCAGATGAGCATTTTTGCACATTATTTCACTTGCGCAAACCACACACAATGGAACCCATTGATTTCACGTTTTTACGCTCAATTTTCACGCGCACAAAACATGCTCTATTTTTGTGCAGATTTGTGCTCTCCAAGTACCATAGTAGTCTATGGGGGTGCGCACCACATCCGCATGAAATTGCGCACTGAACTGTTAATTGATAACGCTAAGGACTAATTATGCTGCACAGCTGTTCAAATCACGTTCAATGGATAGTCCAGGCAGCGCAAAAAAATACAGTAAACAGCGCTGCTACGTGTGCAAAAGCATGTGATAGCGCTAACTTCACAGCACAATAACGCCATAATCTCGCGAGCGTACATACGCCTACACTCGTCTGCAGGAGCCCTAATAGTACAAAAGGCACGTAAATTTAGGAATGGAGCATAGACCTCTTCAGATTATCAAGCAGTGCGGCTTACGAAGAGTGAGGCAGCAGCTAAGGGGTTGCAGCGTGGCATTTAGGAACATTGGCTAGTTTCCCTGCTGCGGTATTACAATACTAGAGCCCAGATAATGTTTTCTGATCCAGGGTTGTTTGGAGTATTGATTGCCCTTTATGACACGTTTTACAAAGAAGAATGGATGAGGTGGCCCTCCTGCAATCAATTCCAGACTTTCCTTTTCCATTTACTAGCACAGATATGATGGTCATTACACTCTTGTAAAAGGCTTTATTTTCATTGGGCTTGTTGTATGAAAGGGCACTGCTGCTTGGTGTCAGAATGCAAGAGGGTTGGTTCCAAAAATATCAATCACCATCAGCTGAATCTTCATCTCCCAATGCCGCCTTTGATCTTGTTTTGTTGAAATCCTGCATTCTTCCATGCTCCAGCTCCTTGCTATGACACCATCAAAGGGCGCAGGGGTTGCTGAGAAGCTGTGGGGATTTCGCCTGTCACAATGTATTGTATCAATAGTCTTGAAGAATGTGACAGCCTAAGGATGGGAATCAGCAGCAGGCAGGCATTAAGGAAGACACGTACCATATGTGGTCCGAAGACCTGCCATGCCATTGGTTCTAGATGGGACTCGAGAGAACACAGATATCACTCTTTGTAGCCTAATCACTCTATAAACTTTCCTGTTACTTCTTACTAATGTGATTCCTATTTTAATGTGTTTATAGCAGATGCGTTACTATTTTTTTGAGAAGGCAATGGATGGTCTTTATGTCCTATGTGAGTTCACACATCTTCAGATCACACGTTTCTTATCTCATGTGTATAAGCTAAACACAGAAGGATAAGGAATGCCATAACCCCGAGCGAAGTTTTCAGTAACCCAGCTGATACACAAAGCAAAAGTACATGGAAACATATAGCATATACTACAAACAGTTGATCATAAATCATGTAGGTGATTTGTGCCTCCATGGTTAGGTGAGAATGACGTCCTACACCTGGTGGTAAAATATCAGGCTGTGTTTATGAGAATGTTCCATTTTAACACTGAATGAAAACTGTCAAGATATCAACTCTTCCATTGAAAATGTGTGATAGTCAAACTTCTTTTCTTTTTTTTTTAGACTCAGTCTCCTTCGAACACAATCTTGGCCAACAATATAAAAAAGATCAGGGATAAGTAGACATGAAAACATTTATATATGTGAGTTATCCAAGGAAGGTCAACTTGGAAGCCTACAAGATACACACTGAGTATTTTGGAAAGTTTTTGTCCCCTTGTCACCTCTAATAGGAGAATTTATAGTTGTATTCCTTAGTGGCACTGGCTTTGTGGATACCTTATCTGCCATCGTCTTACTAATGATAGGTTCTAGGTAGTTCAACAAATATACATTCAAAGTATCCATAGACTATCATTAACCAAGAATAAAGTAAGGTCTCCAAGCACCAAGTCATGACTGACTCCTAGGGTGATGTCACATCGTGAAGTTTTCTTGGCAGACTGTTTTTGCAGGGTGGTTTGCCATTGCCTTCCTCAGTTATCTTTTGTCCCCCAGCAAGCTGGGTACTCATTTTACTGACCTTGGAAGGATGAGTCAACTACTTGAATCAAGCAGGGATTGAACCCGCAACCTGCAAATCATGAGTGAGAGCTTAGGACTGCATTTCTGCTGCCTTAACACTCTGCACCACACAAGGCTCAGTGTACTCAGAACCAAGAGTACATTGGTATACCCTTGCCTCAAATATAGGTGAAGTCAACATAAATTCAGTGGCAGAAGTATGCAACTAAAAAGGCATACAAGGTACATTAATCTGGGTTATAGGCTCAACAGACTGTTTCAAGTAGCGCCACCAAAAATAATGCCCGAATGTGGTGTCAACTTGCTAAAAATGCTTCAAAACACCATCACTGGTGATTGATAACTATGCAGAATCTGGGTGTTGCTGCTACAATATTGACCCTAACATCTGGCCATACTGTATTTAGGCCTTGAAGTAATTTTTGTGGAGTTTTTCATGTATTTTTTAGCCAGAGTCAAAAGTAGATTCAAGGAAATTTAAAAGAAAGCCTTCTACTTCATGCTGATCCACCTCTGGCTTTGGGTCAAAAACCTGTATTAAAAGCTGCCACAATAATTGACACAAAAGCATGGGTATAAAACTAGGTTGAGACTTCCTTAAGATATTTTTTATATTTTTTCCTGTCATTTTTTGGTGGGGGAAAAAAAGACTGAAAAATTGCATTCATTTTTTTGCATAATGCCTGCATTTTTAGTGCCATTTTTTGGAGACGTTTTCTGGTCACACATGCAATTTTTTTCTGCTTTTCTCTCTTGTAGAGAAGCCAATGAGAAAATGCTAGAAAACGACCAGGATCAAGAGCATGCTGCGATTTAGAAAAAAGCACCATGGACCCAAGGGAGGAAAAAATGGCACTAAAAAAAGACAGCGTTAGTATTGCCTTTCATACTTTAAAGTTTTTTTGCCTTCCTCTGGATCAACATTGGGGGGTAATAGGTTGAACTGGGTGGACATATGTCTTTTTTCGGCCTTACATACTATGTTACTACTGACTTACAGCTAAAATATGGAGCCGACATTTCTTACAGCTAAATGGCTGCAGTGAAAATACACTAAATGCAACATTTCTGCAATAAAGACTAAAGGCTCCTGCACACTGGCAAGGGTAATATTGGGCCGTGATTCACATATTTGGAGAGATAGGGGGGTGGGGCTAGAGGGCTCCCCCAGGGCTTCCCCGAGGGCTTGAGAGGAATCACTGTGAGAGCCCCCACTAGCCCTGCCCCCTCTCTTGACGAAGCCCTCTAGCCCTGTCCCTATCTCTCCAAATATAAAGCAATCCATAGGAGATCCCCTGTAGCTCTGTCCTCCTCTCTCTCCTCGCTATGGGGGATTCCTTCAGCCCCGCAAGCTGTTTCGAAATCTTCTTCCGTTGATTTCAATAGGGCCGGTGCTACTGCTGCTGGCCCCATTGAAAACAATGGGCGATATCACTAAAAGAAAGAACATGCTGCGATTTGTTTTCTGCATGGCATCGCAACATGGTGCTATGCAGGAAAACATCACAAATGTGAATGAACCCATTGAAAAGAATGGTTTCATATTTGTGCCGGATTTATGTGTCTCGCAATGCACAAATCTCGCAAAGTTTTCTCGCCAGTGTGAAGGAGCTCTGAGTGGGACACCAGCTTCAAGGTGCTTTCACAGTGCCGTTCATTAGGGCCGTGCATGATCCTATCAGATGGGGTAACTTAGTTTTTTTTACAGTAAATATATGGTCCTTAAAGACACCAAAAATCTGAAAATTCAAGTTGAACCTTATGCCCTGATAATATGCTATAATAGGGTAGATCTACTAATAATGTCTAAGATTTAGTGCAAACTTAACAGTCCTAAAACGTAGCAGTTTATGTCATCAATTTACTGTGGATGATATTTCTAGACTGTCTAATCTAAGTTTATCTCACCTATTAATTGCATTAGTCTTGCACTAATTTTTGTGCCAAATGTTTGATACATTGTTAGTGCGCCGGGATGCATTTAGGCCACGCCCATTTCCTATGAAATTATGTCCCCAAGCATAGGTGACAATGTGTGGTGCAATAGTAATCTGCTCCACTATTTCATTCTCTTCTACCTAAAGCAAACAAAGAACTATGTTCTTCACAATAGGCCAGTAACCCGTACAATCTGTGTATTAAATCCATGTCACACATATATAATATATATGAATTTGCTTCATAGCATAAGGTGCACTAATCTGAGCTGAACCCACATTATAAAGATGTCTTTTATAGTTTATTTACACATAAACCAAGGCGAGTTCCTTCAAAAGAACTGTGTATATAGATGTGTGTTATCATGTCAATGAGTATCCCCAGGTGGCAAGTCTTAGCCCTGGATTCTGTTCTTAGAGACTCCTGTTTGTTGCCCTGGCTGTCCCATGCTGTGTTTAGCTATAAGTCTGACTGCAAGACCCCGTGGTGTTGAGTGACAAATTGCTCTGAGCCTTAGACTAAACATGTTTAAAAAATGGAAGTCCTGTGAATACCGAGAGCAGGCCCATCACTCAACTCTCCTCTGAACACTATCCTAGAGCTATCTATCAGGATAATGCTGAAGCACACCTTACCTGACAGCAAGCAGCCTGCACACTGGCAAGGAAAAGTGAGGAGCAGCTGAACATCACTGAATACACAATACAGACTCATGTATAGAAAGGGTTGGCAGCGGGGGATGCAGAACATTGGTCTTTCATAAATGGCAATTATACTTTTGCTATATGCATAAAGGAAGTTTGTGACATTTTCTAGGCCCTCACCGACAAATATCTGTCTATTAGACCATTAAAGAATAATGTTTATTTAATATATTAAAACCAGGAACACTGTTAAACTCTAGTAGACCCTATACACTAACCTCAGATTGTTTATGGAGCACCCGCCCCGAGAAGGGCAATCCTGTCTGTAACCTAACCTTCGCTTCCCTGTTATACCCTATATAGATGAAGGGCAAGGTCGAATACAGTATTTGGTTAGTAACAATTTACTATGATGATACTCATTAAAGATAAATATGTTTAATATTTTAATCAAGGCTATAGCATCGATAACACTACTATGTGTAGGTTATCCAAATTGATGACAAACCTACGCGTTTCCCCTTTTAATTTCAATGGCTCATCAGGTAACTCAATAACCATGTGATGGTAAGAAACTCAGTAATACATTTTAGATAACGGTTAATAATGTTAGCTATCATAAATCCAAAATCAACCCAGACATAGTAATATCATTGGTGTTATAGCCTTGATTGAAATATTGAATATACTTCTCTTTAATGGGTATCATATTCAATTATTACGAAACAAATCATGTATTTAGCCTTTCCCTCCCTATATTGAGTGTAATTGGGGAAGTTATGGACAGGGTCACCCTTTTCATTGCAGGTGCTCTGTAAACTAACTGAGATTTGTGTATAGGGTTTATTGGGGTTTAATAGTGTTTCTCAAATAATATATTAAATAAAGATTACGTTTTAATGGCTTAATAGACAGACATTTGTCTGTGAGGTTGTTTTATTTCTAAGACTGCAGGGTGTTATAGGAGTTTACCTGGGGCTGCTATACCTGGGCTTTTCTTGCAGATATTTTATAGGTCCTGCACAAAATGTAGAAAGATAAGCTGGTCATTGCATGACATAAGCATCAAATATAAGTGTTCCTATGCGTAACATAGCGATATATTGCACAGATGGCGCACTGACCACTGTAATGTAATAACTTGCTAAATGTAAGCTCAATGCATTCCTCTCCGAAGTCTGTCAGGAAGGGTATCATCACTCCTTAAGTAGAGCACCTAGAAGGTGAGTGAGGAGACTTATAAGGCCATGCATGCTCCTCTGGGAAATCTATGCAAATAAGGAAGATGGAACAATACCTCTGCAGCGCCACCTATTGCATGGCAGCATTCCTGCAAATCAATGTCAGACCCTTTATAAAGGTCTTTACATCAATGATTGGGAATTGAAAGCCAAGCCAGAATCCATACACAGACAGCTGTTTCGGGGTGTTTGCCCCTCATCAGTGTGCATTAGGATTCTAGGCCTCTCACTAGCCAGGCCTTATTTGCATATCTCTGAAGTTTAAAACCTTGGGAAACAGAGCTGGCATATTGCAAATACAGCAGACTTGTGCAGCTGACCTGGGACTACATCTTCTCTACATGGAATAGATGTAATATAACCAATAGGAAGAGAAGAAGCGGTACTGTTTAAGGACAAGCTGTCCTACATTTTATAGGTTTATAATTATATATTTCCAGGCACTGCATGCACACTATTTAATATTAATAGAAGAGAATAAGGTGAAAAACACTTTGTAGATGTTATTGTGTTATTCTTGTGTTGTTAAAAAGTAGCTGCTTTTTTGCAGTAATTTTATTAAATGAGGAATAGATGCAAAAAGTATTATAAAAGCAAAATCATAATGTTGCCCAGAGCAACCTGTCAGGTTGGAGACAACACTTTTGTAGTACTGCTTAGAAAATCAAGTCAATGATCTGTCTGGATGGCAGGGGCACCTTCCCTTCTGCAGTACTTTTCACATCATCCTGAAGTGACATCTGTAACTTTTTTATCTTTTGTGAAATTCACCCAAGCATAGGCTAATACATGTTAATGAGAACATACTGTAGTGAATGCTGCCTAGATATAATACGACATTATGAGGATTCTAAAGGCGAGCATTGTGGGAAAGGGGCTGGTTGGTTTATCAGTTTCTCTGCTGGGACAGTTTTCACACTTCAACTAGTATGACACCATATGCCAGAGGGACCTTAAAATATAATTACTATATACTAAAAAAGATCACACTATAAATTTTAAAATTCCATACACTGGGAGACTGTGCATGCGGGTGGCGTCCCGAGCGGGATTTGGTTACAAGGTTAGGGGGGAATTCATATAGCCCACTCGCTGAGCATCTGAAATTGTAGACGCTTGGCTACTTTCACGTGTCCATAATCAAACTACTAATGACGATCTGTCCGTGCGTGCGTGATTGAGTGGGTTTGTCAGTGACACATGCTCCACCCCTGATCACATGATAGTGATGTCATCAAAGGTCCTTTATCCCCAATGAGGGAGTTACATGCCCTGCCCCTAATCACATGACGGTGACATCATCACAGATCCTGTACGCACACTTTTGCTGACCGACTAGGTGTTTGTTAGTATTCCATAGCAACTGAGGCCGCAAGGGGTTTCTAGTACGCCCATAATCTGCACAATGATGCAGGAACTTTGAGGACGTCCCCGTCATGTGATCAGGGGCAGAGCATGTAAGTTATTCGCTCGGGAAGCATGATGGTGACATCATCACAGGTCCTTCATCTCCTTTGCTGTGCTGCTTCTGATCCCTGTTGTATGGGATGAACAATGTATGTAGCAGTGCTGTGTGTGTGATGTGCATGTAGCAGAGCTGTGTAGCTTTATAATGGTATTATAATTTCCTAATAATTGCTAGTAGGGACTTATTGGTTACCTAGGTCAGTATAAACTGCCAGAGTAGCTGGCATCCCGCTTGGTCCACAACTGTCTGTAGAGTTTCACCAATGGGCCTGACTAATTATATGCAGCCTTGTATTTTATAAGGAGGGTCGTTTTTTCTCCTTATACTTGTCCTTATTGATCTGTTGACACGCTCAGGCAAATGTTTGTCGCACCCCGCTCATACCGTCAGCAGGGGTTTTTTAAATTTATATTGTGTGACCTTTTTTAGTATATCTAATATAAAGAAGCCTTCAGGCTTTTTCTTGCACCACACTTTGACCCCTTTGCGTGGCCTTTGATGGATGATTTTGGTGTCATTAGATTTGTTACACATCTTCACCACTGCCGTACAATCATAAAATTTGAGTTTGATGCTTTGAGTGACTGTCGGGCCAGGTCAAAGTTCCTATGTTAAATCTAGCGGCACTGTTGTGCTTCAGCCATATCAAGTGCTTACTAGTTTGACTGTTGCCATGTACCCAAAATGTGAAAGACCAAGCAATTTTCCAACCCTCATCTTAGGTGATTTTAACATCCCCATAAGTTACTCCATCTCCCCATCTACCTCTCAGCTTCTATCACTCACCTCCTCCCTTGGTTTCTCACAACTCACAGCCTCTCCCAGTCACAGGGATGGCAATACTCTTGATCTGGTCTTCCTCCGTCTGCTCTGTCTCCCACTTCACTAACTCCCTGCTCCCGCTCTGGGACCATAACCTTCTCTCTTTCTCTGTCAAGCTTCCTAGTATCTTCCCAGACCCTCCTACCTACTGTACATACAGGAACCTTAAGGCAGTTTACACTCAAAACTTTGCTGAATCCCTACAGTCCTCTCTGTCCCCTATCTCTCTCCTCTCCTGCCCCAACCTGGCTGCTGCACACTACAACACCACTCTCAAACATGCCCTGGATGAAGTGGTGACCCGTGTAACCCAAGCTATCCGATGCAGAAATCGGCAACCCTGGCTCATGCCTCAAATGCGCTTCATCCAGGGGTGCTCTAGAAGTGCTGAATGGCTGTGGAGAAAGTCACAAATGTCCACAGACATTCTCCACTACAACCTAGCCCTCCACCATGTGAATTGTAGATTTAACTTGAGCAACCAATGCCAGTCAGCTGCTGCAAAAGCTAATAGAGTCTTGGGGTGCATTAAAAGAGGTATAGGGGCGAAGGACAAGAACATTATTCTCCCACTGTATAAGGCACTTGTCAGGCCTCACATGGAATACTGCGTACAGTTCAGGACACCGCTGCTCAGGAAAAATGTTGCAGCACTTGAGGAGGTTCAAAGAAGGGCAACTAAACTAATACATGGAATGAAGGGACTGGAATACCCATAGAGACTATAAAAATTAGGACTTTTCACCCAGTAAAAAAAGCGACTAAGGGGCGATCAAATAACTAGGTATAAATATATTAGGGGACATTACAAGGATCTCTCCAATGATCTGTTTATACCAAGGACTGTGGCAGTAACAAGAGGGCATCCTTTACGTCTAGAAGAAAGCATGTTTTATCACCAACACAGAAGGGGGTTCTTTACTGTAAGAGCAGTGAGACTGTGGAACTCTCTGCCTGAGGACGTGGTGATGGCAAAATCCATTGAGGAGTTTAAGAGGGGACTTGATGTCTTTCTCGAGCGGAAGGATATTACAGGATATAGACATTAGGTGACCAGCAAGTTTGTAGTTCCAGGTCTTATATTTAGGTAGGAACTATCAAAGATTTATCTAGGGTTTATTCTGATTGCCATTACGGAGTCAGGAAGGAATTTTCCCCCAAATGGGCTAATTGGCCTTTACCTCTTGGGGGTTTTGCCTTCCTCTGGATCAACTAGGGGTTGAAACAGGCTGAACTAGATGGACATTGTCTTCATTCAGCCTAGCATACTATGAAACTATGTTACCATGCCAAACAAGTCTACTTCACCTCTCTTGTCTCCTCACTATCTCACAACCCTAAACGACTCTTTGATACTTTCACTCCCTTCTCAGCCCCCGGTCACATATCTCAGTGCTGTAGAGCTAGCTGCTTACTTCAAAAAGAAAATCGACGACATCTGGCAGGTAATAACCTCTGAATCCCAGACAAGCCTGGACCCTAGTCTCATCAGTACTAGCTCTTGCTCACTCTCTGTACTAAGACCAACAACAGAGGAAGAAGTCTCCAGATTGATTTCCTCTGCTCGCCCCACCACCTGCACCCCTGTAGCTTCAGCTGCTACATGGATGCCTCTGCCCTTGGTGCCTGTCAAATACAGAATGCAATTTAAACTCACCACCTTCGTCCATAAAGCTCTCCACAGCACCGCCCCACCCTACATTGCCTCCCTTGTCTCAATCCACCACCCAGTCCATGCCCTCCGCTCCGCTAACAAAATCAGTTAGTGCTCCTTTAATTTGAACCTCTCATTCCCGCTTCCAAGACTTCTTCAGAGCAGAACCAGTCCTCTGGAACGCGCTACCAAAGGCTATCTGGGCAATCACTGACACACAAAACTTCAGACGTGTTCTAAAAACACACCTCTTCAGGGAGACATATCATATCCTATAAACCAAACCACTGTGTAACCTAATAATATGCTCCCTGACCTATTGACTGCAATCCCCCCTAGTCGCCATCAAACACTCCCTGCAGTCATACTGATTCAGCCACTATACGGCTCAAGCCTGACCATTGTCTGTGTGTATAGCATCCCTCACTCTCCACCTCGCCATACCGTGCACATCTCCCCCCCCCCCGCCATACCGTGCACATCTCCAGCCCCTTTACCTTCTGTATCACCCCATTACTTGTAGTGTGTAAGCTCATTAGAGCAGGACCCTCACCCCTATTTTTTACATCAACTGATTACTACATGTAACCGTGGCTTTTGTATTTTTGTACTTTTGTCTTTCTGTATCCCCCTGTCTATGTAAGCGCTGCGGAATATGTTGGCACTATATAAGGATTATTATTATTATTACTCATATGAAAAAAGTGAAGTGGTGACAGCTGACTTGTCTTTCTTGCTGATGCCACTTGCATCTTCATTTCTCCTTTATACACACAGAACTAGGAAGTAAAACTTTTTATGCTGTTCCCCGACTTCAAGAGAGTGCTGCGTTCCTAATATCGTACCTAAAAGCTTTAATTCTTGGCTTTATCATGATGCCAAGACCTACACTATGGCCCTTTAATTCTAGCAGTGGCAAGCATTTGCAGCCATGACATATCACCTACATCATTGGAAGTGAAAGAGTTAAGTAAAGGCTGGTCCATTGGCAAGGAAGCGCATCTGTCTAATTCTACCACTCACTCTTATTAAACGTGCGAGCAAAGTGTATTATTTCACCACAATAAAGGTACCCCAATGAATTTTAATGGATGCGATTTTCCTAAAACCATGCGCAAAATTGCCCGTCTGCAGGAAGCACTAAACTTGTGCGAATATGAACCGCATTCTTTTGAATGAGGTCAAACATATGAGCGATGCTGTGAAGTAAATAAATTACTACATGTCCTATTTTTTCACGTTCCCACGGAAGGCATCGCCCGTTGTTTTCAATGGGACAGTCACACACATTGCATGCCATGAGATCTGCATGCAAGTGCAATGTGATGTTTCCCGTTGAAATCAATGGAAAAGACTTGCCGATCCTCCAAAGCACGTGAAAGAAGCTCTGGAGGATCGCAATTTGACATAAGTGATGCAAGGCATTTTTGCATGAAAAACGTCTCACATTCGCGTGTAAAACGCATGTTGACAAGCGCAATATCGGGTCAAGATTCTGGGCCATTATCACTCTCACCTGTGTGAATGTAGCCTCAGGCTAGTTTCACACGGGCGATCATGATTTTGCCACAAGACAATCACAGCAAAATTGCATCTTTGTTCTCCTGATTTTTGATCGTCATTGATGGAGTTGTTTTTAGAATAATCTTGCATCGCATCGCTGTCGCCCATGATAAAAGTCTTTAGGACTTTCTAATGTTAAGATTGCATCGCATTGCAATATGCGCATTTGATGTGATAAAAAGTAGCCTCCATAGGGAAACACAGGAGATAAAAAAAATTGCAAACGCAGAAAGATAGACCATGACGCTATTTTTTTATCTCTCAACATAGCATCAGTGAAAACAGTGCAGATGGGAAATAAACCATTGAAAATCATTGGTTTCATAATCTGCTATCTTACTGAGTATTGCATCAGGCGAAAATCGCGAGAAAATTGCACGATTTTTGTCCGATGTGATAGTAAAAAAGCAGATTATGAAACCAATGATTTTCAATAGTTTCCTTCCCATCTGCGATGTTTTCACTGATGTGATATTAAGTGAACGAAAAATCGCGGCACGCTCTATCTTTCTGCGATGTGCGGTTTTTCTTTATCTCCAATGTATCCCTATGGAGGTTACTTTTCATCACAAAATTGCGCACTTTTATCACAGGTGGCAGTGATGCAAGATTATTCTAAAAAAAAAACATTGTCGATGCTCAAAAATCGCGGGAACCAAGACGCAATTTTCTCACGGCAAAATCGGGATCGCCCGTGTGAAACTAGTCTTAGTGTTCTTTTTCCTACTCAATCTATTGAGTTGTGACTCTGTAGAGTTGTAGATATTTGTAATGATATCTCCGAAAGTACACGGGTGGTTAATTTCCCCACGACCTGTTTATAAGCAATGCGTCTTTTTTCTTAAACCAAGTTATGTTCTCCTGAGCAGCTTGTGGAACCCTTTAGAAAAGCACACATTGATTGTGACATTCTTTTAAATGAATGGAGAAAACAGTGCTTAGCAAACAGTCACAATGAAACCTCTGGATGAGGAACTGCTAAAGCCCAGCAGTAAGAGCTTTATTTTTTTTAATAAAACTGGACATTAATGTTACCATTGCCAGGAAGTCTGTCTGTAGGTCCCTAAGCCCTAGTTGGCCCAGAGTCCTTGTGACACAAGGAAAATAATGAAAATTACTTCATTTCCTTCCAACAGCTCGGAGAAAAAACTTTCATCATACAGTCACTGCCATTCCGTTTTCTGCCCCAGCCCCAATTTAACATCAAGAAAGAAGACTATCTGCTTCTTAAAATAATATAGCCTAAGCCAAGTACAGCGTATTTCCAGGACCACACTTCTCAGCCTAGATAACCTAGATTTCTACAAAAAGCTGTATTATAAACCTGCAAAAGCAAAACACCTCTATAGGATGTCAATACAGTTTATACCTACTGTATGGTAGAAGAAGATGCCATAGGCTCCTTGCCCTACCATTCTCCGTCTTGTAGGCTGCAAGTCCCTTCAGGCCTGCGCCCTACAGAAAGCTGAGACCACAGACTTGATGCCAGCATCCGACACTGGCTGCACAATGAAATGTTGATATTGTATTGTCTGTACTGGGCCGGAATAGCTATTGGCGCTCATTGGGATTAGGTGGGTATATGTTTTACTCTTTTTTCTTCTGGAGCACTCAGTAAGCATTACTTTTTAAGGGGGCACTCAAAAGGCATTGTTACTTTTTAATCTAGCACTCTGGGTCATTATTACTTTTTAAGGGGGCATTAATACATTTATGGGGCATTCAAGAGGCATTACTACCATCAAAAGTGCATACAAGAGGGTTTATGACTATCAAGGGAGCATTATTACTGTCTACGGGGAAACATAGAGCATTATTACATTCTGGGAGGCAAAATGGATCAAAAATCGACCATGATGGCAAATCCACCCCAGAAATAAAACAAGTCATGCGTGCAAACTTACTAAAGAAGTCAATAATGTTGGGAATACCAAGTGGAACCAGAATAAAGGGCCAACAAAGAACACGCTGGCTCAACACCATCGAAATGGATACCAATATATGCAGCAAGCAGTAAAAGAAGCAGCGCTTGACAGGGAAGCATGGAGAATGTTCACCTATAAAGTCACCGAGAGTCGGACACGACTAAATAAATATAGATTGATCGGAGGCCAAAAAAGGGCATTAGAACTTTGTAAAGGGCACAAAAGTGGGCATTATTACTGCGTAAGAACATAAAATGGGCAATATTACTTTGTATGTGGCACTAAAAGGAGCAATATTATGGTGTGGGGCACTAAGGGGAGCTCCATTGCTTTGTGGAGCACTAAGCAGATCACTATTATTCTGTGGGGTACAAAAGATGGCAGTTTTACTTTGTGGCGCACTAATAATATCAGGGCTACCATATGGGATGCTATTTGGTTGACATTATTATTTTTAGGGGTGCAATGTATCTTGGCATTATTCCTTTCGGCAGTGCTGTCTGTTTTGGACTAATTTGAAGGGGGGCAATCATTAGTTCTGAAAACATTATTTCTGAAGCACATTTTATGAGGGCATGGTGCCAAATAGTAGGTACAGTCATAGGGCAAGCTGGAGAGAAGCATGCACAGAACTCGAGGTAACAGCAAGATTGTGAGTTTGGGTATCTGGTAAAAACTTAATGGACTGCTAGAAAAGTGAGAAGCCAAAGATGTCTGTGTAGAGACAAGTCTTGTCTGGAAAAGTTATCGTGGTGGTCAGGACCGGATAGAAGAGGCAGAAAAACTGAACAACTCCAATTAGAGAGGATGTTACATGTGAGTCACTGGATATAATGCTACTGTCATCACTTACACAGTCTGCAGAATGCTGTGTAGAATTGGTACCTACCGCTCTATTATCACTGTATGGTGGTAATATTGGGCTTTGTATAGCGACTGTGATTAGGTTGTGCCTCCGCAGTTGTTGGGAACCTACTCAGGATATTTCATTTCTCCTCTGCCGAACCCTTAACTATTTCTCTATAGACTAGATGAAATATATGACATTTATGTAGAATATATGGAAAAGGTGTTGACTGTGCGTGAAAGTGTGGGGTGTAAGTTGACAGTGACAGAAATGATACAGGTATGGATAGCTATAAAACCTCATCTAGAGACATTTGGAGAAAGAATAGTTGTAATTTAAGAAGGAGCAGTTAAGTCTAGAGCTTTGAAGGTGAAGCTGAAGACAATGTAACAGTATAGTGCAAAACCGAGTGGTGGGCTAAGAGACAATAGCGACAGCAGATGTGAAGACAGATTGTAAGGGAGGAAGGTAACAAACAGGTGCATTAAGCCACCGAGCAGAAGGTTTTCCGAACCTTTTTAAGTGTAGTTTATAGGTTTGCTTAAACTCAATCTCAGAGGAAATGCCGAAAATTCTGCAATCCTGGTGCAACTCTCTGATCTCTCACCCATCAAAGGGAAGGTACATTTACACAAACGAGCTTCACATTCGACTTCTGTGCATTGCAAGATGCACACAAACCACACGTGAAAAGAAGCCATTGTTTTAAATAGTTAATTTGTATGCTCGATTTTTGATGCAGAGAGAAATCACAGCTTGTCCAAATTTTGGGCGATTCTGTTCAGCAATGCGTTTGTATAGAAGGAAAAAAGATCATATAGCACTTGCATAAAATGCAAATTTCATCAATTTTTCTCTTTTTACTATTGCAATAATGTGGAATTTTCTCGCAAAACACATTACACTCACTTGAAAAATCACAGGTTGAGGGCTTAGACACGTGAGGATGTTTTAGTCCCGTGATAAGGAGCCAAAACAAACCCATTGATGGGTTTCACTTCCACTACCTGGATTCTCACCTGTTAACTCTTTGCAATCCAATTTTGGATTCAGGGTTTCCTAGGGGGTTTTCTCTTTCTAGCATTATACCATGGTGCCATCTGCTGGCTAGAGCCAGTACTGCAGTATGTGAGATGCTGGAGAGGCCGCAACAATAAAGCGGCTGGCAATAAATAGTAAGAATACCCTGCTGGACATCTTCCGACATCGGAGCTGCACAGGCTTCAATCAGAATGTAGGAAGACGTCAGACAGTGGATTGGAAAGGGTTAATTGTATGTGCGAGAATAGATAGGACTTGCCCTGTCTTTCTCGTACGTATCTTCCCTCTTTTTTGTTTTCAAACTCACGTGCATCGGCGCAGAGTTTGAATAGTCTGAAGAATTCATTTTTCACACTCAGGTTTTAAAAAAGAAGAAAAAAAGGACACCACCATTTTTGCACCATTTTTAGCATGCCTTTTTTTGGGCTAATGTCAGTAGATTCAAAGTATATGGGAAATACAAAAGAAGGCCTTAACACTTCTTCTTGCTGGATCTGCACAAAAAACAACCATGAAAACTGAGCTTTTTAAATAAAAAAAACCTGTGTGTCAAACTTTTACTAGGGCGCCTTAGGCCTCATGTCCATGGGCTTAAAATCGGCAGCGTTTCTCCCGCACGCGGATCCGCGCCCCATAGGGATGCATTGGACACCCACAGGTAGTTAAATACCTGTGGATGTCATTTTTCCCATCAGGCGCGGATCTGCGTGCGGGAAAAAAAATGGACATGCTCCATTTTCGTACGGGTCTCCCGCGGGGACGGCTCCCGCAGGCTTCTATTGAAGCCTATGGAAGCCGCTCGGATCCGCAGGAGACCCATACCAGAATTAAACTCACCTGCTCTGGACGATGTGGTTCTTCCCTTATTCGCGAACGTATCTTCTTTCTTCAGCCCAGCGGATGTGCCCGGCGCATGCACGCGGCACGCTGCCGGTGTGCCGAGCACGTCCGCCGGGCCGAAGAAAGAAGATTCGGCTGCGAAGGAAGGAAGAACCGCATTGTCCGGAGCAGGTGAGTTTATTCAGATTTTTAGGTCTCATGTCCACGGGGCAGGAGGGACCCGCTACGGATTCTCCATGAAGAATCCGCGGTGGGCCTGATTTTCCCCGTGGACATGAGGCCTCACACCTGCGATAAAATCACACAGAATTATGAAACCAATGATTTTTAATGGTTTCATTCCCATTGGCGCTGTTTTCCGTCCTGCGATGTTGCGAGATTTGAAAATCGCAATATGTCATATCTTTCTGCATTTTGCTTTTTTTATCACCCACTTTTCTCTATGGAGCCTCCGTTTTATCGCAACGCACGAACTTGGGATTTTTGTGTGATGCAATGTGTTCTTAACTTTAGAAAGTCCTATTGACTTTCACGCAACAAAAACCGTGGGCGGCAGAGACGCAATGCAAGATTATTCTCAGGATGCTCAAAAATGCAGAGGCTCAAAAATCGCCTGAACACAAATGCAATTTTCTCGTGGCCATATCGCCATCAGCAATGTGAAGGAGCCCTTAAGGGATAAAAGAGTTGTTCTTGAGGTCTCTTAGTATGTGTGAACCCCTAGCCAGGGGCGTAACTATAGAGGGTGCAGGGGATGTGGTTGCACCCGGGCCCTGGTGCCTTAGGGGGCCATAAAGCCTCTCTTCTCCATATAGGGAGCCCAGTACTATGAATAAAGCATTATAGTTGGGGCCCTGTTAAAGGTTTTGCATTAGGGCCCAGAAGCTTCAAGTTATGCCTCTGTGCAGCATGGTTTAGGTATGGGTACGGGTACAGATACAGATAGAGGGGGGGGTCCAGCTCACCTTTTGCAACAGGGCCCCTGAGCCTTTAGTTACGCCCCTGTCCCTAGCCTTACAATGACAGTTAAATCACACAAAAATGTACATATACCCCTCATATACAAAAAACATTGCAAATATACACACCCCTGGGTACAACTAATGTGCAGAAATATGTCTAGAACATGATTTGAGGGAAGAAGGGATGACATGTATCGTCATGAGTCTCCCCCCCCCCCCCCCCCCCATTCTCCTCGTCTTCCCCGGCTGCTCGGCAAGGCTGCCATGTATACTCGTCAGTACAGTAGAGCCAACCTCTTGCTATACTATGCTGCACGCACATGGGGCATATTCAGGTGACAGATTTGCGGTTGTACAGATCTTTATTTTTCTTAATTTGCTAATAATTCTGTAAATTATTAATTTCGTCTTTGGTTTAGGACAAACGTCAGCAGAAAGACTTCCCAAGGTACATTATAGCCGTCAACCAGCGCCGTCTCTGCAGCATGTTCCCCATCTACCCTTAACACAGACCGGAGTATTTGCTGATGTTTTTCTTTGGTTTCTGTGGTCTAAGCTGCGAGATGTTGAAATCCTGTTTTCCATGGCTCCTTCTAGTTGTTTTTAAGGCAGATTTTGTTGGCATCACATTACTGACAACTAATAGATTTGTCAGATTAAATTACTTATTCGAGAAACTATGGCATACCACATCCATGACGGTGTAGAGCGTATAGGAAGATATGCCTCTACAGCACCACCTATTGGAAGGCAGCATTCCTGCAAGTCAATGGCAGATCTTTTAACACCTTAATGCCAAAGTGTAAGTTTACATACTGGCAGGGTGGTAGTTAACATAACAGGACGTAAACCTCAAAAGTGAGCCTGAGCCATCCTGCAGTGGGCGCTGGCTGGGATTGACAGCCAGTGTCCGTTGCAAGAGTAGGGAGTGGTGAGAACACTGCCCCCCCCCCCTAACACTTTACATACTGCAATCAATGTAGATCGCGGACTGTAAAGGGTTCACAGAGGGAGAGCGCTTCCTTTGTGACAATGTCGGCCTTTCGCTATGTAATCGCGGAGGGCCAATGAATTGCCATGGGAACCGAACGCCAGACACTGGCATCCTAGCTTGCCCTGGCCTGTGATCCGTATTGTGAGCAATAATACATTGCAGTAGAGAAGTATTTGCAATGCAAATAGTAAAGATGGAACAATACCTCTACAGCGCCACCTATTGGATGGCAGCATTCCTTCAACTCAATGTCAGACCTTTTATACAGGTCTTTATAACAAGGATTGCGAATAGAACCTGTATACGGGGTCTGACATTGAGTTGAAGAAATGCTGCCATCCAATAGGTGGCGCTGCAGAGAAATCATTCCATCTTCCTTATTTGCATAAATTACCCAGAGGAGCATGCATGGCTGCATCATGCTCCTCATTCACTTTTCTAGTGTCTTCTCATACCCCTTCTGGGTGCTCTCCTTGAGGAGAGACGATGGCATCCCCCGACCCACTTACCCCCTAGGTGTCTCCACACACTTTTTGGGCGCTCTCCTTAAGGAGAGATGACACCCACAGTATTTGCAATGTATTATCATAGCTTTCTGGCCTGACTAGAGGTCTAAATCTACTGCACGATGATGAGGGCCAAAAACCCCCAAACAGTCTGTCTGTACATGGTTATCGTTTTCTTCTGGAGGAGACTCTGGCTTTAACTTATATTCACAGTCATTGTTACAACACTTGTTAAAAGGTCTGACATTTTGCAGGAATGATGCCTTCCAATAGTTGGCGCTGTAGAGGCATCATTGCATCTTCTCATTTGCATATTTCCCAGAGGAGCATTTATGTCCTCATACCTTCTAGGTGCTCTCCCTAAGGAGAAACAATACCCTTCCTGATCAGTGTAAAGCATGACACCTTCACATGGTAAATCTACACTGCATTGCTGGTCTATGGAAACTGAACTGTATCCACAAATGTAAAGTAAGGATCCATGTATAAATAAAGGTTTTAGAGTCACAAAGAATTAGAATGGGTTAAAGAGGTGCTGCCAAAAACAAATTCTAATTAGAAGTTCAAGACATAGAAGAATCTGAAATATTAAAAGTCTAAGAGAAGCATTTTACAGGTTCTTTTCTCTTTAATTCCCCAAATGCAGTTGCTATATAAAGATGTTTCATTAGTTCTAACAGGAGTTGGAAAACTTTTCATATCACTTTCGACGCAGAACGGCAAAAGGCAGAAGGTTAGAGAAAACCTAGAGGGCTATGTGGGACCTTTGCATCACAGGCCAACATCAAAGTGAATGCACCATATGGTAAGCGCAGGTGCAATATAGCTAAACTAATAATCCCATAGCAATAGTTGGGGCGGGGGGGGATATGCTGATTTAGATTTAGCTTTACTTGTCCTTTGGTTTTGTTTTTTTAAGTTTGTGATCACTCCATGTTACTTGTCAGACTTTTTCATTAAAGTACAATTCACACAAGGGGATAAGGTGGTCACCCATGTAAAGTTGTATTTTTGTCCTACCTTCGCCAATGCTACATGGTCATGCATATTGCAACACATATGATGTCTTATTGGTATACTTAACATAGAAATGCTCTTTTAAAGGGAATGTATTAACTGTATGAATAAAACTAATTAAAACTAGATCGAGAAAAATTTTATATTTTTCTAATCTGTTTTATTTTTTTAAATTGTACATTTTTGGACGCCCATCTTGCTTTTGTTGCAGAGATATACTTTATATACTTTACTACAATTCATAGAAATATGCTTTACTGCAGCCTCATAGGTTATTTACACAATGGACAAGAGCTGGCCAATTGGCTTCTATGGGAAAGTGTTCAAGGCATGTTCTGTGAAGAGGTCATTGTATGAGGTGGGGGAGGAGGTAAGCTGTGACCATCACCTATCTCAATGAGGGTGGTTAAATATGAAGTAATTATAATTCTAATCCTTTGAATATGTACATAGATGACCAGCTTATACTTAGTAAGACGGGACAGAGGAATGTCACAACATATCACTTTAATTCCAATCTATTAGCGATTTAGAGCAGTCAGAGTAAAGAGGTCACCATAGGATGCAGCTGAGAGAAGTGAATGAGCTGCAGCAAGGCGACATAAAATATTAGTCTTCTGCTCATTAAAAAATAAAAACTCAGTGGTCACCTGCTAAAATGAGAACACCTTCTACAATATCTATTTCTTTTCTGCTGCCAATTTACCTTAATTGAAATTTGGGGGGAGGCCAAAAGCCAATCAGTGTCCTGTAACTTTGCCCAGAACTTGTTCACCAGCGATGCTTGTAATAGCCGCCCTCATTTTGCATCCTTCAAATTTTGCCGTTTCTAAATCCCGTGTTGTCCAACGGACACAAAAAAGTCACAAATAAACCCAATTTATTTCTAATAGGGTTCCAGTGTTTTAACAACAAGACCAGAGCTGCATGCTTTGTCATACTTGTTGTCAAAAGTGACCGAAATCTTACTGGAAATGCTTGTGTGAACAAAAAGGTGGAGTACACGGGTAAAATACGTTGTATGCCGTCGCAAAAAGAGACATTTAGCACATTCTGAAATGCCATTGTGTTCATTATGTGATTCTGCAAGGTCAGCAGTAATATAGCAGTGGGATTAGCAAAAAGAAACATTTAGGGCTCGTGTTCACGGGCCTTTTTTACCGCCCAATATGTGTGCACGGCCACGTGATTCGCAGTGAACGGGGTCAAAGAAAGTTAATGGACTTTCATTGATCCATACACCTGAGCGTGTTGATACTCACAAGAAATAGATCACAGCATGTTCTATATCTCTGCGTACCACGCAGTGTGAGCCCTGTACATTCATATGCATATATTGGGTATGGGCGCCGTTTTCACACACAACCCCACTGTGTCCCTTTGTTCCACAGACATTTTCATAGCATCCTCTTTGTGTCATACAGTAGTTATGTCCCCAAACACTGATGATGTCTCCTCAGTAACCCCTCATATTGCAAATTCCCTCTTAGTACCACACACAGTAAGAATGTCCTCAAACAATGATGATAACTCTTTAGTGCTCTGTTATAGTAGAGATGCCTCATTAGTGCCCCAAGAATGGCCCTTTGTGCCCCTCACAGTAATGATGCCCTTAAAGGAGATGTCCCGCGCCGAAACGGGTTTTTTTTTTTTAAACCCCCCCCCCCGTTCGGCGCGAGACAACCCCGATGCAGGGGTTAAAAAAACCACCCGCACAGCGCTTACCTGAATCCCGGCGGTCCGGCGTCTTCATACTCACCTGCTGAAGATGGCCGCCGGGATCCTCTGTCTTCGTGGACCGCAGCTCTTCTGTGCGGTCCACTGCCGATTCCAGCCTCCTGATTGGCTGGAATCGGCACGTGACGGGGCGGAGCTACACGGAGCCGCTCTCTGGCACGAGCGGCTCCATAGAAGACTGCTGAAGACCCGGACTGCGCAAGCGCGGCTAATTTGGCCATCGGAGGCCAAAAATTAGTCGGCTCCATGGGAACGAGGACGCTAGCAACGGAGCAGGTAAGTAAAAAACTTTTTATAACTTCTGTATGGCTCATAATTAATGCACAATGTATATTACAAAGTGCATTATTATGGCCATGCAGAAGTGTATAGACCCACTTGCTGCCTCGGGACATCTCCTTTAAGAAATATCTCTCATGCGCCTCCCTCTCCCCTTCCTGGAAATCTTACCTACGTCCCTGGCCAGGCTAAGGCCTTATGTCCATGGACGGGTTGGATTCTACATGCGGGAGCCTGCAATGGAATCCAACCCTGCCCATGGCTGGCCACCCTACGTACCTGCCTGAGTCTGTACTGCGCATTTGTGCGGAAGTGCCGACCGGCGTACATGCGCAGCACTTTTTTTTTTTAAACACCTGCTTTCCCGTGGATTCCGCGGCCTGTCCACAATGTCAATTGCGGACAGGACATGGATCGGATGGCTTCTATTGACTTTAATTGAAGCTGTCCTAGCGGAAACCGCACTAAAATGTTGCATGCTGTGATTTGTTTTCCACATGTGGGATCCAGAAAACAAATCTGCATGTCAAAATTCAAGAGCGGACACCTATGGTTCCCTATGGGCGGCTTGAACTACAGATTGCCCATGGACATTGGGCCTAAGCAAGAGACCGTGGCTTGCCCCTCATCCCCGTATGATGCTAAGCCTGATCTTTCTGCTCTGTAGTTCTGGGCTCCAGGCAATCAGGCCGCAATGTCTGGGCCCAGCAATGGAGGTGAAGGACACAATAGGCCAGGTGACGCCTTTCCATTCTTTTCCGTCTCCCCGCTCCACCATGATATGTATATCAGCATACTGAGGAAGCAGACACAGTTGAAATTGTGATATGCAGCATTCCCTCCAGGACAGTGGGAGATTGCCATAAGCTGGGAACTGTTCGGTTAGATCCAGGAAAGTTGGAGGCATACATATGGCTTCATTAGGAAAAGTATCCATCAAGGACATCATGACTTCCATCATGAACAGTTGTTATTATGGTAGTGTGAATGGAGACTTGGGCTGTTTGTGACATGTCTGTCATCTCACTACCAAGGGTCTGCTCCATTATAAGAACAGAACAATGAAAATGATGACTGGGACAAATTCATCATACACTGGACAACAACCCCTAATAGACCCCCTTAAAGGGATTGTCTGAGTTAAGGAAACGCTCGCCAACAGGCCCCAAATGCATTAAAATAAAAAACCAGCAGTTACTTACCTCTCTCTATTCCCCCCGTTCATCCCGAACTGCTGGCGCTGGTCTCCACTGTCTGTATACAGGCAGCTTTGACATCCCATAAACCTGCTGCAGTAGTGTCATTACCATAATGGGGTCTTTTTGGTTTCCATTATAGGGTCTGGGATTTTACTAGAAACTCTTTTTGACAGAATATTTGACAGATGCTCCTGATAGACGTAAACAAGGCTTTACATGATCTTTTCTTCTATAGGTTATGCTTAAACTCTAAAATGTAAAAAAAAAACACATTTTTACTACATATTGTGCAATATTGCTTTTCCTGCACCTTCTTGTTAGAATTGTTGTAAAGTGTGTGTGTGACAATTATGAAGTCTGTAATAAACTATTACTAAGCAAGTAATTAGTAATTGTGCTTTGGTTAAATGCTCTAAATATAAGGTCATGCCCAGCAATGCTGCTGGCGGCAGCTGTTCTCCACGTAACTCTCCTGTAAGCTGTTCCTTTTATATGCATTTTGTAGGACTTGTAAAGCAACATCCAATTTACCTCTCCATCTGACATAGTAATGCTTCTGTTTTTCAATCATTAAATATTGAAAGACTCACATCAGCCTTTTAACATCTGCCAGTAACTCACTCTCTGGGCTGCAATGCTTGTCTGTGCACCTTCTGTCTTTGTTTTTGTCTTTCTTCTACTAACTTTGGACATCTTTTATTTACTGTATTATAGGTATCTGAGGCCAATATCCCCCAGGCCATATTTGTATGCAAAGTCCATTTAACTGTAGAGTGACTAGTTTCCCTAAAGCTGTGAATAAGTGAGGCAGTTTTATACATGGTCCTTGACCCTGCTTCTGCACCCTGCTGGAGAATAGCACAGTAATAGAGGCAAACACACAACAGTAAACAGTAAACTGGTGCAATGTTACTCCTCAGGAGACACAGTGCTTGATGATTACAAAGTCTTCTGAAGTACAGAGCTCAGTGGTTATATATTTAGCAGACAGCTTGGTGGTTACACTTTTCCAATAGACACTCTCTTCTTGGCAGTTGCAATTCTATATGAGGGTACTCAGCTTAGTGGTTGTTAGTAGCAACACAACTGTCTCTAAATACAAGTCTCACTATAATTTCAAGTTGCCAGTAGTAACTGGTACAGTCTCTTAGTATCTGCCACAGTATAACTCACAGTAGATGCACAGGACTGCATTTGGTCCACAGTACTTGCAACAACATGAGCTCTTGCTCACAGCCTGAAGGTTGCGGGTTCAATCCCCATGTGGTTCAGGTAGCCGGCTCAACATCAACTCAGCCTTCCGCCCTTCTGAGGTCAGTAAAATGAGTACTCAGCTTGCTGGGTGGTGAAAGATGACTGGGGAAGGCAATGGCAAAGCAACCCATGAAAACAGTCTGCCAAGAAAACGTCACAATTTGACGTCACCGTAGGAGTCAGTCATGACTCTGTGCTTGCATCAGGGGACTTTACCTTTACCTACAGGTGGTTACATGGATTTTTAGGTTAGCTATGTCACAGTCTCAGGCAACCAACTTAATCCAGAGTATCTCTGTTTATATTTGACCACAGTGGAGGAAGGAAGTGGCTATAAGAAGTGGGCTATAGGCTGGAGGTGGTCTGCTGTCATGGTAGGTGGTAGGCAACATAGAGTTCAAGACACAAAGCAGACAGGGGCATACAAATAAATAGATTTTTATTACAACTGATAATGGTATGAAATCTGCTTGCACAAGAATAACAGTGTGTTACAAAAAAAAGGTGTTTTTTTTAATTTTTTCTGGACAAAATGTTTGTGTTTCTCACATAGTTTTGGGTGCTGATTCCAAATTTGTGCTCAGATTTTGACTGTGAGGAACAGATTTACAGACAATAATCCTAATAGTAGAATAAAGAAGTGTAAGTATAATTTCAATTAAATATGTTTTAAATGTCCTTATAAAAACTATAAATTCTGATTAGGGTAACAGACAGTTATAAGCAGGACATAAGGGTTGCAGATGTATAATGACAGAGAACTTCCATAAGGGGCATGAAAATATGGGAAGTTTTTTTTATGTCCTCCAGTGTTCTCCCTTGGAATGTTCAAGCAATAAAATAGGCCAGCATTGCAATCATCCACTTTCCTTCATACCATTTCTCAATTGCACATATGTCTTGGTGAAATCTTTCCCCATGCTCATCTGATAAGCCACTGCATCTCTTCGGGAAGTAGTCAAGATGCAAGTATATGAAATGTACTTTGAGGGACGTTTTGCATCCCAAATCTTTGCAAGCTTTCGACATGTCGGTCACAATCTATTCCAAGTCGTTTGACCCTATTTTCACAGAATTTTGTCTGTCACATTCTTCAATGCCATCCGGGCAAAATTTTTCTTTGCTTGTTAAAAACAAAAACACCCTCTTATCTTTGTTTCTGTAAATTCGGTCTTGAGATAGGAAAATCCTCTGCCTTTTTTATCCATTGGTTTGATGAACTGCTTCATAAGGCCTATGTTAATAAGTAATGGATGAAGCAAGATGTCTTCAGACACAATACATTTTTGTTCCCAACCCTCCAAATTTTGCTTGGCCAGTCCATTATGTAGGAAGGAAACTGGAATACTTTGTGAACCCTATCTGCATTTACAATATAACAGCAATGACCTTCCAGTCTTGACAGTTCTTTCACTTATGTTCACAGTATTTAACTGAGTGAAGCATATGCTGTAGGATTTCATAGGACTCCCTTGCAAGATTGGCATAACCGACTGCAACAGAATGCAACACATTGCCAATGTAAAGCAAAATATCTTTTAAACATTTTTTGAGGTGTCTATTAAAAGTCTCCACTCTTGGACATCATAAAAGCGACCCAGAGCTGACATCAAACCACTTACGTCGTTACAAAAAAGTTAGGCTCCTAACTAGAGATGAGCGAGCGTACTCGCTAAGGCAAATTACTCGAGCGAGTATTGCCTTTTTCGAGTACATGCCCGCTCGTGCCAAAAGATTCGGGTGCCGGCGGAGGGCAGGGAGCGGGGAGGAATGGGGGTAGATCTCTATCTCCCCCCCCCCCCCCTGCTCACTCCCGCAACTCACCGCTCACCCCCGCCAGCACTCAAATCTTTTGAGACGAGGGGCATGATGTACTCGAAAAAGGCAATACTCACTCGAGTAATTTGCCTTAGCTCATCTCCACTCCTAACATAAGTGAAAAAATGCACAAAACTTTGTTCTCTATGTTTATAAATTGTAACACTTGTTTCGCGTTGGAGAAGATTCCATTCTTGCAGCCCAAAGCCCAGAAGTCCCGCCTTCCATTTACTTAGGCCTAAATCACAGACTAAGTTCTTTAAATCTGCCCGTGTTGAAATGTGTGGAGTTGCATTTCCTGTAGGGTTAATGTAATATCATTCATTTCACTGTTTGATGGAAATTCATTATCTTCCTGCATTGTCTCATCATCATCTTCAAGTTCTTCCCTGTAGAGGGAACAGGAATAGTTACAAAGTGCGGTACAGATCTCATTTTAGACGACGAGTTGGGTTACACAATGTGACGTTAGATTTTCTGTTTGTGAAGCCCTTGACGTTTGTTAGAGAGAAGTAGCAGTCAGTCACTTGGTGCTTTTGTTCTCTCCATATCATAGGATACCCAAAGGACATTGATATACCTGGACTTTTCCACCAGTTTATTAATTTAACATAGCAAGTGGCACAAGAAAAATGCAGGTCCCAAGTCTTGTCTTGATCTCAGATTTCACATCTAAAATAATGCTTGTAGGTCTTCTGCCAAATATATATATATATATATATATATATATATATATATATATATATATATATATATATGCGAAACTCACTGACTGACCCATTGACTTGAAATTTGGCATGGCCATTCTTTAGATCCTAAATAGGAAAATTCTAAGTGCACAACTAAGTGACCCCATATGTAACGTTCCTAATCTAATTCTCAAACTTCCTGATGTCGTACAAACTTGAAATTTGGCACAACTATTCTATAGGTCATAAATAGGAAAAGTAAATTGATTATTCAATTCTAAGTGCCAAAGTAAGTGATCACCTGTGTAATGTAACTAATAACACATCTGTACTGCACAAACATAAAATATGCCACGGCCATTCTTTATGTCCTAAATAGGAAAAGTATGCATGAAAAACTGTGTGTAAATTCACGATACATGAGATCATTCTTTTCTCAGAAACCATGAAGCCTAGGGAAATTATTTGTATACTGAGGAGAATCTACCTCACCTCTATGTGTATATACTGAGGAGAATCTAACTGACCTCTGTGTATATACTGAGGAGAATCTACCTCACCGCTCTTTGTATATACTGAGGAGAATCTACTTCACCTCTATGTATATATACTGTTGAGAATCTACCTTACCTCTATGTGTATATACTGAAAAGAATCTACCTCACGTCTATGTGTATATACTGGGGAGAATCTACCTCACGTCTATGTGTATATACTGAGGAGAATCTACTTCACCTCTATGTGTATATACTGAGGAGAATCTACTTCACCTCTATGTGTATATACTGAGGAGAATCTATTTCACCTCTATGTGTATATACTGAGGAGAATCTACCTCACCTCTATGTGTATATACTGAGGAGAATCTACTTCACTTCCATGTGTATATACTGAAAGGCTGTAAAGTACATAGGGAAGCGGCCATGGACTGCAGGGATGGAGAATGCGTTAAAGGCTAAGAAGGGGCTGCAACCTCCAGTCTAGGGGTAAATTCGAATAAAAAGGGGTGTTACCTTTAAGGGTAAAAAGTGAGTAGAGTGGGAGGGGTGGCACATTCTGCAGAGGGACATTGGTACATGCAGCCTGAGGAGAATCTAACGCTTCTCTATGTACCAAATTATCTTGGGCAAAGCTAGGTGTGTGTGTATATGTTTATATATATATATATATATACAGAGAGAGAGAGAGAGAGAGAGTTCCATCATGTGTAAGGGGCCGTACTGTTTCGCTAGGAAAATACGGGGCCTCATTTATCAAAACTGTCAAACAGTAAAACTGTCTTTGCTGCCAAGAACAACCAATCAGGGCACAGCTTTTATTTTACCTTAGCAGTTTAAGAAATGAAAGCTGAGCTGATTCTTTAGGTCTATATAGTATAAGGCTAATTGCCCATTTTTTTCAGTCTGAACTTGATATTTAGTGAGATATGTTGTGTAACCTTCACACTTGGAGCCATGATTGATTGCTTTATTCGCTGTCCTAAAGTGCACGTCCTGTATATAATTATTCTTACACGACTAGTGTAAGTCAACACCCTGCTGAATATGGTGACAATGGCAGTGCTAATAAAGTCTGCATTACTTGTGATCATTTTGAAAGAATACAAAGGTTAACTAAGCACTTGTTTCTGGGACTTTAATGAAGCCATTAGAGCGACAGAATTCCGATAAATGGACACGTTAACCAGCCCCAGTCTCAATTTTGTCATTATTCAGCTCTTGTGCAGAAGTGGGGAAAATGTTGTTGGATATATTGTCATGGAATTCTGCATTTTCTTAGTGAAGCTAAAATTTTGCATTTTTTACAATAAAATGTGCAAATACCCTTATTTCTAAACATATTTTTCATTATGTTGATCTTTGTAGTTGTCATTCAGTAACAGGATGGTGGCATTCCGTCACTATGTGGTGGTAATATGTGATCATGATGTGGTAGTATGATTTGGCCTTTATATAGTGTTATTATTGGTAATATTGGTCTTGATATAGTGGATTTTGTTCAGTGACATATGGAGCTGCTGCAGAAATTCTACAACAAATCCACAGCATTTCCACTAAATGTGAACGCACCCTTAAGGAAATAGCATCACAGATGCAATGCACAATACAATGTGGCAAAATGGGCATGTAAATGCAGGGTGGGCCCCCAGAGTCAGTTATACTAGTGGTCCTTAGGTACCCCAGTCCAACACTGCCTCTTGAACTCTTTTGGTGAGTTCCCTATCACCATGTCCTCAGGCAGAGTGTTCCGTAGTTTCACTGCACTTACAGTAAAGAACCTTCTATGCCAGTGTAGAAACCTTCTTTCCTCTAGACGTAGAAAGGCCCCCTTGTTACAGTCACAGTCCTGGGTATAAATAGATGATGGGAGAGATCTCTGTATAGTCTCCTGATATATTGACACATAGCTATAAGGTCGCTGCTCAGCCAGGAGTCCGCTTGCTGAGGGGCCGGGTCACAATTGTAACCCCTGCGACCCCTAGCGGTACGCCAGTGATGTACCCCATGATCCTATTTGCCTTGGCAGCAGCTGCCTGAGACTGGTTGCTCAAGTTAGGTTTACAGTTAACTAAAATCTTTGAGTCCTTTTCCATGTCAGTGTTACCCAGTGATTTGCCATTTAGTGTGTAATGGTGACACATATTTTCAGTTGGCTTCATGGCTCTGAAGAGTCATTGCATAGCACCTATTCTGAAGAAATCATGGATGGGAAAGTAAAAAATTGTCCTTCCTTGATCTTAGCTAATGCTAATGTTGGAATAGTTCCATTAGAAATGTTCATATTACCATTTTAATAATGAATATAAATACATTATAGGTTCAATAACATATAAAATGAAATAGTTATACAAGGGAATGGCACATTATGACACATTGTAAAAGTGGGAGTTTAAGAGATAGAAGATAAAGCAATATAAAAAAATGTTAAATAAAGCACAACCTCCTCACGACAATCTCTCACTGTCATTTTTAGACTGGCCCACTAGAATATTAATGGATCTAACACAACAACGAGCCCCAACAGTCTGTCAGAAGACAACTCCAAATGGAGATAATTTGAAGTGCTTGGAGCCAACCACTTACCCACTGGACCTCAATGATATGTCATACATGTTCAATGACAGCAATAAAGGTTCCAATGCAAATAAAAATGGCCATGCATATGTATACATGGAGGTTAACCCCCCAGGATCATTTTCTTTAGTTGGCCTAGGGAACCTTGGCTTGATACTGCATCTCGAACAGATTCCTGTTATGTTTCTTGTGTTTTCAAATGGTGGTTTCACATCTACATTGGATCCTCTGGTTGGAGTTTCCACTGCAGATCAGGCTTCCATTTAAAAGCCAGGCAGACTCAATAATAGTCAATGGAGTCTATTTGGTTCTGTCCTAACACAGAGCTGTTGGGGCACGACAATTCCCCTTTCCTGCTCCCCGAACACAGCAGGAAAGTGGAACCCCATCACAGATGTGAAACCACCCTAATAGATGTAAAAAGCTTGGGTATAAGCTAAAAGAGATCATACTGTCCAGTTTGTTAGGATGTATTACGCCACGCGAGATCTTGTCTAAAATTGAAAGAATAGTTTATATTGGACCAATATAGAAACTATGTCACCTCTTTTCCTTCTTTTCTTGCCCACAATAAAGAATTCATGCTTTCTTCTACAGCTGTTTAGGTCTGATTCTGAGAATCTCCCAGATTTCCATGAATTTACAAAGGTAGACTTTCCAAACTCAGCATCTGGGTATCGGTTTGATGTCCATACTGGTCCATATATTACGCTGTCGAATGTAGAAAATAGAGGGGGATAAATAAAGACATTGATTGTTTAGACTCTGTTCAGTGATGACATTACTAAACAAATATGGCTTCACACTCACGGCTTCGGACATAAGAGACAAGAAGCCATTGTATACCTCCTAAAGTTCATGTCTGTTTTTAAGCCACTAGGAATGTGGTATAGTCTGTGCTTGACAAAAAGAAGGAAAAAATTAGAAAGTTACATATTTGTTTTCAAACTGACTTTTGGAATCTTGGAGCCATCTGGACTGACTTATTCAGGTCTCTCTCAATCTAGTGAAAGAGTCTATACAGCTGCCAACCTCCTGCAGAAGTACCGCTGCTTCGGCCTCATGTACATGTATATATCATAAGTATATGCTGAGAAAAACTGAAATGAAAGATGGATTTTTCCATCGGAGAAAAAGTTTAAAGGAAACAGGTGTTTGGGAGTAAGAGGTCTTACTCTCCTCTGGAGTCGGGGTCTGTTTAATAAAGTTTTCACATTCAGACCTGAGAGTGAACGTAACTCAGAGCAAAGCAGACTGTGCAGAAATCTGCAGAATGACTCTAGGGCAGATAGGAGGGGCTGAGCAAATCCTTATTAGAATTTAATAGTAAATCCAGGGAGATCTTGCAGTCCATATGACAAAACAGATCTACCTATCTATGCATTTTATTTTCTATTACTTTTTGTCATGTAATCTGGGCTTTTTGAATAGCTTTCATCTGTACCCTATGGTTGTCCTCTGAATATTGACATAGAAAAGAGAGGCCCTGAAGCAACGAGGACCCTTATTTTGTTTCAAGGTCTTCCTGTTTGATACTCCCTCCAATGCCTTCCCAAGTCCCTGGGGGCAATTCCTTGTTGGCTAACAATGCAGATTAATGCCACTGTTATGTTCGTGTTGGACTGCCTAAAGAACCCTGAGATCACTTGGTACGCGGCCAGCCAGGACGGACGAGTAAGCTTGCAATACTGGTGGCTAGACACAGGAATGGACAGAAATGAGTGAGAATGAACAGAGCGGGGCAGTCAGAACCCCTCAGACTGAACCCACTTTGCAGCGGAGCACCCGTCTCGAAAGTGACGATCTCACTTCTTCCACGAGGGGAACCAGAGAACAGAAAACCAAGTAACAAACTCGACTGACAATAACTAAAAGACAACAGTAACAGAATACCAGACAAACAGGTACAACAGAGAACAAACCCGAACACAGGAGCCAGACACACAAGAGCACTGAGCAGGATGACTGCTTAGGGAACACTGAAAATAACCAGCAACTCCCAACCAGGAAGAGCTGGATTATATAGGGAAGAGGGCAAAGCTGACTGCTTGACAGAACTGTCAATCACTAGCCACTACCTTAGCTAAAGTCCCATTTACACACAATAATTATCACTCCAATTTCCCTCAAAAGCCATCACTTGAACGATAATCGTTCTGTGTAAATGCTCCCATCTTTACTCTTCAATTGAACGATCATTTTTAGGTGAGCATAAAATCCATCTCTCAGCTGGAGAACTGATAGCAGGGACCACATGCTGTGTTCTCCATGAGGAGCACTGATTACATTGTATTCAGCTTGCAGCCCCGCGGCAGAACAAAGGAACTGTATGCAGAGAATAGACCATCTACAGTGCCCAGAGGCTAACTTACATACAAATGAAGGTAATAAGCTGCTAATGGGCATTAGTGCTCATTAGCAGCTTATGCAAAATGATCGCTCAAACTGTCATTCTCCCTATCTTTTGAACAAATTTTGAACAATCATCTTTGCGTGTAAATGGGCCTTAACAGCTGCAGAACTAATTAACCTGAACCAGTAAGCACAGGACATGTTAACCCTAATTAGTCAGAATGGAACCCACAGAAGCAAAGGTGTGCTGGCATAGACTTGACCGTGTGCTGACTGTAATGTGACAGCCACCTTATAGTTAGTGGGATTAAACCAACCAGGCATAGACTTTTTTCTAAGGGCTTCATGGTCCGCCTCCATCATATTTGTGGTTTAACACCTACTGGTGTTGTACATATCACGAGTGCCACAGAAATGCTCTGCCATAAATGTACATTAACTGTAATCACATAGTAATGATAGTCACAGGATGTTAGTTGGTTTGCAGCTCCATAAAGATTCCTCATATTTACCACCGTGTATAAAATATAAACTTTCACATCTTTATAGTTTCCAACCAGCTGCAGAAGCCACTATTCCCTTGCTGGGATGGCCTTTTAACCCTTACAACAATAAGTTTTTCTTGTTCTGTTTCTACAAATATGGTTTTCATTCTGAAGTTTATCCATGGAAATGACTGTCTCCTCTATAAGGCCCTTTACCAGCTTTGCGAGATACTGTGTAAACATCCTATAAAATTAAATCATTTTATTTCCCCAGCTTCTCCCGGCCTTATCCCAAATTTCCTTTTCTGCCAACTTTTGACTGCTACAAGAGAACAGTAGACTCATCTATGAAGGTTTAGTTGAAAAGAGCATCTGCCGTACCCACAGTTCTTTTTGTGGTGTTTACAATAAAGTTGCAAATTATATGTCAGTAGAAAAGAACCTAACCAAAATTCGCAACAGTTTCCATAGAAGTGAATTGGAATTCTGGCTTGTAAATATAAGATACTAATTGTATTTGGAATGTAACCTTAAAGTAGCTAACTTGGAAAAGCTATACATGACCAGGAACACGACTGTAACAGTGAAGGTGCAAGTAAATTAATTAAAAAATGGTTGAAATAGAAGATTTGTATATTTGGAATGGCTTATTCAGACTTCTGACCTTAAAGGGGTTGTCCCGCGAAACAAAGTGGGGGTAAGCACTTCTGTATGGCCATATTAATGCACTTTGTAATGTACATCATGCATTAAATATGAGCCATACAGAAGTTATTCACTTACCTGTTCCGTTGCTAGCGTCCTCGTCTCCATGGTGCCGTCTAATCTTCAGCGTCTAATCGCCCGATTAGACGCGCTTGTGCAGTCCGGTCTTCTCCTTTGCTGAATGGGGCCGCTCGTGCCGGAGAGCGGCTCCTCGTAGCTCCGCCCCGTCACGTGTGCCGATTCCAGCCAATCAGGAGGCTGGAATCGGCAATGGACCGCACAGAAGCCCTGCGGTCCACCGAGGGTGAAGATCCCGGCGGCCATCTTCACAAGGTAAGTATGAAGACGCCGGACCGCGGGGATTCGGGTAAGTACTATCTGTTTGGTTTTTTTTATCCCTGCATCGGGTTTGTCTCGCGCCGAACGGGGGGGCTATTGAAAAAAAACAAAAACGTTTCGGCGCGGGACAACCCCTTTAATCCTATCAAGATGCTGTGGCACAACCTGAAGATGCAAAGCATCCCAGAAGTATTGATGAACTGAAATGCGTTTGTTGTGCAAAAAGGTCCAAAACTTCTTCTTGACATTGTGCAAATCTTATTTTCAGCTACAGATACATCTGGTAGAGATGAGGACTGTTAAAGCGGGATCTACAGGTTATTATATTCAAGGGTTCACTTACCTTTTTTCTTTCTGCACTGTTAATTATTACTCAGTGTGCTGATTAAATACATGAGCAGTACAATCGTTTGTGTGTTATTAGTATAGGTAGCTTTTTTTTGGTCTATAAATGTGACTGGGGTAAAAATGAGACCACATTTTAGTGATCAGTGCTGAAATCGAGGTCATTCCAAAGAGTTCACTTACTGTGTGTACACTGTTGAAAATAAAGAAAAAAATTGGTCCGGTGCTAGCAGAAAACAAAATAAGCTTGTAGATATAAGGGTGGTTTCACATCTGCGTCGGAACGTCCGGTCGGAGGTTCCTTGGCAGATCCGGCACAAAATACCGGAAGAAAAAGCGCTGCATGCAATGCTTTTTCTTCCAGATAAAAGTCGGGCAGCTGAGCGGAAAGCGGACAGACCCCATTATAGTCAACCGGGTCCAATTGGCGTTGTTTGTTTCCATCATAAGACGGAGCCATTCAGCTACGGGGATTCCCCTTTCCTACTACCCGAATGGAGCAGGGAACTGGAACCTGTGGCGCAGATGTGAAACCACCTTAATGCCTTTTAACCCTTTCCAATCCACTGTCTGACGTCTAAAGACATTCTGATTGATGGCTGTACAGCTCGGATGTCGGAAGACGTCCGGCAGGGTATTCTTACTGTAGATTACTGACCACTCTGTTGTCGGGGGGGCCTCTCCAGCATGCCAGCAGATGGCGACATTGTATAATGGCAGAAAGAGAAAGCCCCCTAGGAAACCCTGAATACAAAATTGGATTGCAAAGGGTTAATGGCTAACAAAAAGTAAGGATGTTACAGCAAGATTTTAGGCTACCTTCACACAAGACGGATACACTGCGGAATGTCAGCTGTGGAATTTTCACAAGGGAAGTTGACAGATCGTACTAAAATCTGCAATATATAAAGTTGCTGTTTGTTGCAGACTTTGCAGTGTTTTTCTTGGCTAGTGGTATGTTTTTTAGGGGCAGATTTTATTGCAAATTTGATTTCCGTTCGTTTATGCAGATTTTGCTATGCTCCTCTATATTACTTTTATGTTAAATTTTACAGCGGAACGTGCAGAAAAAGCTGCTTATACGCTACTTTTCTGAAACATTAAAATCTGTACTGCAAACAAAATTATTCGTTGTAGACGAAAAATCACTAAAACTCATTCATTTAGCTGGGATTTCAAAAAGCTGCGGATTGCTGGTCAGAAATTCCAGAGCAAACATTCAACAGAGTATCTGTCCTGTATGAACGTAGCGGTGACGGCAGCGCTCATGCAGTCGTTTAGATGACGGTCGTCCCGTCTAAATGGGACTTTAAGGAAGAGAGTAGCCTTGCAATCTTATTTTTGTTAGCCATTAACCAGTTAGCAGGGAAGGGGCTAACATACATTAACATACTAGCTGGGAAGGGGTTCTGGCGTTCCCTCTATGATGTCATCAGCCCTCCACCATGTAATAGGTTGCCTCCAGGTTTGCCATGACCTGAGATTACTATGCATTACTGCAATGTAATCAGAGCGATCATAGGATCACAGGTTCAAGTTCTCTGCAGGGGCATAAAAAATAAAAATTGTAAAAAAAATAATCAAAAAAATTCTTTTTTGAGCACTTTCCCCTTTGTTTAAAAAAGAAAAATTAAAAACTTCTATGTTTGCTATCATCACATCGGTAACCACTTGTTTGATAAATTGAGCACACTTTTTATGCTGCATGGCAAGCACTATAAAAAGAGGGGAAAAAATACTGAAAAATGCTTACTTTGTTAGTTTTGGCTCCCCCCAAAAAACGCAATAAAAGTGATCAAGAAAGTCATATGCATCTAAAAATGGTCCCATAAAAACTACAGGTTGTCACACAAAAATCAAGTCCTCAAAGAGCTAATGCAATGAAAAAAAAACGTTATGGGACTTTGAATGCAGCGATGCAAAAGAAAAATGATTTTAAAAAAGGGTTATTGCGCAAAAGGAAGAAAACCTAAAAAAAATATTATGTTGGTATTGTTGTAATCATACTGATCCACAGAAAAAGTGTATTTCCATTTATTAGAGATGAGCGAACGTACTCGTCCGAGCTTGATGCTTGGGCGAATATTAGGGTGTTCGGGATGCTCGTTACTCGTAACGAGTACCACGCGATGTTCGGGTTACTTTCACTTTCCTCTCTGAGACGTTAGCGCGCTTTTCTGACTAATTGAAAGACAGGGAAGGCATTACAACTTCCCCCTGTGATGTTCCAGCCCTATACCACCCCCCTGCTGTGAGTGGCTGGGGAGATCAGATGTCACCCGAGTATAAAAGTCGGCCCCTCCCGCGGCTCACCTCAGATGCCTTGTGAGATAGCTGAGGGACAGTGCTATAGTGTTGGAGCTGCAGTAGGGAGAGCGTTAGGAGTTAGTGTAGGCTTCAAGAACCCCAACGGTCCTTCTTAGGGCCACATCTAACAGTGTGCAGTAGTGTGGAGGCTGCTGTTAGCAGTGTTGCACATTTTTTTTTTCCAAATCGGCCGTGCAGAGCATTGCGCCCTGCAGTAATACTACAGGGACAGAAGGGGTGGTTAGGCAGGGAGAGTGTTAGGAGTTAGTGTAGGATTCAAGAACCCCAACTGTCCTTCTTAGGGCCACATCTAACAGTGTGCAGTACTGTGGAGGCTGCTGTTAGCAGTGTTGCACATTTTTTTTTTTTTTCCAAATCGGCCGTGCAGAGCATTGCGCCCTGCAGTAATACTACAGGGACAGAATTGTGTAGGCAGGGACAGAAGACATATATTATTGATTGAATATAGTCAGTGGGCCTTTCCTTTAAAAAAAAAAGGGCAAAAATTCTATTTGGCCTGCAGGCTTGCGCCAATTTATTTCCTGGCTGGGAAATCACCGCTCTGCTGCAGTTAATAACACTGCAGTTCTGTGACACACAGCAGGGCCACACAACACATTTATTAATTGATTGAATATAGTCAGTGGGCCTTTCCTTTAAAAAAAAAGGGCCAAAAAATTCTATTTGGCCTGCCTCTGACAGTCCTGAGCGTTCTGGGTACGTGTGTGCTGGTTGGAGAAGGTAAAAAAAATCATACGCAGCCAGCTAAGTTTAACAGCAGGCTTGCGCCAATTTATTTCCTGGCTGGGAAATCACCACTCTGCTGCAGTTAATAGCACTGCAGTTCTGTGACACACAGCAGGGCCACAACACATTATTGATTGAATATAGTCAGTGGGCCTTTCCTTTAAAAAAAAAAGGGAAAAAATTCTATTTGGCCTGCAGGCTTGCGCCAATTTATTTCCTGGCTGGGAAATCACCGCTCTGCTGCAGTTAATAACAGTGCAAGACTGCAGTTCTGTGACACACTGCAGGGCCACAACACATTTATTATTGATTGAATATAGGCAGTAGGCCTTTCCTTTAAAAACAAAAGGGAAAAAATTCTATTTGGCCTGCAGGCTTGCGCCAATTTATTTCCTGGCTGGGAAATCACCGCTCTGCTGCAGTTAATAACAGTGCAAGACTGCAGTTCTGTGACACACTGCAGGGCCACAACACATTTATTATTGATTGAATATAGGCAGTGGGCCTTTCCTTTAAAAAAAAAGGGAAAAAATTCTATTTGGCCTGCAGGCTAGCGCCAATTTATTTCCTGGCTGGGAAATCAAATCACTGGTAATACACCATGCTGAGGGGTAGGGGTAGGCCTATAGGACGTGGACGCGGGCGAGGACGCGGAGGCCCAAGTCAGGGTGTAGGCACAGGCCGAGCCAGTGCGGTGGCCAGGGGTAGAGACAGGGCCAGACCGAATAATCCACCAACTGGTTCCCAAAGCGCCCCCTCGCGCCATGCCACCCTGCAAAGGTCAAGGTGCTCTACGGTGTGGCAGTTTTTCACAGAGACGCCTGACGACCGACGAACAGTGGTGTGCAACCTTTGTCGCGCCAAGATCAGCTGGGGAGGCACCACCAACAGCATGCGCAGGCATATGATGGCCAAGCACCCCACAAGGTGGGACGATGCCCGTTCACCGCCTCCAGTTTGCACCACTGCCTCTCCCCCTGTGCCCCAACCTGCCACTGAGATCCAACCCCCCTCTGAGGACACAGGCAGTACCGTCTCCTGGCCTGCACCCACACCCTCACCTCCGCTGTCCTCGGCCCCATCCAGCAATGTCTCTCAGCGTAGCGTCCAGACGTCGCTAGCGCCACAGTTTGAGCGCAAGCGCAAGTACGACGCCACGCACCCGCACGCTCAAGCGTTAAACGTGCACATTGCAAAATTGATCAGCCTAGAGATGCTGCCGTATAGGCTTGTGGAAACGGAGGCTTTCAAAAGCATGATGGCGGCGGCGGACCCGCGCTACTCGGTTCCCAGTCGCCACTACTTTTCCCGATGTGCCGTCCCAGGCCTGCACGACCACGTCTCCCGCAATATTGTACGCGCCCTCACCAACGCGGTTACTGCCAATTTCCACTTAACAACAGACACGTGGACAAGCACAGGCGGGCAGGGCCACTATATCTCCCTGACCGCACATTGGGTGAATTTACTGGAGGCTGGGACAGAGTAAGAGCCTGGGACCGCTCACATCCTACCCACCCCCCGAATTGCGTGCCCCAGCTCGGTGGTGGTATCTGTGGGGGTGTATGCTTCCTCCACTAAACCACCCTCCTCCTCCTCCTACGCAACCTCTGTCTCGCAATCAAGATGTGTCAGCAGCAGCAGCACGTCGCCAGCAGTCGGTGTCACGCGGCGTGGCAGCACAGCGGTGGCCAAGCGTCAGCAGGCCGTGCTGAAACTACTCAGCTTAGGAGATAAGAGGCACACGGCCCACGAACTGCTGCAGGGTCTGACAGAGCAGACCGACCGTTGGCTCGCGCCGCTGAGCCTCCAACCGGGCATGGTCGTGTGTGACAACGGGCGTAACCTGGTGGCGGCTCTGCAGCTCGGCAGCCTCACGCACGTGCCATGCCTGGCCCATGTCTTTAATTTGGTGGTTCAGCGCTTTCTGAAAAGCTACCCCCACTTGTCATACCTGCTCGGAAAGGTGCGCCAGCTCTGCGCACATTTCCGCAAATCCCACATGCACGCTGCCACCCTGCGGACCCTGCAACATCGGTTTAATCTGCCAGTGCACCGACTGCTTTGCGACGTGCCCACACAGTGGAACTCTATGCTCCACATGTTGGCCAGACTCTATGAGCAGCGTAGAGCTATAGTGGAATACCAACTCCAACTTGCGCGGCGCAGTGGGAGTCAGCCTCCTCAATTATTTACAGAAGAGTGGGCCTGGTTGGCAGCCATCTGCCAGGTCCTTGGAAAATTTGAGGAGTCTACCCAGATGGTGAGCGGGGATGCTGCAATCATTAGCGTCACCATTCCTCTGCTATGCCTCTTGAGAAGTTCCCTGCAAAGCATAAAGGCAGACGCTTTGAAATCAGAAACGGAGGCGGGGGAAGACAGTATGTCGCTGGATAGTCAGAGCAACCTCATGTCTATATCTCAGCGCGTTGAGGAGGAGGGGGAGGAGCATGAGGAGGAGGGGGAAGAGACAGCTTGGCCCACTGCTGAGGGGACAGATGCTGCTTGCCTGTCATCCTTTCAGCGTGTATGGCCAGAGGAGGAGGAGGAGGAGGAGGAGGAGGAGGGGGAGGAGCATGAGGAGGAGGGGGAAGAGACAGCTTGGCCCACTGCTGAGGGTACAGATGCAGCTTGCCTGTCATCCTTTCAGCGTGTATGGCCAGAGGAGGAGGAGGAGGAGAATCCTGAAAGTGATCTTCCGAGTGAGGACAGCCATGTGTTGCGTACAGGTACCCTGGCACACATGGCTGACTTCATGTTAGGATGCCTTTCTCGTGACCCTAGCGTTACACGCATTCTGGCCACTACGGATTACTGGGTGTACACACTGCTCGATCCACGGTATAAGGAGAGCCTTTGCACTCTCATTCCCGAAGAGGAAAGGGGTTCGAGAATGATGCTATACCACAGGGCGCTGGTGGACAAACTGATGGTAAACTTCCCATCCGACAGCGCTAGTGGCCGAAGGCGCATTTCCGCGGCCCAGGTAGCAGGGGAGGCGCAGAGATCAGGCAGCATGTACAGCGCAGGCAGGGGAACACTCTCTAAGGCCTTTGACAGCTTTATGGCTCCCCAGCAAGACTGTGTCACCGGTCCCCAGTCAAGGCTGAGTTGGCGGGAGCACTGTAAAAGGATGGTGAGGGAGTATGTAGCCAATTGCAGCACCGTCCTCGGTGACGCCTCTGCCCCCTACAACTACTGGGTGTTGAAGCTGGACACGTGGCCTGAACTTGCGCTGTATGCCCTGGAGGTGCTTGCTTGTCCTGCGGCTAGCGTCTTGTCAGAGAGTGTGTTTAGTGTGGCTGGGGGAATCATCACTGATAAGCGTACCCACCTGTCAACCGACAGTGCCGACAGGCTTACACTCATCAAGATGAACAAAGCCTGGATTTCACCAGACTTCTCTTCTCCACCAGCGGACAGCAGCGATACCTAAGCAATACGTAGGCTGCACCCGCGGATGGAAGCATCGTTCTCTCTCACCATCCAAAACGGGGACATTTCTGCTTCATCAATCTGTGTATAATATTCCTCCTCCTCCTCCTGCTCCTCCTCCTGAAACCTCACGTAATCACGCCGAACGGGCAATTTTTCTTAGGGCCACAAGGCTCACTCATATAATTTTTCTAAACAATTTTTATACGTTTCAATGCTCATTAAAGCGTTGAAACTTTAACTTGAACCAATTTTTCGTTCAACTGGGCTGCCTCCAGGCCTAGTTACCACTTAAGCCACATTAACCAAAGCGATTAATGGGTTTCACCTGCCATCTTGGTTGGGCATGGCCAATTTTTTCTGAGGTACATTAGTACTGTTGGTACACCAATTTTTTTGGGCCCTCACCTACAGTGTAATCATAGTAATTTCTATGTTCTTCGCCTGCACTCATGGTACAGAAAGGTGTGTGGGGTTGGCCTACACTTTAGCTACATAAATGTAACTGGGGCCTTGTCTATACTGCAGCTACTGAAATGTGAAAGAGACTGTTATTTCCCTAAACTGCTGCAATGGGAATGTTACTGGGGCCTGTCTTGAGTACTACTATTACTGAAATGGAACTAAGACTGCGCTCCCCCTATACTGCTGCTAGAAATATGTTAGTAGGGCCTGTCCCTAATGCTACCGCTGAAATGTTAATAATTCTGGGCTCTGCCTATACCGCTGCTAATGGTATGTCACTGGGGTGTGGAAACAAAGGCTTCACAAAGACATGATGGCGGCGAGGCCATTTCCCACCAACGCTGTTACTGTTAAGGTGCATATAACCACGGACACGTGTAGAGGACACATAGTGCCTCCAAAACATCCCCCTCCTCCTCCAACAATGAAAACATTCTTGGCAAATACCTTTGCATTGGTCCGTCTGGTGGCAGTCCAAGAATTTCACCTTTAACGACACAACAAGAGAGCACCACCACCATCCCCCCGCCACGGCCCACTTAATCCTGGCCACATTCCGAAAACCAACTACATAAAACCGCGCTACCAGGTCCGCAGTCACCACCACATTACCACCAACGAGGTTACTGTTAAGGTACATATTACCAGTCTGACTGGGGCATGCAGTGTGGGCCGAAGCCCACCTGCATTAAGCACGGCATTACTACCTCAGCTGTGTTGGGCAATGCAATGGGATATTTTTATGTACTACCGGTGGGTTCCAGGGAGCCACCCATGCTGTAGGTGCACACGGAGTTTAACCTACATCTGTCCACTTGTAAAGAACCCCAGTCAGACTGGGGTATATAGTGTGGACCGAAGCCCACCTGTATTAAGCATGACATTACCTCAGCTGTGATGGGCAATGCAATGGGATATTTTTATGTACCGCCGGTGGCTTCCTGGCACCCACCCATGCTGTGGGTCCACAGGGAGTTGTTACTACATCTGTCCACTTGTAAAGAACCCCAGTCTGACTGGGGCATGCAGTGTGGGCCGAAGCTCACCTGCATTAACCACGACATTACCTCAGCTGTGATGGGCAATGCAATGGGATATTTTTATGTACTACCAGTGGGTTCCAGGGAGCCACCCATGCTGTAGGTGCACACGGAGTTTAACCTATATCTGTCCACTTGTAAAGAACCCCAGTGAGACTGGGGCATGCAGTGTGGGCCGAAGCCCATCTGTATTAAGCACGACATTACCTCAGCTGTGATGGGCAATGCAATGGGATATTTTTAGGTACCGCCGGTGGCTTCCTGGCACCCACCCATGCTGTGGGTCCACATGGAGTTGTTACTACATCTGTCCACTTGTAAAGAACCCCAGTCTGACTGGGGCATGCAGTGTGGGCCGAAGCGCACCTGCATTAACCACGACATTACCTCAGCTGTGATGGGCAATGCAATGGGAAATTTTTATGTACTACCGGTGGGTTCCAGGGAGCCACCCATGCTGTAGGTGCACACGGAGTTTAACCTACATCTGTCCACTTGTAAAGAACCCGAGTCAGACTGGGGCATGCAGTGTGGGCCGCAGCCCACCTGTATTAAGCACGACATTACCTCAGCTGTGATGGGCAATGCAATGGGATATTTTTATGTACCGCCGGTGGCTTCCTGGCACCCACCCATGCTGTGGGTCCACAGGGAGTTTAACCTACATCTGTCCACTTATAAAGAACCCCAGTCTGACTGGGGCATGCAGTGTGGGCCGAAGCCCACCTGCATTAACCACGACATTACCTCAGCTGTGATGGGCACTGCAATGGGATACATTTATGTACAGCATGGGTGGGTTCCAGGCAGCCACCCATGCTGTGGGTGCACACGGAATTCCCATTGCGGAGTTGTACCTGCCTGTGACTATTTATAAAAAACCGCGGTCTGACTGGGGCATGCAGACACCTTGACAGAATGAATAGTGTGTGGCACATAGGTTCCCCATTGCTATGCCCACGTGTGCAGCTCCAGATGGAGGTGGCACAGGATTGGATTTCTCATTGCTTCTGTACAGCATTGTGGACTATCGCCCCGCCCCTTTTATGGGGGGGTCGCTGCCTAGCCATGCCAACCCTCTGCAGTGTGTGCCTGCTTTTCCTGTGGCAGACGCACTTATAAATAGACATGAGGGTGGCGTGGCATGAGGGCAGCTGAAGGCTGGGCAGGGACAATTTGGTGTACGCTGTGGACACTGTCGTGCGGGGGTGGGGGGGGGGGGTTGGGCAGCATGTAACCCAGGAGAAGTGGCAGCGGAGTGTCATGCAGGCAGTGATTGTGCTTTGTTGGAGGTAGTGTGGTGCTTAGCTAAGGTATGCCATGCTAATGAGGGCTTTTCAGAAGTAAAAGTTGTTGGGAGGGGGGGGGGCACTCTTGCCGGTATTGTGGCTTAATAGTGGGACCTGTGAACTTGAGATGCAGCCCAACATGTAGCCCCTCGCCTGCCCTATCCGTTGCTGTGTCGTTCCCATCACTTTCTTGAATTGCCCAGATTTTCACACATGAAAACCTCAGCGAGCATCGGCGAAATACAAAAATTCTCGGGTCGCCCATTGACTTCAATGGGGTTCGTTACTCGAAACGAACCCTCGAGCATCGCGATAATTTCGTCCCGAGTAACGAGCACCCGAGCATTTTGGTGCTCGCTCATCTCTACCATTTATGCAACATGGTTAATGCTGTAAAAAAAACAAAAACAATGACAGAATGGATTTTTTTTTTTCTCCTTGCCCTCCCCCAAAAAATGTAATAAAAATTATACAATACATTATATGGACCCTAAAAACAATACCTATAAAAACTACAGCTCAACACACAAAAAAAGACTCATATAGCCATGTCAATGGAAAAATAAAAAAGTTATGGCTTTTGAAAAGTGGAAATGAAAATTCCCCAAAAATCGTTGTGTCTTGACCAACCCGCTGTACAACCATCATTATCCGTGTGGACTCGCCCTTCAGGATGCATGAATATATATATACCTGTTTCTACACGCACCTTTATGTTTTATGTATCTTTGGCCTGGAGAGGATGGCCCTAAACGCAGGGAAGACCCCCTTCATTACCGGACCTTTCAGGGCTGTCTTTGCAGACTATAATGGCCCAGCTGTCCTACTTGAGGCTCTGGAGGAGGGAGGGCAGGTCTCAGCTCTCTGATTGCCATCCCATTGGCTGTCAACCATCATGGCAGTCCGGTGTTTATTATTATCATAGTTTAGAAGTTGAAAGACTGTCTGTCTCCTGATGAAATGATTAGTTGGAGTCTATGGAAACGCATTAAGCCTTAGACAAGAATGGGTGATTGGGTTTTTTGATAGGGATAGTCAGTAATTAGACCGATGTGTGTCTGATTAGTAATACAATGTACTCCAGCAATTATCAGGGCAAGCCAGCGGGGCTTTTGGGTCATACATTGGATCATATAGCCAGTCTTTGCTTGCTAACATGGTATAGGGTTGCATTGATTATGGGACTTTGGGCTAGAAATAATTGAAAGCATTCCAGCTTAACCCTATCAGTGCCATAATTAACCCTTTAACACCCTGTTTGGCAACTTTGCTGGGGTTCTATTGGTCCCATATTAGATGGGAGGATCTATTTTTTTGGGAAGTGACTATGGCTTATTGCTTGGTCTGGCCCTTCTGTTATATGCATGCCATATGTATGAATACCCTCCTGGTTCTGAATGGGCGGATGCAGGTGTATATTTCTATCATGGCATCTAAAGCCTGTTCTATAGGGATTTGTTAATATGGATGTTTTAATGTGAATATGGACATTGGGGTACAAAAATATAATACTAATACATGGTCAGTGATACTAGATGATGGATGAAAGACCTTGCTGGGAACGTTCTTTCAAAAAAAGAGCTTTTGCTTACAAGATCTTTAGTGAACGAAAGCTCTTTCAGCTACTTGAAATATCTTTCATCTGTCTATTGGACAAACAACAAAAATGTGACCAACTTCTTTCCATTTGATGGTCTGTCATCAATCAGATGATACGATTCATTGTTAAATGTCACCCAGAGAACGATTGAATTGGTTGATATTGTCCATTTTCATCAACTTTAGCCCTAATGAATATTGGCAACTTAAAAGGGGTTTCAAGGGAAATACTATTGATGATCTATCCTCAGGATAGGTCATCAATAATTGATTGGCTGGGGGCTGTCGCTTGGGACCCGACTGATCAGCTGAGTGGGCGCATGCTGTCAGCAGCGCAATTACACAGAGGTCAGAGCCGTGCCTGCAATTACAAGCGCTGGCACTTCACGGAGATCGGTGCACAGACTTCCGCTCCAAATACACAGGTCATAGTGGAAGCCTCCGTGACGACCTCCCATGTAGTGTCCGGCGCTTGTAACTACAGGCACGGTGCCCATTGATTTCAATGAGAGCTGTGCCTACAGTTACAAGTGCAGGCCACTACATGGAGGACTGCGCGGAGGCTTCCACTCTGACCTCTGTTATTGCAGTGCTGACAGCACGCGCCCACTCAGCTGTTCGTGCGGAGTCCCGAGCCATGGACCCCAGCGAATCAACTATTGATGACCTATCCTGAGGATAGGTCATCAATAGTATTACCCTGGAAAACTCCTTTAAGAGAAGACTCTGACATATGCCACTATATAGGCATACAGCGGCATATGCCACCTATAGGATCTTATTCTAATGAAAAAATGCATACATTTAAAATGGTTCTTTATGGAATACTCTTTTGTCATACAGTTTGTTGGGTCAATGGATGCTTCCGTCTTATAAACTGAAAACTTTCCTGGCACATACAGGGGGTGGAGAAAAATATGGAAACATCTTAGTAATGTATGGGATTTTAACCATTAGCACTGAGATACCCTTTTGACCCCTGCTTGACTGAGAGCTCGACAGCCAAATTTGTGTTTACTTCACCTCTTGCCCTGCTCTGGGTGGTTTTGGGAGCCTGCTGGTAACAGCAGCTGAGCGGCTCAAACCCCTGACCAATGGAAACTTGTTGCTCGGGCAGTTCACTTCTGCCCGGCAACATCTGTGTTATATTACCTCCACTTAAGATCGGTCTCTACATGTGTTATTGAAATATGATTTATTATCCCATGTAACTTAAGTCATGCATTCCGTACGGTGTTTCCATATTTTTGTCCACCCCCTGTAGTCTTCCAAGGTGATGTGAGCACACGCTAGGTATACTGGTACTAAGTTTTCTCTTTGCTTCTTCTGACTCAGTCATAGTGTTCCTAGAGTGGTATGAGCTATAAGTCCACTGCAGCAAAGAAGGGGTTGAATTTTCCTGAAATGCATACATAGTCCCCTTCTCATATGCAGAGCAAGAATCTACTCTCAGGTCCTGCCTGCTTTCTCCCAAGATAACATTATCTTATCTCATATTCGGAATTCCCAGGACAGCTTCTATTACCCAGTGCTGATCCTGATTGCATTTGGTCTCTGAAAGCCACATTGTATCCTGGGCAAACCAGGCTCCACAAAGTGCTTTGTAACATATTTAACAGAAGAACAGGCACTTCCCTTCACTTTAAATCAATTGCAATCATTTTTCCTTCTTTCGCTAGGCCTGTCTGCTTTAATGCTGACAAAATAAAGAGAGAGAGAATTCCATGCATATCTGAGCAAAGCCGTGCTGCTTCTTACCCCTGTCAAGCCCTAATCTCCCCTAAAATGGACTGGTCCAGGGGGGATTGGCCCAGTTGCCTTTTTTGCTGTCATTCCATCTCTTCTCACTAAGGGAGGTTTTGATCCCTCTTTGATACTGGGTGCCAGTCTAGAGGTGATTGATTGACTCCTGGCTGGATATTAATAAGTTGTACTTTTCCACGTTCCGCCCAGCTGGAAGCCCCCGCGCATCTGAAGCTAAGGGGGGATTAGAGAAAGTGTTGGATTTTTGTCTGGGAAAGGTAGGGGGGGAGATGTTCAACTCCACCAAAGTTTTAGAGATTCTGAGAGTGTTAGACATCTGTTTAGGAGTCGGATTGATGGGGTGACATATTGATAAGAGATCTCCTATAATGTCTTTAGGATACTTTGTATGCTCTCACTGTGCTGGACCTGCTAGAAATCTTCCATATCCCCTGGCCCTTAATCCACTCAAGTCACACAACAATGACATTTTGGAATCATTTGAAAGAATATAAAAGGTTTAAGGAGTTTAACTTCAGCCTACAAGAAATGTATTTTGTAGACTATGGTGTCTTTTAATGGAATAAGCTTACCCGCAAAGTATTCCGCTGAGCATATGCCGTCCAGACAGAGGACGCTTCACTAGCGAAAAAGGGAAGAAAAAGATACATATGAGTGTTAAGTCCGTACCCTATAAATTGTAACTCAGTGTCGAATCCCCGCGCTGGATACTGCTTGTCGCAGGCACAGTTCATAAAAATATGTCATTGGGGAAAGACCTAATTGATTGCAGAGAAACATCAATGTCGCTGCATTTCTTTATGATCCCTGTTGGTCGGTAAAACTCGATCAAGTTTAACTCTTGACAGTAACCAATGTAGGCCTGACTCTACAGCAATGTATTTTGCTGGATATCAAAGAGATTTTTTGGCGCCTGCATTTCATCGCTAATATACCGTAATGTATGATGTTGTTGACCTCTCCGACAACAAATGGCCAACAGTTGTGTACACAGCAAGTGATATGAGAAGTAGACGTCCTCTTTTTAGAGGAACTGTATAAAGACATAACACATTATGGCTCAGGGCCTGGGAACTGCTGGAGCCAAGCATGAATTAGCAGCCGCGACTGGAATGGAGCACTACACTCCAGCATGTGCTGTGCACAGATCCCCGGCCTCCTGAGCACTGCAGATCTTTCAGTGCCGGCACTTGGGGCTTTTGTCCCTGTTACAGCCTTCAGCTCTTTGGCACTAGCTGAGGGTCTAATGCGTTCCCCTGTGAATGGGACGGATTCTTCCTCTCCGCAAGCTTTCCATTACAGCATGACAAAGCCACCTCCTGCTTTTCGTTTTCTTACACGGCTACGGATCTAAATGCTGTTACATTTCTGCCTTATTATTTTTTATTTGTCTTCCAGACTTTGTGTTCCAAAAAAATAATGGAAGCAGATGGGAAAGTCAAGGAGAAATACAGTTATTGCGGATACAATTCAACACGGATTCATCTATGAGCGGAGGAATTTATACCGAGGGTTACGTTATTCTCATGATTCACTTGTCAATCACATTTACCATTTACCATATATCATAGTTCAAGGGAAACAAATAAGAGGTATTGAAGTTACAAATGTATTCTGTTTGTACACAGACTGTAACAATGATCCAGGATTTGTACGGGATTTTAATAGTGCATGTATTTTTTTATGGGAGTTATATATGCCGAGTGTGCCGCAGAGGAAATCATCAGTATAGCCCAGTTGATGTGCCATTTCTCATACTTCCTATGTGACAGAGGGGTCCATGGGCCCAAGATATAGTTGCAACTGCTACATCTGCATCCCCTACAGCTACACCCCTGCCTCAATCTCCAACAAGTAGAAGGCAATTGTTATGTTTGGCAATGTGCAGCATTGTTGTGTATGTTGATGTGCCTAATTTTTGGTGATGCTGTTAAATGCAATCTTCCACTCGATTCCCACGGGCACTTAAACCTCCCGTCCTGCCGATGCTACTTGCAATAATTTCTCCAGTGCTTACCGCTGCACCCTCCACTGACATCCTCATATTCTTTCCTAGCAGTTGGGACGACTGGCCAAACTATAGGGGATGCGGCTGCACCCAGGCCCAGGTGCCTTAGTGGGCCAATAAGGCCTCTTTTCTCAATATAGGGAGCCTAGTACTATGGATAAAGCATTAAAGTTGGGGGCCCTGTTACAGCTTTTGCATTGGGGCCCAGGAGCTTAAAGTTACGTCTCTGCGTTAAGGGGTTAAGGGAAGTTGGAGGGGTCAAGATAGACTTTTGCACTTGGGCCCATGGGCCTTTCGCTACGCCCCTGGTTGGGACCTCACATTTATCAGGTTCCTGACTGTATGTAATCCAGCTAAACTGTTGATAGCAAATGTGTATTTTAATGCTGGTTGCACCAACAAAGGAGAAGTTAATCTAATTGTTCCAGTAATTTTATTGCTTCTGGAGTACTGCGCCAAGCCATCAGATTATCACTATGCAAATGAGTGATGGGATTATCCTCCACAGCGCCACCTATTGGAATGGTGGCTACCCTGTAAATCAGTAGTTTAGCTTTGAACAGTCCTTCCAATATGACTAGGGATATGATTCAAACCAACATATCCATTTTGCTTACATTGCTAGTCATATTTCAAAACTCATAGGGTAGCCACCATTCCAATAGGTGGTACGCCAAAGGCTTATTCCATTACTACTTGCATGGGTTCTTTCCAGGGAGCATTGCATGGCCTATATAAGACTCCCTACACCCTTGAGATGCTCTCTTCTTTGTTGCTATGTACAAGGAGAAATATTACCCCCCCCCCCCCCCCCCAATACCGAACTGTATTATTTATGCCATGTACCCATAGAGTTCAGACACCCTCTAGCATGCACAACAGCAGCTGGCGAACCATTAACTCAACAGTGTTGCAGTTCTGAGGCTGATTGATGGCACCAGAAACAAAGTTCCTGGATGCTATTTTGCAGAAGGAGGAGATTTCTAGTAGGAGATGTCGTTTTCCTGGTGCCTGGCACTGACTTAATGGTGAACATTGTGGAGCTAGAAGAATTGTGTTGCAGTGTTTGGGGTTGAGATGCATCTATATAACCCTTTGTGTTTGCTGCTTCTGGTGAGTGTGAGAGCAGAAAGCACATGTGAGACTCTGAGACTTGCTATGGGAGAGTGGAAGTGCAGGACTAATCAGCCACGAGAAAGCACATTAGTGAACTGAGACAGAAGGAGTGACTGAGGTCTGAGTAGGAGTGGGGCCCATGGAACAATTATGTGAGGATGATGTAGGAGAGTGCAATGAGTCCTAGAACTGGAAACCATCAGAGGAGCCATTCAGAGAAAGAGCTACAAAGGCTGGCAAATCTAAGAGAATATTGCAAGCATGGGAGTTGCTGTGTATTGTATCGGAGCCTCAAGTTCAGCATTGGATTAGCACTGGTTACCCCACCACTTGGTCAGATGCCAGAGTAAGACTCAGACTATGAGAAAGAGTGTGCTGTGATTGGAACATGTCTACAAGCTGCGAGAACACGTTGAGATTAAATCAAAAAATCATCATCTGTAGTTAGCCTCCTCTTGCAATTAGAGAACCAAGAGCTAAATAAGGGTAAATAGTAAAGTTCATGTCAAGTTGAATGGCGTGCTGCTTGTTTCAAGTTGAAGTGGTGCTTTACAAGAGGCAGTAATCCTGATATGTTCTGTGAGAACTGTAGACTTGAACTGTGCTAAAAGCAATCGCTCTTACTGACTGGTCAACTAACATTTGGAGGACCCCTGGAAGCAACAAGGCATCATTAGACCAAGGTCATTGCAACCTTGTGAATAATGCCTAGGTTTAGCATGCTGTCGTAGAGACTAGGTAAAGGTAAAGTCCCCTCAAAGGCTGATGTCATATTGTGATGTTTTCTTGGCAGACTGTTTTTGCGGGGTGGTTTACCATTGCCTTCCCCAGTCATCTTTACCCCCCAGCAGGCTGGGTACTCCTATTACAGACCTCGGAAGGATGGAAGGCTACCTGACCAAAGCCATCTACCTAACCCAAGTGGGGAATGAAACTGCAACCTTGAGGTCGTGACTGAGAGCTTAAGACTGCATTTCTGCTGCCTTAACACTCTGCGCCACACACGGCTCATGTAGTAGAGGGTAGCCCTCCCTAAACTCAAAGAGGCACAGAAAGTTCCATCAAGAGCCTTTAGCTGTCTTGGAAGTGACCTGACCTTCAGACCTCACAAGAGACTGCATTATTTTTGCAACTGTTCTTCTGTTCATCCATTCAAGTGCAAGATACCCACCCAGTGTGAAAGCCCTAAACTATTACACCTCTGCTATAGATTTCTCTATCACATTTATAGCCCACCTAAAGTGGAGACATAACTACCATGTTTCTCTGAAAATAAGACCATGTCTTATATTAATTTTGGCGCAAAAGGAGGAGCTACATCTTATTTTCAGAGGATGTCTTATTATATTTACCTAGCAGACTCGGTCCAGGTCCCTCCCGCTGCTCTCTGGAGCTTGAGCGCTGCATTGATTGGCTAAGCAGCAGTCGAAGAACCAATCGCAGCCATGGAGGTGGGATTTATGAATCCTCCAACTAGAAAGTGATCTTCTATGGGTGGCTGAAGACTCCAAGAAGCGTGTCGGAGCTCCGGAGAGCAGCAGGAGGGACCTGAACCGAGCCTGCTAGGTACTGTATTCCATTTTTTAAATGTAATTCGACTAGGGCTTATTTTTGGGGTAGGGCTTATATTTCAAGCCTCCTCCAAAAAATCAGGTTAGGGCTTATTTTCAGGGAAAGGGGGTACCTGGAATATTGTGCCACAAAGAAAATAACATGAATATATCTTTTTTACACCAAAAAGTATATGTGACCCTTTTTCACTGGCACTCACTGGATATATTTGCTTTTTATATTTTGATCCGAGAGCAAAGATCGCAGTGTTCTAGAAGAAACCAGAAATGTTCTTGCTAATGGATCATTTTTTAGCTTTCTTAGTATTTCTTATATTACGGTAAAATAAATGTACATATATCAATTGGAATTTGCTATTTTGTTACAAGATTAAAGGGACCATAAGAGCTGTTTAAAATATAACTAAATTCTAATATATATATATATATATATATATATATATATATATATATATATATATATATATATATATATATATATATATGTGTGTGTGTGTGTATAAAACATATATAGCAATTGTGACTACAATTATCACTTGTGGATTTAGACCATCATAAGCCAAAGCAAATGAGACTGCAGCTGCTTATTTGAATCAGCTGCCTGAATGTACTAGGCCCCTTAAATGAGTACAAATTGTTAACGAAGCCCTTCTTTGCAAATTAACTAACACATCAGTTGTTCTTCAAATGCTCTTTAAAAATCATCTAAGACAGCCTACCTGCACTGTCCTTCACACCACCAACAATGTGAACAAAGATGGTGTAAGTTGTAGATAGCTTCTGCCTTTAAGTTTAGCCAGAGGATATAAAGACCATATTCTAAAAAATAGTGTAAGTCCAGCACATTGAGTTATTCTGGCCACACATGTTGTGATAATTGAAACAATATTCAGCAGTGGAATGATCTGGAAACTCGAATAACCTCAAAACTAACCTATTATTCTTTTTAAAAATGCAGTCAGTTAAATGGACAGTGATAATCTTTGTCTTTCAACTTCTAGATGTCCAACTTGCAGGAAGCCAAAAGTGATCCAAGCAAATCGGGCAGGGACCTGCCCTAAGTCTCAACTGCAAGCCTTAATGTACAACTGAATTACAAGATTGTTTTTCCATTTGGCAGTATCTTTCCATTGGTGTCTCTTTCTTGTGACTTTGGAACTAAATAAGGTATAACATACTGTACATAGAGTTGACCCCATTAGAGATGACAGAGAACTGACCTTTATTTCTCAGTTTTTTTCTGTTGTACACCCCTTTAACCTTAAATAGCCTTTTTTAGATAACAAACTGTCACATCTTGCTACCCCACTCCTACGTCTTCACAATGTCCACCACCGCTCTACAACTCTGAGTCTCAATAAACAGCACCCTGCTTACCATCATTTCTCTGCTGCTAGAACTACTGGTTCTCATTCAGGTTTGTGGGCATTGACTCTTGTTCCATATAAAGAGCCAACATATGCCAAGGCATTCTCTCCAACCAATGTCCTGCCACCCCAGGCTTCTTAAGGACTCTTCTCCTATCGCCCAGTGCCTAAACAATAAGGTAATTTAGGTACTAGTAAGCTGCGAGGCGTTCTTCTAATCAGTACTTTTTGGCATTGAGCCCACTAATCTTCTGATCCCATCTACTGACCTATTTCTTGTCCAGATCTCAACTTGCCTACTATTATGAACATACTTTGACAGCCCGAAGTCCACCTGACTAATGTGGGGAACAAACTCTCCCTATCCTGAGCTCTGCATGCATGCTGTAATATAATTTCCATTTGCTTCTTTGGTAGTGTGCATTGGTGTCTTCCATCCACTTGCATATCAGCCATTGTTAACAAGACTACTGCTAAAAAGGTAGTGACCTGGGGATTCACCATAAGAAAGGAGCTCCTTGTAAGGATTTTTAAAAGGCAAAGAATCCACAATCCATTTGACTCCATCCCATGGTTCAGACCTAACTAGAGATGAGCGAGCGTACTCGGCCACGACACTTTTTCGCCCGAGTACCGCGATTTTCGAGTACTTCCGTACTCGGGCGAAAAGATTCGGGGGGCGCCGTGGGTGAGTGGGGGTTGCAGCGGGGAGTGGGGGGGAGAGGGAGAGAGAGAGGGCTCCCCCCTGTTCCCCGCTGCTACCCCCCACGCCGCCACGCCTCCCCCCGCCCCCCGGCGCCCCCCGAATCTTTTCACCCGAGTACTGAAGTACTCGAAAATCGTGGTGCTCGATCGAGTAATTACTCGAAACGAGTAGGTTCGCTCATCTCTAGACCTAACCTAAATCTGTTCATAACCCAGTGAGTGCACATCAGCATCTCTGTTGGCCTCATGGCAAGTTTGCTCATGCCTCGGACCCAAATGATGAACCCCTGCCTGGAGTCTATGAGTTAGCTATCAAACTTTCCTGGTAGCGTAATTTTCAGAACTAAATGTACCAGGTTTTGGAAGCCACATCTTTACTGGTTGTTTGGACACCAAGCTCTCAGATCTACATTTGCCTATTCCTTCTTGCTGTGATGCAATCTTAGGTCATGCAGAGGATTTCATAATCTATGTACCATCCATTTCAAATTCCAGCACACCTGTTCTTTTCTAAGAGGACTAAAGTGGCATTCATTATCTCATTACCACTCAGAGTAGCACTGGCCTGGACATCAGCACTTGGGAATGGAATGACCTGATGATATTCAATGTGAAAAAATTCCTTCCAATCTTTGGGAGAAACTTTGAAAAACCTGGTAGCTCTGCAGCTGTATCCATATTTTGTTTGCATCAATGAAACTCTTCCATAGGCCAACATGCCATTCAATTCCATATCTTCATCATAGACTTTGATTAAAATAGTGAGTCACTTGTGGTTACTTTTTGGGAAGCTCTCTCTGGTCATATTAAAGATGAATTGGCTGGTTATGACTAGCGTGTACCCCTGGATGACCTACTCTCACTAGCCAATCCTATCAATATCCGGTTCCATAGGCGGCAATGGAAATCAGGTCAAGTTTGATGGGTGCCTAGGCTAGCACTCATCTTTCAAAGATCTTGTACTTATTTTCCAGGAGGACTAATACAGATGGAAAAACTGAAACTATCTGGTGCAGAACATCAACAAAAACATAATAACACCCTACAGCAAAGTTTTACCTGAGCCTTAAAGGCCCATTTAGAGGGGACGAATGTTGGGCAAACGATGCCCGACACTCGTCCCTGCACATACTCGCTCTTGTGCTTTTTGCAAGGGAGCTAGTACCACTGGCTTACAGTGGGGCTGGAGGAAATTTATCTCCTCACGCTCCCCCACCCCTCTCCATTGACTTAACATAGTGGCTGTTCAGTAGTGAACAGCTGCTATTTACACTGAACAATCATCGTTCAGCTTATCGTCCATCGTTTATGCTGCTTGAATGATGGACAATGAGCTGAACGCGGATCGTTCGGTGCAAACGGCAGATGTTCAGTATTGAACGGCCATTATGTTAAGTCAATGGAGAGGGGCGGGGGAGAGCGAGGAGTGAAATCTCCCGCAGTCTCCCCACCATCCCTGCTGGCCACTCTGTGAGTGAGCCAGTGATACTAGCTCCTGTGCAACAGAACGAGAGCGAGTGTATGCAGGGACAAGTGTTGGGCATCGTTTGCCCGACATTCATCTCGTCTAAATGGGCCTTAACACATTTAGTTCTATGTCAGTTTATTTGCCCTTTTAGTATCTTTTCAATGCCTTTTGTTGTGCTATGATAAGAAAACAATAGCTCTTCAATGGGTTCAGATAGGATAACTTGTTGCAGAAAGTTACACTCAAATTAAAATTTGCAGCATCTTTGTGCCTTTATTGCAGAGACTAGCGTCAATTCTTGAAAGACTATCCAATGAAGCCAGGACAGTTCAATGCCTAGGGCAAATTGCAGAGGCTACCGTAGACAATGTTCCCTCCTCTCCTAAGATTACCATAGCCATAATTTGGATTTTACCTGGGTTTCCACTCCACAGGTTTAGACTTTACGGATTTCTGTGTCTGCTGGTAACTTTATTCATCAGTCCTTGGTTTGCCAATATTGGATTCTCATAAAACAGGTGTAGAAACAGCTCTCAGTTGCTTCTGCGAATGGCAATGTTCCAAAGATTGCCTACTGTACTACTATTCCTTTGACATGGCAGCTGGACATTGGAAGTAGGTGGTAACAATGCCAGGAAAATCATGTGGCAACTGAAGAAAACTGAGCAGAACCGTAATAAGATGAAGAAGCATAGAGATTTCCTAGTGCTACTGCCACTTGTTCATTGAGTATTACTTTGGTTTTCCTTTTTTTATCTTTTATTCTGTACTTCATAGAGGCTAGTAAAATAAAGATTTGCATGTAGGAACCTGAAGACACATTGATGGAAGAGGAAGAGTATTTTACATAAACGGACGGCAACCACTACAGGTATTCTGGTATCTCCTCCTGTCTACACCAAAGGCCTGTTCTTTGCTGTTCCATCAGGAAATAGCCATGTGGTTTAAATGAGAGTAGCCTGTGAAACGGGGTTAGATGTTTCAGTTGGGGAGTAGAGGCGGGAGAGTTCGGAGGGAGGACGGGGTGACAAATCCTGGAACAAAGAGTGAGGCATTTTATTTATGAGCATCTTATTACAGGTCCTGTTTTGAATTTCTTTTTAAGACAGTCGTGTCTGGAAGAGTAAAATATGAGGGGAACATTGCCAGAGCAGTGATGCGGGATTTCACATCCTCTGACACAGAATAAAAGGGGCCTTGTGCTCAGCTGATACTCTGTATGTTTTAACCTCCTCTTTGTAACAGAAATAGACGTATCCTTAAAAAGCATGCATAATTTTTACCCCTGAGCTGAAGTGACGGATACAATTATTGCAGGGCAGGAGACAGAGCTGAGTTTTCTAGATATCCAGATAGTTTTTTATTTCTAGAACTCTTTTGTTCAGGATTCCAAGTTAGAGATTTCCTGATTCTCATTTGAAAGGAGTAACATTTTAGACGCATTACCTTGTAACTTGAATTTCTCAAATATCCCCCTAATAAGATATATTGCAAGTTAAAACTTTTTTTTAATTAGAATTACGTTTTCTGCTATTTCATCCTTCGTTAACATTGACTTTTTTTTCCAGTCAGCCATATTTAAATGGAAACTTTTTTCCTCCTCATATATATTGCACTTAAAGGGTTTTTTTTACATGGGCAGATAAGTTGCTCAGATTCATGCATCTGGCTAGAATCTCTGACCGATTGTCTTTCAGTCTAAATGCACGCACCAACTGGATGATGAATAAGAATTTGCATGCATAAAACTGAACGACGCGACAGCCCGTGTAAACAGGCAGTCATTCATTTATGAATGCCTGCTTACTGCAGGTGGGCTACAATGATCTCCGGCTCACTCCGTCTCCATTCAATGAGCGACGATCATTCCTGAGTAAAAGAACAAGAACGATCATCACTGGGATGACCTGTTGGGCATCTGCGTCCGTCAGGTTGACCCTTGTGAAAGGGCCCTTAGGCTATATTAACACAACTTTTTTTTTTTTTTTACAGGAATGGGCAATGTGAAGAATTAAAACTTAACCTTTATTCCTCAATTTTAAAATATACAGTGGAATATAAATGTTAAAAACAAATATGGCCAATTTCATAAATATATTGCACTGGCACATATTCTCTAATCCAAACCAACTGACGATATGATGTAACCAATGGACCATATGCTATATGTTCAATAATTCACTTAAAGGCATTTTTCCATGACTTAAAACTGCTTCAGAGCCACTCTTACTTCCTGTCTGCTGCTGGCCAGAACATGTGACTGCTATAGCCAATCACTGGCCACAGCAGTGACCTTTTATAGCCAGTAATTGGCTGCAGCAGTCACATGTCCTGGTCAGCAGCAACCAGCAACTACTGAAGTGGTTGTGAAACAATTTTAAGTAATAGGAAAACCACTTTAAGGCACAGAAAACAGAAGTAAAGTACCGTATATACCGGCGTATAAGGCGACGGGGCGTATAAGACGACCCCCCAACTGTCACCTTATACGCCGGTATTACAGTGGAGAAAAAAAAAATAATTTATTACTCACCTCCCACGGCGTTCTGTCGCGCTCCGGCAGGATGTCGCTCGCTCCGGCAGGCTGTCGCTCGCTCCTCGTCCCCGGCGCAGCATAGCTTTCTGAATGCGGGGCTTGAAATCCCCGCTTCCAGAAAGCTAATACACACGCCGGCAGCCATGACATCATTGAATGGCTGTGATTGGCTAAAGCACACGTGGCTTCAGCCAATCACACTATTCAATGACATCATTGAATGGGTGTGATTGCTAACACGTGCGCCTTCAGCCAATCACAGCCATTCAATGCTGTCATGGCTGCCGGCGTGTGTATTAGCTTTCTGGAAGCGGGGATTTCAAGCCCCGCATTCAGAAAGCTATGCTGCGGCGGGGACGAGGAGCGAGCAACAGCCTGCCGGAGCGAGCGACATCCTGCCGGAGCGCGACAGAACGCCGTGGGAGGTGAGTAATAATTTTTTTTTTTTTACACTTTTTTTTTTTTTGTATTACCGGCGCATAAGACGACCCCCGACTGCAGAGCAGATTTTTTGGGGTTCAAAAGTCGTCTTATACGCCGGTATATACGGTATTCCTACCAGTCCTGTTGTATGAATGACCAGCATTTCTCAGCCTTTTCAGTTAAAAAATCTAAGGATAAGGCTTTTCACAATTCTAGAGGATATTACAGGGGTCAATTACCAATCTCTGTGGAAAGAGAGTGGGACCGTCACCCCTGTCCCTAGTACTCCCTAATCACTATTATTCCCTGTTTAGATGTTAAATAAGGTGGGGCAATCAGCCCAAAAAGAGCGGTTCTACACTCTCCCTATTGTAAAAACCCTATTGCATCCTACAGGTTCCATGTGTCTGTTTATCAGAGGTCAATACAGAGATCTCTCCAACAATTTATTTATACCCAGGACTGTGACTGTAACAAGGGGGCGTCCTCTACATCTAGAGGAAAGAAGGTTTCTATACCTGCATAGAAGAGGGTTCTTTACTGTAAGAGCAGTGAGACTATGATGGAACTCTCTATTGAATTTGCCATTACTCCGGCAGAGTACCAGAGGGGTCTGGATGGCTTTCTTGAGTGTTACAATATTACATGGTATAGTCACTAATTACTTCAGAAGGGTCAGTGATCCAAAGTTTATTCTGATTGCCAAACTTGGAGTCGGGAAGGAATTTGTTTCCCTTAAATGAGGATTAATTTGGTTTCTTCCTCATTGGGGTTTTCTTGTCTTCCCGTGAATCAACATTGAGAGGGTAATAGACTGAACTAGATGGGTTTATGTCTTTTTCAGCCTTCACGCTATGTCACTATGTTTTCAGTTAATTCAGCACCAACACGTTTTGTCCTTTGCCCATTAGTAATGGGCCATTACCTGTGTTAATAATATCGTGTACAATTTTATTGGACAGGATACAGATTATATTGAAATCAATGACATATGGCTGGTACAAAAGATAGGTAACACATTTCAGGGGTTTGGGCTTCAGAAAGGGGAAGCTGTCAAACCCCTGAAACACACTGACTATTGATGGTACCACCTATATGTCTTTGATTTCAATATAATGCATATCATACTTGCATCTGTTAGAAGAATTATCTCGAAAAAATTGCTGAAGATTTTAGCATCTGAGGAGTCGTTGTATAGAGATTCCACCTTAAAAGCCTTCAATGGGGTGGTAGTAGATATCTGTTCTCCTTCCCTTTCCTATCCAAGTAATTGAAGATTTACTTCTATTTAATACACCATTCACGATGGTCCCAACACATCACCGCCTGAGCGTGGTCAGATTATTTTTGTGCTATTCTTAACCCTTTCCAATCCAATTTGTATCCTGGCTTTCCTATGGGGGCTTACTCTTTTTCTGCTGTTACACAACGCCTCTATATGCTGACTAAAGCCAGTACTGCATGAGGTGCCACGCTGGATAGGCTCTGACAGCAGACAGGCTGGCAATAATAATAATAATCTTTATTTGTATAGCACCAACTTATTCCGCAGAGCAATATACAGTAAGAGAACCCTGACGGACGTCTTCCAACATCGGAGCTGTACAGCCTTAAATCATAATGTCTTCAGAGGTCAGACAGTGGATTGGAAAGGGTTAAGCTACTTAGGGTTATATGAGTTCAGAACAACATTGGCTGATATGTACAGCGCCACTCTTGCACATAGACTGTGTCTGGTATTGCAGCTTAGCCCCATTTACTTGAATAGAGGTGAGCTGAAATGCGAGACACAGACAATGGAATAGAGTGGCATTGTTTCTAGAAGAAAGCAGCCATGTTTACCTAATCTCATTCAACCCTTTAAAGGGACTCTATGCCTTTAATGCATTTTGCACACAGTTGAACATTAAAAGTTCCCTCCCCTCTATTGATTACTACATGTAACCGTGGTTTTGTTTGTTTCTCCTTGCTTTGTAAGCGCTGCAGAATACGTTGGCGCTATATAAATAAAGATTATTACTAAAAGTTCTATATTTTGTAAATTATTGAATTTCAATCCATAAATTGACAATAGTCAGGAATTACAGCTGCAGAATTATGCTATATTTGCTTTTCTCTGTAAAATTCATATAGCAATCTCCATGGATATGCCGTGCACATTGATCGCTATGCACACAGCCCACCCTCAGAGCCGCATGTACAGATATCAGTGTAAGCAAACACTGGTGCCTTCTCCGCTGTTGGGGACCAAATCTGGACTCTGTTTATGTTACACAACTTTGAATACTTCATATGCTCAGTCTACAAGAAAATGTGTTAACATGTCTTAACCAAAATAACTTTCTATATAGAATTTAAAAATTCAGGAAATCAGATATCAATTACACTGACCACAGTGGATATAATTAAGATTTTTGTGCATACTCGTCAACAGAAAAACAATGGTTTATGTCAAAGTGAAAATAGATAATTTTTTACAATTTTTAAACACAAACAAACTAACTTAATGTGTAAAGTTGCCTCATTGCCATGACATACCTAAATAATTACTGGAATAGCCAATGGTATTGATAACCACAAGTGTCAGAGTTGACGTGTAGGAAGTAGAGATGAGCGAACGTACTCGTCCGAGCTTGATACTCGTTCGAGTATTAGCGTGTTCGAGATGCTCGTTACTCGTAACGAGTACCACGCGATGTTCGGGTTACTTTCACTTTCATCTCTGAGACGTTAGCGCGCTTTTCTGGCCAATACAAAGACAGGGAAGGCATTACAACTTCCCCCTGCGACGTTCAAGCCCTATACCACCCCCCTGCAGTGAGTGGCTGGCGAGATCAGGTGTCACACGAGTATAAAAATCGGCCCCTCCCGCGGCTCACCACAGATGCGTTCTGACAGAGATCAGGGAAAGTGCTGCTGGTGCCGGAGCTGCTATAGGGAGAGCGTTAGGAGTTATTTTAGGCTTCAAGAACCCCAACGGTCCTTCTTAGGGCCACATCTAACCATGTGCAGTAGTGTGGAGGCTGCTTTTTGCAGTGTTGCACTTTTTTTTTTTTTTGTATATCGGCCGTGCAGAGCATTGCGTCCTGCAGTAATTATACATAGTCCAGGGCCAGTAGTGGTGGTGAGGCAGGGACAGAAGACATATTTATTGAATATAGGCAGTGGGTCTTTCCAAAAACATTTGGGAAAAAAAATCTATTTGGGCTGCCTGTGACTGTCCTCAGTGTTCTGGGTCTGTGCTGGGGGCAGTTGTCCTCCTAATTCATACGCAGCCAACTAAGTGTTACAGCAGGCTTGCGCAAAATTATTTCCTGGCTCTGCTGTGCGCTCCGTAAGCGAAGTCAGCCTCCAACCACAGGCCAATAAGTGGCACATTTAATTACAGCGTTCTGTTTCTGCACTACTGGTAATACAGCATGCTGAGGGGTAGGGGTAGGTCTAGAGGACGTGGATGCGGGCGAGGACGCGGAGGCCCAAGTCAGGGTGTGGTCACAGGCCGAGCCAGTGCGGTGGCCAGGGGTAGAGGCAAGGCCAGACCGAATAATCCACCAACTGTTTCCCAAAGCGCCCCCTCGCGCCATGCCACCCTGCAGAGGTCAAGGTGCTCTACGGTGTGGCAGTTTTTCACAGAGACGCCTGACGACCGACGAACAGTGGTGTGCAACCTTTGTCGCGCCAAGATCAGCTTGGGAGCCACCACCAACAGCATGCGCAGGCATATGATGGCCAAGCACCCCACAAGGTGGGACGAAGGCCGTTCACCGCCTCCCGTTTGCACCACTGCCTCTCCCCCTGTGCCCCAACCTGCCACTGAGATCCAACCCCCCTCTGCGGGCACAGGCACTACTGTCTCCTGGCCTGCACCCACACCCTCACCTCCGCTGTCCTTGGACCCATCCAGCAATGTCTCTCAGCGCAGCGTCCAGACGTCGCTAGCGCCACTGTTTGAGCGCAAGCGCAAGTACGCCGCCACGCACCCGCACGCTGAAGCGTTAAACGTGCACATTGCCAAATTGATCAGCCTGGAGATGCTGCCGTATAGGCTTGTGGAAACGGAGTCCTTCAAAAGTATGATGGCGTCGGCGGCCCCGCGCTACTCAGTTCCCAGTTGCCACTACTTTTCCCGATGTGCCGTCCCAGCCCTGCACGGCCACGTCTCCCGCAACATTGTACGCGCCCTCACCAACGCGGTTACTGGCAAGGTCCACTTAACAACGGACACGTGGACAAGCACAGGCGGGCAGGGCCACTATATCTCCCTGACGGCACATTGGGTGAATTTAGTGGAGGCTGGGACAGAGTCAGAGCCTGGGACCGCTCACGTCCTACCCACCCCCAGAATTGCGAGCCCCAGCTCGGTGCTGGTATCTGCGGCGGTGTATGCTTCCTCCACTAAACCACCCTCCTCCTCCTCCAACGCAACCTCTGTCTCGCAATCAAGATGTGTCAGCAGCAGCACGTCGCCAGCAGTCGGTGTTGCGTGGGGTGGCAGCACAGCGGTGGGCAAGCGTCAGCAGGCCATGCTGAAACTACTCAGCTTAGGAGAGAAGAGGCACACGGCCGACGAACTGCTGCAGGGTCTGACAGAGCAGACCGACCACTGGCTTGCGCCGCTGAGCCTCCAACCGGGCATGGTCGTGTGTGACAACGGCCGTAACCTGGTGGCGGCTCTGCAGCTCGGCAGCCTAACGCACGTGCCATGCCTGTCCCATGTCTTTAATTTGGTGGTTCAGAGCTTTCTGAAAAGCTACCCACACTTGTCATACCTGCTCGGAAAGGTGCTCCGGGTCAGCGCACATTTCCGCAACTCCAAGATGGACGCTGCCACCCTGCGGACCCTGCAACATCAGATTAATCTGCCAGTGCACCGACTGCTGTGCGGCGTGCCCACACGGTGGAACTCTACGCTCCACATGTTGGCCAGGCTCTATGAGCAGCGTAGAGCTATAGTGGAATACCAACGCCAACATGGGAGGCGTAGTGGGAGTCAGCCTCCTCAATTCTTTACAGAAGAGTGGGCCTGGTTGGCAGATATCTGCCAGGTCCTTGGAAACTTTGAGGAGTCTACCCAGATGGTGAGCGGGGATGCTGCAATCATTAGCGTCACCATTCCTCTGCTATGCCTCTTGAGAAGTTCCCTGCAAAGCATAAAGGCAGACGCTTTGCACTCGGAAACGGAGGCGTGGGAAGACAGTATGTCGCTGGATAGTCAGAGCACCCTCATGTCTATATCTCAGCACGTTGAGGAGGAGGAGGAGGGGGAGGAGCATGAGGAGGAGGGGGAAGAGACAGCTTGGCCCACTGCTGAGGGTACCCATGCTGCTTGCTGACACTCATCAAGATGAACAAAGCCTGGATTTCCCCAGACTTCTCTTCTTCACCAGCGGACAGCAGCGATACCTAAGCAATACGTAGGCTGCACCCGCGGATGGAAGCATCGTTCTCTATCACCATCAAAAACGGGGACATTTTTGCTTCATCAATCTGTGTATAATATTCCTCCTCCTCCTCCTGCTCCTCCTTCTGAAACCTCACGTAATCACGCCGAACGGGCAATTTTTCTTAGACCCACAAGGCTCAGTCATATAATTTTTCTAAACAATTTTTATACGTTTCAATGCTCATTAAAGCGTTGAAACTTGCACCTGAACCAATTTTTATTTTAACTGGGCTGCCTCCAGGCCTAGTTACCAATTAAGCCACATTAACCAAAGCGATTAATGGGTTTCACCTGCCCTCTTGGTTGGGCATGGGCAATTTTTCTGAGGTACATTAGTACTGTTGGTACACCAATTTTTTGGGGCCCTCGCCTACAGTGTAATCCAATTAATTTTTTGCCCACCTGCATTACAGTTGACGTTACATCAGCTGTGCTGGGCACTGCAATGGGATATATTTATGTACCGCCGGTGGGTTCCAGGGAGCCACCCATGCTGTCGGTCCACACGGAGTTGTAACTACATGTGTCCACTTCTAAAGAACCCCAGTCTGACTGGGGCATGCAGTGTGGGCCGAAGCCCACCTGCATTAAACATGACATTACCTCAGCTGTGATGGGCAATGCTATGGGATATATTTATGTGCCCCCGGTGGCTTCCTGGCACCCACCCATGCTGTCAGTCCACAGGGACTTCACAATAGGGAGTTGTACAAGCCTGTGTCTATGAATTTAAAAGCCCGGTCAGGTTGGGGCATGCAGTGTGGGCCGAAGCCCACCTGCATTTAATCTGACGTTAGCTCTGCTGTCCAAGGCACTGCAATGGGATACATTTATGTACAGCCGGTGGGTTCCAGGGAGCCACCCATGCTGTGGGTGCACACGGAATTCCCATTGCAGAGTTGGGGATTCCCAGTTGTACCTGCCTGTGACTATTTATAAAAAAACGCGGTCTGACTGGGGCATGCAGACACCTTGACAGAATGAATAGTGTGTGGCACATAGGTTCCCCATTGCTATGCCCACGTGTGCAGCTCCTGATGGCGGTGGCACAGGATTATATTTCTCATTGCTTCTGTACAGCATTGTGGGCTATCGCCCCGCCCCTTTTAAAGAGGGTCGCTGCCTAGCCGTGCCAACCCTCTGCAGTGTGTGCCTGCGGTTCCTCCTCATGGCAGACGCACTTATAAATAGACATGAGTGTGGCGTGGCATGAGGGCAGCTGAAGGCTGCGCAGGGACAATTTGGTGTGCGCTGTGGACACTGGGTCGTGCGGGGGGGGGGGGGGAGGGTTGGGCAGCATGTAACCTAGGAGAAGTGGCAGCGGAGTTTCATGCAGGCAGTGATTGTGCTTTGTTGGAGGTAGTGTGGTGCTTAGCTAAGGTATGCATTGCTAATGAGGACTTTTCAGAAGTAAAAATTGTTGGAAGGGGGGGGGGGGGCACTCTTGCCGGTATTGTGGCTTAATAGTGGGACCTGGGAACTTGAGATGCAGCCCAACATGTAGCCCCTTGCCTGCCCTATCCATTGCTGTGTCGTTCCCATCACTTTCTTGAATTGCCCAGATTTTCACAAATGGAAACCTTAGCGAGCATCGGCGAAATACAAAAATGCTCGGGTCGCCCATTGACTTCAATGGGGTTCGTTACTCGAAATGAACCCCTGAGCATCTCTAAAATTTCGTCCCGAGTAACGAGCACCCGAGCATTTTGGTGTTCGCTCATCTCTAGTAGGAAGTCAAGGTGTTTCAATTAGTACTAGCATAAATACACTGAATGGCCCCTTTTTTAGAGACCTCCATCTAGTGGTATATTGGCTTCCTTTGGCCTTCAGAACTGTAACAAATTATTGTGGCATAGATTCCGCTGGATAGTCCAATTGTTGTGCAGGAATATTGGCCCCTGCAGACAGAAGAGCTACTCAAAGTTGCCATTAATTAGATAATGTTACTGATAGGCTCTGACCAGCTGACCAGAAGTGTTCATTGATTTGTGCTGCCTACGCCAAATTTGGACCCTCCAATCAGAATGATGTAACAGAAACCTAGATTAATCTGATCATGTTTCTCCACTGCTTAGTGATACAACTGTGCTGTTTTGTCCATTGTAGTTTTGTCATTCTGTTTCTATTAGACAGCAAATGCACTCAAACTGGTCATCTGCTGTCATATCCCATCCATTCTAAGAAATGACGAGTTGGTATTTAGATACGCTAGTCAGAGCACCAGCCTTGTATTCGGCTGCAATTTTCTTGACTGTGCACTTCCTGTTGTGGTGCAGAGTGATAAGGTAGTAGAAAAGCAGTCCTAAGGTCTCGCTCATGACCTGAAGGTTGCAAGTTCAATCCCTGCCGGGTCAGGTAGCCGGCTCAAGGTTGACTCAGCCTTCCATGGTTGGTAAAATGAGCACCTAGCTTGGTGGGGAAGGCTGGGGGGTAATAAATGAATTAGCTGAAGGTGCTGTGGAATAAGTTGACGCTATACAAATAACAAGAGTTATTGTTTTTTTTCTATCCTGTTCATCAGAAGTGAGCATGATTTCTGTGGACCAGTTTCAGTACGAATCCACATTAGACTGGAAAAATCCAATATTCATAACTAAAAGACTAGACTCTCCAAGGTCAGTATTTCAAAAACTGCCAACCTTGTAAGGTTTTCTCATGCAATAGTGAACCTAAACAACATGTCAGCAAAAGGGATCACATTTTGCGCCACACTTCAGGGTTTCATGTGTAATCTCCAAACAGGGAAGCTCCAATTGTGAGACGACAGTTGCCTCCAAAAGTGGCCATTCATTGTATACGTGTATTAATGAAGTCCTGCTAGTGATGAGTAAATGTCCTGCTAAAGCCATGAAGAAACTTCAAAAACAATTTAACAATATTTTGGTCAAACAATAAGATAATTGAAACACATTTGGAAATAGGTGAGTTATGGTATATTGTATACAGTACTAGACTTACAGCAGTCTGATGCCTTGGACTCCATCCATGAGATAGACCTCAATTATTCTTGCTATGCTTATTTGATACTTAATCTCCATCCTGATATTTATTGCACCAACTTTCTCTAACTTCTTTATATAACCATGAGCAAGCTAATAGCATATAGCACTCAAGTGTCTACAAAGATCAGAAGAGGCACTCAAGCGGTGCAGATTCAAACCATCACATTTCGTCAAAATAGAACAGCATGGCACAATGTGTTCTACTTTCCATATAAATACTGCAGCAGACTGTATTCTGTTGCCAGTTAACTAAAATGTAGGCAAGGCTCGATGACTTTGAACTTCCCTAGCACTGTGAACACATGAGCATAACTCGAGGATTTCCATTAGACATAATAGGCTACTAACATCCATGCAAAAGCTTTGTCACCAGTCCAATAAAGCACTGGCCCACTTTTGAGAAAATCGCAGTAAAACCTCAAAAATGCATTGATGTGTGAGCATAGTCTTACTATTGTATGAGTCGACTCCAGTGACATGGACTAGTGTGAGAAGACCAACCACCTACTTAGTGAGTAACACTTCTTCCTAGTCTCTTCTTCCTTGAGACTATCTTATGTCTTTTATAGTCATTGAGCAGCATCTATAAGGGGTCAAGTAATGGTGCACATCATGTTGGCCCACCCCATACACTCTATAGAGGTCAATGCTAAAATGATTGACAGCGTACATTGCAACAATTACATTCCAAAAGGGTGTTTTTACTTCAGTGATGCCACTTTCTGGCTATAAAAGCCATGCATTGGAGATCTATGGTAGATAGAACACATTCCTATCTTGGAACAACAATCTTTTTATATGGCTGTACAAGTTTGTATGGAAGAGCCTGTGCATACAGCATTCAAACTGACAAATGTCTGAAAAATATTGTGAGTTCTTCATCTGCATTTGACAGTTTCAATACATTCTCACTGTAGGCTTCAAACCCAAAAGTGTCAAAAATGGAAAATAATTCATCCTTTGAATATGAGTTTTTCGGAGATGTTTTTAATAAATGCTGACGGTTGTTTTTTTTATGTCAAACCTCGGGTATCTATGATTTAGACATGCCGCATCTCTCTTAAATGTAGGTTTTATTTTCTTTTTAAATGGACAATATAATGCACAAAGAAGAAACACTGTGCAAGAAAACGTGCCTTCTCTGTTTTGCCTTCTTTTGATGTTGTACTACACATCTAGTTAAAGGGGTTTAGTCATTAGAAAAAAATCCTTACCTATTCCCTCCCTGTCATTATTCTTAGCACATCTTCTCCTCTCTGATCTTCTCCTGGCTCCTGCAGTTCCCCGGATCATGGCACTTCCAGCCGGCTGGATCCTCTTCCTTCTGTTTTAGAGCGCCCATTCTTGGCAGTCTCCTTCCGGTAGGTCAATGTAAGTTATGTCACGAGTGACGCAGTGTTCACTGCCTAGGAGGGAATGCCGGGCTATTGCCAAGACTACACATGCGTGTTGTCTTACCGCGAGTGTTCACATACTATTGTCGCAAGACACGCACTTGTACAGTCTCGGCAATAGCCCGCATTAGGAGTCCGCATTCCCTGCTAGGCAGTGATTACTACGTCACTAGTGACATAGTGTACATTGATATATAGGAAGGAGACTGCCGAGCATGGATACTTCGTCACAGGAAGAAGAGGATCCAGCCGGCTGGAGGTGAGGTGACCTGGGGGACTAGAGGAGCCAGGAGAAGATCAGCGAGGAGAAGATGCAGTTAGAAGACTGCTGGGGAGGAATAGGTAAGTACTAGGGTTGAGCGAGTATACTCGCTAAGGCACTACTCGCTTGAGTAATGTGCATTAGCCGAGTATCTCCCTGCTCGTCCCGAAAGATTCAGGTGCCGCCGCAGCTGACAGGTGAGTTGCGGCGGGGAGCAGGGGAGAGCGGGCGGGAGAGAGGGAGAGAGAGATCTCCCCTCCGTTCCTCCCTGCTCTCCCCCGCAGCTCCCCGCCCCGCGGCGGCACCCGAATCTTTCGGGACGAGCAGGGAGATACTCGGCTAAGGCACATTACTCGCTCATCGCTAGTAAGTACTGATTTTTTTTTTTTTTTTTAATGACAGAACCCTTATAAAGAGACTCTGTCACCATCTTTTTGCACCCCTCTCTGAGAGCAACATAAGGTAGTAGCAGTCACAGTGATTACAGTGATATGTCTGCTCTGTGTATCTATGCAGTAGTTCAGGAGAAACTTCCCTTTTATTAGTGGCAGCAATGCATCGAGGACTAGTTAAAGTAGTCCTAGATATTCATGAGCTCCAGCTAGTTCCACCTACTCCACCCTCCAACCATTGATTGACTTATTTTGCCTATTACTGTGCATAGAGAGAGAGAGCTGTTAATCATTGGCTGGAGAGTGAGGTGGGTGTGGCTAACCTGCAGCTCATGAATATGCAGGACTATGTCTGGGTGCCACTAATAAAATGCAAAGTACTGCCCAGATATACACAGCACACATATTACTGCAATTAGTGTAACAAACTCTATTTTATGATGCTCTCAGTGAGGGTTGCAAAAAGATGGTAACATAGTCTCTTTAAGCTGTACTTAGAAGCATATATGGATTTTATAATGCCCCAAGAACGACCCCTGGCACGTGCTTAACTACCATACCGTCCAAATAGAACTTTTATTTTCTCATATCCTTGATATTTTTTGTTATTACACATTATCCATTAGAGGTAATAACCATTTCCGGATTGCAGCAATTCCATTGTAACTGTGGCATCATGCCATATCACTCAGAAAATAGGAGATCAAATTGTTCAAACAAGAGCTAAATATCTGCCTGTAATTTTGGTGGAAGGGAGGGAGCTAAACATTTGTACTTGTATGTCTTACAGGCAGATTCCAAATGTAAAAAAAAAAAACAATACAACATTGTGTTTATATGGGTTCTACCACGTTTTCCTGAAAATAAGACCCTGTCTTCTATTAATTTTGGCCCCCAAAAAGGCACTATGTCTTATTTTCGGGGGAGGGGGTTCTTATTATACTTACCTAACAGGCTCGGTCCAGGTCCCTCCTGCTGGTCTCCACAGCTTCAGCGTTCTTCCCGCTGTCCTCGGTCACTCATACAACATCACTTTTTGGTTACGGTAGTCATAAATCCCGCCTCCAGGAAGCAATGGCTGTGATTAGTTCTTCGACTGCTACTCAGCCAATCAATGCAGCGCTGGATGAACCAATGCAATGGCTGTGATTGGTTTATCAATCACTGCATTGATTGGCTGAGAAGCAGTGGCAGAACCAATCAACAGCCATCATATTGTAGAGGTGGGATTTATGAATTGGCCAATCACAGACATTGTATTAGTTCATCCAGCGCTGCATTGATTGGCTAAGCACCGATGGAAGAACCAATCACAGCCATCTCTTCTTAGAGGTGGGATTTGTGAATCCTGTAACAGGGAAGTGATGTTGTACGAGTGGCTGAGGACGGCGGGAACCGCAATGAACCTCTGGGGAGCAGCTGGAGGAACCTGGATCAAGCCAGCTAGGTACTGTATTTTTTTTTTATAATGTAGTGTAACTAGGGCTTATTTTTTTGGGGGGGGGGCTTATATTTCAATCCTCCCCGAAAATTAGACATGGGCTTTTTTGTGGAGTAGGTCCTATTTTCAGGGAAACAGGATATGTATTTACTGTTCGCACATGGTTTCTACATTGCAGCAGCTACTGGCTAGTATCTCAGTTGCATTTATTTACCTTCAGTAGCAAATGTTTTACTGTGCCAATGCATACAGTCAGGTAGCCGGGAGGCTAAAAATGCTTGTCTGTGACGTTACTATTGATGAGCTATCCTCAGGAAAGGTCATAAATAGTTGATCAGTAGATCGGCTGCTGGGAATCCCCAATGATCAGACAATTCTGTGGCCCACATTGATATTGCAGGTGCAGCTCCCATTGAATTTAGTAGGAACAGTGCCTGCAATACCAGCCCGAGTCATTGAACTACGGGCAGAGCTGTCTGCTTCCATGTTTGTCCACAATTACCACAGGCCCAGGAAACAGCTGATCAGACAACCTCCCAGATCAACTATGGATGGCCTATTCTGAGGCTAGGTCATCAATAGAAACATTTTGGACAAGCACTTTAAATCATTCCATTAATCAAACCTCCTTTATTATGACTCACCTCCAAAATACTTACACACCAAAATCTTTGCTTTAAAGGGTGGGATCGGCCACATCGGTTACTAATAAATCAGCACAGATGGTAATAACTAGAGATGAGCGAGCGTACTCGTCCGAGCTTGATACTCGTTCGAGTATTAGGGTGTTCGAGATGCTTGTTACTCGAGACGAGTACCACGCGGTGTTCGAGTCACTTTCATTTTCTTCCCTGAGAAATTTGCACGCTTTTCTGGACAATAGAAAGACAGGGAAGGCATTTCAACTTCCTCCTGTGATGTTCCAGCCCTATACCACCCCCCTGCAGTGAGTGGCTGGCGAGATCAGGTGTCACCCGAGTATTAAAATCTACCCGCCCGCGGCTCGCCACAGATGCATTCTGACAGAGATCAGGGACAGTGCTGCTGATGCCGGAGCTGCTATAGGGAGAGCGTTAGGAGTTATTTTAGGCTTCAAGAACCCCAACGGTCCTTCTTAGGCCATAGTCAGAAATCGCAGATCGCACCTATCTGCGATCTGCGATTCCTGTTCTCTTCTCTATATGCGCTCAATGGGGCCGGCGGCAGCAGCGCCGACCCCATTGAGAACATATAGAAGACAAATCATTCTTCTCTGCCACAGCTGTAACAGCTGTGGCAGAGAAGAACGATGTTTGCCCATTGAATTCAATGGAGCCGGCAATACAGCAGGTTCCACTGAAAGCAATGGGCTGCCGGCGTGCGCGGGATGAATTGTCGGCAAGGGCTTAAATATAGAAGCCCTTCCCTGCAATTCATCCAGAAATGTGTAAAATAAAAAAAAAATATATACTTACCTTGTCCCGGCAGACAGCGCGGCCTACAGTGGGTGTGAAGGGGGTGTGAGTCAGACCTGCCCCCTGATTGGCTCAGCCTTCTATATTTAAGCCCTTCCCGACAATTCATCCCGCACATGCCGGCAGCCCATTGCTTTCAGTGGAACCGGCTATAAGCATGTAACCCAGGAGAAGTGGCAGCGGAGTGTCATGCAGGCAGTGATTGTGCTTTGTTGGAGGTAGTGTGGTGCTTAGCTAAGGTATGCATTGCTAATGAGGGCTTTTCAGAAGAAAAAGTTGTTGGGGGGGGGGGCACTCTTGCCGCTATTGTGGCTTAATAGTGGGACCTGGGAACTTGAGATGCAGCCCAACATGTAGCCCCTCGCCTGCCCTATCCGTCACTGTGTCGTTCCCATCACTTTCTTGAATTGCCCAGATTTTCACAAATGAAAACCTTAGCGAGTATCGGTGATATACAAAAATGCTCGGGTCGCCCATTGACTTCAATGGGGTTCGTTACTCGAAACGAACCCTCGAGCATCGCGATAATTTCGTCCCGAGTAACGAGCACCCGAGCATTTTGGTGCTCGCTCATCTCTAGTAATAACCCTAAACCATAGTAACAATCTCACAACTGCCATGGCATCCTGAGCTTTTAACCAGTTACCCCATAGCATGTTGACTCCTGGATGTCCAACTCAGCCACAACCCACTGCATAATTATACATCTAGCTGTCATTTAAAGGGGTATTCCCATCTCAGTTTTTGATGGCATATCCTCAGATAGATGCATGTACCATCTTGGGACCCATGTCTTATTATATGGGACCATATCTAATTATTGTGGCCCCCACTGCCCCCAGTCCAAATCCCTGACCTATTAATTGACAAAAAGAAACTATTAACACTTCTGTTTTTGAAAGCATTCTTACTTTGCAAACTTTTTTCCAGACCTGCCTAAAACTTTTATACAGTACTGTATATCTTATATAAGTATGCTCTAGTAGAAGTCAAAGTAAGTTGTTACGATTTCTAGCATGTTTGCCTATCAATTCAACTTTTAACAATCTACTTTCTATCTAAGCATCCATATTAATGGCAGTTTTTTGAAGTGTTCTTCTTTTAGTATATATTATGTTAAAGAGGTGGTATTAATCACTGTCTTTGGCAGCTAAGAAGCTCCTTCTTCCATAATATGCATAAAATGTTCTCCCACAGGCGCAGTAATGGAGGCATTGGATATTGTCATTAGTCTGATTCCCATGTAGAAGTGTCAGTATCATCTCCCTATTGAGGGGCAGATATTCAGGAGGGATTCAAAAGGATAATTTTGCCCTAGTTTAAACATTCAGGTTTGCCATAATTATACTTAATTAGATGCAGAAAAGAGAGCTGGCCCCAAGCTGGGGAATTAGTGTAGATTCCTATAAAGTAAAGGAATCCCACAGAGTCTTTCCAAAGCTAGGGTGACAAGCAGGGGGTGTGAAAGATTGGAACTATGGGCATCCGGGGAAATACTCTGTGCACTGATGTAATCTTTTAATTACCCAACAATTCCCTTTATGTGCACTGGAAACAGCATCTAGTTAGGTGCCCTAAAAAATCACTCGTCTGAATAAACCTTATAGGCAGAAAAGTTCCTGAGTATATTAGCGAGGATTAAAAAAAAAAGGACACATGAGTCAAGAGGCAAGCATCTTTCATCGAGGCAGTAGACACTCCAATATACACAGATGAACCTCGAATGTTCAGGGGTCTTTGGGGAACAGTTCATGGCCATCAATTACCCTTCATCTCCTGTTTCATTTGGCATGAGTAAAGAAAAGCAAAGGTTAATGCCGGCTAGAATATAAAGAATCCAGTTATTTCACCATGGCATTTCAACAGACTGCTTTCCTTTTGTCAGACTTTATAAGCATAAATCGAATTATGACAATGTTAGTAATCTGCGGAGTACAATAGGATTATTAAATACTTGGATTGGCCATTTATACTTGGGAAACATCCAAGTGGACCTCATTACCAAGCAGGATCCTAGGCTAGCAATCATTTCAATTGCCTTTCATTTTTTTAAACAATCTCATTTTATTGACAAAAGCAAGTAAGTTACAAAACAAGGTGCATAGAAAGATGTGATGAGGAAATATAACCGTGAGGAGCGGGACTCAAAGGTCTCCGATAAAGAGCAATCATGTTACATCAAATCAATACTCACTTGCTTTATGAACGCATATTTAGACTAGTTCAAAAAATAATATTAATATGAACTCATAGATAACTTTTAGAACCTGAAGAACGAAGAGCAACAAAGATGGCCGTGTGGTTGGAACCCAAGATAGAATAGCCTTCCATTTTTAATAAGACATTACCAAGCATTGATGTGTTTCTCAGTTACAAAGCCATAGACCAGCTTCTGATGGCATATGTAGCTTCTACGATACAGATCGCTTGCCCTGATCATTAATGAGGTACTTTGGCTGGAACACAGGGTGATACCGTTATTGCTGAAACTGATGGGGTATTGTGGCTGCTATTGTTATAGGCATTGATGGGATCCATGTGGCTGGTACAAAAGGCAGAAACTGATGAGGCACTCTTGCTTGCACTAATCAGAAGCACTGGGGTTGGCATTGATGGAACATTATGGCTGCCACTTCTAGGTCACCGTGGTTTGCTCACATTGATAAGAATACTGGAGCTGAGCACATGAGGGTGGAGCATAATGGTTGGTACTATAGCTAGCATATTTTGGCTTGGCATTGGCATGGAAGCACTATGACATGGCACTGTTATGGAACTGCTGTGGCACAGTTCAATCAGCAGGGAGGCAATATCTGAATGCCCAACCCTCTGCTTTCCCAGGTTGAGGGTGCATTCACACGAGCGTAGGCGTATTTACGTTCGCACGTCCGCAGCGTATAATCGCCGGAAAGAACGTTTTTCGGCGATCATGACCAGAGCTAGAAAGCGTATTATCGTTTGTTCCTACTTTACAAACTATCTTTTCGGCCATCGAATATGCGTTGGCGCGTATTTCGGTCGCGTATGTTCCTTTTTTTTTCGGGTTGCCGTTTTTACGTGCCGTAAAATCGCCCGTGCGAACGAATACATTCGAAACCAACGCCTCAGATGGTCACGTATATACGATTGGGCGCAAAAACGCGCCGTTTATGCGCTCATGTGAACGCACCCTGATTGTAGGAAATGGGCATTCAGAGACATTCTGGCTAAATGGCTAGTAAACCGAATAAACTGTGCTCACACACACACAAATGTGCTGTAACAGCAGGAGAGGCAGAGAATGTGGAGATTGCAGACACAGTGTCTGTCACCCTGTCAGTGCAGAGAATAAGCCTGCAAAGATCCACAGCTAAAGCAAATATCCTAATGTCCCTGTTGCTACAGAAGCTCAATACCTAACAGGCAGTGGATTGCAGTGGCCACTTCAAACTTGATTTACAGTAATAAAACAAGTGAAAGAAATTATATTACAAGATTGATAAGGCTATTAGATGAACATTAGTTGTCTGCAAAGTTAGTGCCCCTTTAACGATATTTGAGGAAAGCAGAAAAAAATAATACAGAATAAACTTAGATATGTCCATACTGTACTACACCCATATTTAGTATTAAGGGCCAATCAATAGATGCACATTTAGGGCTCCTGCACACTTGCGTTTTTCTTGCACGTTTCTTTCACGCGATATTGCTACGTTTTTTTTACACGACTGTCAATGGGACTTTCTAATGTTAAAAAGGCATCGTAAGTTTGTGCTTTGCAATTTTTGTATGACACGTTTTTAACATTAGAAAGTCCCACTGACAGTCGTGTGAAAAAACGCGCAAGAAAAACGCAAGTGTGCAGAAGCCCTTACACATCTTGACCTTCTTATTATTGGGATAATTTATTTAATACTTCTGAAACATCTCATGAAAAATACTCTAGAGGATGTGATAGGGAAAAGTTTGACTAGCGCTTCACAAACAGCAAGGCGCCTCCTAGTTATTGGTGAGGCGCAGCTGGGGAGGTAGGTTTAATATAAGTGGTTATATGATGTACACTCTCTTCTTAGGCTGCAGCAATCTCTTATTTTAGCAGCATACTTGATTCCTCTTTTTTATTTTAATATTCCATTTGGTTTAGAAGACAAATTTTAGGATTGAGGTCATTTAAAAAAACATTTGACATTTGGTGAGGACCAGACACCAGTGTGTTAAGGCAGCAGAAATGCAGTCCTAAACTCTCCCTCATGACCTGAAGGTTGTGGGTTCAATCCCTACATGGTTCAGGTAGCCGGCTCAAGGTTGACTCAGCCTTCCATCCTTCCGAGGTCGGTAAAATGAGTATCCAGCTTGGTGGGGGGTAAAAGATGACTGGGGAAGGCAATGGCAAACCACCCCGCCAAAACAGTCCGTCATGATATGACGTTACCCTAGGAGTCAGTCATGATTCGGTGCTTGCACCATGTGACTTTACCTTTTTAGACACCAGTATGTTCTGGCTGGTGAGGATCCAGTAGAAAAAGATTCAGGAGCAGTGCTTTACATCACTTCTAATGTCAGAAAATTTCCTTCAGCCCAACTAGCTTCGAAAAAAAATGGTTGCAACTTGTGGACATCAGGTCTTTGTTGTGATCTCTTTATTTGTTTTTTGCCTTAAAACAGCCCTCCAGTTTTGGAACAAAATTCCGCCCTGGGATTAGAGGGGGGGTATATTATCTGCAGTTGTTCTTTACTATCCCTCCAATCCGCCAGTTCCTGTTTGCAGTCATCCAAGATGTCTGGCACAATCATCAGACTACCAGATCCCCACAGTGCTTTGGTAGCATTAAGACTACCAATGCAGTATGCCTGCTTTCTGATTGGCCAGAGCTACTCATGTGATCAGAACTGGCCAATCAGTGAGAAATATACAGTTTGCATTAGCTAGATAGAAAATTGCAGCTATCTTGGATGTCTGAAAGCAGGGCTCCAAACTAGTGAATCAGAGGGGCAGCAGAGAAGAACTGCAGGTAATATAGTCCCCTGCCGTCTGGTGCCCGGACAGAAACTAGAGTTGGTTAAAGTTTAGTGTTGACATTGATTTTGTCTACTTTTTACCTCTCCAAATCTAGCTTTCTCAAGTAAGTGTGTAATGTCACCAGACATAGCAAGTGAGTAGACTGTGAAAAGATAGATTTCTTGAGTTTTTGATAAGTCGAAGAACCTGGTTATTGTATCATAACAAAACTGAAATCGGAGGAAAAAAATGTATGGTATCACCCGGATAACTCTCTTCAGATTGTTTCTGAGTTGACACAAAAACTGTATAATTATACGATTACATCATTTTCACTTGAAGGTGCAATACCATCCATAACAGAATATGAATACTGAATGTGCTAATACTGGATATATTTCTGATGTTTACCTTTTAGAAGGGGTATTAGTAATAACCAGCTATACGTCAAAAGACATGTTGTAAAGATGATTCACTCTGGTGAAGTCTTAATTATAACCTGACTTTTGCAAAGAGGAAATGAGATGGCACACATTTTGATGGTACGGTGTTAATGAGATATTTCCCTTTCACTATTGGCACAATGAAAAAATAACGAATTTGAATGTGGAAGAATTGGCAAAGCAACCGGTCTATGTTGGTAAGGAAAAGACAAACATCAATCCATCATGCCTTATCTTAGTTTAGAGGGGTATCATCACTCCTAGAAGGTGAGTGGGGAGACTTATAAGGCCATGCATGCTCCTCTGGGTAATATACAAATAAGGAAGATGCCACCTATTGGATGGCAGCATTCCTGCAAATTAATGTCCGACCCTTTTATACAGGTTTTTGCAACAATGATTGAGAATTGAAACCTAAGCCAGAATCCATACACAGACAGTTTCCCAATCATTGTTTCAAAAACCCGTATAAAGGTCTAATTTTTGTGGAACGAACTATACTTTTTTGTGCACACATCAACATATTTTACTGTACTTTTTACGCTCACAAGACATGTTCATTTGCGCATGGCAAACAAAGACACACCGATTGGAATGGCTAATTAGTCTTAATGAGTTCCAGATTGTTGTTTTCCAGTGGAATTATGCAATGTTCCACGTGTCTCCTAGTTTGCACACCTTCATTGACCTCTATGGGGACCTTTGGTGCGCAAATGCGCAGGAAAATAGAGCATGTTGCTTTTTTTTTTTTTGCACGATAGAAATGTGCACACAAAGTATGTACATTTGAACAAACCCATTGAAATCAGTGTTTTTTTTCCCTCTGCGTATTGCACACTTACATTTGCGCGCGCAAAAACGTACGTGTAAATCTGGCCTAAGTGAATCAGAAATGCGGCAAATGTTTTATATACAATCTTTATTCTTTTTGTATGTAAAAAAAATAAGGGTGGGTTCAGATGACCATATGTGCAATTGCGCATGACCTTAGTGTAACAGATTTGCACATGTATTTGCTTATAGTACCGTGCACTCAGGACATGTTGACATGCATGTGCAAAGCACCCCTGCCCTGAGTTAAAAGGTTATTTAGTCTAATAAGGTCCAAATATGTTCTGTTTTTCAACGAATTGCACTTTTGCGTGCACACTGAGTGAACATTTCATCAACTCCCATAGACTCCTATGGGGGCCTTGGTATTATTGTATTTTGATGCCCACTGGTGGAGTCAAGAGTGACAGGGGAGTGACACCCTGTACGTGATAGGCTGGAGAGGTGGCTGGACTGCAAGTTCCGGCAGCACACTAACGTTAGCCTACAGCTCCAATGATTTCTATTGGAGAATGCGGCCCCGGCTGCAGCTGCAGGTGCAAGGGGCTTTACTGCCGGCGGCACCTCCCTCTGTGCTAAAGCGCAGAGTGGGGTCGGCAGCAGGGAGCCCACACCGCGGGAGCATCTGCGCCGCGGCCACAAGCGCCGGAGGTGAGCTACGAGCCTGAAAGCTGCATCCTCTACAATCCCCCAAGTGGCGTGAGGACACGGCAGCAGGAGTGCTGGAACAGCAGAAGCAGAGGCGGAGGCAAACTGCAGAAGAGGCACTGGTGGCAGAGACGGCGGCAAACTGCAGGAGCTGCACCACCAGCAGATGCGGTGGCTCAGGCAAAGGGACAGCAGACCCCATCAGTGACGGAACGGAGCAACAGGGAGAAGAGCTGCCGGGCCGCGGGTGAGCACTGCCAAGTGGGGTTGGGGAGTACTAGCTCACTACTCATAGCAGCACAGCAACCAGGGGACTAAGGGCAAGGCAAATGTCCGATGAGGGCTCAATGAAACCTGGCAGGAGGGGAAATCATGGGCTTCCTAGCAGCTTCCAGGACCTCCCACTATTCAGCCAATTGGGAGCTATGGGTGTGACAGGGGCGTTCCTCCGGTCAAACCCCTAGCTTCCGGTAGTGTCAAGATACAATAATACCGGGGGGCCTTTTCTGTGCAATACGCAGAAGATGGAGCAGGTCCTATTTTTTTTGCACACGCAGGGAATGTGTGCACAAAAAAATTAATGAGAACGAACCCATTGACATCAAAGAGTCCTATTCTCTGTGCACTGCTGGGCGCATGTGTCTTACTCGCGCGGATATGGTCATCTGAAGCTGCCTTAAGACAAGAAATAATCAGGGAAGGGAAGGGTGAAGAGGGTCTTATTCTTTGTCTTAACATTTTGGTCCCAGATTCCATTTTGGTTCCAAACAATGAGTACGATGAAGATTGGAGAACAGGACGCGGGAGACGAGCTCCCCAAATCATGACTATTTTCATAGGCTCTATTCTATGTGAAAAATAGTCCTCGTTACTGTTAATGCATATTTATGGCGTATTTCCATCGCGCCTGTATAGATCAGAGTCTTGGATGTCAATGCTACATCTTGCAAATAATTAAATTTTCCTAAAGTGCTTCTATTTGAGCTAAGAAGCTGCATTATTGTTATTACCAACTTTAATGTTCATGTCCTCGCAGCATCTATTCCCAAAATGGCAAGTCCGATCCGGAGCTAATGCACTAAAATGTGTTTTGTTGCCTGCTGAAAGAAAAGCATGATAACCACAAATATGATATGATGCCTTTACCATGCATAAACTGCCTGTTGCAGCAGATGGAAGCTGTATTTTTCATTAGTCGACTCCTGTATGGGAACATCCATCCAGAGGAATAATGGCTAGCACTATTTTGTCCTGAGTAGAGAGCTGTGATATATGTGATAGAAGCAATGTATCTATCTAGGATAAGTGTTGCTACTTCTAACAGAGGGGATGACTAGATGTTTTATTGCACTGGCTCAAGAGGCTCTGAAGATGGAGCCAAGAGAATAAATGAGAGGAGGGTTCAGGTAGGCGGAGGGGTTTGATCTCGGCTTGTCTTCCTCTCATGCCAGTTTCACAAATTGTTTTCAAGCTTTATACATTTTTGAGATAACAGTCACTGATTTATTTGGATGCTGTATAACTTACCCAATATTGGAGGGGATAGCCCAGATGTGCTCTTACGGGAGGGGGGGGGGGTCTGCCTTTTATCATGCAAACATCTTACAGGAGACATACTCCTGCACAGCCCATACCAAGACCCGTTTTTTATGGGGTGCTAATATTATAAAACAGTTTAGCATCTACTTATGACTCATAAGTCCTTTGTGTATATCATCTACTTTAAAGCGCCTTTACTAAAAATGAGAATTAAATCTGGCCCTGACCTGAATTACATTTAACTCCATAGTGAGGGTCTTTAAAGTAGTAGTAGTAGTAGTAATAATAATTACATGGCGGATCTGTTGCAGACTTGCTGGGCAGTAGATATAATACATATGATTGGAGTATTCAAAACTCTGTTCACATTGCATGGAGAAAAAAGTCATCATGGGTTTCCATGCACGCTACAGGTTTCCATATCCACAGCACGCCTATGGACAAAAATATGGAAATACCAAACCCCAAAACACACACGACCTTGACTAATATGCCATAGGAAAAGCTTTGGCTGTCAGAACTGTTAGCAGTCCCCTCAAAATGGATAAATAGAGGTCCTGTATTGCTTGCAAGGGGATCTTGTACTATTCTACCTGCAAAACATTGGAAAGTTCCGGTAATGATGATGGAGGTGGATAGCACGCTCGAACAATTCTTTCCAGCGCTGACCACAGCGGCTGAATGATATTGATATTGGGCAACTTTGAAGGCCATGGCAAATGTGTTACTTTGTCTTGCTCTGAAAACCAGTCCTGGACGTTGTGAGCTGGGTGAATAGGGGCTTTATCGTCTTGATAAACTGTATCACCATCAGGGTACAAACTTTGCACCATAGAAAGGACCTGGTTGTTCAAAATGGTCACATAATTGTTGGCAATGATGCAACCATGCAAGGTAATGATGGGTCTGGCAGAATACCATGATATGGCTGCCAATGCCATGACTGAAACCCCACCATGTTTCACTCTTGGCAGAAAACCATCTGGATTGTAAGCTTGGGTTGGCATTCTCCAGACGTAAATTAGACCAGAAATCAGAAACAGTGTAAAGATCGATTCATCCGACCAAATAACCTTCTTCCATTACTCCATAGTCTGGGTTTTATGACTTTTACACCACTGTCTTCTCTGAGTAGCATTTTGATCACTGATGAGTGGTTTTCGGAGTCGGCTGGTAACAGCAGCTGAGTGGCTCTTGGAGCCTTGTTACTCGGGTAGATGTTCACTGCCTAGCAGCATCTGTGTCATATTACCTACACTTAAAATTCGTCTCTACAGGTCTTATTGATATAGTTAAAATTTACTGGAAGTGTTGCGAAATATGATTCAGAATCTGATGTAATTTAGCGCATGCATTTCGTATGATGTTTCCATATTTTTTGCTAATTTTCTGCACATTTTGCCATGGAAACACCTGGACAGTACATCTTATACTGATGTTAAATTCATTTTATATAGTCTTAGAATAAGAATAAAAATTAATTTAGTCTACAGTCATTACTCAGGACATTCTGCACGGGTCCATGGTGATTTGTTTAACCGTACAACACATAGACTTTTGGTCTACCTATCAAGAGACGCATGTTGTAGGAATCTCCCTCTTGCCATTGGCACCGGCTCATCTGCTCTATGAGATAATAAGACAGGTCACTCATTAAAAGACAACAAGGGCTAAGCCAGTGTAATTGTTACTTGGAATTTAATTAAGCTCTTCCGAGTTGGACGAACTGCGACAATTCCCAAGAGGAATAACCACAATGGATCTTGGAATATGGCTGTGGAATGATGGATGGACAAAGCAACTGGGAGAAAAGCAGATAACAAGAGAGCAGAAAAAAACATTAAAGGACAAAAGGATATTTGCTGTTCTTGTCTTTCAATGTCAAGGTGAGTGTTTTCGTCTTCAGGCTTGTTAACACTTTGGTGCCAGCAATGGACTTTTTTGTGCGGTATGAAATGAAAGAAGGTTGCGCCATGCAGATGTTATTATTTTAAAACCTGGTCCACTATCATTACCTACTGTAGCTTAAGAGAGATTGGATTAGTTATAACATCTATACATTATCAATTAGATTAAGACCACATGGGACCAGGGTAGCTTTGAAGTTTTATCATTTATGGCTGTAGACTCTTTTCAGATTTATTGTGTGTATTTAGCCATTTCCTAAAAACAGCTCCATATGGGTAAATATCCAGCCCATTCTTTTTATGACAAGTGATCCCAGTGTATAAAGTGTAAGATAAAATCCATCTAAGGAGACTCTTAGATGGACTTTTAAAATTCTAAGATGCATCATATCACACCCTTGCATATTGTTTCCTCAAATTCAGATGTCCCTTTCATTTTCTTTTCTAGTAATGCACAGTTTCTTCCATAAAATTGTTGAAATCTAAATGTCTATTCACTATTTCAATTCTTTACACCAAATAAATGCTAAATAAGCACAGAACTAAATCCTAATGGTGCCCATACTCAACAATCGCGCAAAAGATCTTTCATCTACGAATGATTTCTCTGTTGAAAGAATGTTCCCACAGTTTCACTGAACATGTATGGACATTGGGAATGACTGTAACAGCCAGTATGGACTAAAATATGTATAGTAGTGTCTGCATAACAATTGTTCGTTAGACATTCATTTGTTCATCCGTCAACCTTCTTTTTTTTAGTGTGCATGGCAACCATTAGAAGGGGGTCCGAAGACTTTCAATAGCTGTTGGCCAACAGCTTTTTCTTTCAACTCCACTATATAGATGAACACTCTGTTGAGTCAAGCATTCACATGTTTTCAATAGGCAAAGTAGAGTAAAACACTGCCAAACAACTTTGGTGGTGGCTTACCTCCAGTGGAAACAAAATGATCTAGTGTTAAAAATTTGATATGAAATAGTCATCTGGTTCTGCAGAAATCAACCATTCTGGAGGACTTTTCCATAATCTGTTTGGGAGCCTTAAAAGGGTATCTGTATCCAAAAGTATATATAAAATAATTTACTCAGCATGGTGTCGGACCACCGCTATGGGGCTCCAGTGCCATGGCATCTGACAAGTGATGTCACCAGGTCTTCTGGCCTATTGACAGATGGTGAGCTATCAAGTCACCTTCTAATGTAGAAGCCCCCAACAGGTTTATGGGATGTCACTGATGACATCAGTGTTGGGCCTACTATTGCCTGTAGCAGTCATGTGGGTAAACCCAACCCACGTGACTGCTGAAGCCGAAGTAAATAGAAGACCAGAGCATGCAGCAAGTTAGCGTCATGGCAGCAGAGAGGTGAGTACTGTTTTTCTTTAGATATAAAATGCATACCACTGCCACCAATGTAATAATTACTTGAAAAACTCCTTTAAAGGGGTTGCCAAGTTGATGGCTTATCCTCAGATGGGTAGGGATCTGTTCCCAGGAACCCCTGCCAAACAACTATTTGCTGGGCCAATGTGCTTGTCCACTGAGCTGATCTCTGCAGGAAGTAGACAGCTCTGTTCCAACTGCAGTGGTTAAGCTTGGCATTGCAGGCAAAGTTCCCATAGAAGTGAATGGCTTGTAATACCAAGCCTGACCACGGCAGTGGGAATGGAGCTGTTTGCTTCCTGTCAAAATCAGCACTAATACAATGGCTTGGCAGCAGCTGATCAGCAGAGATCCTGAGCAGTGGACCCGATCAACTATTGATGACCTATCCTGATAATAGGTCATCAATAGAAAATACTTCTGAGATCCTGGGCAATCCCTTTCAGGCCTTAGGCATATGGCAGAGCTTAGCCAGAGTCTTTATGGCTCCATATCACTCCATGTGGTGCTGTATGGCCCCTTTTTGTAACACTGTATAGAAACAGGTATTCTTACCAAAAAATAATGTTTTAAAGTGAAATTACCTCTGCAATAAGGCATCCAATGCAGTCAACCAGCAATCATGCATTTATGGCCAATTCTACGAATAGTTCATCAATGTTTAGTCCTAGAAAAGCCCATTCGATATGTAGGGAATTGGTATTCACAAAGTGTTGCACATATGTATACTGCCAAAAACTGTCAATCAGGTATACATCATATTCTATAAGCATGTATCTGAAGGGTAAACTGTGAAAATGTTAACATAGCATTCATCTCGCTTCTTTAAAAGGAGTCTGTTGGCAATTTTGCCAATGCAAAACTGCTGACATTATAATGAGGGAGGCAAGGTGTAATCATACCTGTGTGAAGCTTGTTACTATTTGTAGCATCCATAAAATCAACCTTCATTCTGTGTCGTGAGCCTCCGCAAGTGCTCTGGAGGCAGGCCTTCACAACGAAGTATTGCGGATTGAGCTTCTCTACAGCTCTGATTGTCAGGTACTGCGGTTTGCTGCTTGGATGCTACAGCTGTCATTGAGAGCTCAATGGAAAAAAGGAGAGCGCTTCAATCAGAAGCCCCGACGCCCCCAGAGCGGCAAGCACTGCACAATAAGAGCTGATTTTATCACTGCTGCAGACAGTAACAAGTTTCACAAAGGCATGATTACACCCTGCTCCCCTGCCTCTATAACAGCGCTGTCAGCAGTTTTTGCATTGGCAACATTGCTGACAGATACTCTTTAAAAGGATTTTACAGGCTTAAAATGATGTAAAATAAAGAGAAAAGGTAAGGGAAAGTCCCCTGGTGCAAGCACTGAGCCATGACTGACTCCTAGGGTGACATCACATTGTGACATTTTCTTGGAAGACTGTTTTTGCGGGGTGGTTTGCCATTGCCTTCCCAATCATCTTTACCTCCCACCAAGCTGGGTACTTATTTTACAGACGCCGGAAGAATGGAAGTCAACCTTAAGTCGGCTACCGGAACCATGCATAGATTGAACTCACAACCTTCAGGGCGTGAGCGAGAGCTGAGGGCTGCATACTGCTGCCTTAACACTCTGCGCCACACGAAAGAGAAAATGCATATTCGACTACTCTTGCAGCTTCCTGTCCAGTGCTGTAGCCCTGGTGCCCACTGGTTAAATCTAGAGGAAGCTGGTGGGCACGTGACATCTCAGCCAATCACAGCCTTCAGCAGTGATTTTTCCATGACTATTGAAGCCTGTGAATGGCTGAACGGTCATGTGCACAATGTACGAACGTTACTGCTCACTGCTTCCAAGAGGCGAGTATCTGGGCTCCAGCCACAGGCGTAGCTATGTATTTTTTCAACATTTTGAGCCCCAAATTTCTTTTTAAGTCCTTGAAAACCCCTTTAAGTATACTAGGTGTATTTTGCGCTGACAGGGTATTTCAATGAAATCTTCAATCATTTCTGTAACTATAAGGTATTTGATAGATTTGTGTTTCCCTTTCTTGCAATACTTTGTATCCTATATCTGAATTTTGCCATATGTCAACCAATATAAACCCACTGTATTGTACTTGGCATCATAGTACACAGGCATCACTTTTACAAATTTGGCATTATTGTACCTCTATCACTCCTGCCAGCAAAAATGTAACTTTCTGTAATTGTACTCCATGGAGCTACCTGCCCTAACATTATAAAAATAAAGATGTCCCTACGAGAAAAATTCCAGTACAGCGCAGATGGTCAATTTTAGAAACTGGGTCATACCCTAGGACAAAAAAATTCAATGGATAAATCTTTTTGCAATTCAGCACAATCGGTAACTGTTCTGTTCCCGGCTTAAGAAGGGTGAAGCATTTAATATAAATCATTGAGACTAGAATAAGATAGAAGAATGACAATAAATCATCCCCATCTCACAGGAGAGCCATGGATCACATCTAACCCCTCCTGCTGCAGAGACAAAAACTCACAATTCATGTCTTGGAGGGACATGAGCTTTCTGATGTTTAGCAGACAAGACCCTTTCTCCCTAGGTGGTCATTCCACAAATTGCTCTCCAAAATTAATAAAAGCCTATCTCTAAGCTTATCCAGGTCATCCCTTCCTCTAGATAAAGAAAGCATAAAACTGATTAGTTTTCTATCTGTCTATGGGTTATGTACTGGTTTGCTTAACAAATAATAGTAAAGACCTTCAGTTTGCATTGAGAGCAAACATTTAACTCCTTAAAGGGATTTTTTTCCTTGGGTTCATGTTGCCGAACCATAGGCAGCATAAACCCAGGAAAGTGATGCCTGTTGCCCCATGGGTGTTTTATTCAGAAACACTGTGGATGTTCAAAAAACTTTTTTGTCCTAGTCAGAGCTGTGACCCAAGTTAAAGGGACTGGCCTCCCCCCACTTGTATGAAGACTGACAACTCTCTCCTTATGTGTGTAGGGAGAGTGATTATTAATGGTACATTGGGTCACTGTTACTAGTGGGCTACCATAGGAGTCAGTACTGGGCCTTTTTTAAAATATATTTATTAATGACCTTGTAGATACAAAACTATGTAAAGTAATTAACACAAGAGAGGACAGTATACAGTTATAAATGGGTCTGGATAAGTAGGGGGCTAGGGCAAAAAAGTGGCAAATGAGGTTTTGACACTGAGTCAAACTTCAAAACGTATTTAGTTTCACAATAAAATACTAATGGGGTCAACAGGCATCCCTGTCTTGGGTACATGCTGTCCATTATTTGGGAAGCAGGAACCAGATGACAGACTTCCTTTAAGGACATGGTCATTTTTCATTTTTTGTTGTCTTTTTTTTTGTCCTCATGTTTCAAGAGCTATAACCTTCTATATTTCCATCAAAAGAGCCATGTGGGAGCTTGTTTTCTGTGGGACGAGTTGTATGTTTTAATGTACCATGTAATGTATGGAAAAAAACTTTTGACAATTTATATTGCACCATTTTTTTCCAGGGGGTGACTTTAGGTCATTCACAGTGTGGTAAAAATGACATGTCCTCTTTATTCTGTGGGTCGTTTTGACTACAATAATACCAAATTCATATAGTTTTTTATGTTTTACTGCTTTGGAGAGTAGTGTAGAGTTGGAGTGTGGAGAGTTGAATAAGGCTTGAAAAAATGGGTCCTTGAGCCCCCGAAATGCATTACCACTAGAGATGAGCGTGCACCAAAATGCTTGGGTGCTCGTTACTCGGGACGAAATTATCGCGATGCTCGAGGGTTCGTTTCGAGTAATGAACCCCATTGAAGTCAATGGGCGACCCGAGCATTTTTGTATTTCGCCGATGCTCGCTAAGGTTTTCATGTGTGAAAATCTGGGCAATTCAAGAAAGTGATGGGAACGACACAGCAACGGATAGGGCAGGCGAGGGGCTACATGTTGGGCTGCATCTCAAGTTCACAGGTCCCACTATTAAGCCACAATAGCGGCAAGAGTGCCCCCCCCTCCCAAAAACTTTTACTTCTGAAAAGCCCTCATTAGCAATGCATACCTTAGCTAAGCACCACACTACCTCCAACAAAGCACAATCACTGCCTGCATGACACTCCACTGCCACTTCTCCTGGCTTACATGCTGCCCAATCGCCGCCCCTCCCCCCCACAGCGCACACCAAAGTGTCCCTGCGCAGCCTTCAGCTGCCCTCATGCCACGCCACACTCATGTCTATTTAGAAGTGCGTCTGCCATGAGGAGGAACCGCAGGCACACACTGCAGAGGGTTGGCACGGCTAGGCAGCGACCCTCTTTAAAAGGGGCGGGGCGATAGCCCACAATGCTGTACAGAAGCAATGAGAAATATAATCCTGTGCCACCGCCATCAGGAGCTGCACACGTGGGCATAGCAATGGGGAACCTATGTGCCACACACTATTCATTCTGTCAAGGTGTCTGCATGCCCCAGTCAGACCGCGTTTTTAAATCATAGACACAGGCAGGTACAACTCCCTATTGTGAAGTCCCTGTGGACTGACAGCATGGGTGGCTCCCTTCAACCCACCGGCGGTACATAAAAATATCCCATTGCAGTGCCCATCACATCTGAGGTAGTAATGTCATGTTTAATGCAGGTGGGCTTCGGCCCACACTGCATGCCCCAGTCAGACTGGGGTTCTTTACAAGTGGACAGATGTAGGTTAAACTCCGTGTGCACCTACAGCATGGGTGGCTCCCTGGAACCCACCGGCGGTACATAAAAATATCCCATTGCATTGCCCAACACAGCTGAGGTAGTAATGTCGTGCTTAATGCAGGTGGGCTTCGGCCCACACTGCATGCCCCAGTCTGACTGGGGTTCTTTACAAGTGGAAACAGATGCATTTATAATTCCCTGTGGACCCACAGCAGGGGTGGGTGCAAGGAAGCCACCGGCGGTACATAGAAATATCCCATTGCATTGCCCAACACAGCTGAGGTAGTAATGTCGTGCTTAATACAGGTGGGCTTCGGCCCACACTGCATGCCCCAGTCAGACTGGGATTCTTTACAAGTGGACAGATGTAGGTTAAACTCCGTGTGCACCTACAGCATGGGTGGCTCCCTGGAACCCACCGGCGATACACAAAAATATCCCATTGCATTGCCCAACACAGCGGATGTAACGTCAGCTGTAATACAGGTGGGCTAAAAATTCATTTGATTACACTGTAGGCGAGGGCCCACAAAAATTGCTGTATCAACAGTACTAATGTACATCCAAAAAATTGGCCATGGCCAACCAAGAGGGCAGGTGAAACCCATTAATCGCTTTGGTTAATGTGGCTTAAGTGGTAACTAGGCCTGGAGGCAGCCCAGTTTAACGAAAAATTGGTTCAAGTTAAAGTTTCAACGCTTTTAAGAGCATTGAAACGTATAAAAATTGTTTAGAAAAATGATATGAGTGAGCCTTGTGGCCCTAAGAAAAATTGCCCGTTCAGCGTGATTACGTGAGGTTTCAGGAGGAGGAGCAGGAGGAGGAGGAGGAATATTAGACACAGATTGATGAAGCAGAAATGTCCCCGTTTTGGATGGTGAGAGAGAACGTAGCTTCCATCCGCGGGTGCAGCCTACGTATTGCTTACGTATCGCTGCTGTCCGCTGGTGGAGAAGAGAAGTCTGGGGAAATCCAGGCTTTGTTCATCTTGATGAGTGTAAGCCTGTCGGCGCGAGTTCAGGCCACGTGTCCAGCTTCGACACCCAGTAGTTGTAGGGGGCAGAGGCGTCACGGAGGACGGTCGTGCGATCGGCTACGTACTCCCTCACCATCCTTTTACAGTGCTCCCGCCGACTCAGCCTTGACTGGGGAGCGGTGACACAGTCTTGCTGGGGAGCCATAAAGCTGGCAAAGGCCTTGGAGAATGTTCCCCTGCCTGCGCTGTACATGCTGCCTGATCTCTGCGCCTCCCCTGCTACCTGGCCCTCGGAACTGCGCCTTCTGCCACTAGCGCTGTCGGATGGGAAGTTTACCATCAGTGTGTCCACCAGCGCCCTGTGGTATAGCATCATTCTCGAACCCCTTTCCTCTTCGGGAATGAGAGTGAAAAGGCTCTCCTTATACCGTGGATCGAGCAGTGTGTACACCCAGTAATCCGTAGTGGCCAGAATGCGTGTAACGCGAGGGTCACGAGAAAGGCATCCTAACATGAAGTCAGCCATGTGTGCCAGGGTACCTGTACGCAACACATGGCTGTCCTCACTAGGAAGATCACTTTCAGGATCCTCCTCCTCCTCCTCTTCCTCCTCCTCAGGCCATACACGCTGAAAGGATGACAGCCCAGCAGCATGTGTACCCTCACCAGTGGGCCAAGCTGTCTCTTCCCCCTCCTCCTCATCCTCCTCATGCTCCTCCTCCTCCTCCTCCTCAACGCGCTGAGATATAGACAGGCGGGTGCTCTGACTATCCAGCGACATACTGTCTTCCCCCGGCTCTGTTTCCGAGCGCAAAGCGTCTGCCTTTATGCTTTGCAGGGAACTTCTCAGGATGCATAGCAGAGGAATGGTGACGCTAATGATTGCAGCATCGCCGCTCACCACCTGGGTAGACTCCTCAAATTTTCCAAGGACCTGGCAGATGGCTGCCAACCAGGGCCACTCTTCAGTAAATAATTGAGGAGGCTGACTCCCACTGCGCCGCGCAAGTTGGAGTTGGTATTCCACTATAGCTCTACGCTGCTCATAGAGTCTGGCCAACATGTGGAGCGTAGAGTTCCACTGTGTGGGCACGTCGCACAGCAGTCGGTGCACTGGCAGATTAAACCTATGTTGCAGTGTCCGCAGGGTGGCAGCGTGCGTGTGGGATTTGCGGAAATGTGCGCAGAGCTGGCGCACCTTTCCGAGCAGGTATGACAAGTGGGGGTAGCTTTTCAGAAAGCGCTGAACCACCAAATTAAACACATGGGCCAGGCATGGCACGTGCGTGAGGCTGCCGAGCTGCCGAGCCGCCACCAGCTTACGGCCGTTGTCACACACGACCATGCCCGGTTGGAGGCTCAGCGGCACAAGCCAGTGGTCGGTCTGCTCTGTCAGACCCTGCAGCAGTTCGTGGGCCGTGTGCCTCTTCTCTCCTAAGCTGAGTAGTTTCAGCACGGCCTGCTGACGCCTACCCACCGCTGTGCTGCCACGCCGCGTGACACCGACTGCTGGCGACGTGCTGCTGACACATCTTGATTGCGAGACAGAGGTTGCGTTGGAGGAGGAGGAGGAGGAAGGTGCTTTAGTGGAGGAAGCATACACCGCCGCAGATAAGACCACCGAGCTGTGGCCCGCAATTCTGGGGGTGGGTAGGACGTGAGCGGTCCCAGGCTCTGACTCTGTCCCAGCCTCCACTAAATTCACCCAATGTGCCGTCAGGGAGATATAGTGGCCCTGCCCGCCTGTGCTTGTCCACGTGTCCGTTGTTAAGTGGACCTTGGGAGTAACCGCGTTGGTGAGGGCGCGTACAATGTTGGGGGAGACATGGTCGGGCAGGGCTGGGACAGCACATCGGGAAAAGTAGTGGCGACTGGGAACCGAGTAGCGCGGGGCCGCCGCCGCCATCATGCTTTTGAAAGCCTCCGTTTCCACAAGCCTATACGGCAGCATCTCTAGGCTGATCAATTTTGCAATGTGCACGTTTAATGCTTGAGCATGCGGGTGCGTGGCGTCGTACTTGCGCTTGCGCTCAAACTGTGGCACTAGCAACGTCTGGACGCTGCGCTGAGAGACATTGCTGGATGGGGCCGAGGACAGCGGAGGTGAGGGTGTGGGTGCAGGCCAGGAGACGGTAGTGCCTGTGTCCTCAGAGGGGGTTGGATCTCAGTGGCAGGTTGGGGCACAGGGGGAGAGGCAGTGGTGCAAACCGGAGGCGGTGAACGGGCATCGTCCCACCTTGTGGGGTGCTTGGCCATCATATGCCTGCGCATGCTGTTGGTGGTGCCTCCCCAGCTGATCTTGGCGCGACAAAGGTTGCACACCACTGTTCGTCGGTCGTCAGGCGTCTCTGTGAAAAACTGCCACACCGTAGAGCACCTTGACCTGTGCAGGGTGGCATGGCGCGAGGGGGCGCTTTGGGAAACAGTTGGTGGATTATTCGGTCTGGCCCTGCCTCTACCCCTGGCCACCGCACTGGCTCGGCCTGTGCCCACACCCTCACTTGGCCTTCCGCGTCCTCGGCCGCGTCCACGTCCTCTAGGCCTACCCCTACCCCTCAGCATGCTGTATTACCAGTGATTTGATTTACCAGGCAGGAAAGAAATTGGCGCAAGGCTGCACTCAACCGTAGCTGGTTGCGTCTGATTTTTTTACGTTCTCCACGCAGCACACACGTACCCAGAGCCCTTAGGACTGACACAGGCAGGGCAAATATACTTTCTTCCCTTTTGTTTAAAAGGATAGGCCCACTGCGTCTATTCACTGAATAATAAGTTTAATAACTGTGTTGCGGCCCTGCAAAACTGTCACAGAACTTTACTGTTGCAGAGTTACTAACTGTGGCAGAGCAGGTACTTCCCAGGCAGGAAAGAAATTGGCGCAAGGCTGCACTCAACCGTAGCTGGTTGCGTCTGATTTTTTTACGTTCTCCACGCAGCACACACGTACCAAGAGCCCTTAGGACTGACACAGGCAGGCCAAATAGAATTTTTTCCCTGCTTTTTACAAGGAACACCCACACTGCGTCTATTCAATGAATAATGTATGTCTTCTGGCCCTGCCTACACAATTCTATCCCTGTAGTATTAATGCCGGGTGCAATGCTCTCCACAGCCGGTTTTGAGAAAAAAAAAAAAAAATGCAACACTGCTAACAGCAGCCTGGACAGTACTGCACACGGATAGATGTGGCCCTAGAAAGGACCGTTGGGGTTCTTGAAGCCTACACTAACTCCTAACACTCTCCCTGCCTAACCCCCACTTCTGTCCCTATTGCAGGGCGCAATGCTCTGCAGATCCAATTTTGGAAAAAAAAATAAAAAATACTGTGCTAACACAGTACTGCACACTAGTAGATGTGGCCCTAAGAAGGGCCGTTGGGGTTCTTGAAGCCTACACTAACTCCTAACGCGCTCCCTACAGCAGCTCCAGCACGATAGTACTTTCCCTCAGCTAAGTCACAAGGCATGTGTGGCGAGCCGCGGGAGGGGCCGACTTTTATACTCGGGTGACATCTGATCACCCCAGCCACTCACAGCAGGGGGGTGGTATAGGGCTTGAACGTCACAGGGGGAAGTTGTAATGCCTTCCCTGTCTTTCAATTGGCCAGAAAAGCGCGCTAACGTCTCAGAGAGGAAACTGAAAGTAACCGGAACACCGCGTGGTGCTCGTTACGAGTAACGAGCATCCCGAACACCCTAATATTCGCACGAATATCAAGCTCGGACGAGTACGTTCGCTCATCTCTAATTACCACCCATCTACCTATGTACTTGCACTGTGTCAATCTATCTACCTGACTCCTGTGATTAATACATTCTTGGCAATATGCCTATCATTGTGTTGGATTGACCCACCAACTTGAACTGAGGGGATAGGTTTCCTAACAATCCCCTCCTCCACATGATCCTCCAGTGAAGTAAGGTATTTGATACTATTGGAGGTACACTATATATTTAATTAATTCCCTGAAACCCTGTCATAGTTATCTTTTTGTTTCTATACTTACACTCATGCCGGGTGCATTTCTGAACTAACAGGGATTGGGACCACCGCTCTCCACCCATTGGATGTCTGTGAAGGGGAAGCAAGATATGCTAATATAACCTATAAGGACCACTTAAGCCTACTGGTGTGCATGGAGAGACATACCAGTCACTTTCCCACCCCAGGTGAGTGTTTTCCTTTATTTTTTAGTTTCCATTCACAAGTCTAGTTGAAGACACCATTCCTATTTTTCAACTTTACAATGTAATATATGGAAAAACTTTAAAAAATTTGTAATGCACTATTTTTTTTCCAGCAGGTGTCTTTAGGTAAAAATGACATGTCCACTTTATTTTGTGAGTTGTTATGATTACAGTAATACCAATTTTTTATGTTTTTTTTAAAAATGATTTTACTACTTAAAATAAAACTTTTTTTTTCTAAAAATTGCTTTCTGTCGCTGTGTTTTGAACCACTATAACTTTTTATCATTATTATGCCGATGGAGCAATGGAATGGCTTATTCTTTTGCAGGGTAAGCTGTAGTTTCTATTGGCACTATTTTGGGATACCTACAACTTCTTAAAGGGGTTGTCCCGCGCCGAAACGGTTTTTTTTTTTTTCAACCCCCCCCCCCCCCCGTTCGGCGCGAGACAACCCCGATGCAGGGGTTAAAAAAGAACACCGGAGAGTGCTTACCTGAATCCCCGCGCTCCGGTGACGTCTTACTTACCTGATGAAGATGGCCGCGGGGATCTTCTCACTCGGTGGACCGCAGGGCTTCTGTGCGGTCCATTGCCGATTCCAGCCTCCTGATTGGCTGGAATCGGCACGTGATGGGGCGGAGCTACACGGAGCTACACGGAGCCCCATTCAGAAAAGAAGAAGACCCGGACTGCGCAAGCGCGGCTAATTTGGCCATTAGACGGCGAAAATTAGTCGGCTCCATGGAAACTAGGACGCTAGCAACGGAGCAGGTAAGTGAAAAACTTCTTATAACTTCTGTATGGCTCATAATTAATGCACAATGTACATTACAAAGTGCATTAATATGGCCATACAGAAGTGTATAGACCCACTTGCTGCCGCGGGACAACCCCTTTCATCATTTTTCATTTTGTTCTTGGGGCCACGGGTGATCAAAAAATGCAATTCTGGCATTGTGTATTTTTCTAATGGTTTCCACCTTGCAGAATAAATGTAATATTTTAAAAGATCAGACTTTTATGAATGGGGCAATATTAATTATATCTTTATTGTTTTATTGTTTTCATTTTATATGAAACCTGGAATAAGGGTTTTTATCTTTTAATATTTTTGTGCAATATTTCAAGAATTTTTTGCAGTATTGCAGTACATTGTACTTTTGACATTAAGGCTGTTAAGCTCTGCCACAGGTCTTAATCAATAGCAAGTCTCTGAGATTTCGCTAGTCCACATGTTTCCATGATACCCAATCTGCCCCCCTGCAATTGATTGCTGCTCTTATGCCATGGTCACCATTGACCCCAGAATGTAAGCAGTTAAACGGCCAAGATTGGAGCTAAGTCTGGTTGCAGCCATTGCAGACCGCTGTTTGCAGTAGGAAACAGTTGACAGCCGTCAGGTATGCAGAGAACTATCCCCCTCCATACTCCGCTTGTGAACAAGTAATGTATACCCTTTCTCACCGTGGACACGCCAAAAATGCTCACTGTTGCCCTCATTCACTCTCGGCTTAATTACTGCAGCTCGCTGATGATCGGCCTCCCCTGCAGCAGACTCACCCCCTTCAATCCATCCTCAATGCCGGCAGCCAAGCTCATCTTCCTGTCCAGCCGCTACTTGCACGCCTCGGCCCTGTGCCAGCCACTGCACTGGCTGCTGTCAAATATAGAAGTCAATTCAAACTCAATACTTTCATCCATAAAGCTCTCCACAGTGCTACGCCGCCCTACATTGCCTCCCTCATCTCAATCCACCACCCAGACTGTGCCCTCCACTTCACTAATAAAATAAGATTAAGTACCCCATTAATTTGAACCTCTCATTCCCGCCTCCAAGACTTCTCCAGAGCAGCACCAGTCCTCTGGAACGTGCTACCCAAAACTATCCCCAACACACAAAACTTCAGGCGTGCTCTAAAACTGCACCTCTCCAGGGAGGCATATCATATCTCCTAAACCAAACCCCTCTTTACTCTGCTCACCGTTCTACCGACTGCAATCCCTGCTAGCTGCCATCAACCGCCCCTGCAGTCATATCCATTCAGCCACTATATGGTCAAGTCTGACCATTGTCTATGTGTATAGCATCCCTCACTCTCCACCTCGCCATACCGTGCACATCTCCAGCCCCTTTACCTTCTGTATCACCCCATGATTCGTAGTACGTAAGATCATTGAAGCAGGACCGTCACCCCTATTGTCTCCATCAACCGATTACTACATGTAACTGTGGTCTTTGTTTCTTGTATCTGTTCTCCCCTGTTTTGTAAGCGCTGCGGAATACAGATTATTATTACATACATCACATTTGGGTAAGGAGTTGAAATGATAGATAGATTGATAGCTAGCTGATGAAATCTTCATCAGTAGGGAAAGAAGATTGCGACATTCACCAGTAGATGAAACACAATCTTTTATTCCATACTTCTTAAACCATAGCTCTACAAATACACTTTTCAAGACCTCAGTCAAAGCAGCCCACGATGACGCACAATCCAGCTCGGGATGGCTGTTGCCTGAGATCTTGAAAGGAATACTTCCCATGTTTTGTTTTTAAGAAGCATGGAAAAAAGGATTGAGTTTTAGCTACTGATGAGGGCTGTGATCTTCTTTACCTACTGATATAGATTTTTCTATCTGTTGTGTTTGCTTTGTACTGCTTTTGCTTTACTTATTTCATAAATGTCTTGATAAAGGGGTTTTGACCAAAATGTTGCCAAGTTAAGGGCTTCAGAAGTTTGTTCAAATAAAGTACCTTCTTTAATGCATCAAATCCCTACAAGTAATCCATTCTATTCTACTGATGAGATGGGAAAACCTGGCCCTCTGTTACGATCCTGCCATGACCCGGGGAGGTCAGACTACCCTTCGCTGCAGTCACCCCCATTCCCAATGACAAAAAACACCTTTTCTTTTGGATAAAGTAGCCACAGTAGGAACTTATTAACATACTAAACACAGCAAATTTATGACACATATGAGGGGGAGTCCTTGGAGCCACAAAAATCTGGTGCTAAACATATCACAACCACGAACACTGCCCCTAACTGTACCGACAGGCTCAAGAGCACCACAATCCGCCCTTGGGTGGCTACTAATACTGTCATTTATGGTCAGAGGGGGTTTACTCACTCACTAGTCAAATCACACTGCACCAGATACCAGTCAAATTACACAAAGGAGGTGAGACCGTACCCACCCAACTTCTCCCAACCAATTTCAAACAACTCCAAGGACCCCCACCTGCAAATGCTGTCATGACAATAGAATGCTGTCTCTCCCACCTAAACCCTTATCGGCTGGGAGGGCAGGACTCTTCTTCCAAGATGGCCATCTCACTCATTCCCCCCTTTATATAACCCCCGCCTCCTTCTCTCCCAACCAATCCCTGCTTTGTACTACCTCTTTCTAGCACTTTCCTAAACCTTCCTTCCCCCATTAACCCTTTCACTATTACTCCCTAGCTGCCTGACCTCCCGTGTTATGCAGAGCTTCCTCTTAAAGGGGCCCCATGACCCCTTCGCTACAGCTCCATCCTGAAAGAGCCGAGCACTTAGCACAATACTGTTTCCGTTGCTCTCATTGAAGTGAGTGGCAGCTACGGAAACAGGGTAGCGCATTGTGCTACTCTGTGTTTGTAGCTCCCATTCACTTCAACGATAGCTATGGAAACAGCACTGTGGTAAGCGCTTGGCTTTTCCTATAGGCTCCAGCTGGGTGGCCGGTAGCGATGGCAGTGGTTTCTCATCGTGACTATGAAAAGCCAAGATTCGAATACCCCTTAAATATCTAAGTCCTGGAAACCCTCTAATAAAAATTGATTGAAAAAAAAAAATGTTGAGGTCTATCTATTACAATCACGGGTAACTAACATATATACTCCATGCATATAGGATGGCTTCCCAGTCGACTACAGGATAAGAAACATCCAACGTGGTAGTGGTGGGGGTCTGCACAGATCCTGCCCCCTGCAGTCACGTAAGCCACCTACAGCAAAATGATTATCTTGCCTCGTGGATGATTCCCCCAAATTAAAATTATTAAACACGAAATAATTGCACACATTACTATTCACTTCTTCTTTCTTTTTGCACTTAGATTTATTTCCAGGCTTCCTGCCTGATAAATCACACAACTTGTTCCCTCTGCTGTTCAGTCTTATCTGGGGTTCCAAAATATTTTTTCGTACAGTTTATTGATCCGCATTTAGTTTAATCCTTCATTGGACAGAATTCTTTCTGAACTTGTAAGTTTATCCCTCACTTGTGCTTCTGCCAACAAAAAGAGGAAGCAAGACAACATAAGCACAATCTGCTGCTCCTGCCCTGTTTTTCAGATACAAGAAAGAAAAATGCATACATTGTATAGAGATAAATGCGTAGATTTAGGCTGCTCTCACACCTGTGTTAGGCCTCCTGCACACGGGCGTATTTGCATAGCAGAGTCCGCGGTGGGTGTCCACCTTCAGACTCCGCAGCAAATACAGACCATAGTATGCAATGGCAAAACGTAATTTCATCTCCACAAGCGGAAATCGATTGCGAAGTCAATGGAAGCCATCCGTACCGCAGTACTTCCGCAGTGAGCACTGCGGAAGCATCGCGGAATACGCGTCACCCCCCAGTGCTAGCGGCAACTGCACATGTGTGACGGAGTGCTGGTCGGCACATCCGCAGCGTGGGCAGAAGCTGCCGGACAGGTAAGCTGGGGTCACCGTCCGGGCTTCGGGTTGAACTCCGCAGCGGGAATCCCGCATCAGGGTCCGAATAGCACTGTTAGCGAGTGAACAATTTATCTGCCTGTATAGGCAGGCTGCACAAGTGAACTCTGACATCATGACATCGTGCGAATGATAAATTGCTCTGTCTAAAAGCACCCTTAAAGGGGTTGTCTCGCGGCAGCAAGTGGGATTAAGCACTTCTGTATGGCCATATTAATGCACTTTGTAATATACATCGTGCATTAAATATGAGCCATACAGAAGTTATTCACTTACCTGCTTCGTTGCTAGCGTCCCCGTCGCCATGGATCCGTCTAATTCTGATGTCTTCTTGCTTTTTTAGATGCGCTTGCGCTGTGCGGTCTTCTTCCTGGTGAATGGGGCCGCTCGTGCCGGAGAGCTGGTCCTCCTAGCTCCGCCCCGTCACGTGTGCCGATTCCAGCCAATCAGGAGGCTGGAATCGGCAATGGACCGCACAGAGCCCACGGTGCACCATGGGAGAAGACCCGCGGTGCATCGTGGGTGAAGATCCCGGTGGCCATCTTGGTGAAGGAAGAAGAAGGAAGAAGGAAGACGTCGCAGAGCGGGGATTCGGGTAAGTAATAACTTTTTTTTTTTAACACATCCTTTGGGGTTATCCTGCACCGAACGGGGGCCTATGGAAAAAAAAAACCGTTTCGGCGCGAGACAACCCCTTTAAAGCCCTTTTACATGAGCCGAGAATCTCACAATTTTCATTTGCCCTATGGGACGAGCTGGTGATGTCATCACTAGCTCATTCACTCTCAGGTAGGTCATTTAGACAAATTTGCAGTTCTACCAGGGGTGTGATTCTAATGCTTTAGCAGAAGCAGGTGTTTAAATTACAGCCTGATCACCAAACTGCTGAGGAGCAGCTGCCCGATCTGGTTTGGTGGAGAAGGCCATTAAACACTATATTATCTTTTGCTCCCCAAGCCACTATAGTATGGTCCTTCTTCCTTCTGTGTAGCCAATCACATGCTAGATGGTACGTTGTCACTGTTGCCAATCCCTCACCTCATCGTCTGAGGCCAGGGTTTAGCAGCAGTGGTCACTTGTCAAAGCATATGGCCATGCTACCAGGATAGAAGGACCAACTCAGGATGGCTTGAGGAGTGAAAGAGTGAGTATATATTTTTAATAGTAAAAAGGGGGCAATATTACTTATGGGGGCAGAAAAGGGGCATTTTACTGATTTACTGATGGGACTTTATTACCTATAGAACAGAAAATGCTGAATTATTACTTATGGGGGCAAAAAGAGGCATTACAGATGGGGATATTGTTACTCATGAGAGTAGAAAAGGGGACATTATCACCGATGGAGATATTAGTTATGGGACATAAAGGGGGCATTATTATTTATTGTTACTTATGGAAGCAGATATTGGACATTTTTACTTATGGGGGAGAAAACATGTCACTGTTACTTTTAAAGGCAGAAAAGACTGTATTACTTCTGGGACAGGAAAAGGGGCATTACTACTTACAGGGGCAGAAAAGGGGTCATTGTTACTTATGGTGGCAGAAGATGAGCCTATATTACCTATGGGTCAGAAAGGCTGCATTATTACTTATGGAGCAGGGAAGGAGAATTATTGCTTATGCAGGCAGAAAAGGTGGCATGATGAAGGAATAAAACAACTTGTTATTGGAATAGAAGGTTGAAGAAGATAGACTGGGTATTTAGATATAAATGGAGTGCAAGGCAGGGTTAAGCCTTTCTGCCATTTTACAGGCTGAGTGATTGGAAGGTGTAACTGTGTCTCCTTATCTGCAAAATTCCTCACAGCCCATGAAGTAGTCCAGCTGTCCCCTGATGCTTCCATACCCACTGAACACCTTATTCACCCGGATGAAGCCTATCTGCCTCCCCATCTAACAAATGCCTCGCCACCCCTGTATTTCTTATGAGCTTGGTTCTGGTGCTGTATTTATGTTTTGAGCTTGGTTTGGGGGCTGTAAATATGTTAGTAATTTGGTTCTGCTGCTGTATAATACTTGTTATATTTGATTTATTAACTTAGGGTTACTTTTCTACAACATGCTACACCATGGGCCCCTAGTGCATATTTTGGTCTGTCATGATCTTGCTCAGTCATGTAGGGAACCTATTAAAATTATGAATCCCACCCCTGAGTTCCACCATATATTATGCCTACTGGCTATCTTCTTTGTGAAGACCACCCCCTAGAAGATTATTTTCAATACAATTTTAGGTGGTCAGAGGTTTCACTGTATATGAAAGATCTAGTAGGTAGAGGACACAGAATTTACTACTGTGCAAAATGCATGCTCGTGTGTGAGACTATCTTGTTCGAAGTATTTTATGGTAAAAAAAGATATTTGTCAAACATTCCATTTCTTATATATTCAGTTCTTTAAATCTACACAGTATAATAAATAGATGCTCATTGAGAAGCAGAGTTGGAATGATATGTGGACTTACTTGTTGGGGTATGTTGTGAGCATTGCCTAATACACCAAAATAACTTGTTCCACGAAGAATAAAAAACCTGAGTCTTTATAATGTCTACCTAAACAGAAATGAAGATGTTTGTAGACTTATATCACTGGTTCCATACATCCTCAGTAGTTCTGGGAGTGTCCTAAATTCCAAACCAGCAGATAAATTACAGAACCTGCATGCCGGACTTACATAAGGGCTGTAATACACAACAGGCTTACAGAATCTACTATTGTATTGGCTTTACCGTACAATTCCAGTAGTATCATGTAACACGTAGGATGGAGTAATATGTTATTAAATGGTCAAAAAGAAATACAAGATTGAATATAGTGTAATGACATCCATGATGTTTTATTCTACTTAATACTGATCCTTAGGACTCAAGTACACGGGCGTGTTAGGGCTTGTATTCTTCCCCAAAACTCTTAATTTTCCCATACATTTTAGATAGCTGTCAGCTGAAAGGTTATTTAATAGATAGCTATCTTGCTTGGAGCTCTCATACACACAGAGATTGATTGTCCATTGACTCCAGCTGGCGGGCCAGTTGAGTCCTGGGGCTGGTGAAAAGGCTCTTGATAAAAAAAAACAGCTTATACCCACCTCCTGGCTGCTGCAGTCTGCGTTGCTGCTGTCCACTGCTGACTTACAGGTAGCATGATCATAGGACATAACCGCTGTGGCCAATCCTTGGCTTCAATGTTGCTGGAGTATGTTTTCTGTGCTTCCCAGAAAATTTGCTGAGACAAGCTTGGAACACTACATAGGCTTCTACCCTCCTAACACCACCATGGCAGTAGCTGGCTGTTTACAGATGTCTATCTACTTGTGTTCGCCCCACTTGCTGCCAGGTTTGGTCCACCTACAACATGAGACCACGTTCTTTTTCCAGGACTCTTTAGGTTCCCAATCCGCCTCTCCATATATATGCATTCGATAGTGCATGTGTATTGAAGATATAAAGGGGTGAAAACTACTGTCAACTACTTATGGTAGCAGCTTATCTCCCAAAAACAAAATTATCTGGCAGTTGAACTCCAGCTTTATAATACGTATCTCCCCAGACATTTCCCCATACACATTAGATGCTTGGTCAATCCTGCTGAAATCAATGGATTTTGCAGGTTTACATCTAATTTAAAGGGGGTGGACAAGTATATGGAAACACCTTAGAAAATGCATGGGATTTTAATTATTAACACTGAGCTTCCCTTTTGACTACTACTTGGCCAAGAACTATCCTATAAAATTTGTGTTTACTTCACCTCTTGCCCTGCTCTGGGTGGTTTTGGAAGCCAGATCATAACAGCAGCTGATTGGTACAAACTCTTGACCAATGGAACCTTGTTGCTTGAGCAGATGTTCACACAAATACATGAATCTGAGTCAAGCCATCTTGCCCTCCATTAATATATCAGGTCTTATACGATTCGGGACTTCTCTATTTGTTATTCTCGCCGTCCATGGCATACGCAGCAGCTTTCTCCAGCACCACAGCTCCAAAGCATCAATCCTCTTTCTATCAGCTTTTTTCGCAGTCCAGCTTTCCCATCTATACATGGCCATGGGAAAAACGGCGATTTGCACTATCCTGCAATCAGTTACTATACCGATATCCCTACTTTTCCAGATTTTGTCCATGTTTAGTATCCCGCTTCACTCCAATGCTATCCTACGTTTTATCTCTGGCAGAGATTCTCCAGCCTGGTCAATTTTCGAACCAAGGAAGATGAAGTCTCGCAGGCATTCTATGGCCTCATTCTATGGCCTCAATTTTTTGCCATTGTTATATTTTTTGTCTTCTTTAAATTCAGCTAGAGGCCCAACTTTTTACACTTTCAGTATTAATCTTACATATCAGCTGTGTCAGATTACCTCCATTTAAAATTGGTCTCTACATGTCTTATTAAAACATGATTTATAATCCCGTGTAACTACTTAAGGCTTGCATTTTGTACAGTGTTTCCATATTTTTGGCCACCCCCTGTATATTGCTAAACTAGAGACTCCATATGCTGCCATACAGGTTCTGGGAACATACATCGGCTGTGTATATGAAACAGCCTTACTATTGTGTCAAGAAGCTTCTCACTACTGCAATTATCAAGTAGGCAGTAGCATCCATATGACGTAAAAAAAAGTTAATTCTATAGCATATTAAATTAGTAGATGGCCGTTACATCCGTTTAAGCAGAAAAAAAGTTAAATAATATTTTCTAACTTCTTATTCCGCTTCGCTTTTCTAGAAAAGTTTGAGAAAGTAAACTTTGCGTGTTCACATTCTAAAAAAATGCCTGGGATACACAGTAGTCCAAAATCAATCTACTGAATCCCATTATCAACCAGACATCAGTACATAAAAATAAAATGTTCTTGGCGGAGATCAGAAATGTACAAATATTGTAAGACTGTGTGCCGTATTTGACTGTTTGTACAGTGCACTCTCTTATTAAGAGTTTACACGTCCTATTTCTTAAATAATAGCCCGCCACATGGAATTCTGGGATATTTATTATGTACAGACTTCTTTTAAATACACTTAGCAGAGCTAATGTTGCCAAGTGTTTTCATTATGTGCCCACCGATGCTTTTGTGTTTTCTCATATATATGTCAGAAGCTCCCAGCTTAGTAAGTACATAGCCGAGAGACCAAAGGTATTCATCACAAAAATGATGCTCCTTCAAACAAGTAATTCAATATGCTGTCATTGGCCCGTTTTTTCAGTCTTTGATAAGTAACCCACTTAAATCAAGTTAAACGCCCCTGTGAGGCAGAACAAGAGAAAATGTCTGTATAAGGATGTGAGAGATGGATATGAATGGTTTCTGATCTCTCAGCACAGAGAGTGTGCCAATGCTCATAAATACCAAGCACCCATGCACAGTATTTGCCAGGTCTTTGTAAACCGCGGTCCCTGTGGTCTGCAGATGAGAAAGGACTAAAGCATTCTGGCTGGGTACGAGTGATCCGTGAAGCAGTTCCAAGCTGAACTTTCACTGGAGATCTTTTGTTCATGTATTCATGTAGATGTAAGCCTCTGTATAGGGTGACATAGTTTAGGATTAAACTATTTGTTCTGTTCTTATAGTCTTAAAAGTTATTTATTTAAAAGATCGCATTATGTAATGTCTTTTTTTCTTAGTTTCTATCCCTACTAAAACAACAGGAGTATCTGTTAGCAATTCTTTTATCAATGCTCATCACTGAGGTCATGCATCTATTCTACCCCAATGATGACATCACTTGAAACTTCCGCACCCTAGTACAAAAGCTATGTCTGGTCTTATAAACGTATCATAGTTTTCAAGTGCTATTTTGTGTTCGTTGTAGTCTATATATACATGCATCAATAAAGCACCTAATATAACACAATCAAAGTTGGGCCAAAGACCGGCCCCAAGGATCCAGCAGAAGACAACCACATTTCGATGTGACTTTGCCTAAAATTACTTTCCACTATGGCCTATTTCTTACAGGTTGGTTTACCAATAACCCATTAAGGACCCCCATACAGGTCAAAAAAGAGTATCCAAAGCTGCAGATATCAGCAGGACTGGTGGGCTGTTGAATGCATTTGATGGCATTCTAACTTTCCCCCAACAGATGATGTCCAGGAAAGGAGGATTGGGCATGTCATATTTCAGTGCTGGATCCTTATGTTCTTCTTGAATATAAGCCGCTGCCAGAGGAGTTTGGCTGCGGTTTTCCACCAATCTTACCATGGAAAACACATGAACTCTCAGCCAAGCCAAGTATTCATGTGTAAGAGAAGTCAGGAAAAACAGCGAGGAAAATAAGCAGAGCAAAACGGACTACCAACAAGAACAGGGTATGGGGCAGCCATGACGTATGCGGGAACTAGCTTGTACAGGTAGCTAGATGAAGGGTCCCTGCCTGAAAGCAGAGTAATTGCCTCGATAAAGGCGGCCCCACTGTCTTCTTCCTGGTCCAAGACTGTCTCTATAGGGAGCCCTGCAGAGGTAAACAGATACACCAAAATCAGCTCTGAGCAGGTTGACTGCCTAGGGATCACTGAAAATTAATCGGCAACTTCCAGGCAGCAAGAGCTGGATCTTATAGGGAGGAGGAAGAAGCCGATTAGCTGACAGAAATGTCAATCATCAGGCACACCTCTCAGACACTGGAAGGACTAGTTAACCTTGACTAGTAAGCACAGGAGCTGTTAACCCTGGCTAGTCTGGATAGAACCTACAGAAACTAGGTGTGCTGGCAAATAATTAACTGTGTGCTGACAGAGACGTGACAGGGAGGATGTGCATTCTTCTGGTGGAGTGGCATGTGTGTTTGTATTTATTGCTTGATTAGATTTGATACCAATGGGTGCCACATACTTAGTGAGTGCATATCCTAGAAAATTTGTGTACGTCTACTGATCCCTGTTATCCGAAAAGTTTTTTTTTCTTCTTATCTTGCACTTTGGGAAAAGTAGCTGTCAGCTGAACAGGCATTCAGCTAATAGCTAGGTGTATGGACACCTTTAGACTTTATTAATAATCTGTTTATCTGATATTATGTATTATCTGTCCTGTGTATGCAATGAAAGCAACAAATTTAAATACCTTGCAATAAAGGGGATGTGCACATATTCTACATAGTCGAAGGTGGGCCTCTAGAATTCTCTTAAACCCAAGATTCCCTTGATTCCCTTAGAACAACACTTTCAACAACTTCAAGACTCACTGAGCAAAAGTCCATGGAGGTTGCACCCAAAGTATGCATTTAGGATACTAGGGAAAGCTCATGGAATTTTCCTGGTCTCACTCCTGCACTAGTCAGAAAGTTATGTAACAGCGTGAGGTAATTTCCTCTTATATGTAACCTGCTGAAAACAGTTTCTTACAATTATTACTAATTTGGTTGTTCTGTTCCTTTTAAGCAGGGGACAGATGTTGCTGGCTTCCCGTGATTGGCTCAAGTCACGGGATTAGGATTGTTTGTGGGAGGAGGAAGGGCCTACGATCTGGCAGAGAGATTGAACAGTACAGAAAGAAGACGGTGAGGGGAGAGACAATACTTACAGCGAAATGTGTTGAAGTAAAGGGTGTGGACTGTAACGCAACCCCTACAGGAAGCATCTTGTTGTAAGCTGAGTGTTGCGTCCTAAGAACGTGCAACCTCAATAACATAAATCAAAGGCACAACTGTGCAAAAGGAAATAAAAGCTAAAGGGCAATGCTCTCCCTATTGTCCCCTAACCCAGGAGGGGGCCCTGCCTACTCGGCAGACCGATGGCGCTGATAAGTGCGAGCCGGCACTCGAACCTGGGCCACTGACCAGTCCCTCACTGGGGGCCCTAGCACAAAACAAAAGGAGAAACAAAACCAAACCAAACAGTAAAGAACTTAGCTTCAAATGAAGAGCTTCCACCACTCTGTGTTGCTCCAACGCAGTCCAACATAGGACTGAAGTGAATCATTGACCAGCACAAGAGTAACAGTTAGCACTGCTTAAATAGGAGCAGAGCTACTTAGCAACAGGTACTGACTGACATTAATCTTGCAACCACCACACCTCTCAGCTCCAGGAGAGGTAGGAATGCTGCTTAACCCTGGTCTGGCCTGAAAGCAAGGTGGGAACCTCAGAACAGCTGCAACAGTACATCCCTTTCTAGGAGGGGCCCTAGGACCCTTAAGATCCGAACAACCAGGGTTTGATCTGTGAAATTTTTTGACTCGACGGGAGTCCAAAATGTGACTTATTACCAACTGCTCCTCCCCATCTGCTAGCACAGGAGCCGGGGGTGGAGGGTCATTCCCAGGATTGATGAATCTTTTGAGCCGAGATTTGTGGAAAACATTGTTAATTTTCTTTGCCCTGGGAATTTCTAACCGAAAGGCCACCGCGTTAATCCAGGAGGGGGCCCTGCTTACTCAGCAGACCGACCGCGCTGATAAGTGCGAGCCTGCACTCGAACCTGGGCCACTGACCAGTCCCTCACTGGGGACCATAGCACAAAACAAAAGGAGAAACAAAACCAAACCAAACAGTAAAGAACTTAGCTTCAAATGAAGAGCTTCCGCCACTCTGTGTTGCTCCGACGCTGTCCAACATAGGACTGAAGTGAATCATTGACCAGCACAAGAGTAACAGTTAGCACTGCTTAAATAGGAGCAGAGCTACTTAGCACCAGGTGCTGACTGACATTAATCTTGCAACCACCACACCTCTCAGCTCCAGGAGAGGTAGGAATGCTGCTAAACCCTGGTCTGGCCTGAAAGCAAGGTGGGAACCTCAGAACAGCTGCAACACTGAGTTTAAAAAACTTTAAAGCAACACAAAAATTAAATTGTAGCAAGAACACTAGAAATAATCTGAGAAAAGCCAGCTACACAGCCTACCTGAGGTATTACAGCTTGTACCATCTGTTGAATTAAAGATATACAGCATCTAAGAAATGGTCATCCAATTTGTCACGGGAACTGCAACAACTGAGATTGAGGTGCACTCCAGGGCAATTACAGTTCAGGCAGGTAACTTCATTCTCCCACACAGATCATGGGTACCAGAGATACCCCATGGCCACTTCGGTAAGCACTGCCTATCCAGGGGACATGTTAGTTGGCACTATGCCAGCCAATCCCTTGGTGGACCAACCTTTCGAATCTGAGGACAATTCTACAGTTATATTGCTGATCTTGACGGCAACAGCCGTGAATGAGTTTATTTAACCACTGGGCCATTTTGAAAGAATACGATAGTCTTGTATATTTAAAAATATTAAAAATATGGTGCTGATTACCAATGGATGATATATGAAATTATTACCATTATAAAAAACTGAAGAGAGAAACTAGGAGAAAATCTCAATATGATGATTTTAGTCACGTTATTAGAGATGAGCGAACGTACTCGTCCGAGCTTGATATTCGTGCGAATATTAGGGTGTTCGGGATGCTCGTTACTCTTAACGAGCACCACGCGGTGTTCGGGTTACTTTCAGTTTCCTCTCTGAGACGTTAGCACGCTTTTCTGGCCAATTGAAAGACAGAGAAGGCATTACAACTTCCCCCTGTGACTTTCAAGCCCTATACCACCCCCCTGCTGTGAGTGGCTGGGGAGATCAGATGTCACCCGAGTATAAAAGTCGGCCCCTCCCGCGGCTCGCCTCAGATGCCTTGTGAGTTAGCTGAGGGAAAGTGCTGCTGCTGGTGCTGCTGTAGGGAGAGTGTTAGGAGTGAGTGTAGGCTTCAAGAACCCCAACGGTCCTTCTCAGGGCCACATCTATCCGTGTGCAGTACTGTGGAGGGTGCTGTTAGCAGTGTTGCACAAATTTTTTTTTTTTCAAAATCGGCAGTCTGCAGAGCATTGCGCCTTGCAGTAATACTACAGGGACAGAAGTGGTGGTTAGGTAGGGAGAGTATTAGGAGTGAGTGTAGGCTTCAAGAACCCCAACGGTCCTTCTTAGGGCCACATCTATCCGTGTGCAGTACTGTGCAGGCTGCTGTTAGCAGTGTTGCATATTTTTTTCTTTTCAAAATCGGCTGTCTGCAGAGCATTGCGCCTTGCAGTAATACTACAGGGAGAGAATTGTGTAGGCAGGGCCAGAAGACATATATTATTGATTGAATATAGTCAGTGGGCCCTCCGTTTCCAAAAAAGGGAAAATTGTATTTGTCCTGCAGTCTTGTGCCAATTTATTTCCTGCCTGGGAAAAGTAACTGCTCTGCTGCACTTCATATAACTGCATTTCTGTGCAACACATATCTTATCTGATTGAATATAGTCAGTGGGCCCTCCGTTTCCCAAAAAGGGAAAAATTGTATTTGTCCTGCAGGCTTGCGCCAATTTATTTGCTGCCTGTGAAAAGTCTCCGCTCTGCTGCACTTCATATAACTGCATTTCTGTGCAACACATATCTTATCTGATTGAATATAGTCAGTGGGCCCTCCGTTTCCCAAAAAGGGAAAAATTGTATTTGTCCTGCAGTCTTGCGCCAATTTATTTCCTGCCTGGGAAAAGTAACTGCTCTGCTGCACTTCATATAACTGCATTTCTGTGCAACACATATCTTATCTGATTGAATATAGTCAGTGGGCCCTGCGTTTCCCAAAAAGGGAAAAATTGTATTTGTCCTGCAGGCTTGCGCCAATTTATTTCCTGCCTGGGAAAAGTAACTGCTCTGCTGCACTTCATATAACTGCATTTCTGTGCAACACATATCTTATCTGATTGAATATAGTCAGTGGGCCCTCCGTTTCCCAAAAAGGGAAAAATTGTATTTGTCCTGCAGGCTTGCGCCAATTTATTTGCTGCCTGTGAAAAGTCTCCGCTCTGCTGCACTTCATATAACTGCATTTCTGTGCAACACATATCTTATCTGATTGAATATAGTCAGTGGGCCCTCCGTTTCCAAAAAAGGGAAAAATTGTATTTGTCCTGCAGGCTTGCGCCAATTTATTTCCTGCCTGTGAAAAGTAACTGCTCTGCTGCACTTCATATAACTGCATTTCTGTGCAACACATCTCTTATCTTATTGAATATAGTCAGTGGGCCCTCCGTTTCCCAAAAAGGGAAAAATTGTATTTGTCCTGCAGGCTTGCGCCAATTTATTTCCTGCCTGGGAAATCACTGGTAATACAGCATGCTGAGGGGTAGGGGTAAGCCTAGAGGACGTGGACGTGGCCGAGGACGTGTAGGCCCAAGTGAGGGTGTGGGCACAGGGCGAGCTCCTGATCAAGGTGTATCGCAGCCGACTGCTGCGCGATTAGGAGAGAGGCACGTTTCTGGCGTCCCCACATTCATCGCCCAATTAATGGGTCCACGCGGGAGACCTTTATTAGAAAATGAGCAGTGTGAGCAGGTCCTGTCGTGGATGGCAGAAAGTGCTTCGAGCAAGCTATCATCCACCCACAGTTCTGCGCCGTCCAGTGCTGTAAATCCAAATCCTCTGGCTGCTACTCCTCCTTCCTCCCAGCCTCCTCACTCCACTACAATGACACATGCTCAGGAGCGGGCAGACTCCCAGGAACTGTTCTCGGGTCCCTGCTCAGATTGGGCAGCAGTGGTTCCTCTCCAAGCAGAGGAGTTTATCGTCACTGATGCCCAACCATTCGAAAGTTCCCGGGGTCCGGGGGATGAGGCTGGGGACTTCCGGCAACTGTCTCAAGACCTTTCAGTGGGTGAGGAGGACGATGACGATGAGACACAGTTGTCTTGCAGTCAGGTAGTAGTAAGGGCAGTAAGTCCGAGGGAGGAGCGCACAGAGGATTCGGAGGAAGAGCAGCAGGACGATGAGGTGACTGACCCCACCTGGTGTGCAACGCCTACACAGGACAGGTCTTCAGAGGGGGAGGCACGGGCAGCAGCAGGGCAGGTTGCAAGAGGCAGTGCGGTGTCCAGGGGTAGAGGCAGGGCCAGACCGAATAATCCACCAAGTGTTTCCCAAAGCACACCCTCGCGCCATGCCACCCTGCAGAGGCCGAGGTGCTCTAAGGTCTGGCAGTTTTTCACAGAGATGCCTGACGACCGACGAACAGTGGTGTGCAAACTTTGTCGCGCCAAGATCAGCCGGGGAGCCACCACCAACAGCCTCACCACCACCAGCATGCGCAGACATATGATGGCCAAGCACCCCACAAGGTGGGACGAAGGCCGTTCACCGCCTCCGGTTTGCACCGCTGCCTCTCCCCCTGTGCCCCAACCTGCCACTGAGATCCAACCCCGCTCTGAGGACACAGGCACTACCGTCTCCTGGCCTGCACCCACACTCTCACCTCCGCTGTCCTCGGCCCCATCCACCAATGTCTCGCACCGCACCGTCCAGCCGTCGCTAGCGCAAGTGTTTGAGCGCAAGCGCAAGTACGCCGTCACGCACCCGCACGCCACATAGCCAAATTTATCAGCCTTGAGATGCTGCCGTATAGGGTTGTGGAAACGGAGTCCTTCAAAAGTATGATGGAGGCGGTGGCCCCGCGCTACTCAGTTCCCAGTCGCCACGACTTTTCCCGATGTGCCGTCCCAGCCCTGCACGACCACGTCTCCCGCAACATTGTACGCGCCCTCACCAACGCGGTTACTGCCAAGGTCCACTTAACAACGGACACGTGGACAAGCACAGGCGGCCAGGGCCACTACATCTCCCTGACGGCACATTGGGTGAATTTAGTGGAGGCTGGGACAGAGTCAGAGCCTGGGACCGCTCACGTCCTACCCACCCCCAGAATTGCGGGCCCCAGCTCGGTGCTGGTATCTGCGGCGGTGTATGCTTCCTCCACTAAAGCACCCTCCTCCTCCTCCGCAACCTCTGTCTCGCAATCAAGATGTGTAAGCAGCAGCACGTCGCCAGCAGTCGGTGTCGCGCGGCGTGGCAGCACAGCGGTGGGCAAGCGTCAGCAGGCCGTGCTGAAACTACTCAGCTTAGGAGATAAGAGGCACACGGCCCACGAACTGCTGCAGGGTCTGACAGAGCAGACCGACCGCTGGCTTGCGCCGCTGAGCCTCCAACCGGGCATGGTCGTGTGTGACAACAGCCGTAACCAGGTGGCGGCTCTGCAGCTCGGCAGCCTCACGCACGTGCCATGCCTGGCCCACGTCTTTAATTTGGTGGTTCAGCGCTTTCTGAAAAGCTACCCACGCTTGTCAGACCTGCTCGTAAAGGTGCGCCGGCTCTGCGCACATTTCCGCAAGTCCCACACGGACGCTGCCACCCTGCGCACCCTGCAACATCGCTTTAATCTGCCAGTGCACCGACTGCTGTGCGACGTGCCCACACGGTGGAACTCTACGCTCCACATGTTGGCCAGGCTCTATGAGCAGCGTAGAGCTATAGTGGAATACCAACTCCAACATGGGCGGCGCATTCGGAGTCAGCCTCCTCAATTATTTTCTGAAGAGTGGGCCTGGTTGGCAGACATCTGCCAGGTCCTTGGAAACTTTGAGCAGTCTACCCAGGTGGTGAGCGGCGATGCTGCAATCATTAGCGTCACCATTCCTCTGCTATGCATCTTGAGAAGTTCCCTGCAAAGCATAAAGGCAGATGCTTTGCGCTCGGAAACGGAGGCGGGGGAAGACAGTATGTCGCTGGATAGTCAGAGCACCCTCCTGTCTATATCTCAGCGCATTCAGGAGGAGGAGGAGCATGAGGAGGAGAGGGAAGAGACAGCTTGGCCCACTGCTGACGGTGCCCCTGCTGCTTGCCTGTCATCCTTTCAGCGTGTATGGCCTGAGGAGGAGGAGGAGGAGGAGGAGGATCCTGAAAGTGATCTTCCTAGTGAAGACAGCCATGTGTTGCGTACAGGTACCCTGGCACACATGGCTGACTTCATGTTAGGATGCCTTTCTCGTGACCCTCGCGTTACACGCATTCTGGCCACTACGGATTACTGGGTGTACACACTGCTCGACCCACGCTATACGGAGAACCTTCCCACTCTCATTCCCGAACAGGAAAGGGGTTCGAGAGTGTTGCTATACCACAGGACCCTGGCAGACAAGCTGATGGTAAAATTCCCATCCGACAGCGCTAGTGGCAGAAGGCGCAGTTCCGAGGGCCAGGTAGCAGGGGAGGTGTGGAGATCGAGCAGCATGTACAGCCCAGGCAGTGCAACAGTCTTTAAGGGCCTGGACAGCTTTATGGCTCCCCACCAAGACTGTGTCACCGCTCCCCAGTCAAGGCTGAGTCGGCGGGAGCACTGTAAAAGGATGGTGAGGGAGTACGTAGCCGATCGCACGACCGTCCTCCGTGACGCCTCTGCCACCTACAACTACTGGGTGTCGAAGCTGGACACGTGGCCTGAACTAGCGCTGTATGCCCTGGAGGTGCTTGCTTGTCCTGCGGCTAGCGTCTTGTCGGAGAGGGTGTTTAGTGCGGCTGGGGTAATCATTACAGATAAGCGTACCCGCCTGTCAACCGACAGTGCCGACAGGCTAACACTCATCAAGATGAACAAAACCTGGATTTCCCCAGACTTCTCTTCTCCACCAGCGGACAGCAGCGATACCTAAGCAATACGTAGGCTGCACCTGCGGATGGAAGCATCGTTCTCTCTCACCATCCAAAACAGGGACATTTCTGCTTCATCAATCTGTGTATAATATTCCTCCTCCTCCTCCTGCTCCTCCTCCTGAAACCTCACGTAATCACACTGAACGGGCAATTTTTCTTAGGGCCACAAGGCTCACTCATATAATTTTTCAAAAATTTTTTTATACGTTTCAATGCTCTTAAAAGCGTTGGAACTGTAACTTGAAACAATTTTTCGTTAAACTGGGCTGCCTCCAGGCCTAGTTACCACTTAAGCCACATTAACCAAAGCGATTAATGGGTTTCACCTGCCATCTTGGTTGGGCATGGCCAAATTTTACTGAGGTACATTAGTACTGTTGGTACACCAATTTTTTGGGGCCCTCACCTACAGTGTAATCATAGCAATTTCTATGTTCTTCGCCTGCACTCATGGTACAGAAAGGTGTGTGGGGTTGGCCTACACTTTAGCTACATAAATGTAACTTGGGCCTTGGCTATACTGCAGCTACTGAAATGGAACTAAGACTGCGCTCCCACTATACTGCTGCTTCGGAATTGTTCCTGGGGCCTGTGTAGGCTGCTACTATTACTTAAATGGAACTTAGACTATGCTCCTCCTATACTGCTGCTTCGGAATTGTTACTGGGGCCTGTCTTGAGTGCTACTATTACTGAAATGGAACGAAGACTGCGCTCCCACTATACTGCTGCTTCGGAATTGTTACTGGTGCCTGTCTTGAGTGCTACTATTACTGAAATGGAACGAAGACTGCGCTCCCACTATACTGCTGCTTCGGAATTGTTACTGGGGCCTGTCTTGAGTGCTACTATTACTGAAATGGAACTAATACTGTGCTCCCCCTATAATGCTGCTAGTGATATGTTAGTGGGGCCTGTCCTAATGCTACGGCTGAAATGTTATGAATTATGGGCTCTGCCTATACCGCTGCTAATGGTATGTCTCTGGGGTGTGGAAACAGAGGCTTCCCAAAGACATGATGGCGGCGAGGCCATTTCCCACCAACGCGGTTACTGTTAAGGTGCATATAACCACGGACACGTGGAGAGGACACGTAGTGCCTCAAAAACATCCCCCTCCTCCTCCAACAATGAAAACATTCTTGGCAAATGTCTTTGCATTGGTTCGTCTGGTGGCAGTCCAAGAATTTCACCTTTACCGACACAACAAGAGAGCCCCCCCACCATCCCCCCGCCACGGCCCACTTAATCCTGGCCACATTCCGAAAACCAACAAAATAAAACCGCGCTACTAGGTCCGCAGTCACCACCACATTACCACCAACGCGGTTACTGTTAAGGTGCATATAACCACGTACACGTGGAGAGGACACGTAGTGCCTCAAAAACATCCCCCGCCACGGCCAACTTAATCCTGGCCACATTCCAAAAACCAACAAAATACAACCGCGCTACTAGGTCCGCAGTCACCACCACATTACCACCAACGCGGTTACTGTTAAGGTACATATTACCAGTCTGACTGGGGCATGCAGACACCTTGACAGAATGAATAGTGTGTGGCACATAGGTTCCCCATTGCTATGCCCACGTGTGCAGCTCCTGATGGCGGTGGCACAGGATTATATTTCTCATTGCTTCTGTACAGCATTGTGGGCTATCGCCCCACCACTTTTAAAGAGGGTCGCTGCCTAGCCGTGCCAACCCTCTGCAGTGTGTGCCTGCAGTTCCTCCTCATGGCAGACGCACTTATAAATAGACATGAGGGTGGTGTGGCATGAGGGCAGCTGAAGGCTGCGCAGGGACAGTTTGGTGTGCGCTGTGGACACTGCGTCGTGCAGGGGGGAGGGGGGTTGGGCAGCATGTAACCCAGGAGAAGTGGCAGCAGAGTGTCATGCAAGCAGTGATTGTGCTTTGTTGTAGGTAGTGTGGTGCTTAGCTAAGGTATGCCATGCTAATGAGGGCTTTTCAGAAGTAAAAGTTGTTGGGAGGGGGGGGGGCACTCTTGCCGGTATTGTGGCTTAATAGTGGGACCTGTGAACTTGAGATGCAGCCCAACATGTAGCCCCTCGCCTGCCCTATCCGTTGCTGTGTCGTTCCCATCACTTTCTTGAATTGCCCAGATTTTCACACATGGAAACCTTAGCGAGCATCGGCGAAATACAAAAATGCTCGGGTCGCCCATTGACTTCAATGGGGTTCGTTATTCGAAACGAACCCTCGAGCATTGCGAAAATTTCGTCCCGAGTAACGAGCACCCGAGCATTTTGGTGCTCGCTCATCTCTACACGTTATGTAATAAGGTGCATTTACAGAGGCAGGATAAATGCTTTATAAAAATACAATAAAAGTAAGGTACCTCTCTGGGTGGCAGCACTTCCCCTGGATTCCTGCTATTGATTAAATGCAGTGACAATTCCCACATTGCTGAAACCATAAGTATGAGCTGTCAACAATGTTACATCCACCTCATTCTAATTATCCAAGCAGAGTGCACGTAATAAAGATGTCTCCTTAATAACCGCAATTTAGAAATGGCTTCACTTTCCTTTGGATCTCCTCACACTGCAATATTGAGGTATTGTGTATGACTTTAACTACTTGCTTAATTCTTGGAGATCTTGCAAAAGATAATGAAGAGTTCTCTTTGTAACCCATGATATTTAACATGCGTTGTCCAGTAAAGGTCTCAGCATTCTCCTCTTCAGGTAAGACTGAAGATTAGTATCCCAAGGTTGGACAATCATTTGAATAGCTGGCATCTAGTCCTACATCTCCAGACATGGCTATCCTCTGGAAATGTTGTTATGGATGTGGCTTGTATCTAATTTCTATTGGTTAAAGTAGCCAAATCCATGCCAATTATAGCCTTTTTACATCAAACGAGGATCTCACGATTCTTGTTTGCCCAAGCGAAGGAGCTGGTGACATCATCACCAGCTTATTCACACTTGTGCAGACTGTTTAGACAGGCAAATCATCATTGAGAATCATGCAGTTTTAGTTCACTTCAGGTCCAGTGTTTCACATTCATATCGGTGTTTAAACTCAACGAGAAGTCCATGAGCCAATAATGGTTTTTATGCCGGCTGACAATGAACAACGAATGAGAAGCGCGCAATTCTTGTTAGTCGTTCAGTGATTGAGTTGCATGTAAACTGAACAATTATAGTTCGCGTTCATTCGTTTGAATGATTTGTCGTTCCATAAGTTGATAGGGATGTCTGTTATTTACAAAGAGATTGTCTTTGTGTGACATCTCCTTTTAAGACGTTGTCCTTAAAGGCCCTCTAATTGTGAACGACCTATTAAACTAGAAAATAATACTAGTAGGCAGAACATCTACACAACTGGTCAATAACTTAAACTCCTTTTCACCGAGGGCTACAACAGCCTTATGGTTGCTTTCAAAAGGCTGATTGCAATTGTAAAACTGTATAGTAATATTGATCCACATAATGACCCCATAGTGGCCCCTGTAGTAATAGTGACTACCATAGTGGGTCCCGGTAGTAATAATGATCCCATAGTGGCCCCAATAGTAATAGTGACTCCCCAAGGACCCCAGGAATAGGGTTCCCCATAGTGGCCTTAGTATTATTAGTGACCCCATAGTGACCCCAATAGTAGTAACCTGTCCCCTCAGCGTCTGTGCTGTGTACAGGACAGTAGATGCTGGTGGGAAGAGATCACTGCTCACAGACTCTGCACTGGCACCTGGCCGGAGCTTTAGACTGGGTGAGTGGAATGCCTGTTAGGTTGCTGCTCAGTTGGCAGGACACACAAAATGAGGTGGTGGGCCATATTCAGCCCATGGGCCTTAAGTTTGACATGTGTGTTGCAGAGTGATATCGAGTGATATTCCTGACTTGGGAATCCCATCTACAAGTTGGAAAAGATAGTCGCTCTGTAAGTGCAGCCTCCATTTTATCGAATTTTTAGAAAGTTTTGGACCAGTTTTCAGCCCTCTATGACTTACCGTTTTTGACATATTCTCAAAAAAATCAGAAATAAAAATCAGAATACTAAAGCAATGACCAAACAACTGAACCATTCTATACCAATTTTGCCGCATAGCTTAATCAGGCATTTTAGAAGGTTTTAGACTTGGGTTTCAGCTCTCTAGGACCTATCGATCTCGACATATTTAAAAAAGATGAAATACTAAAACAAATATTAAAGGGGTTGTCCAGCTACTGGACAACCCCACCTCAATATGACCCCCATATTAAAATAATAAAGTGAACTATGCTTACCCCTTTGTGGCCAATGAGAGGCTCCAGCGTCACATTCCTAAACTCCTGGCATCATGGCACTCAGGATGTAAGAATCAATGCCAGGAGAATGAGTGATGATGCTGCAGCCTCTCATTGGCTGCAGCAGTCCCCTGTGTTCCTGTGACATCATCTGTCACAGCAATCACTGGGATAACAGTGGGGATGCAGTGCTGGATCCTGACAGCCACGGAGAGCTAAGTATTGTTCACTTTATTATTTTAACACTGGGAGTCCCATTGAAGTGGGGTTGTCCAGTAACTTGAGAACTCCTTTAATTAAAACCCTTTTTGGGGATGCCACAGGTAAAACGTCAAATTACTCTCCATAACAACCCAGCCATTTTTCTTTACTCGCTGTGAACAGACTGTACTTTATTATGTTGGCTTCGTATCAGTTGCAAACCTAATTTTTAACGACACACACAAACACGAGGAAGACGGATATTTCTGCTAGTCTATTATCAAAAGGGTGTGATATTTCACAGCAAAATATGGCTTGCTCAATTATGTCTTACTCTAGTCATTGTATGTTGTCAATTTTCCAATATTGTGACTGCATCTTATTTTATGTTTACTTAAATTGTCACTTTATATGTATCTTCGAAACTAAGCATTGCTTACATACAACACCATATCCTTTCTGGCATCTCCATTAGTGATGGTTGATTTCTCCCCTTGCAATTTGTGCTAGTTTTAAGATGCTAATAACCTTCCATGAGACTGAATTCTCTACAATCTATTTACTATCGATTGCCAATATTCATGGTGGTAGGAATGCGGTTACATTTCTATAAACATCTCCTCTATGACAATTCAATGACAAGTCATCATATCATGAACAGGCTGCTGAGAGGGTGCAATCTGAATGTGGCTAATACTGTTCTGTGCATCATTACCTGTCTGCTTCATCTTCAGATTGGCCCTCACATATCGAGACAGGGAAGAGAGCCAGAGAAAGGAATGAAGAATAAGCTCATTACATGGAATTGATCACAATTAGTCTTGTAATCGGGGTTAATCTACGCTGTGTTTGGAGAGTTGTTAATGAGTGATTACTTATCTCTGTGCTTATCCCTGCTTGAACAAATGAATGGGATTAAAAATGAATGTCTGACAGTTTCTCTGCATGACTTCCTTCTAAAGAGACTGCAGTGGTGATGTACTCATCAGAGATAATACTGTACTCGGATTGGACTGCAGAGGACTGGGGTAACGTTATTTTTTCTGATGAAGCCTCTTTAGAATTTTTTGGGGCATCTGGAAGAAGATGTAAGTAGAAGAAAAGGTGAGCGCTACCATGAGTCATCTGTCATGTCAACAGTTAGGCATCCTGAGACCATTCAAGGGTGGGATTGCTTTACACACAGTGGGATCACTCACAATTTTGCCTAAGAAAATTGAAGTGAATGAAGAATGGTATCTAATGGCATCTAAACGTCCTCCAAGAACAACTTCTTCCAATTTGGTGATGGTCAGTGGTTTTTCCAGCATGATAGAGTACCATGTTACAAGGCAAATATAATAACTAAGTGGCTCAGTGAACAAAAGACTGAAAGTTTGGGCCTATGGCCAGAAAACTTCCCAGATCTCAATTGCATTGAGAACCTGTGGTCAGTCCTCCAAAAGTGGGTGGACAAACAAAAACACAGAAGTTGTGATTAGGTAAGAATGAGTTGCTTGCCATCAGTCAGGATTTGGTCCAGAAACTGATACCCAACATGCGAGGGCAAATTATAGAAGTTTTTAAAAAAATGGGTCACTAGAGATGAGCGAGCACGCTCGGATAAGCCAGTTACTCGAGAGAGCCTCACTCTTCTCGAGTAACTGCATTATTGTCTGAGCATGCTCGGGGGGGGGGGGGGGAGAGATCTCACTCACTCTTTCCCCGGCTCCCCACCGCCCCCCTCCCGAGCACACTTGGACAAGAATGCAGTTACTCGAGAAGAGCGAGACTCGCTCGAGTAACTGGCTTATCCGAGCGTGCTCGCTCATCTCTAGTCAACACTATAAAAATTGAATCGTTGGCTAAATTTGATGTGTTTGTCAAAAGTTTAAAAACTTATGAAATGCTTATGATCGTACTTCAGTAACCATAGAAACATCTAACTAAAAGATCTAAAAACACTGAAGCAGCAAACAAAATTTGCATCAGTCTCAAAACAATTGGCCGTGACTGTAATTCTTGCTATTGTTTGGTGGCCTCATTCAATTGCAGAGTGAAATAAATTGAATACCTTATCTAAACAGAACATTTTTCAGAGAATTTGTCTCTACAGGCAAGCTATATGTGTGCCTAGACTGAGAATTTCTTAGATAATAGTGTCCTGTGATCACAGCAGCATCAGAAAAGTTTCAAGCAAGTGTAAAGTGAGCTACTAGGCTTATAGATATAGTTACTGTGACCAAGTAGACAATAAGAACTCTGTAGTGATTTAGAAAGAAGGAGACTGAGCTTTGAAGGGAAAGGTTAGATAAATGTACGGTACATGAGGATCTAAGAGCACTGAGAGGCTTTCATTTTTCATTGAAAGTATGTCTAAGTTTAGCTCCATAGTACAGTTTAAAAAAAAAGACATACAGTATGTCGATCAAGTTCATCCAGGGATGAGAAGATGTGGATAAAGGGATTAGGTATGGGTAAACTTTAGAAATCTATTTCCCCTATTGATCCAGATTAATGAAAAAAAATCATAAGGTGTGAACCAATCTGCCCTAAAAAGATACACTTGCTTCCCACCGGCTTAAACAGATGCACTAATATGGAGCGTATTAGCGCATGAACCAGTTTTGTTTTTTTTTTGACTATTCAAACGCGCACTATTGTGTGACTGTTTAAAAAAAAAAAAAAAAGCGGGAAGATAGGTCCTGCCCTATCTTGCACATAGGAGAACTACATGCAATAGAGATAGTCCTATCTTTTCTCATGCATGGTATTAACTGATAGTGAAAACAAAACCATTCTCCTACGTGTGAGAAAGATAGGACAGGACTCATCTTCTTGCTTTTTTTTTTTCAAACTGGTGCGCAATGGCGCGGAGTTTGAATAGTAAAAAAAAAACGCAGTTCATACACAACTACACTCCGTAGGGTAGTATTAGCGTATTAGTGCATGTGCCCATCTGTTTACGTCCTAAGGCTAACCTCACACTGGTGGGCGCAATATGGGATTGTGAATCCCGCCCTGTATTGTGCTCCTAGCCATGTGAATTCCCCGTGGATGCAAGGCATTTTTATGTCAAAACTGCCCTGTATCATTTTGGGGAAGAAGCAGTATTTTCAATAGGGGGACCTTGCATCGCATGCTCCCAGCACATAGTGCGATGCTGCCACCAGGCCCATTAAAAACAATGGACGGTGCAAAGTGAGCGCACGTAGGAGCGGGTTGTTGCATGCTTTCTCTCCCACACCTACCCTTGAATACTAATAAAGGAGGCGCTACACTAGACCACCAAAGTTAGCGATTGACTCCTCTTCTTCCTCAGACCCCCAGGAAGGCCTTAGTATAGAATATTTTTTCCTTTTATTTCCAAATATGGGGTGTTCCTAAGGGTGTCTCTTTATATGGGCGTGATTTAGTCCCGTTATGCGGCCCACCCATTAATAGTACACCCAAGGAAAGATAGGAATTGCCCTATTTTTCCCGCACCTAGTATTAGCTACATGTAGGAAGGATAGGGCAGAACCTATACTCCTGCTGTTTTATTCAGACTCACGCACTATAGCAGTTTGTATGAGTTTGAATACTCAGGGGAAAAAAAAATCATGACCATCTTCATCAATGGTTTCCTATAAATTCATTCAGATGACTGATTTTTCCGCATGCAAAAAAAAAAACCTCTCGAAAAAAATAGCACATAGGTGTGATGTTTCAGCCACCGAAATTTCTTTATGCGCAATAATATATGTTTTGCCCTATTTTTGGACTGCACAATGCAGGGGGCTCCATAGATGAAGCATGAAACACTGTGCAAAACATGGGGAAAAGAACACATTTGGACATCATTAGGCTAATTAGGCCTCCACATTGTTGATCAGATCCTGACGTTGACTGTTTTACAGTTGGGTAGATAATAAACTTTTTGGTGACTCCTAGGTGAGTCGTCATCTCTTAGTCATCACTTTTTGGTGACGACTAAGGCCCAATGTCCACTGGCAGAATTGAATTGTGAATCCGCACTTCAAGCCGCCCATATACAATCATGGGCAGCTGCAGCTGAATTTAAGCATGCTGATTTAACTTGCAGGCCTTTTGGCCCGGAAAACAAATCAGAGCATGCTCTATTTTGCTGCGGATCCCACACGGATGGCTTCCATTGAAATCAATGGAATTTCTCCGATCCGCAGCCCTCCCGCTGCTGATGGGCCGTGGATCCCGCGGGAGAGAAGAAGACTTAAAAACCCACATCTGCAATGGAAAAGATGTAAGACCCCCACAGCCACACAGAGGTTCCGGATAGGTAAGTAATGTCCTCTTCCCACGGGCAGGGTGGGATTCCGCTGTGGACCCTTGCCCGTGGAATCTGACCTGCCCGTGGACATGAGGCCTAAGAGATGCAACCTGTCTATGACCAGGATGCCAAAAAGAGGGGCTTTTGCAAAAGTTTCAAAGAATGGGAAGACAGAGCAAGTAGAGGTAAAACAAATTGGTTATAGCTATTGGCGTCATATTCATGGTGTAGCTTCATTGCATTTCCGAGTGACTTGATATTTTTTCTAGACACTTTTGGCTGTGGGACTAAAGAGAAATCTAAGCAGACTCCGACTTCCTAGACCGTTTATCATTTTACAAATCCAGTTAAAACATATGGTCTGCAAGAATGTAACACCTTGTTTAACAATTTAGCGTTAACTTAATAGTACATCATATATATCACAGACCTAACAGCAAATGTTGCTGCATACTTAGAGTTAATGGGACCATAGAGCCACAAGACAGTGACAAGAAGTGAAACGTGGGTAGTTGTATAGATTGAAGTGGATGAGAAAGCCAAGTTGCTGTGGAGTTTCCAAATGTCTGGTCTTCACATTTGTCTGCTGTTTTTCCACTTTGGAAACATCAACCTATACGATATCTCATGCTCATGTTATTACATATGTGAGATCTAATTATGTAAGGCAGTTATCACACATACATAAGGTGCGCTGTGCACGGCTGAATGTCTGCATTGGTCTCTCCCAAGAAACAGCAAGTTTTTGGGGGTTATAAAAAGATAAAAGTCAATTCATAAAACACACGCAATACCAATAACGCGTTCTACTTACCCAAATATTAAAATATATTAACTAAGCCATCCACTATTCTGGTAGGTTGCTCTTCTATTTAGGTGTGCTTGGTACTTTAGTGCAGCCCTGTTAAAGGTGTATTCAGACATGTAAGTTTCACGCGTATGTTCTATACGCTAGCGATATGGACGGATCTCACGCAATTTAATAAAACATTGATTTCAATATGTTTATTCACATGAGCGATTTTTTGCTGTGACATTGAAAAGTTGCTGCTTTTCTCGTTTTTCGCTTATGACCTGAAGGTTTGAGTTCAATCCCCGACTGGTTCAGGTAGCCGGCTCAAGGTTGACTCCACCTTCCATCCTTCCGAGGTCAGTAAAATGAGTACTCCGCTTGGTGGGGGTAATAAATAAATTACCTGAAAGCGCTGCGGAATAAATTGGCGCTATACAAATAGCAAGATTTATTTTACTTTTACTTGTTATTGCCTATGGGAAATTTTAAAAAATGATGATGCAATTTTTACCATTGAAACTATAGGAAGCACTTGTGATCTTTTTTAACGCACATGAAAATCGCAAGTACATAGATGCAAGGCGATGAGTTTTCTAAACAGAAACACATTGCGCTCGCATCCAGAATTACAATTTTATGGACCGAGATTATGTTTAGCTTTGTGATTGCACCCTTAGGGCTCAGTCACACGGGCGTTTTTTTGCCCGATTTGCAGATGCGCTTGCGATCCGCATCTATATATAACCAAAGCTTAGCATGTGGCCGTTTTTTATGCGGATGTGCCAGAAATTATATGACACAGCGTTTTTGCAGAACGCATGTAACAGCGTTCTGCGCAAATCAGTGTTCTATATATGCGCTCAATGGGGCCGGCGGCAGCAGTGCCGACCCCATTGAGAACATATACTAAAGATTGTTCTCCTCTGCCACAGCTGTAACAGCAGTGGCAGAGAAGAACGATGTTTTCCCATTGAATTCAATGGAGCCGGCAATACAGCTGTCATTCAATAACTGAGAGCTGCCTTTGATTGGTCACAGTGCTCAGCCAATCAGAGGCAGCACTCACTCACCCATTCATGAATCCATGAATGGGTGAGTGAGAGCTGCCTCTGATTAGCTGAGGGCTGTGACCAATCAGAGGTAGCCCATTCAGCAGGCGGGGATTTTAAATCCCCGCCTGCTGAATACTACAGAAAGCAGTTCATGAGAACTGCCGGCCAGACGCGGCTGAACTCCGGCAGCTGCAAAAAGGTGAGTATATAAATATATTTTTTATTTTTTACACTTTTTTTGGATGGTTTTCAGGGAAGGGCTTATATTTGAAAAATTAATACCGACAGCCCATTGCTTTCAATGGAGCCGGCTGTATCGCCGGCTCCCTTGAATTCAATAGGCAAACATTGTTCTCTTCTGCCACAGCTGTGGCAGAGGATAGCGTGCAGTGCCCGTGTGACATCAGTTTTGCGCACAAAAAAAATCGCTCGAAAAACACCCGTATAACTAAGCCCTCAATTCAACTGCCTTTTTACGACTAACGGGGGTCACACCTCTACTGATCCCACTTCAGTTGGCCAATCCAAAATATTGGTTATTCTGCTATTTCTACTGGAAAATCCCCTATAATGGTGCAGATATGCTGCAGAAAATTGTCAGCATATTACTGTAGCAGCAAATTAAATGGCATTTTGAGAAGTCCCTTTCACGTATTTCTGAAAAAGTCTGCTGCATAAATTGAACTGTGATGCAGATTTTAAATCCTCAACATATCAGGTTATACTGTGGATTTTCAATCTGGATATGACCTCCTTAAATGAGAGGATGAAAGGCAACTGTACCAAATTCTGCAACATATTTACCACTGCAGAAAACACGCTACATAGCCCAAGGGGCCTTCTTCAGGAGTGGATTGTCAAGCGCTTAAGTGTCTGACAGTCATCCCAGCGATACCCGCTACTGTGCATTCACACAGGAGTTATCATCGCTCAGTGAATGGAGGTGGAGGGGCTTGAGATCACTTCCGGCCCCCGCCTCCATTCACTGCATACTGACAGTCAATCATAGATGACCAACTGCCTGATTACACATTGACTACGAATGATATGGAAACAAATTATCATTCGACATTCAGTCACTACAATAACAGAGTTTACACTGGACGTTTACTGTTCAGATTCGTGCTATCCAGCAAGAATCCAAATGGTAATCGATGCGTGTAAAAGGGCGCTAGAGCCACACAGGTTATAAACTGTTCGATGCACATCAGCTTTTTCTAACATGCATCTGACCGGTTCATTCCCGGCAGAACTCTGAGGCTAGACCTTGGAGTTCTGCTGTGGACCCACATGCGGATATAGCCTCCATTAATGGGGCAAATCTGCGAGAAACTGCCTGACATGATTTCCATGCAGATTATATGGGGAAACTGCATCAAGAATCGATATGTCAACTTTTTTTCCCCACAACACGAATTTCAAAATCCAAGTGCGTAAACGATGGGCACCCTATTTTCATAGCGTTCAATGGAATGTTAAAATGATGCAGGTTTCATTGAAACTTGAATTCAAAATATGTTCCCAATTTCATGTCAAAATTCTGCTGTGTAATCGAAGCCTACGGGCAGCGCAAGGCATTTGTGCCGTGAAAAGGTGATTTTGCATGCGTATCGGCGCATTTTACTGTACTTATTTATGCATGCAGCACATGGGCATGAGACACCCTCGATTTAAAAGGTAATTTAGCCTAATAAGCTGTCCTTTCCCCCCCCAAATTGTACAGCATACGGCGCATTTGTGAACGTTTTGAGTGCGCAATGGCGCACCTCCCTTAGACTTCTTTGGGGATCCTTAGGCCTCATGTCCATGGGGAAAATCAGGCCAGCTGCGGATTCTCCATGCAGAATCCCGCAGCAGGTACCTCCTTTCCCGCGGACATGAGGCTAAAAAGAAGATTAAACTTACCTGTGCGGACTCTGCAAATCTTCCCTTCGTCGCGGCCGGATCTTCTTTCTTTGGCCCGGCGGATGTGCTCGTTACGCCGGCAGCTTGCCGCGCGCATGCGACGGGCACTTCACTTCTTTTTTTTTTAACTCCTGTTCTCCCGCGCTCCCGCGGCGGAGAGCAGAAATTCAGCTGCGGGTGTGCCGTGGATCCAGACGGCTTCTATAGGCTTCAATAGAAGCCTGCGGGAGCCGTCCCCGCAGGAGACCTGCACTAAAAATGAAGCATGCTGCGGGTGTTTTCCTGCACACGCAATCCGCACCTCAGGGGAAAGTGACATCCGCAGGTATTTAACTACCTGCGTGTGTCCAATGCATCCCTATGGGGCGTGGATCACGCTGTGGGAAAAACGCTGCAGATTCCTAATTTTATTTTAGCCGTGGACATGAGGCCTTAGTGTGCAAATGCGCACAAAAATAGAGCACCATTCTAAAAAAGTAAATGTAATCAATGGCTTCTATTCTATTGCACATGTAAATCTGTATGCCTCCCTCCTATATCGCCTCCCTCATCTCAATCCATCAACCAGCCCGGGCTCTCCGCTCTGCTAACGAAATGAGACTGAGCGCCCCTTTAATTCGAACTTCTCATTCCCGCCTCCAAGACTTCTCCAGAGCAGCACAGGTCCTCTGGAACGCACTACCAAAGGCTACCCGAGCAATCCAGGACTCGCAGAACTTCAGGCGTGCTCTAAAAACGAACCTCTTCAGGGAGGCATACCAAATTCCCTATACAAACCCCTCTGTACTCCGCCTGATAACATGCTCCCTGACCTACTGACTGCAATCCCTGCTAGCCATCATAAACCGCTCCTGCGGTCATACTGTTTCTGCCATCACACGGCTAAATGTCTGACCATTGTCTATGTGTATATCACCCCTCACTCTCCACCTCGCCATACCGTGCACATCTCCAGCCCCTTTACCTTCTGTATCCCCCCCATTACTTGTAGTATATAAGCTTGTTGGAGCAGGACCCTCACCCCTATTGTCTCCATCAGCTGATTACTATGTAACCGTGGTTCTGTAATGTTTGTACTTTTGTCTTTCTGTATCCCCCCCTGTCTATGTAAGCGCTGCGGAATATGTTGGCGCTATACAAATAAAGTTTATTATTATTATTATTAGTATGCAAAAATATCCATGTCAGGGAGCCCTTAGTGAGGTTTCAGATAAGCATGTGCGCAAATACACTCGCCCCAGCACAATGTCTTTGGGCAGTAAAGAAGGTTGATTTGTATGTGTGCCTGCACATAGTACTGTAAGAAGCCTTGTGTGGTACACTGTGTAAGGCTTTTGCTCATGACCTGAAGGTTTCAAGTTCAATCCCTGCATGGTTCAGGTAGCCAGCTCAAGGTTGACTCAGCCTTCCATCCCTTTGAGGTCAGTAAAGTGAATTCCCAGCTTGGTGGGGGTAAATAATTTACCTGAAAGCGCTGTGTAATAAGTTGACGCTATACAAGATTTATTTTACCTTTTTGTGCACAGAAGGCTTGTTCATATCCGTGTGTGACACTCCCCAGTTCCAATTTTTATGCGCCCAAAAATGTGCACTTATACATCCGTCTAGAGAAGCCTTAAGGGTATGTTCACATGCTGCAGGTTTGCATCAAAAAATCCATTGGGATCGGTAAAGATAAAAAAAGAGTCTTTCTCCATCTTCTCCAGCGATAACGTCTAGACCCATGTGACAGGTGTAGCCTGTGATTGGTTGCAGTCATATCATAACACATCATTACCAGTGGCCAGTACGCAGAGACAGGTGGAAGAGCAGGCAGATTTTGATTTCCCCATTGAACTCACAGGGGAACATCTGCAACAAATCCGTGACCAATCCACAACATAAATTGACATACTGAGGATTTGAAATCTGCACCATGGGTCATTTTACACTGCACATGTTTTCCACAACATTTAGTGAAACTTCATCTACTTGGCCTTTACTATAAAAGATGACGTATTTTCCCCATGCACATCCACAATAGTAATGGTATGGTTTTACATGACAGTTTCCTTGAAGCTGTAGGTGGCTATTATCTCCGTGACATGTACTGTAAATTTACCAAATTTTAGCCTATCATATCTCACTCCGGTGTTTGTTGCACCTTCTAATGTCGGATTTTATATGGTATATTCATAAGGATCAGATACATATAATATTTTTTGCAAGGTAGATGCATTAAAAGGAAATTCAAGCCATTGTCTGGTCATGCTTGGTATTTAACTTAAACTAATTTAGAGGGGATATCTCTTACTGTTCAGAGGTTTGGCAAGTTGGATTTCTCATGGCTGTTTTTCTTCTGTGTACTGTAAGAGCAGCTATGGAAATGGAAGAAAGTCAGTCCGTTGAGGAATGGACAGCACCATCTCTAATGAGTGATGAGACTAGATATCACTGTCTATAGTTTAATCCACAATGCATTGTAATAGCTGCTTAAAAGTAAATCATGTCATATGTATAGCGCCATCTTATTCCACAGCACTTTCAGGTAATTTATTTAATACCCCCCAGCAAGCTGGGTACTCATTTTACTAACCTCAGAAGGATGGAAAGGCTGAGTCAACCAGCTACCTCAACCCTGTGGGGATTGAACTCACAACCTTCAGGTCATGAGCAAGAGCTTAGGACTGCATTTCTGCTACCTTAACACTCTGTGCCACACAAGGCTCATGAAACTCACAGACCCATCATTATAGACGAGCAGATCTGTAAAAAGTCTATTCTGTATTTATTCTTCAAAATGTCACTGCAAATGTGACTCTTAAACCTCAAACGTGAGGAATCAGTTCCACCATCTCTACTCACAATTGCTTCAAATCCACTGCCCATATAGTGCTAATCTTCTTATTCCTGTGAAAGCAACACAAAAATTTGTCAAAGTCTATAACATTTTTACTTTTTTACTAATAAATAACAACTAAACTTTAACCCCTTAGTGACAACCAATATGCCTTCTAACTGACCTAGCTAAAAGGGTTTTGCACATACATCTTTTTAAAGAGGTGCCTTGGCTTACTATTGACAGAAAGGCTCCTGTTCTAACTAACAAATGTAGAGAAAGCTTATTTCCTGGCATTTAACCCCTTGCATGCCAGAATTAATAGCAACTGCAGCATGTAAGCAGATGACAAGTGTGTGTGTGTGTGGGGGGAACTGTAACAGCCGTAACAGCTGTGGCAGAAAGAACAATGTTCTCCCATTGAATTCAATGGAGCCGCAATACAGCTGTCATTCAATAACTGAGAGCTGCCTCTGATTGGCTGAGGGCTGTGACCAATCAGAGGCAGCCCATTCAGCAGGCGGGGATTTTAAATCCCCACCTGCTGAATACTACAGAAAGCAGTTCATGAGAAGAGCCGGCTGGACGCGGCTGATCTCCGGCAGCTGCAAAAGGTGAGTATATATATTTTTTTATTTTTTACACTTTTTTTTTGGATGGTTTTCAGGGAAGGGCTTATATTTGAAGCCCTTCCCCGAAAATTAATACAGCGCTTGCCGGCAGGCAATTACTTTCAATGGAGCCGGCTGTATCACCGGCTGTGGCACAGCTGTGGCAGAGGATAGCGGGCAGTGCCCGTGTGACTGAGCCCTTTGGGCTGATAAACGCTGTCAGCAGCGTTTTTTCCAGCCATGACGCTGGCTTCGGTCACGAGATTTTTTGTGCGCATCAGTTTTGCGCATAAAAAAATCGCTCGAAAAACGCCCGTGTGACTAAGCCCTCAATTCAACTGCCTTTTTACGACTAACGGGGGATCACACCTCTTCTGATCCCACTTCAATTGGCCAATCCTAAATATTGGCTATTCCGCTATTTCTACTGGAAAATCCCCTGTAATGGTGCAGATATGCTGCAGAAAATTTTCAGCATATTACTGTAGCAGCAAATTGAATGGCATTTTGAGAAGTCCCTTTCACATTTTTGTGAAAAAGTCTGCTGCATAAATCGAACAGTGATGAAGATTTTAAATCCTCAACATATCAAGTTATACTGTGGATTTTCAATCTGGATATGACCTCCTTAAATGAGAGGATGAAAGGCATCTGTACCAAATTCTGCAACATATTTACCGCTGCAGAAAACATGCTACATAGCCTAAGGGGCCTTCTTCACTAGACGATTGTCAAGCGCTTAAGTGCCTGACAGTCATCCCAGCGATACCAGCTACTGTGCATTCACACAGGAGTTATCATCGCTCAGTGAATGGAGGTGGAAGGGGCTTGAGATCACTTCCGGCCCCCGCCTCCATTCACTGCATACACACAGTCAATCATAGATGACTCTGTCCTGCCTTCGTGGAGGTCCCGGTGGGCTAGGACTTTTAAGGCAGCTCTTGCTCATAACCTGAAGGTTGGAGTTCAATTCCCACATGGTTCAGGTAGCCAGATGAAAGTTGGACCATCAGGTCAGTAAAATGAGTACCCGGCTTGGTGGGAGGTAATTAATAAAAACAATACCTGAAAGCGCTGCGGAATAAGTTGGCGCTATACAAAATAACAAGATTGATTAATTTGATTGATTATCTTCATAAGTCCATTAAGAATCCAACTGGTAGTGTAGGGAAATTTGCTCAGGACCATTGTCCCGTAACCTATTCCCAGACCTGCATTTAAGACAAGGAATGTCAGTACAAGACTTATTCTACAGTCAAGGAAATCATCCTCAAAGGAATCAGCCAACAACCGAAGAAGATCCGGTATGGCTTCATCTCATTTTCTATATCCTTTCCTTTTTTTACCATTTCCTTTTATATTCATCAAGTAATTACATTAAAGCTGACAATTCTGTACTTACAATGGAGAATAATTTGTTATAAGTAGTGATTGATATAAAAAGCATGTCCCTCCCCCACCCCTATTAATTGTGTCTTAGCACTCTGCCTCTATTCTCCGCTCATCAACCTGTTGAAGAGTCAGCCATCCGGGCTGAAAAATAAAGAATCATCTCTGGGATTTATGCTTCAACGTAACGTTAATTAATTAGAATTTATGCTCTTCAGGATGGCGTTCCAAGTCTATCAGATATAAATCCTCAACAAAATCTGTCCAGGGGCCTCGGATATGTGCAGTTAATGGAGGGAAGATGACAGATGAGTCATTTGGTGAGGGTAGCGTGGCAGACAGACAGCTGCACAAGATATGGCACTTGGTATATACTAAATAGCAGTAGATGTGTCATATTGAATTGACACGCAGATACTCTTGTCACTGTTTTGTTGACAGAGTGTTCAGAGTTCACCTTTTTATGCAGAGCAATTTTCATACACAATGTGAATATAAGACTGCCGTCACCTCTATTGTCGAAGTCAAGGAACACATGATTTTACTTGCCTTATCTACTTTAATGTTAAGCTCATCATCTGGGGTGGAACAATCAATATTCTGCTTTCATATCTCATGTGTTACATGCATAGCTTAAAGTGTAAATGCTTATCTGGGCCCCCGAGTAGCACTCTCAATTTATAGTACTGTTACCCCAATACCCATGTATTAGTGTGATTGGACGCTTAACCACTGTAATCATGCCACCAATAAGTGCAACAAGTGCTCTTAACATGTAGAGTAATACAATTCCAATTCTCAAAAAGTTGGGACACCATGTGAAATGTAAAGAAAAAAAGGATGCAATGTTTGGAAATCCCATATAACCATATTTTATTCACAATAGAACATAGAACATATCAGAAGGTGAAAGGGGGACACATTTCCATTTCATTTCTAAAAAATTAACTCATTTAGTTATTGATGGCAGCAACACATCTCACAAAAGTTGGGCCAGGGCCAAGCCTACCATTGTGTAGCATCTCCTCTTCTTTTTACAACAACAGCTGGGAAGTGGGACCAAATGCTGGAGTTTTGGGAGAGGAATGTTGTCCCATTCTTGTTTGATGGAGGTTTCCGGCTGCTGAACAGTCCTGGGTCGTCTTTGCTGGATTTTTTCCTTCAAAATTTACCAAATGTTTTCTATTGGTGAAAGGTCTGGACTGCAGCGGCTGGTTCAGCACCCCGAACTCTTCTTCTGCACAGCCATGCTGTTGTGATAGATGCAGTATGTGGTTTAGCATTGTCTTGCTGAAATATACAAGGCCTTCCCTGAAAGAGACGTTGTCTGCATAAAAGCATATGTTGTTCTACCTCTATATATGGCTCAGCATTGATGGTGCCTTTAACCCCTTGAGTGGCACGCCCGGAAATTTTCCGGGACGAGCTCCACTGCTCATAGTGACATAGCCCGGAAGATTTCCGGGCTACGTATCACTATGGGAGCTGCAGAGCACAATGCCACAAGCTGTGACACTGTGCTCTGCCTGCACAGACCCACACAGAGCAGTGCAAGGGCTTTGAAAAACCAGCAGAAGATATTGCTGATATGTCGGCAACCTCCTGCTTTGTTTACAGGTTGCCATAGAGACCATCGGCTTGTCAGAAGCAAGCCAATGGTCTCTGTGGCAGGGAAAGCTTGGTGCTTGGCTGTGAGAGGACAGCTAGGTACCTGCTCTTACAGCAGAGATCAGAGAAAACCTCCGATCTCTGCTGTGTTAACCCTTTACATGCTGCAGTCTATGTGACTGCAGCATGTAAAGGGCTGTCACTGCAGCATGTAAAGGGCTGTCACCATCGGACCCCTGGAATGTGATCAGGGGTCCTGATGGGTCCCTGTGGAAGTCCCCTAAAGGGACAAAAAAAAAAAATTAAAAAATAAAAAAATAAAAACACTTGTCTCCCTTTACTTTGTAAAAAATCAAAAATACAATCACACATGTGGTATCCATGCATCGTAATGACCCAGAGAAGGAAGTTAATACATTATTTAACCCCTTAATGACATGGCCCCTTTTTTTCTTTTTTCCCCATTTCTTTTTTTCCTCCCCCCTGTTTAAAAAAATCACAACTTGTCCTGCAAAAAACAAGCCCTTATATGGCCATGTCAATGGGAAAATGAAAAAGTTATGGCTCTTGAGACGCAACTGCAAAATTAGTTGAAATTCACTGATTAGACCATTTTAAAAAACCTGCCCTGGTGGGCACGACAGGGTGGTAGGAAACCCGCCACTCAAGGGGTTAAAGATGTGTAAGCTGCCCATGCCATAGGCACTAATGCCACCCCACACCATCAGAGATGCAGGCTTTGAACTATGTGATGATTACAAGCTAGATGGTCCTACTCCTTTTGAGTCCGCAGGACACGGCGTTCATAGTTTCCAAAAATAATATAGAATTTTGATTCATCTGACCACAGAACAGTTTTCCATTTTGCCTGAATCTATTTAAAAGGGCTTTGGTCCAGAGAAGATGCCTGTTTCTGGCTTGTGTTGATATATGGCTTCTTCTTTGCATGATGCAGCTTTAACTTGCATTTGTGGATTGCATGGAGAACTGTGTTTACAGTCAAATGATTTCTGGAAGTATTGCTGAGCCCATGCAGGAATTTGTATTACAGAATCATGCCTGTTTTTAATGCAGTGACGCCTGAGGGACCGTAGATCTCGAGCATCCAATATTGACCGTCAGCATAGTCCCTTGTCCACATAAATTCTCCAGATTCTCTGAATATTCTGGAAATATTATGTACTGTAGATAGTAGATGTTCAATGTTTTGGCAATTTTACATTGAAGATTAGTTTTCTGACAGTGTTGCACAATTTTTAGACGCAGTTTTTCACACATTGGCGAACCTCTGACCATCTTTGCTTCTGAGAGACTCTGCCTCTCTAACATGTTCTTTTTATACACAGTCATGTGACAGTAGAAAATTGACTCTCCAGCTGTTTTTCATTAGTACCACTTACTTTTCCAACATTTTATTACCCTTGTCCCAATTTTTTGACATATGTTGCAGCCATCAATTTCTGAATAAGTTTTTTTTTTTTTTTTATGAAATGAAAAATGTCTTACTTTTCATTTGTGATATGTTCTATGTTCTATTGTGAGTAAAATGTGGTTATATGAGATTTACAAATCATTGCATTCTTTTTTTTCTTTACATTAATGTACATTTTACACAGATCCCCAACTTTTTTGGAATTGGGGTTGTATTATCCAGCAATGAATTTTGTTGAAATTGGTACTAAACATATCTGTGTTATTAAGCATAATATAAAGTACTTAGGACCAGATAAATCCCGCTTGCCATGTTTTTATGGCTTGGCAAGGGTGCATGGCAATTGGTCTTGCTCTTGATTTTATAGTTAAATTGAGCAACAACTTATATAGTTCTCATAAAAACTTTCACAGGAGCTTAAACAGTTTTTCTAGACTCATGACTGACAAATCTACTTAGATATGCAATTCTTGGTCCCTTGAGTATATACTACTGCATTACTAGTTCAGGGTTCTAAGAAATTCAATGACTATAAGAGCTCATCCAGCATACTCTAGACTAAAGCATCACTGAGAAGAGATTGAATAATATTTATGCACTTCACAAAGGCGAAGACCAATAAAACTATTTGATCAGCATGGTCAATCATGGCATTCTGTCTGGCACAAGTGCCAATAATGAGCCAAAAGCTGCTCAAACTGAGACTTTATTGATCTTCGATTAAGCAGTGAAAGGCTTTGGTTCAGTTTCCCTATTCACATGTAGCAGAAAACATCTAGGCGTAACCTTATGTTCCTGGACTGCAGCCAGTTCTTAAAAGGCAGTTAGGTGGCCATCATATCTATCTATCTATCTATCTATCTATCTATCTATCTATCTATCTATCTCCTATCTATCTATCTATCTATCTATCTATCTATCTATCTATCTATCTATCTCATATCTATGTATCTCCTATCAATCTATCTATCTCCTATCTATCTATCTATCTATCTATCTATCTATCTATCTATCTATCTATCTATCTATCTATCTATCTATCTATCTATCTATCTATCTATCTATCTATCTATCTCTCCTCTCTCCTATCTATCTATCTATCTATCTATCTATCTATCTATCTATCTATCTATCTATCTATCTATCTATCTATCTATCTATCTATCTCTCCTCTCTCCTATCTATCTATCTATCTATCTATCTATCTATCTATCTATCTATCTATCTATCTATCTATCTATCTATCTATCTATCTATCTATCTCTCCATATCTATCTATCTATCTATCTATCTATCTATCTATCTATCTAGTTTTGTAGGGTGTTCCTAATATACAGTAGTTATATCTACCAAAAGCAGTCCATGCAAGGACATCTAAGGTACCAGCAAAAGAGTTTGAGTGTTCAAGACTCATTGGCGCCTGTAGGGAACAAAGACTAGCCTATTTGATTCAATCCCATAGAAGCGCTATAGTAGCACAAACAACTGACAAAGTTATTGTTGAATATGATAAAAAGGTCCCAGAACATACAAGGCATCACAGCTTGCTGCATTACTGTAGGCTGGTTGTTGTGCCCATGCTGACCCCTATCCATCACCAAAAGTACTGCTGTGCAATGGGCAGATGAGCTGGATCATAGGGTAATGAAAGAAGGTGGCCTAAGTTGATGAATCACATTTGCCTTTACGACATATGGAAAGCCCATTGCATTCCTTGCCTGGGGAAGAAATTGCACCTGGATGTATTATAGGAAGCAAGCCAGTGGAAGCAGTGTGATGCTCTGAGCAATGTTCCGCTGGACAATCTTGGGTACTGGCCTTCATCTAGATGTTACTTTGACATGTACCACCTAGCTTAATATTGTTGCAGACCTAGCATACCCCTTTAGGACATTGGTAGACCCTAGTGGCTCTTTCAGCAGATAATATCCTTGCCATATTCCAAACCTTTTCAGGAGAGGTTTGAGGAACATGATAAAGAGTTCTGGGATGTACTGGAAAAACTTTGTCCAAGGAAATTCTGGGCAACATGGCTGAAACCAACTAGTCTAGTCAGTGGTGTCCTTTGGGTGCCATTTGTTTTCATCATGTGACAGATTAGCTCCTAGCCCCAATTTTCTTCTTGTCTTATGACAGAACAGGATATCAGAATGACTGAAAGCAGATATGAACAGAAATTAAAATACTGTATTTATTTATTTGCCACTGCTTTTGGCCAAATGTGAAAAAAATACAGTTGTAAAGACACTGACTACTATCTCTGGACTTCTGTGGTTAGAATGTCATAAAGGGCCTGTTAACACCTCGTTATGGCCTTCATCCAGAGTCCCATCAGGGCTTCCATTTAAAATCTGGAAAACTGCACCAAAACTGGAAGGACCTGAATGGAACCTGTCATGGCCATTGATGACAGCTGTTGAAATGGAGACCAATAGGTCTCCGTTTCGGCAGGTTTCCATTTGTTTCAGCCATTTTATGGCAGAAAGAACAGTGCAGTCCACCACATTATTGTTTTCAGCAGAAAATGCCGGAAACGAACAGAAACCTGCCAAACAGTTGTATTAGTTTCTGTTTCATAACTTTTCATTGATGGCCGAGCCAGGGGTTCTGTTTTCAGGATTTTAGACAGAAACTCCGATGGGACCTCTGGATGGAGGCCATAACAAGGTTTGTACAGGCCATTAGTGACATCATCAGTACAGCAGTAAAAAGATAATAGATATTCAGTGTCTTTACAACTGCATTTTTTTATTTATGAAACCGGCATTTGACGTTGGCACTAATTTATGCCGAGAAGCATGGATTAGTTGTTCTCTATTATATGGGCAGGATGTAGTAGATCATAGATTATAATAGAAATCACTCAGCAAATTAAATGAGTGTCAAAAGCAGTAGACATCTCCCAAGAACCCTGTTGTTAAAACTGAACCTCTTATTAAGTATTTATTGTGCCATATGGTAGAGTCACATATTCTAATGTCTCTAAATAAAACACGGGGATTTAGCAGGGGATTTTTCCCTTTTGACATGAATGCATAAACTGTATGTAAAAAGCCACCTTTATAAATATAAGAGTTATGCATGTCGAATTTATGTTGCCATGTATCGTATTATTGCACTTGCTGCCAAAATGTTGTTTCCTTAAAGTATTCTGTAGAAAACAGCTTAGTCTGAATGCACACGGCCAGATTTCATTACGGAATCCGTAGCGGGCGTTCACCTCCGGATTCCGAACCAAATACCCGCCATAAGCATGCAATGTAAAGCGGGTTTTCATGCCCTTGAGTGGAAATCAATTACGATTTTCTGCTCATGGGGGGGGGGGGTACAGTATGCTTTATTTTGAGCTGGATTCCGTGTGGACGGCTTCTATTGCAGTCAATGGCAGCTGCATGACCCACGGCCTTTCCGCAATCATCAATGCGAAAAGGCCGCTGGATCGGCGTCATTGCCTAGTGATGGTGCGGCATTATCTGTTCTGCACATGTGTGCCGGCCGACACATCCGCAGCACAGATAACAAGAATCCAGATAGGTACTCAGGGGTCCACTGTGGGATCCTGCAAGTGGAATCTGACCCGGCCGTGTGCATTTGGCCTTAGGCTTATAATACTATGGAAGGGTGCTGTTGATGTGACCTTCAAGTAAAACCAAGATGTTATATAGTTTACTATGACGTGCTTATGCTTTACAATGTGATGCACAAGTTTACACAAGGAGGGGAGTTACAGGGTCAGAGCCCTCCTAGTGCATAAACAGCATTGAGTGTTGGAGGTCACAACTTTGGATCCCAAGCTGCATGTGCTTAAATTATGTCAGCAATTACTCTGTTCCATTGACCGCTGTTATTAGAACATTAGTCATTCAGTGAAGGTAAGCAGGACCAATGCTTGTCCCTGCTGCCGTTGTAAGGGGGTGAAACACAAATTAACTTAATTTGCCCCCTTACAAAAATAGTGTTTTGTATGTATGTAAGTAATGTGTTAATGCAAATGATGACAATCTGTGTATGCGCTATACTGGACTCCAGCCAGTATATAAGACCTCCCCGAAAATAAGCCTTAGTTACACTACATGTAAAAAAACAAAAACAAAACAATACTCACCTAGCAGCCGGCCTTCGGATCCTTGCGCTGGGCTGTGGTGCTGCTGCAAGCTTCTGGGTCCTCCTGCACGCTGACAGAGCAGTTCCTCCTGGTAGCAGGGCTTGAATACCCCACCTCCAGCAAGCTAATGCTCTGATTGTCTTATCGAGCACCGCGTAAGGCAATGAAAGCCAGCGCTCAATTAACCCATCACAGCCATTCAATTATGTCATTCAATGAATGGCTGTGATTGGTTAATCGAGTGCCGGCTCTCATTGGCTGACATGGCGTTCGATTACCCAATCAGAGCATAAGCTTGCTGGAGGCGGTGGTTGCATAAAGAGCCATGCTGTGACAGGTGGTGCCATCGTTACAGGCCCCTATGTCTGTCAGAACCATTTCCAGGTGCTTATCTGAAAATCATTTGGTCTGATGTCGCCAATTACATCCACTGCCATTGACACCCACCCACCGCTGTCTCTGTTTGCAGTGGTGTCATGAGCAATGAAAGTGGACCAGGTTCTCTTCAGCAACAAATCCAGGTTCAGCTTGGGTACTGACGACGGCCATGTTCATGTCTGGAGATCTATTGGTGAGCGCCTCAGTTCTAATTCCGCCTTTACTATGGAGAGGCACACTGCCCCATGCTGGTGTGATGGTCTGGGGGGCATCACATACAACAGTCGGTCACCCCTAGTAGTGGTATGAGGGACAATGACAGCTCAGGACATCCTGCAGCCACATGTGTTCCTCTCATGGCCGCTTCCATGAGGCATTATCCAGCAGGATAATGCTCGGCCACACAAAGCAAGGGGGTCACAGGAATGTCCCCACAGCATTGTCACACTTTCATGGCCTCTCCAGTCTCCAGAATTTGCCAATTAACTGTAACTGTTGCATGACGAGATCACTTTGCAATGAAGATGGCACGTTCCCAATATTCTTCCAGCAGCATGGTCCCCTCCCCACATTATAGACATGTCTGCAAGTTTTTGGATCTGCAGTTTCTGGGGAAGTGGATTGGGCATTATGGCCCAGTGGAGCGAACCCACATTTGCCATATATCACCCCCTTGGACTTCTGATGATATATAAAAAAAATTCATAATAGTGCAGTACGGAGCAGTAAGGTAGCGTGTAAAGGGTTAAAGTCACCCTCATCAGAACTGGATATTGATTGTAAACAACTGAGCCTGTGTCTTTATGGATGTTGTACTATCAAACTTTTGGAACAAATGAACATGAGTATGCACTACAAATCACTATCTACACACCCAGGAGCAGAGACTAACCCCAATGCACCTTACTATCACACCCCATGTCTGTTGCATGCGTATTGAGCAACAGACATGTCCTTCAGGGTTAGGGGTCAGTTAAATGGCCATTCGCATAATGCATACATACTAGCATAGGCAGAGCAGGAACTGCCCCTAGGCCCAATGTCCACGGGTGGATTGGATTCTGTATGCATGATTCCACAGCAAATTCCGACCCTCCCCGTGCCCAAGGACACTGCTTACCCGTCCAGGTCTTCTGCGTGCCTGTCCGGGTCTTCTATTTTCTTCACTGCGGATGTGTGTTGAAGTTCCATCTGGCACGTCGCCGCACATGCACAGTGGAGTTTTTTATTCTTTTCAAACTCCTGCTTTCCCACAGAATCTGCGGCCCATCCACAAATCAATTGCAAACGGGCCATGGATCGGACGACTTCTATTGACTTCAATGGAAGCTGTCCAGACAGGAACCGCACTGAAATGGGGCATGCTGCGATTTGTTCTCCAGACCAAAAGGTCCACAAAACAAATGCGCAAACTTTAACCCCTTGCAATTCAATTTTGGATTCAGGGTTTCCTAGGGGGGTTTTCTCTTTCTGCCATTGTACAATGGCGCCATCTGTTGGCTAGTAATGTATAGTAAGAATACTTTGCTGGACATCTTCCGACATCACAGCTGTACAGCCTTCAATAAGAATGTCTTTAGACGTCAGACAGTGGATTGGAAGGGGTTAATTCATGTGCGGACGCCCATGCTTCCCTATGGGTGGCTTGATTTGCGGATCTTCTGCGCGAATTCCGCAAATCAGATCCGCCCGTAGACATTGGGCCTTATAGAATATATTCTCTGTTCTGGTACATAGATGGGAGTTTCAAACTAGGGATTCTTGTCTATGACATGCATATTGCTCGGTAGGGCACATGGACAGGGGATGCCATCCTGTGCTAACCCCTTTAAGAATATTATAGTCCAGTGACTTGTAGCTATAAAAAAGTAATCCTTCGTAGCAGCATATTTGATATGATACATATCTGAACAGTCTAGTATGATTAATCTCATATAACTGTAAGGAAGATCATCAGAAAAGTATTTAAAACTTCATAGGCAATAAAATAAGGAATATGATCAAGTCTTCAGTAAGACCCAAACCCTACAAAACAATTTTACATTTTCTCTAAAGCCGAAGTTATAATCTTTTATCGGATACTAAAAAGCCGCATAGTAAGATCTGCTTGTACTTGGTAATAAACCAAACAGGATGTCATTTTGCTGAGAGGCACTGTCTTCCCCCATCCCAGCCCACCTCCAGCTAATGGGACCAGAAAATCTATGGCTTTCCCTCTCTGTGCTGCTATCAGCAATGCTTTATAGCTACCGTTCTGCACATTTAATGCAGTTTAAAGGTTTTAAGTAGAATGGCAAGTCACAACCAAATCCTCAGTGAGATTTATTACCCGTCCTGATGCTACGGTGAGATGAGATTTGTGTATTCTTCATAAACTCATCACAGAGCCTCCTATCCTCAGGGATGTGGCCCTAGCTTTTGTTATTTTCCGCACTGCATTAACTACAGCAATGGCCAACAAGGCAAGTTAAAAACTAATTAAATACTACCGTATTTCTACCTGACAAATCTAATCTTCTAGAGTAAATGTGTCGAACTGCGGAATACCATATAAGCTACAATCACCTCTACCTTGTAGCTCCAACAATTTGATTTTATTGTGTCCTGAAGGTACATAATTCTTTGTGCAACCTTCTCATGCCTAATGTTGCCTAAAACTGGCCATATGTTAAGCCTTGCAGATGGCTGTTTTCTAAATGCTGGGCCTGTGCCATTTATTGTTGGTCTGTGAAGGTTATCTTTTTGGACAGCCAAGCCATAAGTTAAAATGACAAATCACCGGTCAATTTTTTTGCCTTGTTCTGTGGCCTGATCTGGGCTTCCATTGATAGGATGTAAGTGTTTGGCAGGAATGACTTTCCAACTAGAGCACCTAAAAACGAATGAAAAAGTCCAACATGCCAACTTTTCTACAGATATTTGCCTTCAGTTGACTTCGTGTCAAGAAAAGATGCGGGCAACAGAAAATGTTCTAAATCAACATTTGTGGATGTCTAAAATTTCTGACTTCCTCATACACTACAGTGTATACGAAGGAAGGTTAATGCCTTTCTGCACTGGAGTCTTGGGGTCAAAACCCGAGTAAGGAGATCTGCATGGAGTTTGTATCTTCTTCTTGAGTTTGTGTGGGTTTCCTTCTTCACTCCAAAAATATAAGGATAATTCAATTGACTTCAATTGTCCTTAGTGTGTGCTGAAAGTTAGATTATGAGCCCCACTGAAAACAAGAGTTGATGAGAATAGACAACACTGCAAGACATACTGGCACTATTAAAGAAACGGGACATAAAAATCCATAAATTTTGTTATTTAATAAAGGGGTTGTACCAAGATTATACGTTATTCCTTACCCACATGATAGGGGATAACTTGCTGACCAGTGGGGGGCTCACCACTGAGACCCCTGTAACATCAGGGTCCCATGTCACTTTCTGCCTGTTTACTGTGGGTTTCACTTCTCCCCCTGCAGTGAAATAATAATGAATGGAGAACTGTCCAAGCATGTATGGTCAGTTTTCCATTGATTTCAATGGGCTGACGGAAATATTCGAGTCCTTGTCGCCTAGCTATCTCCTCACTCCATTCAGTCACTTCCTCACTGTGGGGGGTCGAGAGGGGGGTGCAGACTCCTACTGGAGAGTTTGGGTAACTTTAATTAAATTACATATTCTAAGTGAAAACTAATGATGAAAGCTCCATAAACAGGTACATTAGGATTAGCCGAGGGAAGGATTTAGGACAAGCCTGTGCTAGACACTGGACGAATTTTAAAAACATCTATAATGGTTATAATAAGTCCTCACACCCCTGTTAAAATGCCAGGTTTCATAATGTTAAAAAATCCAACAAAGATTAAGCATTTAAGATTATTTCCACCTTCAATGTGACCCGTTATCTGTACAATTGCAATGAAGAACTAACTGGAATCTTTTAGGGTGAAATTAAAATGTGGATGCATAAGTATGCACCCCCTAAAGCTAATACTTTGTTGATGTGGCCCTTGACTTTATAACTGCATTCAGTCTTTTTGGGTAGGTGTCGTTCGGCATGGCACATCTTGACTTGGCAATCTTTGCCCACTTGGCAAAAGCCCTCCAAATCTGTCAGATTGCAAGGACATCTTGTGTGCAGCGCCCTCTTTAGGTCAAGCCACAGATTCCAACACCTTGATCTTCTTTTGGCGAAGCCATTCTCTTGTTTTCAAAGTATGCTTTGGATTGTTGTTGTGCTGAAAGGAGAAATTCCTCTTAATCTTGAGCTTTACAGCAGAGGCCTGAAGGCTACCAAAATGGACTGATATTTGGAACTGTTCATAATTCCTTACACCTTGACTAAAGCCCCAGTTCCAGCATCAGAAAAACAGCCCCAACGCATAATGCTGCCTCCACCATCTTTACTGTGGGTATGATGTTCTTTGGGTGATGCGCAGTGCTGGCTTTGCACCAAACATACCTTTTTGGAGTTATGGCCAAAAAGTTCAACCCTGGTGTCATAAGACATAACATATTCTCCCACATACTTTTGGCAGACTTGATGTAGGTGTTGGCAAAACCAGCCAGGCTTGGATGTTTTTCTTTGTTAGAAAAGGCTTCCGTCTTGCCCCCAACCCCACAGCACAGACATATGAAGAATACGGGAGATGGTTGTCACATGCACTACACAACCAGCACTTGCCACAAATTCCTGCAGCTCCTTGCCAGAAATTTCTGGCAGCCTCCAGCACCAATTTCCTTTTGGTCTTTTCATCAATTTTTGAGGGTTGTCCAGTTCTTGGTAATATCACTGTTGTGCCAAATGTAATCCAAATCTTGATGACAGTCTTCACTTTGTTCCATGGTATATGTAATGTCTTGGAAAGAAAAAACTGATTACATACATATAGAAAAATGGAGCTATGGTTCAGCAAAGTCGCAGCATTTTTACATAGATTTTGTTAACTATTGTTAAATAATACCCAATGAATGACATCACCGCCTTCTGAACCAACTTTGTTTTTATTGAGCCAATACATCTAAAATAGAAAATGAAGCAGTCTTAAAAAATGTCAACAGTATTACATCTATTTCTTTTATGTGAAATTATGTATCTCCATGGTAACAGACTACAAGTGAACTTGTGTTGTCTGCAGTCATGCTCTTTCATTCTGTACCCTGCATTTTACTTACCTATTAACTATGTTAGCAAGAAATAAAGGACCGATGGAAGGGTGTACGATGGCAGGAGGCTACCATGGAGTAACTGGTCTGTACAGTAGCTATATATTAGAATATAAAATGGGATTCCAGTTTAGTTTAGTGCAGCATGGTGGCTCAGTGGGCAGGGCTGTTGCAGTACTGGGGTTTTGGGATCATATCTGACCAAGGGCAACATCTATATGGAAATTGTATGTTCTCCATGGGTTTGCTCTGGTTTCCCAAATAGTCCAAAAACATGCAAAGAGGTGAATTTAGATTGTGAACCCCTATGGGAACAGGACACAATGTAAGTGATGTCGATCTGTGCACAGAGCTGTGGGATATGTATATGCTATATAAATGAGTAAAATAACATTTGTTTCATTTTTTTTAAAATTTCAGATGAATTGGAACAATAAAAAAACTGTTACACATGTGTGCATACCCATACCCAGCACTCAAGAAAAATATATCAGAGATTTAGCTGGTACAAAGGCGGGCAACTAAAGTAATAAGTGGAATGGGCAGACTACAATACCCAGAGTGGTTATCAAAATTGGGGTTATTTAGTGTAGAAAACAGGTGGCTGAGGGGCGACCTAATAACTATGTATAAATATATCAGGGGAGTATACAGAGATCTCCCCCATCATCTGTTTATACCCAGGACTGTGACTATAACAAGGGGGTGCTCTCTACATCTAGAGGAAAGAAGGTTTCTACACCAACATAGAAGAGGGTTCTTTACTGTAAAAGCAGTGCGACTAACTGGGGGAACTCTCTGCCTGAGGACGAGGTGATCGATCGTGAACTACATAGGAGTTCAAGAGGGGGTTGGACGTCTTTCTTGACTGCAACAAGATTGCATGTTATAGTCACTAGATCACTTAAACCAGGAATTTATATAGATTTGGAGTCAGGAAATTGTCTACAGCCTCATTGTTTGTTTTTTTTGCCTTCCTCTGGATCAACATTGCAGGATAATAGGCTGAACTGGATGGACATACGTTTTTTTCAGCCTTATATACTATGTTACTGTGTAATAATAAATCACAGAAGCAGCAGTTGAAGTAGGCGTCTATTTTCACAAGTTATATAAGACCAATGGTTGAGTCCTTCCTTATATATTAGCTGGTCCCAATATTTGATTCTGGACCAGCATCTCTGATCACCAGGCATATAATAAGTAGTCACTCTTTTAATTCATGCGATTAATGTATTTTGAGTGTTCGGTGATAGCCAGCATTGTGCAGCTGAGGTTTGACAATAGTACTAGCTGATTGCAATATAATGTGCCATGTGTGTAGACATGAGCCGGGGTGGCTACCTGCTACTATATTATGGCTGTCTATGGAGAGCACTGTAATACTGACTTGAGCAATGTAATGTCTTGTCACCTTTATTGCTTTATGAATCCATCTACTTCTCCTTTTGACTATATCTCGGCCATGCTTTGGGCCCCAGGAGATTTACTGCTGGGATTAGTCCGCCTGGCTGGGGAGACAGAGGGAGATTTTTTTTTCCTAATGTATTCACCTTGATTTAATGCTAAGATCTGGAAGTTATATATTTTTTTACAATAATCGAGAGTTCTGCCAAAGAAAGCAGTTGTTAATGTCAGAGCAGGTCAGTGACCGGGGAGATCGGAGAGATCCGCCCCCCCCCCCCCCCCCTGCATTATATTGGGGGGGTATTTTAATTGCAGAACTTGGGATGATCTGACCAGAGAATCTGAACAGTTTTACATCACCCACATTTTTTATCACTAATAGAAAAGCTAATGATTCATAACCTTACCTAGACTGGCTGTAGGAAAAAAAAGGCAATGAGTGACATCACTGTTAATAGGACAGTGCCTGCTAATGAGTGATACTAAGTGCATATGTCACTGGCTGCTTTCCAATGGCAAGATTCACTACTTCCAAACTAGCTTTTCTCAGTGATAATCACCACTGATGACATTTCTGCTAGAGAATGAAAGACCATATCAATGCATATATTTTCCCTGCAGAGCTAATGGCTTATACTGCTTCTTGCACAGTGATACATGTATGTGCTCGGTAATCTCTACTTAATTCACTGATAAATGATATGCAGTTAAGTGCATTTGACTATAACATATATTTTACTTAAAAAATAACCTTGCCTTGTATAGTGCTGTCCGATAAACAAGGGCAATAATTGCTGATGACACTTAGGAAGACTCCAGACTGGCAGCTATAACTGCAAGCAATATGATTGATGGTCTGGTTGCACAATTGTCCTTGTGATGACAGACTGAAAGGAAAGTATTTAGAATGTTCCATGAAATATCTTCATTGTGTAATTGATCACATAGATAGGAACCACTGGTGTAACTATAGGGGATGCAGTTGCACCCGGGCCCATAAGGCCTCTCTTCTCCATATAGGGAGCCCAGTACTATGAATAAAGCATTGTAGTTGGGGGCCCCGTTACAGGTTTTGCATTGGGGCCCGGGAGCTTTGAGTTACGCCTCTGATAGGAACCATCGTCCTCCAATTTTAACCATCATCATAAAGCTACTTTTTGCTCTGAATGATAACATTGGTTAGAAAAGTAATCGTATCAAGTAACCAGGAGATACTAGAAAGTTGGAAAGTTGTTGCCGAGGTCAGAGACATCTGGACCGTTGGCAAATAAGAGTCTTTACTGACCATCTTAATCATGATGCACTATGTGAGTTAGTTGGGAATTTGAGGCACATTCAGATTTGAACTTTCGGGGCCTCTGTAGAGGTTCTTTACCAGGACATGCTAATGGACAGTCCCAAAAAGATGTAATGAGGTTGTGCTGCTCTATAGAGTATACCACTAAAATATATGTGAATAGTGCGATAGATTTACTCAACGTGATGATATGAAGTGAAAAGTAAAATCATATAACCCAACAGCTTATTTGATATAGAGTTTACCATGAGGTGCCAGATAAGATCTGCACGAATATCCAACATATAGTCCATCGATGGATTATGATCCTAGACGTCAAGTGGAGGTAGGTACAATTAGAATTACAATCAGTTTTAGGCCACCTGCACACGGGCGGAAATCCCGCGGCGGGATTTCCGCCACTAAACGCCTGCATAGGAGTGCATTACAATACGCACTCCTATGCGGACGGCTGCTGTTTGAAATCTCGCGCGGCAAACAAACCGCGGCATGTGCTACTTCTGTGCGGGGCTCGCAGAGCCTCGCACAGAAACGTCACTCACCCGGCCGCCGGCTCCGGCCTGCGCATGCGCCGGCTGCCTGGCAGCCGGTATATGAAAGAGCCGGGGCCGCCAGGTGCGGGTGAGTACGCGCTCGTCCCTGCAGGCGCTCGGGTCGGATCGCGCGGCGAGAATCCTCGCCGCCGGATCCGACCCGCTCGTCTGCAGGCGGCCTAAAGCTTGAACCACGGACAGCATGAACCTGGGGAATGCCGGCTGTCCCATGGGAATTTTGTTATAAAACGCTGCGGTACATAAATATACTTTGCATTTTGATATGGAGCTGAACTCAAAGTTATGGAGGGCAGGTTATACCTGCCTCTTCCTGTCCATGAAGTCTGACAGCTCCTCTCCTTATATACAAAAGGTGAGAGAGCTATCAGTCTTCATGCAGCGAGCAGGGAGAGGCCAGCGTGACCTGCCCTCTATGACTTCAAGCTCAACTCCAAGTCAAACTGCAAAGTATATTTATGTGCTGCAGCATTTCAGAATAAAGCATGCACAGGGGTAACAGGCATTGTCCGTCTAGTGGCCCAGAGTTTTGGGGTCCCCTCCAGCACCTCAGAATACATGTTTTATGTTTGTCTTGTATTACTGTCTTAAATGTGGAATGCATCAGATTTACAGTATGTGTATTGGAGTTCGCAGGCATGAAAGGGTTAATGTCTGGTGTTGTCTGGAAAATGTATCTATCTGTCTAGCTGTTTATTGGTCTGTGTCCACCTGATGTGGTGACTTGAGTGAGAGGTGTCTAAAGTTAATTAGAAGTGAGTTGGAGTTGAGAAGAGAGAGGAGTTAAGAGAGGAGAGTGGAGAGATGGAGGAAGTGGAGAGATGGTCTGTCGCTCATGCCAGAGCCCAGCCATATCAGGAACCCTCCTTCTAGAAGTTGCCCTTAGGGAGTATGAAAGCCCGGACATGATGGAAATGCGTGGGAGTGCAGTACAAGAGCCGCATGTAACCGGAGAGAGAGAAACCACAAGTGCGCGAGAAAAGTGAGTGTCTGGCAGTAAAGAGTTTTGGCGAGAAAAGTGAGTGTCTGGCAGTAAAGATCCTACAGATAACTAAGACTGTGGATGCATAATGCCCTGGGAATCCTCACAGCTTCAACACTGTACAAGTTGTTTTGTGCAAGAACTGTTTTGTTGTTACTTCATAGAGAGATTAAGTAAACGGACAGGTCCAAATGTTTCCAGTTCTTGTTCAGAAAATACCCTCTGTGTGTGAACTACTTTATTCTATCTGAGTGATCCGCCGCAGAAGAAGGAACGTTGGCATCACGGTGACAAACAGGACTAAATGGTAACTCAGGTTGCTCATTGTGATCTTCCCCAGTAGTAATGAGGTTGGGTTCCTAGCCACCTGTAATTAGGAGATGGTAGAGCCAAGGTTATTTCTCTACCCTGGTGTCTCCTCGGCTAAGGGCCTGCTCCTCGGATGCTGCACCCAGGTTCATGCTGTCCATTGTATGGGTATCATGAACCTAATCACAGAAGCCTTTTAACATTGAATTGAGGGAAGATAACTCATGTAATTAAAGTGAGGGTAAATACTCTAGGTCTTGGTGTCTAGTGATTAAAGTGAGGGTAAGTACTGTAGAGCCAGGTGCCTAGTGATTGAGATGAGGGTAAGCAGTGTTGGTCCTAGTGTCTAGTGATTGAATTGAGGGTAAGTACTGTAGGACCTGGTGTATAATGATTGAATTGGCGGTAAGTACCGTAGGCACTGGTGTCTAGTGATTGGGATGCTGATAAACACTGTAGGTCCTTGTGTCTGGTGACTAATGTGACGTTAAGTACTATAGGTCTTGGTATCTAGTGATTGAAGTTAAAGAAAGTAGGTCCTGGTGTCCAGTGGGGAGAAATGTTGGTTCAAATTAAAATTTAAGGATTTTTGATCAATAATCTCTGATTAGAACTTCACAACCCATGGGACCCCAACTGTCTATGCAGCTGTCCTGTATCTTAGCCTACCAACTGAATGAGACCCTCTAAAGTACCAAGATTGGGCACACAAGATTTCTTCATCTATTGTTTTATTTGACAACTTTTTGCACACTTCCAGCTACTTGAAGTAAGGAAACCTTATACAGCTAGGATCAGGTATCCCCACATAGAAACCAACTGCCGCTGTTTCCTCAAAGCTCTTCCCTGTACCTTCTTCCATTTTTGCTCCGCCACCCTACTAACAGAGGTTACAAGCAACCGCTGCCAGATAGGAAAGCAATGAGGTTACACAAAGCATACTGCTACACACAGCAGACATAGCAGGGGACATTTGCAAATGATATAGGGTATATGTGTAATAAAGGCACAGAAGAAAATCATGGAAAACCTCTATAACTAGCTTAGTATATCCTGATCAGTCTTGGGAGGCTTAACTTGTAGCCTAAGGCCCGCCACACATGCCAACACCATGCATGCACCATTCATAAGGGTATGTTCACACGTGGCAGAAATACTGCGGCTTTTCCGCAGTGAAGAAATTCCGCCACAAAATCTGCCGCATTTCTGCGACACAAACCATGTTAAAATCTACACAATCGGTGTGGATTTGGAATAGAAATCGGCTGCAGATGATTTCAGCCTGTCCAGCGCTTCTCTCAACTCCCAATACTGCAGGCTGCTGCACCCAGAGCACAGCATATACTGGCAAATGCTACTGAGCGCTGCTGGTCATGTGATGCGAAAGTGGCATGACATGACCAGCGTATCACATGAACGCCGGCGGTGGTGCTCAGTAGCAGTTGCCGGTGTGCATTATACTCTGGGCACAGTATTGGGAGCCTAGAGAAGTGCTGCATAGGCTGAAATGAAATTACTGTATATACTCGAGTATAAGCTGAGTTTTTCAGCACATTTTTTTTTGTGCTGAAAAAGCCTCCCTCGGCTTATACTCGAGTGAGGTAAAAAAAAACATAATAAAAAAACCCTGCAATACACACCTCCCAGTCGGCGTCTGTGTCCCCGCCGCAATGGTCTGCCCGGCGGTGCGGCAAGCAGCTTGAAAATTCTCCCTGCTGTCATCTCCCTGCCTGGCTTTGAAATCCCCCCGCCATCAGCACTGTGTGACTAAGCGCTGTGATTGGATTGAGCGCCAGCCAATCACAGCCGACCCTCCATCATTCAGAGCCATTCAGTGAATAACATCACTGAATGGCTGTGATTGGTTTATTAAGGGCCGGCTGTGATTGGCTGCTGCTCGATCCATTCACAGCGCTTACTTACACAGAGCTGATGGCGGGGGCATTCAAAGCCGAGCAGGCAGATGACAGCCGGGAGAATTCTTAAGCAGCTTGCCGCACCGCTGGGGAGGCCATTGCGTCAGGGACAGAGACGCACCTGGGAGGGGAGTATTGCGGGTTTTTTTTAAACCTAGTATATACTCAAGTATAGCTAGGCTTATACTCGAGTCAATAAGTTTTACCAGTTTTTTGTGGTAAAACTTATCGACTTGGCTTATACTCGGGTCGGCTAATACTCGAGTATATACGGTAGTTCACCGGATCCGGATTTTGATGGGGGTTTTGATACAGAAATGCTGTGTATTTTGCCGCAGTTGAAAAGTCGCAATATTTCCGCTACATCTGAACATACCCTAATACTGGTCAAATAATTCTGCCCTTAGACCCCCTCCACAGGTGTTCTACCACTAGCTCCTATGCTGCCAGGGATCATACTTCTACCCAAATTGTGAGTCTACACTTCAATTCCTAAATTGTGAAGACAGTGATATTTGTAAGTATATCCGTAGACACATGAGACTGTTTCTTCATAGACTAATATAATTCCTAATAGGCTACTAAATGAGAAGAAATGTCCCTTTATGCAGAGTTCTTTCTACTTTGCAGGAGTTCACTGTAGGAACAACATGGAAGGAAACAAATTCGAGATTTCCTGCTGTAATCACAGTTTTGTTCTATTAACGTCAAACAAGTAAAAGGCATCTTACAGGGCAATAAAAGTGGATAAATGAATGTGTGGAAAATGCAGGATGAAACAGAGAGGAATAATACAAAATGCATTGTCTGTATTCTCCATGTGATGCCCTAAATTGCCACTAACACCTGCCTTTAGAGGTTCTGGGTTCTTCGAAGGGATCAATTATTCCTTTTCAAGACCTTTCTGAGATGGATTCTGTGCAACACGGTTAATTGGAATTTCCCTCAGATGGACAGATGATACGGCCGTTCTAATGGCGGATTGTGAATGCGCCGCTCAATCTACTTTATCTTTGAGCTTCATTGAAGTTCTATACACTATTGGGATCACATGTAAACCAGAGAAGAGCCGAATGTACAGCGCAGATTGTCTTCTGTCATGTAAATGTGGCTCTTCCTATCATAGAGAAATGGAAAGTACGCTGATTTCTTTCTTTATCACTCATGGGGTTATTCTATAAAAGGAGGCAATTCACAATATATTAACTTTGGAAAAAAAAACTCTGAACTTGGCTGTTTAACCCTTTAGATATCTTGAATAAAGCAATGCCACTGATAGGGCAGCTTCACACGAGCCTATGCGCAAAATTGCTCCGGCGCGGAGTATTTGCGAATGAATAGGTTTGAAGAGGTACATAATTTGTGTATTGCACGTGTGTCTGCGCATTGTACTGTACGCTTTGCTTACGCAAGGCCAGCTCACACGCACACATGACCCCCCTTTTCTGTGGATTTAATGGCTACTTAAGCCGACTGAGTCCCAGATGTGTTCTTTTTCCCTGCATTTTGCGCAGTGCCACACCCAGCACTATTGCATCTCCCACATATAGTGTTTCCTCAAAAATAAGACATGTCTTATATTAATTATTTTGCCCGAAAGAGGTGCTAGGTCTTATTTTCAGGTGATGTCTTATTATACATTACCTAGCATTCTCAGTCCAGGTCTCTCCCGCTGCTCTCCGGAGCTCCGGCATGCTTCTTGCAGTCCTCGGCTGCCGACAGAAGATCACTTCCTGGCTACAGGATTCAGGATACAGGAAGCGATGGTTCTGATTGACTGAGCAGTGCTCAAAAACCAATCAATGCAGCGCTTGATAAACCAATGTGATGGCTGTGATTGCTTCATCGAACACTTCATTGATTGGCTGAGCAGCAAGATTTATGAATTGGCCAATCGATGCCGCCACTTAGCCAATTCATAAATCCCGCCTCGAAAACCAATCAGAGTGATCGCTTCCTGGAGGTGGGATTTATGAATCCTGTAACCAGGAAGTGATATTCTATGAGCAGCCGACTGCATGAAGCACGTCTGAGCTTCGGATAGCAGCGTGAGGGACCTGGACTGAGCTTACTAGGTAATGTATTTTTTTATGTAATGCAGCTAGGGCTTATTTTGGGGGTGTGGCTTATATTCCAAGCCTCCCTGAAAATCCTGAAAAATGAGGGTAGGGCTTATTTTCAGGATAGTTCTTATTTTCAGGCGAACAGGGTAGTAACATAGTATGTAAGCCCAAAAAAAGACATATGTCCATCCAGTTAAGCCTATTACCCCCCCAATAGCCTCCTTGATGCTTTTAATCTTCAGTGCCAATCTTCTCTACATTCCTCTTGCATTCTCATTTCAGTGCTAACCTCCTTCTAGTGCCCTCATAAGACAGCCAATTAGTGTCCCATATCAGGTTCAACCACTTACTGTCTCCTCTATCTACAGTTCTCAGTCCTGCAGAGGAAGAAAGCTGTGCATGAATTTCCCATATGCTGCCATCCACAGCTGTAATAATCTGTGCTTCCAATACGGCATCTAATCTCTACTCACATAAAGCCAGTTCTTCATGTTCTTCAAAATCCAAGATCAACTTTTCTGCAGACGTTTCTGGCTAAAAGTCGATGTATGACATCACAACACAACACCTTCTAATTTCAGCGTCTAAGTTCACCATTTTCCCAATGTTGCCAGACCAGAGCTAATGCTTGATTTATGTATTACCACTTCTACTGTTCAAGTATTAATACTGCCAGCTCCTAAGTACATGACCCTTGGTCTTTAAACGTCACAATATTTGGATGTAAATTAGTAATGGGGCCTCTGTAGGAATCCAGATTTCCTTCCAAACTTTGAAACTTTACAGACTGATATTTGTGATGGAAAAGGCATGATATTCTGTACCACATATGGAGCTTTGACTGATTGCTCTCACTCTGGGCTTGTAATCTGAACACCCAGCGCACAACGAACAGTTGGAAAAATAATAACCTTTCTCATACCTGCAGAGCGTATAGTGGGGATGGAAGGGGGGGGGAGCAAAAAAATTCTGGGGGTGGCTGAGAATACACCAGAACGTATTGAGTTCCAGACGCAACATTCCTCCATCTGTTAAACAGCTACCATGGATACAGGCTATAGTCTCATAGGTACGATGTCAAAAAGAGTGACCCAAGGAAGCAGCTTAGCACAGATCTCTTCCACTTCTCCATCCAGCATTTGTCTAATATTGTCTGCTATTATACCTGTCAGGATTTGAAAAGCAATATTTGCTAATGATATCATGGGTATGGATAGGGTTCTGTGAAGAGGATGAGTCAGCCAGTGCTAGAACGATTACGGAGTCCAGTAATTGCTTACATGTGCAGACTATGATCCATCGCGGCATGTAGAATAAATTCCAGCCCTATGGATATGTATCTTAATAGGCTGAAGAATTCTTTACTTGGGGAGAACACTGATATCAACCTACATCACAATTTCCACTGGAGCATCATGGAAGAATAATGAATGTGCTGAAAGCTTCAGCAGATGTTATGGCCTAGGCTTTTATGAATGAAAACATCAAACCTATTTGTAGCCTTTCATGTTGACTAGGGCAGGTCCCAAGATAGAAGAAGACTTATTAGGACCTTTTGAGTTTTGTTCGTTCTCCACCCTTCAAGTCAGGCTACCACCTGATGTGATTCTGCTGAGTACCAACCATTCTATAAGGGAGTATAAGACAGGCAGATACTTTCCAATCTGGTTAGTAATCTCTAGGTGTCTTCAAAAACAATATTGAATAGAAGAAAGAACTAGCCAGATAAAGGCATCAGTCCAGTGCCGAAATATATACTGTAGATATGCACCAACAAAATATGTTTTATACCTACTCTGGATCAACATTGTGGGGAAAATAGGCCAAACTGGATACAAATATGTATTTTTTCGACCTAATATTCTAGGTTACTTCCAATTTTCCTACTACAGTTAAAAGAAAAAGTCAGTGAACCCTTTGGAATTACCAGGATTTCTACATTTGTTACTAATAAAATATGGATTAGTTGTTATCTAAGTCCCAATTACAGTCAAACACAATCTAATTAATCTAACAACACAAACAGTTGTACTGCTTATGTCCTTTATAGCGCACATCCAGTAAACCTCCACAGTGCAGGGTGAAAAAGTAAACTCTTTAATAACCTGAAGATAGTTGCCTCTTTAAAGGTTTTTTTCAGGGAGAATACTACTGATGACCTATCCTCAGGTTAGGTCATTAATAGTTGATAGGCTGGGGTCCGTCACTCGGAACCACTGAACAATCAGCTGATTGTGCGCCCGTTGACAGTGCCGCAATTATATAGGGGAAGGAGCGGAAGCAGCGGAAGTCTCTGCTCCGACCTCTGTGATGTGTCTAGCGCTTGTAGCTGCAGACACGGCTCCCATTGATTTCAATGATAGCTGCACTTGCAGTTACAAGCATAACCCACTTCACAGAGGTCGGAGCAAAGATTTCCAATCTGACCTTTGTGTAACTGCAGCACTGTCAGCGGGTGTACAATCAGTTGATTGGTCGGAGGACCGAGTGACGGACCCCAGTCGATCAACTATTGATGACCTATCCTGAGAATAGATCATCAATAGCATTCTCCCTGGAAAACCAGTTAACAATAATCACCTCAACGCTGTAGTTGCAAATAGGTTTTGCACAACTTGGAAGAGGAATTTTGGACCCTACATCCCTGCAAATATGTTTCAGTTCATCAATATTTCTGGGATGCCTTGCATGCACAGCCCACTTCCTGCCATACCACAGCATCTCCTTAGGAATTTAGGTCAAGACTATGATTTGGCCATTCCCAAACGGAAATCTTTTTCAACCATTCTGGAGACAACTGAACAGTCCCTGAGCTGTTGTTATTTCTCCCATGGATTATAAAGAAGAGTGTATAGTCATTTTTTTGGGGTTCAAACAAGGAACATAGTACGTTGACTGCAATATACAGTCAATATATAGTCAAGTTCTGTATTCGAAGCCCCCATAATGTGGTTCGTTGACACCATCAGTGTAGGAGAATGGAATAGTGGTATACCAGTTCATTATAATGTAAAAAATGACCAAAAGTTAGTCCTCAATGAGACGAAAATAACTTAAATCAAATCAATGATATACATTTTGCACACGTCTGTCTATAGTGAAGAGGATATGTATGGCTCTGGGAAAATGCTACACTCACCAGAGTTAATTTTTTGATGACTTTGATGTTTTTTTTTGTGGAGTGGATAGCTATAGCAATGCTTCTTCCACATTTTGCATGCAGAACTTAGAATTTCTGCAAAATATGTCAGAGGTGTGGGGAATGTTTATATGCCCTACCTGTGCTGTGTATCTGAAGATTTAAGGATTTAGTTTCCAGTCCTCTCAGTCTGGCACTTTTCACCTGCATAAAATCCCATTTTATAACACAAAGGAAAAAGAATATAAAACCTGCGATAAAAAGGAACAGGGCTCGGAGATTTCACAGGGCTTTTAGGCTCCTTTTATTGTTCAGTTTATAGGAATGTTCCTTTTAAAGCTAAAACTCATGAAGACCAGAGAAAAACAGAAGGAAAGATCTTTCTGTCCATGAACTCAACATATGCAATACCAGCTAGTGAAATCTCTTCCATACCTACAGTCCCTCCAGAGCACTGGAAATGTTTAGAGAAAGCTGTTAAAGTGTGAGTTGCAGAAATGAGTACAGGCACCAAATACCTTATCTTTCTCTGTCACTGGTGTTCAATCTATTTACTCAAGGACTATGAGTGTCAGTATGGGACTGTGTCATCATTTAAAGTCACCCTCCAGGCTTGCAGAAACAAAAATGGTCGAACCACTTCTCCAACAACCTGATGCACAATGGGCATAGTATGCATTGGTAGTCTGAGACACAGTATGCTCCTCTTACTGGTCAGCACGGGTCATGTGGACAGCACTGGTTAATTAAAGTAGGTGTAATGTCTTAGGCTAATGTTGCATATTTATGTACAGTATGCATCAGGCAGTCAGAGAAGCTGATGTGGCCATATTTTCTTTCTTCAGGCCAAGAAGGGCCTTTTAAGAGCCTGGTTACTCGGTCCCATTTTCGGACCCTGCACCATCTATGCTTTCCATAGATAGCACACGACTGGAGTTGAGCGAATATACTCTGCCCAGCTTGATGCTCATTCGAGCATTAGCATACTTGATGGTGCTAGTTACTCGAATGAGTATCAAGCCGTGTTCGACCCCGCCCCAGTTTTTTGCTTCCCCCTGCTGTGACGTGCCTGTTGTGGCCCCTCCCCGCTGTAACGCAACGCGCTTCATTGGCAAATTTTTTGGATGGCTGGCTGGCGAAAGAGAGAGAGACAGAGAGAGAGAGAGACGAGCCAAGAAAAAAAAAAAAAAAGCTCGGCACCGGGCGTCCCACATCCAAAAATGCTCAAGTCTCCCATTGTAGCCAATGGGGTTCGATACTCTAGTAGAGCTCTCGAATTTTATGAAAAGCTCGACTGGAATAACGCGGACTCCAGCATTTGGGTGCTCGCTCATCTCTACACATGACCTTATAATAGCCTACAAGGCCTCCCCTTATTGGGTTTATTGGTAGTGCTGCTGACAAACACTAGTTTTCACATTGAACAATTGTTTATATGGACTGACAGTTCGTGTGAAAATAACTGTATGTACTATTCTCATCTGTTTTTATGGGTCAGAATAGGGCATGCAATATGCAGGGTCTGTGGAAATGGGAGTTGCCATCGGCTGTGTGAATTCGCCATTACTGAAAGAATAGTAGATACTTGAACAAATTTCAGTAGATGTGGTTGAAAAAACAGGAAATAATTGAAACATACCTGAGATAATCATATCTACCCTAAGAGAAACTCGTGCTACATTTGTGCATTGGGAGATGCACAAATATGAACCCCACTCTTTTGAATGGAGTTGTATACATGAGTACCGTAATGTTTTTCTCCACCGCGTCACATTTCAGGAAACTAAATCTCTGCATATCCTTGGAAAGACGCGCCCATTGTCATGCGCTGTGCACGTGAGTGGGATGCGAAGGTTCCCATTGAAAAAAATTGGAAACAATTGCCGATCCTCCAACGCGGCGGAAAGCTGTGCCGGAGGATCGCTACTTTACTAAAGGGATGGGAGGCATGTTTGCCATAAAAACACCTCGCATTGCCGTGAAAACACACGTTGGCACGATATTGGGCTGAGTTTCTTGGCCCGATATCATGCTCGATTATGTGTAGGCAGCCGCAGAAAAGAACAAATAAGGAGCATGTAAACTGCATGCATATCCCCTTCACCCCCTCTCCCAACACCATGCTGCCTTGCGTATTGTTATCTGGAGCACCCATGTGGACTTCTGGCTTCCTGTTTACTGGGTCCACTGCCACTCTTTCGGTTCCTGCATGAAGGTTGGTAGACATGTCAATAATTGCAGACAAAATATCAAAAATAAGATAACACGTTGCAGAGACTGACTCTAGACTTTCCAAAGTTATATATCAGGTCACAGTGCTGAATAAGGAAAAACTCACTTGAAAAATACCAATAACTTGCCGTCTAATACGGTCACTGACCTTGAGGATCATTCAAGAAGAATGAATATTAGGAGTCTAGGAGTCAGAAAATGGGTAGAGAATGTGAACGTTGTGTCATTTATTTCTTTCTAGTTAAAGGAGAATTTAGGGGAAGAAAATGTGTTTTTTAATCTATCCAACGAGCCTATTGGATCCAATTTAGGGCTCCCCAGCCAAGGATACCTCCCAGACCCATATTTTTAAAATTGCTTATGTATGAAGATAAAGATGTATTTTTCAGAAAAGCAAGACATTTATTATTAACTTACAATGGAAATACGATCATGCTCTTCTTGGATTTTCCCCTTACCACTCAGAAAAAAGTAGAAGTACATTTGCTGAGGTCAAGAAGTGGCTGCGCCATGGGGGCACACGATATGCAGTGCTATATCCAGTCAAGCTAAAAGTCATTTATAGTCATTTCTTTCTCCTTGAAGAAGTTTCAGAATATCTAGATGAGAAGGAATTAAAATGCTATAGATTACTATAAGAGAAGAGATGAGTATTTATGTCGAATTCATTTATACACAGAATTGCAACTGTAGACCATGGAGCTCTGTATTTGTATGATAGACCCCATTGTAGTCAGTGGTAGTCACTGAAAAGAACCTAACAATTTAAAATTTAACTCTTATTAAAGAGATAAATAAAATAAAACTAATTCGCGGGACCCACAAAAAACAGACAAGGGCATCCATAAACGAAAAATGTCTGGTATAATACAGACGCCAGACTAATATAGAACCCAAGGGCCCTATTTAGGGTCACAGTGCAGGATATATGTAGTACACTAGGTGCAAGTGGTCAAACTAGCCGTCTGTATGATCACTGATATATATTTATTTTGTCTTTATACTTTGCCCTAGTATAAGAAAGGGGTTATGCACTGTATAAGGGGAATCCAAAGGTCTATCCAGAAATATTTTGACGAAGCTGGAAACAATAGGTTCAGGGGAGGTTAGTAAATATGGAAGGTAATTGCCAAGCTGGTCGCTAATAGGTAGTAAAATAGTGGCTGCTATCAGCATCCTAGACTATACCACTGGTGCAGGAGTCACTATGCTATAGATGGTGTTGTGACAGGTATAACAGTGTTGGGATTCAGGCAAACAAGATCACTCCTTTCCCCTTGTTCCAACTGAGAACACATAAAGCGAAGTTATAAAGTTACTGTATTAATATATGTATCTCTATAAGAGATATAGTAATGTATCAATATTGATCCATGATGGAGCTGTAATGTGTAAAGATGACATAAAGCACGGTCAAGTATACCTCCCAATGGTCACACAATATGGTGACCAGGGGACGATAGATAAGTAGCACACTGCAACACTGGATGTAACTCCAGTGGTGCACAATACAATGGTTGGAGGACAGTGAAAAAGACTATCTGGCTAGTGCTGGTAATAATCAGCTGAATGTTTGATTGACAATAGCCGGCTGATGCTGATAGTAATCAGCCAGATTTATATCATCTAACAAAAATAATGCCAGACTGTCACTAAGTGGCCGAAGCTGATAATGAAGATATGAAGATTAATGTTTGTAATACATGGGGAGATTAGGGCGGGTGAAGATATTAGATATATTGAATTCAGTAAAGTGAATTCAATGAAATTACCTTCCCGCTATTATGTGTCACGTATTGAGACACCTTGGAGTGGTTTTAGATGAGATGACTGTCAGGTGCTTAAGTTGTCACACAGGAGTGATAGTTGAACAGTAAATGGAGGTGGAACATTCTGGAGATCTCTTCTGGCCACCCGCCTCCATTCACCGTAAACAGGCATTTGTTCATAGATGAGCAACTGACTGTTAATGCTTAGCGGCAAGTTGATCACTAGTCATTCTGCTTCAGTGAGCTGAAACTGAATGACTAGTCAAAGTGCAAATGACCACTTGTCCGTGAGTCCGTGTGTGACTGTGTGAGTTACATGCTCCGCCCCTGGTCACATGATGGTAACATCATCACAGATCCTAAAGCATAAAACCTGCAGAACTGGAGAGCAGCTGTGTGCTGACAGGACCTGTGATGATGTCACCATCATGTGATCGCAAGCTTTTAGCTTCACCTCCTTGATGATGTCACTGTCATGTGATCATTCACCAGCTCTTTGCTACACCCCTTATTACATAACAGTGACCTTATCATAGTCACAGATCCTAAAGCAGCAGAGGCAGATGCCAAATGTATGTGGCAGAGCTGTGTGTGTCTGTGACACGCATATGAAGCAAAGCTGTGTGTGGTGTCAAGTGCATGTAGCACAGCTGTGTGTGACATGCTGTAGCAGAGCTGTGTTTGTGTGTCACACGTGCATATAGCAGAGCTGTGTATTACGCACATGTAGCAGAGCTGTGTGTGGTGTGTGTGATGCGCATCTAGCAGAGCTGTGTGTGATGCACATGTAGCAGAGCTGTGTGTGGTGTGTGGGACGTGCGCATAGCAGAGCTGTGTATGTGACATGCACATGTAGCAGAGCTGTGTGTGGTGTGTGTGACACACATGTAGCAGAGTCGTGTGGTAAGTGGTGCATTGTGCCACCAGAAACACTGCTACTATAATTTCCTAATAATTACAAGTGATTACTGAACAACTTCTCATTCAGGTACCATGTTTATATCGCTCAACAGTTGCTCGTAATCATTTGTTTGAGTGATCATGGTGGGTCCCACTGAAAGAATAAGTGGGTTCACATACATATAGGATAATATTAATCAAGTTTACTTAAAGTAATAAAAGATATCAAGAAAGATATCAACATGCCAGACAAGTAAGATAAAACGATACAAGCAGTGTATACAAATAGTGTATCAGCAAGATACGGAAAAGCAAAACAATATTATACTTAGTGTCCATCCCAGTGGGAATATGGCAAATTAGTCTTGGGGGCAGTCGATGATCATCAGCCCCAGAGGTCGGGAATAGACTTCAGTACATTTCCATGGTGAACTTTTCCCTGCCTTTGTCTGCAGTAAACCTATAAACCATGGATGACGCTGCATGATATTTCTACAACGTTATCCAATAAGATATTTTACACTTATGTCAACTGTTGCAAGGAAAAGTTGTAAAGCAGCTTAGGCTGCAGGTCCCAAACATGGCGTGTGTGCAATGTGCAAGCCCCATAATATCATTATTTAGGAATGTTTTTAATTGTCAGCCTGTGCTGGGTGTAAGAATATGGGTTTCCCCAGCTATGAGTGTATGTTGAATACCTCTAAATGTCTATTTATGAATTTAAAGGTACATTCCGGTTGTAAATAAATTTCTGCCATACCAATCAGGCAACTATCGACCCATGTAAAAGTAACATTACTTTAGACAATATTAATAGATTCCTATTAGAGATGAGCGAGCATACTCGCTAAGGACAATTACTTGATCGAGCATTGCCCTTAGCGAGTACCTGCCCGCTCGGAAGAAAAGGTTCGGCTGCCGGCACGGGTGACAGGTGAGTTGCTGCCATGAGCAGGGGGGAGTGGGGGGGAGAGAGGAAGAGAGAGATCTCCCCTCCGTTCCTCCCCTCTCTCCCCCGCCGCTCCCCGCCAGCCGCCTGCAGCGAAATCTTTGCTCCCGAGCGGGCAGGTACTCGCTAAGGGCAATGCTCGATCGAGTAATTGTCCTTAGCGAGTATGCTCGCTCATCTCTAATTGCTATCATTCGGTATTAACATCTTATTCACAGGGTGTCAATGTACTGATAGCTTAATGGGTAAGTTGGAAATTTAATAAGGTAAAACTAGATGATGACGGGCAATTTGTATTTTTTCAGTGTATAGATGAAGGAATTACTTGAATTTTGGCACTAATGTATATTCCTCATCAATATTTCTTCAGCATTGCTAGTTTTGCTAGATAACTTAGATGCTCTGATGTTGAGTGATTTTAGAAATATTTTATGTAATGCATTTGATAGATGTAGCAAAGGTAAATCTCAATAAAGCCTGTTAATGTGTGAACTGAGCTTAGTAATATCTGGAGACTCAAATATCTAAACAAAAAGCAGCCCTCATGGTAATCCCCCCCTTTTCCTTAATACTTTATCCTAAATTTACTTGTTGTTTGCTATTGATTCAGTGGCTCATAAATTTAAGAAAAGCATTGTCATTCACTTGTGAATTCCACTAGTGCTGGGTTGTTTTTAAAGTATCCTCTACCACACACATGTCAAACTCAAAGCCTGTGGTCCTTATCTGGCCGCCACCTCATTTAATGCAACCTAAGAGGCATTCCACTCACCCAGCCTGCAGCTCAGGTCTGGCAACGGCAGTGCAGAATCTGTGACCGGTGACCTCCTTTCCCCGGCATCTGCATGTGCCTTCCTGTACCACAGCACAGATGTCGAGGGGACAGGTCATTGGTCAAAGACTCAGCAGAAGCTGCGATGCTGCACCAAACCAGAGCTACAGGCTAGGTGATTGGAATGCCTGTAGGGATGTTGAGGCTAATAAAGGGGCTAATAGAAGCTAATAGGAGGGAATTGGTCCCTGTTACTATTGGGACCACTAAAGGGGTCAATAATAGAGATGAGCGAACGTACTCGTCCGAGCTTGATGCTCGGGCGAATATTAGGGTGTTCGGGATGTTCGTTATTCGTAACGAACACCACACGATGTTCGGATGTTCGGGTTACTTTAACTTTCTTCCCTGAGAAATCTTTTCTATATGCGCTCAATGGGGCCGGCCGCAGCAGCGCCAACCCCATTGAGAACATATAGAAGACAAATCCTTCTTCTCTGCCACAGCTGTAACAGCTGTGACAGAGAAGAACGATGTTTGCCCATTGAATTCAATGGAACCGGCAATACAGCCGACTCCACTGAATGCAATGGGCTGCCGGCGATCGCGGGATGAATTGTCGGAAAGGGGTTAAATATATAAGCCCTTCCCTGCAATTCATCCAGAAATGTGTAAAAATAAAAAATATATATATACTCACCTGGTGCCGGCAGACGGAGTTCAGCGCGGCAGGCTGCAGTTCTCCTGAACTACTCTGAACAGCTGTGAGTAGTATTCAGCAGCCGGGGATTTAAAATCCCCGCCTGCTGAATAAGATGCCTCTGATTGGTCACAGCCTGACCAATCAGAGGCCAGCCCTCACTCACACCCATTCATGAATTCATGAATGGGTGAGTGAGGGCTGCCTCTGATTGGCTCAGGGGCAGGAGAGGATTTTAAATCCCCGGCTGCTGAATACTACTCACAGCTGTTCAGAGCAGTTCAGGAGAACTGCAGCCTGCCGCGCTGAACTCCGTCTGCCGGCACCAGGTGAGTATATATATATATTTTTTATTTTTACACATTTCTGGATGAATTGCAGGGAAGGGCTTATATATTTAACCCCTTTCCGACAATTCATCCCGCGATCGCCGGCAGCCCATTGCATTCAGTGGAGTCGGCTGTATTGACGGCTCCATTGAATTCAATGGGCTAACATCGTTCTTCTCTGCCACAGCTGTTACAGCTGTGGCAGAGGAGAACGATCGTTATGCTGACAGTGCGGGGGGGGGGGTCTCACTCTTGCCGCTATTGTGGCTTAATAGTGGGACCTGTGAACTTGAGATGCAGCCCAACATGTAGCCCCTCGCCTGCCCTATCCGTTGCTGTGTCGTTCCCATCATTTTCTTGAATTGCCAAGATTTTCACACATGAAAACCTTAGCGAGCATCGGCGAAATACAAAAATGTTCCGGTCGCCCATTGACTTCAATGGGGTTCGTTATTCGAAACGAACACCCGAACATCGCGGGAAGTTCGTTTCGAATAACGCGAACCCGAATATTTTGGTGTTCGCTCATCTTTAGTCAATAAGTACTACTGGGGCCAATATATAGGATATAATTACTACTGGAGTCCCTATCAGGGGCACTATAGGGGACTCTATTACTACTGGGACCAATATGGGTGACACTGTTATTACTGTGGTCACTATGGGGTCACTATTGCTTCTGGAGCCACTATGGGGCTCAATATTACTACTTGGGCTACTATGTGGGTCCCTATTACTGGGGTCACTATTACTACTGGGCCCACTATAGAGGGCACTATTACTACTACAGTCACGATCGGGGTCACTATTATTAATACTGGAACAATTACAAGGGTCAGTATTATTACTGGGACCACTAGAAGACTCACTGTTACTACTGGGGCCAATATAGAGGACATAATTACTACTGAAGGCACTATAGGAAACCCTGTTACTACTGAGGCCACTATAGGGGATACTATTACTACCGGGACCAATATGTGTGACACTATTATTACTGGGGTCACTATTGCTACTGTGGCCACTATGGGGATCAGTAGTACTACTGGGTCCTTTATCAGGAACCATATTAGTGCTGGGACCACAATGGGGTCACCAAATTATTGGGGTCACTATGGGATTTACTATTACTACTGGGGCCACTGTGGGGGGTTTCTGTTACTGCTGGGACCACTATGGAGGGCACTATTATTATTGGAGACACTACAGGGATTCACCTACTACTAGGACCAATATGAGAGTCACTATTACTTCTGGGGCCACTGTAGGAGTCACTATTACTGGGATCAATAGAGGATCACTATTACTACTGGAGCCACCATGCGACCCCCTATTATTACAGGGATCGCTGTGGGGGTCTCTATTACTACTGGGACCTCTAAGGGGTACACTATTACTACTGGGGTTACTATTACTACTAGGGGCCACTATGGGGCTCACTATTATTACTGGGGTCATTATTTCTGAGTGTTTCCCATTGACTTTGACATCTCTGCTCTACCATAAAGTCAAGAAAGTCACTTATCATCCTATATGTCTCTCGGACCATTGACTAGTGTCAGTGGTCTTTGCTCTTGGCCCTCAAAGAATTTTAAGATAAATCAAAACTTAACCTGTATAGATTATAATTATGCATAATAAAAAATATACTATTTGATTTAATTTGAAATTGATTTTTTTTTATATATCAAATGTGGGTTCAACTCCAGCAGTATTGATGTAGGAGGCTTTTAATACCTTAATTAGATGGCTCTTTTTTATGGACATTAGTAGTGATAGGAGGGGGTTCAAAGCAAAGGAATGTAATGTAAAATATGAGCTGGAAAGACAAGAGAGACATGTGAAGGATCCCACATGGTAAAAAAGACAAAAATGGCAGCAAGCAGAAATATTTATGATAATATCTTATGCAACAAAGTGAGCAATGTTGTAACATTTTCCAGACATCGATATGTTTATTATATCGGCGCTACAAATAAATTACTAGCGAATTTAGTTAAGGCTCAGCATTGGTCTACCTGTAGAGGGGCAATTAGGAGCGAGGATGGCACCCTGATGAATGTCTGAAAATATCTTGCAGACATTTGCACAATACTCAAGGAATTCTTCCCAACTCCGATCTGCAAGAGTCCCCAACATTACTGCTCTACAAAGATTTGTGGAAGAGGAATCAAGAAGACGTTAAATAATATTTGAAGGTGATTAGTCTTTCTACTGTATGTTAAAGGAACAGGATCAAGAAATATTACAGTCCTATTTGAGCACTTGAGAATTATAGGAAGCTTTGAAATCAGTAGTAAAGGATAAAGAACCAGGCAATGTATCCCCTTTGAGATCTGTAGGTTATATGAAGGAGAGATAGAAGATATCTCCTGTCTGTTCTCAGTACAGCTTTTATGGAACGCCATTTACTTCCCTCGTTAAAAGAACCTAGTAATGTATTGATAGCTAAATTGTTTAAAGGAGATGTCCCGCGCCGAAACGGGTTTTTTTTTTTTAAACCCCCCCCCCCGTTCGGCGCGAGACAACCCCGATGCAGGGGTTAAAAAAACCACCCGCACAGCGCTTACCTGAATCCCGGCGGTCCGGCGTCTTCATACTCACCTGCTGAAGATGGCCGCCGGGATCCTCTGTCTTCATGGACCGCAGGGCTTCTGTGCGGTCCATTGCCGATTCCAGCCTCCTGATTGGCTGGAATCGGCACGTGACGGGGCGGAGCTACACGGAGCTACACGGAGCCCCATAGAGAAGAGGAGAAGACCCGGACTGCGCAAGCGCGGCTAATTTGGCCATCGGAGGGCGAAAATTAGTCGGCACCATGGAGACGAGGACGCCAGCAACGGAGCAGGTAAGTATAAAACTTTTTATAACTTCTGTATGGCTCATAATTAATGCACAATGTACATTACAAAGTGCATTATTATGGCCATACAGAAGTGTATAGACCCACTTGCTGCCTCGGGACATCTCCTTTAAAGATTCTGCAAGATACGGTATGTTCTTATGGACCCAACTCATTACTGAATACATATGTGACATTTCTTGCTTGGGTATTGGCATTCAGATAGTCCAAGGTAAAAATAAATATTGTACCTAAAGATCAAATGGCATTAATGCCTAATAAATTAAGTAGACATTATATCGAAGAGGTTTTGCTAGACCTTAAGTTTATTCGTCAATGACAAGGCATAGGAGCATCTTCTCTTTGGATACCTCCAAGGCCTTTGATGGTGTGAATGTAAATTTTGTACTTTTACTAAATGGATTAATATTGTTGAATGCCAATCCCTGGGCAAGAATTAAGATAGGTGAATTCACCATTGAATATTTTCAGCTTTAAAGATGGACCAAAAAAGGGTTGCCCCTTGTCGGGAAGTAGACATGTCGAGCCTTCAACCTTGATCTTCTCTATGGTAGCTTGTAGCTTTGATCATCATGCTATCCAAAGTCTTCTTGTAGGCTAAGAGTAATTATTGACTTTCCCTGTTCTCCGTCCAATCACAGCTGTTGCTCTATTTAAACTCTTAGCCTTGGACTTCCTGTGCCTGAGTATTCTGTCTTGTTTAGTTCATTGTGTTCACCACTAGGCCATATTCACACAGCCAATATTATCATGCAAGTTCTATTCGTATTTCTGCCTTGGACTTCCTGTGTCTGAGTGTTCTGGCTTGTTTAGTTGATCACCAGCACAGAAGGGGGTTCTTTACTGTAAGAGCGGTGAGACTGTGGAACTCTCTGCCTGAGGACGTGGTGATGGCAAAATCCATAGAGAAATTTAAGAGGGGGCTAGATGTCTTTCTAGAATGCTATGATATTACAGGATATAGACATTAGGTGACCAGCGGGGTTCATGATCTCAAATGTTGACCCATGAATTACTTTGGCTGCGATTAAGGAGTCAGGGAGGAATTTTTTCCTCCAATGAGCTAAATGGCTGCTTGGGTTTTTTACACGTTCTTCTGGACCAACCAGGGGTGGGGGGTGGGGGGTGAAACAGGCTGAACTAGATGGACATTGTCTTCATTCAGCCTAACATGTTATGTTACTATGTTGTGTACACCATTAAAGGGGTTGTCTCGCGAAAGCAAGTGGGGTTAAGCACTTCTATATGGCCATATTAATGCACTTTGTAATATACATCGTGCATTAAATATGAGCCATACAGAAGTTATTCACTTACCCACTCCGTTGCTGGCGTCCCCGTCTCCATGGTGCCATCTAATTTCAGCGTCTAATCGCCCGATTAGACGCGCTTGCGCAGAAGGGTCTTCTCCCTTCTGGTCGGTCCGGGCACGAGCGGTGTTCTGGCTCCGCCACCTTCTATGCATCATCACGTAGCTCCGCCTCCGTCACGTGTGCCGATTCCAGCCAATCAGGAGGCTGGAATCGGCAATGGACCACACAGAGCCCACGGTGCACCATGGGAGAGGACCCGCAGTGCACCATGGGAGAAAACCGCGATGCATCATTGGGAAAGGACCGGCGGCCATCTTTAAAAGAAGAAAAGAAGATGCTGCGCGAACTGGGAAGGAGGTAAGCGATTTTCTTTTTTTAAAATTACAAACGGTATTAATTTTAACGGGGCAGAATGCGGGGGTAGGTTGAAAAAAAATTTGCATTTCGCCGCGGGACAACCCCTTTAAGCCATATACACGGCCAATATTACTGTGCAAGTTCTATTCGTGTCTCTGCCTTGGACTTCCTGTGCCTGAGTCTGGCTTGCTTAGTTCATTATTAGAGATGAGCGAACGTACTTGTCCGAGCTTGATATTCGTGCGAATATTAGGGTGTTTGGGATGCTCGTTACTCGTAACGAGTACCACGCGGTGTTCCGGTTACTTTCAGTTTCCTCTCTGAGACGTTAGCGCGCTTTTCTGGCCAATTGAAAGACAGGGAAGGCATTACAACTTCCCCCTGTGACGTTCAAGCCCTATACCACCCCCCTGCTGTGAGTGGCTGGGGCGATCAGATGTCACCCGAGTATAAAAGTCGGCCCCTCCCGCGGCTCGCCACACATGCCTTGTGAGTTAGCTGAGGGACAGTGGTATCGTGCTGGAGCTGCTGTAGGGAGAGCGTTAGGAGTTAGTGTAGGGTTCAAGAACCCCAACGGTCCTTCTCAGGGCCACATCTAATAGAGTGCAGTACTGTGTTAGAACTGTATTTTTTTTTTTTTTTTTCAAAATTGGATCTGCAGAGCATTGCGCCCTGCAATAGGGACAGAAGTGGTGGTTAGGCAGGGAGAGTGTTAGCAGTGAGTGTAGGCTTCAAGAACCCCAACGGTCCTTTCTAGGGCCACATCTATCCGTGTGCAGTACTGTCCAGGCTGCTGTTAGCAGTGTTGCATTTTTTTTTTTTTTTCTCAAAACCGGCTGTGCAGACCATTGCACCCGGCATTAATACTACAGGGATAGAATTGTGTAGGCAGGGCCAGAAGACATACATTATTCATTGAATAGACGCAGTGTGGCTTGTCCTTTGAAAAACAAGGGAAAAAATTCTATTTCGCCTGCCTCTGACAGTCCTCAGGGCTCTGGGTACGTGTGTGCTGTGTGCAGAACGTTAAAAAAAATCAGACGCAGCCAGCTACGTTTTACTGCAGGCTTGCGCCAATTTTTTTCCTGCATGGGAAATCCCTGATCTGCTGGAGCCAATAACTTTGCATCACTGCAGTTCTCTGACACATTTGCAGGGCCACAACACAGTTATTAAACTTAGTAGTATTCATTGAATAGACGCAGTGTGGCTTGTCCTTTGAAAAACAAGGAAAAAAATTCTATTTCGCCTGCCTCTGACAGTCCTCAGGGCTCTGGGTACGTGTGTGCTGTGTGCAGAACGTTAAAAAAAATCAGACGCAGCCAGCTACGTTTTACTGCAGGCTTGCGCCAATTTTTTTCCTGCATGGGAAATCCCTGATCTGCTGGAGCCAATAACTTTGCATCACTGCAGTTCTCTGACACATTTGCAGGGCCACAACACAGTTATTAAACTTAGTAGTATTCATTGAATAGACGCAGTGTGGCTTGTCCTTTGAAAAACAAGGGAAAAAATTCTATTTCGCCTGCCTCTGACAGTCCTCAGGGCTCTGGGTACGTGTGTGCTGCGTGCAGAACGTTAAAAAAAAATGAGACGCAGCCAGCTACGTTTTACTGCAGGCTTGCGCCAATTTTTTTCCTGCATGGGAAATCCCTGATCTGCTGGAGCCAATAACTTTGCATCACTGCAGTTCTCTGACACATTTGCAGGGCCACAACACAGTTATTAAACTTAGTAGTATTCATTGAATACACGCAGTGTGGCTTGTCCTTTGAAAAACTAGGGAAAAAATTCTATTTTGGCTGCAGGTTTGCGCCAATTTCTTTCCTAGCTTGGAAATCACAGCATGCTGAGGGGTAGCGGTAGGCCGAGAGGACGTGGACGCGGCCGAGGACGCGTAGGCCCAAGTGAGGGTGTGGGCACAGGCCGAGCTCCTGATCCAGGTGTGTCGCAGCCGACTGCTGCGCGATTAGGAGAGAGGCACGTTTCTGGCGTCCCCACATTCATCGCCCAATTAATGGGTCCACGCGGGAGACCTTTATTAGAAAATGAGCAGTGTGAGCAGGTCCTGTCGTGGATGGCAGAAAGTGCTTCGAGCAAGCTATCATCCACCCAGAGTTCTGCGCCGTCCAGTGCTGCAAATCCGAATCCTCTGTCTGCTGCTCCTCCTTCCTCCCAGCCTCCTCACTCCACTACAATGACACATGCTCAGGAGCGGGAAGACTCCCAGGAACTGTTCTCGGGCCCCTGCTCAGATTGGGCAGCAGTGGTTCCTCTCCCACCAGATGAGTTTATCGTCACTGATGCACAACCATTGGAAAGTTCCCGGGGTCCGGGGGATGAGGCTGGGGACTTCCGGCAACTGTCTCAAGACCTTTCAGTGGGTGAGGAGGACGATGACGATGAGACACAGTTGTCTTGCAGTGAGGTAGTAGTAAGGGCAGTAAGTCCGAGGGAGGAGCGCACAGAGGATTCGGAGGAAGAGCAGCAGGACGATGAGGTGACTGACCCCACCTGGTGTGCAACACCTACACAGGACAGGTCTTCAGAGGGGGAGGCACGGGCAGCAGCAGGGCAGGTTGCAAGAGGCAGTGCGGTGTCCAGAGGTAGAGGCAGGGCCAGACCAAATAATCCACCAACTGTTTCCCAAAGCACACCCTCGCGCCATGCCACCCTGCAGAGGCCGAGGTGCTCTAAGGTCTGGCAGTTTTTCACCGAGACGCCTGACGACCGACGAACAGTGGTGTGCAACCTTTGTCGCGCCAAGATCAGCCGGGGAGCCACCACCAACAGCCTCACCACCACCAGCATGCGCAGACATATGATGGCCAAGCACCCCACAAGGTGGGACGAAGGCCGTTCACCGCCTCCGGTTTGCACCGCTGCCTCTCCCCCTGTGCCCCAACCTGCCACTGAGATCCAACCCCCCTCTCAGGACACAGGCACTACCGTCTCATGGCCTGCACCCACACCCTCACCTCCGCTGTCCTCGGCCCCATCCACCAATGTCTCGCACCGCACAGTCCAGCCGTCGCTAGCGCAAGTGTTGGAGCGCAAGCGCAAGTACGCCGCCACGCACCCGCACGCTCAATCGTTAACCGTCCACATAGCCAAATTTATCAGCCTTGAGATGCTGCCGTATAGGGTTGTGGAAACGGAGGCTTTCAAAGCTATGATGGCGGCGGCGGCCCCGCGCTACTCAGTTCCCAGTCGCCACTACTTTTCCCGATGTGCCGTCCCAGCCCTGCACGACCACGTCTCCCGCAACATTGTACGCGCCCTCACCAATGCGGTTAGTGGCAAGGTCCACTTAACTACGGACACGTGGACAAGCACAGGCGGGCAGGGCCACTACATCTCCCTGACGGCACATTGGGTGAATTTAGTGGAGGCTGGGACAGAGTCAGAGCCTGGGACCGCTCACGTCCTACCCACCCCCAGAATTGCGGGCCCCAGCTCGATGGTGGTATGTTCGGCGGTGTATGCTTCTTCCACTAAAGCACCCTCCTCCTCCTCCTCAACCTCTGTCTCGCAATCTAGATGTGTCAGCAGCAGCAGGACGTCGCCAGCAGTCGGTGTCGCGCGGCGTGGCAGCACAGCGGTGGGCAAGCGTCAGCAGGCCGTGCTGAAACTACTCAGCTTAGGAGATAGGAGGCACATGGCCCACAAACTGCTGCAGGGTCTGACAGAGCAGACCGACCGTTGGCTTGCGCCGCTGAGCCTCCAACCGGGCATGGTCGTGTGTGACAACGGCCGTAACCTGGTGGCGGCTCTGCAGCTCGGCAGCCTCACGCACGTGCCATGCCTGGCCCACGTCTTTAATTTGGTGGTTCAGCGCTTTCTGAAAAGCTACCCACGCTTGTCAGACCTGCTCGTAAAGGTACGCCGGCTCTGCGCACATTTCCGCAAGTCCCACACGGACGCTGCCACCCTGCGCACCCTGCAACATCGGTTTAATCTGCCAGTGCACCGACTGCTGTGCGACGTGCCCACACGGTGGAACTTTACGCTCCACATGTTGGCTAGGCTCTATGAGCAGCGTAGAGCTATAGTGGAATACCAACTCCAACATGGGCGGCGCAGTGGGAGTCAGCCTCCTCAATTCTTTTCAGAAGAGTGGGCCTGGTTGGCAGACATCTGCCAGGTCCTTCGAAACTTTGAGCAGTCTACCCAGGTGGTGAGCGGCGATGCTGCAATCATTAGCGTCACCATTCCTCTGCTATGCATCTTGAGAAGTTCCCTGCAAACCATAAAGGCAGCCGCTTTGCGCTCGGAAACAGAGCGGGGGGAAGACAGTATGTCGCTGGATAGTCAGAGCACCCTCCTGTCTATATCTCAGCGCGTTCAGGAGGAGGAGGAGGAGCATGAGGAGGATGAGGAGGAGGGGGAAGAGACAGCTTGGCCCACTGCTGACGGTACCCATGCTGCTTGCCTGTCATCATTTCAGCGTGTATGGCCTGAGGAGGAGGAGGAGGAGGAGGAGGAGGAGGAGGATCCTGAAAGTGATCTTCCTAGTGAAGACAGCCATGTGTTGCGTACAGGTACCCTGGCACACATGGCTGACTTCATGTTAGGATGCCTTTCTCGTGACCCTCGCGTTACACGCATTCTGGCCACTACGGATTACTGGGTGTACACACTGCTCGACCCACGCTATAAGGAGAACCTTCCCACTCTCATTCCCGAAGAGGAAAGGGGTTCGAGAGTGTTGCTATACCACAGGACCCTGGCGGACAAGCTGATGGTAAAATTCCCATCCGACAGCGCTAGTGGCAGAAGGCGCAGTTCCGAGGGCCAGGTAGGAGGGGAGGTGCGTAGATCGAGCAGCATGTACAGCCCAGGCAGTGCAACAGTCTTTAAGGGCCTGGACAGCTTTATGGCTCCCCAGCAAGACTGTGTCACCGCTCCCCAGTCAAGGCTGAGTCGGCGGGAGCACTGTAAAAGGATGGTGAGGGAGTACGTAGCCGATCGCACGTCCGTCCTCCGTGACGCCTCTGCCACCTACAACTACTGGGTGTCGAAGCTGGACACGTGGCCTGAACTAGCGCTGTATGCCCTGGAGGTGCTTGCTTGTCCTGCGGCTAGCGTCTTGTCGGAAAGGGTGTTTAGTGCGGCTGGGGGAATCATCACAGATAAGCGTACCCGCCTGTCAACCGACAGTGCCGACAGGCTAACACTCATCAAGATGAACAAAGCCTGGATTTCCCCAGACTTCTCTTCTCCACCAGCGGACAGCAGCGATACGTAAGCAATACGTAGGCTGCACCCGCGGATGGAAGCTACGTTCTCTCTCACCATCCAAAACGGGGACATTTCTGCTTCATCAATCTGTGTCTAATATTCCTCCTCCTCCTCCTGCTCCTCCTCCTGAAACCTCACGTAATCACGCTGAACGGGCAATTTTTCTTAGGGCCACAAGGCTCGCTCATCTAATTTTTCTAAACAATTTTTATATGTTTCAATGCTCTTAAAAGCGTTAAAACTTTAACTTGAACCAATTTTTAGTTAAACTGGGCTGCCTCCAGGCCTAGTTACCACTTAAGCCACATTAACCAAAGCGATTAATGGGTTTCACCTGCCATCTTGGTTGGGCATGGCCAATTTTTACTGAGGTACATTAGTACTGTTGGTACACCAACGTTTTGGGGCCCTCACCTACAGTGTAATCATAGCAATTTGTATGTTCTTCGCCTGCACTCATGGTACAGAAGTGTGTTTGGGGTTGGCCTACACTTTAGCTACATAAATGTAACTTGGGCCTTGGCTATACTGCAGCTACTGAAATGGAACTAAGACTGCGCTCCCACTATACTGCTGCTTCGGAATTGTTCCTGGGGCCTCTGTAGGCTGCTACTATTACTGAAATGGAACGAAGACTGCGCTCCCACTATACTGCTGCTTCGGAATTGTTACTGGGGCCTGTGTAGGCTGCTACTATTACTGAAATGGAACTAAGACTGTGCTCCCCCTATAATGCTGCTAGTGATATGTTAGTGGGGCCTGTCGCTAATGCTACGGCTGAAATGTTACTAATTCTGGGCTCTGCCTATACCGCTGCTAATGGTATGTCTCTGGGGTGTGAAACAGAGGCTTCCCAAAGACATGATGGCGGCTAGGCCATTTCCCACCAACGCTGTTACTGTTAAGGTGCATATAACCATGGACACGTGGAGAGGTCACGTAGTGCCTCCAAAACATCTCCCGCCACGGCCCACTTAATCCTGGCCACATTCCGAAAACCAACAAAATAAAACTGTGCTACTAGGTCCGCAGTGACCACCACATTACCACCAACGCGGTTACTGTTAAGGTACATATTACCAGTCTGACTGGGGCATGCAGTGTGGCCCAAAGCCCACCTGCATTAAGCACGACATTACTACCTCAGCTGTGTTGGGCAATGCAATGGGATATTTTTGTGTATCGCCGGTGGGTTCCAGGGAGCCACCCATGCTGTAGGTGCACACGGAGTTTAACCTACATGTGTCCACTTGTAAAGAACCCCAGTCTGACTGGGGCATGCAGTATGGGCCGAAGCCCACCTGCATTAAGCACGACATTACTACCTCAGCTGTGTTGGGCAATGCAATGGGATATTTTTATGTACCGCCGGTGGCTTCCTGGCACCCACCCATGCTGTGGGTCCACAGGGAATTATAAATGCATCTGTTTCCACTTGTAAAGAACCCCAGTCTGACTGGGGCATGCAGTGTGGGCCGAAGCCCACCAGCATTAAGCACGACATTACTACCTCAGCTGTGTTGGGCAATGCAATGGGATATTTTTGTGTATCGCCGGTGGGTTCCAGGGAGCTACCCATGCTGTCGGTCGACAGGGACTTCACAATAGGGAGTTGTACCTGCCTGTGTCTATGAATTAAAAAGCCCGGTCTGACTGGGGCATGCAGACACCTTGACAGAATGAATAGTGTGTGGCACATAGGTTCCCCATTGCTATGCCCACGTGTGCAGCTCCTGATGGCGGTGGCACAGGATTCTATTTCTCATTGCTTCTGTACAGCATTGTGGGCTATCGCCCCGCCCCTTTTAAAGAGGGTCGCTGCCTAGCCGTGCCAACCCTCTGCAGTGTGTGCCTGCGGTTCCTCCTCATGGCAGACGCACTTCTAAATAGACATGAGGGTGGTGTGGCATGAGGGCAGCTGAAGGCTGCGCAGGGACACTTTGGTGTGCGCTGTGGGGGGGGGAGGGGGGGTGGTTGGGCAGCATGTAACCCAGGAGAAGTGGCAGTGGAGTGTCATGCAGGCAGTGATTGTGCTTTGTTGGAGGTAGTGTGGTGCTTAGCAAAGGTATGCCATGCTAATGAGGGCTTTTCAGAAGTAAAAGTTGTTGGGGGGGGGGGCCCACTCTTGCCGCTATTGTGGCTTAATAGTGGGACCTGTGAACTTGAGATGCAGCCCAACATGTAGCCCCTCGCCTGCCCTATCCGTTGCTGTGTCGTTCCCATCACTTTCTTAAATTGCCCAGATTTTTACACATGAAAACCTTAGCGAGCATCGGCGAAATACAAAAATTCTCGGGTCGCCCATTGACTTCAATGGGGTTCGTTACTCCCTCGAGCATCGCGAAAAGTTCGTCCCGAGTAACGAGCACCCGAGCATTTTGGTGCTCGCTCATCTCTATTCATTATCCTCACCATTAGCCGGTATTCACACTGCTGATATAATCATGCAAGTTCTGTCTGAACAGAACTTGCGCGGAAAATTAACCCATTCATCTAAGCGATTTTTCACTCGGACTGATGGTCCAAGTTTGAAAAATCGTGGTATGTCCTATTTGTGAGTTTCACATGAGAATGGGACATGTCACATGTGGTGTTCTGCACATCACAAAGCACATGGATGAGGTGTCCATGTGCTATGTGATGGAAGTTGCACACAAGAATCTTGAGCACAATTTGCTCTAGCCCGTGTGAATACACCCTGATCTTCATTCACTGGGTCCTGAATCCGGCTGTATCTAACTATGACTAATCTCCAATATCTGCCTACAGCTGCTTCTCCCATTGGATTCAAGACCTAAGATCCAACATCATTACACTGTGAGCTATATCCACTTGTACGGTTTGCACCACTAAATTTAATTAAAAAGTAATATCCAGGGACAGTGAACTGCTGAGCCAGAGTATCTGGGTTTATCATGTAAAATGTGTCTTTAGCGTAAGGGGAGGGAAAACAGTGGGGGACATATGCCATGGAGCTTGTGCTACTGATTTTCGTAAGACCCTGCTTATCATTAGGAAGAAAATAATGTAGACATAGCAGGTGAGCTGTTAGCATAGAGCTAAGTGGGAATGCATAGTATTTTTTCTTAAAAACACTATTAACAAGTAATACTAATTAATCAATTTAATATATAGAAAACTGTTCATTCGAACCATGTTGTTGATAAGGGGTAAACTGCAATTCAGTGTCTGGCCTCGTCTCAACACATATTAAGCTATGGTTCATTGGTCAGACAGCAGTTTTAAAATAGATTGTGAATTGGTTACACATCTAAACCTGGAGAGACCTCTTTAGCCCGAGGCATGTCCCTTCTGCCATCATCACAGCATAGAGTGCAAAGGAGCATGTTCACCATTCAGAAAACTATTTCAGGTAACATCTTTAATAGGTCCATGACATTGGTTACATAAGTACCCTTGTCTTATGGTTGTATGTAGGATTAACTGATGTATAGCACTAAAGTGTGGAAAGAAGATTTGACTGTTGTTGGGTTAAGTTTAAAGGGGTCATCCAACTTCATGGGAATAAAATAGATGTCCTGCATGAAAACATACTCACAAGCCCCTCCAGAGTCCTTTTTAGCGATTATTTTACAAACTCACGCCCGGTCCAGCTGTCGTCCTTGTTTACCTGTGCTCAAGTTCATCACTGCTCCATGCCACCATGCAGAGTTTCCTCTCCCTTTCTTGATGCCCAATATGAATAATTTTGTGTGTAGCCTTCTGGTCACTCCCTTTATGATATTTCCAGGGGCGTAAATAGAAAAGGTGGGCCACGATAGCAAACGTTTGAAAGTTCCCATCTCAGTAATGACTACTTACCAGCTCTAAATAATAGTTAACCCACTTCTGCCTTCTTTCTTGTCGACTACATAGCGCTCAATGAGAGCTATATAGTGAAGAGAGAAAGCCAGAAGTGTTACTTCTGCTAGTCGACCCAGAAATCACGTGACCGCCATAGCAGGGCTGCAGGGTTCTAGCAGACCAAGATCAACTCTGTTAGTGACTACTATAATTACAGGGGGGTGTTTTCCCTGTAATTGGGGCTCCTATGGATGTCCCAGCTACAGAGGATAAGTGTGAAATATAAATAAATAAAGACAATGTGAATGATCCCCAGAGGACTTATATAACACAGATGTTAAAAAAAGATAGTTACACAAATAAGTGAAAAAAATTACAGAATAAAACAAAACAAAAAAAATTAGATAGATAGATATAGATATAAATATATAAAAGAAAAACGACCAACTGCCAACAGCAACCAAAACCTTCACCATATGCACCCTGTAATTCAAAACTATACAAATTAAATATCAAAAGGTCTGAAACAAAATGAGGAGCCCACTTCTGTACTTTATTTTAGCATAAATATATTCATTTTAAAAATAAACAAATATGAAATTTTAAGAAATTGTTATTTTTAGCTTTTTACCCCTAATAAAACTAAAAAACAGAAAAAAAAAGTTGGTGAAAAAAGATATACAAAAAGTAGCCCTATATGTCACGGAAAAACATAGCTGCAGAAAAACAAATAGGGCAGTAAAATCACCACATAGGTAAAATCCCTAAAAAGTATCCGGTAGAAATGAGCGAGCACGCTCGGATATAGCAGTTACTAGAGTGAGCATCGCTCATCTCAAGTAACTGCTTACTGTTCCAAGAGTGCTTGGGGGTGGGGGTGAGTGGCGGGCGGCGGGGGGTAGCGGGGGGGGGGGAGTGAGAGAGATCTCTCTTCCTCCTGCTACCACCCACCGCTCACCTTTCTCGACCCCCCCCCCCCTCGGACCAGTAAGCAGCTACTGGAGATGAGCGATGCTCACTCGAGTAACTGCTGTATCCGAGCATGCTCGCTCATCTCTAGTGTCTGGTCCTTTAGAACTAAAACACCCTGATCCCTGAGGGGCTAAAGGGGCTGTCTGGCCTCTTTTCACTGATGATCTATTTTCTGGATAGGTCATCAGAAGTTGATTGACGAGGTAAGGGGAGAGGATCCTCCACTCGGGACTCCCGTCCATCATTTTATCATCTGGCCCGCTGTCAATGAAGCAGGTTGGACATTGTTATTAGCCGCTAGGACAGGGAGTACATGCATCACCTTTACTCACATTGAAATCAATGGAAGAGCCATGCTGTTATAGCACTTATTGCTTCCCTGCTGGTCAAGATGTCACAACCAGTCCTGACCAGGAGAAAAACAGAAAGTGCCATATCAGTGCGGCTCGCCCTTTGAAATCATATGGGGTGAAGCCAGCGAATGCACGTCCTGCCCTTTCTGCTTATGACAAAATGTGGCCTGCTATACAGGACAGTGGGTCCGGGGAGCAACTGATAGATAGGTGTCCCATGTAGTGCTCCCCCCCCCCCCCATCCATCATCTACTGATGACCTCCTATCCAGAGGATAGGTCATCAATAAGAAAGAGAGCAGAAAACTAATTTGAGGCCAAGACGCACTTCTCTGCCAAGTCACATAAAGAAAATACAGCTACGTGTGCCCTCACCTTAGTGTCCTCTTGCACGCAGAATGATTGTCAGGATCTTAAGCACTCCAACGTTCGTCCCAACAATTATTGCTCTTGTGTATTTACACAGGAGCAATAATCGCTTAAAATAAAAACTTACTATTTTATAGCACCAAGTTATTTCCCAGCACTTTTAGGTTTTTTTATTTATTACCCCCATCAAGCTGGGCACTCATTTTGCCGGCCTCAAAAAGTTGGAGGGCTGAGTCAACCTTGAGCCAGCTACCTGAACCATGCTGGGATTGAACTTGCAATCTTGAGATCGAGCTTAGGACTGCCTTAATACTCTGTACCACACAAGGCTGAATGAAGGCAAAGTTCACCATGACCTCTTCTGGCCACCCACCATCATTCATAGAAGAAAGACTGCCTGTTTACACAGAATGATTATCGGCAGGTTTTTATGGCTGCATAAAATGAATGATGAATGACAAGCAAATGAATTATTGTTCAATGTTCAATCGTTGGCTGTGTTTACACTCAATAATTATCATTCAGCTTTGCACGATCCAGTGATTAGCGTTGCATTCGCATGGGTGATTTTCATTTGCAAGTTCTGTCCGATTGCGAGCAGGACAGAACTACAGAACTCGCATGTGAAAATAACTCATTAACGTCAATGAGTTAATTCGAATGAGTGATTTTTTTCTGAAATAGCCTGAAATAAAAAAATCACAGCATGTCTTATTTTTTGGGTGATTCTTTTTCAAGAATCTCCCATTATTTGCTATGACAGCGAAAAATGAGTGCAATGCACTTTTTGTCATTTTACCTACTAGAACCACATACCATTTTTTCACCCATGGATATTGATGCAAATTGTTTCTTTTTAACGCCAAAATGCATCTTACATGCCGGAAAAGTCATAAGTAAACAAATACGATGTAGGTCTGATTTTCACTGACCTACATTGCACTCAGTCCAGTGACTACAGCCTAACTGACCAATAATCGTTCCGTGTCAAAGAGCCCAAAATGAACTTGTTGGACTTGTATCTCTTTTTCCCCTACCTTCGAGGGCTGATTGAAAAGTAATATTTTTTTTTTCCAGGTAGTAGATCGGGCAACCCTGTTTGTGAAGGTCATGCATCAATGTGTCTGGACCTGCAGTTGGACAGCCATATCTGCAGCATTCTATCACCTTGAGTGAAAGCACTTCATATACGCCATCGGGGGGGGATGAAGTAGACATTTCTTTAAAAGTATGGCAGAAATGTGTGATTGAATTTTGTGTTAAGCTTGTAACATTTCTTCAAGTGTTTCATTACCGCTCTTCCCAAGCTTAGTGGACAGTGACAGTCTATCAACATTGCGAAAGGAGAATATGAGATTTGGATAATCCATTGCTCTTTAAGAGCTGTTGAATTTACAGTTAGCAGATGCCATGTAATATGGTTTAGTATTTGCTGGAAAACAATTTCCCTCCGACTTTGGTCATAGCTACAAGGCTGGCGCTTTGAGAGAAGGTGCTGAGTGCTATCGTCCTTTGATAAGCCTTGCGTATTGTGTGAAATTGGATTGTCACTTACTGAACTTTCCACGAGGCCTTTTTTCGCACTCTAAGAGATTTGGTTACTATTTCGGAATTTTTTTTTTCTATATTTAAATGATATTTAAAACCTCATAAAACCCACAACTGGCAGAAGAGCCAGGTGATCAGCCGTAACCCTAATGTCCTGGCAGAGAATACGTGCCACACACTCATAAAACACATCATAGGGGAACATGTCTGAGATTTCCCACATATTCACAGGTTTAATGTGCCGTAATTCAAGCTGCTTTATTAAAGAGCCACAGCCGCACAGAGGGATTTGGTGGAACAAGAGGAAGGAACAAATGAGAAATCACATTATTTTATGGTGAGTGAGCATTATACCCCTCCAGGACACCGGTTCGGTGGTAATTGTGTAGAAGAGATTTCATGCCGTCGATTGGAATATGCGCTATCAAAAAGCTCGGGTTGCGAAATGATTGAGCTAAGTAGGTGCAACAATGTTGCGCTCCCTCGTATCATGAGAGGTGTTAATGAACACACGTATTTCAGGCATGCTGTCATAGCCGCGCAGGAAGACACCTGCATGAATGGTCTAGAGATTTAGGGTTTCAACATCTAATACTCTTTCTTTGCTCCTGATGGGCAGGCAGCTGAATGTGAACAGCTCCCGTTAATTAAGCACATGTGAGCACTAAAGCTCACAGTTACTCTCGCCTGTTCATTTGTAGGTCAATGCCCAGAATGCTCCGCAGCGCAAACATTATGTGACACGTCGATAGCTGACATGCAAGGAAGCCTTCGGGAATGTCAGATGGGCATGAAAGATAGAAAACAGCATCTTAGTGGCAACATATGCTTTTCTCCATTAGATAATTCACCTGCTACATTAAGGTAGTCTGGAAGCCTTAAACACCTGTCTGAAATGTCCTATATGATAATTGGAACGAGCTGCACTTGCATGGATAGAAAGTATTTTACGTTGCTTACAGTCCAGATGATTCAGATGATGCTTAGCACTCAGGAACAGACATGGATCACTCTGTAAGGCTTCTTTCACACAAGCGTTTGATCGTGGCTATTTTGCTGCAATTAAACGCCGGCCGAAAATCGCGACCAGCTGAAGCATTGGATTCAAATGCATTTGTTCAGATGGGCGATTTTTTTTTTGGTGTGTAAAATCGGCCGACCGGAAAAGATAGCTTATACGGTGCACATTCCGGACAGCCGATTTTATGCATGCCTGGAAAAGATAGGACTTGCCCTATCCTTTGCGGGAATATGCACAGCCATTCCCATAGATTCCGGTGGGAGCCGCCAGAAAAGGGAAGGGGGAGGAGTTTAGCAGCAGCTCCCATAGGCTGGGGAGGCTGGGCAGGATGTTTAGAACGCTAAGCTGCCACCTCCTTACTTTGCAAGGGGTAGAGAGGGGGAGGGAGTTTAGAAGAGCTGAACTCTCTTTCCCCAGCCGTCTGAAAGGGCGTGAAAATGGGAGATGCAGCCACGACTTGGTTGCGGTTGCCTCTTGTTCATGTAAATGCGGCCGAAAATTGCAGCACCCCTTGTGAAATAGCTCTCGAATGCAGCTCTGATAAATGAGTGGAATTAAGGACGGTTTCAGATGACCGTTTACTTGCACATGCAGGGCTTGTTCACATACGCACGAAAAACACTCATGTCCTGATTTAAAAGGCTTTTTAGGCTAATGAGGTCCAGATGTGTTCTTTCCCCCGTGGTTTTGCAGAGTGCATCACACATCCTATTGTGGTTTGCACGCTTATTTGTACACCTCCTATAAAATTCTACAGTGTCCTTGGTGCGCAAATATGCAGGAAAATAAAGCAGGTCCTATGTGCGTGCACAAAAAATATTGAGAACAAACCCATTGATATCAATAGGTTCTATTCTTTGTGTATTGTGCACGCAATTTTTGAGTGTGCAAAATATATGCATGCAATATGCAGAGAATAGAAGTCATTGATGTCAATGGATTCATTCAAATTAATGCCTTTCTGGGACACATTTTATGTGTATTTTGCACAAGGGTCCCCGTAGAAGTCTATAGGTGGTGTGCATTATGCTTCATAATTCCGTGAAAAAAAAAAAACACATCTGGACCTCATTAAGTTAAATAGCCTTTTAAATCAGGACAGGGATGTGTTGTGCGTGTGTGTGAACAGATCCTATGTGCACAAAAAAGTTCAGTACAATGCGCTGATACATGTGCAAATCAAAATGTGCGTATTTGTGCATATACCCGTCAAGATACAATAATATCGACATAAATAAAGTAGATAAGTTGTCCTCCTGCATGAAATCTCAGACTATGCTCACATGTTGCGACTTCAATCTGGATACTATCAGATACAGTGTGTCCTTTTGAAGTGTGATGATGATGATTATCTGTTCAGTCAAGGCCAACTTTCGGTCATTTTATGGATCAACGTTCTCCATGCTATCGTCTCCTTGATAGTTTCTTTCAGTTCTCCTATGTGCAGGTTGGTATCCGCCTTGATTGCCTCCAGCCAGCTATTGAATGACAGCTGAGAGCTGCCTCTAATTGGTCACAGTGAATTCATGAATGGGTGAGTGAGTGCTGCCTCAGATTGGCTGAGGGCTGGGACCAATCAGAGGCAGCCTATTCAGCAGGCGGGGATTTTAAACCCCCGCCTGCTGAATACTACAGAAAGCAGTTCAGGAGAAGAGCCTGCTGGACGCGGCTGATCCCCAGCAGCTGCAAAAAGGTGAGTATATATATATATTGCCGGCTCCATTGAATTCAATGGGAGAACATGACGCTGGCTTCAGTCACGCAATTTTTTTGTACGCATCAGTTTTGCGCACAGAAAATCGCTCGAAAAAAAGCCTGTGTGACTAAGCCCTAATGATAGAACAGAGCACCGATAACACTCTGCCCGATCATACAGAGAACTGCACAGTTTTCTCCTCCCTGCATCTCTAGGCTCATTGGATCAGAATGACCAGTGATATAGGAGAGGGCTTGAAACTGTTCTGCAATGCATGGAATTTTAGAAGAAAGATTGAAGACAGAAAAGAAGTCATAAAATTCATATTTTTTTTCTAAAATAAAATCATCAGTAAGCAATGCAGCATCGGTGGCGACAATTTATGGGGGCCTCCTGAAATAGCTCTATAATTATTCCTCTGAAGGAGACGCCAACTGCACTAATATATTCTGTATATTTATAGATGGCTTTCTCTTCTGTACTGGATTTGGAAGAGGTGAAAAGCAGTTTTCACAGGATGCTAAAAAAAAAACTAATCCAGAAAAATGAAAATAATGTGTTCATAAGAGAGAGCATATGTACTCGGCGCTACCATGGAGGTGTGAGCCGCATATCGGGACGTGCAAAACAAGACTTCCTGAGAACTCTGCTGTAGGTACTTTTCCGCGCTAACAACTTACTTCCCCAAGAGTAGCAGCATTTTATCTTCGGCTGGTCCGTCCCTTAACTCCGTACAACTTACTTCATCATCCTCATCAGTTGGTTTCCCAGGGAGAGCAGTTTTATGGCAGGAATGTAAGCAGTTCTCTTTCAATACCAAGTTGTTACTGCATTTCCAGTCTATACCTTCAGCTTAACCCATTTCCCAGCATGCTTTTCTATAAAACATCTGCCCTTCTATTTTCCAAGTGCATCCTGGGAAAAACGTCAAGATAAATGACTCGGCCGCAACTCCCCGCCAAGAACTACACCCTTGATGTTGCTCAAAAACACATTGTTATATAATATGCATCCAGGTCTGTTAATAATTTCCTTAGAAGTAAGCGTAACATTAAGGTTTTTCTGATTCGCCGTAATCGCCAAATACTAATGTATATTGTTTTAAGAAGGGGCACGTCTTTTTACATGGTGCGATGCACTCCCGTACCGTCTAACATAACGACCCCTACAAATTACATACACGCTGTGCAGTCAGTACTGACGGCGGCTTACCATATTTTACAAGTACGTGTTGTATTCCCATCTGCGTAACTTCCCCATACTTCCCTGCTCCTTGTTAGCCGCGATATGTACAGATATATATTTTATGTTATCATTTATTTTTACAACTCGGCTATACTTAAAATCATGAATTCCCATGTGTTAAGGTTTATGTTGAAAGTCTATGTAATTATGTACAAAGCCGTGGAAAAGGAAGCTATTTATTGGCCATTGTTCTCCGATCCTCTAACTAGACTCATGTTTTTCTAATGTTCCCTAACATAATGCTTAATGGAAATGACAGTGCGTATTGACACGACGGGGCTGAGCCTTTAATTAACAATTATTATTGTCCTGCTGTTACTCAAAAAATGACTCCATGCTGAGAAAAAAATAGCAATAGCGCTCTTGCCTTGCGTTGAGGGACAATCCCTTGAGAGGTCGATCAACTCCGAGTCTTTCTTAAATGACTCGAATTCTTTTGTGGTTTCATTTTTTTTTCTTCTTGTATTATTATTTTATCGTCATCTTTGGAAACTCCCCATTTTTTAACATTCAGGGTAAAACACAACAAAAGAGGTTTTGATGCTAATTAATAATCACAGAAGGAACCTGGACGATGGCCAGCCTAGTCTTTCAACACAGTGATTTACTATGAAATCTGGGCCCAAGCTGAAATCCACGCTGTGAGATGCCATGCTGCAATATTACAATGCAGTTTCCATCTGGATCAGCTTCCATCAGTCAGCCTTTTCAGTTCTTTTCATTCCTATTACCGAGATCTAACCCTACTGACTTTTCAGCCAGTCAATTTCACATCTCATTCGAACATGCTGGGTGGGCCAGCAGGTAAACCTGTTCTCCAAAAATCCTTATTTTCTACACACACACACACACACACACACACAAAAGGCACTTATGTCGGAATATTAGGAAGATCCTGCTCTAAATGATTTCAATAAATTAAAAAAGGGAGCTAATGAGATCATGCCAAGAAGGCTGAGCGGAGATCGTGCCAGGACACACAGGGATACAGTCAGTCTAGTTCCCGGTTTAAGCTCCTTGACTCATTACAGATGTACTTGATGATAATTCATACCAAATTGTCTTCTTAGTTTAAGTTGAGTAAAAGCATGAGACAGACGAAAATGTGGACTGGAAGGTAGTGATGGGAGTCATGAGACAATGTCTGCATTGTGTGCTTTTTTCTGATGTGACAGGTACGTCTTATTAATGATCCGTCGAACCATTATGTTGGGACATACAAGTCTTAAGATAACAAGTCAAGTTTAGATGGCCCACATGAATATTTTAGAAAACTGTTTAAAGGGTTGGCCGGTTACTAGACAACAGGCCTTCAATAGAGCTGACTGTAGTAAAATAGCTGAGCATTACTTACCCCTCCGCCATCAATGGGATCCAGCGCTGCAGACCTGCTGTGGTCCCGATGTTTATTGTGACAGCTGATGTCATTAGCGCTGGATCCAGGCATCTTAGAACTCCCGGCATCTTGGCGCTTAGTATGTGAGCGCTGATCAATGGTGAATGAGCTGTGATGCAAACTCTGATTGGCAACAGTGGTCACCTGAGTTCCGGTGATGTCAGCTGTCACAAGAAACACCGGGACCACAGCGGGATGCAGTAATGGTGGAGGGGTAAGTAATGATCAGTTTGTTATTTTACTATAGTCAGCCCTATTGAAGGGATCTTGTCCCATAACCGGAAAACCCCTTTAACCCCTTCCTGCTTCAGGACGTAAGGGTACGTCATGGAGCGTCGGGTATGTATGAAGAGAGGTCACCTGTTTGGCCGATCACAACTATTAACCCTTTAAATGCTGCTGTCAGTTCTGACAGCGGCATTTAAATCCGTACGCCCACCCACCCCCTGCGAAGAGATCGGGGGAGCCGTGCAGGTGTCATGGCAGCCAGTGGCCTTCGGAAAGTCCCCAGGCCTGCCTTAGCAGACTGCCTATCAAGCCAACCCCGTGGGGTGGCTTGATATGCTGTCTGTCAGAATGCAGTATGACATAATGCTATAGCATTATGTCATACTGCAGGAGCCATTAAAGCATTGCATGTTGTAGTCCCCTAGGGGGACTTTAAAATAAAGTACAAAAAAATCAATAAAGTTTTATAACAAAAAAAGTTATAAAAGTTTAAATCACCCTCCTTTTGCCATATCTATTATTAAAAATTCTAAATCATAAAAAAAATATGTATATGGTATCGCCACGTCCGTAAAAGTCCGATCTACCAAAGTAGCACATTATTTTTTCTGCACTGTGAACGTCGGCTGAAAAAAAAATAAAGAACCCCAAAAATGCACTTTTTTAGTTACCCTGTCTCCCAGAAAAAAACGCAATAAAAAGCGATCCAAAAGTTGTACGTATTCCGAATTGGTACTATTGGAAACTACAGGACATCTTGCAAAAAATGAGCCCTCGCTCAACTGCGTTGCCGAAAAAATAGAGACGTTATTGCACACAAAATGACTGCAGAAAATAATTGAAAAAAATTAAATGTTTTTGAAAAAAAAAAGAGTAGTATAGTAAAAAAAAAACTATATAAGTTTGGTATCGTAGTAATCGTACCGACCCATACAATAAAGTTATCATTAGAGATGAGCGAACGTACTCGTCCGAGCTTGATACTCGTTCGAGTATTAGCGTGTTCGAGATGTTCGTTACTAGAGGCGAGTACCACGCGATTTTCGAGTTACTTTCACTTTCATCTCTGAGACGTTAGCGCGCTTTTCTGGCCAATAGAAAGACAGAGAAGGCATTACAACTTCCCCCTGCGACGTTCAAGCCCTATACCACCCCCCTGCAGTGAGTGGCTGGCGAGATCAGGTGTCACCCGAGTATATAAATCGGCCCCTCCCGCGGCTCGCCACAGATGCATTCTGACAGAGATCAGGGAAAGTGCTGCTGGTGCCGGAGCTGCTATAGGGAGAGCGTTAGGAGTTATTTTAGGCTTCAAGAACCCCAACGGTCCTTCTTAGGGCCACATCTGTCCGTGTGCAGTACTGTTGAGGCTGCTTTTAGCAGTGTTGCACATTTTTTTTTTTTTTGTATATCGGCCGTGCAGAGCATTGCGTCCGCAGTCTGCAGTCATTGTACAGAGTATAGGGCCAGTACTGGTGAGGCAGGGAAAGAGATATTCAGGCTATATAGGCAGTGGGCTTTTTCCCCAAAATTGGGGAAAAATACTATATTTGGGCTGCCTGTGACCATCTTCAGTTTACTGCGTGTCTATCTGCTGGGGGTAGTAGTCCTAATTAATACGCAGCTAAGCGTTACAGCAGGCTTGCGCAAAATTCTTTCCTGGATCTACTGTCTCTGTTACATCAGCGCTGTCATCCCGCCAGAGGGAAAGAGTATACATAATATTATACGCTGCCTGCAGTATCCATCTGCTGGGGGTAGTAGTCCTAATTAATACGCAGCTAGGCGTTACAGCAGGCTTGCGCAAAATTGTTTCCTGGATCTGCTGTCTCTGTTACATCACCGCCGTCATCCCACCAGAGGGAAACAGTATACATAATATTATACGCTGCCTACAGTATCTATCTGCTGGGGGTAGTAGTCCTAATTAATACGCAGCTAAGCGTTACAGCAGGCTTGCGCAAAATTGCTTCCTGGATCTGCTGTCTCTGTTACATGATCACCGTCATCCCGCCAGAGGGAAAGAGTATACATAATATTATACGCTGCCTACAGTATCTATCTGCTGGGGGTAGTAGTCCTAATTAATACGCAGCTAAGCGTTACAGCAGGCTTGCGCAAAATTGTTTTCTGGATCTGCTGTCTGTTACATGATCGCCGTCATCCCGCCAGAGGGAAAGAGTATACATAATATTATACGCTGACTACAGTATCTATCTGCTGGGGGTAGTAGTCGTAATTAATACGCAGCTAAGCGTTTCAGCAGGCTTGCGCAAAATTGTTTCCTAGGTCTGCTGTCTCTGTTACATGATCGCCGTCATCCCGCCAGAGGAAAACAGTATACATAATATTATACACTGCCTACAGTATCTGTCTGCTGTATCAGCTCAGCATTTTAAAAAAATAGAAGCAAAATACTTAAGGCCTACTACTGGCCTTTGGCCACTTGACTGCTTCTGCGCTGTGAATTCCACTAGCTCAGTCATACGCACCTAAGTCTCACTACAGGCGTGCACAAAATTGTTTCCTGGCTCTGCTGTGCGTTCCGTAAGGAAAGTCAGCCTCCAACCACAGGCCAATAGGCGGCACATTTAATTACAGCGTTCTGTTTCTGCACTACTGGTAATACAGCATGCTGAGGTGTAGGGGTAGGCCTAGAGGACGTGGACGCGGAGGCCCAAGTCAGGGTGTGGGCACAGGCCGAGCTCCTGATCCAGGTGTATCGCAGCCGACTGCTGCGGGATTAGGAGAGAGGCACGTTTCTGGCGTGCCCACATTGATCTCACAATTAATGGGTCCACGCGGTAGACCTTTATTGGAAAATGAGCAGTGTGAGCAGGTCCTGTCGTGGATGGCAGAAAGTGCATCCAGCAATCTATCGTCCACCCACAGTTCTACGCCGTCCACTGCTGCAACTCTGAATCCTCTGGCTGCTGCTCCTCCTTCCTCCCAGCCTCCTCACTCCATTACAATGACACATTCTGAGGAGCAGGCAGACTCCCAGGAACTGTTCTCGGGCCCCTGCCCAGATTGGGCAGCAATGGTTCCGAATCCTCTCCCACTGGAGGAGTTCGTCGCGACCGATGCCCAACCTTTGGAAAGTTCCCGGGGTCCGGGGGATGAGGCTGGGGACTTCCGGCAACTGTCTCAAGAGCTTTCAGTGGGTGAGGAGGACGATGACGATGAGACACAGTTGTCTATCACTCAGGTAGTAGTAATTGAAGAAAGTACGAGGAGGAGCGCACAGAGGATTCGGAGGAAGAGCAGCAGGACGATGAGGTGACTGACCCCACCTGGTTTGCTACGCCTACTGAGGACAGGTCTTCAGAGGGGGAGGCAAGTGCAGTAGCAGGGCAGGTTGGAAGAGGCACCCCATCCACCAATGTCTCTCAGCGCACCGTCCAGCCGTCGCTAGCGCAGGTATTGGAGCGCAAGCGCAAGTACGCCGCCACGCACCCGCACGCTCAAGCGTTAAACGTGCACATAGCCATATTTATCAGCCTGGAGATGCTGCTGTATAGGGCTGTGGAAACGGAGGCTTTCAAAGGTATGATGGCGGCGGCCCCGCGCTACTCAGTTCCCAGTCGCCACTACTTTTCCCGATGTGCCACGTCTCCCGCAACATTGTACGTGCCCTCACCAACGCGGTTACTGCCAAGGTCCACTTAACAACGGACACGTGGACAAGCACAGGCGGGCAGGGCCACTATATCTCCCTGACGGCACATTGGGTGAATTTAGTGGAGGCGGCGACAGAGTCAGAGCCTGGGACCGCTCACGTCCTACCCACCCCCAGAATTGCTGGCCCTAGCTCGGTGGTGGTATCTGCGGCGGTGTATGCTTCCTCCACTAAACCACCCTCCTCCTCCTCCTACGCAACCTCTGTCTCGCAATCAAGATGTGTCAGCAGCAGCACGTTGCCAGCAGTCGGTGTCGCACGGCGTGGCAGCACAGCGGTGGGCAAGCGTCAGCAGGCCGTGCTGAAATTACTCAGTTTAGGAGAGAAGAGGCACACGGCCCACGAACTGCTGCAGGGTCTGACAGAGCAGACTGACTGCTGGCTTGCGCTGCTGAGCCTCCAACCGGGCATGGTCGTGTGTGGCAACGGCCGTAACCTGGTGGCGGCTCTGCAGCTCAGCAGCCTCACGCACGTGCCATGCCTGGCCCACGTCTTTAATTTGGTGGTTCAGCACTTTCTGAAAAGCTACCCACGCTTGTCAGACCTGCTCGGAAAGGTAAGCCGGCTCTGCGCACATTTCCGCAAGTCCCACATGGACGCTGCCACCCTGCGCACCCTGCAACATCGGTTTCATCTGCCAGTGCACCGACTGCTGTGCGACGTGCCCACACGGTGGAACTCTACGCTCCACATGTTGGCCAGGCTCTATGAGCAGCGTAGAGCTATTGTGGAATACCAACTCCAACATGGGCGGCGTAGTGGGAGTCAGCCTCCTCAATTCTTTACAGAAGAGTGGGCCTGGTTGGCAGACATCTGCCAGGTCCTTGGAAACTTTGAGGAGTCTACCCAGATGGTGAGCAGCGATGCTGCAATTATTAGCGTCACCATTCCTCTGCTATGCCTCTTGAGAAGTTCCCTGCAAAGCATAAAGGCAGACGCTTTGCGCTCGGAAACAGAGGCGGGGGAAGACAGTATGTCGCTGGATAGTTAGAGCACCCTCCTGTCTATATCTCAGCGCATTGAGGAGGAGGAGCATGAGGAGGATGAGGAGGAGGGGGAAGAGACAGCTTGGCCCACTGCTGACGGTACCCATGCTGCTTGCCTGTCATCCTTTCAGCGTGTATGGCCTGAGGAGGAGGAGGAGGAGGAGGATCCTGAAAGTGATCTTCCTAGTGAGGACAGCCATGTGTTGCGTACAGGTACCCTGGCACACATGTCTGACTTCATGTTAGGATGCCTTTCTCGTGACCCTCGCGTTACACGCATTCTGGCCACTATGGATTACTGGGTGTACACACTGCTCGACCCACGGTATAAGGAGAACCTTTCCACTCTCATACCCAAAGAGGAAAGGGGTTCGAGAGTGATGCTATACCACAGGACCCTGGCGGACAAACTGATGGTAAAATTCCCATCCGACAGCGCTAGTGGCCGAAGGCGCAGTTCCGAGGGCCAGGTAGCAGGGGAGGCGCGGAGATCAGGCAGCATGTACAGCACAGGCGAGGGGAACACTCTCTAAGGCCTTTGACAGCTTTCTGGCTCCCCAGCAAGACTGTGTCACCGCTCCCCAGTCAAGGCTGAGTCGGCGGGAGCACTGTAAAAAGATGGTGAGGGAGTACGTAGCCGATCGCACGACCGTCCTCCGTGACGCCTCTACCCCCTACAACTACTGGGTGTCGAAGCTGGACACGTGGCCTGAACTCGCGCTGTATGCCCTGGAGGTGCTTGCTTGTCCTGCGGCTAGCGTCTTGTCAGAGAGGGTGTTCAGTGCGGCTGGGGGAATCATCACAGATAAGCGTACCCGCCTGTCAACCGACAGTGCCGACAGGCTTACACTCATCAAGATGAACAAAGCCTGGATTTCCCCAGACTTCTCTTCTCCACCAGCGGACAGCAGCGATACCAAAACAATACGTAGGCTGCACTCGCGGATGGAAGCATTGTTCTCTATCACCATCAAAAACGTGGACCTTTTAGCTTCATCAATCTGTGTATAATATTCATCCTCCTCCTCCTGAAACCTGACGTAATCACGCCGAACGGGCAATTTTTCTTAGGCCCACAAGGCTCAGTCATATCATTTTTGTAAACAATTTTTATACGTTTCAATGCTCATTAAAGCGTTGAAACTTTCACCTGAACCAATTTTTATTTTAACTGGGCTGCCTCCAGGCCTAGTTACAAATTAAGCCACATTAACCAAAGCGATTAATGGATTTCACCTGCCCTCTTGGTTGGGCATGGGCAATTTTTCTGACGTACATTAGTACTGTTGGTACACCAATTTTTTGGGGCCCTCGCCTACAGTGTAATCCAATTAATTTTTTGCCCACCTGCATTAAAGCTGACGTTACATCAGCTGTGCTGGGCACTGCAATGGGATATATTTATGTACCGCCGGTGGGTTCCAGGGAGCCACCCATGCTGTGGGTCCACAGGGAGTTGTAACTGCATGTGTCCACTTCTAAAGATCCCCAGTCTGACTGGGCCATGCAGTGTGGGCCGAAGCCCACCTGCATTAAACATGACATTACCTCAGCTGTGATGGGCAATGCAATGGGATATATTTATGTACCGCCGGTGGCTTCCTGGCACCCACCCATGCTGTGGGTCCACACGGACTTCACAATAGGGAGTTGTACCTGCCTGTGTCTATGAATTAAAAACCCCGGTCAGGTTGGGGCATGCAGTGTGGGCCGAAGTCCACCTGCATTTAATCGGACATTACCTCAGCTGTGATGGGCACTGCAATGGGATACATTAATGTACAGCCGGTGGGTTCCAGGGAGCCACCCATGCTGTGGGTGCACATGTAATTCCCATTGCGGAGTTGTACCTGCCTGTGACTATTTATAAAAAACCGCGGTCTGACTGGGGTATGCAGACACCTTGACAGAATGAATAGTGTGTGGCACATAGGTTCCCCATTGCTATGCCCACGTGTGCAGCTCCTGATGGCAGTGGCACAGGATTATATTTCTCATTGCTTCTGTACAGCATTGTGGGCTATCGCCCCGCCCCTTTTAAAGAGGGTCGCTGCCTAGCCGTGCCAACCCTCTGCAGTGTGTGCCTGCGGTTCCTCCTCATGGGAGATGCACTTATAAATAGACATGAGGGTGGTGTGGCATGAGTGCAGCTGAAGGCTGCACAGGGACACTTTGGTGTGCGCTGTTGGGCAGCATGTAACCCAGGAGAAGTGGCAGCGGAGTGTCATGCAGGCAGTGATTGTGCTTTGTTGGAGATAGTGTGGTGCTTAGCTAAGGTATGCATTGCTAATGAGGGCTTTTCAGAAGTAAAAGTTGTTGGGGGGGGGGGATGGGGGCACTCTTGCCGCTATTGTGGCTTAATAGTCGGACCTGGGAACTTGAGATGCAGCCCAACATGTAGCCCCTCACCTGCCCTATCCGTTGCTGTGTCGTTCCCATCACTTTCTTGAATTGCCCAGATTTTCACAAATGGAAACCTTAGCGAGCATCGGCGATATACAAAAATGCTCGAGTCGCCCATTGACTTCAATGGGGTTCGTTACTCGAAACGAACCCTCGAGCATCGCGATAATTTCGTCCCGAGTAACGAGCACCCGAGCATTTTGGTGCTCGCTCATCTCTAGTTATCATCTCATTTTTGTTGCAGTTTGTGTGCCGTAGAAACAAGATGCACTGAAAGATGGCGGAATGTCATTTTTTTTTTCATTTTACTCAACTGAGAATTTTTTAAAAGTTTTTCAGTACATTATATGGTACAGTAAATGGCATCATTTAAAAATACAAGTCGTACCGCAAAAACAAGCCCTCATACAGCGACGTCGATGGATAAATAAAGGAGTTACGATTTGTTTGAAGTGGGGAGGAAAAAACGAAAATGGAAAAAGAAAAAAGGCCGTGTCATTAAGGGGTTAAGGCCTGTCTCATACAACCAGATTTCTATTGCGGAATCCACGGTCAGCGTCCACACGGAGGATCTGCAGCAAACAGCCCGCATTGAAAGGTATATTCTTTTGCTTTTTCCTTCACACTCACGGAAACTAATTGTGATTTCCGCGAGCGGAGGAAAAATAGCAGCACGCTCTGTTTTGCTGTGGACTCTACACCGACGGGCTCCATTGCTCAAGTCAATGGAGGCTATCTAACCCGCAGCCCATTGCGGATAGGCCACGAGTACCCGCGTCATCGCCTAGCGACTGTGTGGGAGAAAAAAAACATATAAAAAAAAAATCTGCCCGACGACGAGCATCCGTGGTCATCCACAGTACTGAAGAAAAAAGATACACGGGGTCATCAGGTACGGTCAGAGTATGTGGAATCCAACCGGTCCGTGTGAGACCAGCCAAAGAAAGCCAAGTTCAACTTCACAACCACACAATTATTTAGTATTATTTCGTAATACCAGAACTAGAATGTTTTTGTTATATTTTTACATCAATACAGAAATTAGATGAATAATAATACCAGTTGCTGTATATACATGGACCATTTTGGGGTTAAAGGAGATGTCCCGCGCCGAAACGGTTTTTTTTTTTTTTAAACCCCCCCCCCCCCCCCCCGTTCGGCGCGAGACAACCCCGATGCTGGGGTTAAAAAAACCACCCGCACAGCGCTTACCTGAATCCCGGCGGTCCGGCGTCTTCATACTCACCTGCTGAAGATGGCCGCCGGGATCCTCTGTCTTCGTGGACCGCAGCTCTTCTGTGCGGTCCACTGCCGATTCCAGCCTCCTGATTGGCTGGAATCGGCACGTGACGGGGCGGAGCTACACGGAGCCGCTCTCTGGCACGAGCGGCTCCATAGAAGACTGCTGAAGACCCGGACTGCGCAAGCGCGGCTAATTTGGCCATCGGAGGCCAAAAATTAGTCGGCACCATGGAGACGAGGACGCTAGCAACAGAGCAGGTAAGTAAAAAACTTTTTATAACTTCTGTATGGCTCATAATTAATGCACAATGTATATTACAAAGTGCATTATTATGGCCATACAGAAGTGTATAGACCCACTTGCTGCCTCGGGACAACCCCTTTAATGTATATGTAAGTATTACATTTTAATAACTCAACTTAGAGGGGCAAGTGAAAAAAAACATACTGCCATGTTTTTTCCACTTTTATTTTTACAACATTCATTTGTGCCTTAAAATAACTGTATATTTATACTGCATGCGGTTACAGTCATGAGGATACCAAATGTGGGAGGATATTTTAATTTATATTGTACTATTAAATATATGCATCAATGTATTTATCTATTCTTACAAAAACTATAGTGTTGTGTCTTTGTTATATTTTTTTAGAATACTTTTTCATTTTCATTCATTCATTTTGTTCTAAAAAGTGATACCAAATTCTTGTTCATTTTTTACTTTTAAGTCTTAGGCTTAGGGCCTAATCAGTCGACCGTATATCGGCCACGTATTCACGCTGGCCGATATACAGTGTCTGTCTCTCTGCAGGGGGAGGAGGCTGGAAGAGTCGGGAGCAGTGCTCTGAGCACCCGCCCCCTCTCCACCTTCTCTCCACCCCCCTGCACTATTTGCAATGAAGGGAGGCAGGATGGGGGTGGAGCTAATTCCCATAACTTAGCCCTGCCCCCATCCCGCCTCCTCTTATTGCAAATAGTGCAGAGGGGCAGAGAGGGGGTGGAGAGGAGGCAGAAAGGGTGCGGGAGCTCAGAGCACTGCTCCCGGCCCTTCCAGCCTCCTCGCCCTGCAGAGAGGGACACCGTATATCGGCCGGCTTTAATACCCGGCCGATATACAGTCGTCTGAATAAGCCCTTAGAGTGACTACCCACTAGCATTTGCAAATTTGCTGTGTTGATTTTTCTAGGTGTCTATGAGGTTTTCTAATGTTAAAAAACGCATCGCGGCAAAATCGCAATTTACCGCAAAATCGCAATTTTGTGCAATGCGATTTTAACATTACAAGTCCCATAGACCCCTGGAGAAAAATAATGCTGCGAATTTCGCAGCGAAAAAGAACTGTAGTGGGTAGTCACCGTAAGGCCGATAGTCAAACTACTTCAATGTTGCTAAAGCCAGGGATCCTCCCCTCGCACAGGCCGCTTTTACACGAGCAACAAAATCGTGCGATTTTCTTGCGATGCGGCAAAATGAATGTATGTGAAGCCCATACTTTTCAATGAGTTCTTTCACATTAGTGATGTTTTGTAGGCTGCTACGTTGCGAGAGAAAAAAAATGCGGCATGCTGAACATTGCTGCAATTCGCTATGTTTTGTAACCCATGCTTGCATATGGACATTCAATTCGCATTGAATGGCTGTGATTGGTTCATCAAGCACTGCAGTGATTGGCTGACCTACAGTTTTCGAGAACGAATCAGAGCCAGCGTTTCCTGGAGGCGGGGTTTTTGAACCTCTGACCAGGAAACGTTGACTGAAAACTACAAGCAAGTGGGCCGGAGCTGCAGAAAAGAAGTGTGCCGGAGCAGACAACGCCTGTTAACTGATGTATTGTTTGTTTGTTCTTTTTAATGTACCCAGGGCTTATTTTTGGGGTAGGGTTTATATTTCATGTCCCCCGAAAATAATGGCAAAAGAGCCGTACAAAGTCGCACAACTTTGTAGCGCCATGCACGACTTCGTAGCGACACAAAATCGAGAAAACTCAGCAATATCGCACAGAACACAGATGCGATATTGCGGCGATTTTCTTGTGGCTATATTGCTGTCACCTGTGTGAAAGAGGCCTTAAGTCGGGTCATAACACTGAAGACGTTAAAGGGGTTTTCCGGGCAAAAACTGACCTATCCTCAGGGTAGGATGCAGCAAGACCACGGGGGCAGGGTAGCGTGGAAAGGAGAATACAAATTCTGTTATTTTACTACCCCAGATAACCCATTTAACCCTCTATGGCAATGCCGTAAACGTATATTATGGATGGCATCCATTGAGAATCCACAATGTACTTTTACATAACAGTGTTTGCTCAGGGACAGCACTTCTGCCATTGTGATCACTGCAGGAGCCCAGCATTGTCTGACAGCCAGGCTCCCTCTGTAATGGCCAAGGTCTGGGATTACCTTTAACCCCTCCTACCTTAAAAAAAGAGTTAATCAATCAGTTCCATGCAACCCAAAATGGTACCAATGAAAACTGCATTTCATCCCCAATTAACAGGCCTTCATACGACCGCATGTATGAAAATAAAAAAAATTGGAATGTGGCAACATAATTTTTTTTCTCTATCTGCAAGGTATTATGCAGTAAAAGCTACACATATATGAAATTGCCATAATCATATTGACCCGCACATATTAATAACTCATTAACTGTGCTACAACATTTAAAAAAAAACACAGCAGAATTGCAGTTACTTTTTTCATTCAATCCCCTCTCACCCCCAAAAAGTTTATAAATAAGTTATATGCACCCCAAAATACTGTTACTATGACTTGTCCTGCAAAAAAAACAAGCCCACATACAGGTACACTTACAGAAAAATAGAAAAAAGCTATGACGCTCTCAATGCCACAATACAAAGAAAAATCCCTATGAGCCCTGATGCCAAACTAGACTTGGTACTCAAAGGGTTACATTGAAATCCTAACCCACAAAACCTACACTTTTGTGTGTGTGCAAGACAAGAGCAGGGCTGCAGAATGACCAGACACGGTTCCTCTAACATTACCCTATAATAGAATTTCACAGTCCTAATCAAACATCTCATTATCTATGGCTCATGTAACGTAACATGTTCTCATACGTAAAGCATTTACAGTTACCTGTTATCCAGAATCCGTCACAGAGAATAAGCACAATTTACAGTCCGCGCTGCGAATGTAGTAGAGAAAATACTGGATTGCAAAACAAAATCTGCTAGACGGTGCCAATATATAGTGATTCTGGACAACAACCGTCCCCGCTGCCAAAGAACTAGAAGACATTGGCAGCACTGGTCCTAAGTATGAGTTGGAAGAGTGCCCCATCCTCAGTGATTCATGGTCATTTACATAGCACAAAGAAGGAAAATAGGTTAAGTCTATTATATTATTAAATAAGAAGCTAACGATAGATAGAAATAGGCTGAAGACAAGGGGCAACATGAGGCATCATCCATCCTGCTCCCCAAAAACATCTCTTATGCCCCCTGCACACTGCAGAGCTGGATTCTGCATGCGGAATCCCGCAGTGGAATCCGGCTCTATGTCCCCACGTAACTGGTTAATTCCATTGTCTTCTGTACTGCGGATGGTCCACACGGCTCGCCGTTAGACATGCGTGCTACAGGTTTTTTTTAAACTACTGCTTTTCCCGCTTCATTGCCTACGAATATCATTACAGAAGGGCCGCAGATCGGACGGCTTCCATTGACTTCAATAGAAGCAGTTCACTCAGAATCCGCAAAAAATGGAGCCTGCTGTGATTTTTCCTCCGCTTGTGGAAATCATGCTTCCGCAAGTGTGGAGGAAGAATGGATTTCGCATAGCATGCAATGGGCAGTATTTGCTGCGGATCCTCGGTGCAGATGCCCCCCATGGTTTCCGCAGCAAATATCCAACCGTGGGAAGGAGCTCTTAATCTTAGCCTTTTAAAATGCAATCGTAGACTCCTGTACTTACAAGTATGCTGAACTCAATGCCAAAACATCTGCCATCTTACTCTACCCATTTACAGTGTTTCAGAACATCAGCGCCGGCTCTGATTGGCTGAGGCGGTGTTCCTGAACCAATCACAGCAATCACTTGCTGGAGGCGGGGTATACAAGCCCTGTTACCAAGAAGATAATGTTCGCTCAGCACTGAGAACTACATGGAAGACTGCTAGAGCACCGCAGCCCAGCCAGAGAGACCCGAACGGAAACTCTTAGGTGAGTATTGTTTTTTGTTTTGTTTTTTTTAATGTATTTTTGTGGGAGGGCTTATATTTCAAGACCCCCTCCCCCCGAAAAGCAGGGTAGGGCTTTTTAGCGGGGTAGGTCTTATTTTGGGGGAAACACGGTACACTATAACTTTATACAGTGCTTCAAAGTAAACTGCAGCAATTAAGTACCCCGACAAATGTCACTTAGAGCATTACTAAAGGTCGGAGACAATATTTATTGCACTATAATATATTAGAAATACGAAAAGATACAACTGCTAAATAGCAGGTCACAAGCATGCAGGGCTCTACAAACAGGTAATGCATACAAAATACTATGACAGGATATAAATGTCCTAAGAAATGTATTCCTACTCACTGTACCACTGCTTCTGCCCTTATGGAATGAAGGTCAGCTGGTAGGAATCACAAAAAATTGTGCACTGTCCAGATCTTTTGCCTATAACTGGCTGCTTACAGATGGAGCCCTCCCCCTGACAAGGGCGACCCCACCTCTTGGTAGCTAAACCCCCAACCTAACCGCTGTAAGGCCCTGTTACTGTAAATTCACATCACTGTCATAAGTTTCCAATGGGTTTCCCCATAATGTCAATGGTTCATCGATAATAAGTGTGTCATTGATATCAATCAATAGGCAAGGATCGAGAGACTTCTGTGATGCATTAGAATCCATATAAGAAGCCTTCTTATAGGAAATGGGCTTCATTTTCAGGAAAGTTTTACAACATAACAGATACAATAAAAGTGTATATGTAGCAGAACGGAATTTGGCATTTGTCATAGTGATCATATTACATCCACTGATATGTAATATGAAATATAAAGGAAATATCACAGCAGAACAGCAATATAAACATAATAACCATACTAAATAATATTTCAATGTAGCATGCATATACACCAATCAGCCATAACATTAAAGCCCCTGACTGATGAAGTGGATAAGGGTGGTTTCACATCTGCTTTGGGGATTACACTTTCCTGCTCCATTTGGGGCACAGGAAAGGGGAATCCCGGAAGTCAAATGGTTCCAACGGAACCGATGAGCGCCGGACGGACCCCATTGACTATAATGTGGTCTGAACGCTTTCCACCCAGCTGCCCAGCCTTTGGATGAAAGAAAAGTAAGTAGTCCTTGAAGTTGATGAGTTGGAAACAGACAAAATGGGCGAGTGTAAGAATCTGACCATAATCACCCAGGCAAGTGGGAATTTGTTTAGTGAAAAACTGACCGGTTTTCATGCTATTTTCTTGCTGTTTTTTTCTTGCTCGATTTCTACTCGACGTTTTCCTGCATGAAAAATGCGCCATTTTATCACGTGTTTTTCTCTGCTCTGTACTTCCCATTTCTTTTCATGTGGTCCTCATGGTGACTTGAGGTAAAAACGCACAGCTATTGTATGCAGATCACATCGCATTTGATTGTGATGCATTTTTTTAATGCTCCAATAGAAAGTAATGGGTGATTCTTGAAAAAGAATCACACAAAAATAGGTCATGCAGTGATTTTTCTAACTTGAACTATCGGTCCAAGAGAAAAATTGCTTGTGTGAATTAACCCATTCTCGGAATCGGAAAGCACTTGCACAGGAAAATTGCACATGTGAATACACCCTATGAGCGACTTTAACAAAGATTAGAGATGAGCGAACGTACTCGTCCGAGCTTGATGCTCGGGCGAATATTAGGGTGTCCGGGATGCTCGTTACTCTTAACGAGCACCACGCGATGTTCGGGTTACTTTCACTTTCATCTCTGAGCCGTTAGCGCGCTTTTCTGGCCAATTGAAAGACAGGGAAGGCATTACAACTTCCCCCTGTGACGTTCCAGCCCTATACCACCCCCCTGCTGTGAGTGGCTGGGGAGATCAGATGACACCCGAGTATAAAAATCGGCCCCTCCCGCGGCTCGCCTCAGATGCGTTGGGAGTTAGGGAAAGTGCTATTGTGTTGGAGCTGCTGTAGGGAGAGTGTTAGGAGTGAGTGCAGGCTTCAAGAACCCCAACGGTCCTTCTTAGGGCCACATCTATCCGTGTGTAGTACTGTGGAGGCTGCTGTTAGCAGTGTTGCACATTTTTTTTTTCAAAATCGGCCGTGCAGAGCATTGCGCCCTGCAGTAATACTACAGGGACAGAAGTGGTGGTTAGGCAGGGAGAGTGTTAGGAGTGAGTGTAGGCTTCAAGAACCCCAACGGTCCTTCTTAGGGCCACATTTAACCGTGTGCAGTACTGTGCAGGCTGCTGTTAGCAGTGTTGCACTTTTTTTTTTTTTTTTTCAAAATCGGCTGTGCAGAGCATTGCGCCCTGCAGTAATACTACAGGGACAGAATTGTGTAGGCAGGGCCAGAAGACATATATTATTGATTGAATATAGTCAGTGGGCCTTCCCTTTAAAAAAAAAAGGGAAAAATTCTATTTGGCCTGCCTCTGACAGTCCTCAGCGTTCTGGGTACGTGTGTGGTGGGTGGAGAACGTAAAAAAATCATACGCAGCCAGCTAAGTTTAACAGCAGGCTTGCGCCAATTTATTTCCTGGCTGGGAAATCACCGCTCTGCTGCAGTTAATATAACACTGCAGTTCTGTGACACACAGCAGGGCCACAGAACACATTTGTTATTGATTGAATATAGTCAGTGGGCCTTCCCTTTAAAAAAAAAAGGGAAAAATTCTATTTGGCCTGCCTCTGACAGTCCTCAGCGTTCTGGGTACGTGTGTGGTGGGTGGAGAACGTAAAAAAATCATACGCAGCCAGCTAAGTTTAACAGCAGGCTTGCGCCAATTTATTTCCTGGCTGGTAAATCACCGCTCTGCTGCAGTTAATAACACTGCACTTCTGTGACACACAGCAGGGCCACAGAACACACTTGTTAATTGATTGAATATAGTCAGTGGGCCTTTCCTTTTAAAAAAAAAGGGAAAAATTCTATTTGGCCTGCAGGCTTGCGCCAATTTATTTCCTGACTGCGAAATCACCGCTCTGCTGCAGTTAATAACACTGTACTTCTGTGACACACAGCAGGGCCACAGAACACATTTGTTATTGATTGAATATAGTCAGTGGGCCTTCCCTTTAAAAAAAAAGGGAAAAATTCTATTTGTCCTGCAGGCTTGCGCCAATTTATTTCCTGCCTGGGGAAAATCACCACTCTGCTGCACTTCATATAACACTGCATTTCTGTGGAACACATTTCTTATCTGATTGAATATAGTCAGTGGGCCTTCCCTTTAAAAAAAAAAAAAAGGAAAAATTCTATTTGGCCTGCCTCTGACAGTCCTCAGCGTTCTGGGTACGTGTGTGGTGGGTGGAGAACGTAAAGAAATCATACGCAGCCAGCTACGTTTAACAGCAGGCTTGCGCCAATAAATTTCCTGCCTGGGAAAAATCACCGCTCTGCTGCACTTCATATAACACTGCAGTTCTGTGACACACAGCAGGGCCACAGAACACATTTGTTATTTGATTGAATATAGTCAGTGGGCCTTTCCTTTTGAAAAAAGGGAAAAATTCTATTTGGCCTGCAGGCTTGCGCCAATTTATTTCCTGGCTGGGAAATCACTGGTAATACAGCATGCTGAGGGGTAGGGGTAGGCCTAGAGGACGTGGACGCGGCCGAGGACGCGTAGGCCCAAGTGAGGGTGTGGGCACAGGCCGAGCTCCTGATCCAGGTGTATCGCAGCCGACTGCTGCGCGATTAGGAGAGAGGCACGTTTCTGGTGTCCCCACATTCATCGCCCAATTAATGGGTCCACGCGGGAGACCTTTATTAGAAAATGAGCAGTGTGAGCAGGTCCTGTCGTGGATGGCAGAAAGTGCTTCGAGCAAGCTATCATCCACCCAGAGTTCTGCGCCGTCCAGTGCTGCAAATCCGAATCCTCTGGCTGCTGCTCCTCCTTCCTCCCAGCCTCCTCACTCCACTACAATGACACATGCTCAGGAGCGGGAAGACTCCCAGGAACTGTTCTCGGGCCCCTGCTCAGATTGGGCAGCAGTGGTTCCTCTCCCACCACAGGAGTTTATCGTCACTGATGCCCAACCATTGGAAAGTTCCCGGGGTCTGGGGGATGAGGCTGGGGACTTCCGGCAACTGTCTCAAGACCTTTCAGTGGGTGAGGAGGACGATGATGATGAGACACAGTTGTCTTGCAGTGAGGTAGTAGTAAGGGCAGTAAGTCCGAGGGAGGAGCGCACAGAGGATTCTGAGGAAGAGCAGCAGGACGATGAGGTGACTGACCCAACCTGGTTTGCTACGCCTACTGAGGAGAGGTCTTCAGAGGGGGAGGCAAGGGCAGCAGCAGGGCAGGTTGCAAGAGGCAGTGCGGTGGCCAGGGGTAGAGGCAGGGCCAGACCGAATAATCCACCAACTGTTTCCCAAAGCGCCCCCTCGTACCATGCCACCCTGCAGAGGCCGAGGTGCTCAAAGGTCTGGCAGTTTTTCACTGAGAGTGCAGACGACCGACGAACAGTGGTGTGCAACCTTTGCCGCACCAAGATCAGCCGGGGAGCCACCACCAGCAGCCTCACCACCACCAGCATGCGCAGACATATGATGGCCAAGCACCCCACAAGGTGGGACGAAGGCCGTTCACCGCCTCCGGTTTGTACCGCTGCCTCTCCCCTTGTGCCCCAACCTGCCACTGAGATCCAACCCCGCTCTGAGGACACAGGCACTACCGTCTCCTGGAGTGCACCCACACCCTCACCTCCGCTGTCCTCTGCCCCATCCACCAATGTCTCTCAGCGCACCGTCCAGCCGTCGCTAGCGCAAGTGTTTGAGCGCAAGCGCAAGTCCGCCGCCACGCACCCACACGCTCAGGCGTTAAACGTGCACATAGCAAAATTTATCAGCCTGGAGATGCTGCCGTATAGGGTTGTGGAAATGGAGTCCTTCAAAAGTATGATGGCGGCGGCGGCCCTGCGCTACTCAGTTCCCAGTCACCACTACTTTTCCCGATGTGCCATCCCAGCCCTGCACGACCACGTCTCCCGCAACATTGTACGCGCCCTCACCAATGCGGTTACTGCCAAGGTCCACTTAACAACAGACACGTGGACAAGCACAGGCGGGCAGGGCCACTATATCTCCCTGACGGCACATTGGGTGAATTTAGTGGAGGCTGGGACAGAGTCAGAGCCTGGGACCGCTCACGTCCTACCCACCCCCAGAATTGCGGGCCCCAGCTCGGTGGTGGTATCTGCGGCGGTGTATGCTTCCTCCACTAAACCACCCTCCTCCTCCTCCACAACCTCTGTCTCGCAATCAAGATGTGTCAGCAGCAGCACGTCGCCAGCAGTCGGTGTCGTGCGGCGTGGCAGCACAGCGGTGAGCAAGCGTCAGCAGGCCGTGCTGAAACTACTCAGCTTAGGAGATAAGAGGCACACGGCCCACGAACTGCTGCAGGGTCTGACAGAGCAGACCGACCGCTGGCTTGCGCCGCTGAGCCTCCAACCGGGCATGGTCGTGTGTGACAACGGCCGTAACCTGGTGGCGGCTCTGCAGCTCGGCAGCCTCACGCATGTGCCATGCCTGGCCCACGTCTTTAATTTGGTGGTTCAGCGCTTTCTGAAAAGCTACCCACGCTTGTCAGACCTGCTCGGAAAGGTGCGCCGGCTCTGCGCACATTTCCGCAAGTCCCACACGGACGCTGCCACCCTGCGCACCCTGCAACATCGGTTTAATCTGCCAGTGCACCGACTGCTGTGCGACGTGCCCACACGGTGGAACTCTACGCTCCACATGTTGGCCAGGCTCTATGAGCAGCGTAGCGCTATAGTGGAATACCAACTCCAACATGGGCGGCGCAGTGGGAGTCAGCCTCCTCAATTATTTTCAGAAGAGTGGGCCTGGTTGGCAGACATCTGCCAGGTCCTTGGAAAATTTGAGGAGTCTACCCAGGTGGTGAGCGGCGATGCTGCAATCATTAGCGTCCCCATTCCTCTTTTATGCCTCTTGAGAAGTTTCCTGCAAAGCATAAAGGCAGACGCTTTGCACTCGGAAACAGAGCCGGGGGAAGACAGTATGTCGCTGGATAGTCAGAGCACCCCCCTGTCTATATCTCAGCGCGGTGAGGAGGAGGAGGAGGAAGATGAGGAGGAGGGGGAAGACACAGCTTGGCCCACTGGTGAGGGTAGACAAGCTGCTGGCCTGTCATCCTTTCAGCGTGTATGGCCTGAGGAGGAGGAGGAGGAGGAGGAGCAGGAGGATCCTGAAAGTGATCTTCCTAGTGAGGACAGCCATGTGTTGCGTACAGGTACCCTGGCACACATGGCTGACTTCATGTTAGGATGCCTTTCTCGTGACCCTCGCGTTACACGCATTCTGGCCACTACGGATTACTGGGTGTACACACTGCTCGACCCACGGTATAAGGAGAACCTTTCCACTCTCATACCCGAAGAGGAAAGGGGTTCGAAAGTGTTGCTATACCACAGGACCCTGGCAGACAAACTGATGGTAAAATTCCCATACGACAGCGGTAGTGGCCGAAGGCGCAGTTCCGAGGGCCAGGTAGCAGGGGAGGCGCGGAGATCAGGCAGGATGTACAGCACAGGCAGGCCAACACTCTTTAAGGCCCTTGACAGCTTTATGGCTCCCCAGCAAGACTGTGTCACCGCTCCCCAGTCACGGCTGAGTCGGCGGGAGCACTGTAAAAGGATGGTGAGGGAGTACATAGCCGATCGCACGACCGTCCTCCGTGACGCCTCTGCCCCCTACAACTACTGGGTGTCGAAGCTGGACACGTGGCCTGAACTCGCGCTGTATGCCCTGGAGGTGCTTGCTTGTCCTGCGGCTAGCGTCTTGTCAGAGAGGGTGTTTAGTGCAGCTGGGGGAATCATCACAGATAAGCGTACCCGCCTGTCAACCGACAGTGCCGACAGGCTAACACTCATCAAGATGAACAAAGCCTGGATTTCCCCAGACTTCTCTTCTCCACCAGCGGACAGCAGCGAAACCTAAGCAATACGTAGGCAGCACCCGTGCATGGAAGCATCGTTCTGTATCCCCATCAAAAACGGGGACCTTTTTGCTTCATCAATCTGTGTATAATATTCCTCCTCCTCCTCCTGCTCCTCCTCCTGAAACCTCACATAATCACGCCGAACGGGCAATTTTTCTTAGGCCCACAAGGCTCAGTCATATAATTTTTCTAAACAATTTTTATACGTTTCAATGCTCATTAAAGCGTTGAAACTTTCACCTCCGCCAATTTTTATTTTAACTGGGCTGCCTCCTGGCCTAGTTACCAATTAAGCCACATTAACCAAAGCGATTAATGGGTTTCACCTGCCCTCTTGGTTGGGCATGGGCAATTTTTCTGATGTACATTAGTACTGTTGATACAGCAATTTTTACATGTCGGGGGCCGACTGAAGCTTGCTAGAGAGCATTTGGATGATCCAGAAGAGTATTGGGAGAATGTCATATGGCAGAAACACAACTCGTCGTGCTTGGAGGAGAAAGAATGCTGAGTTGCATCCAAAGAACATCATACCTACTGTGAAGCATGGGGGTGGCAACATCATGCTTTTGGGCTGTTTCTCTGCAAAGGGACCAGGACGACTGATCCATATACATGAAAGAATGAATGGGGCAATGTATCGTGAGATTTTGAGTGCAAACCTCCTTCCATCAGCAAGGTCACTGAAGATGAAACGTGTCTGGGTCTTTCAGCATGACAATGATCCCAAGCACACCGCCAGGGCAACGAAGGAGTGGCTTCGTAAAAAGCATTTCAAGGTCCTGGAGTGGCCTAGCAAGTCTCCAGATCTCAACCCTATAGAAAACCTTTGGATGGAGTTGAAATTCCGTGTTGCCCAGCGACAGCCCCAAAACATCACTGCTCTTGAGGAGATCTGCATGGAGGAGTGGGCCAACATACCAGCAACAGTGTGTGCCAACCTTGTGAGGACTTACAGAAAATGTTTGACCTCTGTCATTGCCAATAAAGGATATATAACAAAGTTCTGGTTCAATCCCACATAAGAGATCCTGGAGCACAAATTCCTGAAACAATTACTGCTGGTTATGACAGAAAGTTGTTCGAACGCATAGTGTATTACAGCTTGCGGTGTAAAAGGCTACATAGCCACAGACCGGTTAGGGCAGCCGCACACAGGCGCATTTGCAGCCCCAAAAATTGATTTCAATGGTCTCCTTCATATGTGTTTTTTTCTGCTTTTATTTCGAGCGCATAGAAAAAAACGTAATATGCTCTATTTTGGTGCGCAATTGTGCACAGAAGCCCCCGTTTGCCTGTAATCATGCAGTTCACTGTGCAACTTTGCAGGCTTAAGCAAGAACACCTGGGCCTACCAAGTCAGCCCTGAAACAACACTCTTGGTTTAGTTGATGTGGCTTATCGATTAGCCACTGCTGCCTTGTAGTGCTGAGGCCCTAGGTTCAAATCAAACCAAGGACAACCTTTGCATGGAGCTTGAAAATCTCCATGCAGTTGTTGCCCTCAGTCAGATCTCAACCTAGGACTCCAGCATAGCAAGGCACCATATGTCTTTGTCCTTCTATTGAGGAGGAAGAGCACAAGAAACACAAAGTTAAATTCAAACTCCATGCAGATATTATCCTTGGTCAGATTTAAATCTAGGACACCAGCACTGCAAGGCAACAGTGCTAACCTCTGGGGATGGAAAAGGAGGACTTATTCTTCTTCTCCATCTCCTCTAGAGGAGGAAGCATGAAGAGAAATAAGGAAGAAGAAGCCTGGTGGCTTAGTCGCTGTCAGTGTTACCTTGCAGTGTTGGGCTTCTAGATTCAAATCTGATCAAGGACAACATCTACATGGAGTGTTTACATTCTCTTGTGTTCTTCTCCTCCTCCGAACGAGGAGAAGAAGAAGAAATCATTGTGGTTCAGTGCTTAGCACTGTTCCCTGGCAGTGCTGTAGCCCTAGGTTCAAATCTGACTGAGGGCGAAATCTATATTGAGTGTGTATGTTCTCCTGGTGCTTATTGTCCTCCTCCGGAGGGGAAAATAGAAGTGTGGTGGCTCAGAGTTTATTGCTGTTGCCTTGCAGTACTGAAGTTCAAATCTGACTGAGGACAACATCTACATGGAATTTTTCAAAGTCCATGCAGATGCTGTCCTGGATGAGAATAGAACCAAAGCACTGCAAGGCAACAGTGCTAACCACTGAGCCACCACCCCTGTTGTTTTTTGGCTAAATCACAATCTATCAAGACGAGAAATATCCACTGTTATCTTACCATTTTCTATGGGCTCTACTTTAGGAGGTTCTCTACTGTTCCACTAGGATGCCTTATAATTTGGCCCCTCTCTAATCTTCTTATTGCTGGAGCAAAGGAATTTTACAGTACTTCAATATAGAAAAACATGAACATCACTAGCAAGCTCCGTACCTTCTACCATCTGTTATTACAATATCAATGCATCAACCAAAGCTGGTAATTACACCCAGATCGGCTCAATACCCCTTTGTGATTATACATGGGATTTCAGGTAGTTGACCCAGTTTTGTGATGGTTTATTTGTGTCTTATAAGTCTACACTGGAGCACTGCTAGTAGTTCTCATATTACATACAGTAATGATAGTAGTCTGCGTAAGACATGAAAACCCCTACAGGTCTCACAGGATGCCTTTATTTATCAATTTCAACTAGTGCTGCTGTCGTTTTTTTAGCTTTTCCCTGTAATAGCTTTATATCCGCTGCAAATGTTCCATTTCGGCTTACACGGCTCGGAGCAATATATTGGAGACTAACAACGCCAGCGATGGGAAGCGCTTGTATTAGTCCCAGTATTTGTTTCCACTTTTAAGAAAATTTATAACAGGCTTAATGATGAGTTTTAGTGGGAATTCGAACATATAGAACATGTTTATTGCCTTTGAAAAGTGAAGCCTGTGATGTTGAGCTCAGCACATTACAACAGCATCATGCAATGCGCAGAACATGCTGTTCTAGTTAATGTGAACAAGATCACAAAACACATCTAGGAAGAAAAGAGTCAGCCCTGTTGATTCTGTAGCGGTGTGCTAATAAATCATTCCGTGTCAATATCCATAGGAAATCACTGACACATTTACAATACAGCGTTTCCTTCATGTATGTTAATGATATCAGTACGCAACTGAGCTGTGTACATGTAAAGCTAGGAGTCTGGGGAAGTAATCATCCTAATAATGTCTAGAGGATCCAGGAAGGCAAGTGCCAAATTCAAATGATTTTCGGAGCAAGTTTTTTTTTCTCATTTTTAAAATTTTACTTTTATTTTTTTTTATCTCTGCAAGGCTGAATGCAAATGGCTGGGTCGGATTCCGCATGCGAAATCCCGCAGTAGAAACGATCCGGTGCCAGCCAGTGACCCCTGCGTACCTGTCTGGATATTTTCTCCTGTGTTGTGTGGATGTGCGCACAGTGTAGAGGATGCCGCGCCGGCAATGATGCGGATCTGCGACAATTTAGAAATCGACATTTCGGAATCGTCACAGCTTGGACGGCTTCCATTGACTGCAATGGAAGCCATGCGTGAAAATACAGCATGCTGCGATTCTTCATCCGCAAGCGGAAATCGCAGGTGATTTCCGCTTGTGTGCGTGGAAGAATCATTTTACATTGCATGCTATGGAAGGACATTGCTGCGGAATCCGCAAGAAAATTGTGCGATATTTGTACATTGCGAAATGAACCCAATTCTTTTAACTAGGGTCATATACATGAGCGATTTTTTTTTCCTGTATTACATTGTGGTGCAGGAAAAAGTCATGGCATGCCCTATCTTTGGGCGTTTTTTGGAACACGTCGCCCATTATTTTCAATGGGGCTGAGTTTCATGGCCCGATATCGCGCTCGGCCATATAAAAAAAGCCTAAGGCCCAATGTCCATGGGCAGACTTGAATTGTGGAATCCGCGCAGGACAACCGGGGGGACGATCTGCAGTTCAAGCTGCCCATAGAGAAACATGGGCGTCTGCAGCTGAATTAAAGCAGCATGCTCTATTTTAGTGCGGTTCCTGCACGGACAGCTTCCATTGAAGTCAATCAAAGCCGTCAAATCCACGGGAAAGCAGGGTTTTTTAAAAAAACAACAAACTCTACTGCATGTGTGCGGCAGCGCATTGGCTGGCACTTCTATACTCATTCGCAATGAAGACCCGGACAGGTACGCACGGTCCTAGGCTGCGGGCAGGTTGGATTCCGCTGTGGGCTACCGCCATGAACGATTTTTTCACTCACAGCGATGCTGTTCTATCTTTGCCATTCTCTCGGAAAACCTTGCCCTTTGCTTTCAATGGAACTTTTAAAGACGTGATGTGCATGCGAGTGCCATATGATGTTAGCCATTGAAGTCAATGTAAAACATGTGGAACCCTCTGACGTGCGTTAAACATATGCCTGATCATCACAATGGCAGAGAAGTGATGCGAGGCGTTTTTGAATAAAAAATACCTTGCATCCGAATATAAAAAACACGATGGCAAGCATGATATTGGGACGAGTTTCTCACGCTCGCCTGTGTGGATCTGGCCTAATAGAGAAGTACTAGGAGTAAGCAACAAAGTCAATGTTACAAACTGAAGAGGTTTTCTATGCACTGGCTCAGCGGTTTCTGCTAAAGACCCCATACATATTAGGGAAAAGTAGGCTGAACCTGACAATTTTGGCAAGATCAGTCAGCTATCATATGTATGAGCGTTTCCTCACTGTCCCAACAGATAATGTTGGGGGACAGAACGAGCGGGCACATTGAATTTCAATGTCCGACCCTTTTGTTTTCCCTGTCTGGTTGCAACTTTCTCCGCTCTGCGTGTTGAAAACACATGAACATCCTGCCAGATTGAGCGGTCATGTGTATGGGGGAGTTGGGAAAAATGGTTACCAGCCAAATGAGCATTTGGCCCATAGCTATTGAAGGTGTATAGATACCTGAAGGGCTCCCACCCACTGGCGATATTTTCTTTCTTGCGCTGCGAGAGTACGAGAAACATCTCGCATCACAGAGCAGGAAAGAGGCCGGTATAGAACCGGCATATCGCAAGTGCTTTCAATGGGGCTAGCAACAGCAGCGCTAGCCCCATTGACAGCATAGGGAGAATGCCGCGGACTTCTGCCACAGCTGTCACAGCTGTGGCAGGAGTTTCCTTCATCCCCGGAAGTCCGCGGCATTCTCTTACATTGCTTTCAATGGGATCAGCACTGCTGCCGATCCCATTGAAATCAATGGTTTCAGCCAAGCCCTGCAGAATGATTATCAGGGAAGGGCTTGAAATATAAGTGTGAAAAAAAAATTTAAAAAATCATACTCACCTCTCCTGCGCTCAGCCGCGTCCTCCTGCTGGCTCCCCAGCACTGCTATGAAGCTCTTTCAGCAGTCGGGGATTTAAAAATCCCTGCCTCCTGAAAGAGCTGTGCAGATTGGTTGAGGGCTCTTAGCTATTCATTCGTGCACTGCTGCCGATCCCATTGAAAGCAATGGAATAGAATGCCGGGGACTTCTGCCACAGCTGTTACAGCTGTGGCAGAAGTCCCCGGCATTCTCCATCTCTTTTCAATGGGGCCAGCGCTGCTGCTGCTGGCCCCATTGAAAAGACTGGAGATATGTCGGCGTGATGCCGATTTTTTTTCTCGCACTACGATGCGAGACTTTAACTTTAGAATCGCATCGCAGTGGAGAAAATGTTGCCAGTGGGTGGGAGCCCTAACTCCTATAGACATCAATGGAGAGTACCATGCACATGTGTTTATCTCTCCATTCAGTCTGCAACTGGATTTGACTACCATACATTCCAAAACCGGGATCATAGTCAAGAGGCCTACCGCACACTGGTGAGGGGCAAACACCCTGAAATGGCTGTCTGTGTATGGATTCTGGTTTGGTTTTCAATTCCCAATCATTGCTCTACAGACCTGTATAAAGGGTCAAGCATTGATTTGACGGAATGCTGCCATCCATTGAGTGGCGCTGCACAGGTATTGTTCCATCTTCCTTATTTACATATTACCCAAAGGAGCATGGATGTCCTTATAAAGGCCCATTTAGACAGAACGATTATCGCTCAAAAGCAGTCCTTTGAGCGCTAATAATTGTGTCTAAACGCATGGCTATCGTGCACTGTTCATCAATTGCTCACTTCTAGCCAGCTAGCAATTAGTTATGAGCCTTATCAGCGTCACATGCTGATATCTCAGCCGGCGGTATTGATAGCATTCTTTCAGTTGGTATCCCACTGGCATCTACAAAACATCTGCATTATTCTCTGAGCTATCATGGCAGTATCCCACTCCACCTTCATTAACTCTTTAGTAGCTAATTAGCTACTTAGAGTTATGCAAAGATGATCGCTCAAAGCTGTCACTCAAACTATTGTTGGAGCGAATTTTAATCGATCGTCATTCCATGTAAATGGGCCTTAAGTCTCTTTTTGGTGTTCTCCCTAAGGAGAGATGTTACCCCTCCTGACCCACTCCTATAAATGTCTCAGTGTTGGCCAATATTCACCATTTCTAATTTGATCATGGAAATTTTAACTAATTCTCAGGGCATTTTTACATAGAATGATTATGGTTCAATTTCTCGCTGGATCATGCAAAACTGAACTATATCATTCAGTTTAAATAATGCTAGAGACTGAATGATAAATGATAAATTGTTCACTTATCATTCATCAGTCAATTTAGGCAGGCATAAAAATCTAATGCTGATCAGCCTATGAATATGTGAACGATTGCCTGTTTAAGATGAATGAAGTTGGGCGGCCAGAAGCGATCTCTGGCTCACTCTGCCTTCATTCAATGACCAATTATGCCTCATCATTAGGTCGACTATTGAGTGCTTAAGTGTCTGACAATCGTCCCGTCTGAAAGGACACTAATACAGTGTGTCATTTACGCATTTAGAAAAAAAGAAAAGTTTAGTGCCACTGAAAAACTTTTTCGAGTATCAAAATCCTAATTTCAGGGGTATTTAACTAGAATTATCTTCAGTCTTTCCTATTTTGCAGTCTTTCCTCTTTCTTGTCTGTGCAGCCAAACAAATCAGTACAATATCCAAAATAGCAGATACTAACTGTGCTGCTGCTATAAGAAAGTTATCTGGCACCTCCAGTAATGCCGTCAAGCTGTCTTTTCTCTAAAGACTCCAGCTACAACGGTAAGCTAATTTTCAAAAGTGATTTTGCAGACTGATATATCTAGAGTAATAACATTCCAATAAAGCATTCTAGTTTTTATGCTACCTTTCTTCCACATATTATTAGTGTGTTGACTTTAGGCCAAACCTTGTCATCTCCATCTGTACTGACAGACTGAACATCTCCTACCTGTTGCTTCGGAAATAGCTAATAGGTGGAGAAACTATAAACTTACAAAAATCACTAAAGTGAAAAGAAAATCCTAATTGTGAGAGCTCTTTGCAGCAAATCGATATTGCTTTAGTGTACACAATTGTGGTGTGCATGTACATTTTGGAAAGTGTATAGTCAAGGCCAAAAGTTTTGAGACTGACACAAATTTGGGGTTTCACAAAGTTTGTTGCTTGAGTTTTTATAGTGGCAATTTGCATTACCTCTAGATTGCTATGAAGAGTGATCAGATGAATTGCAACAAATTGCAAAATCACTCCTGGCTATGAAAATTAACTTAATCACAAAACCCCAATCTCCACAGAATTTCAACCCTGCCACAAAATGACTTGTTAACTTCATTTCAACGATCTTCTCCTTAGCTCAGAAGAAAGCAGGACAAGGCAGTTGATATCACTCTGTCATACTATTTGAATTATAAGAGCAGTCTGGTTGCTTTAAAAGGGAGATGGTGCTTGAAATCATTGTCTTCTTCTGCTAACCATGGTTACCTTCAAGGAAATAGCTGCAGTCATCATTGCTTTGCATCAAAAGGGCTTCACAGCCAAGGACATCAATCATTTACCATATCATCAAGAATTTCAAGGAGAGAGATTCCATTGCTGTAAAGAAGTCTTTAGGGCACCCAAAAAAAGTCCAGCAAGTACTGGGACTGTATCCCAAAGATGATTCAGCTATGGGATTGGTTCAACACCAGTGCCGGCTTTGCTCAAAAGAGGCAACAGGCAAATGTGAGTGCATCACAGCAATGCAAAGGCTTTGAAGGCTTGCCTGATGTGAAGAAGGACAGCAAATAAGCCCCTTGTCTCTAAGAAAAAACATCAAGGACAAACTGACATTCTGCAGGAAATATAGGGATTGGACTGCAGAGGACTGGGGGAAAGTTACTTTCTCTATTGAAGCCCCCCACTGTCTGGGACAAATGGAAGACTAATTGTCTACTGAAGAAAAGGTGAGCGCTACTATGAGTCCTGGAGCATGCCAACAGTAAGGCATCCGGAAACCATTCATGTGTAGGGTTGTTTTTAGAGATGAGCGAGCATACTCGTCCGAGCTTGATGCTCGTTCGAGTATTAGGGTGCTCGAGATGCTCGTTACTCGAGACGAGCACCACGCGGTACTCGTCTCGATTAAACGAGCACTGACCATTGAATTCAATGGAGCCGGCAATACAGCCGGCTCCATTGGAAGAAATGGGCTGCCGGCGAGCGCTGGATGAATTTTCGGGAAGGGCTTAAAAATATAAGCCCTTACCTGAAAATCATCCTAAAATGTGTAAAAAAAAAAAAAAAAAATTATGTCAGCATTAAGATCGTTCTCCTCTGCCTTAGCTGTAACAGCTGTGGCAGAGAAGAACGATGTTAGCCCATTGAATTCAGTGGAGTCGGCAATACAGCCAGATCCATTGAAAGCAATGGGCTGCCGGCGAGGGATGAATTTTCGGGAAGGGCTTAAAAATATAAGCCCTTACCTGAAAATCATCCTAAAATGTGTAAAAATAAAAAAAAAATGTATACTCACCTTTCCGCTGCAGCCGGAGTTCAGCCGCGTCTGGCCAGCAGTTCTCCTGAACTGCTCTGAGTAGTATTCAGCAGCCGGGAATTTAAAATCCCCGCCTGCTGAATGAGCTGCCTCTGATTGCTCACAGCCTCACCAATCAGAGGCAGCTCTCACTCACACCCATTCATGAATTCATGAATGGGTGAGTGCTGCCTCTGATTGGCTCAGTGCAGGGACGAATCAGGGGCACCTCTCAGCTGTCATTTAGCTGAGAGCTGCCCCTGATTGGTCCCTGCGCAGAGTCAATCAGAGGCAGCACTCACTCACCCATTCATGAATGCATTCAGCATTTCAAGTTCTTCATTATGTTGTGCTTATATAAATGTACACTGTGAATGCTATTTTTATGCTTGGGAAAGGCACCGAAGTGTGCCAAAACGCATCACATAAGTGATTCAATTAATAAATATGGTCATTTAATAGGGATGAGCAAGCATACTCGATAAAGCAAACTACTCGAGCGAGTAGTGCCTTATTCGAGTACCTGCCCGCTTGTCTCTAAAGATTCGGGTGCCGGCAGGGGGCGGGGAGCGTCGGGGGAGAGCGGAGAGGACCAGAGGGGAGATCTCTCTCTCCCTCTTTTCCCCCCGCTCCCACCTGCTCACCGCCGCAACTCACCTGTCACCGCGCCGGCAGTCGAATCTTTAGAGACGAGCGGGCAGGTACTCGAATAAGACACTACTCGCTCGAGTAGTTTGCCTTATTGAGTATGCTCACTCATCTCTATTATTTAGGCATTAGACCCAAGGGTCTTGAGATTTCTCTCATAGTCCTAGAGCGCAGAGTTTTTTTACTTTTACATTTTTTGGCTTGGCTGTTAGCCCCTGGTTATCCAGAGGGCTCCTATCCTCCGAGAAGACTTTTTAAGGGCACCTGGATCAAAGGATGAAGAGATATACTGACACACAGGCTTGGACACTAGGTAGCGGTGGGAACCCTATCCAGGATTCCCACCGTGTACCAGGTGAGTGGAATTCACTCCATTACTTGATATTGATACTATACGGCGCTGGTACATGTCTACCCATTTTATCTTTGTTATTGAGGTGCAGGTAACATGTTCGAGTGAGAGATTGGATGTAGGGGGTAAAGGAGAGATCAGAGGCGAATATAACTCCAAGTGCTGTCTGGGAGTTATGGTGGTGCCACACACTGAGATGGAGATGTCAGGATGAGGTCTGTTAGTAGATGGAAAACACTAGCAGGTCAGTTTGATAAGGTTCAGTTTTAGTTAGAGAGAGAAAATAGTTCTAGAAACTGTGGGCGGACAGTCGATGGCGCTATGGAGGAATGGTGCTGTGATGACATGGGAAGATGTGTATAACTGGGTGTCTTCATCATAGAGATGGTACTGAAAGCCAAATCTCCTGATGGTTTGTCCAAAGGGGGCTATGTAGATGGAGAAGAGTAGGGGGCTGAAGACCGAGCCCTGGGGGACCCCAACAGCAATGAGAAGAGGAGGGGAGATAAAGCCAGCAAAGGAGACACTTAATGAGTGATCAGATAGGTAGGAGGAGAACGAGGATAGAGCAGTGTTCTTTAGGCTGATAGAACGAAGCATGTTGAGGAGGAGTTTGTGTTAAACAATGTAAAATGTTGCAGAGAAGTCAAGGAGGATCAGTAGGGAGTAATCGACCCTCGATTTGGCTGTCAGGAGGTCGTTTGACACTTTTCTAAGGGCGGTTTCTGTCGAGTGTAGAGGGCGGAAGCCGGATTTTAGGGGGTCAAGAAGAGAGTTTTCTGATAGATAGCTTATAAGGCGCCATAAACCAGGCATTCTAATGGTTTGGAGATGAAGGGGAGATTTGAGATGGGTCGGTAGTTGGCAGCATCAGTCAGGTCAAGAGTCGGTTTCTTTAGCAGTGGGGATATGATGGCATGTTTGAATGAGGAGGGGAAATGTTGGTTGCATAAATATGTTGCATGTTTATGCAATCAATAATTTCACCCGCCCCTGCCAGCTTTTGTGTGCGCAAATGCAGTGCATATTTGCGTATGCAAAAAAATATGCATGACACGTATTTATTAGAGATGAGCGAGAACCAAAATGCTCGGGTGCTCGTTACTCCCCCCCCCCACGACCCAGTGTCAGCAGCGCACAACAAACTGTCCCTGCCCAGCCTTCAGCTGCCCTCATGCCACGCCACCCTCATATCTATTTATAAGTGCGTCTGCCAGAGGAACCGCAGGCACACACTGCAGAGGGTTGGCACGGCTAGGCAGCGACCCTCTTTAAAAGGGGCGGGGCGATAGTCCACAATGCTGTACATAAGCAATGAGAAATCCAATCCTGTGCCACCTCCATCTGGAGCTGCACACGTGGGCATAGCAATGGGGAACCTATGTGCCACACACTATTCATTCTGTCAAGGTGTCTGCATGCCCCAGTCAGACCGCGGTTTTTTATAAATAGTCACAAGCAGGTACAACTCCGCAATGGGAATTCCATGTGCACCCACAGCATGGGTGGCTCCCTGGAACCCACCGGCTGTACATAAATGTATCCCATTGCAGTGCCCTGGACAGCAGAGCTAACGTCAGATTAAATGCAGGTGGGCTTCGGCCCACACTGCATGCCCCAACCGGACCAGGGTTTTTAATTCATAGACACAGGCAGGTACAACTCCCTATTGTGAAGTCCCTGTGGACCAACAGCATGGGTGGGTGCCAGGAAGCCACCGGCGGTACATAAATATATTCCATTGCATTGCCCATCACAGCTGAGGTAATGTCATGTTTAATGCAGGTGGGCTTCGGCCCACACTGCATGCCCCAGTCAGACTGGGGTTCTTTAGAAGTGGACACATGTAGTTACAACTCCCTGTGGACCCACACCATGGGTGGGTGCCAGGAAGCCACCGGCGACAGATAAATATATCCCATTGCATTGCCCATCACAGCTGAGGTAATAAATTCATGTTTAATGCAGGTGGGCTTCGGCCCACACTGCATGCCCCAGTCAGACTGGGGTTCTTTAGAAGTGGACACATGCAGTTACAACTCCCTGTGGACCCACAGCATGGGTGGCTCCCTGGAACCCACCGGCGGTACAAAAATATATCCCATTGCATTGCCCATCACAGCTGAGGTAATAAATTCATGTTTAATGCAGGTGGGCTTCGGCCCACACTGCATGCCCCAGTCAGACTGGGGTTCTTTAGAAGTGGACACATGCAGTTACAACTCCCTGTGGACCCACAGCATGGGTGGCTCCCTGGAACCCACCGGCGGTAAATAAATATATCCCATTGCAGTGCCCAACACAGCTGATGTTACGTGAGCTGTAATGCAGGTGGGCAAAAAATTAATTGGATTACACTGTAGGCGAGGGCCCCCAAAAATTGGTGTACCAACAGTACTAATGTACCTGAGAAAAATTGCCCATGCCCAACCAAGAGGGCAGGTGAAACCCATTAATCGCTTTGGTTAATGTGGCTTAATTGGTAACTAGGCCTGAAGGCAGCCCAGTAAAAATAAAAATTGGTTGAGGTGAAAGTTTCAACGCTTTAATGAGCATTGAAACGTATAAAAATTGTTTAGAAAAATTATATGACTGAGCCTTGTGGGCCTAAGAAAAATTGCCCGTTCGGCGTGATTATGTGAGGTTTCAGGAGGAGGAGCAGGCGGAGGAGGAGGAATATTATACACAGATAGATGAATCAAAAAGGTCCCCGTTTTGGATGGTGATAGAGAACGATGCTTCCATCCGCGGGTGCAGCCTACGTATTGCTTAGGTATCGCTGCTGTCCGCTGGTGGAGAAGAGAAGTCTGGGGAAATCCAGGCTTTGTTCATCTTGATGAGTGTAAGCCTGTCGGCACTGTCGGTTGACAGGTGGGTACGCTTATCCGTGATGATTCCCCCAGCCACACTAAACACACTCTCTGACAAGACGCTAGCCACAGGACAAGCAAGCACCTCCAGGGCATACAGCGCGAGTTCAGGCCACGTGTCCAGCTTCGACACCCAGTAGTTGTAGGGGGCAGAGGCGTCACCGAGGATGGTCGTGCGATCGGCTACGTACTCCCTCACCATCCTTTTACAGTGCTCCCGCCAACTCAGCCTTGACTGGGGACCGGTGACACAGTCTTGCTGGGGAGCCATAAAGCTGTCAAAGGCCTTAGAGAGTGTTCCCCTGCCTGCGCTGTACATGCTGCCTGATCTCTGCGCCTCCCCTGCTACCTGGGCCGCAGAAATGCGCCTTCGGCCACTAGCGCTGTCGGATGGGAAGTTTATCATCAGTTTGTCCACCAGCGCCCTGTTGTATAGCATCATTCTCAAACCCCTTTCCTGTTCAGGAATGAGAGTGGAAAGGCTCTCCTTATACCGTGGGTCGAGCAGTGTGTACACCCAGTAATCCGTAGTGGCCAGAATGCGTGTAACGCGAGGGTCACGAGAAAGGTATCCTAACATGAAGTCAGCCATGTGTGCCAGGGTACCTGTACGCAACACATGGCTGTCCTCACTAGGAAGATCACTTTCTGGATCCTCCTCCTCCTCCTCTGGCCATACACGCTGAAAGGATGACAGGCAAGCTGCATCTGTACCCTCAGCAGTGGGCCAAGCTGTCTCTTCCCCCTCCTCCTCATGCTCCTCCCCCTCCTCCTCCTCCTCCTCCTCTGGCCATACTCGCTGAAAGGATGACAGGCAAGCAGCATCTGTCCCCTCAGCAGTGGGCCAAGCTGTGTCTTCCCCCTCCTCCTCATGCTCCTCCCCCTCCTCCTCAACGCGCTGAGATATAGAAATGAGGTTGCTCTGACTATCCAGCGACATACTGTCTTCCCCCGCCTCCGTTTCCGATTCCAAAGCGTCTGCCTTTATGCTTTGCAGGGAACTTCTTAAGAGGCATAGCAGAGGAATGGTGACGCTAATGATTGCAGCATCCCCGCTCACCATCTGGGTAGACTCCTCAAAGTTTCCAAGGACCTGGCAGATGTCTGCCAACCAGGCCCACTCTTCTGTAAATAATTGAGGAGGCTGACTCCCACTACGCTGCCCATGTTGGAGTTGGTATTCCACAATAGCTCTACGCTGCTCATAGAACCTGGCCAACATGTGGAGCGTAGAGTTCCACTGTGTGGGCACGTCGCACAGCAATCAGTGCAGTGGCAGATGAAACCGATGTTGCAGTGTCCGCAGGTTGGCAGCGTGCATGTGGGACTTGCGGAAATGTGCGCAGAGCTGGCACACCTTTCCGAGCAGGTATGACAAGTGTGGGTAGCTTTTCAGAAAGCGCTGAACCACCAAATTAAAGACATGGGCCAGGCATGGCACGTGCGTGAGGCTGCCGAGCTGCAAAGCCGCCACCAGGTTACGGCCGTTGTCACACACGACCATGCCCGGTTGGAGGCTCAGCGGCGCAAGCCAGCGGTCAGTCTGCTCTGTCAGACCCTGCAGCAGTTCGTTGGCCGTCTGACTCTTCTCTCCTAAGCTGAGTAGTTTCAGCACGGCCTGCTGACGCTTGCGCACCGCTGTGCTGCCACGCCGCGTGACACTGACTGCTGGCGACGTGCTGCTGCTGACACATCTTGATTGCGAGACAGAGGTTGCGTAGGAGGAGGAGGGTGGTTTAGTGAAGGAAGCATACACCGCCGCAGATACCACCACCGAGCTGGGGCACGCAATTCTGGGGGTGGGTAGGATGTGAGCGGTCCCAGGCTCTGACTCTGTACCAGCCTCCACTAAATTCACCCAATGTGCCGTCAGGGAGATATAGTGGCCCTGCCCGCCTGTGCTTGTCCACGTGTCGGTTGTTAAGTGGACCTTGGCAGTAACCGCGTTGGTGAGGGCGCGTACAATGTTGCGGGAGACGTGGTCGTGCAGGCCTGGGACGGCACATCGGGAAAAGTAGTGGCGACTGGGAACCGAGTAGCGCTGGGCCGCCGCCGCCATCATGCTTTTGAAAGCGTCCGTTTCCACAAGCCTATACGGCAGCATCTCCAGGCTGATCAATTTGGCAATGTGCACGTTTAACGCTTGAGCGTGCGGGTGCGTGGCGGCGTACTTGCGCTTGCGCTCAAACAGTGGCGCTAGCGACGTCTGGACGCTGCGCTGAGAGACATTGCTGGATGGGGCCGAGGACAGCGGAGGTGAGGGTGTGGGTGCAGGCCAGGAAACGTTAGTGCCTGTGCCCTGAGAGGGGGGTTGGATGTCAGTGGCAGGTTGGGACACAGGGGTAGAGGCAATAGTGCAAACCGGAGGCGGTGAACGGCCTTCGTCCCACCTTGTGGGGTGCTTGGCCATCATATGCCTGCGCATGCTGGTGGTGGTGCCTCCCCAGCTGATCTTGGCGCGACAAAGGTTGCACACCACTGTTCGTCGGTCGTCAGGCGTCTCTGTAAAAAACTGCCACACTGTAGAGCACCTTGACCTCTGCAGGGTGGCATGGCGCGAGGGGGCGCTTTGGGAAACAGTTGGTGGATTATTCGGTCTGGCCCTGCCTCTACCCCTGGCCACCGCACTGGCTCGGCCTGTGCCCACACCCTGACTTGGGCCTCCGCGTCCTCGGCCGCGTCCACGTCCTCTAGGCCTACCCCTACCCCTCAGCATGCTGTATTACCAGTAATGCAGAAACAGAACGCTGTAATTAAATGTGCCGCTTATTGGCCTGTGATTGGAGGCTGACTTCGCTTACGGAACGCCAGGAAATAATTTGGCGCAAGCCTGCTGTAACACTTAGCTGGGTGCGTATGATTTTGTAGAACTACTACACCCAGCACACACAGACCCAGAACACTGAGCACAGTGACAGGCAGGCCAAATAGATTTTTTGCCCTATTTTTTAGAAAAGGCCCACTGCCTATATTCAATCAATAATATGTCTTCTGTCCCTGCCTCCACACTTCTCTCCCTGGAGTATGTCACAGAACTGCAGAGTGTTGCACTGTGGACTGCAATACAGCAGTGATTTCAGAGCCCAGACAGAGCCAGGAAATAATTTGGCGCAAGCCTGCTGTAACACTTAGCTGGCTGCGTATGATTTTGTAGAACTACTACACCCAGCACAGACAGACCCAGAACACTGAGCACAGTGACAGGCAGGCCAAATAGATTTTTTGCCGTATTTTTTTAGAAAAGGCCCACTGCCTATTTTCAATCAATAATGTGTCTTCTGTCCCTGCCTCCACACTTCTGTCCCTGGAGTATTACTGCAGGGCGCAATGCTCTGCACGGCCGATATACCAAAAAAAAAAAAAAGTGCAACACTGCAAAAAGCAGCCTCCACAGTACTGCACACGGTTAGATGTGGCCCTAAGAAGGACCGTTGGGGTTCTTGAAGCCTACAATAACTCCTAACGCTCTCCCTATAGCAGCTCCAACACGATAGCACTTTCCCTCAGCTATGTCAGAATGCATCTGAGGCGAGCCGCGGGAGGGGCCGATTTTTATACTCGGGTGACACCTGATCTCGCCAGCCACTCACTGCAGGGGGGTGGTATAGGGCTTGAACGTCACAGGGGGAAGTTGTAATGCCTTCCCTGTCTTTCAATTGACCAGAAAAGCGCGCTAACGTCTCAGAGAGGAAAGTGAAAGTAACCCGAACATCGCGTGGTACTCGTTACGAATAACGAGCATCTCGAACACGCTAATACTCGATCGAGTATCAAGCTCGGACGAGTACGTTCGCTCATCTCTAGTATTTATACATGACACATATTTTTTCCCGCGATTGAACATTGTGTGAAAAGAAATATATGCACAAACCCATTAAAATCAATGATTCTATTTACGGCGTATTAAGCGCACAAGAATTCCGCGCACAGAACATTGCACAAATACGCTTATGTGAACAAACTCTTAAAGTCAGACGAATATCGGGAGACATATATGCGCTATGCAGGGTGCACTGTGGCACTCTATTGTGCACAGTGTTTTTAGTGATGCTTTTCCAGACATTTTTTTCTTGCAATTACAACAGGCTGAAGATTTCTTTTTTTCTGGTGTTTTTGTATAGGCTTCTCTATAGAAAACAAATGTATGTAAAAAATGTGTGAATAAAAAAAACTAAACTAAAAACTGCAGTAACAGTACCAGTGTTTTGTTTTTTTTTGCATGTGTTTTTAGGGTCAAGAACACTATCTTTGATCCTTAGGGAGAACACCTAGAAGGTGAGTGAGGAGACTTATAAGGCCATTAATGCTCCTCTGGGTAATATGTAATAATATGCAAGTCAATGTTACTCTTTATACAAGCCCTGCAACAATGACTGGGAATTGAAAGCCAAGCCAGAATCGATACACAAACAGCTGTTTCGGGGTGTTTGCCCCGCATCAGTGCTGCCTTCCAATGGGTGACGCTGCAGAGGTATTGGTCCATCTCTCTTATTTGCATATTTTCCAGAGGAGCATGAATGGCCTTATAAGTCTTCTCACTCACCATCTAGGTGCTCTCTCTAAGGAGAAAAGATAGTGTTCCTGACCCACATCACAGGCCTCTCACTAGTCAAGCCAGAAACCAACTACACACTGATGAGTGGCAAAGACCCCGAAACAGCTGTCTGTGTATGGCTTCTGGCTTGGTTTTCAGTTCCCAGTCATTGTTACAAGGCTATTGGTTGCAGAGGTCATGAGCTTGGACAGGCACATGTTTGCTGGATCGGGAAGTGAGTAGAAACCATAGTGAAGAGTGCTGCCTGTTGAATTAGGTGAGTATTAGTATTTATTATTTTCTTTTCTCACAAAGGTTCTGGAACGAAGGGGGCAGACAACGAAGGGGGGGTTAATATCCATGCTATAGGCCTACTTGGGTATTAAAAGGGTTCTGTGTGGGAAGGGTTGAGTTGGAGGGTACCCCATAATATCATTACCAGTATGACGTTTTGATATGAACCAACACCAGGACAGAACTCCACTTTGTTCTTGCAATAATTATGACTTCACTCTATATATGCCCTCTGATGGAATCTTACATTAATTGGATATGCATTTCAGAATGTTTCCTCTCTCCTTGAGCCATATAAGCGAGGACTATTCAATGAGCAGTGGAGATGCCTGTACAGTATATAAGACTAGAAGCAGCTGTGTGCATGGAGCATTTCTTGTTACCGGCTCTGCTCTACTGCCCATCATGGTGTTACAGAGTTTAGAATAACAATGATGTATCACAGCAGACGTGTAGTACGATGGTGCTGTCAGTCTCAGTTACTTTCCTGCACCGGTTAGTTTTGCATAGTAAGGTCAGAAGATATTAAACCCAATTGAGGCATTCATCTGCCGCCTCATTTCTCCAAGGAGCTTGTTGAAAATGCTTCGTTACCTGCTTGATGAGGCTCCTGTACTAGGAGCAATATGCCAATGGCACTAAGAAGTAATAGTTATCTCATTCACCCAAGCCTGAGACGTGGCAGGAGAGATAATAGGGTTTGCAGCTAATTGAAGAAGATGAAGGGCTACGTCTCAGCAGAGCTGAAGATGAAAAAGGACAGGAAGGCCTTAATAAAGATGTTCATATAGGCCGACAGATTTCTTATGAGGACAGAGAATTGCAGAAACCAAGAAATTACCTTTCATGGTTAAATTAAAAAACGTAAAGCATAATTACTGGTGAGGGAATTATTGTAAGAATTAGTTTTGCTGGGTTTTTTTCATGTAAAACAAGGTAACAGTGTCTTTAGACGTAACACAGTGTGGCAGGGACATTCTTTCCTGAAAGAGGCCACTGCTATTAGGAAATGCCATTGCCATGAATGATTAGATATGTGGGATGTGTCAAAGTAGGTAAAAAAGGTAAAGTCCCCTGGTGCAAGCACCGAGTCATGACCGACTCCTAGGGTGATGTCACATCATGACGTTTTCTCGGCAGGCTGTTTTGTCGGGTGTTTGCCATTGCCTTCCCCAGTCATCTTTACCCTCCAGCAAGCTGGGTGCTCATTTTACCGGCCTCGGAAGGATGGAAGGCTGAGTCAACCTTGAGCAGGCTACCTGACACAAGCGGGAATTGAACCTGTAACGTTCAGGTCGCGAGTAAGTGTAACATCCATATGAATGCCAGGATCCAAGGTTTCCCAGCTGCCTTTTTTCCCATAGTGCATCCTGATGCCATGTTTTTCACAAGTAAATGACCTACATGTAACCGGCCATCTGCATGATGGACAAAAAAATGTGACTCCCCAGACCAGGCCCTCTTCTATTGTAACATGGGCAAGTCCTTAGGCTCATGTGCCCACTGTTGAGTAGTGGTCAGGCGCCAGTATAGTTACTTTGTCTGGTCTGCGGCTTTACAGCTCCATACGTTGCAAGCTGTGGTGTGCTGTATGTTCAGACACCTGTCTATCATAGTCAGCAGTAAGGCTGGCTTCACACGACCGGATTCCTATTGTGGAATCCGCGATCGGAGGATCTGAAGAAAATCGCATGCATTGAAATGTATGTAATTTTGCTTTTTCCTTCATCCTCGTGGACGCAAATTCGTATTCCACAAGCAGAGGAAAAATCACAGCATGCTCTATTTTGCTGCGGACTTCAAGCAGGCGAACTCTATTGGAGTCAATAGAGGCCATCTGACCCGCAGCTCATATGCAATTAACATTGCGTATAGGCCGCAGGTACCCGAGTCATTGCATAGCGACGGCTCGGGAAGTACAAGTATTTAAAAAAAAAATCCATACCGTGTATGACCGACGGCGAGCGTCCACGGTCATTTGCATTACAGATAATGCAGGTACACGGGGTCACAGACGGATTCGGCTGTGGATTCCGTATACGGAATCCAATTCGCTCGTGTGCACACTGCCTAAGTCTAACAATTTGTGTTACAGTAGCTCTTCTGTGGGATCAGATCTGTCACTCTGGCCGTTGCTCCTTATGAGCATTTATGAGCGTTTGGCGCCCATAACTCTGTCAATGGATCATCGATCATTTTTCCTTGGAGCACTTTTGGAATGTACTAAGCACTGCATACTGGGAATACCCCACAAGGCCTGTTGTTATGGAGATGCTCGGACTCATGTAGCCATCACAGTTTGGCTATTCCAAGATTATTAACGCTTGTCCATTTTTACTACTTCCAACACAGACTATTCACTTAGTCTAATATGTTGCACCATTGTCACAAATCCATGTTATTCACTTCACCGGTCAATGGTTTAAATGTTCTAGCCGATCGGTATATATATATATACTATGCAGTATGTGTGCGTTCAGTGGTTGGGTTTTCAGCAGCAAAGACAATCTAAAAAATGATTATGTCTTGTTTCCTATGTTCATTGAAGAGATAACCGCATATTCTTGGCCACCTCCATCGAAATAAGCAGCAGTAGAGATAAACTGGAATATTATGAGATTTCAGATTGATGTGTCAGAAATGATTATTTTGAAGATTTTCCTTTACGGTATTATATTAGGCTCAGCTTTTCAGTGTATGCCTTCTTCGGTAGTAAAATACACAAGAAATAAATTGTAAACAACATAAATGAAAGGAAGCACATGCGGTGGAAATGTATGTTACCGGGAGCCCAATTTACTTAATGTGTATCTGCACTTTCAGATGACTTTTCAGAAAAAGCTGTTGTGTTTGTACATGAGGAATAACACAATTTCTGGTTATTCTATGACTTGTATATTGCATTTATCAATATGCGTGGCCACCATATTGGTCTAGAATATGCATAGCCACCATATTGGTCTAGAATATGCGTGGCCACCATATTGGTCTAGAATATGCATGGCCACCATATTGGTCTAGTATAAGCGTTGCCACTATATTGGTCTAGAATATGCATGGCCACCATATTGGTCTAGAATATGCATGGCCACCATATTGGTCTAGTATAAGCGTTGCCACCATATTGGTCTAGAATATGCATGGCCACCATATTGGTCTAGAATATGCATGGCCACCATATTGGTCTAGTATAAACGTTGCCACTATATTGGTCTAGAATATGCATGACCACCATATTGGTCTAGAATATGCATGGCCACCATATTGGTCTAGAATATGCATGGCCACCATATTGGTCTAGTATATGCGTGGCCACCATATTGGTCTAGTATATGTATGGCCACCATATTGGTCTAGAATATGCGTGGCCACCATATTGGTCTAGAATATGCATGGCCACCATATTGGTCTAGTATATGTATGGCCACCATATTGGTCTAGAATATGCGTGGCCACCATATTGGTCTAGAATATGCATGGCCACCATATTGGTCTAGTATATGCGTGGCCACCATATTGGTCTAGTATATGCGTGGCCACCATATTGGTCTAGTATATGCGTAACACTTACCTTATAGTCTTTTTCTCACAGAAAGTTCACTTGCTTGTAGCTCATAATCATTATATCCTTCTTGTATTGAAGACCATCTTTACATAATGAGTTTGTGCTGGGTTTGTGTTTATGCTCAGAAGTCAAACTGGTTGCACTGAACTGCAACGTAAAATTACAAGGGGAACAGCGAAGGAGCTTGAGCCTTTGGTTTTGGCTAAAACACTAAAGACATCAAAAACCAAACAAACCTCAAATATCACCAAACGTGGATCCTTTACTCTCTTCAGTTTGGAGTATACTTATAGCTAAACATGGACATTTCCACCAAACTGCACTGCATGGACCTAAACAGACACCATTCTTCGATATGTTAGGTGTTCATTCTTTGTAAAGTCTCTACAACACGAAGAAAGCGGTTTGCAGAAAGTTGTTTGGCGGCCCAGCTCCTGTCTTGGTGAGTTGCCCCTGTTCTGCAGACATTAGGATGTGCACAAATGCTTTCTGTATTTTATGTTTTGGCTGCAGTCCCATTGCCAAGGCTTTTAATCTTTCAGCTCATACTACAGTTGTGCATATGGCAAGCAAACTACTCCAGGTTGTGCTCTTTTAACAGGTCCAGCTAATAAGGTCCTGGTGTCCCCTGTGCAATGTAAGCCTAATTCACAGAGACAGGCTAGCGCTCAGCGAGGATGTGTGAAGGTGGAGGAAGTATCGTCAGTGCCCTTCATGCAGACCCGCTGCCAGAAACATCTAGTAAGATGGGGAAGTGGGAGCCCCTGACTTGTCAGAGAAGGAGAAAGAATTTTCCATGAGCAGTCATTAATTGCTCCAGTCTGTAGCATATGTGTCTTGACATTTCCATATAAACTGAACAGGGGCAATGCTCACTCTGCACCCTTACTTCACTCCAGTGCACAGGATAAACACCCGCTCTTTCACATCTCGGGCTCACACTTCTATTAACACTTTCTGTACAGTGCATCGCTTCAAAAAAGAGGATTTGCTTATTCTTGGGGAATGCTGGTTAAGGATTGTCTATTAGGTACAGCTGTCATCAGGACAATTTGAAATTTGAGTATGTTAAGATTTATTATCACTATTCGAGCCAAAATATATTTATACCCCATTAAATAAATGTAAAAGTTATATTTCCATACTAGTGTTTTTGGCTATAAGAGTTCTCCTATGCAACGGGCCAATCCTTCTACCTAATTCACCATAGTCCACTGGCGTAACTATAGAGGATGCAGGGGATGCAGTTACACCCGGGCCCAGGAGCCTTAAGGGGCCCATAAGGCATCTCTTCTCCATATAGGGAGCCCAGTACTATGAATAAAGCATTATAGTTGGGGCCCTGTTACGGGTTTTGCATTGGGGCCCAGGAGCTTCAAGTTACGCCTCTGCCATAGTCTGTTTATAGTTGCAATATCCTGGTGTTCCTCGTAGAAGCATCCTTTCAGATAAATCTTGTTATTTGTGAAGCACCAACTTATTCCACAGTGCTTTCAGATAATTTATTTATAACCCCCAACCAAGCTGGGGACTCATTTTACTAGCCTCTGAAGGATGGGTCAACCTTGAGCCATGCAGGGATTTAACTAGCAACCTTCAGGTTGTGAGCGAAAGCTTAGGACAGCATTTCTGTTGCCTTAACACTCTGCACCACACAAGGCTGTAAGAAAGTAGGTTTCTATCCCAACATAGACTGGGGTTCTTTACTGTAAGAGCAGTGAGAGTGTGGAACTTTCTGCCTGAGGATGTGGTGATGGGAAATTCAATAAAAAAATTCAAAAAGGCCAGGATGCCTTTTTGTGTGTAATAAAGGAGTATTAGATGTTGTAGTCACTAGATTATTTCAAAAGAGTGGTTGATTCAGAGATTCATTCCCAGACTTGAAGTTGGGCCAGAATTTTTCTGCAAATATTAGCAAAATCTGCTTCTACCTTGTCCAAGTTTTAAGCTTATTCTGGATCAACATTGTAGGACAAGGCTATCACTGGATGTCGTCAGGTCTCATGTGAAATAAAGTTTCAGAGAATTTGAGCAAACAAAAAATTAGTCTGACCTTTCTGCAACTTGATGTCATGTAAGCAATAATCCAAACCTATGCCAAAGGCAGCACAAACCCTATATTGAGCCCCCTGAAATAATAACCTTTATTGAAAACTAATATAATTTCACACTATCTATACGAACAATTAAAAAACGGTAACCCTACTGTCCCAGGATATAACACATTATAGTCAGGCAAACAATGTCCTGTAGAAATGAATGCCCACAGGTGTATACAAATGTAGGGGAGGCAGAGCTCCCTCCACTACAGCTATACCCGCTGAAACCATACAGTTAAACCATGAACAACCAGAACAACAGGGCAGAATCACAGTATGGGGGTCTGATTTAAAAATAATAATTGCCCGTTCCCCTCCCACCACCCTGACATGTCTATAGCCCCATTTTCCCCAAAGGATACCAGATACATGTCTATAGCCCCATTTTGCTCTGAGGATGCCAGATACCCGTATCTGTGTGTATGAATCCGCCCTAATACTGCAAACACTCCAGCAACCATATTGCCAGTCTAGTGTAGTCCTCTGAGGAACCTTATAGTAATCCCACAGGTGAAAGCTGTCAATTCTTTTATGATTCTCTATGCCATAGGGACATAATAGGTACTCTTTCATAGACTAATTTTGGCTGGCTTATCCTTATCAGTGCGGGAGCTCCATGATCTAGGTGTGATAGCTTGCAGGGAATGACAGAGTGAGCTGAGGGTCCTTCTCTCCCCTATTATCCTATGCCAGTGGGTTACTTAAACTGGATACCAAGGTATCGTGCAACAGGAGCCATTCTGCGTTTGGATGTTGAATGCAGCATCTCTGGTTCACTTCTAGGATTTGTGAGATTGTTCTGAGTTTATTACATACCATATCCTCTCTTGATTTATGGTTGCTGGAGTGTTTGTTATATGATGACCTTTGATTTGGGACTTGGTGGTATTTATTGGCTTGTGGTATTTAATCTGTTGTTTATGGCACCTGCATTTCAATTACTGAATTACTATTTCTTAATTGTTTAAATAAATAAAGTTACGTTTTAGTAGTTAGAACCATTCACCCCTTTTGCTACAAGTGTTGTTAATAAAGTAGCCATCAGCATTGATCCCTGCAGTATCTGATCAGGGTCATATTAGGACTTTTTGCACTTAGGCCGGGGCTAAACATCAACTTTTCCTTTGCAGTGGATTTTTGTTACCTTTGTGCTGGCTAACTTTTTAATACATCTTTATAGCAGTCAGAGCTTCTTCTTCTGATATAGATTTCCAAATCCCCTGCCTATCACACAAACAGAGCTAAAAGAATAGAAGAGAACACCATACCATGGGGTAAGTACGCTCAGCACATATTAATAAGGGAATGGATCACAAAAGCTCACCTGAAGACATTGTGAAAAAATATACCATAACACTACTAAGCATTGTCAAGGAGCCTGGATCAATGCAGCCGGTATTAGACTGTTCTTGCAGACTGGCGCCCACCTCACTGGGAAAACCAGAAATAGGAATGAAGGGAGAATTAAATGTTCACTTTGATACCAGCAGCCCTTCCAAGCAAAGAAGATCGCCAAAATGTGCAGGAGTGCCAACTATTTTACTAGAGTGGCAATCTCGGTTTAAATGGATATTGCACAAATAATGCCCCCTTTTTTCAGATCTTAGAGACTTCTTAAGTCATACTACTATGGATGCTACAGGAAATCATATGTAATGACCCCACGACTGTCACATATTTGTAGGCTTTAAGATGTCAAGCAGAAGACTGTAGCCAAAGGATGGTCAATTAACCCTTACCAATTTAATTCCCCTGCCACCCGCATCCTCCCAGATCTTTTTGGGTGGGAAAACTCATTGTGGATTCCTTGGAATTACTCAACAGAAACACATAAAAGTGACCTGTCATGATTTTATTGGCAATTTTAAAAAGACAATTAACAGTGAGTTAATATGTACTTTACACTAAATTTTCTATATATTTGTCAATGTCTGTTTGTTTGTTCACGCACAAACTGTACAACCGACTGACATGCAATTTTGCACATAGTATAATCTCGACCCGGAGAAGGTTGCTTTCACCAATGGATTCTGCATACTTGATTCAGTATTCCTGCTTATTTTCAGCAAGCAATTCCCAATAGAAGAGTCATACTGAGCGTTGACAATTTGTGTTGCAGGACTGCTTTTTAGCCCCAGTCTAACCCTAGTGGAGCCACCAATCATTGGCCCATTTGGTCCTTTCCGCCTTGGATGTACATGTGGGATAACAGTTTCCAAAAATTATATGTCTCCAGACAGGAATAGATGGCACAAATTTATGAACACCGGCCCTTATTTATCAAAACTGTCTAACAGTAAATCAACAAACAGTAAAAAACAATTTTTTGTGCCCATAGCAACCAATCAGAGAGCAGCTTTCATTTTATCTCAGCACTGAGGCACGAGTTCTGTATTGGGTACCCGGGCTAGTATTATAATATAGTATTTTCTGGGGTTATAACTATACGGGATGCAGTGGATGTGGTTGCATCGGGGCCCAATAGCCTTAGGGGGCCCTACCTTCTCCATATAGGGAGCCAAGTACTATGAGTAAAGAATTATAGTTGGGAGCCCATTACAGATTTTGCATTGGGGCCCCGAAGCTTCAAGTTACGCCTCTGAGTATTATATATATGTAATATTTATATATATATATATTATAAAGGCATATTACACTATGCAGGAGGGAGATCAGTCATCGGAGTTCTCTTCTTTAAATTACAGTATGCAGAAGAGAGCTGCGATGTTGGATCTAGACCCTGCATACTGTAATATACAGAAGAGAGCTCTGACTCTCTTCTGCATAGTATTAGAAACATATGTCAGACCTTGTCTGACAGCGGAACTATGCAGGGAAATCTCAATGTCTGACGAGGTCCCACACTGGATTGGAAAGGGTTAAAAATCTATAAATGAACCCCGAAGAGGTTAGAGTAATACTGATCAGATGTGCTGCTGTTTCTCAGAAGACATTATTTACATGATACAGTAGCCTGTATTCTGTGGATGGAGATACATGTACTGCAACCTTGCCCCAAAATCATGCTCTTAAAAGTCCAGGAAGCAGAGATATTGGTTTTACAACTACGAGGGGGCAGCATAATCTGATTGTAGTGTCCACACAACGTATATGATAAGAAATCAGTAATTTTTTTTAACTGACTTAAAAAAGCCTAGCTTGGCAGGTTGCATTGTTAGTTGAGGAAAAAAGTTCAACAATGACCTTTTTTTTAACCTTTGCACCAGAGACAGGCGCAGAGACAGCCCCTGTATACAGCAGCTCAAATCTCGTCTACCTGAACCCTTGTAAGCATGACTTAAAGGGGTTGTCCCGCGAAACAAAGTTGGGGTGTACACTTCTGTATGGCCATATTAATGCACTTTGTAATATACATCGTGCATTAAATATGAGCCATACAGAAATTATTCACTTACCTGTTCCGTTGCTGGCGTCCCCGTCTCCATGGTGCCGTCTAATTTTCAGCGTCTAATCGCCCGATTAGACGCGCTTGCGCAGTCCGGTCTTCTCCCTTCTGAATGGGGCCACTCGTGCCAGAGAGCTGCTCCTCGTAGCTCCGCCCCGTCACGTGTGCCGATTCCAGCCAATCAGGAGGCTGGAATCGGCAATGGACCGCACAGAAGACCTGCGGTCCACCGAGGGTGAAGATCCCAGCGGCCATCTTCGCAAGGTAAGTAAGAAGTCACCGGAGCGTGGGGATTCCGGTAAGTACTATCCGTTTTTTTTTTTTAAACCCCTGCATCGGGTTTGTCTCGCGCCAAACAGGGGGGCTATTGAAAAAAAAAACCCCGTTTCGGCGCGGGACAACCCCTTTAAGGAAGGAAAACTTAATATTCCAATCCATCAAGAAGTACTGTTAAAATGAAAGAGGTCTTGGATTGCTCACAAACTCGTAATAATGAACCCCCAGTCACACTGCGGCTGTCCGGGGGAATGGCAAATCTGTTCAGGGTACTGCCTTCCAATTCATTTTTGAATGTTTTCCTAGGACCACACATCCTTTTACCATAGCAGTTACAGTAATTAGAGAAGGGTTATCAGGGTAAAATAAAATATTCTAAGTACAGCACCAATCGGGCCCACCCCACTTGCCCCGTTGCCGGCGGTAAGAATAGACACCACACAGAGGTCTGGTATAGTTTCTCACACGGGACATGGCTCTCAGCTGTGCCCACGTCGTGCTTTATTACAGATTACATGAGATCTTATACCCTTTGTCCCATCCCCAGCGAAGGGGTGATGGGCTGATAACCATATATGGGCAGTCCGGATTTGCGGACTGAGACAGTGAAAGTCATACAACAGTCATTATCTTGATACTGGCGCCTCTGGCTTATGTACAGAAAATCACGTATTCAATTAACTCCAGTACAAAGAATCACCCACTCAATTCTAAGAAAACGGCCAAACATGCATTCTCCATATATGGGAAGTCCGGATTTCTGGCCTAAGACAGTGAAAGTTATGTACATTTGAACATCTTGATATCTTGTTCCAGCGCTTCTGGGAAAACAGCCAAGTACATGCGCCCTTGTGTCTGGTTCCGTATCTTCTCTGAATTTCTAGAACATCTCTCTCAGCCTTCTAAAGCCTTGGAATATCTGATGTAAGGCGACATATAAGTTTTTTCTCTCATTTGGAATTGTATAGAACTTGCATACAGGTATAAAAGCATAAAGAACATATGCCAATATATATATATATATACCCTCACAAACCCCCCTAAAAAACCTAATATGGAGATCAAGCATCAGACTTTGCACTCTTCCTCGGTCGTCTCTCCCTTGCGTCAGGGTTTCCCCACTGCCCGTAAGTCCCTACTCCTAAAAGGGAGGGATCCCTACCTCACCTCAGAAGGAGGCCATGGATTCCCTGGGCTTATTTCCGGGCATCCATACCCTCTATCTGTACGAGTTAACACCCCACAGGGTGTGCCCTCGCCGGAACCTAAGGTCTTCTGCACTTTCCCTAGGCAAATGGGAAGTCCACTGACAGTCCATCTTATGAGACTGAGGCAGACACAGTACTAGTCCATCTCTCCATTCTTCTGGTAACGTACGTGGTTGGCATTATCGGAACTGGCTCTTCATCTTTTTCAAACAAGGGAAATTTTGGTCACATTTTGCAGTCCCTTACTCATACTCTTTGATCAAAGGGATAATACACATACAGAAAATTACATACCCAACCTCTTTCTGCTAAAATCATATCCAGGGCTACTCTAGGGCCATGGATGCAGTGGGCCCTAACTAGTTAGCTAACCCTTGCAAAGCATCTCTGGTGTAGTTTACAAACCTCTGCTGATTGTAAAAGATATAATTCATCTAATCTACATTATTATTAACAGTGACAATAGCAAATAAGGACTCAAAACCTGCTTTAACCTGATGTCTAGAATTAAATTCATCTCGCACCCCCCTTGGCACTCCTATTGTATCTATGTGTACATGTGGACCAAAGTTACCACCTTGAGTGTCAATGTCTCTCTTAGCACGATGCGGTGTTAGATTCTCACCCTCAGTGTAGTCTACATATTGCACATTTAATTGTATTAATTTGTTCTGAAACCTGAAACACGGGGCTAGTGTACAGTAGTCAAAAGGTGTGTGTTAGAGGAATTGTACCACATTATAGCATTTAAAGGATATGCAGGATCATTAGTTCTTTCAGTGCGAAGTGTGGATCCAAGTGGGCTTTCCTTCGAGCTTGACTGCAGTTGGGGTGGTGAACAACATCTGGTAAGGGACATTCAAACCGGGTTTCTCTCTCAAACTTTTTTACATAGACCCTGTCACCTGGTTTTAGATTGTGACACTCATCTGTAGGACCTGGGAGAAAAGCAGAGACTGCAGAATGCATTACTAACAATTCCTTGGAGAGGCTCATGACAAAATTAACAAGAAAATCATTCACCAAACTCTGATACTGTGGCATGTACCCTCCTAAGAAAAAGAAAAACTAATGGAAGACACTCAATTCAAAATTTGCCCATTTTCTCTATTGCCTTTTGTATCTAGTTTCCCACTACTCCGCGGATGGTAGGGTGTGTGAAAAACCTAGAATATACCCAAAACAGACATGATGTGTTGCATTATTTCACCTGTGAAGTGTGTACCTTTGTTTGACTCAATCACTTCCGATCCCCCATATCTGCAGATTACTTCATTCATGAGCTTCTGTGCGGTTACCTGCTTATTTACTTTGGTAACAGAGTAGGTCTCCAACCTGAAAAGAAATCAACAACAAGCACATATTCATGCTTCCCAACAAGTGGTAGCTGAGTGTAGCCAATTTGCAATCCCTGAAATTGGTAGAGTGGCCTAGGCAAGTGTGATGTGGCAAATTTACTTCTGCCCTGTTGCTTTACGGCAAAGATCATGCAAAATTGGACAAATGATGCAGCAGCTACAGAAAACCAAGGAGCCACCCGTCCTTGTTCAAGCATCGACATCATTACTGCTTTGAGAGGTGCGTCTTTTCGTGCATCAGCTGGGCCATCATGGGGCACAGGGACTATGGTAAGCAAGTTCTGTTGACTGTTCACCATACACCGTCCCTTTTTAGTCCATTTGTCTTTTTCTTCCTTGCTGGCTTGTAACTGTAAAGTCTTTAGCATATCAAAGTCCAATGTTTTTTATCAAAGTCCAAGTTCAAATCAAAGTCCAAAATTATTATCAAAGTCCAAGTTGTTATCAAAGTCCAAGTGTAGTCAAAGTCCAAAATTATTGTTAAATTCTTCTTTTCTTCTTTCTTTCACGGCTTGAGGGCCGCTGCTTTTGCTGTGTGGCCTGTGATGGCATTGCCTCTTGCTTCTTTGGTGTAGGAATTGGTGTGAGCTTTCCACCTTGTCAGGTAGAAGTAGGGCCTCCATGAGACTCTGCACCGCTGCAACATTCTTAATTGGCTGTCCTGCTGAGGTAAAAAACTGTCTGGCCTTCCATGTTGGGCCGTAATCATGAGCTATGCCAAATGCATACCGGGAGTCAGTGTAAATGTTTGCCGTCTTACCTGTGGCCACTCCACACGCCTCCGTGAGTGCTTTTAATTCCGCTTCTTGTACTGCGACATGCGGAGGCAGAGGTTCTGCTTTTACCGTGTCATGTTGTGTTACGACTGCATAACCGGAGTGGAGTTGTCAATCACCCTGGTATCATCTATAAAAAACAACTCAAAATATGCATTATTAGCAAGGGCTTTCAGTAACTTTTTAAAACTTAAATTTTCTTGTTGCATCACTGCTAGAGAATCAGGCTGGTATTCTATTTCAAAAAGATCAGAATCTTGTTGCGAAAAAAATTAAAAAAATGTAAAAATGACTTGCAAAAAAAATTAAAAATGGCTGACTTGCAATACCTAGATCACCTATGCCTTCTCCTCCCCCCCTTTAAACCAGGGTACTCAATTGGAACAATAGTAGCCGGGTTTAAGTTAGTACAACATTGTAAAAAGATTTGATGGAAGCAGATAAGGCCTGTAAAATGTTAGCACCTATAACAAAAACATGAGTTACACCGGGGAAGAATAATCTACAAACACCTATTAATATTTGAAATGTGAGATCCCTTTAAGTGAATTAATTATTAGTCTGATCCTGCCTGCAATATCTTATAAAATCTGAGACAGGAGAGAAGAAAAAAAAACAAAAAAAAAAAAACAAACAAAGCAAAAAACTTTTACTAGCTGCTCACGCTCCTCACCCCTCCCTTGTGGACAAGAGGGATGAAACATTACGTACTATTACATCATCTAGCTCCACCCCTTCGATATTGGCTCCGTGCGTCCGTCTTCTCAGCTCCATTTCAGCTTAACCGTCTAAGCATCCACATCACAACCAAGCAAAGTCCCATGCATGGGGAGGACTTTTATCCCCAGTCATTTATCCACATCACACATTCCACCACAGCTTGAACACGGGTCACTAACTCACATCCATCCATGCTCTCAAGTCTGCTCCGTCATCCCCCTTTGGAGGTGTACCAGTCCATACAGATGCACAGACAAAAAAAGTTTGACAAACAAACATACATCAGCTGAAAAACACCGAGGTGAGTGCTATAATTTTATAAAGTACATAATTCTATTGAGATGAGATTGTGAATGAGCGCTATTTATGACAAATTATGTGAAAAAGTTTGCTGAGTGACTGAAATATTCTATATTTCTTATCTACTGAAGCTATTATATGCTGTATTAAACGCTGAAGTGTTTTAGAATCTGTGACCCTGACTGTTATCTCTCCGTGAATATGAAACACAGACTGAATAAGTTTTAGCTTAAACTATTGCCTGCATTTTGAAATCATAATTAACACATATGCTGGGACCTTGCAACATTCATTTTCAACCCCTGTATAAGTAAAAATATATGTTTTAGAAATTGCTATATTTCCCTGCCTACTAAGACAGTATAACTAATTAAATTCATTTCAATTCATTGTAAGCAAGCAAAGATATTAACCAAGGTTGTTATTGCATTTTCTCTCTCGCTGTTATCTTCCTGACCTTGGAAGGCTACACAGAGACTGCAGCTACATGTCAACAATCTTTCTCATCTAAAAGCAAGCTCAGTTAACTATTTGCACACACAGTATATACATATATATATATACACACATATATCTATATCTATCATCTATCTTGTATTATACACATTTTCCTCCTTTCTTTGCCAACAAATCACATGCATTGTAACTTCCTTATCGACTTTGCCTGCTTCTCATACTTCTCTCCCCTACCTAACTGCCAATATAACTTTCAATAGACACTCTCCTGACGCCCTCTTGATCACTTACTGTACTTTTCAACATTTCACTTACGGATACTTTCTTAAACAAATAATGTGTACATACAACTTTCTCTGACTGTCTCTCTCTCTCTCCTCCTCCTCCAGCACTGTCTAGCAAAACCTGATCTTCCAAGGCACCTCTCGGTCCTAAAGACCTCCCTCCCAGACACCATTTTGTAATCTGCCGTGCGGGTCGGTGTCACACATTTTCATTAGAGTTTTCTTACATTCTACAAATTCATCCACACGGCGGCAGCCCTTGAGGGGCTCTGTCTTCTTTAATAAGATCTTACGCATATTACAACAACAACAACAATAATAATAATAGCACGCTCCATAGAATGCATCCCTCTTAATTTTCAAATTCAGCCCCTTATATACCGGCAGAACAACCGAGGGTCCCTTCTCCTTATGGAACCAGCCCCATAAAATGCATCTCTCTGAAATCAAATCGCTAGCCCCATATATAAGGCAAACCGACCGAGAGTCCCTTCTCTTATGAAGCCTAAATGAAAAGAAAGAGAAAAAAAAACTTCTGCAGATACAACAATCTCCACTATTATTAAAACGTTAAAACTTCAAAGTACAAATAGACTACAGACTAGTTTCTGGGTGAGCCATTGGTGCGCATATCATGGTCAGTGGTCCATGACGGCAAACCCGGAGCCCACACGAGTTACCGTGTAGAACTCTTAACCCAACCCGTCCGGTCACAAACCACAGATAGTCAGTCCTGCTGCAAGACTCGCAGTAAAACACAACATAAATATATGCTGGCCTTACCTAGAGTTCTGTGAGTTGATCAGGCTCGGTTTGCAGCAGGACGGCTTCCCCGTGGCGTGGATCCGGGTGGAATGCGTTGTAAGCTCCGGTTTTGTCGCCCCACGCTGGGCGCCATTTATCAGGGTAAAATAAAATATTCTAAGTACAGCACCAATCGGGCCCACCCCACTTGCCCCGTTGCCGGCGGTAAGAATAGACACCACACAGAGGTCTGGTATAGTTTCTCACACGGGACATGGCTCTCAGCTGCGCCCACGTCGTGCTTTATTACAGATTACATGAGATATTATACCCTTTGTCCCATCCCCAGCGAAGGGGTGATGGGCTGATAACCATATATGGGCAGTCCGGATTTGCGGACTGAGACAGTGAAAGTCATACAACAGTCATTATCTTGATACTGGCGCCTCTGGCTTATGTACAGAAAATCACGTATTCAATTAACTCCAGTACAAAGAATCACCCACTCAATTCTAAGAAAACGGCCAAACATGCATTCTCCATATATGGGAAGTCCGGATTTCTGGCCTAAGACAGTGAAAGTTATGTACATTTGAACATCTTGATATCTTGTTCCAGCGCTTCTGGGAAAACAGCCAAGTACATGCGTCCTTGTGTCTGGTTCCGTATCTTCTCTGAATTTCTAGAACATCTCTCTCAGCCTTCTAAAGCCTTGGAATATCTGATGTAAGGCGACATATAAGTTTTTTCTCTCATTTGGAATTGTATAGAACTTGCATACAGGTATAAAAGCATAAAGAACATATGGCAATATATATATATACCCTCACAGGGTGACCAACCATACTTTCAATAGACCCCAGCCACCTTAATAAGTGTCATCCATGGTCTCCTCTCTGAAGGCTATCACGACTTAAGATCCTCCTCTGACCTACCTTCACACCCCAAACAAGATTCCATTATAAGGGTTGGTGGGTGGTCTGGTCCCAAGTTCATATTTCTGGAAGGTATAGACTTATTCCATGTCTCCACTAAAAAGGTACCTAACCAATGACTGCTACACCCTTCCTTCTCTACAGTGTTCACCATTCCCCTTCTCATATCTATTTACCTCCTTTCTTAACTGCCTTCCACAACAAATCCTGTCATGTCTTTATGTGCAGTAGAAAAATATTTAAACCAAATTCTGTTGTTACAGGGGTATTCCCGTCTCAGCCAAACAATGCCTAGATGGAAACACCATAGATTATGAAGTGGCTGGGTTGCCAGCATCTAAGCTATGGAAACTGCGTAGTATTGGTATGTTGTTTTTGTTTCTCCCAGTAACTTCTATGGGAGTTATGGAAGCAGTGTAGTGCATGGCAGATAGCTATTTCTGTCATCCTGATAACCCACAACCAACACATTCAGGATAGCCAGGGAGGGTGTGGGCAATCAAACTACTTACAACAACGAGTTTGTACGTGAGTGCTTCTCATGCTCCGCCCCCTGGTAAGGTCTTCTCTCCACCCCTGGTGACATCATAACAGGTCCTACAACATATATAAAACACAGAACCTGACCGACAGAAGAACAGCAAAGTTAGGGCTCTTGGAAGGGGAGGACAAAAATAACTAAATGAGAATACAACTAAGCCATTCTTATCTCAGACACAATTCAGCAGTACTTACAGAAGACAACGACCTACCGCCTTCACAGAGATCGAGTGGGCTAAAGGAGCTGTGGTGAAATCACTGCTGTGGGAGGAGCCATTGTGCAGTTTAGTAGAAAGTACTGTGTACTGGATAAGCCGACAGCAGCCACCAGGAGCTGTGATGATGTCACCGTCATGTGATCACCTGTGTGGGTGGAGTCAGGGATCACATGACCAGGAGCTGATCACTGTATCCAGGAGTCTGCTGTGCTGGTAATGTCTGGAAATCAGCATGAATATACCACAGCTGTGTGTGTGATGTGTGTATCAGGATGCATGTAGTAGAGCTGTGTGTGCAATGTGTGGGGATCATAATGGTTGTACCATGTAGCACAGCTGTGCGGCGCATTGCACCACCAGAAACACTGGTACTAAAATTTCCTAATAATTACTAATATCATAGAATAGTAGAATTGGAAGGGACCTCCAGGGTCATCGGGTCCAACCCCCTGCTCAGTGCAGGATTCAATAAGTCATCCCAGACAGATGTCTGTCCAGCCTTTGTTTGAACACTTCCATTGAAGGACAACTCACCACCTCCAGTGGTAACCTGTTCCACTCATTGATCACCCTCACTGTTAAAACATTTTTCTAATATCTAATTTGTGTCTCCTCCCTTTCAGTTTCACCCCATTGCTTCTAGTCTTTCTTTGTGTAAATCAGAATATTGCTGATCCCTCTGCAGTGATCATATTGCAGTGGTCTGTGTTGCATCAAATTCAGCTCTCACTTCATTTGATGCAATACCAACCCAGGTCGCTGGACTATGGCCAGCACTTTCTACTCCCTGCACTGACCACAGTGACAGCAGCCATGGCAATCAGCTGATCATTGGGGATCTGAGCAGCAGGCCCCCGCCAATCATCTATTGATGAACTTGTCAGCCATTAATATAAAAAAAAAGTCCTGGAATGCCCCTTTAAACTGTGCGTTGCACTGTGCGTGCAATGATTGGTGAAAATACAGCGTGTCTTAAAACTGTGAAAAAAACCCATATAGAATGTGTTAACATGAGAACAATAACATTATATTCCACTGAAGCAAAGCACTGTTTTCTGCTAAAATTCTGTGCCAATTTAATATTCCCATTGGACAAGTTTGAGTTGAATCCAAGATGGTGGAATTCAAAATGGCCGTCATTTTGGTGACCTGGCCTAACAGTTTTCGGCCTTCCCCTGCAGCTTATATCTAAAATTGTCTCCCTGTCTGCCAAACCGTTGTCATTCTATATGAGTGTTTACAGACTTTTGAGACAACCTGTATATAAGAAAGTGTCATCAATTTTCATTATCCTTTGAGCAACCCCCCCCCCCCCCCCCCGCAAAACATGCGATATTATTTCAGTGCTATACAACACAATGTGGAAGTGTACTTTCTGAGTGTGTTGAATTCATCTCACTCCCAGAGTACAGTAGAATAATAACTGAGCATTGTCTTGCACTACATTACTACCTTAATTTATATGCATACATGGACAAAGGTTATTCTCGCTGCTGTGACCACACTTGTATAAATTCACATTTGATGCTTAATCAATACAACCTGTATTTGTGAGACTGAGAGAAAGTGACAGGTTTCCCTCACTCCCCCTCCTTAGTAGAAGAAGCTGGGGACCAACGTTGTACTGGCACAAACTTGAGGAAATCATTAGCGTCTGTCTTGCTTTTCTACACTCCTTAGCGACTCACTGCTGAGGAGCAGCATGTCAAGCAGCACTAGCTGGGCACAATGTATGCTGTCTGGCAACCTCGTTGGAGAAAGTTAAAAAAATGAGGTCAAAGGCATGCCGTGCGGAGATTGATCAATGTTTAATACCCTCATAAAGGGCCACGATTCTAGTCGGCAATCATTGTGCTTCTCAAGGAGACATGAAAAAACTTCAATACATTTGAATTTTAGCTCTCTTAGATGGCCATTAACATTGGCATAAAAGAGGACAACCTGGTACCCGCGGCTCTGCATTTTAAAAAGTCCCTGTGTTTAAAGTACAACTAATAGTAAGTAAATAGCTTCATGCAAGAAATGTTGTAAAAATGTTATTCAGCCTTTTCTAAGTTATTAGTCATTAAACTTTATGAAGCCCCCAATAATATCCAGTTTATGGAAAGCACTTTTAAAGCATATAAAGCACTAGCATGCTAACTAACAGAATTACCGTGTTTTATATATTCTGAATGTATTCCTGTGCACCTACATGGATTGTTAAGTGGTTGTGTCTCGTTTCAGTCAGCACAGGTTAATTAGTCCTGCTAGTGTCTGAGAGGTGTGGCTGGTGATTGACATTTCTGGCAGCTCATCGGCTTCTCCCTTCTCCCTATAAGATCCAGCTCTTGCTGCTTGGGAGTTGCCGATTAATTTTCAGTGATCCCTGAGCAGGCAGCCTGCGCAGAGCTGATGTGTGTCTGGCTATGGTGCTTTGGCTTGTTCCCTGTTTGTATCCATTATTTGTCTATACTTGTTCTGTTTTTTCCTTTATTGTTCTGATTTTGTTGTATCTGTTCACCTCTGCAGGGCTCCCTATAGGGACAGTCAAGGCCCAGGAAGAAGACAGTGGGGATGCCTTTATCGAGGTGATTACTCCGATTTCAGGCAGGGACCCTTCATCTCCCTGTTAATTTAGGGACAAGCTTCCACCTTCCTGGAGTTGTCCTCTTTGTCCTACTGTGCATGCATGAAACTTCATCCAGTGTGATCATCACCCTGTGCCTGTATTGAGCGTGTGCTCCATGCCACACGGTCGGGATATACAGGCCTTCACCTTTCTGCAGAGGTGCTGTCTGTCCGTTCTGCATTTAGCCACCTGTACAAGCTAGTCCCTGCACCTTGGCTGCCCCCCGTACCCTGTTCTTGTTGGCAATCCAGGACGAACGTGACAGGTTGTTTCATGAAAGCAATCCTTGTGTATTGATACCTGCCCTAAAGATCAGCCACAGGTCCAACTATTGGCAAGACATTTTTCCTACAGTACCCACTGTATGGAATACGTTGTCAGATCAGAAATCACTAGTTATGTACAGTCATTCTTCCTGATGTCCCAAACAGTTTGAAGAGGGCTTTATCAGAGAAAATACTGTACAGGGATTGAACTCCAGAGGACATGGATAAAGTTATTTTTCCTGATGAAGCCCCCTTCAAACTGTTTGGGACATCTGGAAGAATGACTATTTGTAGAAGAAAAGTTAAGAGCTACCATGAGTCCTGGGTCATGTCAACAGTAAAGCATCCTATGTGTACGGTTGCTTTTTATCTAAGTTAGTGAGCTCACTCACAGTTTTGCGTAAGAACACTGCCATAAATAAAGAATAGTATCTAAATATCCTCCAAGAGCAACTCCTACCAACCATCTAGGAGCACTTTGGCGGTGAACAATGCTTTTTCCAGCATGATGGAGTAACATGTTACAAGGAAACCAGTGTAAAGGACAGCGCTCCAACTCACAAACAAAATGTAGCCACAAATGAGAAAATAGGAACAGGACTTACCCGGCGTCAGTGGGATAGCCCTGCTATGGGTTATCCCCCAACACCTCCACGTTCTGGTTAGCCTACAGATTAATCAGCCCTGGTGGGGATCCACGTATGTTGTCCACTCGATCGTCTATGGGATGGTGGGGCCAGCCTAGCCTGTCGTGTCCCTGGAAGGGGTACGACCATAACGCATGGCATAAAAAAAGAAATCAAGAAAGAAAAGGCTCCGCCGCCCCAGTGGAAAGAACCAAACAGGAGATCCCAAGATCAATAATGATCTTTTAATAAGAAGTTCTTTTACGACGCGTTTCGTCGCGATAACCGTGACTTTCTCTTTTTTTATGCCATATGTTACAAGGAAAAAGTAATAACTTAGTGGCTCGGTGAACAAAACATCGAAATTTGGGCCCATGGCCAGGAAACTCATCAGATCGCAATCCCATTGAGAACCTGTAGTCAATTTTCAAAAAGGAGGTGGACAAGGTAAAGTCCCCTGGTGCAAGCACCAAGTTATCACTAAGACTCCATTAAGGGCTCCTGCACACTTGCATTTTTCTTGCACGTTTTTTTCACGCAACTGTCGTTTGAGCGACTTTTGAGCAATCATCTGTCAGTGTAAGAGCTCACACCCACTTGCGTTTTTTTAACGCTGCGATATCGCTGCTTTTTTTTTTTAAACACGATTCTCAATGGGACTTTGTAATGTTATAAACGCATCGCACAAAAATTGCAAAGCACCACCTTGCGATGCGTTAAAAAAACACAAGTAGGTATGAGCCCTTACACTGACAGATAATCGCTCAAAAGTCGCTCAAACAACAGTTTGAGTGATCATTTTTGCATACTTTATAGGAGCTAATTAGCTACTATACAGCTATGCAGGCGCAGCGGAACACTGCTGCTATCTCTCGCCGAACACTACAGCTGTTTTGCATAAGCAAACAGCTGTAGTGTTCTCTGTATTAGTGCAGCCACCTGATAACGATGTCCCTGCATTTAGACAAAACGAGAATTGCTCAGAAGATTCCTTTGTGCGATTCTTGTTGTGTCTAAATCAGCCAGAAGTCCTTGGGTAATATCACATTGTGACATTTTCTCAGCAGACTGTTTTTGCAGGGTGCTTTGCCATTGCCTTCCACAGTCATCTTTTTATCCCCCAGCAAGCTAGATACTCATTTTGCCCACCTCACCTCAGTGACCTGACCCAAGCAAAGATTGACTCTGCAACCTACAGGTCATGAGTGAGAGCTTAGGATTGCATTGCGGCTACACAGAATTGGCCCAGAAGCTGGTATCCAACATGCCCAAGGCCAATTGCGGAAGGCTTGATAAAAAAGTTCTGAAACTGTATCTATTGACTAAACTTGATGTGTTTGTCACAAAAAGTTTAAAAACTAATAAAATACTTATAATTGTACATCAGTAACCATAGAAACAGTTGACTAAAAGATCTAAACACACTGAAGCAGCAAAGTTTGTGAAAATCTAAATTTGCGTTCGTCTCAAGGGCTTTGGCCATGACTGTAGATCAGAAGCTTGGGTTTACATGGCGATACAGAAAAGGAACCCTGCCAGCATACTCTGAAATCATTTGAATGCACTTTGGTTTGCTTTGTTATATGTCCAGTATTTCATGATTTTCATGTCTCTCTTCCACTACCTTTTTAATCATATCTTATTTTCCAAGCTCGTATGGATAGCTGGAGCATACTACCTAATCACTCTTAAAAAGCTATTAGTGACTGGTGCAGGGGAGGCCTAAAATAATAATGTGCCGTTTTGCCCTGTGTATTGCTGTGTAGAAAGGATAATATGCATATTTTGCCTGCAGTCAAGTAACATTTCTGGCAAAACCCATTAACCTGTCATGTCCTTTGGGAATTAACCCTGGCAGACTTCATTAGCATTGGCCAGGGCTAGACTTCTCATGGGGGGAAGGTATATTACACGGATCACGCTTCCCCGTCTAAATATTTCTGAAACTATTTCCCCCGCTTTCTCACAGTAGATGTGACAGACTCAGCAGGAGCTAAGATCACACTAGACTGAGCGCCCCACTCCCTACTATCATTTCCTTATTCTAAATATGGGTTCTTTGTAAGTAATTCATTATAAAAAAATTCCCATAAATCAATTGCTTATTACAGCTCTCTGAATATATCTTATTCTTCCATACGAATAATACTGCTGATTCATTATATTACCAATAGGCAAGCAATCAATCAACTGGGAAGGGAACTTTGGTCTTCGTGATGTCTTTTCTAAGTTGGTAGACGTTGGGAAGTGTAGGTTCCGGTGTAGCAAAAAGTGACTGATGACAAAGAAATCTTTAAAAGGTATTTTTATGGAGTCTCCAGTTGGAGAATCTGGCCAGTATAGTGCTGAAGCTTAGGAGATTTTGAATCCAACATCTCCGTAAAGGACATTGCACTAGATGCTATAGACGTTGCTGCCCAGTGAGCCTTCTGGCTCTTCTACAACTGCAGCTGTACAAGACATGGCACAATTGAACATTGCTGTACGGATGCAGCGAAGTTAAACTTGACTCTTAACACATTAAATGAACTTTCTGTGTTACCGTTTATTTGCCCTTTCAATGGTTCTTGTTGTGTTAAGATATGATGGCAATATCTTTTCAATGGCCGGATGGGGCTTTATCAATTCTCTAAAAACGTTTTCAGCAGCTATGCTCACTATAAAATAAAAATAAATATATAATACTCAGCTCTTCTTTGACCCCCGAAGCCGAGCTGAGCGGCTCACACTGCCCCAACTTCTGGGTAGACGGCAAGCACTTGACCTCTACAGCCAATCAGAGGCCACAGAGCTACCGTTGGCGCTCCTAGCTTCAGCACTCATATCCTGAGTGCCATGAGGCCAGTAGTATGGGGACGTGATGCTGTGGCCTCTGATTGGTTGCAGCAGTCATGTGCTTTAACCTGGCCATCTACCTGGAAGCCAGAGCAGTGAAGGCTGCTCAGCTCAACTTCGGGGGTCTGAGGAGAGGTGAGCATTATCTGTTTTTTTATTTTTTATTTTATACTGGGCCAAGTTGCTGGAAAAGTTTTTATAGTAATGATAAGACCCCTTTAAGATAAGATAATGTTACAGAAAGTTATCACAGTAAGGTTAAACTTGGCTGCATCTGTAATCATAACAGATGGACTTATCTTAGTAAGATGACGTCCTTATTTACTTACCTTTCTACTTGGCTCAACATATTCTGAGATGTTTGGCATGAGATGACAGCTTGATAAAAACAGGATTTTGCAATATTCCATTAGAAGATGTCAATGCTATGAGTCTTTGTATGGCTAGTGGTTGAAATGTGAATTGTGCCCTTTTGAGGGTTTTGCTAGCATGTTGTGAGAATGTATTAAATTTGTACAGTGAGAAATTGAAATCATTAAAGATGTTTTTCTATGAAATTAAGTTTCACTCTATCCACAGGATAAGGGATAACTATCTAATCAGTGCGAATGTGACCGCTGGGATCCCCATTGATCATGAGAACAGTCGTTCCAAAGGTCTTCAAATGCATGGAGCAATGTTCACACATGCACATTGCCACTCATTCATTTCAATGGGGCGGCCAGAGATAGTGAAGTTCATACACTGGACCACTCCAACAGTGCCACTAAAACAAATGGAGCTGCAGTGTGCATATGTTACCATCACTCCATTCCCTCAGGGACCTTTGGGACCCCCATTATTGTGATCTGTGGGGGTCCCGGTCGTTGTATTTCCACTGATCAGATAGTTATCTCTTATCTCTTATCCTGCAGCAAGAGGTTAACTTCATTTCTTTAACCAAATTTGCAGAAAATTAGGACTGGATACATCTGAACATCATCTTATAACACCAGTGCCAGAAGCCTCAGGCTACATCTCCAGACGTATATCAAGCAGCTTATATTTCTGCCTAAATGCTAAGTATATGAAAAAGTAAATTACACCTAAAAAGATGCTGAAAGACTATATATGGTTAAATTTACCTCAATAATATGTGAGCTTTACATTGATTATTGTAGAATAAAGTATTCTAAAATGGATTATTAAAGGGAACCTGTCAAGTCCCCGCAGCACCATAAACTTAGTTATGTGACAGGGACCTGTGTGATGTATTTTTTATATTCATCCACTCCTGCAATCCAGCGCTGTCACCCTCCGAAGATCATGCGCTGGAAAATATGACTCTTTTCAGAGTCTCATGCTTCTACTTGTATAGGAGAGCGCACTCACAGGACTCTGAAAAGAGTCAAATATTCTAGCACTGCATGATTTTCATCTGGTGGCAACGCTGGATTGCAGGAGCAGTTGAGTAAAAAAAATATATTACCCGAATCCCTGTCACAAAATGGCAGAGCTGATGTTTTTTCTCCCTGCCCTCCAAAAAAATGAACACAAGTTTTACAATAGATTATATGTACCCACAAATAATATCAATAAAAACTACAGCTCACCATGCAGAAATAACAAGCTCCCATATGGCCATGTCAATGGAAAAATAAAGTTATGGCCATTGAAATAAAAAATACCCCCAAAATTGCTGCGCACAGACAGCTGCTCCTCACACCTTCTAGTGTCTCTCCCTAAGGAAAAACAATACCCTTCCTGACCCACATCTATAGATCTTTCACTAGCCAAACCAGAAACCTACTGCACACTGATGAGGGGCAATCACCCCGAAACAGCTGTCTGTGTATGGTTACCGTCTCTTTCTGGAGAAGATTCTGTCTTTGGCTCACAATTCCCAGTCATTGTTATAAGGCTTGTTTAAAAAAGTCTTGACTTGCAGGAATGCTGCCTTCCGATAGGTGGTGCTGTAGAGGCATTGTTATATCCTCCATTTGCATATATCCCAGAGGAGCATGGATGGCCTTATAAGTCTCTCCACACCCTCTAGGTGCTCTTCCTAAGGAGAAAAAATACTCTTCCTGGCCTAAGAAAGGCATGGATAGCAAGGAGGAGGATGCCATGTTACCCAGTTAGGTGGCAGGTTCAGGGACATTTAGTGGAAAAGTAGTTAGGACCTGATGACCAAAGGGTTAAGACAGAATGTTGAGAGTAGTGTAGCCAAAATCTGATTTTAAATGTTTCTTTGATAAATTATATACTGCGACTGGCATTAAGGAGCTGTCATTATGAATTTCCATTTTGTTTTACTCACTTATGCTAAAGGATGAGTTTAAATGGCTATATGTAATAACTTCCAATAAACCGCATGATCTAACATGCCAACATGCTAGGTAATTCACCAAGATGTTAGTGCTTGTCTATATGTCATTCAATATCATCCTACAAGCTGATGAATGGCTATAAGGCCACAGGAAACAACTGATGTTAAAGGGTTCATCTTATAATAGACAACCCCTTTAATCTGAGAGAAGCAACTGGTCCAGCTCCTGCCACCCTTGGCAAAAGCTTGTTTCAGCTAGAGGAAGTTTCAGCATTTTCTTGCAGTGGCTAGATAGGGTAGTACTGCATGACCAACTTCAAAGGAATGGATGTAGAGTATATGTAATACATAGATGACTTGAGTTCCCAAAAGATGGAGAAAAAGAAAGACACAGCTTGTAGTGGCAATGTGTTGGGACTCATAGAGAGGGTACCTGATTGGGAACAGGGCATGTGGACTGTCCTGATGGAATAACTATTTCTATTGGTATAAATATTCCAGAGGCATAAAGGATGCCTTCAAACTCGATAACTTCTTAAACTGCTTTGTCTTAACACTTATAAATAGTGGGCATTTCATAGAGGTAAAGTCAAGTGCTTCATGCAGATGTAGCAAAGTTTAAAGGGGTTGTCCCGCGCCGAAACGGGTTTTTTTTTTTCCAATAGGCCCCCCGTTCGGCGCAAGACAAAAACCCAATGCATGTGTTAAAAAAAAAAAACGTTTAGTACTTACCCGAATCCCCGCGCTGCGGCGACTTCTTCCTTACCTTAGCAAGATGGCCGCCGGGATCTTCACCCACGATGCACCGAGGGTCTTCTCCCATGGTGCACCGTGGGCTCTGTGTGGTCCATTGCCAATTCCAGCCTCCTGATTGGCTGGAATCGGCACACGTGACGGGGCGGAGCTACGCGATGACGCGTAGAAGGGGGGGGGGAGCCAGAACTCCGCTCGTGCCGAGACCCAAGAGAAGGGAGAAGACCCTTCTGCGCAAGCGCGTGTAATCGGGAGATTAGACGCTGAAATTAGACGGCACCATGGAGACGGGGACGCCAGCAACGGAACAGGTAAGTGAATAACTTCTGTATGGCTCATATTTAATGCACGATGTATATTACAAAGTGCATTAATATGGCCATACAGAAGTGTATAACCCCACTTGCTTTCTCGGGACAACCCCTTTAACTACTAAGTTATTTTATCTTATGCAGTTGAAAACCTATCATTACCTCATCTTAACACAGCAAAAGCCATTGGAAAGCTATTAAGAGAGACCTAAACCATGGCACAGAAAGCTATTTTAACTCATTAAGAGTCAAGTTAAACTTTGTTACTTATGTACAGTTATCTTAAATTGATGACTAATAGTGTCCAAATGTCTTTAGAACATTTTTACATGTTTTGCACAATTGTTTTATTTGTCAAAATCACCATTATATATACAGTATAGAGTGAAATGGCCAACTGTCTATTCTATCTATTACTCTTAACAGCAACCCTGTATATGCATCACTGAAGGTCTGTTAGCTTTGTTCAAGATCAATATATGTTGCAATCAGGACTGAATAATTAGGGGTTTTAATTCAATAAGAGTCCTACTTGTTAAACGTAGATACCTAACTTAGATATCACATGGTCACTCGCTCATTAGTAATTAATGGCAATAATTACTAACAATACTCAATTTAAAGGGAATGCCTCGTTTATTTGTTTTTAGTTTCATTAATTAGACTAGCCGTTATTCTGTTTTAGATGTTTATCTTTTTGTTTTTAAAACACTTTGGGCGGCCATATTGGAGGCTCACGTTTTCCCCCTGAACTTCCTGTATAGCCAGAATGTAAGTGTTACGGCACTCTGCCCCCCGAGCGCCAGTTGGGGTGCCCTGATCTCCTGCACCCCACTGTCCCTGCCTACTTGCCTCGGCCCTGGCTAACCCCAGGCGGACAACTGGGCGGCAGTCCCTGCACTGGCTAGGGACCTGGCGACTGCCTAGATGGAACTACTAACAGGGGACAGAGTGCCGACAGAAGAGGCAGGTGTAACAAACCAACAAAACTTACAAGTACAAGCAGGGCTGGAGATGGAGCTCACAGGCAGATAGACAGGACCTGAATAGCAACTAGTGCTGACTGGGACAGACCAGACTAGGGGCTAACAGGACCAACAGAAACAGGCTGAGAAAGGATAGCAGGGCTGACAGACAACTAGGGACTGGCTGAGGTAAACTGCAGACAGACTGACTAGATGAAAGCAGAACCAATAACTGGCAGTGAGCTCACATCACTGCCAGTCTCTTAACCACAAGGTTCCGCCCCCGGACGGAGAGTGGGAGGAGGCAACTCCACCCACTGCTGTATAAGAAGAACGGAGGAGTGCGGGCGGCACCCTACGGGTGGACACGCCCATGCCGCCGCCCACCGGCCGTCCCAAGCTGCTGGGATAACCTCGACACAGGGCTCCAGGCTGCTGGAGCCGACGCCGGAGCGACGCGCGCCGACCGCGGGACCCCGTGCCGCGCTGTATGGTAACATTACCCCCCCTCTGACGGGGGACCTCCGGGCCCCCGGAAACTCGACCAGGCTTATCCAGGAGGCGGCTGCGAAAACGCTGTACCAACCCGAGAATGTGACCCTCCTGGGCGGTCACCATGGGCTGATCCTCAGGTCCATGACTTCGGTAGTCTGTGGCTGCCCCATTTCCTTCAGGGCCAACCGTTGACATATCGTCATGTTTCAGGTCGTCTTCCGAGTCAATGTCCAACCATTCACCACTGTCTTTTGACCCATCCTCGCTACCAATGACGCTGCCTTCAAAATCTGAGGCATCTCCAACTTTAAAATCACTGTCATCTGAGCTATCATACTCCAAAAAACTCTTCCGGGCCCCCAAATATTGTAAGGTTCCTGTAGCCCGGCGAGAATCCAGGATCTCCTGGGCCTCGTATTCAACTTCATCACGGACCGGGGTGGGCGGCGGGGGACCGGAGGTGGGCATCACCGAAGGGACAACAGGTTTCGACACAGACTTATGGAACCCCCTGCGACCCCTCCTTTTGCGATTTCCAGAGGACCGGTACCCCTTCTGTCCCGCCCTGTACGGCTCAAACACCGACAGACTCTCCTCACAACGCAACTGCATACGAGACCCCACCCCTTTCTTCCGTCCCCCCTGCAGGGCATCGGTGGCGACATCAGTAGCAGGGCAGGCGGACGGGGTGTGAAGGTAAGTGGGACCTCGGGGACTGAGTGCGGTCTCGACTGAGCAGGGAGGATGGGAAGCGCGATGGCTATGGCAGAACGGGCCCCACTGGGTTAGCTCCCCAGTGGCCCAATCGAATTGGGGGTTATGCAACGCCAGCCACGGCATCCCTAGTACCATGTCTACCGACATTTTCTCCATTACCAGGAATGATAGACCTTCCGAATGGCGACCCCCCACAGTGAGTTGTAACACTGGGGTCCTCCATCGTACCAAGCCCGAAGCCAGAGGAGTAGCATCAATGCTAGCAAAACGAATTGGCGTCTTCAGCGCCAAAAATTCCGCCCTCAGGGGCTCAACGAGACGCATGCTTACCAGGTTAGCGGCTGCTCCGGAATCAATAAATGCCTGCCCTAGGCGGGAGAAGTTCCGGAATCTAACCTGGCAGGGTATTAGAAGTCTAGGACGTACCTGTGGTCCTAGGCGACCCTCCCTGCAATCGCCTAGGACTGGGAGTCTTTCTGCCGATTCGGACTGTGGGCGCTGAGGCCTCAGGGGGCAGGTTATCACCCGATGTCCGGCTTTCCCGCAGTAGAGGCAGAGATGATGCAATAACCGAACTCGGCGTCGCTCCTTGGGGTCCAGCGGGTCCAGTTCCATAGGTTCGGGAACAGAGACTGGTACGGAAGAGGAAGGAACCGGACAAACGACCTCCCTGACTCTACTGGTCTGCCTGTCCTGCTTCCCTGCCCTGAGCCTCCTATCTGCCTTCACCGCTAGCTCCATGGCCTCCTTTAAGGACCCGGGAATGGGATGGGAGATCAACAGCTCTTTGACCGCGTCCGAGAGACCCTGCAGAAAAACGTCCTTCAGGGCACTCTCGTTCCATGCAGTGTCGCCCGCATAGCGTCTGAAACTGGAGCAATAATCCTCCACACAAAGCGACCCCTGATGCAGCGCCAGCAACCGTGAAACCGCCAACCCCACTCGGTCCGGCTCATCGAAGATGCCCCCGAGTTCCTGAAAAAAGGAGTCCACCGACTGCAGGGAGGGGGAACCCTCGGGAATAGAAAAGGCCCAAGTCTGGGCAGAGCCCCGCAGCAGGGACATTATAAGCCCGACCCTCTGGGCCTCTGAGCCCGAAGAACGGGGACGCATCCGAAAAAACAGGCGACACGCCTGTTGAAAAACGAAAAACTTGTTCCTCTCCCCAGAGAACACCTCGGGGAGAGGGCACTTGGGTTCGGGACTGGTAAAGGCGATCTGCCCCTGCGACAACGCCCACTGCTCCTGGGCCACCATGCGAGCTGACAAATCCCGGATCACCGGCACCAGGTCTTGCAGCTGGTTTGCAAGGGCGCTGATCGCCGCCATGAAAAAAAAGGTATTTTAACGGCCAGTTATTATGTTACGGCACTCTGCCCCCCGAGCGCCAGTTGGGGTGCCCTGATCTCCTGCACCCCACTGTCCCTGCCTACTTGCCTCGGCCCTGGCTAACCCCAGGCGGACAACTGGGCGGCAGTCCCTGCACTGGCTAGGGACCTGGCGACTGCCTAGATGGAACTACTAACAGGGGACAGAGTGCCGACAGAAGAGGCAGGTGTAACAAACCAACAAAACTTACAAGTACAAGCAGGGCTGGAGATGGAGCTCACAGGCAGATAGACAGGACCTGAATAGCAACTAGTGCTGACTGGGACAGACCAGACTAGGGGCTAACAGGACCAACAGAAACAGGCTGAGAAAGGATAGCAGGGCTGACAGACAACTAGGGACTGGCTGAGGTAAACTGCAGACAGACTGACTAGATGAAAGCAGAACCAATAACTGGCAGTGAGCTCACATCACTGCCAGTCTCTTAACCACAAGGTTCCGCCCCCGGGCGGAGAGTGGGAGGAGGCAACTCCACCCACTGCTGTATAAGAAGAACGGAGGAGTGCGGGCGGCACCCTACGGGTGGACACGCCCATGCCGCCGCCCACCGGCCGTCCCAAGCTGCTGGGATAACCTCGACACAGGGCTCCAGGCTGCTGGAGCCGACGCCGGAGCGACGCGCGCCGACCGCGGGACCCCGTGCCGCGCTGTATGGTAACAGTAAGATGCAGTGGATGTGGCAGCAAGGCAAGCAGAGGCAAGAATGATTTGCAGAACAAAAAATGTTACTTTACAGTTTTTATATGTTTACAGGGGATTTTTCCATGGTAGAGCACAAATACTTGAGCATTACTGCAACAGTGTCACTAGTCAGATCTTATGGCCACAATGGGTAACAGTCTCTATATACACAGTCTCTAGTCCCAAGAGGGATCTCCCTAATACAGGGCCATTGGTATACAGAACTTTTTAGGCCTCAAGTGCCTTCAGCTCAGGATCTCCAGCAACCTAATAACCTAAATGATCTCTCTGATCTACTCCAGGGGCTGATGCATAGAACAAGGCATTTACTCCTCTTCAGGCTCAGCATCACTAATTCTGTCTCTCCAGTTGTCTCCTGTTTCAGCTCCCCTCTGGCACATTCTGGCTGATTGTGACCCTTCTAGTCACTATGGGTTCTGGTCATAGTCCTGGTTGTCCTCAACCGGTCAGCCGTCATCTGGTCTGCAGGAAGTGAGAATAACTCTTCTCTTACACACAAGTGGCCGTTTGCAGCTAGGTCCGCAGCTCCTTGTGCTCTCAAGTCCTCTCTGTCATATTCTGGAGTGCACCCCTGGTGGTGAGATGAGTGTATGCCATGCAACGCATTAACTCACTAAGATAGTGCCTACCAGTGCTTGCATTAAGGACTCCTCTTCCTACTGACACCCCTTGGTGACTTGCTAGAGCCATGGCACTTCTTGAATACATTATCCTTAGATTGGTGCATTAATTGCATTACCCTCCACGTCATAAATAGGAGGAGGCTTTGTGAGTTACCCGGGCCCGCATAATCGAGGGGCTTCGTCAGCTTGGCCTTCTAATTGCAATGCCCCTTATTTCTGCTGCGAGGGAGGAGGTTAGTTATGAAACTAAATGTCAAGTGACAGATAAATTTCATAGATTATTACAATCTTCAGGAAGTGATGGAGTACAGCCTTCCCACCCCCTACTCCCCCTTACCACCACAGACCGGGGAGTGACAGGGAACTGAATATATATGTGTGTATAGTGTTACTATATTGCCTTATTGTGGGCTCCAGTGCTACAATAGAGTTCCCATTAAATCCCCCGCCCTCTGCTGGCTCTGTCACAGACTACACATTAAAGCTCGCAAGTGGGCTGGAGAGAGCAGGAACTGTCAGCCTATTGTGTTTGTTCTAGAGATTTTTTTATATGGCTTGTCACATAATGAATGAAAAAATTGAAAAAAATATGTTTAGAATGAAAACTGGATTTAAATAAGATGTCATTTTCTGATGATTCATTCCCTTTCAATTATAGCTTGACTTTAGGGGCTATCCCGGAAGTTTAACTTGTGTATTAGATATGGATGTTCGCTGTGCATTCTGCATCAAAGATCTGCATCACAATGCAAGTGAATGAGGTTTATAAAACTATATTCACATACCACAGAAAAGATATATGGGGATTCTAAGGCTTTATATATAATGGGTTAATTCCGGATAGTTTGCAGGGAATTCATCTTTTACAATTTAGAGTGAAATCCATAGTAAAAACCATCAGATGTAAACATGTCGATTTTTGTATGCAAATTTAGGGAATACAAAGAAAAACAGACGGCGCTTAGGGTCATGGGCCAACAAAAATTTCGACAGCAAGTAAGTTAAGAAAGAACACTTACTTCAGTGGGGAAAATATGGAAAAACAATACTAACCCCCTGCATCCAGGATGGCTTACATAATGCTGAAGTTGTCAGGGATTACAAGGATCCAGAAGAGATGGATCAGCTATAAACTTTATTCACCAACCAGGAGTACAGCCGAAGGCAAAAGTACAACCGTAGGTAGCGTATTTCGGGACTCAGCATCATTTTACCATCGCCATGTGTGGTGCAGAGTGTTAAGGCAGCAGAAATACAGTTCTAAGCTCTTGCTCATGACCTGAAGGTTGTTGGTTCAATCCCCGCATGGTTCAGGTAGCCGGCTCAAGGTTGACTCAGCCTTCCATCCTTTTGAGATCGGTAAACTAAACACCCAGCTTGGTGGGGGTTAATAAATAAATTACCTGAAAGTGCCGTGCAATAAGTTGGCACTATACAAATAACAAGGTTTATTTATTTTTTTACTCCCGGTTTGTGAATAAAGTGTTCCTCCTTAACTTACTTGCAGTAGCAATTATTGGTGGCCTATCACCCTGAGCACCACCTGTTTTACTTTGCATTTCCCACACTGGCCGGGTCCCAAGTTGGTTACTTGGATTAAAGATGGACGCTCTCCATCGATAGATATTTGTTTCTACGAGGAAGTGGTGTCTGGTATCATTTTGAAACCCTCTTTCTGGTTCTTTGGTGATACAAGAGTCCTCTTTGGGTTCCCCCTGTGTACGGGGTATTTTTTGGATTAGTTACTTTTTGGTCTTTGGAGCGCTACCTTTTACCTTTTTGTTATTCTTTCTATCTGTATGTGAATGTGGAGATGTGGCATCTTTTTTATTTGGTCTGACTATCCATCCATATGTTCCAACGTCAGATACATTTGCTATAAATTAGCGGAGGACAGATTTTGCTGTATGTTGCATTGCAGGCACGCAACATAAAAAGAAATCTGAAGCATGTTTATCATTTGTAGAATTAAAAAGAAATGTAGTGTGGATGTTTTTTCATCACGCTGGCCAGATTTGTTCGAGTGACTCAGAACAGCAATTCTGCCAATATATGAGCCACTTTGTATCAATTTATTGCTGTTAGTGTTTGCAAGGAATTGGGAAAAAGCTGGTAAGTGGTGCTGATGAAAAGCTGTCTGCTCCCGATCATCCGGTTACCATCCCTACATTATTGTAGAGGTAAAAAAAAATAAAAAATCTTCCTCACTATTATTCTTCTCGCATAGTCTCTGAACAAGACTGCTGAGGTGGTAACGGAAAAGCTGTAACCCTGGAGGGGTTCACTTAGTTTGCACACGTTGGCTGAGGTGTGTGACTCAGGAGAACATCTGGCTCTGTTCTATTCTGTCTGTGTCTCTGTCTTTTGTTACACAGAGTGAGACAAGCAGCTGTCTGCGGATGTTTCCCTTGGCTTTGCCCTTCCATTCCTAGGGTCAGATAGTCTCATCTGAAGAAGGGACCATGTGTTATAGAAATAGCTACAGGGTATTCACCACAGCCCAGACTAGGGGCGCATTCGTACAAAATGAGATATGTACAATTCTTTAACATTCTGATATCTATTGCTTCAAGATTCAAGCCAGATGAAGGTATTGTAAAGACAGAGTGCTATAGAGAAGCCAGACAGCTGCAAAGCAAGTACTCCTTCTCATATGGTATGAATAAATATGCAAAATATTGAATGAGCTAAGTAGATAGAAAGGTAATACTGCCAAAAAGAAAGCAATGGCATCATATTCTAGTAGTATTATTGGTATTACCGGCAAGAACTGACAGTTTGAACCCTGGCAGACCTATGTACTGCATACCACCTATGGAAATTAGAGCTTGGAAGGATATTAGAGTCAATAACATTCAATGTCAAATGAGTCCAACTAATAGGACCACCACTTATACTAGTATGAGGGTCCACGTTTCACCCTACAAGCACTGGTGAGGAAGTGCTGGCTGTTACAATGGTTGACATGTTCTCTGCCCCTCAATACTACTCATGGGAGATATAGAAACAGCTGAGTTCACTGAACAATTGATCTAATGTTTATCTGCAATTCAGCCTTTGGTTAAGACCATAGTAATTTGATGCAGACTGGTTATTAGAGATTTGCTGCATAAGGGTATCACTAGCAACCGTTCTGCCGAAAATTACTGAGCTTCTCAGTTAAAAGTTAGTCACACCCTCTGTCATGGATACCCCAAGAACTTAGAGTATGTAAGGCAGGGTCAGGCCATAGGATTGACTTATTCCTGGCTCCCCAGATCCTGCACTTGTGCAAGATGTAGACTAAATCACACCCAGACATGGTCTTCAACTCCAAAGCACTTTGCTGCCACCACTGCCCCTTTTACTGCCAGGTAGGTCAGCCACCTAGGTTCAGCTCACTGACTAGTAATGAACCCTTCCGGCTCTCCAGAAGCCAAAATTACTATACCTACCAGGATCTATGGATTGTTTGTAGAGGAACAAGGACGGACTAATAAAGGTTAAGACTTTATTCTTTAAAAGGTAGCAGTGCTTATACAAAAATATATAAAAAGATGGCAGTATACAAAGGATAAGAAACATATAATGCTTATGCTTACGAAATTAGTTTGATTATCCTGGCTGCGAGGAACACACAGAAATATATGGACAGCAGATACAGCTCTATTGTAGTCTGACAATTTGGAGTTTGTGCCCCCCCCCCCTTAAAGTCTTATGGTCTATCGGTTACTTCGTTACAGAGAGACAAAGAGCCATAGCAATGCCTATGCTACATAAAGGACTGTCACAAAAAGGAGCATGGGGTCTATTCAGGTGGGAGTTAAAAGCCAATGGATATTAATAAGTTTCGACCTGAACAGGATGCACACGTAATAACAACTAACACATAGCATTATTCATGTGTTCTATAGACAGCTTTTTCTCGAGTAGGAAATGGCTGAAAACAGGGACTAATAGATTGTATTCCCTAACACATGACGCAACAAGATGGTGAATCTTCAGATATCATACTTCATTATACCCTATACTGCACAACAGACAGAGGAGCCATCTTTTAGCAGTCATCATGCCATTTCACTCTTTGATTTTTTTATACTCATTCGCTCTCCTGAGGTTGATGAGCGGCATGAAAGTCTGACACTTTTCAGAGTCCTGTGTGCGAGCTGCCGGCGCGGATGACAGGTGAGTTGCGGCCATGAGCAGGGGGGAGTGGGGGGGAGAGAGGGAGAGAGAGATCGCCCCTCCGTTCCTCCCCGCTCTCCCCCGCCGCTCCCCGCCCGCCGCCGGCAGCTGAACCTTTTCTTCTGAGTGGGCAGGTACTCGCTAAGGGCAATGCTCGATTGAGTAATTGCCCTTAGCGCGTATGCTCGCTCATCTCTAGTACTAACATTTTTCAGTACTGAGTACTTGAGCTAAGGAGAACAGCATAGTACCATTCAGGGTTTGCCAACCTGAATTTTTCATTTTTTCTAGACAACTTATCCAAAAATCACAGACAACCAATATATTTTTATGGACTCATTGGAAAACCATAATGAATGATAAAGATTTGAAGTGATACATTTTTACGGGTCATTTACTGATATGAACTCATTATCAGCATTTACTGTGAGCTGTAAAATGATGATAATTACAGTTATAAAAACCGGTTCGATTACCACTAGCTTCAGAAAACTCACAAACACAACGACTTTTTCACATTCACTGGGAAATTACACTATTTTCACGGAAGTTCTGGCCGGTGGACAACCCTGGTACCAGTCGAAAGAAAGTCTTGTTCTTATGATAACCTTTGTCCATTTGCCTTATAAGGAAATGTTAACCCCTTTTATTGGTCCTACCAAGTAGGAGCCATAGTGGAGAGTCATTGCAAACAGTGGCTCTTACTCTGGTAGACTCAACCAAAGCAGAAATGGCCATTCCTTTGAATGATGGCCATCTAACATGACTTTTACCCTGCTGCTGGTACAGGAGAATACAAGAGACTGTGCGGCTGGCAGGCGGTGCCCTACCGGTTTTATTACAGTTATGACATTGGAGGATATACAATAGACTGATCATTATTTTGCAGATCACTCTGCTATGCAGACTGTGGAATGTTGGTGTAAAAAAGAGTTGCATATTTTTGTATCAGCCATACTTGTGCAGAAATGCTAGTGCAACTTTTTGCCCTTATTGCCATGATCACTGCTTTTCTTAATAAGGTGGGAAGGGTTTAGTGGAAGCGACAAAGCCACAAACAGCCTGACAGATTTACTATAATTTATGCCAGAAGTTGGCAGAAATTTGGTGCACACATATGTCAGTTTATAGATGGCGTGCAGCATGGGCGTAACTATAGGGGATGCAGGGGATACGATTGCTCTCGGGGTCCCATAAGGCCTATCTTCTCCATATAATAAGCTTAGTAGTATGAATAAAGCATTATAGTTGGGGCCAGAAGCTTAGAATTATGCATTTGGCGTGCAGTGCAATTGACTATCTGGCATACTGCCAAATTTATTTAGAAGTCTATGCCTTTTAATAAATTTGTCACATTTCACTCCAGCGTACTTTGGATAAATACTGATGTATAAAATGCCAGTCTAAGGCTGGCTTCCTGGGTGACCATGTACCTGGCCATCTGCTTTTCCCCCTCTAGCACTTTAAAACTGATGCCAGAACTGATACCATAGTTTTATATGGGATAGTTCATGGCATCTAATTCAAGCATTGCCCTGGGTCACATCGGGCTATTAAACTAAAGTTGCCACAGGGCAACCCACAGCCTGTTGGTTATGACCCCCACCAAAGTAAGACATAACCATTATTATATAAGTGCAATAAAACACATATGAAAATATTACAATTACAGGACCCTTGCAGCTCCTATAGACTAAAGTATTCATGCAGCATAGCTCATGCCATAATGGTATAGAAATTGGGAGGTCACCAAGTTGACTCCGATCATGCTTAACATGGAGAGATTGAACAACGGCCACAATCCCCAACATGAATACACAGAGCAGTAGTAAAGTCCTAAGCTAAAATGTAACCACTAGCCTTCCTGACATGTTTCGCCTAACTAGGCATCATCAGGGAAAAGGATGGGGCCAGATGATGCCTAATTAGGCGAAACATGTTGAGGGGCTAGTGGTTACATTTTAGCTCAGGACTTTACTACTGCTCTGTGTATTCATGTGGGGGATTGTGGCCATTGTTCAATCTTTCCATATTAAGCATGATAGGAGTCAACTTGGTGACTTCCCAATTTCTATACCATTATGGCATGAGCTATGATCCATGAATACCCTAGTCTGTAGGAGCTGCAAGGGTCTTGTAATATTAATATTTTCATAGGTGTTTTGTTTCACTTATATAATAATGGTTGTATTTTAGTTCATTGGGGTCATGATCAACAGGCATTCGGTTGCCCTGTGGCAACTTTGTCTATTAGTTCATGGCATCAGGCACATCAGTTTTGATGCTGAATAGCTCCCTGGCTTGGACAGCAAAACGTTGTATGCCGTACTTTCCTGTCAAGCTATGTCTGGCTATAGATGCCGGATCGGTGCAAAAAGTGCACCAAAATGGCATCAGTTGTGTCTGGGCCAGCATAAAACCATTGGCCAGACACAAGTTATATATGGGAACCCAATCCAGTGTCTTTAGTAATCCCAGTTAAAACCTACATATATACATTATGTAAACCCTAGAGCCAGAGATAAAGATGCTTATTATATGGTAACTGCATGTTCAGGAATGGCTGTAGGTTTCAAACAACGAATACGGGGGCAAAATTCATAGACATGTTTAGATCCTGGGAAAACCCTTTTATCAATGAAAAATTACAATGATACATTCCCTTTAATTAGATGACAGCAAATATATAAGCGAGCAACGAGGAAATGCAGGAATTTACATTTTTAGATACATTTTAAAGCATTCTTCATTACATGCAATCAAACAGATCTATTGCTACTCATAAAAATGGTTGGAATTCCTAATATGTGCCTGTGATATGAAAACTGTGAAGGAAGCCATTCTCAAACTGTTCTCTGTCTGGGAATTATTTATCGCAAGATATTTTACACTCATTTATATGAATGGCAGAGATAACCCTTTCTGCAAAATGAGCATGTAAATCATTCTGGCCTATGAGAACATCTACAAAACACCGTGGTGGAAGTATACTAAGTCTAACGTTTCAAATGCTAGTCTTAATCCAAAGTACGTTGGGTTTATTAAATGGCACACATCTTTTAATAGGTTTTGGGCATCTTTTGGCTGTGTGTGTACCAGCAAAACAAATGTATGCCAGCTATGAGAAGGCACAGATTTGCCCCCAAATTTGCTCAAATTCTGGCATCAGTTATGGTTCATTTGTTAGGGCGGCTTCAGACAACCATATGCGCCATGAAGGAGGTAAATTTGTGTATGTACCGTCACATAGTACTTTACTTTTTGTGTACACAGGGCCTATTTACATGGAAGCCCAACACCCCCACTGTGAATTCAAGGCTATTTAGCCAAATGAGGTTCAGATGTTTTTGTTTTTTTCAAGGAATTGCGCGTGCATATTGCTCAATTTGCATGAGTATTGAGTACACATTTGTGCACCCCCCCCCCCCTATAAACTTTTTAGGTGCCCTTGGAGCGCACAAAAATAGAGCAGCTCCTTTTTTTCCCCTGTGCACGCAAAATACAAAAATGAGAACGAACCCATTAAAATCAATGGGTTCTATTCTCTGCATATTAGGCACTCAGACCCATCCGAAGGAGTCTTTAGAGTGTAAAAGGCAGCTAAGTCTTCTCTAAAGCCCACCCAGTGTCAGGACTTGAACCTGGAAACTCCTGTGCTGTGGACAGTGTCACACCCCAGCGAGCTATCCAGCTTGCTGGACAGCCTCTCTGCTGAACCTAGCCTTGTTCCATGCTCACACTATCCTGGGCTTGTCCTGCTTCTAATTAGGCTAAATATAAAAGCTCGACCCTGCCACTGCACCAGCACATGATTATTGTGCTCTAAAGCCGTGATCTAACTCCTCTCCCCCTTCCACAACTACAAGCGACCTAAGACTTCTTGATAATGACTCCTGGCCTTTCTCTTGACAATGCTACCCGCCTCCTCCATCTGTACCGTGACCTGAGGCTTCCTGATAACGACTCCTGGCTTTCCTCTCAACAACGCTACCCACCTCCTCCATTTGTACCAATTCTAGTGTACATCAATTAATAAATCCACCTTATTTGCTTTCGTAATCAATAGACATAACCTGACTAAAAAATAACTAGCCGTAATAATGAAAAGGTCACTCCAGTGAAAAGACATTTTTCATCACTGCACCCCTCATCGGATTGTCACACTCTGGACACCTCATATGTACATTGTACTCACTTCCATGCAGTACAGCCTCCTGTCTGATGCTTATCGGACATCATCTCAATTTTAGATTTCTCCCTGCTTTATTTTCCTCTATGCTCTGGTGTCAATCCTGTAATGTATGAGCACAGCATCACATAACCAGCTAGAGCCAGTAGCAGCTCTGCCTGTTAAATAGTGCAATTATTATTACCCTCTATATTCTCCTAAATAAGTTAAGGACCATAAATGTATGGTCAGGAAAAACCCTGTGTGGTACAGTCCATGCAGTTTCATTACACAGGAAGTTTTGATGACTAAAATAGTGACTCCTGGAGAGAACAGAGAGACAAGCAATTCCCAGGTGGTTGCTATGAAATTACATGACCCAACCGAAGCGAATTTTCAGACAGAAAAGAATGACTAAACATGGTAATACTAGATAATTAATATATTGGGGTCTAATTACATAACAAATGTTTTATTTGTGTTTTTAATTGGTGTGTCCTTTTAATGATACATGACAGTTTAGATTTCTCAGATCCCATTTACATTAACAGATGATTGCTCAAAAGTCACTCAAATGATAGTTTGAGTGACCGTTTTGAGTGATCATCTTTGCATAGTCTATAGTAGCTAAGTAGCTACTAAAGAGCTATGCATGCGATGCGGAACACCACCGCTATCACTAGACAAACAATACAGCTGTTCTGCATAAGCAAACAGCTGTATTGCTCTCCACACTTTCACCTCGCATCCCGCTTTAAAATTACCAGCGGGACATGAGCTGAAAGAATCTTATCAGTGCTGCCGACTGTGATAACAGCATACACCACTGATAAGAGTTCATCGCTCAATTCAAGAAAACTAGAATTGAGCGAGGAACGAATCGTGCACAAAAACTGCACGATGTCTGTGCATTTAGACGCAACAGTTATTGCTCAAAAGACAGCTATGAGTGAATTTTGAGCGATAAACGTTGTGTCTAAATGGGCCTTTAGTTTATCAATTATTGCTTGGGACCTACTCTACTAGCCAGAATAAGGAAGTGCTGGATAGAGTATTTCCTGCTCTGGAAAACTTGTCATGACCATGTATCATACAGTTGACAGTTCTTGAAAGAGCGCCATATGATACTTCATTTCCACTCGGGTCAATCGGTTGATCACCAGAGCCATTTTCTTATGATGGCGTGGTATTGATGGGACTTTATGTATTTACACCAGACAATATTTCAGTTTTAGCTTTATATTTTATTCTACCTATTATCTGCTGGTATATCTACCCAGCTGGACCTGCATGCATATAGTGAGGGTTGAGAAGAATTTTTTGAAAACGAAAAAGGAGTACGTCCGCTACCCTGGTGGTTTACAGGGAAAGGGAGCGGAAAGTAGGATTCTATTTAGGGAAAGTAGTAATAAAAATTTTGAGAAATAATCTAAGACAAATATAACTTCTATATTCAAATAAAATACAACTTTTCGACATTTGTCATTTGTTTGACACCTACTCTGAAGGACAGGATGTGAATTTGCACGCTGTGCGCTGTTAATTTAGTCAGCTGAGAACATGAACCCCCCCTGCTGTCCTTGATTCCTCTCATGTTTCGGATGGTAAAACTCCACCAAAGACTTCAGCATGGAACTTCCCCTCGCTACTCCCTGCGGAGCCGTCTAGGACCTGCTCTAAGTGATTGTCTTACTTTCATCTGTCCGGCTCATGTCAGTCATTCTTTTAATGTATCTATATCACCAGCCCTAGAATCATCTCTGCCTGCAGTTATACCACAGCTCTTTCTATTCACGGTTAAGAATGTCATAGACATGCTTTGTGGGTATAACTTCTTTTCGAGTTTAACTTCTTTTACATTTACTATACAAAGAACATGTTAGCAGTTAGATTTTCAAGGTACAGTTGGTTACATCAGCCATGTCTTCAGCAGTTGATGGTACTGCGGTAGCTGCAAGTTCTAGCAAGTAATGCACTGTTCCACCCATTTGGGTCTGTTCAGGATGTTAATGCTTTTTCTTATGGATGCAGTGATAAATATACTTTGATCTAAAATGACATTAAATTGCATTGCAATAGTCAATTATGCGGCCTTAATGTAATACAACAAAAGGGCTTTCAATTCTCATAAGTTGTTACAGTTATAATGATGTCTACTTTAACCCCTTAGTGATCGCTCATGTGCTTTTTTATGGCTGTCACTAGTGGGCTTTATTCTGATGCAATACTTTTTTATGGCTATGCATCAGAAAACCAACATGGGTCTCCAGTGGTGGTAGGAGCAGGGACCCAGCTGTTGCACGACAGCTCGGCTCCTGCATTAATAGTGGAGACCGTAGAAACCGCTGATCCCCACTGTTTAATATTTTATGTGCTGCCGTCAATGCAAACGCAGCATAAAAAGCTGACAGAGGGAGAGGGCTTAATTCCTGTAGTTAATTTTCATGCTTGTGTCATCTGCAAATATTGATATTTTATTCTGCAATCCTTTGATCAGGTCCTTAATAGAGATGAGCGAACGTGTTCTTCCGAGCTTGATATTCGTGCGAATATTAGGGTGTTCGGTATGTTCGTTATCCGTAACGAACACCATGCGGTGTCCGGGTTACTTAAACTTTCTTCCCTGAGACGTTAGCGCTTTTTTTTGGCCAATATAAAGACAGGGAAGGCATTACAACTTCCCCCTGCAACGTTTAAGCCCTATACCACCCCCCTGCTGTGAGTGGCTGGGGAGATAAGGTGTCCGCCTGATATGAAAGTCTGCCCCTCCCGCGGTTCGCTATGGATGCATTCTATATGCGCTCAATGGGGCCAGCGGCAGCAGCGCTGACCCCATTGAGAACATATAGAAGACAAATCCTTCTTCTCTGGCACAGCTGTAACAGCTGTAGCAGAGAAGAACGATGTTTGCCCATTGAATTCAATGGAGCGGCAATACAGCATGTTCCACTGAATGCAATGGGCTGCCGGCGATCGCAGGATGAATGGTCGGAAAGGGGTTAAATATATAACCCCTTTCCTGCAATTCATCCAGAAATGTGTTACACTAAAAATATATACCGGCGTATAAGGCGACGGGGCGTATAAGACGACCCCCCAACTGTCACCTTATACGCCGGTAATACAGTGGAGCAAAGAATAAAAAGCATTACTTACGTTTTTAGATGATCTGCGGCGCTCCTGCAGGCTGTCACTCCCTCCTGGTCCACGGCAGAGTATTGCTTTCTCCACGAAAGACTTTAAATCCCTGCCTCCAGAAGCACACGTGCCTTCAGCCAATCACAGCCAATGACAATGATGTCATTGAATGGCTGTGATTGGCTGTGTTTCTGGAGGCGGGGATTTCAAGGCTTGAAATCCCCGCCTCCAGAAACACAGCCAATCACAGCCATTCAATGACATCATTGTCATTGGCTGTGATTGGCTGAAGGCACGTGTCTTTCTGGAGGCAGGGATTTAAAGCCTTTCATAGAGAAAGCTTGTCTGCCGTGGATTAGGAGGGAGTGACAGCCTGCAGGAGCGCCGCAGATCATCTAAAAACGTAAGTAATGCTTTTTATTCTTTGCTCCACTATATTGCCGGCGTATAAGGTGACAGTTGGGGGGTCGTCTTATACGCCCGGTCGCCTTATACGCCGGTATATATTTTTAGTGTAACACATTTCTGGATGAATTGCAGGAAAGGGGTTATATATTTAACCCCTTTCCGACCATTCATCCTGCGATCACCGGCAGCCCATTGCATTCAGTGGAACATGCTGTATTGCCGCTCCATTGAATTCAATGGGCAAACATCGTTCTTCTCTGCTACAGCTGTTACAGCTGTGCCAGAGGAGGACGATCTTTATGCTGACAGTGGGGGGGGGGGGGCACTCTTGCCGCTATTGTGGCTTAATAGTGGGACCTGTGAACTTGAGATGCAGCCCACCATGTAGCCCCTCGCCTGCCCTATCCGTCACTGTGTCATTCCCATCACTTTCTTGAATTGCCCAGATTTTCACACATGAAAACCTTAGCGAGCATCGGCGATATACAAAAATGCTCTGGTCGCCCATTGACTTCAATGGGGTTCGTTGTTCGAAACGAACCCTCGAGCATCGCGGGAAGTTCGTTCCGAATAACGAACACCCGAACATTTTGGTGTTCGCTCATCTCTAGTCCTTAATAAATATATTAAAAAGAATAGGGCCCAGTACTGCCCCCTGTGGTACCCCACTAGTAATGGTGACCCAATCAGAGTATGTATCATTTATAACCCCCCTCTGCTTTCCAACACTGATTAGTTATTTTCTCACTTACACACATTCTCGCCCAGACCAAGCATTCTCATTTTATATGGAAAAGTCCAGATATACATGATACAATGACTCTGCCCGGTCCGGTCTAGAACTTACCTCCTCATAGTAGCTGATCAGATTGGTTTGACAGCAGCGATCTCTGATAAGCCCATGCTGATATGGAGTAATACAGCTATTTTCCTTGAGGTACTCCAGGATAGCATCTTTTAGAAACCCTTCAAACATTTTAGGCACAATAGAAGTAAGACTTACCGGCCTGCACCAATCCAGTGGAACAGACCCCATCACTTTAGAGTCCTTAAATATAAGAAACAATGGTCCATCTATCACATTACATAATTCCCTTAGAACCTGGTCAATTTGTTTATTTTTATCTTTTTAAGGCAGCTCTGCACTTCCTCCCGGGTTAAGCTACTGAAATTTAGTGAAGAGTTTACTTAACCATTCTGTATCTCATCTTATTTTGTTCTGTGAATACACTGGCAAAAAATGTATTTAATAAATAACATAGGAAAAATAGTAGAGGGTGATGAAGAGAAAGCAAATCTATTAAACAGCCAACAAATTCAGTATTAATCTTTTTACTATTTTTATAACTAAAGAATAGTGTAAGGTTAGTTGTACTCTCCTTGGCAACAAGTCTCTTTGCCTCCGCCATTGCTGCTTTTATCTGCTTTTTCATAATTTATTTTTTTTCTGATGGACATTGTCCCAGTCAATAAGGTTAAAGGGGTTGTCTCGCGCCGAAATGTTTTTTTTTTTCCATAGGCCCCCCGTTCGGCGCAGGACAACCCCAAGGGATGTGTTAAAAAAAAAATACATATTACTTACCCGAATCCCTTACCCGAATCTTCTTCCTTCACCAAGATGGCCGCCGGGATCTTCACCCACGATGCACCGCGGGTCCTTTCCCATGGTGCACCGTGGGCTCTGTGCGGTCCATTGCCGATTCCAGCCTCCTGATTGGCTGGAATCGGCACACGTGATGGGGCGGAGCTACACAATGACGCCTAGAAGGGGGCGGAGCCAGAACACCGCTAGTGCCAGACAGAGCAGAAGGGGAGAAGACCGCACAGCGCAAGCGCGTCTAAAAAAGCAAGAAGACATCAGAATTAGACGGATCCATGGAGACGGGGATGCCAGCAACGGAGCAGGTAAGTGAATAACTTCTGTATGGCTCATATTTAATGCAAAATGTACATTACAAAGTGCATTAATATGGCCATACAGAAGTGTATAACCCCACTTGCTTTCGCGAGACAACCCCTTTAAGGGCATCTCTGAGCTGATTGAATATTGCCTTCCTAAAGTCTAGTATCTTCCCCCGAAAAACACCATTTTTAAAGACAAGTGCAAATTTATTGTATTATGGTAACTATTTTCCAGGTGCCCCTCAACCTGCAACCCTGTTATTCCGTCAAGTCTGTTGGTTAATATTAATTCTACGATGGCTGTCCCTCTAGTTAGGTCCTTTACAAGTTGGGTAAGGTAATTATCTTTAGTTTTTGCCGGAAACTTGTTATGTTCAGGAGATCTGCAGGTTTCGGCTTCCCAGTTTAGATCTGGATAATTAAACCTCTTTGTGATTTGCTGCTTCATCTATTTGCCTCAGTAATAGATTTTCAGTGGCTTCTGTTATATTTGGTGGCCTATTGAAAAAAACCCATATGAGTTTTTTATTATTGTTTTATCCTCCATGTATTTCTACCCATAGAGACTCCACATGTTCTTCTCCCTCACATATCTACCCGCAGTGTGGGCTTTAAACAGGATTCTGCATAAAGATAAATGCTTTTTCTTGCTGTTTTTTACAATCCCTTCTGAACAAACTGAAACCCTGTAAGTTCTCCGCCCAGCCACAGCTTGGATCCAACCAGGTCTCAGTTATTCCCACTATGTCTTTTTACTCAGACATTATTACTTCCACTTCTAGCATTAACCACCATGCAGTTTTGAAGGTTTTGCTTATTTTAAATTTTAAGTGTATCTCTATCAAATGTTCTGCCAAAACTATATTTCCCTCTATCTCTCTGGTTGCCCTCCTCTCAGTCCCTTGTTTAAACACTCCTCCAAACTTCTAGCCATTTTTTCTCCAGCATAGCTGCACCATCCCCATTGAAATTCAGCCCATCCCTACAGTAGAACCTGTAGCTGACAGCAAAGTTGGCCCAGTTCTCCAGGAACCCAATCCCCTTCTTCCTGCACCAACTGTTAAACCACTTGTTTACCTCCCTAATCTCCCTTTGCCTTTCTGATGTGGCATGTGGTACAAGTAGTATTTCAGAAAATGGCTGTTCTAGTACTGCATACATAGCACAAGCTGTACACTGGACGGCATTGTCAATCATGGAGCACGTTCTAAATGGGAATGATACAGATAGAGTAGATAAAATAATATATGCAAAAATTCAAATAGATGACCAGTAAATAAATCCAAGTGACTTTTCTAAAGTCCCTGAATCTCAAGTCACATACTTAAGAAACTGGTCTCTAGAAAAAAAGAGAAAAAAAAGTAATTAAAATATGTATTCCTAAAAATGTGATAAGTGAAGACTAGAGCTGCAAAAAACAAGCCCTCATAGACCTCCATCGATGGAAGAATAAACATTTTATGGTTCTTCAATTGCCGTAACAAAAAACAAATCTTTTAAAAAAAAGTTGATTTAATGTACAATAATAGCAAAGCATAAAACACTGCAATGCATTATATATACCCAAAAATAATGGCATGAAAAATACAACTTGTCTCACATAACACAAGTCGATGGAAAAATGAAAAAGCTATGGTTCTAGGAATGTGACGAGCAAAAAATAAATAAAAAATAGGTTGGACGTTAGGGCATAAATGGGCTCATCGTGAAGGGGTTACTGTCCATAATGGGACATACTCTTAAAAATGTTTTACATTTACAGTGTTCCCTAAAGTAACCAGTACTGTAAAGAATGTCATCACTCAACCATATCTGGATCATGCATATGGGTTAATGCACCGGGATTGTTTCCTCCTGATACTTAATTAATGCTTAACACAATTTTACTACAATACATTCTATTGGCTAACACGGTCCCAAACTTTTTTCAGTAAAGAAGTGTCACGGGGTCCAAAGGTGAATGGGATGGAATGTAAAGTACAAGGGCAGGGACGGGTTAGTGGATTTATTAGAGGACATGATGTTCCTCCTTGATTTGTAGAGGCCAGGTTCCATAAGGGAGGCATATAGGCTAAGGTCGTATTTCTTACTCAACATCACTTGAACCTTCAGTGTCCCACAGGCACTGATTTTGATGGGTTTCTTTGATGGTTAAGAGCAGCTCCATAAGGAAATCTTGGATGGGTGATCTAAAGAGGGTTAAACACTGAGGCATGAGGCACCATTTATAGCATAAGTGTCTCCGCATTGACCTGTTTGCAACTATGCCTTTCTGGTTATGGCTTAGAGGATGCAGATTAAACCACATACATGTGAATTATAATGGTGAATTGCATATGGAGATGTGTAGCTTTGTGACAGCCCTTTACAGACCATCTTATAAAAGCACTTAGAGTTAACCCATTAAAGACTAAGCCATTTTTGATTTTGATTTTTTCTTCTGTGCTTTCAAAGAATCATACCTTTCTTATTTTCTGTCTGTTTTTTTGTGGGAAGAGTTGTATTTTTCAATCGTACTATTTAATTTACCATATAATATACTGAAAACGTTTAAAAAATTCCAAGTAGGGTTGAATTGAAAAAAAGGCAATTGTGCCAAATTCTTTTTTTTTTTTTTTTTTTTTTTGGGGGGGGGGGGGGGGTCATCCTTGTTTTTACATTGTACACAGTGTGGCAAATCTGACATATTAACTTTATTCTGTGCGTCAGAACAATTGCGGCAATAGCAAATTTATATAATTTTTTGCTGAGCTAATTTTGTACAATAAAATAACTATTTTCAAAAATTGCTTTCTGCCACCATCTTCTCACCACCATTTTTTTCATTTTTTCTGTCAAAGGGGTTGTGCGATGGCTTGTTTTTGCAGGATGACGTGTAGCTTCTATTGATCCCTTTTTATACAATTTTTTTTCTTGGAGCTGGGGTGACCAAAAGGCGCAATTCTGGTCATGTGTATTTTTTGTCTTGTGGTATTCACTGTGCAAGATAAATAATGCATTATTTTAATAGATTTGATGTTCATGACTGCGGCAATACCAAATATGGTTTGTTTCTTTTTTAAATCTTTGTTTTCTTTATTTTTACTTTGTTTTAGTCTCCATAGGGAACTTGAACTTGCGATTGTTTTATAACTTATAGAATATACTGCATTACTTCAGTATTGCAATGTATTATATTTCCACAGGCATGTTATTAAGCTCTGCCACGGTAAGTAGGTTAACTTTAACCACTTGCCTACAGCTGAATGACGATATACATCAGTAATGGGCTCTAACTATACAGTACAGTTTTAAGCAAGTGGCTGCCTTAAATCCCTTAGGTCACTGAACAATGCTCCATGGTCCTGTGATTGCGCTTTTACTATACAGTAGTGGTCATAGGGAAAATTCTGGATAACCAGAACTACTGCTTTATCCCTATAGAGGTCAATAATCACTATGCCATCTAGGTGGCTAGACAGAGGAAGACTCCATCTGTGCCCAGCAGCGCAACCCTGTGACACTGATAGGTTGCCATGGCAGTCAGAGGCCTAGCAAAGGCTGCCAGACCTGCCATCTAATTGCCTATGCAAATTAGATGGGGGTACTGACATGTGTTAATGTGTTACATAGCATGATACAGATAACTGTATATCTCATTGAAATGTCAAGTTAAAGGGTTTTTCAGGGCAAAAACTACTGATGACCCATTCTTCCAGCACTTTTGCCTCCGACACAGGAGTTAGATGCGGAAGTGTAATAGGAGGCTTCAGCTCCCACTGATTTCAATCAGTGAAACTGACTATAACACTTCTGCTCCCATCCCCGATGATGACGTCCGGCCCCATTGCAGTAACAGCAGGGTGGGCAATCAGCTGATCACCATGGATCACCCGCGGCAGGTCCCTGGTGATTAACTATTGATGACCTATCTCCAGGATAGGTCATTAATAACTTTTGCCTGAAAAATCCCTTTAAACTTTGCAACATCTATATATAGCAACCTCGTATTGTAACCAGGTTGTTACCAGTTCCTTTTTCTGCCCAATGCCTTGTATATTTGTAACTTGTCTACTTCATACACATTTTGTATACTGTTAATATTCCTATGACATCATCGCACCATCTAAACCAACCGATTCAGCCTTTCTAATCCCCGATGCTGTGAGTTTTCTGGTTGACAGATATGTAGGGCTGATCAATGATCTAATCTGGAAAGAGAGCTGATGACTTGTTAAATTACTAAATGAATGTGTTCTTTAACTAATCATTTTGAAATCAATTGTGTTGGGCTTTTCTATTGATTGTTTCAATCATTTCCTGTTCGAAACAATGAAGTCTCCTGTAACGGCATCTTGAAATGGCTCACTTAGAGCTTTATGCACACAAGCACGAAAGCCGAATCTTAGAATTGTCAAACGTTACAAATTATAATTGGCAGCTAGAAAGGAATTAAATATTTCACATGCTCCTGTAATATGGAAGAGTGTCCTGGTCTACTGATCCCCATGATGCTGTGCTTTTTGGTCAGTAGACCTGCAGTCGGGCTGGGACAGTCGTCCATAGTATGGGCAATACACTCATCTGAGACTGACTCTGAGCACAATTTGTTGCAGCATGCATAGAGCACCACTATCATTCTGCAACATGGAGGAGGCCGTATTGTATGTGGGCTGGTGGGTCTTGTGGGCCAGGGCTACTTTTTAATCACAGTCCAGCCCTGCGTGACATGATTTAGACTGCTGTTTGTGGCTGTGCTGTTGGGGCACATGGCCCCTGCCCTCCTCTTGTTTCAACTTCCTGGGATCTTATGGCCGTTGGCGAGATGGCACTTTCTGCAGTTTACCATGCAAAGTTTAATCCATACATGGCATCAGTCCCCTTTTGCAACTGGAGAGAGGCAGAAATTACCTATATGACAGCCAGCAGGCCAGGCAGCTTCACCAAGTGTGGGTGTGTTGATGTTGTGTTGTCTATGGACCCGTGTGTAGTAGTGCTGGCTTTTGGACTGTCTAGAGCTAGAGAGATCCCAGATAAGCAAGGTAGACTCTCTATCTCCAGAGCCCAGTCTATCCAACAGACACCACACATGGTGTGACTCATCCACCATATATTGCTTGCCTAATAATGCATTATGCATTCATATAACTGCTACTTCACTTTGGTGCAGAGCAGACTTTGCTCAGCCAGGGTTCAGAGATGGGGTGCATGTGAAGAAATTGGGGGCACCCATGATTATTATGTACGCCCCTGAACCACAGTTCCTGATTCCAAGTCAGCCATATGCTGTATATACATCTTTTTGCATTTGTGACATGAGCAGGATGAACTGCCAAATACATAATTAGTGTAATGTTAGTGCTCTCTTGCATTCCAGTTCGCTCATCTGTGACAGAAGTACTGCCAAATATATAAATAATTCAGCTCTGTTGTGCTGTATACACAGCATTCCAGGATTTTTTTCAACCAGTAAATATACACCGAATGGACGCTTTATTAAAAACACCCATCTGGTAGCATGTTGGACCTCTAATGAACTTTGGAATAGCAGTAGTTTATCATGGCATCCATCAATAGGTACCGGAGAACTCAAATTAAGGCAGGTAAACCCTTTCCACACCACTTACCACTCCATTCTCCACACGCTTACTCCCTCTTCACCAAGTTGAACGGTTGACACCTGACATGAAGGGTTCACATATCCATGCTGATTGCATCGAAATCTGACCCTCTCACCAGCGTAGTGCAACTGAAATCTGGAATCTTTTGACCCAATAATATCCTCCACTGTTCAGTGATCCAACATTTTTGAGCTCTTATGCCCCCTAAAGTCTTGCCTTTCTGCCATCCTAAATAATAATGGCTCATCTGTGCTAAGGAACAATGAGTTGTGCATTCAGACATGTTACTTGAAGCGGTAGCATTGTATTCAGCTGCAGTTTGCTTGTCTGTGCACTGGCTGTTCATTCTTGACATCCTCCTGTGACCCCTTTGGTTGCTGCATTATTTATGTCCAATGGATCCCTTTCATTAAGTGTTTTACCTTGATCATACCATTCTTAGTATACTCACGACGCAAGAGAATAAAAACCCCACAAGATTGGCAGTTTTTGAAGTACTGGCCCTGGATAGTCTACCACCAATGACCATGCCTTTTTCGAAGTTCTCAGATCACTCAATTTTCCAAATGTAATGTGGTTTCACACTGAAACTGATCCACAGAACATTTGCTTACTTTACTTTATGCTGCAGAGTCATGTGTCTTATTTCCATACAAGTTATCTCCAATTGTGAAAGGGCTGGTGTGACAAATAAAATAACACTCATGTGGAAAAAGAAATGCAGTCCAAAGCTCTTGCTCATGACCTGAAGGTTGTGGGTTCAATCCCTGCTTGTGTCAGGTAGGCGGTTCAAGGTTGACTCAGCCTTCCATCCTTCCGAGGTCGGTAAAATGAGCACCCAGTTTGGTTGGGGGTAAAAAGATGACTGGGGAAGGCAATGGCAAACCACCCGGCAAAAACAGTCTGCCAAGAAAACGTCACGTTGTGACGTCACCCTAGGAGTTGGTCATGACTCAGTGCTTGCACAAGGGGACCTTACCTTTACCTACCTCAGTGAATACGCTCGAAATAAACACTAACGTTTTAAACAAATATTACCAAAAAAGCTAAAAAATGTAAAATAAAGTTTTATGAAATGTGATATTGGATATTCTTTTGGTGGGACTTATTTATTATTGAACTTTTTCAGCAGGACCTACTTGCCATATCTTTGTAGGGAGGGTACAACAAGCATTTCCTTGCCTCTTTAATCTAAGAAAGCAGAAGTATTGCTGTTGTGGGATGTGTGAGAAAGTTCCATGTCAGTAAACAGGTGTTCTCCGCCCCGTACCCTGTGAAAAGTCTAGATCTCTACTAATGCAAAGACTCCCTACTACAAGAACTTAATGACTATTCAACCCCATCACAAAAAATAAAACCCTTTAACAACTTTTGTACACTATTTATTACTTAAAAGGGGAGGTGAACCATGAAATCCCAGGGCAGAATACAACAGCGTTCATGACATCAAACCATTGCCCTTTGAGTGTGTTTTTTTTCTAATCTGTGGAGCATAGTTTAATGTATAGTGTTCAGAATTTTTTAAAGTACGAACTCCGGATTGTGTTGGGATTATAGGGCTCAGTTTCAATGAATTAGAATATGAATAAAGACCTCTGCTGGAACTCATATCACAAGCCTGCCTCTCACCCTCTTCAGGACTTCTAATGCTTATTATTTTGATCGCTATACAGCCAATGGTGGGATTTAGAGAGAAGAGTCATAGCATTAACCCTGTTAGGAGAGAACTTTAGTGAGATGTCTATTGTAGATTATGTTCTATGGAATGTATTATGCATTGGCTTTCCAAATGAAGTAAAACAAAATACAAACTGCTGTGACAAGTTAGGCAAGATTTACGTCAAGTTCTGTCTTCGTGTTAAAATTCGTACAACATACCATATATTTAGAATGTGCCTATACAGTATATTTTCCTTAGCGAGAAGTAGGATAAAAAGGTAAGCTTTTCGAATATGTGTGGCTAGTATGCATAAAAAAATATTTATGGGTAGTGAAAAGTGGGGTCCACGACTTTTGAATACAATTGAATGCCAACAGAGGTAGGATACAGTATGTTGTCCCACTTCTAGCTATTGATGACCAATCTTCATATTGTAGAGACATTGAAAGAGTGGACAAAAATGGGGAAACATCATATGAAATGTATGAGATTTTAATCATTAGCACCAAGCTGCCTTTCTGACCCCTGCTTGGCTGAGAGCCTTCCCACTAAATTTGTGTTTACTTCACCTCTTGCCCTGCTCTGGGTGGTTTGGGGAGTCAGCTGGTTAGGCAGCTAAGTGGCTCAAACCCCTGACCAATGGAACTTTGTTGCTTGAGCAGATGTTCACATCTGCCCAGCAACATCTATGTCATATTACCTCCACTTAAGTTACACAGGATTCTAAATCATATTTCAATAAGTCATGTAGAGACTGATTTTAAGGCATGCGTTTCGTATGGTGTTTCCATATTTTTGTCCACCCCCTGTAGATAGAACTACTTGATTGTGGCACAACCAACCAAAAAGGCTTATTGAACCAGTTGGGTTGAAGAGGTTTTTTTTTTAATTGTTTAAAATTAAAAGCCAGTAAAAACATGTTTTGAGGACCAAGCCTCTTCCTCTGTTTGGCTGGGTTAAAGCCCAACCATAGTTGTAAGAAGATGCTTCGTCGGTCATAGGGACTCAAAGGGGAAGAAGAGGCCAATGCTGCAGTGTATGCATGGGGGGACAGAGTTCAGCTGCCAGAGAAAGTAGCATATGTTCTATCTATGTCTCTATATCAGTTTCATGCCCTTTCTATACAGGCACAACTCTGGTTGGCTGCACCTCCACATGAATCTCTGGATATAGATCCTTATTCAGACCCTGCTTAGGACTCCAGTGACAATATCTAGTCTACATACACCATTACAGGGTTGCTCCACCTGCTATGTCTCTCCAGCCTGCTATGCTCAAATTAGGTCATCAAAAGCAGATCAACCGGGACTCATCGCCCAGGACCTACTGCAATAACCTGTCACCATGAGCTGGTATTTCAGAGTATGCAGCTGTTTTGCTGCTTGAAGCAGACAGTTCCAGACATTGCACAGTGGCCCAAGTTGGTATTGCAGGCTGAGTACAATTCACTTCAATGTAAAGTCAATACGCAATAGCAACCTAAACTCTGAATAATGCATGGAAATGTCTGCTTCTAACAGAAAAAAAACCCTGTACACTAAGACAAAGGCTTGGGGGAACAGTTGATTGCAGGGGGTCCTGGTCCTGCGGATAAGTCATTAATAGCTAAAAGTGGGACAACGACCTTAACAGACTGAGGGCGCTCACCCACTGGCGTTTTTTTACCTGCGTTTTGCGTTTTGCGTTTTTCCTGCACAGGCATAGAGATAACATGTGTTCCTGTCCACTGGCGTTTTTTTTGCGTTGCGTTTGCGTTTTTAACATAGGAACTGTCAGTTGCATATGTGTCCTTATTTTTCTCCTAATGCACCCATGAATGTCAATGGAAATTAATGGAAAAGCCGCGAAAACGCCGCGATTTTTTCCCGCGGAAAACGCAAACGCCAGTGGGTGGGCGCCCTGACTTGCAAGTTTAAAACTGCAAAATGATTAAATTTGCTAAGAAATCTAGTGTTCACTTCGATCAAAGTAAACAAGATGCTACTAATCATATTCTCATAATGAGCTATAAAATAGGAATAATGCAGTATGCCAAATGAGTAAATGTATGGTAATATACTGGCAGAGTGATTAAGTGCCTTGTGCTTAAATACATAAATGGAAAATGATTGTCGTAAGATTGATGGACGATATACAGTATATATAGATAAATATTTTTGCCTAAAGATTTGGGGGCATTATTATCAATGAAGTTGCATAAGGTTGCTGCCACAATTTCATTGAAAAGATTGGCATTCAGGCTTAGGGCTCGTTCAGACGAGCGTGTTTTGGTGCATGCATACACACGCACAAAAACACGCTTGTATTTACAACACTGCACTCCCTATGGTATGTGCACATGTCCGTACTTTGAAGGTGCGTGCCTGCAAAGATAGGACATGCGTGCACCATAGGGAATGCACGCATTGTTTTCAATGGACCCGCTGCTGCTGCCGGCGGCTCCATTACAAACAATGACCTGCTGGCTCCCTGCATTCCTTTTCAGGGAAGGACTTTACATATAAGCCCTTCCCTGAAAAAGAAAGATTTTAGTGTAAAAAAAATGCAGCCATTCTCTTCAATGGAGCCGCTTCTGCTGCCGGCGGCTCCATTGAAGACAAAGGTCTGCTGGCACCACCAAATTGTTTTTCAGGGAAGAGCTTAACATATAGGCTCTTAACTGAAAAGGAAAAATTTTGGTGAAAAAAAAAAAAATGCAGCCATTCACTTCAATGGAGCCGCTGCTGCTGGCGGTGGCTCCATTGAAGATGATGGTCTGTGGCACACCTGAATTGTTTTTCAGGGAAGGTCTTTACATATAAGCCCTTCCCTGGAAATCAATTAAAAGTGATTTAAAAACCAAAAAAATAGATACTCACCTCCCTTCAGCTGCCGGGGCACAGCCGCGTCTTCTCCTGCTGTCCCCTGCACTGTGGGGCTGAACTGCCGATCACAGGCAGCTCTCCCCGAATGAATGACAGGTGAGAGCTGCCTGTGATTGGCTGAGCACCTCAGCCAATTACATTCAGCTCTTTCAGCAGGCGGGATTTTAAATCCCCGGCTGCTGATAGATCAGCTGTTCAGCACCACAGTGCAGGGGACAGCAGGAGAAGACGCGGCTGTGCCCCGGCAGCTGAAGGGAGGTGAGTGCCTATTTTTTTTCTTTTTTTACTATTTTAAAAGGCTTTTCAGAGAAGGGCTTATGAAGCCCTTCCCTGCAAAGCCACTAACAGCTGCCGGGGCTCAGCGGGGACTTCTGCCACTGTCCCCGGCTCTGTAGCACTGCTGAGCTATCAGCAGCTGGGGATTTTAAATCCCCTCCTGCTGGTAGCTCTGATTGTGATTGGCTGAAGCAATTCAGCCAACCACAATCAGAGCTACCAGCAGGCGGGGATTTTAAATCCCCGGCTGCTGATAGCTCAGAACTACAGAGCATGGGACAGCGCTAGAAGTCACGGCTGAGCCCCGGCAGCTGAAGGGAGGTGAGAATTGTTGTGGGTTTTTTTGCACTATTTTAAATGGCTTTTCAGGGAAGGGCTTATGAAGCCCTTCCCTGAAAAGCCATTGACAGAATGCCAGCAGCAGGATTCTCTACCGCAGCTGTCATGTGTGACAGCTGCGGTTGAGAATTGAAGTATTCCTTTTGTTGCATCTGCCACAGATGTGGCAGATGTAGCAGCAGGGAATTCTTTTAACTAGCGGGGGTGAAGGATACATCTGCCGCATGCGGCAGATGTGTTCTTCATGCCAGCGGGGGTCACAGCAGCGGCGGAGAGGTAAGTTTTTTTTTATTCTTTTTTTGTTTTGCACTAAAATGTTTCTTTTTCAGGGAAGGGCTTATATGTAAAGCCCTTCCCTGGAAAAGAATGCAGGGGACCGGCAGAGCATTGTTTTCAATGGAGCCGCCGGCAGCAGCCGCGGCTCCATTGACAACAAGCACGCAGCTGTGTTCACGTGTGCTTTTGCTCGTACCTAGGTGCGGACGTATGTACGCACCTAAGTACGCACCAAAACACGCTCGTCTGAACGAACCCTTAAAGTGTAATTGTGTTTCTTTTTCTAAAAACTTTCAACATGTTAAAGTGACTTGTCAAAAGTTTTGATCTCTGGGGTCCAGCGGTTGAGATCCCCACCAATCCCTAATAATGGTGGTGAACGATGGCAAGGAAACTTGACATAATTTAGTAGCTTGTAGACTTTCTATAGTGGTGAATCCATAAAAGGAATGCTAGTGCAGCTCTTAGCTGGACAGCAGTGTTAGTACATACAGGACCAAAATATGGAAACACCTTATGAAATGCATGCCATAAAATTGGCCTGTACATGTCTTATTGAGATATAATTTATAATTGCATGTAACTTAAGTGGAGGTAATATGACAAGCAACGAGGTCCCCTTGGTCAGGGGTTTGAGCCACATAGCTGCTGTTACCAGCTGGCTCCCAAACCCACCCAGAGCAGGGCAAGAGGTAAAGTAAACACAAATTTGGTGGGAAAGCTCTCAGCCTAGCAGGGTCAAAAGGGCAGCTCAGTGCTAATGGTTAAAATCTCATCACTTTCTAAGGTGTTTCCATATTTTTGTTCACCCCCTGTATATTGCTGGCAATTCACAGAGGACAGCATTTCAATGTCTGCAACGTGTGACTTCCTAAATGTTTATTGACCAACATTAGCAGAGAAACTGTTGATATTCAAGCAAATTGAAATCTGAGAAGAAGAAAAATCTAATTTTTAGCAGCTGCAATAATTGGGATTTTTCTCGGGGATTCTTTCTGCATTCTGTTGATTGGGATCATGTGTTGGATAGTCCTTGCTTGAGTTTAAGCCCAATCTGCTTAGTTCATTTTCTATGCAAATACATAGCTCCAAATAGAGAGATGAGTCTCTGCTGATTAAGAAATCAAGTAGAATGATCGGTAATCCTGCTGCGGAGGACTCCAACAGAACTGAGGAGCTCTCTTGAGTCATATCACTTGTGTGAGACTATGGAGAGGCCATGGCTTAGTATGGAGTGTGGGAAACAACTGCGTAAATTACCATGGGAAAGAGACTGTAAATAAAAGACTATCAAAAAGTAGTCTACATCCCTAATCAGCACACAACTTATTTTATGTTTTTTTGGCAAATGGTAAATTATAGAGAAAGAAAAAACTGTAAATGTGTACGTGTCTACGAGTAATTTCAATTTAGCACTAAGGGTACGTTCACACCTAGAGGAAATGCTGCAGATTTTCTGCATCTCTTCATCAAAAACCATGTCAAAATCCGTACCAATAGTGCAGATTTTAACATGGTTACAGCTGATTTCAGCCTCTTACCTCAGAATACTGAGCCCCTCACTGAAGCACACACCCCTCTCCCATCAACCGCCAATGAGCCGGCCACCATCTGTCAGGTGGTAGCGGAAGTGGGTGCATCACCTAACTAGCTGCAGTGGGGCCACTGGTACTGTTCTCTGTGTGCACTAGGTTGCCCAAATGTCCAAACAAAGATTATGAGCTGTGCCATATTTACAGCTCATGCTGTCCTAGACGCTAAGGTCCCTTCACATGGGTGTATACATTTTTGTGCAAACCTCAGCACAAAGTATTTGTGCTATGTACAAAGCTTTTTTTGCACGCATATCGGTGTATTTTACTGTAGTTTTTGCACATGCAAGGTATGTTCTTTTGTGTGAAACAGACGAATATGCCCCAATTTACAAACAATGGTCAGACATTAAGCCATGTGGTGGCTGAATCTGTGACTGCAGGGAGCAGTTTGATGGCGGCAGGGGGTGGGGGTGGGGGGGGGTTTAAAGGATATGGTATGCCTCACTGAAGTTCATTTTTAGAGCTCGCCTGAAGTTTTGTGAGTCATGGATTGCGTGGATAGTTTTGGGTAGCGCATTCCAGAGGACTGGTGTTGCTCTGGAGATGTCTTGAAGGCGGGAGTGAGAGGTTCGAATTAAAATGGCACTCAGTCTGATTTCATTAGCTGATTGGAGGGTGCGGACTGGGCGGTGGGTTGAGATGAGGGAGGCAATGTAGGGCGGTGCTGCGCTGTGGAGAGCTTTATAGATGAAGGTAGTGAGTTTAAATTGTATTCTGTATTTAACGGGCAGCCAGTGCAGTGACTGGCACAGGGCAGAGGCGTCCGAGTAGCATTTGGACAGGAAGATGAGCCTGGCTGCCGCATTCAGGATGGGTTGGAGAGGATAGAGTCTGGCCCCTGGTAGGCTGATCAGCAGCAAGTTGCAATAATCAAGCTGTGTGGATGAGGGCAACAGTGAGCGTTTTTAGTGTTTCCATGGTGAGAAAAGGGCGGATTCTTGCGATGTTCTTGAGGTGCAGCTGACAGGCTTGGGCCAGAGATTGGATGTAGGGGGTAAAAGAGAGATTGCAGTCGAATATAACCGAAAGGCAGTGGGCGTGCTGTCCGGGAGTTATGGTGGCGCTACACACTGAGATGGAGATGACAGGATGAGGTCGGTTAGTAGAGGGCGGAAACACCAGTAGGTCACTTTTGAGAGATTCAGTTTTAGGGCTTTCACCCACTAGTGTTTTGGTTTCACTGTGATTTCGCTGCATTTTTTTTCCAAATGTGGATGGGACTTTCTAATGTTAACACATCGCACAAAAATTGCAGAAACACAAACTTGTGATTTTTGTGCGATGCGATTTTAACATTAGAAAGTCCCAGTGACATTTGGAAAAAAATGCAGTGAAACTGCAGCGAATAAAAAACGCTAGTGGGTAAAAGCCCTAAGGTAGAGAGGGGGCATAGTGTTAGAGACAGACAGTCAGTGATGTTTTGAAGGAAAGGTGCAGAGATGTCACGGGAAGAGGTGTATAGCTGGGTATCATCAGCGTAGAGGTGGTATTGGAGGCTAAATTTCCTGATGGTTTGTACAACAGGGGCTGTGAAGATGGAGAAAAGGAGGGGGCCAAAGACCGATCCCTGGGGGACCCCAACAGCACGGGAAAGAGGAGGAGAGGTAGAGCCAGTAAAAGAGACACTGAACGAGTGGTCAGATAGGTAGGAGGAGAACCAGGAGAGAGCATTGGCCTTAAGGCCGGTGGAATGAAGCATACTGAGGAGGAGTTTGTGGTCAATAGTATCGAAGGCTGTAAAGAGGTCAAGGAGGATCAGTAGGGAGTAGTTGCCCCTCGATTTGGCTGTCAGGAGGTTGTTTGACACCTTTGTAAGGGCGGTTTCTGTCAAGCGTAGGGGGCGAAAGCCGGACTGTAGGGAATTGAGAAGAGATTTTTCTGATAGATGGCTTATAAGACGGGAGTATATCACACATTCTAATAGTTTGGAGACGGGTCGGTAGTTGGCAGCATCAGTGGAGTCAAGAGTCGGTTTCTTTAGCAATGGGGATATTATGGTATGTTTGAAAGAGGAGGGAAAAGGGCTGAGAAGGGAGTGAAAAGTATCAGAGAGATGTTTGAGGGTGGTGAGATAGTGAGGAGACGAGAGAGGTGAAGTAGGTTTGTCTGGCATGGTGGAGGGCGAGGTTGTAGGTTCTGAGCATTAATTTGTAGTGGAGAAAATCCACGGAGGTTTGCGACTTTCTCCACAGACGTTCAGCACATTTAGAGCACTGCCGGATGCGTTTGAGGCGTGAGACAGGGTTGCCATGGTCTGCATCAGATGGCTTGGGTCACGGGGGCACCACTTCATCCAGGGCACATTTGAGAGTGGTGTTGTAATGTGCAGCAGCCAGGTTGGGGCAGGAGAGGAGAGAGATAGGGGACAGAGAGGACTGTAGGAACGCAGCAAAGTATTGGGTCTGAACAGTGTTAAGTTTCCTGTACGGTAGGTAGGAAGGTGTGGGGAGATACTAGGAAGCTTGACAGAGAAAGAGAGGAGGTTATGGTCAGAGAGTGGGAGAGGGGAGTCAGTGAAGTGGGAAGCAGAGCAGAGATGGAGGAAGACCAAATCCAAAATATTCCCATCCTTATTAGTGGGAGAGGCTGTGAGTTGTGAGAGGCCAAGGGAGGAGGTGACTGATAGAAGCTGAGAGGTAGATGGGGAGATGGGGTAATTTATGGGGATGTTAAAATCACCCAAGATGAGGGTTGGAATTTGACAGGATAGGAAGTGGGGGAGCCAGGCAGCAAAGTGGTCCAAAAACAGACAAGGAGCACCTGGGGGCAGTAGAAAACTGCTACTCCCATGGACAGCTGACAGAAAAGTCGTAGCATATATACCTCATACGATAGAAAAGTGTGTGAGGGTATGGGTGGGATGACCTGGTAGGTACATTTCGGGGAGAGAAGAGCACCTACTCCTCCACCACGCCTATCTTCCGGTCTTAGGGTATGGAAGAATTGCAGGTCATTGTAAGACATTGCAACAGGGGAAGCCATGTCATAATGCTGTATCCACGTTTCTGTGAGAGCTAGCAAGTTTAGGAATTTAGCAGTGAAAAAGTCATGGATGGTGGGGAGTTTATTGCATGCTGAATGGCACTTCCAGAGCGCACATTTAAAGGAGTCAGGGGAGGGTATGCATAGGCTAGCAGTTGGGCTTAAGGAGTGTCTAAGTGAGGCAGGTAGGGGGTAAGAGTTAACGGCAGTGGAGGGTGGGCCAGCAATGGGAGAGATATCCCCAGCTGCTAGTAGCAGCAAGATAGCGAGGGTGAGCAGATGGTTAGGAGATTTTTGAAGGCAACTGCTATGTTTGTCAGTGGCATTAGGGGATTTGAGAGGAAGTAAAGAGTGCATGTGAGCTGTGCATGGGTGAGGATAGGAGAGAGGGGCTAATGTGAATAGAGTGCACCAGAGGTAGGCATTGTAAAAAGATTCTGAAACTGACATAAATAGAAACAAGTATAAATTATAGTGCAAATCTATGTCAGCTCATAGCTCGATATGAATGTTGGAGGCCAGAGATGTGCCTAATTTTATAAGAGTGAAAATAAGATTAGGACTGGCGTGTGAAATGCTAGTCCTGATAAATTATCTCCCAAAGCGTTGATACTTCAGTGGAGATGTGATTTAAAGGTACAATAAAATGGTTTATATCAGGCTACAATTTTCTCTTTATTAACAGTTGGTTGGGTTTCAGGTTGGGATATTTCTGCCGTTTCTTTGCACCATAGAATATCCTGACAGACAATAATTAGAGCTGCACCTAGCCACTGGGTATAATATTTAGGAGACCTGTTTGGTTTATATACTATATGTAGTCTTATTTGCTAAAATGAGAGCAGACAAAGAGTTGCCCACAGCGGCAAGATTCTGAATTTCATTTTCTAGTGAAGGTAGGAAGCTGAAATAGTTGTCTGTTGCTATGGGCGACTGCTGTTTGTCTACGAGCACAAAGTATCTTACAAGTATTAATGTGGATTTAATGTTTCTGGGGCCGTTTCTGAGTTTTATACTTTCCAGAAAAGAATTCTCATAAAATATAATAGAACAAAATAATAGTGTAAATGTTTCTAATTAAATCCAACACTCATCAAAGGAATAACAGTGAAACTATGAGCTGGCCAAAGACATAGGAAAAAAAATAGAGAAGTTTAAAGAAAACATTACTTGTGCAAACAATGAAAAATGTTGTGGATGGACACGAAGGAGAATTTCTTATTTGCTAATATAAAAGACATTGAATGACATATTTAATATATGGTTTACTTTCCTGGATGTATCAGATAATCTGACCTGTATGTGAAAAGAGGCTACTGCTATTTGGGAACTCAGGGTTTTATCATTAAGGGCGGTTTCACACAAGCGCAACATATAGAACCCATTGACTTTAGTGGGTTACTTCACATGTGTTTTTTTGCGAAGTTACCTTTTTTGGGGCGCAATTGAGCACCAAAGGCCTCTGTATGCTCAAAATTGCACATAGAACTGTGCGATTTCATGGGACTAAATGATAACCGCTGGGCCTACTAGGTTAGCTGACCCGCCTACTTGGTCAACTGACTCGCCTACAGAGTCAGCTGTGTCGGTTATTGAGTCAGCTGACCCACCTACTAAGTAGCCTGCCCTCCCTGTACTAAATAGGCTGGCCTGCCTACTCAAACATGGCACTGCCGTGACTGAGCTGATGTATGCGGTTTCAGAGGCGCAATAAAGACCAGTAAAATGCGCCAATCATGCACCATGCATAGGGCATTTACGCCTCACAATAGTGAGCGTGTTACGGTATACTACCCTTGATACGCCAGCCCGGGTGCCCTAGATCTCACCCGCAACCCCTGTCCCTGCCTGCTTGCCTTCACTCCTGGCTAACCCCAGGCCGGCAACTGGGCGGCGGTCCCTACCCTCACTAGGGACTGAAAAAGGGACGCTGGCATACCTGGATGAAAGGGCAGAACACCGACAGAAAAGGCAGATGTAAATAACCAACACGAACAATACTAAGCAGAACTGAGGCAGATGGAAAAACCTGGTGGATAATAGCAAAGTATAGCAGACAAGCTGACAGAAGCAGGAGACCAACAGAGGCAGACTAGCTAGCACACTGAGGGAAACCAATAACTGAGGGAAACCAATAACTGGCAATGATTGCAAGTCTCTGCCCGACCTTTAAACAAAAGCCTCTTCTCTATGGGAGAAGGAAAAAAAAGAATCAGATCACAGTCTCATCATGCAATCGATCCCCCCCCCCCAGAGAATAATATATGTTTTTCACGCATATAAAAATCCCAAGTATAGGAATGCGAGTGCAATGGGGTTTCCCCGCAAAAAGATTCACACTCACATACAAATTGTGGATTTGCAGGTGTGATATTGGTCTGAGTAACTTGGACCCATACTGCACTCGCCCGTGTAAATGTACCCTAAGGATAAAACTGTCTTTATTACCCATGGCAGTGACTTATCAGATGAGCATGGTGAAAGATTTTAAGTGGAAAAAAGTGCAATTGGTCCAAACATAAGTGCAATTGGTATGAAGGAAAGTGGAAGCCTGTGATGCCGACTGATTACTGCTGGGATATTACAAGGGACAACACTGGTAGACATAAAAGAAATAAGTGCCTTAGGCCTCATGCAGATGGCAGGTCTGGATTCTGCTTACGGAATCCGACCCTGACCGCGGCTGGTAACCCTGCGTACCTGTTGTCTTTTTCGCTGGCGTCCATGTAGACCTGGCTTCTTCTGGCTTCTCTGTACTGTGGACAGTCTGCATGGCTCGCCGTTGGACATGTGCGGTACAGATTTTTTTTCAAACTCCTGCTTTTCCTGTGGAGTCCGCAGCCCATCCACAATGTCACTTGCTTCCCACTCGTGTGCATGAAGAATAACTTTTCCATAGCATGCTATGGAGGGTAATGGCTGCAGAACCCGGAGACAGACGTCCGCTCTGGACTCCACAGCAAAAATCCGCCCATGTGTATGAGGCCTTTTACAAACATTGCCTCTTACTTTCCATATTTTCAGGCCACTTCTGGAAGTTCTGGAAGTCATTATACATATGCCACCCGGAGATCTTCTGTCCTGCTTATAACTTAATGTTCCCCTATTCAGGATTTACTGCTTATAAGCACATTTATAAAACAATTCATTACAATTATATCTACATTTCTACTTTATTCTACTGTTTTTGTCTGTAAATCTGTTCCTGACAGTTAAAATATCAGCACAAATTTGGAATCAGCACTGAAAACTATGTAAGAAACACAAGAATTGGGTCCAGAAAAAATAAAAAAACATTTTCTTTGTAACTCAGTGAGAAGAGCTCAACTGTGAGTCTTTGTATTTCACTGCCGCTTATTCTCTGACCACCCCTGATCAGTTCTGCATTAACCTGTCTGGTGTAATCTGCCCCAAATCATGGAGCAAATATTTGGGTTATGTCCCCACCTTTTGGTAAAACAGTGTAGGAGTATGTCCACATGATGCATTTTTTCCACATAGATTCTGTCTCTAAAATCATGGCAGAAATGTGGGGCTAACCAGAGTAATTCTGCTGTGAATTTGCTGCTCTCTATGCTGTGGACCAGCATGCAGATCTAGCCCTCATCAATGGGCAAATCCCCATGGGGAACTCCCAACATGGATTCCGTGCAGATTCCGTTTTTTTTTTCATGTGCTGATTTGAAGTAAAAAAATCTACATCGTATAGACTACATCTTTACTGGTGCAGATTGCCATGGATGTCAGGTGGAATCCGAGTGATCATACCCCGAAGTTTCTGTTTTGTTATTTTAACAGCAACCGTTTTTTTTTTCCTTATTTTTTTTTTTTTCTGCCTGCCTGTTTGTCTGTCTTTCATCATAATGATGATTTGTTTATTTTTTGAGTATACTGTATATTTATGCATTTATGTTTCTTTTTCATGTTGTGCAGTTGTTTATTTATATTGTAAGTATATTTATTTAATTGTATCTTACATTATTTGTGTATTATTTCTTTTCTGTCATTAGGCTGAGCATTCTGCCATCATGTGTCACCACTTAGTATGACAGACAAGTGGTTGGATAGGAGCTACTTAGCTCATACAGCTAGGAGTGCAGTTGGGGCATGGCTCCCTAGCTGTTGCAATGGGCCGTTTTTAAGGGCTTCACGGAGCTGATTTCTAGCGGAGTGTCCGCAGCCAGTATTCCGCTGTAGATCAGCTGCGGAAGGCCAGCCTCCAAACTCACACCATTTGGGGCAGATTTTGAAGCGTGGTTTTATCGCGAATTCCTAAGCAGAATTCACCCCCTTATTAAAAAGCGGTTAATTCCGCAGGAGAGACGGCAATGAAATTTATATGCTGCGGAATTGAATTCCACACTGCAAGTCAATTTCCGCATGGGTTTTGTGTGGGTTATTTCCGCAGCTTGTGGATGAGATTTTCAAAATCTCATCCACTTTGCTGCTACTGTAAATGCTGTGGAATTGTCATGCGGATGGTCTGCAGGGAAATTCCATGGCAATTCCGCCCCATGTGAACCTCACCTTTAGGAAAAGCTAGATGACATCTGGCTGGGCAGCCACATAGTGAGGGGAAGCACATTACATTGAAGCTAAATGGCCCAGTCAAATACTATCCAGCTCTTCTACCCCAATCAAACAGTATTCTAGTGCTATATTACTAGGTCACGTTTGTTAGGGGGTTCCCTCAATCATAAGTGACAAAGTGATACAGCAAGATTCAGCACAGCACTAGTGAGGTAATGGGGGCCTATGAGCTCTTGACTTTAGGGCCCAATCGCAGCCATAACTTATTCAACCCCTTTATTAGCTACCCCACTGCCTATTAGTACTGTATTGGTGACCATTTATAATTGCCTACCAATGTAGAAGACCAAGATATGATTGAATAGGACGTATATCCAAGACGTAATACAAGACTGCAAGCTGACAGATCTGCAGACACTGGTATAAAGATCTCTGCAATTTTCTGGGGGAGGGAGTGTTTTTGTGTCTGTGTGTGTACACACATTGGATTGGATTTACTCAGCATTTGGTCAGAATGCTTGAATTTTCCTGGGAGAGCAGAAGGGAAAGGTATTCAGATACTGCCCTTCTGCTCACTAGACCACAGGCTGTGCAATGCAGGGCAAGGAAGTGCAGTACAGTGAACTACTGGCAGAATGGTAGGCTTGCTACACACACCCTGCATGAAAGGAGATTGCAAACAGTGGGGCAACAGAAAAAATGGCAAAGATCATCTGAAAATCAGAACTTACAGACAAGAAACAGTGTAAACAGCAGCACATGAGAGGGTAAGGCCACTCTCACACAGGTATTTTTATAGCGTTTAGCACAGTGTTTGAAACACAGCGCTAAACACTATAAAACGCTTCTATTGATTTCAATGAGGCTTCCCAGACAAGTGTTTAAGTGCGGCGTTTCTAACGCAACGGTTACCAATCGCTGTTTGCTCTATTTTAATGCATTTCAGTGATTTTTAACACACCTCATCAGACATTGCAATGATGGGGTGCGTTTAAAAACAATGTTGAATGCTTTGAAATGCTGTTCGAAAATGATGTAAAACGCAGCATTAAAAAACTCAGCACTTTTACAAACATCTGTGTGAGAGCAGCCTTAGTAGAACCTGGTGTACATTAAAAAAACTTGTTGAAAACTCAACTATGCTTTATGATTTCTGCATAGAAAATGTTTTTATTTGCATATTGGACAAATAGGATGCTAATCTCATCAGGCCTGTACACACTTCTGGAATGATATATACATATGTAGAGTAGAGAATGACTCCTCTGTCCTCCTCATCCTCCATGAAAACCAGATCAATGCTCCTGACCCATGCCCTTTTCAGGGAAGTTTATTTTACAATTATAGATGACAAATCAGTATTAAATGAAGGCCGATGTCCAAGATTTGCTCCCAGTTGTACATTGTATACTGCTGTTCCAGAAAGTTTTCCCTGACACTGAGTTCATTAATCTCTGGATATCAGATGTTTCCAACTTTTTCCAAACCACAGAGACATCACACAAACCTAAAACCAAACTATGCAAACCAGAAACCTTCAAAAATGTGCTCATTAACCTATTAGTGCTAATTTTACAGATTAGCTTTGAGAAAAGTTATGTATGAAAGAAAAATAATCAATCGAGAAAATACAGTAGTACGAAAAACATTCAAACTTAATGGACTGAAAATAATGCAAATATGGTGGTTAAAGGGATTTTGTAGGGTATAAAAATAAGCATAATTTGCCTAAATATGTCAAGAGAAACCATAATGTAATCCACTTACCTCAATGTTTTACACGGCTTCTGCTCAATGGAACCCTGTCAGCCGCTTGTCCTCAGTGTTATATCAGCGCACAATGATATGACTGTACTTCTATGTAATGTCACATGACCAAGGGGAGGTAATCAATGTGCATAACGTGACATCAGAATGGACAAAATGTCACCACTACAGACCTATTTGGGCAGCTATGGTCAAGTGATATGAAGTTCCATGGATGTAATGGCTTTCCAACCCAAGACTGTTGGGGAACTTATATATATTTCCTTATAATATTTATCTACATACACCATTAAAATACATTATATTTTGGTTTCTTTAAATAATTTAGGCCTATTTCTATTTATTGTTTGGTATCTGAAAACTTTTTTAACTGCCAAGGAGTAGGCCTCTTAGGGTTGTCTGTGTGTCCTATGGCCGGGCATCCAAAGAGAGCTATAAGCCCATCTAGTCAATAAAGCTATCCATAGATATGAGTATAAATATCCATATCAATTCACTTCTATCTGAGTTATAGTATCGATCAGGACCAGTTATGTGCAGAAGATCTGCCAGTGAAGAAGGACCTTTAGGTAGGGTCATGGCAATCCGTGATCACATCATGGGCACCAATGGTCCTTGCAGAAAGAGTATTCTCCATCTCTTTGCTACTGTTTCTGTTGCTACTGTCTGCAGCATCTAAGGTGTTAAATGACCAAGATCTGAATTAGCTCCATTGCAGCAGGGTGTTGGCAGTATGTTACAGCCGACACCTACTGATGGTGCAGACTCAGCAATTGAGCCCATAGCATTCCTTAGCCGTACATTCATGGTGCTGGGAGGGAACCGTCATGCAGAAGCATTGTAAATGTACAGAGTGGGGTTGGAAGGGGTTAAAGCGCTTTTCTTGCTTCGTGTAACTAAAGCCTTATTGTTGTATAATGGAATGTTCTGATACTTTCTCATATACTTCTAGGCAATCTCTTGTGAACTAAAATGAAACCCATCTCTCTGATAGCTTGCTTCAATGTATCATTGCACAAAATATGTATGGAAGATTTCCTAGACTAGATATTACTGTAACAGACCCCTAGCTGTGAGAAGGACTAGGATTGTAGGTTTCTTTCCCCAGACAGTAAGCAAGCTGTGCACTAGGCATAACTCAGTGCATCACTTTTGCCTGGAATGTTCCTTTTGGACCTTTCACACTGGGCAGAACAGATCACACAACGCACTGCAAGCCCTGGTAAATTCTGCGCCAAATTCCACAAGCTGCAGATATAGATGCAGAATTGAAAAAGGCTTAAAATCTGCCTGCAATTCTGCATCAATATTTACAATTAGACCTGCACATTTTGGTGTGGAATTCTGCACCTGTGGATTTGGCTGTGTCCTACGTCGTAATTCTGTTCTGTGTGAAAGGTCCCTTAATGCTAAAGGGCATACATGTATAGCTTCCAGCAGAGGGGTTTGTATGTAGTAGGCCTGGGAGTCAAGCCCACTCTGTACAGAGTGGGTGCCAGCTGTTTTTGACAGTTAACACGCACCTGCAACAACTACGTTTGGAGATAACTCCAATCACAGCTGTTAACCATTTAGATGCCACTGTCAAATCTGACAGCGACATTTAAATGGCCCGACAGAGAGGTGCTGTTCAGGTGTCGTAACAGCCTAGGGCCTTGTGAAAGCCCCTATGGCTGTCATGTATTTCTGCCTAACAAGATGTGCTTGTGGAACATCTTAACCCTTTTCAATCCAATCTCAGGCCTGCCCCGACCTCATCATTTTCCTCCACAGCTCCGATGTCGGAACAGGCCCGACACTGCAGTGCAGGAGTGCATCTGCACCCGATTGTCAGACACATCGGGTGCAGATGCATTCCTCCACTGGTCCTTTCTGCCTTCTCCTTTACACACTAACTAGTGCTCAATTAGCGCTATGTAATGCACGGAGATTCCGGCCATCGATTATGTGACTGCCGGTGTCTCCTCACCCCCAGCGGTCACATGAACGCCAAGCTGGAAGTCTGAAGGGACAATGCGGAAGTATTACTTCCACATTCCGCCCGGCGATCATGTGACCACCGTTGTCACCTGACCCCCAGCTGTCACGTGATCACCGAGCCGGGAGGCTGAAGTGAGAATGCATAAATAATACTTCCACATTCCCCCCCCCCCCCCCCCCCCCCATGGTGTAGTGACCACCTGCACCCTCCTAAACTGTCAGATCAGGAGGGTGAAGGGAAAACTTATTTTTTCTCATCCATTTTCCTCAGCTCCAATTTATTTGGAGCTGGGAAAAATGGATGAGAAAAAATATATGGATTGGAAAGAGTTAATAGAATATCTGCAGAAATACAATATACTGCAATACTGTATTGCAGTACATTATACAAGCGATTAGATGATCGCCAGCTCAAGTGCTCTATGGTAACTAATAGAGATGAGCGAGCATCAAAATGCTCGAGTGCTCGTTACTTGAGTCGAACTTTCAGTGATGCTCGAGAGTTCGTTTCGAGTAACGAACCCCATTGAAGTCAATGGGCGACTCGAGCATTTTTGTATATGACTGGTGCTCAGCTAAGGTTTTCATTTGTGAAAATCTTAGCAAATCACCAAAGTCATGTAAAAAACACAGAAATGGATAGGGCAGGCGAGGAGCAACATGCAGGGCTGCATTTCGGGCTCCGAGGTCTCACTATTAAGCCACAATAGTGGCAAGAGTGAGACCCCCCCCCCCGCACTGTCAGCATAAAGATCGTTCTCCTCTGCCACAGCTGTAACAGCTGTGGCAGAGAAGAACGATGTTTGCCTATTGAATTCAATGGAGCCGGCATTACAGCCGACTCCATTGAAAGCAATGGGCTGCCGTCGAGCGCAGGATGAATTTTCGGGAAGGGCTTAAAAATATAAGCCCTTCCCTGAAAATCATCCAAAACTGTGTAAAAAGTAAAAAAAATATATACTCACCTTGTCCCGGCAGACAGAGTTCAGCCGCGGCCGGCCGGCAGTTCTCCTGAACTGCTGTGAGTAGTATTCAGCAGCCGGGGATTTAAAATCCCCGCCTGCTAAATTAGCTGCCTCTGATTGGTCATAGCCTCACCAATCAGAGGCGGCTCTCACTCACCCATTCATGAATTCATGAATGGGTGAGTGAGTGCTGCCTCTGATTGGCTCAGCGCAGGGACCAATCAGGGGCAGCTCTCAGCTGGCTGCTGAATACTACTCACAGCAGTTCAGAAGAACTGCCGGCCGGCCGCGGCTGAACTCCATCTGCCTGGACAAGGTGAGTATATATATTTTTTTTATTTTTACACATTTTAGGATGATTTTCAGGTAAGGGCTTATATTTTTAAGCCCTTCCCGAAAATTCATCCCGCGCTCGCCGGCAGCCCATTGCTTTCAATGGAGCCGGCTGTATTGCCGGCTCCATTGAATTCAATGGTCAGTGCTCGTTTAATTGAGATGAGTACCGCGTGGTGCTCGTCTCGAGTAACGAGCATCTCGAGCACTCTAATACTCGAACGAGCATCAAGCTCGGACGAGTATGCTCGCTCATCTCTAGTAACTAAAATAAAATAATTTAAAAAACGTTTTAATTATAAATACAAAAAGAAGTATATAATGTGATATTAACGCATCCATAAAAGTCTGATTTATTAAAATAATATATTATTTATCTTGCACAGTGAACCTAGGGGGAAAAAAGACAAAAAACAAAATTGCACTTTTTGGTCACCCTGTGTCCATGAATAAAAATGCTTTAAAAACAATCAAAAAGTTACATTTACCCCAAAATGCTGTCAATAGAAAATACAGGTTGTCCCTCAAAAAATGGGCATCCATGCAACCCAATTGACAAAAAATAAAAAAAGATATGGTGCTCAGAAGATGGTGACAAAAAGCAACTTAAAGGGGCACTAATTTTTAGCTATTACCCAGGACAATTATTGTTCAAAGCCCCATGGGAGAACGATAATCATGTTGTGTAAAAGGGCCTTATGTCTCATCATTTCTGTAATATACTCACATTAATAGTTTTTTAAATCACATTTAAAGTGGCTGCCACTAGGGGTCTCCCCTCCAGATTTTCTGCACTCTAAACAGGGACATTTCCATAATAACAGGGGGAGCTGTCTTCACAGGCGGCTCCTGTGCACTCAGTCTGCAAGTTGACAGATTTGCAGACGCCATGATAACAATTTCCACAGTCTCTGCCTCTTCTGCTGTTATACCTTGTGGAGGTATGTCTGTGTGTGCTTGAAATTAGCATACATATTATAGCGGGTTTAGGAATCATTTGGCAAGACTGTCTCTAAATGCCTGATCATCCTGGGAAATCAGATGGGCAGGCATTCAGATACTGCCTCCCTGCTAATTGGACCAGAGACAGTGCAATGCAGCTTGGGAAGTTAGGGCAAAAAAGTCAGGACAGTAAACTGCTGGCAAAATCCTAGGCTTGCTACATGTCCCCTCCCTGAAAATGGACTACAAACAGCGGAGCAACAGAAAGATGGGGAAGACCACCAGAAAATCAATACTTACAGACATGAAACAGGGTTCAGCAAATGACAAGGTAAGGGCTCAGTCACACGGGCGCCGATCCGCCCATGTTTCAGGACAGGAAAACGGCCGCACCACGTGTGGACGAATCTCCACATGACCAGCTCCATTGCCAGCCATATGTTCTTTTTCCGGAGATTAGTCCGCATCTGCAGTGCATCCGTTTTCCCATCCTGAAACACGGGCAGATCGGCTCACGTGTGACTGAGCCCTAGGGAGAACCGGGTGTATTTAGGAAACTCATATATATATATATATATAATATATATGTGTGTGTGTGCGTGTGTTGGCAAGGTGGTACACAGAATGGCCTGCAGAGGGCTGTAAACAGGCCTTGCGTGTACTGGGAAGTTTGCTAATCAGCAGAGACACCTGTGCAGGTGTGTCTGGAGGAGCTAAAATCTCCAGACACATGCAATCCCTAGGTGAGAGCCAGGCTGAAAAGCTGGGGCAGAGCTGTTGCTGAAAGCTGTTCCAGGCCCGGCTCTGGGAGAGCTGGGGCTACTCCTTAAGAGGGAGGCTAAAAGCAGGCTGAAAGCCTGATGTCTGTGAGGGACCAGGCGATGGTAATGCCACAAGTCTGATGGGGAAGGACACCCCCCAAGACTGACACCCCATTGGGTACGTGTAGATATATATATATATATATATATATATATATATATATATATATATATACATATATATAACAATTTGGTCACAGTGCTGTCACAGTGTTCAGTGATGAGGGGACTCTCCGTGGAGATGAATAAATCTTCAGCCACAACTATCACAGCTGTGGCAGAGGATTGCGATCTTCTCTGTATGTTGTCAATGGGGCCGCTGCTGTTGCCGCCGGCCCCATTAACCTCAAGGTTTCACATCCAAGGTATCCCCTGCTGCTGTTGTCACAGCCGCAGTAGGGGATAGCGATGGCACCGCACTTTATGTGCGCATTTTGAACACATTTTATTTTGACCGTGGCATCCGCTTTGGTCACGCAAATGTATGCCGTATGCATTTTGCGTGTGTTTCACACAAGTAAAGCAAAAGCCCTGAGTGGCACCATTAAGAAATATAACAAGTCCCACATAAACAAGCCCTCACATGGCTATGTTGACAAAAAAATAAAGAAGTTATGATTTTTTTTAAGCGGGGAGGAAAAAATAAAAATGAAAAAAAAAAAAGCCTTGTGAGTGAAGAGGTTTAATTTAACTAGAGAACATTTCCAAACATAGAGCAGCAGAGGAAAAATGAACCAAGCAATTTTATTTTTCTGCCATGATGCTTGATATCTCCTAAGGTTTTTGGCAGTTGTTATCAGAACGGGAGTCATTGAAACTGTGTGGACCAACTTGTGAGGCCCTGAAAGGTTGTGTCTGCCCCTATCTAGCATAGCTGTCATGTCTGCTTGTTATTGTGTATCATTGCCAGAAACAATATCTCCTGTCCTCCAAGAACAATTCAGCGGCTTCAATCCAAATTTAGAACTAGTTTTCCTTCTGGGAAATGTTTTCTTTCTGTGATCTTTAAGTGTCACCGTGGCCTATAACAAGCAACTGTAAGATTCACATGAGGCCAGTGTCAACATGTAAGAGTGCCCAGAACATCAGAGCTAAGACATCATATCTGTGCAATCGTTCTGCTATGTTTGTGAGTCGATCGTTACCAAGTTATTTCCAAACAGTGGTCCCAGTAATAACATCTCGTTTGTAAGATTTTCCCTCCACAGGTTCCATAAGACAAACCAGCTTTATTTCTAAAGAGAAGTTATCACTTCATGCTGATGTCACGTAAAGGGTTTAGCATTGCAATGAATGCTTGCTCACTCTCAATAGGCACACATGCTTGATGGTTCCACCAGAGGCACAATACTTTATAGCCCACAGTTGCAGTAGGAGGAAAAATTGTCGGTGCTCTAATTGTGATTTCCCATTTTTTTCTCTACAGTTGAATTCCGCGCTGCATGTCAGTTTCAGCACAGCTTGGCAGCAGCGGACTATCAGCAGCGCGTGGACTAGATTTTTGTAAATTTTGACCACTTTGCTGCTTACACTCAGGTTTAAGATTGGAGGTGGAACTTCTGTGTGGAAAGTCCACATATAAAATTCTGTTGCAACTCCGCCCCATGTCAAGCTTGATAAAGACCAAATGCAGGTCAAAATGTAGCTTTATCTTTAAGGACATGGAGAAATAAAGTTTTAGTGTTTTACTCTTCACCATTTATGCTGCCACGTTCTTTATACTATTTTTGGACTTCTAAAGGGATCTATAGTTCAAGTTCCCTGAGTGGCATTGCATTGTATCCACCTTGCCTGAAGAAGGGTTTGCCTGTGTGTGCTGTTGGACTCCATCTTCTTCAACTATTGTCGGGATAGGTCATCAATAGTTGATCGGCTGGGGTCTATCGCTTGGGACCCCAACCAATCAGCTGATTGTGCACCTGCTGACTATGCCGCATTTACACAGGGAGCGGAGCAGAAGTCTCTTATACAATCTCTGTGAAGTGGCCGGCACTTGTAACTGCAAGTGCAGCTCTCATTAAAATCCATCAGCTGATCGATCAGGGTCCCGAACGACGGACCCCAGCCGATCAACCATTGATGACCTATGCTGAGGATAGGTAATAGAGTTGAGCGAATGTACTCTGCCGAGCTTGATGCTCGTTCGAGTATTAATGTACTCAATGGTGCTCGTTATTCGAACAAGCATCACGCTGTGTTCGACCCTGCCCCAGTTTTTGGCTCCTCCCCGAGAGAGAGAGAGAACATGAACCAAGAAAAAAAAAAAAGCTCGGGACCCGGCGTCCCACATACAAAAATGCTCGAGTCTCCCATTGTAGTCAATGGGGTTCGTTACTCGAGTAAAGCTCTCGAAATTTACGAAAAGCTCGACTCGAATAACGCGGACCCGAGCATTTGGGTGCTCGCTCATCTCTAGTAATAAATAATCAATAATATTCTCCCTGGAAAACCCCTTTAATTTACTAGTCACTAATAGTTTCAGTAAACTTTTAAACTAGTATCTGGTTGATGAATCATTATTAAAGATGAGCGAGCACGCTCGGTTAGGGAAATTACTCGAGCGAGCATCGGCATTTTCGAGTAACTGCCTGCTCGTCCGAAAAGATTCGGGGGGGGGGGGGGGCGGCGGAGGTGAGTGGTGGGTTTTGGGGGGCAGCAGTGGGGAGCAGGGGAGAGAGAGAGAGAGATCCACCCCGCGTTCCACCCCGCTCTCCCCTGCCGCTTCCGAATCTTTTCGGACGAGCAGGCAGTTACTCAAAAATGCCGATGCTCGCTCGAGTAATTTCCTTTACCAAGCATGCTCGCTCATCTCTAATCATTATGACTATTTCAGGTGACTTTTTGGACTATAGTTGTCCCTGTAAAGCCACCCTTTTGCTGCTGACCACTGCAAACAATTAGCAATTTCCCTACAGAACAGAGCAAGCAATGGTGGTGGCAGGCAAACATGAACCCCCTACCGAATCCTACTCCTGCCTCCGCTTGCGAAACTTGATGCAACTATTTCCCATTGTAGCTGAGTCTGGAGATGCAGTAAGAAATGGCATATGCCTTCGCTACGGTTTGAATACTGCCAGGAACCAAATCTATCATTTAGAGATAGCGGCATTAACTCGCTCATGTTAAATAATTAGCATATACAATAAATTAGAGTTGTGGTAGCAAATTGCAACGATGAGTGAAAAAACCTTCAGTGAAAAGAACTGAAACATCAGGCACAAACCGTGGTAAATCGATAGGTAATATTAGTCACTGTGGCAGGTAGCGTGTTAATTGTAGCCTCAATTAGAAAGTCTGGTGACAATGTGGCGGAATGGGTTGCACTCTTACAATAAGGCCAGTTCTGTTTCCCGTACAGTACACAGAGAGTTCCCATGGGTCTAACGCTGGCAGAGGGAGGTGTTTGGGGACATCTGCTGTGTATTTTTGTCCTTTCTTAACACAAGAGATCACCAATTAAACTAAAATCTGTAAGGCTGCCTCCTCCTTCCCGTGTATTTGATACCGATCTCAGTTGCCTAATTAGTTGATATATTATCCGCAGCATTTATTTCTCCCTGTATTTCACTCCCATATCTCCTACTTCATCCTGTCTGTCTATATTCCCACGGGACTGAGCTTTGCTACTAGGATACAGCCAGGAGCTTGCAGACCCAGCTGGGAATCTGTTCATTTCACTCTGTGTGTGTATATTCTTTCATTCAATAAAAAGTTACAAAAAAATACATATCAGTCACGATGTGTGCTGCTACGTCCTGTGATGTGAACAGACACTAATTAAAGCAATACTTTCTTCCCTCTTCGATCCTATTATGGTGTAGCCCGGCACCCTTTTGCAGTCCCATGCGTAGAAACCCAAGCTAAGCAAGACCATTTTTCAACATATTTAATTAAATCAGGTTTTCAGACTATCAAGGCTGTAAATCTGTAAAACTAGGTCTTTGTGCAACATGCCAAAAACCATATTCTATAATGAGACTGCATGCTGTATACCTAACAAAAGATTACGACAATCATTTTAAGGAGAATTCGACTGAAATGTAATATTCCATGCCTTCCGAAATATAATATATTTCCCAAGGGCACAACAAGGAGATATGTTTATTATAATCTCATTATTGTATATGTAGATTATGTTACTCGTACAAGCGTGGTAAAGAAACTCCACACCCTTTACCATGAGCAGGTGCAGACTATACAGTCGCACAACCAGGTTGACAGTCTTTCGTAGGTTCAGAGTCCTTCAAAATTAGGCTTTACGCCAGTGTTTGTAGCACCTGGTATAAATAAGATACGGGGAAGTTGGAGATATGTGTAAATACATGTTCTCTGTACAAGCTCAAGTACAGTGCATAGAGTGTTAGGCCGGTTTCATATCTGCAGAATTACCAAATTTGGACCTTCTATGGGACCTTCTAATGTTAAAAATGCAAAAATCTCAATTAACTGCGAAGTCGCGATTTTGCTCGATGCAATTTTAACATTACAAGTCCCATAGACCCCTGGAGAAACAAAACGCTGCAAATTTTGCAGTGAGAAAGAACTGTAGTGGGTAGTCACCCTAACATAGCACTGGAGTAATGTATGACTGCAGTATCTGACTACACACATGCTTGACCTGTAGTCTGTCCCCATGGGCGCACATAAGTCTACTTAGGAACTATATACACACAATATTCTAATTATTTAGAAAGTTTGTTTAAAAGGATTAATAATAGTTGCAAATATGTATATAGCCATATAACCTTTAAGCTGGGCCTGATGCAAATGCTGTTACCAAAAGCCCAGACCTGGATATATACTGTATAACATGTAATATCTGACATTGCATGTTTTGCTTTCTATCCTTGATCTTTTTCATTGCCTCCTTATTATAGCTGCTGGAGCAGGCATTAGTCGGGGTCCTTATTGTTTTTAGGGTAATCTGATACATTATTAGCCAAGGATTTTCACCTCTAATACACACGTGTCTGGATGAACAGCTATGTATCCGATAGATTAGCAACTAATTGCATGAAATGTTATGATAGAGCTGTGAAAGTGGATTATCTCTACTCATATCAACCACGTTTTTCAGACAGATGTTTTACTAATATGTATAGATTAGAGTTAAGATGCAACCATACCTCCCAATGTTTCATGTTAAAGGGAATGTATCAGCAGAAAATGACTTATTACATAAATCATATTTTTATGCTAATTTTTTACAGATTTTTTTCCAAGTTTTCAGTCATAATCTACTGCATTTTTTCAGTCATAAATCCTGCATTTTTCACATTGACCATCCACTTGTGTGGCCGCCCCTGGTGTCAGAGGCAGGAGTGCCGGAAGTGTAATAGCTGCTTCAGCTCCCATTGATTTAAATGGGAGTGAAGCTAGCTAGATGACTTTTGCTGCTGTCCCCTATGATGCACATAGGGGACAGCACTGTCCCCTATGTGCACTGACAGCCAGCCAGGAGATCTGCGCATCTCCGGGGACTCCAAAAGCTATATTTTGGTTGCGTTGAAGTTTAATTTACATGTTATATTGTCTTGATTTAACTTATATTCACAGTTTTCTTTAAAAAGACTGCATGCGGGTGACATCTGGGGCACTTTTTAATGGACTTTCTCTGCTTTCAACACTCCTTTTTTTGTTAGAATGGTTCCCTGACAACATGCTGAGCATGCGGTATCCAACTATTGGGACTTCAAGCGATCAACTATAAACTGTAAGGGAAAACAGCAGTAAGTGTTTAATTCCCCTGCAACACCTCTGTAGAACTTTTATTTAAATCATAGGGGTGCTCATTTAATACATGGAAATGCTGAGTCATCCAGAAAGAGAGCAACTCTGCAATCCGTCTATGCATGCTTATTCTGGCTTTGGCTCACAATTCCCAGCCATTGTTACAAGGCTTGTTTAAAAAGTCTGACATTGACTTGCAGGAATACTAGCTTCCAATAGATGGCGCTGCAGAGATATTGTTATATCTTCCCATTTGCATATTTCGCAGAGGAGCATGGATGGCCTTATAAGGCCTCATGTCCATGGGGAAAATCAGGCCCGCTACGGATTCTCCATGGAGAATCCGTAGCGGGTCCCTCCTGCCCCGCGGACAGGAGCGCTGAAAATAAGAATAAACTTACCCGTAGCGGACCGGGCAGGTCTTCTCTTCTTCACGGCCGGATCTTCTTTCTTCGGCCAGCGGATGTACTCGGCACGCCGGCAGCGTGCCGCGCGCATGCGCCGGGCCGAAGAAAGAAGATCCGGCCGTGAAGAGAAGATCTGCCCGGTCCACTGCAGGTAAGTTATTCTTATTTTAGGTCTCCCGCGGATCCAGACGGCTTCCATAGGCTTCAATAGAAGCCTGCGGGAGCCGTCCCTGCGGGAGCCCCGCACGAAAATGGAGCATGTCACGTTTTTTTTCATGCTCTATTTTTTTTTATTCAATTTTTTTTTTGACCATCCGCGGGTATTTATCTACCCGCGGGTGGTCGATGCATCCCTATGGGATGCGGATGCGCATGCGGGTGATCCGCTGCGGATTTTAAATCATATTTTGCCCGTGGACATGAGGCCTTAGTCTCCTCACACACCTCCTAGGTGCTCTCTTTAAGGAGAAACGATACCCTTCCTGACTCTCGGTCTTCACTCATGCTTGCAGCTGCAGATCCCTCATTCAAAACCCCTTCTATTAACACAGAACTAAAATGGTCTTCCTAAACCCCCTTACCCTATTTTTTCTGGTTCACGAACATAATGTCAACATAGGAGGCTGCCACATACATAAGCAGGTTAACATACAGAAAAAGTATTTCTCTACCATTCAGTGAAAGCCCGGATTTTACCCTGTATAGGAATCCAAGAGTAATGAAAAAAGTTAATAGAAGAACTTACTGACCCTAATGTGACTATCCCAACACCTCCTCCCAAACCTCAGGGAGGTGGATACTAAAATGAATGATTACATTCTCTTAGATTATCCTATAATAGTCTGCAGACAAAGCAAATTCATCAACTGCTTCATTAAGACTGAAACAATACATCCTAATGGAAATTCCCTTTACAGTCTACTGTACATACAAGTGACGGATCGGCATCGTTACATTGAAATGCGGGGGACTGCTGCAGTATTAACCATTTATTGGGTCAGTGGTCTGCAACCTGGGGCTTTCCAGCCATGGTGAAACTACAACTTCCAAAGGCTGTCTGGGCATGCTGGGAGTTGTAGGTTTATCGCGGCTGGAAATGTAGAATTTGCAGATCGCTGTATTAGATAATTCATGGTGATGGATGGGCAAAACCGACTGTTCGTGTATGACAATAATAATTACTGTAAAGGATTGACATTTAGTATGTAATTAAGATAAAATAAGGAACATTGAAGAGGAAGCACTTCCTCTCTTTACTTTGAGGGACAGTAAAAAGAGTTTCAATTCCCAGCGAGCCAAAAAAAACATCAGTATCCCGCAGATGAATAGAAGCAAATACAGCAAACAGAATCTCTCATATTGTGCAATGTTTATTTATCTTGCATGGAGGAGGAGGCAGCGATGCCTTAACCTCAGAGGAATGATGCTGACATAGCGGCTATTGCCGCTCAGTCACTTTCACTCTCGGACTAGAGTAAATGGAAGAAGTCTAGGCAAATAGCAAAAATATTCCAAAGTCACAAGAAGTCACATCCAGCCGGTGACAGTGGCGTCACCCCTCCTGGAATCCGCACCCGCCAATATTTATACAGATGTGGCTGCAAGTTTTTCCTTGAGATTCCATATAAATAAACAGTTTAGTGGACTTTTTGTGTTTTTTTGTTACTTAGGCTTTGCTCCATGCTGGGTTATTGTGTATATTTTTAGATAACAATTGGGTAATTAATAAGAAATATTATTGCAGCAGTTATGAAGATTTACAAATATACATCGTGACAGTCATAATAACGAAGGACTACATCTGTGGCCACACACAGGATAGGCACATGTTGTAGAGGCCGGTTTTGTAAATGATTCTTTTTTTTAGTATTTTCAAGATTTTAACTTGATGCAACTTTATTATGTAACAAAGTATTTAATAAGGGATCTTCGTAGGTAGTAATTTCTGAAAGTATTGTTATTATTAGAAATCATCTGTAAGGCCGCTTACACACGGCCGAGATTCAGAAATCTTACACAAATAGGAGACCCATTCTTTGGAATGGAGTCATATACACGAGTACAGTATATATATGTGGTACGGGAAAAATCGTGCATGCTCTATCTTTTCACGGTCAGTGGAACACATTGCCCATTTATTTCAATGGGACCTTGAATGCATTGCATGCCGTATGACGTGCCAGGTTTCCTATTGAAATCAGTGGGAAACTTTCCGATCCTCTATTGCGCATGAGAATCAGAAATTCACAGGTCAAATTCACAGGTGAGGCATTTTTGCCTGAAAACCCCTCACACCTGTTGGGGGAAAAAACGCAGGCTGCGGAACGTGATATCAGGCTCACCCGTGTGTAGGTAGCCTAAGACCGGCCTCACATTGACTTATTTGCATGTGTATTTGCACATGCAATACGCAGTGAACAGAACTCATTCATTTCAATGGGTCCGTTAACATATACATATTTTCTTGCACAAAAAAATGCAGCATGCTCTATATTTGTGCACCAAAAGTCCCCAAGATGCAGGAAAGATTGCATAATTGCACAGGAAAAGAACACATCTTGAACTCATTAGACTAATTAGCCATTTTAATGGCTGGGAGCATTGGTGTGTATTTTATTGCACACACAGTAGCACATGTCTTTGGTGCATGGAAGGTGCAGTAAAATACACCAATGCATGTGCAAAAAGCATAATTCATTCCTCAAGTACACAGCACTCAGGCGCGCATGAATAAGGTTACGCTCATGTAAAGCTGGCCTAAGGCTGGTTTCACATGGGCATATTATGGGTATAATATGGGCAAGCGTCCTAGCCAGATAGCAGGACCTCTGACCCAAATTCAGAGCATCAAAGGAGACCCATAGTCTAGCCTAAAGAGAAAACAAAAAAAGCTGCCCAAATTAATACGCACACAGCAGGAAGTGTGAAAAAATATAGTATCAATTTTATTTACACAAAGGACACAAAATATCCAAAAGCCAAAAACCACACCCATAATGCCCATATAATAAGGGGCATAAACCAACTGCAGCCCGACAGGATGAGACATAGAATAGGCAATGTTCGCAGCTGTGGCTCCAAACTCAGAGAAAAATATACAATGAAATTCATACAAATGTAATAAAAATAGTGACCAAAATAACACTTAATTCATGAAAACTAAGTACATGTGCAAAAGTATCCACACCTCCCATGCAGCTCCAAACAGTAATAGTAATAAAGTGCATACATAATGCAGAGAACTGCTCCAATAAAATGGCATCTATTGAATCCATCCATGCGTTACCAAAGGATCCCCAATATTGGAGATGCTACCAAGGAGCCAAAAATCAGCAATCTATAAACAAGGGCTTACAGAGAAAGAAATGTTCCCACGCGTATCGCCATCCACCATAGCTTCCTCGGGGAATTTCCTTTATACTTTTGGGTGTGCTCATATTAATTTGTGTAGCTTTTTTTGTGTTCTCTTTATCCTATTGTGCGCACAATAGCAGCACCCCGTCATTACATCCAGCTTTGTGGTGCCCACAAGGGTTTGCCGTGAAACCATAGTCTGGCCTGGACACTCATCTGCTCGATGCTCAGAGTTCAGGTCGGGAGACTTGCGGTCAGGCCAGAATATTCTTCTGTATTACGGACACATTTTGTGTTTTGCTGTTTGGAAAAAAGTAAAACACGGCTATTTCAGTGCTGCTTAAAATGCAACGCATGGCTATGTGCAGATAAATCATGTAGTCTGCAGATGATAATGCAATAACTGTGTATTATGTTCACTTATGGAACAATCACTGCAGTCATTATTTGTTTGCTTTCTCTCTGGAATTGATCTTCCAACCCTGAACATTTTACCGCCCTGAGCAGGTAATGAGCAGTGGCAGGCATAGATTCAACCTAATATTTCTCTGCGCAGTTAGAGGACTAGCCGGTTGTCCGCATAGTAATTGGTTGTCAGGGTGAGCTTACAGAGTATGTTTTAAAGGGGCAGTCCAGCACAAACACATCTTTCCATCCCTTTCCCCCTCACCTGATTGCCTGTCATGCCTCGGAGGTCTCCTCTGTGTATTGCACCCACTTCCCTGTAGTAAAGCCCCTTGTCTAATGCTTATCAACCACCATTTCAAGGCTGACTTTTTTCTTACTTTCACTTTCAATGAATCCCATGATACATCAGGTGTACAGTTTAATTATTATTTACTCCTATATTCGTAAGTTACAACCCATATGTGTATAATCCGGAGGACAAGCTATGATCTCCTCTATTATAACTGTGTGACAGGAGCTGTGTGATCGTCATCAGGAACTGTGATAGGAGTATCCCTATCCTCTTCAAAACAGATTCCTGTGGTTGATTCATATAATAGCACCATACAGACTGGGAAAATTCACTAGAAAATGAATACATAATCGTCAAGTAAGTCTGAGCTGGTTAGAACTGAGATCACATGACCATCTGAGGAAAAAGAGGCTGGAAGATTCAGAGTGGCTCTTTAAGTGGACATAGACAAGTCTGACATTTAAATCTTGGGACACCAGTTCAATGAGATTTTGGGAGCTGAGAAATTGACCTAGATGGTCAACCTGCTTCACTGTTTTCATAACTCTTGACCACCCCAGCATACACCGGGGACAGGGATGGTGAAACTCAATTCTTGAGAAAGGCACAAAGCAGATCTATCAGACTATTATGGCATATCCGGTGGATATGTCATACACATCTAAGATGGGAATACCCCTTTAACCTAAGCAAAAGGTAATGTTTATATTTTATCTGGAACTTCATTTTGTGAAAAATGTACTTATTGTAAGCCTAGAATGTAACACGTATGTAATTTTTCTTCTGTATTTTTAATTATAAAAATAGCAATATCAGAGGTGAAACTTAAATTTTCTAGCTGCAGTGGCGTAACTATAGGGGATGCAGAGGATGCGTTTGCACTCGGGTCTCTTAGGGAGCCCATAAGGCCTCTCTTCTCCATATAAGAAGCCCAGTATTATGAAGCCTAGAAGCAGAGGCATAACTTAAAGCTTCTGGGCCACGGTACAAACCCTGTAATGGGGCCCCCAACTATAATGCTTCATTCATAGTACTGGGCTCCCTATATGGAGAAGATAGGCTTTATGGGCCCCCTAAGGATCCTGGGCACGGGTGCAACCGCATTCCCTACAGTTACGCCCCTGTCAGGGGTGTAACCCCCTCTTTTTGATAGTCTGTACTTGAGTGACAGCTTCAGGCCTTAGTCAGACGGGCGTTTTTAGCCGCGATTTGCGCATGCGCATGCGTCCGGCGATTTTATAAAACCATTGCTTTGCAATGGTATCGGACACATGAGCGCTTTTTATGCGCTCGTCCGATAAATTATAGAACAGAAATCGCAGATCGCACCTATCTGCGATCTGTGATTCCTGTTCTCTTCTCTATATGCGCTCAATGGGGCCGGCGGCAGCAGCGCCGACCCCATTGAGAACATATAGAAGACAAATCATTCTTCTCTGCCACAGCTGTAACAGCTATGACAGAGAAGAACGATGTTTGCCCATTGAATTCAATGGAGCCGGCAATACAGCCGCTCCATTGAAAGCAATGGGCTGCCGGCGTGCGCGGGGTGAATTGTCGGGAAGGGCTTAAATATATAAGCCCTTCCCTGCAATTCATCCTAAAATGTGTTAAAATAAAAAAAAATTGTATACTCACCTTTCCGCTGCGGCCGGAGTCCAGCCGCGGCCGCTGTCAGTTCTCCTGAACTGCTTCTCGGCACTATTCAGCCGGCGGGGCTTTAAAATCCCCGCCTGCTGAATGATCTGCCTCTGATTGGTCACAGCCCTGACCAATCAGAGGCAGGTTTCACTCACACACCCATTCACGAATTCATGAATGGGTGAGTGACTGCTGCCTCTCAGCGCTGAGCCAATCAGGGGCAGGTCTGACTCACATCCATTCATGAATTCATGAATGGGTGTGAGTGAGACATGCCTCTGATTGGCTCAGCGCTGAGCCAATCAGGGGGCAGGTCTGACTCGCACCCCCTTCACACCCACTGCAGGACGGCCGCGCGGAGCTCCGGCTGCCGGGAGTAGGTGAGTATATATATATTTTTTATTTTTACACATTTTAGGATGAATTGCAGGGAAGGGCTTATATATTTAAGCCCTTCCCGACAATTTATCCCGGGCTCGCCCGCAGCGCATTGCTTTAAATGGAGCCGGCTCTATTGCCGTCTCCATTGAATGCAATGCGCTGGACAGCTCCGGCCCGTTTCTAATGAAACGCGGCTAGGAGCAGATTTTCGGGCGATTTGCGGGCGACTTGCGTGCACCGGTCACGCGATTTGCGGATGCGTATCCGTCATGCGATCCGCAAATCGCGTGAAAAAACGCCCGTGTGACTAAGGCCTCAGAACGCAGAGTTGCACAACAAAGAAGTGCCACCAAATTGGACTTGCAAGTAGGTTGTAGAAACTTAACTTAGCCAGTGCAGCAAAAATGCTGACAATATGTGAAAAGATTTCAGAGACCGTTATTGAGTTGGCACTTGCTGACTTGAGTTGTGGACTCAAAGATATCCTTCTCCTAAAAGAGGATGTGAATTCTACTGGTTGAATACCCAAGTCCTGGTTCCCAGGATAGTTCTCAGTAGACAGTCAAGTTGTAGGTAAGTAGACTTGCATATATACCTTGTCAATGGCGCAGTATAATAGAGGCCGCCGACCTGGGCCTAAGGCTCCAGGGGGCCACAGCTGTCCAAACTGCCTCTATTATAACTTACTACTAGTGAATGTGCACTGCAATAATAATAATAAACAGCTATAACCACTTCACTTGCATCGCTCCTCCCACTCCTGGCCTCTGTAGTTTGCAAAGAGCCAACAAAAGTGAAGAACAGTGTCTGTATTGCAAGGCTGCAGCAAATGTCTCCTGAGCATGGATATTTATATGCAATATATAGATTGCAGTCGCCATAATGGGATGGGTTTTCTACTAGTTAAAACATATTTAATTCCCGAGTGTTTGGAGAGTCATGCTGTAAACTTTCTAGTAACATGGCTGCTAGCATCTATGCATATGAAAAATGACAGACAAGCATGGTATAACATTATGGTGTGCACTTATACGGTATATATCATTACACATTTAAAGATGAAAACATATTTTCATACATGTGATACCATTCCTCTTGAAATGCTGAAGGAGTGTTCATATGAAGTATGTGGCTTTGGATGTCTCCTGTTAATAGAGGCCAGGATTTTCCCACCACTCAACCAGTGCTTACTTACCAGACTAAAATATACCGCTCCAGTGCATATAATTATAGATGCTGATGAAAATGATATGCACAATGCCAGCGACAAACAGATGCACATATTTTACTCTGTACAGTTTGTATCAAGGCATAAACTAAGAAAAAGAACGAAATGCTCGCTTCCCTTGGATAAAGAAACAGTTTACTTAAATGAACCCTTTATTGAACTTCATACATACTCCAAGATACTTGAATGCTGAGAAAGCTTAGTTCGAAACTATGTGTGGCAATAGGAGAAGAGGAGTAGAGCTCCCCATGAATTACTGTACATGACAGATGGCAAAACAGAAGGACCCAAAGGAAAGAAGCTAATCCACAGCAAGAGGTATATCTGCCTGGGTGAGGCTACCTGACCCAACCCTAATAATATGTAGGTCTGCTTTCTCCTGTAAGAGGGAAATGTAGTTGTGTGCTGTTTTTACTCATAATTGGTATGGCACTTTAAGAAAGTGTGGGGGAGGATGGTCATGTTGTGGTCGCTGCTCTACACTGGGAGAGCAATCCGTGACGGAAACTGGGAGGGGCCAACAATTGTCGGGCTGCAGCTGTGAAAACAGTGAGAGGAACAGTTAGCTGATCCCTATGGCACACCAGCTGGTGTATTGCCCTACGGGTGGTTCAGAGGCAGCATAAAAAGAGAGTCTTCATTGATGGTAGCGGTCACCTCTTGGGTATCCTCCTACACTGACTTTGTATTCTCAAAGATGCTACCCAGTCAATAGTGAGTCCAAAAATACTTTACAATTGAAACAAACAAAACAAACTGTAAGTTGGATGGCTGCGCCAGAGAACATTCCCTACAAGTTATAATTGCGAACTTTATTTTTTCAAACATTGCTGTGGTCGAATTAGTCCTTAGAGCAAGGGAATTGGTTTATTTCACGTCCGTATCAGCCAAGTTCGAACTGCTAATAAACAAAGTTCTGAGCAAACCCTGACGTCTTCCTACATTCTGAATGAAGCTTGTACAGCTCCAATGTCAGAAGACATCCGACAGGGTATTCTTATCATCTATTGCCAGCCACTCCACTGTCGGAGCCTCCCTGGTGCTCACACACTGGCTTTAGCCAGCAGATGGCACCGTTGTATAACAGTAAAAACAGAAAGCCTTTTAGGAAACCCTGAATCCAAAATTGGATTGGAAAGGGTTAATGAAGCAATCTTCATTCCTGATCTGCTATGGCCCAAAGCAGGGCTGATGTCCTTGCTACCAAGGATCTGGGATAAGAGTACTTTGATCCTGTCCCTGGCACAGATACAAACATAGATTGATGTGAGCCTTACAATGGTTAATACTTCACCGGTTTTTCAGAAAGCAAGGGCTAGGGGGAGACCTCCACTGGACCTGCTCTACACTCCCATAGATTACTTTTTGCACACCTGTTCTCACAGTCAGGGGAACTGCCCCTCCTATTTTGGCATCATCTATACCCGTTTTTTTTACAAATCCAGCTACAAATAGTAATCCCCCGTTTTGTAAACTTTTGGGTCTTGAATATTGAGGTTGATTGCATCCATCGAGGGCTTTCTAATACAATTTGTTACATTTACAGATTGTAAAGGATTATGTTGGCGTTCAGTTCACCTTAGAGACACAGCTGGCAGAAAATAACCCTTGCCAAAGTATAGTTTTAATGTTCAGACTTATTTTATATGCCTGCTGGGACCCCAATATATCAGAAAATGGCAGATAAATTAATGCCTAAAGGAATATTTCCATCTAACACAATATTCACAGTATATGCAATAAAAGTTTGGTAGATGCGGGTCTCTATTGCTAGTTCTAGCTCCCATTGCCTCCTGTCTGACAGAATAAAATAGCCAGGGGTAGTTGGGACTTACAGGAAAAGCAAAGTGGGTTTCACTTTGACTCCCATAGAAGTCAATGGGAGCTATGAAAAAGGCATACAACCGTGTGCTATGCTGTTTCCGTAACTCAGGAGCAGCAGAAACAGTGTAACTTGCCAAACAATCCCTGTCTGCCAAATCCATCTGAGGGCAGTGGGAGCCAGAACTTGGGAAAGGTGTGGGTCCAAGAGAAGGGACCCACAACTATCAGACTTTCCATAGAGTATATCATGAAGGTCTTGAATGGGAATACCCCCTTTAATGTTAACAGCAGTGCACTGCAAGAGGTTCTTCAGATAAACTTGCAACAATTGTTAAACAAAGTATTCTCTTATTAGTGATGACATCTACATAGGGGGAAGGGACTTGTTATTTGTATAGCTTCAACTTATTCCGCAGCGCTTTTTAGGTAATTTTTTTTATTACCCCCCCAGCAAGCTGGGTACTCATTTACCGACCTCAGAAGTATGGAAGGTTGAGTCAACCTTGAGCCGGCGACCTGAACTGTGCATACATTGGACTCGCAACCTGCAGGTCGCGAGCGAGAGCTTAGGCAGAGTGTAAATTCAATATGGGTGGTCCTCAAGAAACGGCTTTCAGCCACTAGCATTTATTTTTATGAATCGGGGGTTCCCCTATGAAGAGGTATCCTTTTTTTTCTCTATATAGGTTAGAATTAGGACTCCGATGGCTGGTATGCAATAAAATGCTGCTGACATTCATGTGATATTTCTGACAAGAGGTATTTGATTTTGATGGTGAGACAATTGAACCATTTACCTTTAAAATATAATGAGGGGGGGGGGGGGGGGGAATCCGAAAAGAACAAATGTGTGATTATATCCACTTCAGTAAAAGTGGGCACTTCAAATATGCATCACTACCGAGAGATGTTTTCTGATTGAACGTGACTGACCGAGTTCTCAACCGTGAAGTCCTTTCACAGGCTTCTTGACAGAAACAAACTAGTCACTGTCCTAGATTGTAACTGAGAAGTTTCAAATGTGTATTAATGAATACACAAAAAGGCTCTTTGGTTGACATAGGATCCTGGCCCCGAGGCATTTTGCAAGACAAATAGCGACTACTGTAAATAAATATGTGGCCCCTGAAATGATTACATAGATATAGACTATAAAGGGGAGCTCAGTGAAAAGCCCATACAGGAGAGCAGGTTATTAACTAGGCTAACGATCAATATCCTGGCTTATATTCTGCTTATATCCTGGGTGAGGAGTAGGAGAAACACAATGGTGGCCCAGCCATTACATAAGACTAGTAGAAAGCCCGTCCCAGGATGACCACCACACTCACTCTATATACATACATCCATGCTGCAGCCTTGCAGCTCACTGTTCTTCACTTTCGTTGGTTCTTCGCTTCCGCAGCTCTGCGTTCCTCTTCACTGTGATATATTCGAGGATATACTATGATTTCACAGGACTTAGGTTTGAAATTTGTTAAATCAAGATTTTGCCACTTAATGAAACCTTCATTGTGGGACCTCGGCAGATGATGGATGGTAAAATGTATATTTTACAACGTAGGCTTGTGTGTGTGATTAAGAGAGGAAGCTTCATGCTGCTTGTGTGGCATGAAGTTTATTGTACAGGATGGGCCATGGAAAATTAGCCCGCGACAACACTCTTAGGAAAGCTGTCTAAAAGAAAAACTTGGTTACCTATACCAACCAATCACAGCGCAGCTTCCATTTTCTCAGCAGTTTTAGAAATGAAAGCTGTGCTGTGATTGGTTGCTAAGGGCAATAAAGATAGATTATCTTTTAAACAACTTTTATAAGAATATTGTGTCGGTCTAATTTTCCGTGGCCCATCTTGTAGATGCTATGGTGATGATGAGTGTGTGGAGTAGTATATAATCTGATATATGTATATATATATATATATATATATATATATATATATATATATATATATATACACACATCTTAGCCTGATGTGGTATGGCTTCCTATCAAAACAATTCTGCCACCCTGTGTGTACGATGTACTCATCATCATCATCATAGTATCTGCAGGGTGGGCCACGGAAAGTACTCAGCACCGCACTCTTATGTAAGCTGTCTTTGTTGCCCATAGCAGCCAATCACAATGCAACTTTAATTTCTTATACTGCTGAAGTAAAATGAAAGCTGCGCTATGATTGGTTACTGTGGCCAGAATTGTTTTGATAACAACCCACACCACATCAGGCTAAGATATATATATATATATATATATATATATATATATATATATATATATATATATAAAATTCTGTTCTCTTAGTTACTATCTGTTTTGTTACCTACACTGGGAATCCGTAGGTGGAAGTGTATGTAGGCGAGTAGAATTTGTTCCTCCGAATATGATGTTAAACTATAATCATACAAGAATGTAATACTAATGACTGGTTAGTTTTATCAGAAACAAAGTAATCATACCGCACTTAATCATAGCACAATGATTATCATATGATAATAACGCATCGGGGTCAATGCTTGTACTTCTAGAAATAAATGTTAAAAGTTGAACACCGGCTACGGTAACTGTTGCCTCATATTAAATGATAAAAGCTGATCTCTCACAGTTATCACTCTTTTAAATACAAAGTTATAGAAAACTTTGACTTGACTTTTATTTTATGCATTTTGTAGACTTGAGTGTCACTTTAATGTTGGCTATAAGTGCAAATCTATTTGTATGTTGGGAGACAATGACTGGGGATACTGTACTTGCATATAATAAATAAATAAATCGTGGTATTTGTATAGCGCCAACTTATTCTGCAGCGCTTTCAGGTAATTATTACTTATTACCCCCCGCCAAGCTGGGTTCTCATTTTACCGACCTCGGAAGGATGGAAGGCTGAGTCAACCATGAGCCGGCTACCTGTATGTTTAGCATGTAAAGAATTCTGCTATTTTACTTCTTCTTTGGTAACGTTCTGAAAATGTTAATTCTAAAAAGATAATGAAGAAAAACAAGATATTTGCTGTTTTCTTATATGAGAGCTACACAGCTACTGTGTAAGCGCTGCGGAATAAGTTGGCGCTATACAAATAAAGATTATTATTATTATTACTGAGCATCAGTGATCACTGACAAAGAAATATTCTTCCCTTCATTTCGCAGACAACAAACAACATTGTTTGTTGCAGAAGTTGCAGCACTGGATATTCTAGATCATGGGTGTTGTTAGATTCTGAAGCTACCTGGGATACCATAGGGCAAAGGTGGAGGGAAGGGCACAGATGACTTGAACGTGACGATTGCTGACTCAAAGAGACCTGGGTCAACAGGCAATAAGACACATGCCCCTGGTGTTAGCAACAAAACTAGTCTAGGTTTCCCATAGATGTTCAATCGGACATAGAGCTTAGGCATAGAGTCTGTATATCGGCACATAGAACATGGCTTTTTACTATGTGTGCCATCGCTCCTGTATGCACAATATTATGAAGGTGTTCCGTCTTGGAAACAGGGGGAATTATTTTGTGAATTAGACCAGTTTTCTGGCATTAAAAAGTCAGAAATGTTTGTGCAACAATTTTTGACATTTTGACCTTTTGCAAAAAAGGAGGCGGTCCTTGATATTTTCTATAAATTATGGCAGAAACCAGTGTAAATTATAATGGGAACCTACACCAGCTTATAGCTGGCATAGATTTCACCTTCTGGCGCAATGACTGGCCAGGTATGTGCCAAATTTATTAAAATGCTTGAGCCTCCAGGACATTTTAGGCCTGTTTCACACGGCCAATGCGATATCACGATTTTGTGTCGCTAAAAACTTGCATGACTTTGTAGCACCAAATATGAGGATTTTCGGGGGAGGGTTAGGGAGGGGGCTTGAAATGGAAGCCCGACCCTGAAAATAAGCCCTAGCTGCATTAAAAAAAACAACAAAAAAATACATCACCTAAGAAGCACTGTCAGCTCTGTTGCGTCTTCTCCCTGGTCTTCAGGCATCTCCTCCTGGTCAGGGATTTGAAAATCCCTGCCTCCAGGAAGAGGCTGCCTCTAATGGGCTGAGCACATCAGCATATTGCATTGAATGGCTATGATTGGTTCATCAAGTGCTGGCACAGCCAATAAGAGCCAATTCCTGGAGGCAGGGATTTTCAAATCCATGACCAATAAGAGATTGCCGAAAACGCAGCCGCTGTTAGGTGATGTATTTGTTTCTTTAGTTTTTTTTTATGCGATAGGGCTTATTTTAGGGCTTTTACAGTAGGATTTCCTACTGTAAAAGTTGCATCGCACCGAGCAAAAACAGCGTTTTTGTGCGATGCGATACAACAGAGAAAGGCTCCATAGTGAAACATGGCCTACAAAACATCGCAAGTCGCGGGCATCTCTAGCAACCTGCGATTTTTTTTTTGTCTCACAATGTAGCAGCTTACAAAACATCGCTAATGTGAAGGAACCCACATACATGCGGGCTTCACATACATGCGATTTGTAGCACTGTCGCTTGGCGAGAAAATCGCACGATTTTGTCGCCCGTGTGAAACCGGCCTTACACTTATATATCTGTATAAAATGCCAGTCTAAGTAAATTCCACACAATGTTTTTAGAAGAGAGCTTATCTATAGAAGGGCATTTGATGAAACGTGAATAGAGAATCAAAAAAGTATGAGATTGGAAGCATAAGAAGATACACTATAGTCCCGTAGACTTCTATAGGTGCCATATTACAGCTCCATACAACTCAAAGCTCATATAGAGCCATAATATGTTGACTGCGTTATGGACATGCATCCTATTCTTATACTATAGGTGTAAAACAACACCTTAAAGGATATTCTTAAAGGGAACCTATCAGCATCCACAAACATGACAAACTAAGTCATGGCGCTTATAGTTTAGGGGAGTCTGGGGAGATGTGTCTCATACTTACCCAGTCACCCGTTCCCGCTGTGTCCCCAGGCAAAGTTAGTACGCCAAGGGACACTCTTTGCGTGAGCGCACCTCCCATCCATCTCTGTGGTAAGGGCACACGCTGAAACAGCCAAGCTTCTAGTCTTGACTTTGCCAGCAGAAATGAATGAGCAGGTGTCTATGAGACACATCTCCCCGGACTCCCCATCTACTAAACTATAAGCACCATTACTTAGTTTATCATTAGAGATGAGCGAACGTACTCGTCCGAGCTTGATACTCGTTCGAGTATTAGCGTGTTCGAGATGCTCGTTACTAGAGGCGAGCACCACGCGATGTTCGGGTTACTTTCACTTTCATCTCTGAGACGTTAGCGCGCTTTTCTGGCCAATAGAAAGACAGGGAAGGCATTACAACTTCCCCCTGTGATGTTCAAGCCCTATACCACCCCCCTGCAGTGAGTGGCTGGCAAGATCAGGTGTCACCCGAGTATATAAATCGGCCCCTCCCGCGGCTCACCACAGATGCATTCTGACATAGTTCAGGGAAAGTGCTGCAGGTGCCGGAGCTGCTATAGGGAGAGCGTTAGGAGTTATTTTAGGCTTCAAGAACCCCAACGGTCCTTCTTAGGGCCACATCTGACCGTGTGCAGTACTGTTGAGGCTGCTTTTAGCAGTGTTGCACAATTTGTTTTTTTTTGTATATCGGCCGTGCAGAGCATTGCGTCCGCAGTCTGCAGTCATTGTACAGAGTATAGGGCCACTACTTGTGAGGCAGGGAAAGAGATATTCAGGCTATATAGGCAGTGGGCTTTTAAAAAAAAAATTGGGGAAAAATACTATATTTGGGCTGCCTGTGACCGTCTTCAGTTTACTGCGTGTCTGCTGGGGGTAGTAGTCCTAATTAATACGCAGCTAAGCGTTACAGCAGGCTTGCGCAAAATTGTTTCCTGGATCTGCTGTCTCTGTTACATCAGTGCTGTCATCCCGCCAGAGGGAAAGAGTATACATAATATTATACGCTGCCTACAGTATCTATCTGCTGGGGGTAGTAGTCCTAATTAATACGCAGCTAAGCGTTACAGCAGGCTTGCGCAAAATTGTTTCCTGGATCTGCTGTCTCTGTTACATGATCGCCGTCATCCCGCCAGAGGGAAAGAGTATACATAATATTATACGCTGCCTACAGTATCTATCTGCTGGGGGTAGTAGTCCTAATTAATACGCAGCTAAGCGTTACAGCAGGCTTGCGCAAAATTGTTTCCTGGATCTGCTGTATCTGTTACATGATCGCCGTCATCCCGCCAGAGGGAAAGAGTATACATAATATTATACGCTGCCTACAGTATCTATCTGCTGGGGGTAGTAGTCGTAATTAATATGCAGCTAAGCGTTACAGCAGGCTTGCGCAAAATTGTTTCCTGGATCTGTTGTCTCTGTTACATGATTGCCGTCATCCCGCCAGAGGGAAACAGTATACATAATATTATACGCTGCCTACAGTATCTATCTGCTGGGGGTAGTAGTCCTAATTAATACGCAGCTAAGCGTTACAGCAGGCTTGCGCAAAATTGTTTCCTGGATCTGCTGTCTCTGTTACATCAGCACTGTCATCCCGCCAGAGGGAAAGAGTATACATAATATTATACGCTGCCTACAGTATCTATCTGCTGGGGGTAGTAGTCCTAATTAATACGCAGCTAAGCGTTACAGCAGGCTTGCGCAAAATTGTTTTCTGGATCTGCTGTCTCTGTTACATGATCGCCGTCATCCCGCCAGAGGGAAACAGTATACATAATATTATACGCTGCCTACAGTATCTATCTGCTGGGGGTAGTAGACCTAATTAATACGCAGCTAAGCGTTACAGCAGGCTTGCGCAAAATTGTTTCCTGGATCTGCTGTCTCTGTTACATCAGCGCTGTCATCCCGCCAGAGGGAAACAGTATACATAATATTATACGCTGCCTACAGTATCTGTCTGCTGTATCAGCTCAGCATTTTAAAAAAATAGAAGCAAAATACTTAGGGCCTACTACTGGCCTTTGGCCACTTGACTGCTTCTGCGCTGTGAATTCCACTATCTCAGTCATACGCACCTACGTCTCACTACAGACATGCGCAAAATTGTTTCCTGGCTCTGCTGTGCGTTCCGTAAGGGAAGTCAGCCTCCAACCACAGGCCAATAAGCGGCACATTTAATTACAGCATTCTGTTTCTGCACTACTGGTAATACAGCATGCTGAGGGGTAGGGGTAGGCCTAGAGGACGTGGACGCGGGCGAGGACGCGGAGGACCAAGTCAGGGTGTGGGCACAGGCCGAGCTCCTGATCCAGATGTATCGCAGCCGACTGCTGCGGGATTAGGAGAGAGGCACGTTTCTGGCATCCCCACATTCATCTCACAATTAATGGGTCCACGCGGTAGACCTTTATTAGAAAATGAGCAGTGTGAGCAGGTCCTGTCGTGGATGGCAGAAAGTGCATCCAGCAATCTATTGACCACCCAGAGTTCTACGCCGTCCACTGCTGCAACTCTGAATCCTCTGGCTGCTGCTCCTCCTTCCTCCCAGCCTCCTCACTCCATTACAATGACACATTCTGAGGAGCAGGCAGACTCCCAGGAACTGTTCTCGGGCCCCTGCCCAGAATGGGCAGCAATGGTTCCGGATCCTCTCCCACTGGAGGAGTTTGTCGCGACCGATGCCCAACCTTTGGAAAGTTCCCAGGATCCGGGGGATGAGGCTGGGGACTTCCAGCAACTGTCTCAAGAGCTTTCAGTGGGTGAGGAGGACGATGACGATGAGACACAGTTGTCTATCACTCAGGTAGTAGTAATTGGAGTAAGTCCGAGGGATGAGCGCACAGAGGATTCGGAGGAATGCCTCTTGAGAAGTTCCCTGCAAAGCATAAAGGCAGACGCTTTGCACTCGGAAACAGAGGCGGGGGAAGACAGTATGACGCTGGATAGTCAGAGCACCCTCCTGTCTATATCTCAGCGCGTTGAGGAGGAGGAGGAGGAGCATGAGGAGGATGAGGAAGAGACAGCTTGGCCCACTGCTGAGGGTACCCATGCTGCTTGCCTGTCATCCTTTCAGGGTGTATGGCCTGAGGAGGAGGAGGGGGATCCTGAAAGTGATCTTCCTAGTGAGGACAGCCATGTGTTGCGTACAGGTACCCTGGCACACATGGCTGACTTCATGTTAGGATGCCTTTCTTGTGACTCTCGTGTTACACGCATTCTGGCCACTACAGATTACTGGGTGTACACACTGCTCGACCCACGGTATAAGGAGAACCTTTCCACTCTCATACCCAAAGAGGAAAGGGGTTCGAGAGTGATGCTATACCACAGGACCCTGGCGGACAAACTGATGGTAAAATTCCCATCCGACAGCGCTAGTGGCCGAAGGCGCAGTTCCGAGGGCCAGGTAGCAGGGGAGGCGCAGAGATCAGGCAGCATGTACAGCACAGGCAGGGGAACACTCTCTAAGGCCTTTGACAGCTTTCTGGCTCCCCAGCAAGACTGTGTCACCGCTCCCCAGTCAAGGCTGAGTCGGCGGGAGCACTGTAAAAGGATGGTGAGGGAGTACGTAGCCGATTGCACGACCGTCCTCCGTGACGCCTCTGCCCCCTACAACTACTGGGTGTCGAAGCTGGACACGTGGCCTGAACTCGCGCTGTATGCCCTGGAGGTGCTTGCTTGTCCTGCGGCTAGCATCTTGTCAGAGAGGGTGTTTAGTGCGGCTGGGGGAATCATCACAGATAAGCGTACCCGCCTGTCAACCGACAGTGCCGACAGGCTTACACTCATCAAGATGAACAAAGCCTGGATTTCCCCAGACTTCTCTTCTCCACCAGCGAACAGCAGCGATACCTAAACAATACGTAGGCTGCACCCGCGGATGGAAGCATCGTTCTCTATCACCATCAAAAACGTGGACCTTTTAGCTTCATCAATCTGTGTATAATATTCATCCTCCTCCTCCTGCTCCTCCTCCTGAAACCTGACGTAATCACGCCGAACGGGCAATTTTTCTTAGGCCCACAAGGCTCAGTCATATAATTTTTGTAAACAATTTTTATACGTTTCAATGCTCATTAAAGCGTTGAAACTTTCACCTGAACCAATTTTTATTTTAACTGGGCTGCCTCCAGGCCTAGTTACAAATTAAGCCACATTAACCAAAGCGATTAATGGGTTTCACCTGCCCTCTTGGTTGGGCATGGGCAGTTTTTCTGACATACATTAGTACTGTTGGTACACCAATTTTTTGGGGCCCTCGCCTACAGTGTCATCCAATTAATTTTTTGCCCACCTGCATTAAAGCTGACGTTACATCATCTGTGCTGGGCAATGCAATGGGATATATTTATGTACCGCCGGTGGGTTCCAGGGAGCCACCCATGCTGTGGGTCCACAGGGAGTTGTAACTGCATGTGTCCACTTCTAAAGAACCCCAGTCTGACTGGGGCATGCAGTGTGGGCCGAAGCCCACCTGCATTTAATCGGACGTTACCTCAGCAGTGATGGGCACTGCAATGGGATACATTTATGTACAGCCGGTGGGTTCCAGGGAGCCACCCATGCTGTGGGTCCACAGGGAGTTGTAACTGCATGTGTCCACTTCTAAAGAACCCCAGTCTGACTGGGGCATGCAGTGTGGGCCGAAGCCCACCTGCATTAAACATGACATTACCTCAGCTGTGATGGGCAATGCAATGGGATATATTTATGTACCGCCGGTGGCTTCCTGGCACCCACCCATGCTGTGGGTCCACACGGACTTCAAAATAGGGAGTTGTACCTGCCTGTGTCTTTGAATTAAAAAGCACGGTCAGGTTGGGGCATGCAGTGTGGGCCGAAGCCCACCTGCATTTAATCGGACGTTACCTCAGCTGTGATGGGCACTGCAATGGGATACATTAATGTACAGCCGGTGGGTTCCAGGGAGCCACCCATGCTGTGGATGCACACGGAATTCCCATTGCGGAGTTGTACCTGTCTGTGACTATTTATAAAAAACCGCGGTCTGACTGGGGCATGCAGACACCTTGACAGAATGAATAGTGTGTGGCACATAGGTTCCCCATTGCTATGCCCCCGTGTGCAGCTCCTGATGGCGGTGGCACAGGATTATATTTCTCATTGCTTCTTTACAGCATTGTGGGCTATTGCCCCGCCCCTTTTAAAGAGGGTCGCTGCCTAGCCGTGCCAACCCTCTGCAGTGTGTACCTGCGGTTCCTCGTCATGGCAGACGCACTTATAAATAGACATGAGGGTGGTGTGCAGTGAGTGCAGCTGAAGGCTGCGCAGGGACACTTTGGTGTGCGCTGTGGACACTGTGTCGTGCGGGTGTAAGGGGGGGGGGGGGGTTGCGCAGCATGTAACCCAGGAGAAGTGGCAGCGGAGTGTCATGCAGGCAGTGATTGTGCTTTGTTGGAGGTAGTGTGGTGCTTAGCTATGGTATGCATTGCTAATGAGGGCTTTTCAGAAGTAAAAGTTGTTGGGAGGGGGGGGGGGCACTCTTGCCGCTATTGTGGCTTAATAGTGGGACCTGGGAACTTGAGATGCAGCCCAACATGTAGCCCCTCGCCTGCCCTATCCGTTGCTGTGTCGTTCCCATCACTTTCTTGAATTGCCCAGATTTTCACAAATGGAAACCTTAGCGAGCATCGGCGATATACAAAAATGCTCGAGTCGCCCATTGACTTCAATGGGGTTCGTTACTCGAAACGAACCCTTGAGCATCGCGATAATTTTGTCCCGAGTAACGAGCACCCGAGCATTTTGGTGCTCGCTCATCTCTATTTATCATGCTTAAGGTTGCTGACAGATTCCCTTTAGAATTCCTGAATTCATGTTGATGAGAAGCATTCTGTACTCACCGTTTCACTGATATTTTGATAGATTTATATGTTTCTATATTAGGATGTTGAATATTTGTTACCATTACAAATAAATATCAAAATATAATCCAACCAAAACATGTTAGCTTATTCCTTCTTTCCTCGCTTCTTCACATGATGTCATGCTTGCAGCTCAGGGGTGAAGATGCTGTGATTCACATTATCACTCTGCTTTCAAATTAATTTGCCAGAGGTTAATAGCATTTGCCACACTACTACTGTCATTTCAAGCAGGGCCATCCTATTGACTGGTGAATGCAGTGTAAAGATTTCATAAATGGCAGTTCCAGCACTAGTAGTAATGCAGACCACAGGGAAGATTGATGTGGCTGTGCAGGTATTCCACAAATTGTCTGCCGGTACTGGTGTATCTTGTCTCCACCAGAAATATGGGGGGAGCCCTGCACAATGACAGGTAACACCTCGTTACCGCCCTGTTAACGCCCCCCTCAGCTTTAAACTTTGTCTGCGCTACGCTTCTGTGCTGCAGCCAATGAGACTTTCACTCTCATCCCTGCTGTGGTAACGGGCCAACAGCTCTGCTCCCCTACTGCTGTCATTTTGATTCCCGCTGTGATCCTCCATGATGCTGGTGTGTCCCTCCATGGTGCACAACTCGCGGCCGACACTCTCCTCCCCGCTGTAGCGGCACTCGCCGCAGCTTCTCTCCCCCGATTTGGCAGCTTGTCCCCGGCGGATGGAAGAGAGAGGGCACATGGTGCATACACTGCTGCTGACATTCTCCTCCCCACTGTAGTGGCGCTCGCCGCAGCTTCTCCCCGCCGGCTGGAAGACAGAGTGCACATGTGAAAGCTGCCAGGGCCATGTCACAGGGGGATGTCCTGTGTGTATGTTTCTCAGCCTCTCGGCAGCAACTGAATACTCCATGTTTCTGCAGCAGCAGGGACCCCAGTGATCCCATTTACAGTGGGGCCGCCTGCTGCTGTTTGACAGCATGGGGGAGATGGACACTTCAGAGTGAAGGTATGTGTGCGCCAGCCAATCCCCAGCTCTAGGCATCACCTAGCCCTACCCTCTAACTCCAGACTCCCAACCCATGTCTTTACCCATTCTTCTGGTGGAGACAAGATACACCAGTACGCTGTCTGCCATCTGTGCAGCCTGTGGAAACTCATCCTAGAATGGAGGCATGCATGTGCAGACTGATGGCAGGGCTGGAGGCAGGTATGGGGCTTAATGGTATACCTTTTAGGACAATGTAGCGTGAGGCTTCACCCACTGCTTATGGCTCCACCCTAGTCCTGTCCCTTCCCCTCCATTCTGCACATGCATTCTCCTATACTATCCAGAAGGAAAAGATAACCATTTACAGACAGCTGTTTCAGGATGATTTTCCCTCGTCCAACAGGTGGCACTGTAGAGGTATTCTCCCATTTTACTATTTGCATGTTTTTTAAGAGGAGCATGGATGGCCTTATAAGTCATTCACACGCCTTCTAGGTGTTTTACCTAAGGAGCAACTATACCCTTCCTGACCTGCAGTGTGCTCAGGAACACTTAAAAGAGTATGTTATGTGGGGTGTGAGTGTCCCCTCATACATTTTTCTCATTGCTTTTTTTGGCACCACTATTTTCTTAACTTTATATCAGTCACAGTAACCATCAGTGCCACAGCTGCCCCTAAAGGGACCATTCACATGGGACTGAATTACACTGCAGGACACAGACAGATCTGCAGCTGCGGAATTCCACACCAAAATCTGCAGATTTTGATGCAGAATTGCAGGCAGATTTTAATCTCTTTGCAATTCCACATCAAAATCCACAGGTGACCTGTAAAGTTTGGTGTGGAATTTACCACGGCTTGGGGGGCATCATTCAGTCTACTCGGTGCCATGTAAAAGGTCTCTAACATATCTGCTTTAGATTCCACTTAGGGTCCTTTTACATACAACGAGTGTTGGGCAAATGATGCCTGACACTCGTCCCTGTGATGCTCGCTCTGCACAGGAGTGAGCATTGCTGGATCACTCACAGAGCAGCCAGCAGGGGGCCGGGGCAGCTAGAAGATAGTTCTCTCTCCGCTCCCCCCCCCACCCCTCTCCATTCACTGTAAGCAGAGGCCACTCAGTACTGAACGGCTGCTGCTTACAATAGTCATTCATATTTAGGCTGCTTAAGACTGGACAAATCATGCTTTTACACCAGACATTTATCGTTCAAAACCTGCGGGAGAACAATAATCGTCATGTGTAAAAGGGCCTTTATCCTCTAGATTGCCTACTTCAGACACCCCAGAGTGCTTGCCACATAGCAAGATAACAAGGAGGCGTTATACTTATAGCTGTGATGACCACCACTGAAAATACTAGCACTATTGGATAACCCACTTCCATGATACTATTTGTCCTATGGATAATGTAGCTGTGATTTGAGGCTCTGTAAACATTGTTTGGAATGATAAAGGCATGATGTAGTTAAATGTCCATCTTCAGCCTGCAGTATTTGCATTTCTAATAGCAGCGTTTTGTATCTATATGTAAAGATTGGTACAGTTAAGGTGTGTCAAGTAAATAACTCATCTTTCTGGTGCATGATGTCCAAACTATGCAAAGATCTCCAGCAATGACTGTCTCTGATCCCGTATTAATGCCTTCCCATCGCTGCTCTTTCTTTAACAGTTCTCCCTCAACCTGCCTGTGTTAATCCAACCTGTGCCCTGAGCAGCTTAGTGACAAAGCCTTCCTCTTGTCTGCCGATGCTACTGATTCCTCTACAAAGTCAGCAATGAATAAAACAGGATAAAAGGAAATGAAGAAAGAAGCATTTCTCTGGCAGCAGAGGAGAAGCTGTCATCTGTGATTAAAGTGAGGGCAGGGAGGGCTGAGGAAGAAGACAAGAGAAAAATCTACCTGCTGAAAGACTTAAATCCACAGATTCCTCAGGCCGAAAACCGCTGCCACTCTTCCACCAGCTGCAACCCTCCGTTTTGCTTGTTTCTTTTCGGTCTAAATGCTGAAAACTTGAGTGGAATATCTGAATGAGACTAAATGGAGTATGGCAATATTTTTCATATTCAGAGCCAAATGAAACATCACTGAACACTTAAGCAGGACCTGTCAGCATTCTTGACGTGTCTGCTTTAGTAAATACTTATATTCCCCATGATATAACAGTTCTGGAACCACATTTGTTAGAAGGCTGCATTGTTCTGTTCCTCTGTTATTCCTCCTAGACATTGATGAATAAAATGACAACTGGGTGTGGCCAGTTGCCTTGTAAAAAGGGTTTGTCCTGCAGGTACAGAATCATACTATGTAGAGGCACATCCCTAACTGGTAACATCCTTTTATAATATTGGGAATACATATTTACTGAACCAGACATGTCAGATGGATGACAGGTCCCCTTTAATGGCAGCCTCACACGAGAGCATTTGCGGGCGCAAAATCTGCACCTGCAGTGCGCCGCAGCATATAGAAGCCATTCATTACATTGGGTTCCTTAACATGTGTCTTATTCCCCCACGTATTCTTAGGGCCGGAAAAAAACGCAATATGCTCTATTTTTTTGCGCAATTGTGCACAGAGGCCGGCATGTGCACAAAATCGTGCAGAGAACTGCACGAGTTTGTGGGCTTAATCGAAACACCTGGGCCTTGCAAGTCAGCTGACGCACCTCCTGAGTCATCTGACCTGTCTCCCGACTCTGCTTGGAAGTAGGCTACCCCGCCTACTAAGTAGGTAGTTCGGCCTACTCCAAAGTAGTGCTGCGGGGACCACGCTGATGTGAACTATCTTGGTGGCGCAATAAAAAACAGTAAAATGCATAGCAAATATGCATCCCGTGATAGTAATTGTATCTGCACTAACGCTCGTGTGAGGTCGCTCTATTAGGTCCGAAATCCAGTCTTAGGGCTCCTTCACACAATCGCATATGCGCGTGCAAATTTTGCACATGTTATATGCAGAGAATAGAATCCATTGATTGCAATGAGTCTGCTTACATGTGCGTATCTTGCATGCACATTCCAGTCGCACAAAAAGAATGCAGCATGCTGTATTTTTCTACATATTTGCGCCAGAAAGGTCCCTGTAGAAGTTAATACACAGGTGTATCCAATTTTAATCCATGCAAAACGCACCATTTTCACTGTATGTGTAGGTGGATTTTGGGTGTGAATGCACATTTTATGTCTGTGTTGCATCCGTATTTATTGCGTTTTTCATGTTAAAAAAAAAAAACAACTCAAGAAGGACCAACTTTTTTCCATTGTCTCCTAGCAACATGTGCAAAAAATGCAGTGAATTGAATTTGCATGTAACATCCATTCTCACTGCATTTTTTTACACTTCCACAGACTTTCATGGGCGCATTTAATCCATCATATGAACCAAAATAGGAAATGCTGTGATTTTCGTTTCTATGCGTGTAAAACACGCAGATTTGAATTTAATTTGATGAATCTAGATTCAGTCCGTAAAAAATATGGACTGAATACGGACAGAAAATACACCTATGTGAATGGGCCCTTAAAGGGGTTGTCCAGTTGGTGGCCATCCCTCAGGTTAGGTCATGAATAATAGATCAGCAGGAGTCTGCTGCCCCGGACATCCACCAACCAGTAGTTTACTGTCGCAGTACACTCGTGCACTGAGCTCATTTTTGCAGGAAGCACACACCTTTGTTCCGACAGGAGTGACAGGGCTTGGTAATACAAACCAATTTCCAATGAAGTGAATGTCATGTACGCATGTAATACCAAGCTTGGCCACTGCAAAGAGAACAGAGCTGTCTTCTTCCTGTAGAAATCGGTTCTGTATATGAGCACATTAGCTCACTGAACTGTTTATCAGCGGGGATCCCAAGCATCAGACCACCACTGATCTACTATTGATGGCCTACCCTTAGGCTACAACTGGACAACTACTTTAAGCCATACATTTCAAAACCCAAAACAACTCACTATTGATCACAATTGGTCTGGCTAGTTATTTGACATATGGGTACCCAACATTACTCAAGGGTCACAGCAACACTCTTCATCCATGGAGTTAGTGGACAAACTTTCAGCACGATAAAAACTGTGTAAAGAGAAACTGTCTTTGTTGCCTACATCAACCAATCACAGCACAGCTTTCATTTTGTCACAACAGTTGAAGAAATGAAAGCTGTGCTGTGATTGGTTGATATGGACAGCAAACCAAATTTCTGTTTTAGTCAGTTTTGAAAAATGAGGTCCAATATTTTTTATGGTGAAGCAATTTTTTTTGTAGTCCTCTGTATATTAAGAAATGAATCAATACTGATATTTTTTTTTGCCTAAAGTGAAAGACAGCATAAAGAGACATGCCGCAAAAAGGTGCAGAATACAGTGAATTCAAGACTTTATAATAAGCAAAGGCGCACGGAATCTGTTACAGTAACCATTACATTGGCTCATGGACTGCTGTCGAGTCTCCCTTATGATGATGACAGGACCTCTGTGACATAATGTCCCGGGCTTTTCCATCTCCCGACTATGGGCCACCTTAGGCAAAGCTACACAGAGCTGCTGAGTTTAGGAAAAGGCAGACAAGCAATTAGACACAAATATCTGAGCAATAGCGAATTAATTACATTTACTGACAGGCCTGTGAACTGTGAGTCACAGAGTTGGCTGAGTGGCACATGTACCCAGATGCCCCCCCAGGTTGTCACTCTCTGCCAAGCCAGGTTGCTGTGGAATTTAAATCCAAGTCAGTTTGATGTTAAGATAAATATTTGCACGGGCAGTGAGCTCTCTCTTGGTTCTCTTCCTAGAGCATTGGCCTGAGACCAAAAGTCAGTTCTTGCAGAAAATAACTCCTCCATCCCAGAGGGTCAAATGGACTGTGTTCTCATGCAACCCCCATTGACCTGTTCTTTGTTACTTTTTCTGTGTAGCCGTCCGTCTGCCAAATGTAAAGTCATGTACAATAATGTTAAAATGGAAAGACACTATTAGTCAAAGTGTTAGCTTCCTTAAAGTGCAATGAAGAGCAATGCCAATATAATAAAGAACAGAGATAATAATGAATGCCGGCCCTTTCTGAGAGATTTGGTCAGTTTACAATTATAGGAAGACACAATGGAACGGACACCCGCGCGATTTTTGTTCCATTTCTTACCGCTGAAGGGGTTGAGAGATTAGAAAATTAGGTCTGCCTTTGTTCTAGAATCAGCACTACTCTTGTCCATGGGCCGTCTCTGGCATTGCAGTTAAGCTCCATTAAAGGGGTTGTCCCGAGGCAGCAAGTGGGTCTATACACTTCTGTATGGCCATATTAATGCACTTTGTAATATACATTGTGCATTAATTATGAGCCATACAGAAGTTATAAAAAGTTTTTTACTTACCTGCTCCGTTGCTAGCGTCCTCGTCTCCATGGTGCCGACTAATTTTTGGCCTCCGATGGCCAAATTAGCCGCGCTTGCGCAGTCCGGGTCTTCAGCAGTCTTCTATGGAGCCGCTCGTGCCAGAGAGCGGCTCCGTGTAGCTCCGCCCCGTCACGTGCCGATTCCAGCCAATCAGGAGGCTGGAATCGGCAGTGGACCGCACAGAAGAGCTGCGGTCCACGAAGACAGAGGATCCCGGCGGCCATCTTCAGCGGTAAGTATTGAAGTCACCGGAGCGCGGGGATTAAGGTAAGCGCTCCGGTAAACTTTCTTTACTTCCCTGCATCGGGGTTGTCTCGCGCCGAACGGGGGGGGGTTGAAGAAAAAAAAAACCCGTTTCGGCGCGGGACAACCCCTTTAACACCATAGTGACCACCAGTATGCCTTTCTTTTTACGGCGGTCACTAATGGGGTTTTAACCCCTTCCCGCTCCAGGACGTAAGGGTATGTCATGGAGCGTCAGGGTATGTATGAAGAGAGGTCACGGGGCGACCTCTCTTCATACAGCGTGGGCGTCAGCTGTTTAGTACAGCTGACACCCGTGGGCAATAGCCGATCGCGGCTATTAACTCTTTAAATGCCCTGAACGATGTTCGGGGGTTCTGTACGGCCCCACCGCGGTGAGATCGGGGGAGCCGTGCAGGTGTCATGGCAGCTGGGGGCCTTCTGAAAGGCCGCAGGGCTGCCTTAGCAGACTGCCTATCAATCCAACCCTGTGGGGTGGCTTGATAGACTGCCTGTCAAATAGCAGTATGACGTAATGCTGTAGCATTATGTCATACTGCAGGAGCGATCAAAGCATCGCATATTGTAGTCCCCCAGGGGGACTTTAAAGTAAAGTTAAAAAAAAAATCAATAAAGTTTTATTAATTGTAAAAAAAAAAAGTTATAAAAGTTTAAATCACCCCCCTTTTGCCATACCCATTATTAAAAAATATAAATCATAAAAAAAAAATATGTATTTGGTATCATCCGTAAAAGTCCGATCTATCAAAGTAGTGCATTACTTTTCCTGCACGGTGAACATGGTCCAAAAAAAAAATAAAGAACACCAGAAATGCACTTTTTCAGTTACCCTGTCTCCCAGAAAAAACATAATAAAAAGCGATCAAAAAGTCGTATGTATTCCGAATTGGTACTATCACAAACTACAAGACATCCCGCAAAAAACGAGCCATCTCTCAACTATGCTGACGGAAAAATAGAAAAGTTATTGCACCCACAAAATGACCACAGAAAACTATTGAGAAAAAATTAAATGTCTTTGAAATAAAAAAGAGTAGTACAGTAAAAAAAAAAACTATACAAGTTTGGTATCGTAGTAATCGTACTGACCCATAGAATAAAGTTATCATGTTGCTTTTGTTGCAGTTTGTGCGCTGTAGAAACCAGACGCACTGAAAGATGGCGGAAATCTTTTTTTTTTTCGTTTTACTCCACTTAGAATTTTTTTTAAGTTTTTCAGTACATTTTATGGTACAGTAAATGGCATCATTTAAAAATACAACTCGTCCCGCAAAAAACAAGCCCTCATACAGCGACGTCGATGGATATATAAAGGAGTTACCATTTTTTTAGAAGAGGGGAGGAAAAAACGAAAATGGAAAAAGAAAAAAGGGCCCCGTCATTAAGGGGTTAAACATGCAGATACATCTTTTTACAGCAGTGACTTGGCTGGCTACTGAAAGCTATATGTGCCAGGAATGGAGAAACCAGTGAGGCATCCTCTGTTCATAATCCTCATTTCTTGTCCAGAGTGGAGAGCGGCTGCAAAGAGCACCTTCTACTTTGGAGGTTCTGTCCCATATTAGACAGAGAACCCAGTGATTTAAATGGACACTGTGTAATGCTGAATTTCACCTATGGGGGTGCTAAAGAGAAGCTGAACCATATCTACCTGGCATCCCCTAAGATCACAGCTGATCACAGGGATCCCAGCAGAGTAACATCCTTCTGTGCTCATTCTATGCTGTTTGGTCATCATGTTCTTAGGGCGAGCACTGGCTTAAAGGCTATGTACACTTTTGCACTCCTTTTTTTTCTTTATTAATTGTTTCTTTGGAAATAAAAACCTTATGTAAATGGTCTTCATTAAAAATGTCTGATTGTTCGGTCTTTATGCTTGTACTATTTCCAAAGCACTGCAGATTGGAGAACTGACAGATTATCAAAATGGCCACTTCCCAGCTCCTTCCCTAGCCTGCTCTCATTGGGTTTGTTATACCCTCCTACTCCCTCACTCTATGATAGGGCATTTTGCTTTCCTTGCTAGATGGGTGCTATTTTGATTTGTTATCTTATTTTAGGTATTTTTTGTATGTTATCTAGAATATCCATTTGTGTGTTATTTTCTATTAGTATATGTGTTTAATAAACTTTTGTATTATTTTCCTTTGTGGAAGCCTATCTGCTGTGCATGCACGTCTGCCTTTATATTTTTTTCTTCTAGTTTGCTCCACTCTGTTTCTGTGATTTTTGTTATTCAGATAAGCACGTAAAATGCTATAGAAAATGGTGTAGAAGTGCAATACCAGAGATGACCTTTAGGCCTTAGTCAGACGGGCGTTTTTAGCCGCGATTTGCGCATGCGCATGCGTCCGGCGATTTTTTAAAACCATTGCTTTGCAATGGTATCGGACACATGAGCGCTTTTTATGCGCTCGTCCGATAAATTATAGAACAAAAAATCGCAGATCGCACCTATCTGCGATTCCTGTTCTCTTCTGTATATGCGCTCAATGGGGCCGGCGGCAGCAGCGCCGACCCCATTGAGAGCATATAGAAGACAAATCATTCTTCTCTGCCACAGCTGTAACAGCTGTGGCAGAGAAGAACGATGTTTGCCCATTGAATTCAATGGAGCGGCAATACAGCCGCTCCATTGAAAGCAATGGGCTGCCGGCGTGCGCGGGGTGAATTGTCGGGAAGGGGTTAAATATATAAGCCCTTCCCTGCAATTCATCCTAAAATGTGTTAAAATAAAAAAAAATTGTATACTCACCTTTCCGCTGCAGCCGGAGTCCAGCCGCGGCCGCTGTCAGTTCTCCTGAACTGCTTCTTGGCACTATTCAGCCGGCGGGGCTTTAAAATCCCCGCCTGCTGAATGATCTGCCTCTGATTGGTCACAGCCCTGACCAATCAGAGGCTGAAAACACTCACACACCCATTCATGAATTCATGAATGGGTGAGTGACTGCTGCCTCTCAGCGCTGAGCCAATCAGGGGCAGGTCTGACTCACATCCATTCATGAATTCATGAATGGGTGTGAGTGAGGCATGCCTCTGATTGGCTCAGCGCTGAGCCAATCAGGGGGCAGGTCTGACTCACACCCCCTTCACACCCACTGCAGGACGGCCGCGCGGAGCTCCGGCTGCCGGGAGAAGGTGAGTATACAATTTTTTTTTATTTTTACATATTTTAGGATGAATTGCAGGTAAGGGCTTATATATTTAAGCCCTTACCGACAATTCATCCCGGGCTCGCCCGCAGCGCGTTGCTTTCAATGGAGACGGCTGTATTGCCGTCTCCATTGAATGCAATGCGCTGGACAGCTCCGGCCCGTTTCTAATGAAACGCGGCTAGGAGCAGATTTTCGGGCGATTTGCGGGCGACTTGCGCGCATCGGTCACGCGATTTGAGGATGCGCATCCGTCATGCGATCCGCAAATCGCGCGAAAAAACGCCCGTCTGACTAAGGCCTTAGGATGCTAGAGAGCAGGCTTTCCGAAGAAAGATTTGTCAAAGAAAGGGTGTAGGCTGCTTATTAATTAGAGAACACTTGTCTTGCTGAGCTCAGTGCCCCCTTCTTTGAGAGTGATCATGCTGCAACCATGAGCCTGAGAGGAGAGGATGCCCTCTAGATTGACACCTTGGTTGGGTAAAGCTGATGGACTTTTGCTTTGTGTTTAAGACACTAGGCCTATGTTAGAGAGGGCAAAAGCGGTATGCTATTTAGCGGCCAGATGGTCAGGGATGTATTGATATGTATATGTGTACAGTGACGCATGGGTTACTGAAATGTGACCATCTAAAGATGGCAATCCCATGAACTCAATACCCCCAAGTTGCCACAATGGATATAGCCAGCTTTAGGCTATATCCATTGTGGCTACTTTAATGCCCATTCTTATTACTCTTGATGGGGTGGCAGGTTGACTCGGGGTCTTTTATGCACTGTGGTCTTGAGTCAAAGTGTATCTGTCATTTAATTTCTTTAGTGCACAGAATAGGTGATTGTAAGCATTGTCACTATATGCTTAAGCAGCTTATTTTGTACATTTTTTACTGGAAAAACCTGGTATTCAGCTATGCAGCTAGGGGAAGCGTTGCTAGGAAAACCTGTCTTCAGATAGATGCATAGCTGAAGATGGACCTACTATGTTCTTTGCCATGGTTGCACTGTTACCTCTAGTGTTGCAAAGCAATTTACATACAATAGTTTATTCATTATTGTTGCCTTTTATTTGAGTCATTTAATTACATTTTTCACCCATAGCATACTTTTCTAATCATCCTGCCTCCTTTCTGTCTGTTGGCTCTGTGTAAGGAGAAGCCATGGGTTGAAAACAGCTTCTCCTCTCCACATCTTTCCCAATCACCGCCAGGGCCAATTCACTGTCAGTGTCTCAGTGCATCGGGTGCAATATAAGTGAACAATAGAGCTCCGTATTCAGCTATGCAACTAGCTGAAGAAAGATTTCCCTAGCAATGCTTCTTATAGTGCATAGCTGAAATAGAGGGTTTTCTAGCAGAATAGGCTAATTGCAAAAATTCTTATAATTGCCTATTCTGTACATTAAAAAAAGTGACAGTTAGTTTCTAAGAAATGACCAGCGGAGACATCTACAGTCAGGAATGCTGCATGACACTATGGAGTCTCTCAGTTCTTTGAACCCCTGTGTTATGAACCTCCCCCTCAAGACCTTCACTAGGCATAACACAAATTTTGGAGTGTTCTTTTAATTCGCTCTGGGAATGCTTGTCCACATCTACTTACTATGTTTAATAAACTATATCTATATATGGTTGTTTTCCCCATATTCACATGCTGCATATACACTAAAGAAACATTGAAAACTAATAACTCCAAAACTATAAAAAGTGAATAAATAAAGTCGTTTATGTTCAGTGACCATTTGACACAAAGTACATAATGGATGTCGGAGCACAAATATTGCTGCTTTCCTCTCTTAGTGACACTTTTAGCATATGGCACATTAATTTACCCTAAAGGGCGTTTATTTGACAACTTTACTGACATTGAATAAATTATTTCACTACAAGCAGTACAACAGCTCGTTCTCCCTTCTGACCCTTACAGTAAAATAAGCAATGTGTTTATTCAATAAACAAGTAGTCATTTAGGACAAATGTGTAGTCCTCTGGCATTCATTAGGAATTCTTGTAGTAGTAACTATATGTGTCCCAAAAACTCCTAACTAGGAAATCAAATAATGCAGAAGATATTTTTCCCTTTACCCCTGTATACTACTGGGTTCGTTTACCATGCTGATTCATCAATAGGTCAAAAGCATTAACAGATTTACATCATATGGGAAAACTTGACCTTAACTCCTTTAGGCACTTTCATCCAGCATTAGAGAAGATAGACTTTTCTATAAAAGTAGACTCTTCCCTTGGTCATTCAGCTTTGATCTCTGGTATTTCCCACCCTTAGGGCTCCTTACATGGGTATATGCGCCATTGCGTGAAACTCAGTGTGATGTAGAGACTGCTACACCATCCGACAATATGTGAGTGTCAGGACCTAGGTGTGTCTCGGCATCGATTTTGTATCAGCGCAGTCGGGCTTGGCTGTATGGCATCCATTATGTGTAGTAAGCTACCATTTGCAATTTGTCAGGACCCTGGAAAAGCTGAATGAATTCAATATTCTAATCTCCCTTTCCTTCCTAGCATCTGTCTAGTTCTTTTGATGTACACGAGGCCAGGAAATCCTTTGTTCCAATGGCAATAAAACTAGCTAGTGACAGAGGAATGCTAATTGACCCCCTGCCGGTGTGGATTGACATCTTAGATATTTCCCATAGACATCCAGACTACACAATTTACATCAGAGGGAAATCTTTTAATAAAGGTTATTAGTTGTGCAAAGGTCCTATCACGACATGAGTTATATTTTTGAAATCAGGTGGGCCAGCTGGATGAAAAGCATCTAAATGCATTGAGGCCCATGGCCCAGAATACCCTAAATGGCATATCTGCATACCTGGGCCTAATTTACGTATCATGCTTAGTATCTATGGATCGGTAAATTCCTGATATTAAACATGATGGACATATCTCTCTCATTGGAGCGCCTCCCAGGGAAATATGGTTGCAATATTAAATCAGGGTTTCCTACAGATCTTCCCCGCATATACTCAACCCGTCTTGATGACGTCAGGTAAAGGTCAGCGGGGGTGTGGTTCTGCCAAGGCTTTAAAACTGAGTGGGTTGCTTATCTAAATTGTCAGACCTCGCAGATATGGGGCATATGGACTGTCCAGTTTTGTTTTGTGAAGTCTGCCAATCTGACCCTTTGGGCTGTGTATCCGAAAATCTGATAACTTCCTTTTAATTAATTCCTGTTTCCTTTTAATTAAGTCCTGTTTTTTTTTTAATACTGTCTTGTCGTGTATTAATACAGAATTCCCTTATACTCCCGTGTAACATCTTTTTCTGCATACTTTTTAACATATATATATATATATATATATATATATATGTGTGTGTGTGTGTTGCACTGCTTGTCCTTTTCTAGAATAAATCTACAATTTATAAGTCAGCCTTGTCTGTTTTAAAATGAATCATAACTGCAAAGATTGTGTTCATTATTCATAAATCTGGGTTCCAGATTACCTGTAAAAGCTGGTGGTCGCAGCGTGTATCGTGTGGGTATTGTAAAGTGCAGGAGCTGTAGGAATGGATCAAGTGCTGATTTGAGCTTTCGCTTTGCATGCGTGCAGAAGCCTGGGAAAGCTGGATACAAATCAGCCTGCATTCTAATTACTCCAAGCTTGCAATCCTGCTACAGTGAATGATCGCGGCTCTACCGTGACGGTTGGTAGCGCCGAGTGTGCTCGGAATAGTCAATCCGTGATTAATTGGGGACAGAGGTGGGATCGATAGGTATCGCCCCCTCTCTCCTCTCTTTGACTCCCAGTACTTTGTATTTGCGCTAGGAACAATTTTGTGTGCAAATCGACATATTTCACTGTACTTTTTTCGCTCAGAAGCCATGTTTTTATACAAGGCCCAACCACACCTCAATTTAAATGGCTATTTAGGCTAAAAAGTTCCAAGTGTGTTTTTTTTTCTGTGGAATTGCAAATCTTCTCGTGTATTGTGGCCTCATTTGTGCTCCACCCATAGACTTCTATGCCCACAAAAGCAGAGCATGCTGAATTTTTTTCTGTATGCATGAAATGCGTGAGAAAAAAGGGAAATGTGAATGAACCCATTGAAATCAATGGGTTCTATTCTCTGCGTATTGCACATGCAAAAATGCATGCAAATACGCCCATGTGAAGGAGCCCTTAAAGGAGTGAGAGAAATATTATAAAAACAGAAAAAGGTTAAAAATAGAAAAATAAGGCATATTTGTCACCTCACTTGTGACCTCTTCTCCAGCGCAGGAGCCCCAATCCCTGCTAATTTTCTTTGTGTTACTATGCCACAGCATGTAGTGGGGAACAAACCCCCATGTTTGTGCTGGTGTGTGAACTACAACAAAGAAGAATTGCATAACTAATTCTACCTGTTTTTTTATTGCATTACCTCACTTTTGGATCAATTTTGTAGGGACTTACATGTATTTTTGGCTGGAAAATACATTTCTAATTGGCATTTATTAAGATTTTTGCACCATTTGGCTTCTACAGCTTGCATGTATTCCAGTACGTAGTGTGGCAACCTGCAGAATGCCGTTCACAGTCTGTCAACTTGTCTGACAGCTCTCTCCAGCGCCTTCAGTGTTCTCCTGAGTGATCAACTAAACTGAGTTATGATAATATCAAAATCGTTCGACTTTGATTTAATCATAATTCAGCTTAGAAGATAATATATACTGATTACAATTATGCGTTTTAGCCCATAATGCATGCATTTCACTTTAAAAAAATAATCCAAAAGGAGTCCGAAGCCTTCACAGGGACTTTAAACGACTGCACAGAATGGATTCTTTTTCTTCTGTCATCACACTCCACAAGCACTTTGTACCTGGGCTCTGTCCTGCTCTCTTACATTTTTGTTGCAAAAGCCATCTGTATAGATTGTTTTTCAAGAATAATGATGCCAGGGCTGCTCACAGGTAGATAAGCCAAATGTGCAACAAAATGCTGCAGGGGAAATGAAGCATTTAACAACATTCATTAAAATGTGCTGGCATTTAATGTAATGCACAGAAGGTCGTGTACTAAAAATTGCCCTTTGTAATAGTTCTCAACTTCGGTTAATAGGGGACCCGCACCTATTTATTCAGAATGCCTCTTTGGGGGATTATCTATCTATCTATCTATCTATCCATCCATCTATCTATCTTCTATCTATCTATCTATCTATCTATCCATTTATACATCTCATATCTATCTATCTATCTATCTATCTATCTATCTATCTATCTATCTATCTAACCATTTATCCATCTCATATCTATCTATCTATCTATCTATCTATCTATCTATCTATCTATCTATCTATCTATCTATCTATCTATCTATCATCTTATTCTGATTGCAAGTGGTTGGCCCTACCCTCACCAGGAAGCTCCCTAAAGAACTGTGCGACTCTATCACCTGATAGGTTCCCTCTCTCCATCCCTTTTGCAGTATAGGAAGCTTTACTAACCATACAGCTGTGGGCTCTTTCTTGATTTGATATAAGTAGACCCAAGAAACTCTCTACATAGTTTGGCCCAAGAAACTCTTTGCCTCCCATCCTTGGAGCTCACCTCCCAAAAGATTTCACCAGATCCCAGTAAGTAAAGGCACTGCCCTAATTTTTTCTGATCTCCATTCCAGTGGTCCATATCTTCAGCTCCAGACTGCCCCACTGCAAAAATGCTACCACCATGCTCCTGTAGTAATCCCATTAAGCTTATATAGGCAAGGCTCCAAATTACTTAAAAGGGTATACAGTGATCCCTCGTCTATCACAGGGGTTACGTTCCAGAGACCCCCGATACGTGAAAATCAGCAAAGTAGCAGCACTATATTTACACAAATCAATCTGTCGGGTGAACTTCCAAACAATCGCAAAAGTGAACAAACAGACCGATGCTACGGATCCTCTACCGCAGCTGTCATGTGTAGGGAATTGAAGAATTTCTCTGCTGCATCTGTCAGAGATGTGGCAGATGTAGCAGCAAGGAATTCATTCAACTAGCGGGGATGAAGGAAGAGAGAGAGAAGAATCCCTGCAGGGCTTCAGCATTTCTCCATAGCAGGGAGAGAGAGTGGAGCTATGGGGGATTAACCCATAGCAGGGGGAGATAGAGCAGCCTAAGGGTTAAAGGGGTGGTCTCGCGAAACCAAGTGGGGTTATACACTTCCGTATGGCCATATTAATGCACTTTGTAATGTACATTGTGCATTAAATATGAGCCATACAGAAGTTATTCCACTTACCTGCTCCGTTGCTAGCGTCCTCGTCTCCATGGTTCCGTCTAAATTCGCTGGCAGCTTGCTTTTTTAGACGCGCTTGCGCAGTCCGGTCTTCTCCATTCAGCACGAGCCGCTTCAGTGTGCTCCCCGCTACAGCTCTTCTGCGCATGCGCAGACGAGCTGTCACTGCTCGGGAGCGCGCTGGAGCGGCCACTCTGCACCATCCTCTGTTAGAGGAAGGTGCAGAAACTGGAGCTGCCCAGCGGAGAAGCCCAGCCCAGCCCAGCAGCCCCGAGAAGCCTCCCAGGTAAGTGATGGGTCGGGGGGGGCTGCCGCTGCGCCGGGCTGCGCCGGGGGGGCTGTCGCTGCGCCGGGGGGGGCTGCCGCTGCGCCGGGCTGCGCCGGGGGGGCTGCCGCTGTGATGGGGGAACTAGCGCTAGGCCGGGGGGGCTGTCGCTGCGATGGGGGGGGCTGTCGCTAGGCCGGGGGGGCTGTCGCTGCGATGGGGGGGCTGTCGCTAGGCCGGGGGGGGCTGTCGCTGCGATGGGGGAACTAGCGCTAGGCGGGGGGGGCTGTCGCTGTGATGGGGGGGGCTGTCGCTAGGCCGGGGGGGCTGTCGCTGCGATGGGGGGGCTGTCGCTAGGCCGGGGGGGCTGTCGCTGCGATGGGGGGGGCTGTCGCTAGGCCGGGGGGGCTGTCGCTGCGATGGGGGGGCTGTCGCTAGGCCGGGGGGGCTGTCGCTGCGATGGGGGAACTAGCGCTAGGCCGGGGGGGGCTGTCGCTGCGATGGGGGGGGCTGTCGCTAGGCCGGGGGGGGCTGCCGCTAGGCCGGGGGAACTAGCGCTGGGCTCCGGAACCTAGCGCTGGGCTCCGGGGCCTTCACCTGGGCTGAGGGTCTAGCGCTGGGGAGCCGGGGGCTAGCGCCGCTTACCTGCTGCCTGGCGGTGGGCGTCTGGTCGGCGTCTGGTCGGCGGCTGCGGGGCGTCCGGTTGCCATGGAGACACAGCTGGCGGCGTCTCGGGAGCGCGCACGTCGGGCTGCAGCGAGCGACGGGGAAAGAGCCGGCGGCCATCTTGAGGAAACTTTTATAAGTTGCTGAAACGCTGGAACGGTAAGTACGAACCAGCTAGAAATGTCATTTACAGGGGGGCTTAGTAATGTGTGTTTAATGGGGGGGACTGGGCAAAAAAAAAAATTAACTGCTTCCTCGAGACATCTCCTTTAATCCCCCATAGCAGGGAGAAAGAGAATGGGGCTATGGGGATTAACCTATAGCAGGGGGAGACAGAGCGGGCTATGGGTTAATGACCCATAACCCCACTCTCCCTCCATGCTATGGGTTAATCCTCCATAGCCCTGCTCTCTCTCTCCCTGTTGTGGGGGATTACTCCATAGTGCGTTTTTCATGTGTGACAGCCAATACAGAACAGAACAGCCCGATACAGAACACATTCCATCAGCCAATAGTGTGCCGTGTACAATCTTGCATTGGCAAGCGTTAGTGGCGTACTGTATTTCCTCTATGGACCGCAAAATTCCACTATATAGCGAAAAACCCTGCAAAAACAGAATCATATATGGTCTATCTAAAATCTGCGATGCACTGAAGCTGCAATCATTGAACTGTGATATAGCGAGGGATCACTGTACCCCCAATGTTTCCAATAAAATATGTTCCTTCCCAAAGAAGCCCACATTTGAGCCTATATGTGGAGCCTTGTTCCAACTCTTCAAGAGCTTTTCAATTAAAGACTATATTCTCAATCTACACACAGTATATTTCTCTTTAAGGATACCTCCTTCCAGCACCACGAGGGAGCTATGTTCCAATTTTTTTCAGGACTCCCTAAGATGATCTGTATAAATAAGGATCCTCCAAAGCCTCAACTCACCTATTATACCAATGTGAATGCATCCACTGACCCAACATGGTCAAATATGACACCATCTAAAGAGTATGTTCACGTGACGGAATCCTACATGGTTTCTTCTATACAGATTATGCCACTGGATTTTGACACATGTGCACATCTAGATTTAGCTTTGTCAATAGGCAAAATCCTCATGCAGAATTTCCGATGTTCTGCCCCTCCACTATAGAATACAATTTAAACTCATAGCTCCACCCATAAAGCTTTCTACAGTGCTACGCTGTCTTATATCTCCTCTCTCATCTCCACCCTACCCATGCTTTCCATTCTGCTAATGACCTCACACCAAGTTCCTGCCTAATCCAAACCTCCCATTCCCTTCTTCAAGATTTCCCAAACTGCACCAGTTCTCTGTAATGCGCTACCCTAGACAATCTAGTTAATTCCTAACGCCTACAGTTTTAAGCATGCCCTAAAATTCAAAAACACCCTTGGATACAACCAGAGAGACAGATATGGGGGTTTCAAAGAACTAGAACTCTTCTTGATACCAAGGACTGACTTAAAGGGGTGAATGATTGAGAGAGAGTTTAATTTTCCTGGTTGGCACTTCAGGAGAACATCCAGAAGACAAAATTGCACCCTCTAGTTGAGCTCTACTATGGCCTTCGAGAAGATGCCATAATGTAAAAGAAGTTGTCATGATGGTAGATTCTTCCTAAAGTACTACTGTGTTATCTCAATGACTTCTTACTCTGCAATTAGGACACCAATCCCATTCCCTCTCATAGGCTCTATGTGTTCCTGGTGCTGTTAATAACATTTGGAAATGTTTAGCGTTTTCACAAGTTTTTTCACTCTTTTGGCTGAGTAGTAAATTAGGATTGAAAATTAAAAGACTTCTGAGCTCCTCCTACTTTAAAGATTTGGGGAGTAATAAAAATGGCAGCTGTTTAGTCTCACGGGGGGTGGGGAGCGTTTGTATTGCTGACTAATTAAATGAGTATAATTTGATTTCTAGGAAGAAATAAGAAATGTGACAGGTCACAGGATCTATGGAAGTGCGTTCTAGGGAAGAAATGAGAATTGTTGTTAGCAAGATTTTTCAAACATGTTTCTATAAAATAACATCCAGCATATATTAAAAGCAGATTTCCTTAGATGTGTCAGATTTTTACAGCATGTTCAAACCTCCAGAACATCACAGAAAGAAAATATGTGTATATAAAGTGTCAGTAGAAGCACCAAGCAGCTCGTGATTATGACAGCTGTTCCATGAGTTAATGTTGTGACCTTTTATAATTATAGATTTAGTGAAAACTTTATATATTGATGTGAGTTCATTTATGCAGATTAGATGAAAGAAAACTAATGAAGGAGGTAAAAGGTATAAGAACGATGTAAATGAGTATATCTATACTCACAATGCTTCGCTCTACTCATTAAGTCATAAAGGTCGATATAAGAAAAAAAAGCATCGATATAGGCGGAGAAAGTCAGTCCATTGCAGCTTGCTTGAAAAATATGAAATATTCTTGAGTTGTATTTCCTAATGCTACAAACTGTTGGCTTTGGAGCTCAGGCTTCAGTCAATCTTAGAAGGTGTTCACATTGGTGCTCTGAATTCCATTGGAAGCCTCTGTCAATAGTAGAGTCACTATTCCTCAACAAAAACCCAGTGGAGCCCATTATAAGTCAATGGGTCAATCCTTCGTCCAATGGATCCAGCAAAATGCCAAGGTTTGGCTTCTGTGATAAACGGAAATCATATTGCCGATGTGACCAGAGCCTGGTGGAAGGGAATAGTATGGGAGTGTAATATAGTCTCTTCTCTAGTATTAGGGCGCCCACCCACTGGCGTTTTTTTTCCCTGCGAAATTCGCAGCATTTTTTTCTCTGCAGGGGTCTATGGGACTTGTAATGTTAAAATCGCGATCGCGCAAAATCGCAATTTACCGCGAAATCGCGATTTTGCGCGATCGCGATTTTAACATTACAAGTCCCATACACCCCTGCAGAGAAAAAAATGCTGCGAATTTCGCAGGGAAAAAAAACGCCAGTGGGTGGGCGCCCTTAGAGTCAGGGCCGGCTCCAGGGTTATGCAGGTCTTTGGGTGCCTTTGAGTCTCTGGGGTTCCCTTTGTGGTGTGCCATGCAGCATTAAAACTCACATTTTTTCATTGATATACCATTGTAAGGGCTTGTGGTGCGCTATAGTTTTTGGGGTGCATATAATGCAGAACATAATTTTTTTTTTAAGGAGGGACAATATGAAAGAACACATTCATTTTGCCTTTTTTATTGCATTCACTGTATGGTAAAAATGATAACATTTTTCTATGGGTCAGTACAATTACGAGGAGACCAAAATTATATGTGTTTATTTTGGATGTTCTACTCCTGCACATTATAAACCCTTTTTTGGCAGATAACTTTTTTGGCATTGCTGCATTCAAAGACACAGAACTTTTTTTTTATTTACCTATGGATGGAGCTGTGTAAGGGCTTATTTTTTTGCATGAAGAGATGACATTTTTGGAGTGCCTATAACATTTTTGATCACTTTTTTGGGGAGGCAAAATAAACACACATAAATTAATTAAATAAATTTATTATACAGGGTGTTCTGGACATGGTAATACCAAACATGTATTCTTTTTATTTTATTTAAAGGGAGGAACAGAGTAGGAGTTCAGTCCACTGGTTCAGGACTGTCTGGGTGAGAGTGGAGGTCTTTGGCAATCGGCTGCTTCAGTCTGGCACTCATGCACTCTGCTGGTTGCTCTCTGACCTCAGCACAATGGCTTTACTTTATTGCCACTCCGCTGCCTCCTTGCAGGAAGGAACTGATGACTGGCCCTTTGCCCATTCACACTATAAGCCCTCCAGCCAGAATCTGGTGAGCCGCAGGGACACGCTGACAAGCCTTGCAGCGAATATCAAAAAGCTGACAAAACTTATATTTCTTAAAAATGCTGCATAGAAGTAAGAATCCTCTTTACATATACAGTACTGTGAAAAGTTTTAGGGAGGTGTGGAAAAAATGCTGCAAAGAAAGAATTTTTTTTGAAAACCAGAAGGTGTCTGACTAGAGATGAGCGAACGTACTCGTCCGAGCTTGATGCTCGGGCGAATATTAGCGTGTTCGGGATGCTCGTTACTCGTAACGAGTACCACGCGATGTTCGGGTTACTTTCACTTTCATCTCTGAGACGTTAGCGCGCTTTTCTGGCCAATTGAAAGACAGGGAAGGCATTACAACTTCCCCCTGTGATGTTCCAGACCTATACCACCCCCCTGCTGTGAGTGGCTGGGGAGATCAGATGTCACCCGAGTATAAAAGTCGGCCCCTCCCGTGGCTCGCCTCAGATGCCTTGTGAGATAGCTGAGGGACAGTGCTATAGTGTTGGAGCTGCTGTAGGGAGAGCGTTAGGAGTTAGTGTAGGCTTCAAGAACCCCAACGGTCCTTCTTAGGGCCACATCTAACCGTGTGCAGTAGTGTGGAGGCTGCTGTTAGCAGTGTTGCACTTTTCTTTTTTTTTTTCCAAATCGGCGGTGCAGAGCATTGCGCCCTGCAGTAATACTACAGGGACAGAAGTGGTGGTTAGGCAGGGAGAGTGTTAGGAGTTAGTGTAGGCTTCAAGAACCCCAACGGTCCTTCTTAGGGCCACATCTAACAGTGTGCAGTACTGAGGAGGCTGCTGTTAGCAGTGTTGCACATTTTTTTTTTTTTTTACAAATCGGCCGTGCAGAGCATTGCGCCCTGCAGTAATACTCCAGGGACAAAATTGTGTAGGCAGGGCCAGAAGACATATTTTATTGATTGAATATACGCAATGGGCCTTTCCTTTAAAAAAAAAGGGCAAAAATTCTATTTGGCCTGCAGGCTTGCGCCAATTTATTTCCTGGCTGGGAAATCACCGCTCTGCTGCAGTTAATAACACTGCAGTTCTGTGACACCCAGCAGGGCCACACAACACATTTATTAATTGATTGAATATAGTCAGTGGGCCTTTCCTTTTAAAAAAAAAGGGCCAAAAAATTCTATTTGGCCTGCCTCTGACAGTCCTCAGCGTTATGGGTACGTGTGTGCTGGGTGGAGAACTTAAACAAAAATCATACGCAGCCAGCTAAGTTTAACAGCAGGCTTGCACCAATTTATTTCCTGGCTGGGAAATCACCGCTCTGCTGCAGTTAATAGCACTGCAGTTCTGTGACACACAGCAGGGCCACAACACATTATTGATTGAATATAGTCAGTGGGCCTTTCCTTTTAAAAAAAAAGGGCCAAAAAATTCTATTTGGCCTGCCTCTGACAGTCCTCAGCGTTCTGGGTATGTGTGTGCTGGTTGGAGAAGGTAAAAAAAATCATACGCAGCCAGCTAAGTTTAACAGCAGGCTTGCGCCAATTTATTTCCTGGCTGGGAAATCACCGCTCTGCTGCAGTTAATAACAGTGCAAAACTGCAGTTCTGTGACACACTGCAGGGCCACAACACATTTATTATTGATTGAATATACGCAGTGGGCCTTTCCTTTAAAAAAAAAGGGAAAAAATTCTATTTGGCCTGCAGGCTTGCGCCAATTTATTTCCTGGCTGGGGAATCACCGCTCTGCTGCAGTTAATAACAGTGCAAGACTGCAGTTCTGTGACACACTGCAGGGCCACAACACATTTATTATTGATTGAATATACGCAGTGGGCCTTTCCTTTAAAAAAAATGGAAAAAATTCTATTTGGCCTGCAGGCTTGCGCCAATTTATTTCCTGGCTGGGAAATCACCGCTCTGCTGCAGTTAATAACAGTGCAAGACTGCAGTTCTGTGACACACTGCAGGGCCACAACACATTTATTATTGATTGAATATACGCAGTGGGCCTTTCCTTTAAAAAAAAAGGGAAAAAATTCTATTTGGCCTGCAGGCTTGCGCCAATTTATTTCCTGGCTGGGAAATCACCGCTCTGCTGCAGTTAATAACAGTGCAAGACTGCAGTTCTGTGACACACTGCAGGGCCACAACACATATATTATTGATTGAATATACGCAGTGGGCCTTTCCTTTAAAAAAAAAGGGCAAAAATTCTATTTGGCCTGCCTCTGACAGTCCTCAGCGTTCTGGGTACGTGTGTGCTGGGTGGAGAACTTAAACAAAAATCATACGCAGCCAGCTAAGTTTAACAGCAGGCTTGCGCCAATTTATTTCCTGTCTGGGAAATCAAATCACTGGTAATACAGCATGCTGAGGGGTAGGGGTAGGCCTAGAGGACGTGGACGCGGCCGAGGACGCGGAGGGCCAAGTGAGGGTGTGGGCACAGGCCGAACTCCTGATCCAGATGTATCGCATCCGACTGCTGCGCGATTAGGAGAGAGGCACGTTTCTGGCGTCCCCACATTCATCGCACAATTAATGGGTCCACGCGGGAGACCTTTATTAGAAAATGAGCAGTGTGAGCAGGTCCTGTCGTGGATGGCAGAAAGTGCTTCGAGCAACCTATCGTCCACCCACAGTTCTGCGCCGTCCACTGCTGCAAATCCGAATCCTCTGTCTGCTGCTCCTCCTTCCTCCCAGCCTCCTCACTCCACTACAATGACACATGCTCAGGAGCGGGAAGACTCCCAGGAACTGTTCTCAGGCCCCTGCTCAGATTGGGCAGCAGTGGTTCCTCTCCCACCAGAGGAGTTTATCGTCACTGATGCCCAACCATTGGAAAGTTCCCGGGGTCCGGGGGATGAGTCTGGGGACTTCCGGCAACTGTCTCAAGACCTTTCAGTTGGTGAGGAGGACGATGACGATGAGACACAGTTGTCTATCGGTGAGGTAGTAGTAAGGGCAGTAAGTCCGAGGGAGGAGCGCACAGAGGATTCTGAGGAAGAGCAGCAGGACGATGAGGTGACTGACCCCACCTGGTTTGCACCGCCTACTCAGGACAGGTCTTCAGAGGGGGAGGCAAGGGCAGCAGCAGGGCAGGTTGCAAGAGGCAGTGCGGTGGCCAGGGGTAGAGGCAGGGCCAGACCGAATAATCCACCAACTGTTTCCCAAAGCGCACCCTCGCGCCATGCCACCCTGCAGAGGCCGAGGTGCTCTAAGGTCTGGCAGTTTTTCACAGAGACGCCTGACGACCGACGAACAGTGGTGTGCAACCTTTGTCACGCCAAGATCAGCCGGGGAGCCACCACCAACAGCCTCACCACCACCAGCATGCGCAGACATATGATGGCCAAGCACCCCACAAGGTGGGACGAAGGCCGTTCACCGCCTCCGGTTTGCACCGCTGCCTCTCCCCCTGTGCCCCAACCTGCCACTGAGATCCAACCCCGCTCTGAGGACACAGGCACTACCGTCTCCTGGCCTGCACCCACACCCTCACCTCCGCTGTCCTCGGCCCAATCCACCAATGTCTCGCACCACACCGTCCAGCCGTCGCTAGCGCAAGTGTTTGAGCGCAAGCGCAAGTACGCCGCCACGCACCCGCACGCTCAAGCGTTAACCGTCCACATAGCCAAATTTATCAGCCTTGAGATGCTGCCGTATAGGGTTGTGGAAACGGAGTCCTTCAAAAGTATGATGGCGGCGGCGGCCCCGCGCTACTCAGTTCCCAGTCGCCACTACTTTTCCCGATGTGCCGTCCCAGCCCTGCATGACCACGTCTCCCGCAACATTGTACGCGCCCTCACCAACGCGGTTACTGCCAAGGTCCACTTAACAACGGACACGTGGACAAGCACAGGCGGGCAGGGCCACTACATCTCCCTGACGGCACATTGGGTGAATTTAGTGGAGGCTGGGACAGAGTCAGAGCCTGGGACCGCTCACGTCCTACCCACCCCCAGAATTGCGGGCCCCAGCTCGGTGGTGGTATCTGCGGCGGTGTATGCTTCCTCCACTAAAGCACCCTCCTCCTCCTCCTCCTGCAACGCAACCTCTGTCTCGCAATCAAGATGTGTCAGCAGCAGCAGCACGTCGCCAGCAGTCGGTGTCGCGCGGCGTGGCAGCACAGCGGTGGCCAAGCGTCAGCAGGCCGTGCTGAAACTACTCAGCTTAGGAGATAAGAGGCACACGGCCCACGAACTGCTGCAGGGTCTGACAGAGCAGACCGACCGCTGGCTTGCGCCGCTGAGCCTCCAACCGGGCATGGTCGTGTGTGACAATGGGCGTAACCTGGTGGTGGCTCTGCAGCTCGGCAGCCTCACGCACGTGCCATGCCTGGCCCACGTCTTTAATTTGGTGGTTCAGCGCTTTCTGAAAAGCTACCCACGCTTGTCAGACCTGCTTGTAAAGGTGCGCCGGCTCTGTGCACATTTCTGCAAGTCCCACACGGACGCTGCCACCCTGCGCACCCTGCAACATCGGTTTAATCTGCCAGTGCACCGACTGCTGTGCGACGTGCCCACACGGTGGAACTCTACGCTCCACATGTTGGCCAGGCTCTATGAGCAGCGTAGAGCTATAGTGGAATACCAACTCCAACATGGGCGGCACAGTGGGAGTCAGCCTCCTCAATTATTTTCAGAAGAGTGGGCCTGGTTGGCAGACATCTGCCAGGTACTTCGAAACTTTGAGGAGTCTACCCAGGTGGTGAGCGGCGATGCTGCAATCATTAGCGTCACCATTCCTCTGGTATGCATCTTGAGAAGTTCCCTGCAAAGCATAAAGGCAGATGCTTTGCGCTCAGAAACGGAGGCGAGGGAAGACAGTATGTCGCTGGATAGTCAGAGCACCCTCCTGTCTATATCTCAGCGCGTTCAGGAGGAGGAGGAGGAGCATGAGGAGGATGAGGAGGAGGGGGAAGAGACAGCTTGGCCCACTGCTGACGGTACCCATGCTGCTTGCCTGTCATCCTTTCAGCGTGTATGGCCTGAGGAGGAGGAGGAGGAGGATCCTGAAAGTGATCTTCCTAGTGAAGACAGCCATGTGTTGCGTACAGGTACCCTGGCACACATGGCTGACTTCATGTTAGGATGCCTTTCTCGTGACCCTCGCGTTACACGCATTCTGGCCACTACAGATTACTGGGTGTACACACTGCTCGACCCACGGTATAAGGAGAACCTTTCCACTCTCATTCCCGAAGAGGAAAGGGGTTCGAGAGTGTTGCTATACCACAGGACCCTGGCGGACAAGCTGATGGTAAAATTCCCATCCGACAGCGCTAGTGGCAGAAGGCACAGTTCCGAGGGCCAGGTAGCAGGGGAGGTGCGGAGATCGAGCAGCATGTACAGCACAGGCAGTGCAACAGTCTTTAAGGCCCTGGACAGCTTTATGGCTCCCCAGCAAGACTGTGTCACCGCTCCCCAGTCAAGGCTGAGTCGGCGGGAGCACTGTAAAAGGATGGTCAGGGAGTACGTAGCCGATCGCACGACCGTCCTCCGTGACGCCTCTGCCACCTACAACTACTGGGTGTCGAAGCTGGACACGTGGCCTGAACTCGCGCTGTATGCCCTGGAGGTGCTTGCTTGTCCTGCGGCTAGCGTCTTGTCAGAGAGGGTGTTTAGTGCGGCTGGGGGAATCATCACAGATAAGCGTACCCGCCTGTCAACCGACAGTGCCGACAGGCTTATACTCATCAAGATGAACAAAGCCTGGATTTCCCCAGACATTTCTTCTCCACCAGCGGACAGCAGCGATACCTAAACAATACGTAGGCTGCACCCGCGGATGGAAGCATCGTTCTCTAACACCATCAAAAACCGGGACCTTTTAGCTTCATCAATCTGTGTATTATATTCATCCTCCTCCTCCTGCTCCTCCTCCTGAAACCTGACGTAATCACGCCGAACGGGCAATTTTTCTTAGGGCCACAAGGCTCACTCATATAATTTTTCTAAACAATTTTTATACGTTTTAATGCTCTTAAAAGCGTTGAAACTTTAACTTGAACCAATTTTTCGTTAAACTGGGCTGCCTCCAGGCCTAGTTACCACTTAAGCCACATTAACCAAAGCGATTAATGGGTTTCACCTGCCATCTTGGTTGGGCATGGCCAATTTTTTCTGAGGTACATTACTACTGTTGGTACACCAATTTTTTTGGGCCCTCACCTACAGTGTAATCATAGTAATTTCTATGTTCTTCGCCTGCACTCATGGTACAGAAAGGTGTGTGGGGTTGGCCTACACTTTAGCTACATAAATGTAACTGGGGCCTTGTCTATACTGCAGCTACTGAAATGTGAAAGAGACTGTTATCTCCCTAAACTGCTGCAATGGGAATCTTACTGGGGCCTGTCTTGAGTGCTACTATTACTGAAATGGAACTAAGACTGCGCTCCCCCTATACTGCTGCTAGTGATATGTTAGTGGGGTGTGGAAACAGAGGCTTCACAAAGACATGATGGCGGCGAGGCCATTTCCCACCAACGCTGTTACTGTTAAGGTGCATATAACCACGGACACGTGTAGAGGACACATAGTGCCTCCAAAACATCCCCCTCCTCCTCCAACAATGAAAACATTCTTGGCAAATACCTTTGCATTGGTCCGTCTGGTGGCAGTCCAAGAATTTCACCTTTAACGACACAACAAGAGAGCCCCCCCCGCCATCCCCCCGCCACGGCCCACTTAATCCTGGCCACATTCCGAAAACCAACTACATAAAACCGCGCTACCACGTCCGCAGTCACCACCACATTACCACCAACGAGGTTACTGTTAAGGTACATATTACCAGTCTGACTGGGGCATGCAGTGTGGGCCGAAGCCCACCTGTATTGTATCTGACGTTAGCTCTGCTGAGTAGGGCACTGCAATGGGATATATTTATGTACCGCCGGTGGGTTCCAGGGAGCCACCCATGCTGTGGGTGCACACGTAATTCCCATTGCGGAGTTGTACCTGGCTGTGACTATTTATAAAAAACCGCGGTCTGACTGGGGCATGCAGACACCTTGACAGAATGAATAGTGTGTGGCACATAGGTTCCCCATTGCTATGCCCATGTGTGCAGCTCCAGATGGAGGTGGCATAGGATTGGATTTCTCATTGCTTCTGTACAGCATTGTGGGCTATCACCCCTAGCCATGCCAACCCTCTGCAGTGTGTGCCTGCTTTTCCTCTGGCAGACGCACTTATAAATAGACATGAGGGTGGCGTGGCATGAGGGCAGCTGAAGGCTGGGCAGGGACAATTTGGTGTACGCTGTGGACACTGTCGTTCGGGGGGGTGGGGTGGGGGGGGTGGGCAGCATGTAACCCAGGAGAAGTGGCAGCCAAGTGTCATGCAGGCAGTGATTGTGCTTTGTTGGAGGTAGTGTGGTGCTTAGCAAAGGTATGCCATGCTAATGAGGGCTTTTCAGAAGTAAAAGTTGTTGGGAGGGGGGGGGGGGGGGCCCACTCTTGCCGGTATTGTGGCTTAATAGTGGGACCTGTGAACTCGAGATGCAGCCCAACATGTAGCCCCTCGCCTGCCCTATCCGTTGCTGTGTCGTTCCCATCACTTTCTTGAATTGCCCAGATTTTCACACAGGAAAACCTTAGCGAGCATCGGCGAAATACAAAAATGCTCGGGTCGCCCATTGACTTCAATGGGGTTCGTTACTCGAAACGAACCCTCGAGCATCGCGATAATTTCGTCCCGAGTAACGAGCACCCGAGCATTTTGGTGCTCGCTCATCTCTATGTCTGACTCCAAATTTAGGCCTCGCTCAGACAAGCGTGTTTTTTGTGCACAAATAGCCATGCAAAAAGATCTGTGCTCACGTATGGAAAAATCACAGGAACAGGCAATGTTTCATGCGCAGAAGACCTGAGTTTCATGCGCATGAAAATCGCCCATTCACTGGAGCAGCTGCGCTTTAAAAAGCGCAGCTGCTCCAGGAGGAGAGAGAGAAGAATCCCGTCAGGGCTTCGGCATTTCTCCATAGCAGGAAGAGAGAGTGGAGCTATAGGGGATTAACTCATAGCAGGGGGAGATAGAGCAAGCTAAGGGTTAATCCCCCATAACAAGACAATGTGGCTATGGGTGTTAACCCTTTCCAATCCACTGTCTGACATCTGAAGACATTCTGATTGAAGGCTGTACAGCTCTGACATCGGAAGATGTCTGGCAGGGTATTCTTACTGTATATTACTAGACGCTCTGTTGTTGGGAGCCTCTCCAGCATGACCTATACCGTAGTACTGGCTCTAGCCAGCAGATGGCGACATTGTATAATGGCTGAAAGAGAAAGCCCCCTAGGAAACTCTAAATCAAAAATTGGATTGCAAAGGGTTAATCTATAGCAGGGGGAGACAGAGTGGGCTATGGGTTAATCCTCCATAGCCCTGCTCTCCCTCCCTGCTATGGGGGATTAATCCATAGCACATTCTCGCTCACCCTGCTCTGGAGATCCCCGAGGGATATCCCTATAGCTGAGAGAGGGGGACGGGGTTATATGGCTTCTCACAGAGTTTCACCATAGCATATTATGGAGGGGGCGGGGCTAGAGTCATGTTGCTAGAGGGTGGATCCCTCTATCCCCACCACTCCTGCCACACTCTCGGGAAAGCCCTGTAACTCCACCCTCCGCTTTCTCCCCACTATAGGGAAATCCCTTAGAGAAAGAGGTAGAGGGAGTCCCTTACTGCCCCTTGCTGCTGGGGTACATGCTAGCAGTAGGGCTGAAAAATACCCTGCTGCTTACAGCAGGGCATTTAAATCCTGCTGCCCAGAAGCACATTTTAAGTGTCCCATTGTAAATTTCTGTTAGTCTTCATGTGGATTAAGAGAACCCTCGGGGAGTCCCCTTACCCCCTAGGGACTAACAGGAGTTTACAGTGGGACATTTAAAATGTGCTTCTGAGCAGCAGGTTTAAATGTCCTGCTGTAAGCTTCAGGGTATTCTCACAGTCAGCAGAAATCTTCTTTTTCTGCACAGGAGTTTCAATAGACTACTACTCCCATAGAAGTCAATGGAAACTTATGCACAGCTCGCAGCAAACATAGGTCAGGTCCTATCTTTGGTGCGCACCGCAGAGCTACATGTGATCTGCAGCATGTTCTATCTTTGCTAGGTGCGCACCTTTTCACACGCCTAACATTTTCTCATGTGAGCGTTTCTATAGGTAGGTTCCTATTAGAAGCGCGTTCTGTGCGCTACTAGCAGTACGAAAAAAACGCTCGTCTGATCAAGGCTTTATTCTGTGGCAGGACAACAACCCCAAATATCCAGCCAATGTCTGAAGAACTATCTTCAGTGTTAGGGCTCAGTCAGACGGGCGATTTTTTGCGCGATTTGCGCATGCGTCCGGCGATTTTATAAAACCATTGCTTTGCAATGGTATCGGACACATGAGCTCTTTCTTTGCGCTCGTCCAATAAATTATAGAACAGAAATCGCAGATCGCACCTATCTGCGATTCCTGTTCTCTTCTCTATATGCGCTCAATGGGGCCGGCGGCAGCAGCGCCGACCCCATTGAGAACATATACTAGACAAATCATTCTCCACTGCCACAGCTGTAATAGCTGTGGCAGAGAAGAATGATGTTTGCCCATTGAATTCAATGGAGCCAGCAATACAGCCGGCTCCATTGAAAGCAATGGGCTGCCGGCGAGTGCGGGATGAATTTTAGGGAAGGGCTTAAAAATATAAGCCTTTCCCTGCAATTCATCCAGAAATATGTAAAAAGTAAAAAAAAAATACATACTCACCTTGTCCCGGTAGACGGAGTTCAGCCGCGGCCGGCGGCATTTCTCCTGAACTGCTCTCTGTAGTATTCAGCAGCCAGGGATTTAAAATCCACGCCTGCTGAATGAGCTGCCTCTGATTAGTCACAGCCTGACCAATCAGAGGCAGCTCTCACTCACACCCATTCAGGAATTCTCTGAATGACAGCTGAGAGCTGCCCCTGATTGGTCCCTGCGCTGAGCCAATCAGAGGCAGCACTCACTCACCCATTCATGAATTCATGAAAATTCATTGTGAGATCGCCCGCAGCGCATTGCTTTCAATGGAGCCGGCTGTATTGCCGGCTCCATTGAATTCAATGCGCTGGACAGCGCTGCACTGCTCCTGCCCGCTTCTATTGAAACTTCCATGCCGAGTTCTTTCAAAACCTGTGTGCAAGTGTACCTAAAAAAAGTATTGCTGTTTTGAAGACAAAGGGCGGTCGCACCAAATATTGACTTTACTTACATTTCTCTTTTGTTCATTCACTTTGCATTTTGTTAATTGACCAAATAAAACTATTAAAACTTCAGTTTATGAAAGCGTTCCTACTTTTTTGAAACATCTGTAGCGCAAATATGCAAAGAAAAAAAAAAATAGAGCATTTTCTATTTTTTTTGCATGCACAAAATGTTTGTGCAAATATATCCTGATTTCCATCATATGAAGAAACTTATGAAATTCAAAAATTGTCCTATTCCAGCCAATGTTCCTTATTCCTCTATCAGTTTGGGTATTTATGCATTAAAAATGAAAAATAGTCAATCAAAAAAAATTTACCTTGGGTATAAAACAATATAAGGATCAAGAAATACAACTCTACAATATACATTAATATAAGAGACTCTTGCTAAGCTGCGCATATATTGATATACAATATACTATACATTAAAACTACGACCAAAGAGGAATCAATGTAAACGTATGTAAGAGCAGAAGTATAATCATCACTGTGTCCATTAGGGCATACAAGTTTGTTATAGAGCAACAAGAAAATTGTACTACACTTTACATGCCATTGTGTAACTACTGTATATATATGACTTTTAAGAACTCCTTTTGTAGTTTTCCCTATACTTGTACTTTATTATAGTATTTCAAATAAAAAAGTGCCATTCATAGTTTTTCCCAAAGTATACGGCATTAAACTTCAGCCCTGGAAAGTGCCAGGAGCCCATCAGCTCATTACAGATTCCCACAGCCTCTTCATACTCATACAGTGCATGTAGTGAAATGACCTCTCTATTCACTGCCGTCTCCAGCTCTGATCCCTGCTGTCATCCCTCCCACATGTCTATTGTGGTGTTGAACAGCCCAGCACTGTGCAAATAGCAATCCTGTTTGCAGTGAGGATCTGTGATGACTGGAGGTGCTGAGGTCAGTGGATATTAACCTGCCAGCGATGAGACTATTTAATCCTCCCAGGAGCCAGAGCTGTGGACAGCTAGAGAAGATGCGAGCTCCCCCACAACCCACGGCGTTTTATTCCCATTTAAATAAACACGAGGTGTTGTTCGCTGCTCAGAAATTCAGTTCATTTACAAGTGTTTATGGCGGTGCACTTTTCTTCATCTGCATGTGCCCTGGCATTGCTCCTGTAATTTCCGTTAGCGTTGCCAACACTTCATCATCTTCTTGAAATGAAACTCTCGGCAAGTTTTCATAATTAGGAAAATTGACCAACTAGGGTCATGTAATACACAGTATCAGCTCCATTCATTCTTTTACTTTGCTGCTCAAGTTTCCAATGTGTTCTGCAGACTGTAAGACAAAAACAAAATGGCTGTATGTTACTGGGCCGTATAGAAGTTCTAAAACAATTCCCCATCCTGTGACATCACTTCCTCCTCTGCAGCTATTGGCTGAAGCTGAACCTCACAGATGTCCTGCTTTTTCCACCACCTCCAAGAAACTAAAATTTTGGACTAAATATTGGAAATATTAAGAATTGTCCACTCTAGTTTAATGGTATAATAGTAGAGGAGGCAAAGCGGGAAGTCTATAAGGTGAAGCTTCAGCCAAAAGCTGCAGAGCATGAAATGACTTCAGAGAGGAGGGCAGTATTTTGGTAATGTCTCCTGTATAGTCCATAAAATGCAGTCATTTTGTTTTTCCTGTAGTGTTAAGAGCTAGAGATGAGCGAGCGTACTCGTTAAGGCAAAATACTCGAGCGAGTATTGCCATTTTTGAGTACATGTCCGCTCGTGCCAAAAGATTCGGGGGGCGGCGGGGGAGAGCGGGGAGGAATGGGGGGGGGGGGAGATCTCTCTCTCCCTCTCCCCCCCGTTCCCCCATGCTCACTCACGCAACTCACAACTCACCCCTGCCGCCCCCCGAATCTTTTCTCACGAGCGGGCATGTACTCGAAAAAGGCAATACTTGCTCAAGTATTTTGCCTTAACGAGTACGCTCGCTCATCTCTATAAGGGAGCTATAGTAGGACCTATAGCAAACAGAGCAGCTTGAAAATCAACATTTAGGAAGTCAATGTAAAACAACCAATAGCCCCAACACATTCCTTTTTGACTAATTATGAAAATTGAACTAAAATTTTACTTTAAGCGGCCACCTGAAAAGTTACTAAAAAGTTGTACAAAATAAACTATTCCAGGGGTCAGATAGGAAAGAAGGAAGCATGGCGCCTCAGAGTATTCCAAATAATGAACCTCAGCAACTCCTGAAAGTTTTCTTCATTACGATCTAGTCTAACATAAAAGCTAAATAAGGACAATGACAAACCAGAGAAACAGAAGTGATCAGCAAATTTAAAGATTGTCTTAGTAAACAAATTTCCAGGTCCTTTTAGGGTTGTTTAAGCTTATTAATATAACACATCATTGAGTCATGGGCGCAGCTGCTGTGCTTTGTTCCTTCCATTGTAAAGTAATTAAGATGTCATCATTAGTCAAACTGATAAACAAAATGAGTAGACCTGCCTCATTCCAGGTCGGAGATCACTTGCCAGGAGAAGGTTAGAACAGGTAGAACTGGTATTTACAGACACTCATGTAGGCTTCAGTTGTGACTAATAATGTTTTAAGTGTCCCTGTGTGCTTGTGATTGACATCTATATAGAGGAAATGGCAAGGGTCAAAGGAGGCTCATAGAAGGACAAAGTGGAGGTCAAATAGCAGTAGAAGCAAATATCCACTCAATGAAAACAGTTAGGTCTGTTTAATAAGGTTTCCCAGGGGCCAGTTTGAGGACCATCTAGTTCAAATGCATCGAAGCCGATCAAAGACATTTGAATGAGTTTTTAAAGAGTTATTTGGTTGATAATGCAGACTGCTGTTTGAACACAGAATTCGAAGACCCTGGCGAATGTATTGTGGGTCCATTGGAGGACTCTACGGCAAACAGGCAAGTGCTTCCACTAGTACCACCTAGATGCTAACCTATGAAAGAGCTTACACCTGTCTTGTAGTGTTCGGCACTATAATACTATTTATTATTCTATTGGGCATATCTTATCTTTATGATCATTACAACATCCTAAGAAGACAGAACAACTGAATTACTCTGCAGGATTCATCCTTGATTTACTGTTTCAGCCTTTCTAAAGCTCACTTCTCCTTTCCAAGTAGACCACAAGGAAACATGTTTATGACAACGTTATTTCCCTGATTTAGAACACTTGGGAAATGGGGGAAGTGGCTGGAGCTCAGCATTCTGTACAGACAGCTTTACCATTTATCACTAAAGTCACTGGGGTTTAGTCTGGTTCACCTACATTTAATGTGAGCTATTTAATGGCCCTTTGCCTGTTTTCTTTACGCTTAACAAGCTTTGATACATCTCTTCCACCTGTTGGACAAAGTCCAGTGACGGTGCCTCACAAGTTACTATCTTGGGAGACGTATTGGTTGCACTTGCCTCAATGGGTCAATGAATATAGCTATAATGATGAGACGGCGGTGGTAAAAAGTTGCAAGGAGATGGAAAATGAAAGGGGGTTAGAGGGGAATTTTTGAATCCTAATAGAATAGGTTTTTGCTAATGTGGAAAAAAAAAAAATAACTGACTACAATCCTTCCAATAATTACATTACTCAAAGATCAAATATCAGGAACATGAAAATCATAGATCATAGCAAAATGTCAAAATGATCTGGACTCTCAAAAACAGCTTATGTAAGTGAACTAAAACCCCAAAGTTGTTTTGAATCACGGCTCCACCCATTCATCTAGTTGATGTGAACCATAATCTACTCGATCTGCTTTTAGGCACCGATGAACCTCATAAACTCCAAGACTAATTTACAAAACATCTGAATGACTCTCTCGTTTGGTTTATAAACATTTCCTCATAGTTGGCTAATTTCGGAACGTGTTCTACTTTTCCATAAACAGCTTCTGAACTTAAATGATCTTTGCTCTAAAACACAGGCACCTGTTTGATAGGAAGAAGAAGAAATGTATATATTGGCTTACGGAAATTTAGAGATTGGTCTATATAGGATATCGATGGCACTTTATCCCGTCAAGTTGTATGAAGATAGTTGTGTTTGAACTTATAGATGAAATGCATGGCTTTAAGGAGAAGCAAAAACTTTACATACTGCACTTTACGAAGGACGTTCTATAACTATATGCAGCTTGGAGGAGTTATCAATCATTTTACACATTGTCTGACACTTGTCAGAAGGCCCACGGTGCTCTAACCACAGGAATTGCTAGGAAAGTTGAGAGACGACCTCCTGCCGGATGGCGGAGGCCTCCTGGTCATCCGTGGCGCTCATGGGTGCTACAGATAGGCAACGTGTACCCCCTCCAACACCTACACTGGATGGAACAATGCTCTTGGTCGTGGTCACTCTAGATCAGCACTATGGATCCTCGTCGTCCAAGTGAGATAACTGAACTTACGCATGAAGAAAGATCTACAGTACAGTGAGAACGCTTTTTCCGGTGGCAGCAAAAGATCTGAACACTAAAAAAAAGTAAAGCAAATAAGAATAGACTAATCATGACCACTTTGTATTTTTCATTTTGTTAGGTCTGAGCATGCAGTAATGTAGATATAAAAAAAAGTTAAATTCTTACCATAGTTGTGGCCACCTAAAAGCCCGAAGTTGCCTATTTCGAACAGCCACTGCAAAGCAAAATGATTTTTAAAAAGTGCAGAAAATATAGACGAGGAGCTCTCTGCCACTATAGTTCTTCCCTGGAATAGAACAGCATGTCTTAACCTACTCTTGTATTACTCAGACCAGCGGCTTCCAATGATGTCTGCCTATAAGACCTTAAGTGTGCTGTGCTCATCCAGACCTTTATTGTTCCTTTCTCTCCTTTCTGGCTCTAAACCTGAAATTTTGTGAAGGCTGGAAATTACGCCTAGAAATTGATTTATTTGAGAGCTCCCCACTGTAATTGAGAACTCCCAGCCTTACAATTTCTCATACAGCAGATCACATCTCTTTTGCTTTTTAAAAAAGAAAAAAAAAAGGAAAAAGAACATTTTACATCTCTAAAACCTGTTATGACACAATATATAATTATACAGAATATCACATTTTTTTTTTTTATATAAGCCACATAATTTTCAGAGTGACAAAACAGACAGAAGATCCCAAGCCTCTTCCATTCGTCATCGATTATTTATTTAGTTAATTCAGGGAATTCGGGTAAAATCAGTTTTGAGGCTGACGATATTGTAAAGTGTGTAGTAAAAAAGGATGTAGCGTCCCTTCGGTTATGGGACAAAATTCTGTCCTGGGACAGGAGGGCAGGGGTATATTACTTGCAGTTGCTCTTCTCTCCCATCCCTCTAATCTACCGGTTTTGGATCTTGCTTTTGGCTATTGAAGATGGCCTGCAGCAATTTTCTACCTAGCTAATGCACACTGCTCTCTGATTAGCCAGAACCGATTGTGGGAGCAGCTCTGGCCAATCAGAGAACAGGTATTGTGCATCATAGTCTAACACTATCAATACACTGTGGAGATTAGGTAATCTGAAGATTGTAGCAACCATCTTGGACAGCCAAAAAAAGGAGGCCAAAAAAATATTGAGGTTCGGATGGATGACAGAGATCTGCAGGTAATGTACTCCCTCCTCCTCCGGTCCCAGGATGGAATTTTGACATGAAACTGGAGGGTGGCTTTAAGCCTTTCCAATCCACTGTCTGACGTCTTCCAACATTCTGATTGAAGCTTGTACAGCTCCAATGTCAGAAGACGTCTGGCAGGGTATTCTTACTGTATATTACTAGCCGCTCTGTTGTCGGGGGCCTCTCCGGCATGTCACATACTGCAGTACTGGGTCTAGCCAGCAAAAACAGAAAGCCCACTAGGAAACCGTGAATCCAAAATTGGAATGCAAAGGGTTAAAGGAAGTCTGTCACTAGCAGTTTGACATAAAAACTAATTCTAACCATAGATGGATAATATGAATAGACACATAAACATACCTCTCTTATTTTTTTTAATAGGGGTGGCATGACCAAGAATTTACATTTTATGTGTGTCACACATTCTATGCAAGTTGCAAGGAAGCAGTTTGGTGAGCGGTCCTTTCCCTTGGACTGGTATTGATCATTTCTCCTTCATTCCGGCCAAACCCTGCCTCTTGCCTGATGATTGACATCTGGAGATGCTGTGCATTTTATGAACCGTTTTTGCGCTGCACAGCTGGGACTAGGTGCATTTGCAATGTCTTGTACTCATTTTACCGACCTCAGAAGTATGGAAGGCTGAGTTCAACCATGAGCCAGCTACCTGAACCATGCGGGAAATGAACTTGCAACCTTCAGGTCATACGCAAGAGCTTAGGACTGCATTTGTGCTGCTTTAGTACTCTGTGCCACGTGGGACTCAAAAATATAAGGCACAAGTGGTTTAAAACGTCTTATGTCTTCTCCTCCTGGGTTCTCGGCTGTCACAGACAGGGCCCGACCTCCTCCTGCTAGATTGCAGGAGCAGAAGCTTTAATCCCACTCTGTATTATTACTATGGCACGGGATTAAAGTCCAGGAACAAGTGATGTATATTTGTGGCTCTTGGTCCTTACTGGGTTAAAGGGAACTTGTCAGATATTGTATGCATCCCCCAAAGTTTGTAGTTTTTGTGCACTTGCATATTCAGCAGGCAGTTTGCTGCATAGGATAGGTCCACAGCTTCCACAGCACCCAGCGAGACATTCGTTGGACATATTCATAATGGTGCCGCTCCCCCACCTATCTACCAAAACTGACATCTTCCTGGCTATTATATTGCATACCATCAAAAATGTCAATCTTGGTTGGTGCGTCGGTCGAGCAACACTGTGAATTTGCTGGACCAAAGCCCCGCCAGGTGCTGCAGGAGCCAAACTTATGCCATGCAGAAAGCTGGCGGTTGAATATGTAAGTTCACAAAAACTAGAGAACTTTGCCACATAGGCGACAGGCTACTAGAGTCTCGCTGTCTGCCATTACATTATACTGCGCTCATTGAGGCACCTGGCTATTGTTTTGTGTCACCTTGCTAAGAGAACATTAAAGTATAGCCTTGATGATGTGGGCCGACCTAATAACTATGTATGAATACAGAGATCTCTCCCATCATCTGTTTGTAGCAAGAACTGTGACTGTAACAAGATGGCGCCCTTTACGTCTTGAGGAAAGAAGGTTTCTTCGTAGAAGGGGGTTCTTTACTGTGAAACCAGTGAGATTCTGTAATCCTCTGACTGAGGACATGGTGATGGTGAACTCGATAAAAGAGTTTAAGAGGGGTGTGGTCGCCTTTCTTGAGCATAATAATATTAGAATTATCTGATTAATATCAAAAGGGTCAGTGATCCGGATATTATCCTGATTGCCATATTGAAGTCGGGAAGGAAATTTTTACCCTAAGGCCGCCTGCAGATGGGCGGAAATTCCGCGGCGGGATTTCCGCCGCTGGACGCCTGCAATGCTATGCAGACGGCCGCGCTTTGGCCGGGCGAAATCTCGTGTGGCAAACAAACCGCGGCATGTTCTATTTCTGTGCGGGGCACGCAGAGCACCGCACAGAAACGTCACTCACCCGCCGCCAGCTCCGTTCTGCGCATGCGCCGGCTGCCCGGCAGCCGGCACATGAAAGATCCGGAGCTGCGGGGCGCGGGTAAGTACGCGCTGCTCTCTGCAGGTGCTCGGGTCGGGTCCCGCTGCGAGAATTCTCGCTGCCGGATCTGACCTGGCCGTCTGTAGGCGGCCGAAATGGGGAAAATTGGGGTTTTTATGCCTTCCTCCGGATCAGCTTTGGTGTGTGAGTGGGAAGGGGAGAGGGAGGGGATGATAGAATAGGCTGAACTGGATGGACATTTGTCCCTTTTTGCCCTATCATACTATGCTACTATGATAGTAGGAGCCTATGGTATACTTATTCATAAACATTAGAGAGTGGCCTATGCAGTAGGTCTATAATGTACTTCTACTATCAGAATGATCCCTTTTTGAGTGTGATGGATCCAATGAGAAGTCAATATTCAGTTCATAGCCAGGACGCCAGTATGCAGTATTATGACTTCATTTTGATAATGTTCGTTAACATTGGATCGCTTCTGCTCATAAATGGAGTCATTCGGTTAAAGGAACTACACCAGAAAAAGTGTTATACCTGCTTGTAGCTCCGGGAAATGTGATGCTAAACTTTTTATATTACTTAAAACTGTTGAAAAATATTAGCCAAAAAATCACGGTGAAATTAAAACAGTAATGGTAATTGGGAGATGGCTTAACCTTTCAGGTTTTACATTCAAAAACTACTAAATCTGCAGTTAATATAGAACCGTAGGTTCTCCGCATGCTTACTTTATATATATAGACATGCTTCACTTTATATGAATGTATTGCAAAAGTGATTCAAACCAAACATCTGATTGCAAGAGGTTAATGTACTTTAGTCCATGCTCTATATTACCAAATCCTTCAATCTTTCATAACAGCCCTCCCTCCCAACACAGGTTACCACAGGGATCAAGCTAATGAGGACCATTACTGGCCTGGCATGCCATTGCACCATGGCCGCAATCTGCAGGCGTTCGTGCTTGAGAAAACAGACCGTCTACCAAGCACTGCTCCAAAACATTTAGTTATTGGACTCATCAGACCTCTGGAATGTGTGTGTCATTGGAGACCAGATGGAAATGAAACTCTATAGGTCGCTAATGACCAGTTCAGCTGCAACAGCCAATTTGGCTGATTGTACTAAATCCCTTCTCTTTGATTTGATGATGTCCCACGCTACCTCTGGGCTGGGCCGTCTTGTTTTCTGAAGGAACACGGCTTTAGAGTAAAGACTGCTTGGATACACGTCTTTATGTGTGATGGTTCTTAATCTTGAGTCTTTTGTTCACTCGGATATAATGAATAATTATGAGGAGGTTGTCCACTCTGTTGTGGATCAGTCCCTGGCTGTTGACCTGCACAGTTATTGGGAACATAAGGTTTTGTGGAATCGATGTCCTGGTGAAAGACTTTTTGTTCTTCACTCTGTTGTTTCCTGACAGGGTCCCAGCTGTGCTACAGACTCTGTTTTCCAACCGACCATCTCAGGAACACAGCCAGATCCCCTTAAAAAAAGCACTAAACTCTTGCTTAAGTAGATACAGTTAACCCCCTTGGTCTACGAAGATCAGACATGCTCATTGTTGAGCGCTGGAGAAGTCTTCAGTAGTTAGAGATTATAGTGGTTAATTTAGTGTCTTGAAATTCTACGCTCCCTAGTTATAGCATGATTGCCGTATCTTTGTACCATAAATCATAGTTATATTAATGCACATTTATACACCGCTATCTTGCTACAGAAAATCTGTTTTCTACAATATGTAGTTATTTTTGCGTACCTCATAAAAAAGTAATTTCCAGTTTGATATTCCTTTAATCCCTTAAGGACGCGACCCTTGTTTTTTCCCATTTTTGGTTTCTCCTTCCCACTTTCAAAAAAATCATAACTCTTTTATTTTTCTGTCAGTGTAGCTCTCTGAGGGCTTGTGTTTTGCGGTACGAGTTGTATTTTTCAATGGTACTATTTAATGTAGTTAATAATGTACTGAAAACCTTTCAAAGTGGAGTGAAATAAAAAAAAAAACAATTTTGCTAACTTTGGGGGTTAGGTTTTTAAAGTGTATACACTGTGCAAAAATGACGTGATAACTTTATTCTATGGGTCAGTACGATTACGCCGGTACCATATTTACTTATGTTTTTTTCCTGTCGCCATCTTCTGACTGCCATAACTTTTTAATCTTTTCGTTGATGGGGTTCTGTGAGGGCTCATTTTTTGCAAGACGTCCCGTAGTTTCTATTAGTATCATTTTAGAGTACATATGACCTTTTGATTGCTTTTTATTAAATTTTGTCTTAGACACAAGGTGACCAGAAAAGTGAAATTCTGGCATTTCTTACGACATTAAGCATGCCGGATAAATAATGGGTTATCTTGATAGATTGCATTTTTATGGATACAGTGATATGTAAAAAATACATTTTAGTTGGATTTTTTATCATAAATATGAAAAATATATATGTATTTTTTTTTTTTGCAATATTAAAAAACTTTTTTCACTTATGTTTACTTTTTATTTCATTTCCCATAGGGGAATTGAACTTGAAATTGTTTGATCGCTTGTGCTACATACTGTAATACTTCAGTATTGCAGTATATAGTATTTCTGCAGGCCCATCTTAATAGGAAGAAATACATGGCAACCAACTGCCATGATAGCTCGATGGTGTCTCATGATCTCATCATGGGGAGCTGCTCAGGTCTCCCAAATACAAATTGTGGTATTTAAAATGTAATAGCCACAATTGGCATGAACGTTAATTGAGACCGCATGTCAGCTGTCAAAGACCGCTTACAGCAGCTGTGTATGGAGTGGGCCTGGCTCCCAATCTCTCTCCATATAGATCCTGTGGGGTTAATATTACACCTATCAGCCATATAATTAAAAGCAGTGACACGTGAAGTGAATAACACTGATTATGTTTTTACAATGGCAACTGTCAAGAAATTGGATATTATTAGGCAGCAAGTTAATAGTCTGTTCTTGAATTTGTGTTGGAAGCAGAAAAATTGGGCAAGTGTAGGGATCTGAATGACCCTGACAAGGACCAACTTGTGATGACTAGATGACTGGTACAGAGCATCACCAAAATGGTAGGTCTCTGTGGCAGACTTGTGGGTGCCCAAGGCTCAATGATATGTGTGGGAAAGAAGGCTAGCCCATCTGATTTGATCCCACTAGGATTGCTGCCCGTCCAGAAATTCCTGGACAGCCTGTAAAAACAAGGCGCTTTTTTACAATGTCCATGAAAACCCACCAGATGCGTCCATGATTTTTTATTTGAGGTTGTTGGCATTCGAGTAGGTTATTATGACTGTAATTATCGTAACTTTGCAGCTCACAGTAAATGCTTGTAATGAGATCATATCACTTTCTGACATAAATACGTATCACCTATAATCTTTATTATAATCTATACTCGGAGTCTGCTAGCTGTGCTCCATCTAATGGCAGGGTTGAAGGGAGTGCATCAAAATGCTGCCATCCAGTGCAAAATCTCTTATCCAATTGATCCTGGATGGACAGTTGTGCAGCATAGAAATGGATGCAAAAATAGCACAGAAGTACCACTCAAGTAAGTATAAAGTTAGTTTACAGTGTGATGATTATATAGAAGTTAACCCCTTGAGGGCAAAATGATTTTTTGTGATTTTTAACCTTCAAGCAATAACTTTTTTTTAATTTTGCATGAACAATTGCCATATAAGGTTTTGCTCATATATATTGGTACCATTTTGGGGTCTTCCTTCATTCTTTCCTCTCCTCCCCTCCTTTCCTCTCCTTCCCGCTCTTCCCTCCCTTCCCTCCCCTCCCTCCTTTCCCTACCTCCCTACCTCCCTTCCTTTCCTCCCTTCCTTCCTTCCTTCCTTCCTTCATTCCTTCCTTCCTTCCCTCTACTCCTTTCTTCCTTCCTTCCTCTCCTCCCCTCCCTTCCTCCCTTACTTTCTTCCCTCCACTCCTTCCTTCCTTCCTCCCTTCCCCCTTCCCTCCACTTTAATCCTTCTTTCTTTCCTTCCTCCCTTCCATCCCTTCCCTTTCTACCTCCCTTCCTTCCTTTCCTCCATTCCTTCCCTTCCTTCCCTCTACGCCTTTCTTTCTTCCATCCTCTCCTCCCCTCCCTCCCCCTCCCTCTCTTACCTCCTTTCCTCCCTTCCTTCCTTCCTTCCTTCCTTCCTTCCTTCCTTCCTCCCTTCCTTCCTTCTTTCCTTGCTTCCTTGCTTCCTTATTTTCCTTCTTTCCCTTACTTCCCTCCCTTCCCTCTCTTCCTTCCATCTCTCCCTTCCTTCCCTCCCTTCCTTCCTTCCTTCCCTCTTCCCTCCCTCCCAATTGATTTGCGTTGCCCAGAATATGCAACACATAAAACAAAATGTCCTAAGACAATGCATAAAACTGTAACTTGAACCATCGCAAAGTCCCCATGAAAGGTAAGTGTACACAGCTATTTTGGTAGAAAAAACTGACTTCAATATACTTAACATAATTTACCCTATTACTGTTTCCATACTGTAGTTTATAGCGAGCCCTGGCGTCATCTTGAAAAATGAATGGAGCTATCAGTGCACTTATATATTCATCTTTACATTGAGCAATGTCTCTTATTTTATCTAAACTCCTTTGGAAATAAATAATATTCAAAATGGAACCTCACCATTGGCAAAAGTCTTCAGCTTGAGCTATTCTCTTGAGGATCGCTTCGTTAACTATTTCGACCAGATGCAAGATGATTCACAAATGCACCTAGGCTCTCTTCATAAGACATAAAATATTATTTTTAACAATTCCCCTGCTTATTCAACACTTGTCAGCTTAATTTGTGGTTGCCAATAGACACAAAAGAATAGCTTGAATTCTGTGCAGTGTTATTATACAATTGGAGAATGATGACATCATGGATAGTGACAAGAAGTCCAATTTTTATAAAGTTTGAGACAATATTATCTACCTAAGGTTGCTTTCAGACGAGCGTATTTTTGCTCCTTATTGGGTCTGTGTTGAGGGGACTGTAATATGAAGCTAAAGTAAATCTATAGTGTAAATCACATGGTTGTATATTTTACAGACATTTTTAGAAAATGAAGCACAGTCTATCTTTTCACCTGTATTTGCTTCCGTAATTTTTATTACTTTCTATTGGGCAAATCGTGATGTGTATTTGGCCAATAGAAAAAAATACAATTAGGGAGGGAAATACGGGTGAAACATTGATGGCATACGGATGTAATGTGTTTTGAAATACGTCTGTAATACATATATCATAGATTCGTTTTTATACAATTAGCATTCATGTCCACACACAAGTCGAACATCTACTCATCCTATACATTGGTGGTAAGAAGCAATCTATAGCTATGTGCTTCAAAATTTCAGAAAACACAAAACATCATTTCACAATAAATGTTATTCTTGCATGAAGCTTCATATTATTACATCACTTGTACTTAAAATCATCACACCCTACTTTATGGTAAAAAATTAGGCTTTTCAACTATATTCACCTCCTAAGCATTAAAGGAGTTTCCCAACACCAAATGGTGATGGCCTATTGACTGGATCTGTCATCTTTGCCTGGAAGGTCGAAGCCCCAACACTGGTTGTTCTGCAGTTACAGCTAATTCTCTCTAGGCATTGTGGGGGTTTCAGTGGTTCAACCCCCAACAATCAGACTTTCATTTCAGGTTAAATATACCATCAGTGACTGAGGTGGAAGCCGTATTTAACAAATGACAAATAAGAGCTCATGCAAATATGGGAAAGGGGCTAGGAAAAATTACTCTAAATGCTTCCTTTCAATCCCATTTTATCTCATTCTGTAGGACAGACGTTTCTTTCTTTGGGTTAAAGATAAAGTGAATTCTGACCACTGGGTTAATATGGGAAGTCAGCAATATTAGGGTCATCTCACTTAAAGATTTTTAATCCCATTTGCCTTCTGGTTTTTGGCCCACAGAAGCCTTTCTTCTTTGAAAACCTTTGGAAGAACTTAGCACTTACATTTAGAAGTCATATTGCTAATTACAGGTCTAATTTACATAGTGATCACCAATGAAGTTTTAATTCTAGTATTTGTTTGAAGTCTAAAACAACCCATGTTTAGTTAGCATAGGTGATTTCTGCATTAGACATGACAAATAGCATGCCTTCAGGACATTCCAACTCTGCTAAATTGCTCTAGACCACAGAATGATTCTCAGGTTTTCTTCTTTAACTGATTTTCTTGATGTTTTTTTTTTCTGCTATTTTTATTAAATAATGACTATAACTGTGTTGATCTTTTAAATACTTAATATACAAAAAATCTTTCATAGTTACGTGTAATTTTAATTATTTCATATTATGTTACAATATGAAAAAATATTATCATAGGAAACTTTTTTGTTTTGAGTCGATGTATAAGTACTACGGTATTGACTCATGCAGTAATGGATTTTTATCAAGTTTCCTTGTGACTTTTTAGGCAAACTTGTCAGAAACCTGTTTTAACAGAGATAATTCCTTACATAAATATCAATACATATTTCATAAGTTACGATGACATAGTTTTTCATTTGAGTCAGATAATGAGTCCTTAGTCATCTAGAGTCAGACGGCTTCTAGTGCTGAAAGTTGTACTATGCAAGAATGTAGAGCGACTCATTCTTTGTCTCCCAGATTTGTCTTCTTTTCTTCCCCTTCCAGTGGAAATTGTGCACGACTGATGTATGATGGTAGTTGCCCCACAAAATATTTATTGTCTTCTATGGAGGGCTTCTGTAAGGGGGGTACAGTTTATCACTAGAGATGAGCGAGTATACTCACTAAGGCACATTACTCGAGCAAGTATTGCCTTAGCCGAGTATCTCCCTGCTCATCTCTAAAGATTCGAGGGCCGGCGCTGGTGACAGGTGAGTTGCAGGGGTGAGAGGGGGGGGGGGAGAGAGAGAGATCTCCCCTCCATTCCTCCCCGCTCTCCCCTGCAGCTCCCCGTTCCCCGCCGGCCCCCAAATCTTTAGAGACGAGCGGGGAGATACTCGGCTAAGGTACTACTCGCTCGAGTAATGTGCCTTAGTGAGTATACTCGCTCATCTCTATTTATCACTGTATAATGGTAATATAATGCTGTTTTCTTTTAACCCTTTCCAATCCAGTTTTGGATTCAGGGTTTCCTAAAAGGCTTTCTCTTTTTGCTGTTATAAGACAGTGCCATCTGCTGGCTAAAGCCAGTGTGTGTGCGCCAGAGAGGCTACGACAGCAGAGTGGCTGGCAATAGACGGTAAGAATACCCTGTCAAACGTCTTCTGACATTGGAGCTGTACAAGCTTCAATCAGAATGTAGGAAGACATCAGGCAGTGGATTGGAAAGAGTTAATGGTGCTGTCTTCTTAAGAGGGGTTGGGAATGGAGGAACAGAGCTGAGCAGGAAGAAGAGACAGGAAGTAGTTCAGAAAAGTGTTTGGTGTGGGACAGAGGTTGAAGAAGGAGTCTCTTCTGGTGTACTGCAGGGTTGCAGATACAGTCCTAAGGACAGTTCCCTCTGGGAGGAAGAGATATAGCCATTAAGAACCTTGAAGATTGTGCAGAGAACAGCTAAGCTGTCTGCAGAGGCAGTTTTCCTCTGGTGAGCAGGGAAAGGTATGCTGAATAGTGAAATAAGTGTCCAGTGTTTCCTTCGTTCCCTCGATGCCATTGGCCTAGAAGACAGTCATCCTGGTCATCCAGGCATAGAGCTGTTACAGTTATCCCATGTTGGTGGACCCAAAGATTGTTTATTGAGACAAGTATCGTTTATTGCTGATCCCAGCCAACTGGACTTGGACTCTGATTAACAAGCGTTCATACAGACTCTTGAACTTTATTCACAGACTGAGATACCCCAGATTGCAGGGTCACAAATTACAGTTTTCCTGTTTTGTAGTTAATAAAGCGTTGTTTGCTCAGCAATGATGAGTTCTGCATCCTATGTCCATCAGATTGACATCAACCTGGAAAACTAGGAAAACCCCAGACCTGCTGTCTGCGGTCCCTTACACTTCATTTGGTGCAACAGTCCCAAGTAAAGTGACACTCAGAATTGAGCTACAACCTTTCTGCAAGTAAAAGTATTCTATAACGACATGGAGCCAAGCGACAGATAATGTTGTGTCTCCCTTTCAATAAGAACAGGTATCATTCAGCTATTTAAACAGATATCTACTAGAGATGAGCGAACGTACTCGTCCGAGCTTGATATTCGTGCGAATATTAGGGTGTTCGGGATGCTCGTTACTCGTAACGAGTACCACGCGGTGTTCTGGTTACTTTCAGTTTCCTCTCTGAGACGTTAGCGCGCTTTTCTGGCCAATTGAAAGACAGGGAAGGCATTACAACTTCCCCCTGTGACGTTCAAGCCCTATACCACCCCCCTGCTGTGAGTGGCTGGGGCGAACAGATGTCACCCGAGTATAAAAGTCGGCCCCTCCCGCGGCTCGGCTCAGATGCCGTGTGAGTTAGTGAGGGAAAGTGCTGTTCTATTGGAGTTGCTGTAGGGAGAGTGTTTGTAGTGAGTGTAGGCTTCAAGAACCCCAACGGTCCTTCTTAGGGCCACATCTACGTGTGTGCAGGCTGCTGTTAGCAGTGGAAAATTTTTATTTTTTTTTCTCAAAATCGGCAGTGCAGAGCATTGCACCCGGTATTAGGGACAGAAGTGGTGCTTAGGCAGGGAGAGTGTTAGGAGTGAGTGTAGCCTTCAAGAACCTCAACGGTCCTTTCTAGGGCCAAATTTAACCGTGTGCAGTACTGTGCTGGCTGCTGTTAGCAGTGTTGCATATTTTTTTTTTTTCAAAAAATCGTCTGTGCAGAGCAATGCACCCTCCATTGATACTACAGGGACAGAATTGTGTAGGCAGGGCCACAACACAGTTATTGTTCATTGAATATCCGCAGTGGGGCCCTCCCTTTGCAAATTTGCGAAAAAATTATATTTGGCCTGCCTGTGTCAGTCCTAAGGTCTCCGTGTACGTGTGTGCTGCGTGGAGAACGTACAAAAATCAAACGCAACCAGCTACGGTTTACTGCAGGCTTGCGCCATTGTCTTTCCTGACTGGCAAATACCTGCTCTGCCAGAGTTAATAACTCTGCTACACTAAAGTTGTGTGACACTTTTTCAGGGCCACACCACAGTTATTAAACGTATTGTTTATTGAATATCCGCAGTGGGGCCTTCCCTTTGCAAAAAAGCGAAAAAATTATATTTGGCCTGCAGGCTTGCGCCAATTTATTTCCTGCCTGGGAAATCAAATCACTGGTAATACAGCATGCTGAGGGGTAGGGGTAGGCCTAGAGGACGTGGACGCGGCCGAGGACGCGGAGGGCCAAGTGAGGGTGTGGGCACAGGCCGAGCTCCTGATCCAGGTGTGTCGCAGCCGACTGCTGCGCGATTAGGAGAGAGGCACGTTTCTGGCGTCCCCACATTCATCGCCCAATTAATGGGTCCACGCGGGGGACCTTTATTAGAAAATGAGCAGTGTGAGCAGGTCCTGTCCTGGATGGCAGAAAGTGCTTCGAGCAAGCTATCATCCACCCAGAGTTCTGCGCCGTCCAGTGCTGCAAATCCGAATCCTCTGTCTGCTGCTCCTCCTTCCTCCCAGCCTCCTCACTCCACTACAATGACACATGCTCAGGAGCGGGAACACTCCCAGGAACTTTTCTCGGGCCCCTGCTCAGATTGGACAGCAGTGGTTCCTCTACCACCAGAGGAGTTTATCGTCACTGATGCCCAACCATTGGAAAGTTCCCGGGGTCCGGGGGATGAGGCTGGGGACTTCCGGCAACTGTCTCAAGACCTTTCAGTGGGTGAGGAGGACGATGACGATGAGACACAGTTGTCTTGCAGTGAGGTAGTAGTAAGGGCAGTAAGTCCGAGAGAGCAGCGCACAGAGGATTCGGAGGAAGAGCAGCAGGACGATGAGGTGACTGACCCCACCTGGTGTGCAACGCCTACACAGGACAGGTCTTCAGAGGGGGAGGCACGGGCAGCAGCAGGGCAGGTTGCAAGAGGCAGTGCGGTGGCCAGGGGTAGAGGCAGGGCCAGACCGAATAATCCACCAAGTGTTTCCCAAAGCGCCCCCTCGCGCCATGCCACCCTGCAGAGGCCGAGGTGCTCTAAGGTCTGGCAGTTTTTCACAGAGACGCCTGACGACCGACGAACAGTGGTGTGCAACCTTTGTCGCGCCAAGATCAGCCGGGGAGCCACCACCAACAGCCTGACCACCACCAGCATGCGCAGACATATGATGGCCAAGCACCCCACAAGGTGGGACGAAGGCCGTTCACCGCCTCCGGTTTGCACCGCTGCCTCTCCCCCTGTGCCCCAACCTGCCACTGAGATCCAACCCCCCTCTCAGGACACAGGCACGACCGTCTCATGGCCTGCACCCACACCCTCACCTCCACTGTCCTCGGCCCAATCCAGCAATGTCTCGCACCGCACCGTCCAGCCGTCGCTAGCGCAAGTCTTTGAGCGGAAGCGCAAGTACGCCGCCACGCACCCGCACGCTCAATCGTTAACCGTCCACATAGCCAAATTTATCAGCCTTGAGATGCTGCCGTATAGGGTTGTGGAAACGGAGTCCTTCAAAGCTATGATGGCGGCGGCGGCCCCGTGCTACTCAGTTCCCAGTCGCCACTACTTTTCCCGATGTGCCGTCCCAGCCCTGCACGACCACGTCTCCCGCAACATTGTACGCGCCCTCACCAATGCGGTTAGTGGCAAGGTCCACTTAACTACGGACACGTGGACAAGCACAGGCGGGCAGGGCCACTACATCTCCCTGACGGCACATTGGGTGAATTTAGTGGAGGCTGGGACAGAGTCAGAGCCTGGGACCGCTCACGTCCTACCCACCCCCAGAATTGCGGGCCCCAGCTCGGTGGTGGTATGTTCGGCGGTGTATGCTTCTTCCACTAAAGCACCCTCCTCCTCCTCCTCCTCCTCCTCAACCTCTGTCTCGCAATCTAGATGTGTCAGCAGCAGCAGGACGTCGCCAGCAGTCGGTGTCGCGCGGCGTGGCAGCACAGCGGTGGGCAAGCGTCAGCAGGCCGTGCTGAAACTACTCAGCTTAGGAGATAGGAGGCACACGGCCCACGAACTGCTGCAGGGTCTGACAGAGCAGACCGACCGTTGGCTTGCGCCGCTGAGCCTCCAACCGGGCATGGTCGTGTGTGACAACGGCCGTAACCTGGTGGCGGCTCTGCAGCTCGGCAGCCTCACGCACGTGCCATGCCTGGCCCACGTCTTTAATTTGGTGGTTCAGCGCTTTCTGAAAAGCTACCCACGCTTGTCAGACCTGCTCGTAAAGGTGCGCCGGCTCTGCGCACATTTCCGCAAGTCCCACACGGACGCTGCCACCCTGCGCACCCTGCAACATCGCTTTAATCTGCCAGTGCACCGACTGCTGTGCGACGTGCCCACACGGTGGAACTCTACGCTCCACATGTTGGCTAGGCTCTATGAGCAGCGTAGAGCAATAGTGGAATACCAACTCCAACATGGGCGGCGCAGTGGGAGTCAGCCTCCTCAATTCTTTTCAGAAGAGTGGGCCTGGTTGGCAGACATCTGCCAGGTCCTTCGAAACTTTGAGCAGTCTACCCAGGTGGTGAGCGGCGATGCTGCAATCATTAGCGTCACCATTCCTCTGCTATGCATCTTGAGAACTTCCCTGCAAACCATAAAGGCAGCCGCTTTGCGCTCGGAAACCGAGCCGGGGGAAGACAGTATGTCGCTGGATAGTCAGAGCACCCTCCTGTCTATATCTCAGCGCGTTCAGGAGGAGGAGGAGGAGCATGAGGAGGATGAGGAGGAGGGGGAAGAGACAGCTTGGCCCACTGCTGACCGTACCCATGCTGCTTGCCTGTCATCATTTCAGCGTGTATGGCCTGAGGAGGAGGAGGAGGAGGAGGAGGATCCTGAAAGTGATCTTCCTAGTGCGGATCTTCCTAGTAGCAGGGGAGGTGCGTAGATCGAGCAGCATGTACAGCCCAGGCAGTGCAACAGTCTTTAAGGGCCTGGCCAGCTTTATGGCTCCCCAGCAAGACTGTGTCACCGCTCCCCAGTCAAGGCTGAGTCGGCGGGAGCACTGTAAAAGGATGGTGAGGGAGTACGTAGCCGATCGCACGACCATCCTCGGTGACGCCTCTGCCCCCTACAACTACTGGGTGTCGAAGCTGGACACGTGGCCTGAACTAGCGCTGTATGCCCTGGAGGTGCTTGCTTGTCCTGCGGCTAGCGTCTTGTCGGAGAGGGTGTTTAGTGAGGCTGGGGGAATCATCACAGATAAGCGTACCCGCCTGTCAACCGACAGTGCCGACAGGCTAACACTCATCAAGATGAACAAAGCCTGGATTTCCCCAGACTTCTCTTCTCCACCAGCGGACAGCAGCGATACGTAAGCAATACGTAGGCTGCACCCGCGGATGGAAGCTACGTTCTCTCTCACCATCCAAAACGGGGACATTTCTGCTTCATCAATCTGTGTCTAATATTCCTCCTCCTCCTCCTGCTCCTCCTCCTGAAACCTCACGTAATCACGCTGAACGGGCAATTTTTCTTAGGGCCACAAGGCTCACTCATCTAATTTTTCTAAACAATTTTTATATGTTTCAATGCTCTTAAAAGCGTTGAAACTTTAACTTGAACCAATTTTTCGTTAAACTGGGCTGCCTCCAGGCCTAGTTACCACTTAAGCCACATTAACCAAAGCGATTAATGGGTTTCACCTGCCATCTCGGTTGGGCATGGCCAATTTTTACTGAGGTACATTAGTACTGTTGGTACACCAATTTTTTGGGGCTCTCACCTACAGTGTAATCATAGCAATTTGTATGTTCTTCGCCTGCACTCATGGTACAGAAGTGTGTGTGGGGTTGGCCTACACTTTAGCTACATAAATGTAACTTGGGCCTTGGCTATACTGCAGCTACTGAAATGGAACTAAGACTGCGCTCCCACTATACTGCTGCTTCAGAATTGTTACTGGGGCCTGTCTTGAGTGCTACTATTGCTGACATGGAACGAAGACTGCGCTCCCGCTATACTGCTGCTTCGGAATTGTTACTGGGGCCTGTCTTGAGTGCTACTATTCCTGACATGGAACGAAGACTGCGCTCCCGCTATACTGCTGCTTCGGAATTGTTACTGGGGCCTGTCTTGAGTGCTACTATTGCTGACATGGAACGAAGACTGCGCTCCCGCTATAATGCTGCTAGTGATATGTTAGTGGGGCCTGTCCTAATGCTACGGCTGAAATGTTACGAATTATGGGCTCTGCCTATACCGCTGCTACTGGTATGTCTCTGGGGTGTGGAAACAGAGGCTTCCCAAAGACATGATGGCGGCGAGGCCATTTCCCACCAACGCGGTTACTGTTAAGGTGCATATAACCACGGACACGTGGAGAGGACACGTAGTGCCTCGAAAACATCCCCCTCCTCCTCCAACAGGGAAAACATTCTTGGCAAATGCCTTTGCATTGGTTCGTCTGGTGGCAGTCCGAGAATTTCACCTTTACCGACACTACAAGAGAGCCCCCCCACCATCCCCCCGCCACGGCCCACTTAATCCTGGCCACATTCCGAAAACCAACAAAATAAAACCGCGCTACTAGGTCCGCAGTCACCACCACATTACCACCAACGCGGTTACTGTTAAGGTGCATATAACCACGGACACGTGGAGAGGACACGTAGTGCCTCAAAAACATCCCCCCGCCACGGCCCACTTAATCCTGGCCACATTCCGAAAACCAACAAAATAAAACCGCGCTACTAGGTCCGCAGTCACCACCACATTACCACCAACGCGGTTACTGTTAAGGTACATATTACCAGTCTGACTGGGGCATGCAGACACCTTGACAGAATGAATAGTGTGTGGCACATAGGTTCCCCATTGCTATGCCCACGTGTGCAGCTCCTGATGGCGGTGGCACAGGATTGGATTTCTCATTGCTTCTGTACAGCATTGTGGGCTATCGCCCCGCCCCTTTTAAAGAGGGTCGCTGCCTAGCCGTGCCAACCCCTCTGCAGTGTGTGCCTGCGGTTCCTCCTCATGGCAGACGCACTTCTAAATAGACATGAGGGTGGTGTGGCATGAGGGCAGCTGAAGGCTGCGCAGGGACACTTTGGTGTGCGCTGTGGGGGGGAGGGGGGGCGGTTGGTCAGCATGTAACCCAGGAGAAGTGGCAGCGGAGTGTCATCCAGGCAGTGATTGTGCTTTGTTGTAGCTAGTGTGGTGCTTAGCAAAGGTATGCCATGCTAATGAGGGCTTTTCAGAAGTAAAAGTTTTTGGGAGGGGGGGGGCCCACTCTTGCCGCTATTGTGGCTTAATAGTGGGACCTGGGAACTTGAGATGCAGCCCAACATGTAGCCCCTCGCCTGCCCTATCCGTTGCTGTGTCGTTCCCATCACTTTCTTGAATTGCCCAGATTTTCACACATGAAAACCTTAGCGAGCATCGGCGAAATACAAAAATGCTCGGGTCGCCCATTGACTTCAATGGGGTTCGTTATTCGAAATGAACCCTCGAGCATCGCGAAAAGTTCGTTCCGAGTAACGAGCACCCGAGCATTTTGGTGCTCGCTCATCTCTAATATCTACGCTATATGTTGAAAAATATAGTACAAGTACTAGGCAGATTTCATTCTTTGTCAAAAATATACATGCATTTATGAATGTAGATGATCACAAAACATTTTGTGTGTATAATTCTCTTGGGAGGCGGTGGTATTATAATTCCTGCGCTGGATATGCTGGTTACAGGTGGAACACCAAATTTGGTATGGCAGTCTGGGTGCGCAAGTGATTTCACACATCTTGACACCCAAATGGTACTGGGATATATAAGAGTCTAGCTCCCATGCTGAGGAGAATGAGGCATAGGATTGTGGTGGTATGGAGCTATTGTCGAGGGAGAATCTGTGGCATTGTGGCAGGAGCAAATAAATAGTGCTGCATGGGGTTGAGCATAGTGGAGGACTGCTTTCAGTGTATGCCTGAAAATGATCTGAAAGGTTTGGTATAATTTGGCAAGAGTCAAGACTAGAGATGAGCGAGCACCCAAATGCTCAGGTCCGCGTTATTCGAGTCGAGCTTTTCGTAAAATTCGAGAGCTCTACTCGAGTAACGAACCCAATTGACTACAATGGGAGACATTTTTGTATGTGGGACGCCGGGTGCCGAGCTTTTTTTTTTCTAGGTTCGTCTCTCTCTCTCTCTCCCCTGCCTGCCACGCTAATACTCGAACGAGCATCAAGCTTGGCAGAGTATGTTCGCTCAACTCTAGTCAAGACTTGAGTAGCGTGGTCATCGGAATTGACAAACTCTCCCTGTGTTTGACCACAGTGGGTGGAACGGGTTGCTAACATATGAGGTCCAGTTTCAGTTGCCATTAACAAACGTTTTCTGCATAAATTCTAGGTAAGACTTTTCCATGTGTGACAGCCTGTTTTTAGCTGGTAAATTACCCAGTCACCTTTGGGCTCATTCACAGCCATTTCAGTCTTTAAAAGATGTACCTTTGTCACTGCATGTCTATGTGAGTATTACATGGATTTTTGCTGCATATATGTTTTTTATGTCTTTATTGCATCCGTGTGTCATCTGTTTTTCACGCATGCAAAAAAAAAAAAATGCAAGAAGACCCAAGTAATGTCAGTTTTGTCACAGCCCACAGTGAACATGGATACTAATGTGTGTTCACTGTAGAGTTTTCTTACGCACCTATAGACGTTAACAGGCAATTTTGGTCTGTGAATATGGACCAAAATAGAACGAGCTGCGATTTTGTTTGTTATCCGCAACATCGATCCACATAAGAAATGCACGCCTGAATACATGAATTCAATTTATTGGTTCCATGTACTGTCCATATTCAGTCAGTAAACAATACACACTGAATATGGTCAGAAAATACACCCATGTCAATGAGCCCTTATAGTTGTATACCGTAACCTAGCATCCGTATACAATATTTGCTATTTTTTATTTTTTTGCTGTGAAAAATACCTTGGGGTCCTTTTACACGGGATGATTGCTGTTCCAATGATTATTGCTTCTGTGCTTTCACACAGTACGGATGGGAAATAGTTTCTGTCCGCCCGAGTTTTTGAGCAAAAACTGGTAAATTGGCATAACTCTCCAGAGTCAGACAATAAACTATGGAGATTGAAGATTAACTTCTCCTTTAGTAAGCAACCAACATTAAATACGCATTTCGGAGCTAGACCCATTCATCAGTCTGTCTGATTATCAAATTACACGAGGGCAAGGTGACCACCTCTCCAGCCCGTTGGCCCTACAGTTAAAGACCAGATGGGCATATGGTTCTAACTGCCAAAGCGCTAATACTGGGAACACCACACCGAGGGCGTTGTGTTGGCCAATGGGCTGTAGAAGTGGTCACATGGCCCTCGTAAATCACTCTGGCTACATGGTAAAATGGGGTTTGCTCCACCCTCCTTATCTGCATTTGCTCATAGATGAACGACTGACCATCCATTATCCTACATAAACTGAACGATAAGCATACAAATTATAGATTGTTGTTCAGTCACTGGCAACAATTATAATATTGCTCCATGTAAAAGGGCCGTTAATGTATTAAATATTGTCGACTAATGAGCCAGAATATTTAGGTGCTAATGTGTCAATCAGACAGACACTTCATTCCCAGCAGGCCACTATTAGGAACTCAAGTACCAAATGGAGACACACAAAACCCCATCTGTTAACAGCAGATTATTGATGGGGTCCAGGTAACAACAGTGCGGAGGAAGCTGTGAAATAAGTGAAAACGGTACTATATTTGCCAGCGATGAAGTTAATCAGAGGCGGGATTGGAGACGGCATTCTGCCTATTTTGCTAGGCTAGAAACATGAAATATGATCGAATTAGAACAATTTCATGAAATGGATACAATGTAATTGGATCGTCAACTAATCTCTATGTGTAAGTACAACGCAACATAGGAAAACATCTAAAAAATGAGAAGCAGAATGTGATTCTATGGATTTCGTCCCGCAAGTATGAGAAAAGAGAAAACGCTATGATAAATGGTGGCCTTTGTGCAAGACCTGCTTGGTCATAAGGATATCTTAACAATGGTGTATCCTGAATGTCCTTCGCCCTCTCACCCCTCCCTTACATGGGGGAATAATCATGTCAGCAGAATTCCACGCACCCCACAGCTCCCTGTTTGGAGAACAACTCCTTGTTCCACACAGTTCAACATATTCAGGGCACATACAGCGAGAAGGAGAGATATGAAAACCGAACAGCTTGTTATTTTGGCAACAATACAACCCAAATCTTGTTATGTTAGCAAAAGGAAGCAGAGACTTGAGACGAGTCATTCCAGCTTGTTAAGAGAAGGAGGTCTGGTGATGAATGGGGAACTGGATATGTTATTTGTCTTAATTTAGATGAATTTGAAGTGGTGATGATAATTACAGATCTGCTCTCTAAGTTTCTCTCTGTAGTGAAGGATTCTTTTATCCTTGTTCCCCCGAGACACTCTCGCCCTCTCTTTATATCACAAACTCAGTGAAAGGATACTGCTGTTACAGGAAATGACCCTCTTAAAGAGACCCCGTATTATTCGTCCTTTTCATCTTGCTACAAAATGTAAAAGGGGTAAACTTGTTAGTCTCAGAGGTTCCCGGACTCCGAGGAATGCATAGAGCTCTTTTTGGAAATGTCAGATTATTAGCTAGAATAACACAATGATACATTAATATCGGAGTCCCTTTGACTGGAACAGACTGCCGTGCATACATCTTTGTCTTAGACAGGCTTCACACAGACAAATTTGAGAGCGTATTTGCTATCAGTGGGTTCGTTCACATTTCCGTGTTTTAGGTCACGCAGAAAAAAAATAACATGCTCTATTTTTCTGGACAGGTAGAACAGGTAATGTCCCCTGGTGCAGCACCAAGCTATGAGTGACTCCTAGGGTGATGTCACATTGTGATGTTTTCTTGGCAGACTGTTTTGTAGGGTGGTTTTCCATTGCCTTTCCAGTAACCCCCTTCAAGTTGGGTATTCATTTTATCGACCTTGGAAGGATGGAAGGCTGAGTCAACCTTGAGACGGCTACCTGAACCATACAGGGATTGAACCCACAACCTTCAGGTCGTGAGCGGGAGATTAGAACTGTATTTCTGCTGCCTTAACACTCTGCGCCTCACGAGGCTGCATATTTGCGCACAAAGATCCCCATGAAAAACAATGGGGGGCACAAATGCGTGTGCAATACGCAAGGGGATGAGTGAAATACTGTGTAATTCTGCTGAAAAAACACCACCACTCCCAGAGCGTCAAGGACCTTCCCTGAATAACAGTTATATGACTGGCTGAGGGAGAGTATAGGAGGCATTAACTATGTGTTCAACCCCATGTTCAAGTCACACAGCTGACACCCGCTATCCTCTCCCTCAGCTGGTGAAATGACTGTTATTCAGGGGAGGTCCTTTACCTGGTAAGGTTTACTGCTAGAGTGACCTAACTATTCCACAGCCTGTCTCATGACTATGACTAGCCGCTTCACATCAGTCATGTCACAGTCTGCGGGCCACCAGAAATCCTCTGCTGGGCTGCTTGTGACCCGCAGGCCATATGTTGCTCCGGCCTGCTTTCGTATGTGTACCAGACATTGACAGCTTCTGAAAACTAATCTGTTCTTTTGAAAGTAAATGAGGTATGCTTTCAGTACAGAATTTGTATTAGGATATGTTCATATGTAGAAGAAACAATGAAATCGATGGCAAAATCTGCAGCATTTACACAGTAAAAAAAAGCATTAAAATCTGCACCGCTGCTACAGATTTTGCCTTGGATTCAGTTGCAGATACACACAAATGAACTTTAGACACCTACCAGAATAAATAGATGATAGTGACACACCGTATTCATTACTCCATCCTGGCCCGGTTGCTGGAAAACCCTACTGAGCACCGCCATCTTTACACCGGTGGCAAGCAGCCCACTCCTGCATCACCTGACCAGTGGCAGTGCTTAATAGCAGTTGCCAAGTATATATTACTGGTGCACGTGATCCACAAGTGTCTGGGGCTATGGGGCAGTGGCACTACCCCACACCTTGAACTTAATTGCAACTACAGTAACCAATGCCAGTCAGCTGCTACAAAGGCCAATAAAGTCTTGGGGTGCATTAAAAGAGGTATAGGGGCGAGGGACAAGAATATTATCCTCCCACTATATAAGGCACTGGTCAGGCCTCACATGGAATACTGCGCACAGTTCTGGTCACTCAGGAAAGATGTCACAGTGCTGGAGTGGGTTCAAAGAAGGACAACTAAACTAATACATGGAATGACTGGACTGGAATACCCAGAGAGGCTATCCAAACTGGGATTATTTACTCTAGAAAAAAGACGGCTAAGGGGTGATCAAATAACTATGTATAAATACATGAGGGGACAATACAAGGATCTCTCCCATGATCTGTTTATACCCAGGACCGCGACTGTAACGAGAGGGCATCGCCTATGTCTAGAAGAAAGCAGGTCTCATCACCAACACAGAAGAGGGTTCTTTACTGTAAGAGCAGTTAGACTGTGGAACTCTCTGCCTGAGGATGTGGTGATGGCAAAATCCATAGAGGAGTTTAAAAGGGGACTTGATGTCTTTCTAGAGCGGAAGGATATTACAGGATGTAAACCTTAGGTTAACTGTTAATCCGGGTATACAGGCAGGTAGGAACTATTAGAGGCTGATCCAGGGATTAGTCCGATTGCCATTAGGGAGTCGGGAAGGAATTTTTCCCCCAAAAGGGCTAATTGGCTTCTGCCTCTTGGGGTTTTTTGCCTTCCTGTGGATCAACAACACAGGAGGATAAACAGGCTGGACTAGATGGACATTGTGTTCATTCGGCCTTACATACTATGTTACTATGTATGTTACTGTGTTACAGAGAAGTGACCAAAACGAATGGGGCGAGCTGACTTGTGTCTGGACCTAGATCTTAATATATGGAGCGAAAATAGCGTCAGGCGCAATTGGTGTAGCGCATGTGTCAGGCAGAGTTGGAAGTAGTATTCCTGATGCAGCAACGTCTTCCAATCTGACAGGCGTCCAAAGTTAACTTGTGCTCTTTTCTGATGCTGAAATCAGCAGCGGATCCGTAGATTAGTCCGAGTCAAAATCCGCATCAATGCTGAAGACTTTTCCACAGTGGAAAATCCGCAGCATTTCCGTTACGTGTGAACATAGAATGATTGGCACCTTCGACTCTACCCATCAAGTCGGCCATACCTTAGGTCATGTATAGCTATACAATGTCAGAAGTTTTAATTGGTGGGTCCAGTTGCTGAGATCTTCATGATTGGGGAGAAGGGCTCAGGTGAGCTCCATGCCCTTTCGGCTGTGATCAGCTCCGCACGTAAAGCTGAACAGAGCTCATAGAAAGGCTATGATTTTATTCCCTACTTCTCCTTTGTGAAATGATAGATACATTTAACATATAAATACACAAATTCCTTATGAATACAAATTATTCACTGCATTCACATGTAAATGTTCCTTTTACTAGGCACAATTTTCCCAAGGCCACCAATATCTACTGGGCTTATTGGTGAATCCAGCCCTGTATACATACTCTATATTAGTTTTTTTCTCTAATGTCATTCATCTTGTAAATTCCATTTTTTGGCATTTTATTCTTTTTTGCCTTTTCATGTCCTTGATACAGTACATCACACTGACATTTATCAAATTCATTTTGACACCAAGCAATTATGTCTCTGGTACAGATGTGTTTTATTATTACCAATGGCGCATCATACGTATCTAGCTGTTACATTAAAGGCACAGTAATGTAATAAATTAAAGCAGATGTTCTCTTGCTACAGTACCTAACAGTTCTTTCTTCTTTTGTACTTCATCATCACGTAAGCCATTCTTTTTAGTCCATGGTGCTATTATTTAAGTAAAAAGTTATAGTCTAAACTGGACGTATTCTTTATCGCCCAAGGCAAAACAGGCCGGTTCCCTCCATGCCATGGGAGCGCTTCTTCTTCTAAGTCAAGCAATCTGGAAGTAGTAGTGTGAAATGTTGTTTCCTGGAGAATTATTGCAACCCTTACCGTGGTCTTTTAATGGTATACTTTTAGGGTTGCTCAACCCTGAGGGCACATTGCCTGGGAATCTACTCTGGATGGTACTGCACTAACTGGCTGCTGTATATGATACGTTATCAGTGGTCTTCAGGCTGGGATTTGGTGACAACTAGGGGCTTAAACAGATGAGCGCATCACGTGGAGAATGAAACTCATTGATTTCAATGGGTTCATTTTCACTTTTTTTGTGCCCGTTTTTTTCATGGGCGCAAAAAAATAGGACCTGCTCTATCTTGTGCATGATTGCACACCTAAAAACCCCATAGAGGTATATGCGAGGTGCGCAAACAGACACATGTGCCCGTGCGGGTATGCACAAATTAGTCTTTTAAATCAGGGCGGGATAATTCCCCCACCCATGTGAATGAGCGCTCCCTGAACAAATGAGCTCCGTATTTGCACAGGCACGAGTGCGAAAAACGCTTGTTCACTGCACAAAAAAAAAATTGTGCACGAGCGAGTGTATTAAGTTACACGCTTGTCTGTTGAAGCCCTAGGTATGATTTTAGACAGAACGATTGTTCAAATGAGCAAAAGTGAGCGATGATCGTTCGGTCTAAATGCGTGCCAATGACTGAATGACGAACGAGAGCTGTTCTCTTTTCGTTCGTCGTTCATTTTCTGCCGGCCGAAAAACGAAGGTTGGCACGTTTCCTTATCGTTCAGTTTAAACAGCAGTTGTTCGGTCCTTCTTGTTTGCTGATACAGCAACTGAACGATTCGCGTTTGAAAGGGCCAACAATGCATTTGCCTGTCTAAACAGGCTGCATGAGTCCCAATGAGTTAGCGGTGACGTCAGTTGTTCGCTCGTTCATTCAAACGAGAGTCGTCTTGTGTAAAAGCGATGCTGTGAGGAAAAAAAAAAAGACGACGCACGTTCTATATTTGGGCGTTCCCGCGGAATGCCTTACCCATTGTTTTCTATGGTATCTTAAAAGACATCGCATAGTACATATTTCCTATTGAGGTCACTAGGAAACTCTTACGTCCGCATGAAACTTTTGCCAAAGATCGCAATTTCACAAGTGATACGAGGAGTTTTTGAATGAAAAACTCTTAGCATCAGCGTGAAAAATGCATGTTCACAAGCATGATATTAGGCCCAATTTCTCGGCCCAATATCATGCTCGCTTGTGTGAGTATAACTTAACTCTAGCTTGATAAAGGCTCCAGACAGGAGTCGCAACGTCGGCTGTTTTGCCAATGAAGTAATAAAGATACACCCTGGTGGATGTTTGTTTGCACCATATTTTGCTGCCCTCTTCTCTACTGATTTGGGTCAGATCCTATTTGGGGCGTGTATTGAAATGTGCTTGCCGCTTTCGGTGTGGGTGAGTGCTGCTGACTGAAACCTTTCTGCAGATATTATAGCCTTGGCCCCCTGTCCATGGCCGAGGCAGAATATAGCTAGGGGGGAGAAGGGGGGAGCACTGTCAGGTCTCCGAGGTGAGCCTATCTGATAGATAGGCAACCCTATGGAAAGCTTCGCACAGCTTGATCCGCGGGCGATTTATCGCTTGCGGATCATTCCCCGTGGACAGGCAGCCTTTCTTTAGTCCAATGCTTGTGAGGCTGAGCTACATTAACAAGATGCTAGTATTACAAATGGCACATCATGGGCGGGAGCCTGCTTATAGATTTTCATCAGGGCCAAAATGCTTAAGATGGTTTTTTTGGACTATTTTTATTGATAACCTACCCTCGATATAGGTCATCAATAGTAAATCCACCGGGGCCGCCGCTCAAGATCCCGACAGGTCAGCTACTGTCACCGGCAAAACACCGGGGTACGGAGCAGAAGCAGATATCTTCAACCTCTGTGTAGTCGCTGGTGCTGGTGTTAATTGAGGTGCAGCTTCAATTAAAATCAATGAAAGCTGCACCAGCCACTATGTATCTGCTTCCACTCCTCTGTTTTGCCAGTGACAGCGGGCATCCAAACATCTGATCGGCAGGATCTCGAGCTGCGGACCACGGCCAATCAACTATTGATGACCTATCCTAAGGATAGGTCATCAACAAAAATGGCCTAAAAAACCTTTTGTTATACCGCTGTATGTTCCCTCGAAAGAGATCAATCTAAACGGACTTCTTCCAGATCAGATCCATCCGTTTAAGGAGCACATAAGTCTAATGAAGGTAATGTTAATAGAGATGCCACAGGCGAAAGAATGCAGCTCACCAACTTAGTCCTTTGTTCAATTTGATAATAATTAAGTGAATATTAATATGAATGAAATGTACATTTTGGCAATTAAACTCGGTATTGACACAGTAATTTAAACAGCTTTGCGGATAATATTAAAGGTTTAGACTGTGATAATCACTCACTGATTACAATAGAAGCAAGAAGAATGCAGCTGCTCCTCTTCACATTTAAAAGGACTTTAATGTGGTGAATTTCTGTGGTTTGTGTAATTAACATTTAGCTCCATCAAAGGGGAATCTTGTTTGTAGAATATAGAAGGAGACCACATATTTAAGTGATTCTCCTCTGCTCCTCCACATGCTTGAATAGGGGTTTTGACCGAAACGTTTCAATCTCTTCTGTTCTGCGTAGATCTGAAATAAGTCACCACTATTCCTGACTAGGAATCTCGGAGTGTAAGTTCGCCATTTTGTTGGTTGTCTAATCATGAGCCGTTGACCGTGGGGCTCTGGTTGTAGCACCACAGTTTATAGCATGTAGGATTAGTGATGCCACTTGGTGGTTTAGCTTCCTGAGAAATGAATGGCACGTGATCGCTGCGACAACTTCACAGACTGGATCAACAGGAAAGTGGGCGTTTGTGCCTTTTAACTGTGAGTACTCCTTTTTTATTTTACACCATTCCCGGCTCATTCAATAAGTGTTAGTCTTGGAAAATCTCTTTAAGGGTACTTTCACATGGACAATATTCCTGTCCGATTTCTGTGCCCCAAAAATTAGTCTGAAAATCGGACAAAAGTAGCATCCGTTCATTTGAACGGCTTTTTTTTTACTCAGACTGATAGTTTACGTAAAAAAATCACAGTATGTCCTATTCTTTTCCGATTTTTGTACAAGATTAGCACATGTCAATGTATTGTGTTCACGACATTGGACAGCACACAGATGGGATGTCCGAATGCTATCTGATGCGAGTTGCGTCTGACAATCTTAGGCGAAACTTTTTGTTATCACCGGTGTGCAAGTAGCTTTATGATCTGAGCGTTACCAGTAATTACATGATAATATGCATATGCACAGACAGGGGCATAACTAAAGGCTCAGGGGCCTGGGTGCAAAAGTTCAGCTGGGCCCCCTGCCCCTCCATCTGTACCAGTACAGTACCAAACCTATTTGGCCTGCAATAAAATATTTATTGGTGGTTAGTAGCAGTAAGGGTGGTTTCACATCTGCGCTCGTGGATTCTGGTTTTCCGCTCCTTTCGGGCAGCAGGAAAAGGCAATTCACTGGTCGAACAGCCCGTGGAGCCGCACAGCGCCAAAAGGACCCCATTGACTATAATGGGCTCTGTTCACTTTCCGCTCAGCTGCACAGTACTCAGCGCTTTTTTTTCAGGCATTTTGTGCCAGATCCGTGATGGAACCTCTGACCGCAGACCTCCGACCGCAGGTTCCAACACAGATGTGAGACCACCTTAGTCATCTATCAGATAAGAAAATGTTCAGTGATGGCAGAGAATGGTATTTACTATTGTACAATAATGCCCATTTCAAGCACCTATCCATGTCTACCCCATAGCTGTGTGTAAAGAATGAGCAGAGACTATCTGGACGCAGCAAATCATGACTGGTGCTGTGGACATAACTGGGGTTAAGGCAAGGGGGTGGTGACTTACCGTGGTAAAGATTGGATGGAGTTAGTAGTCATCAGGAACTACTGGCCTTAAGCTGTCCTGTTCCCCCACCAAAATCATTTTTTACTGCTTAAAAAAATTTTTGTCATATGATTAGAAATAAATAATATATTACATATATGGTTATAAAGGACTAATGTGGTCAAGATTTATTAAAAATGGTGGACTTGCATTCCTGGAGAGCGGCTCAGTTGTTAGACAATTATCATGTTTTAGACCCAATGTCTTGGTGCTCTGGAGATGTTTATGGCTGCCCAAGTGGTTGGGCTGACTTATTTTAACAAGTATGGGCCGACTTATTTAAGATTATAATGTCTATATCTCTTTCTGGGGTTTGCATGTTAACCCCTTCCAGTACATACAGCTATATACATCCTAACCACACATACCTAGTGCAGGGTATGTGTGGTTGTGGTTTAAAATTTATAATGTTATGGGTACAAAAAAAAAGAAAAAAAGTAACCATAACTAAAATAAAAACTTTTAAATTATCATAAAAAAATGTAAAAGTAAAAAAAAAACCTTTCCCCAGTGGTCGCATAAAAAAATAAAAGAAATGTAAAATTGGTAGAGCTGGATCCGTAAAAGTCCTATTTATTAAAATATCACATTGTCAATCTCACATAGTGAACACCATCAGAAAATAATGCAATGCCAGAATTGTGCCTTGTTGGTCACCCAACCTCTAAAAACAACATGCTCTCACACAGCCCTATCAATGTAAAAATAAGAAAATGATAATTTTTTTGAAAGTGGGAGTGATATGACTACAGAATGTGACCTGAACACAGCAGAATCAATAACCCTTGATCATGAAAGGCTCAAAGAGCTTAAGGGGTTGTCTGGTTCTAAACTATCCTTAGGACAGATCATCAATACGCTGGTAGATCAGCAGAGGTCAATCACCCAGAACCCCTGCCAAAAAGCTGTGTGCCCAGGCCAGCAAGCTCAAGCACTAAACTCATTTTGGCGGGGAGCTGACAGCTCCATTTTTACTGCAGTGGCCAGGCTTAGTATTTCAGGCCAAATTCCCATTCATTTTAATAGGAACTTGGCTTGCAATACCAAGCCTGGCCAGTGCAGAAAGAACGGAGCTGTCTTCCTCTCACCAAAATCAATTCAGTGCACAACCTGGAAAACATCTACTCCACTGGGGTTCTGGGTGGCAGACCCCCCACTGATCTACTATTGATTACCTGCCCTGATAGGGTATAAATAGTTTACAATTGCTTTAAATATGTTACTGCTAGAATAGCATTAGATATAATAATATATATGATTAATTTGTAATTCCAATAAAGGACAGCTGTGGCCATTTAACCCACTCTATGCAGCCTTGTATTGTCATTCATTTTGCGGAGTACCACCAGTCTCTAGTCATCGCTGCACTTATTGCACAGTCCATAGAACCACTGATGATGTAGAACTGACTCTCAATAGTCCTGTCACTAAGCTATGCCCTACAGGCATGGACTAATATTGCCCAGAGCCTTTGCGGTCTATGAAGTTGCTGTCAGTGTAGGAATGTTACATGGGTACTGGTGCGTGCTACAAAGTGTGAATGAGACCTGCATGTCAGCTGTAGACAGCTGTGGTAGTTATCCGAGCTATTGGGAGATTCCTATGCAGAATCCACTAGAGTCGCCAACTCCATCTGTATCTTCCAGTATGAGAGAACGTTCTGTAGAAAGTGATAGCAATGCTATATTTCTCAAATGATTCATCACTGGCCTTAAAAATAAGAAACAGGTGGAGCTTCTGAGCCGAAGAGAGAAAACGGGTCGTAGCTAGAAATGATTCGAGCAATGCCAACAGCCTGTCTAAGTTACACGGGCAACGGCAAGAAGACATTAGAGAGCGAATTTTGTACTTTAATGTTTTGCTGCTCTTGGTTACTGGACTTAATGAAAATTTATAGCTGCAACCAGATCTGCCTGTGACAGCCTCATTTGTGACCTTGTTTCTGTAAAAGTCTTATGTGATGGATCTGTGTACGAATAAGTCCCTATGTGACAACCCGTAGGCTTCAACGGAGGAATTTAAACACCCCGAGCTCCAGGTTTCCAGGCAACAAACGGTTTTATTTAAAAGTGATGTTAGAAGAAGCATTTTCTTTTCCCGTCTTTCAAGAGGGTCAATAAATCAAGGTATTTGGCCGCTGGGTTTAAGTCGCACTTTAGTGTCAATAGGGGGAGTTAGGTGACATTGAAATTACGGATGACAAATTTCAGGCCATTATCCTTTACCTTCTTTTTTAACTCTCAGGGAAGCATGTTGGTTGTGATCGGAAGTAAAAATTGACTGTACAAAGCACACGTCAAACACAAGGCCCAGGGGTCAAATCTGGCCCGCTGCCTCATTTTATGTGGCCCCAGTGGATGTGCAACAACCTAACTAGCACTCCACAGTTTGCAGCTCTGGTCCAGCAGAGCAGTGAAGAATTTGTGACTGATGACCTCTTCCTCCACCATCTGTGTGTGCCATCCTGTACACAGCGCAGATGCCAAGGGGAGAGGTCAGCAGTCACAGACTCACCAGTGACTGCCAGTGGACCAGAACTGCAGGGTAAGTGAGTGGAAGGCCTGTAGGGATGCTGCCCAGCAAGAGGTCAATAGGGGGGTTGTTATTACTATTGGGATTGCTATGGGGGTCACTATTACTACTGGGGCCAATATAGATTAAACTATTACTGTAAGGGTGACAATGGAGGATACTGTTACGACTAGGGCCACTAAGTGGGTCACTTACTACTGCAGCCACTATGGGGACCAGAATTACTACTAGGGCCACTTTGGGGGTCAGTATTACTACTCGGGCCACTTTGGGGATCAGTATTACTACTATGGCCAATATGGGGGTTACTATTACTACTGCAACCACTATCGGGGTTCCTATTAGGATTTGTTCACACGGATGTAAGGGCATTTCGGTTACGTAGATACGCAGTATATTTGTGCAACCGAAAATCTCTAACGCCTGCATTTTTTGTCCACTCCGTCATGTTTTTAATGCGCTAATACACTGCATATTTGTGCACACAAAAAAGAACGCAGACAGGCCCATTGAAATAGTCTACAAATTTCCTGTGTATTCATTGCATATATGCACCGGTCCATTCACTCTGATGGCCTATTGCTGTGCATAATGGGCACCAATATAACACCATGCCAGATATTTCTTCATTGAATCACACATTGTGTGAAAAAATATACACAAGTTAAAAAAATCCATTCAAGTCAATGGACTCTATAAACTACATATTACGCACACAAATGTTGCCCTTGGTAAAAAATGAGTTTGACACCCCTGGTCTAAGGGCAATTACAATCTGGAACGTCAGAATTTAAAAGATAATCATTCAGTGTAAACACCTGCACAATCTGAATGAACAAACAATAATTCATTCGTCGTTTGGATTGTGCAGGCATAAAAATCAAATGACTATCTGCCCATAAAAATAGACAGTTATTTATCTATGAATGACTGCCTGTTTACTGTGAATGGAGACAGGCAGGCTGGCACGATCACCCAGCCTGCTCTGTTTCTTTTCACTGGGCAATGATTGCTCCTGTGTAAAAGTTGCAGGGACTACAATAGAGAGACTGCTACATAGGGTCCACATCATCCTGCAGCCTTGTGCATCGGAGTACCCTCCAATAAACCTCTAAAGACTTCAACTATGCTAGTATGCCAAACACACCGGAGATACGTAAGTGAGGTGCGACCTCAGAAAAAAACTGAGGTGTGCAAAAGGATAGTGACTTAAGTGCAGGCTTGCCAGTTAAAAATATGCAACCTCAAGCCAACACCAGTGAAATACATATTAATGCACCAGTTGCAGACAATATTTACGCTACTTTTGGACTGGCGACCACTACTGCTGGGTTGCAATGTTCAGTGAGACTAGCAAATGCTTTATAACTGAGATGTATTGCTGATTTTTGTGATTTATAAAAGATTTTTATAATATTCTTTGCACGTTAGCTTTGCACATATCCTTAGCAAGAGTTAGGTGATCCAACATTTCTGTAATAACTTCATTCCGCTTGTTTTTTAACAAAAGCTTCTATTGTCGCCTTAAAAAGATTAAAATAGTCTTGATGGCATACACTTCCCTCTTCTAAGGGAATTAAGTAATGTGATACACAGATCCTTGTTTCTGATATTTAAGGACTCTATAGTGATGGGGTCTGTTCCACTGGATTGACACGTAGCCAATCTGGTGCCGATATTCAAAAAGGGGTCAAAAAGTGAACCTGGAAACTACAGGCCGGTAAGTCTTACTTCTATTGTGGGTAAAATGTTTGAAGGGTTTCTAAGAGATGCTATCCTGGAGGACCTCAAGGAAGATAGCTGTATAACTCCATATCAGCATGGGTTTATGAGGGGTTCCTCCTGTCAAACCAGGACCGGGAAAAGTCATTGGATCTTGTGTATCTGGACTTTTCCAAAGCGTTTGATACTGTGCCGCATAAAAGGTTGGTGTATAAAATGAGAATGCTTGGTCTGGGTGAGAATGTGTGTAAGTGGGTAAGTAACTGGTCAGTGATAGAAAGCAGAGGGTGGTTATAAATGGTACATACTCTGATTGGGTCACCATTACCAGTGGGGTACCACAGGGGGCAGTATTGGGCCCCATTCCTTTTAATATATTTATTGATGACCTGGTAGAAGGATTGTGCAGTAAAATATCAATATGTGTAGATGATACAAAATTATGAAAAGTGATTAAAATAACAGGACAGAATGCAGTTGCAAGTGGACCTGGATAAGTTGAGGATTTGGGCAGAAAAGTGGCAAATGAGGTTTAACACTGATAAATGTAAGGTTCTGCACATAGGCAGAGGAAATACATGTCACCATTACACACTAAATGGGAAACCACTGGGTAAGACTGACATGGAAAATGGCTTGGGGGTTTTAGTTAACCGTAAATGTAACTGGAGCAACTAGTGTCAGGCAGCTGCTGCCAAGGCAAATAGAATCATGGGGTGCATCAAAAGAGGTATAGAACACATTGAATTACCGACAATGTACAGTATTCTTTTGCTTCCCATTTCCATGACAGCAGTGTACTATGTGGGTTTGAGGGGCCGTTGTGTTTTTTTTATTTTGACATGATGAGGTTTTCCGTAAGAAACAGTCAGACTATAAGAACATTTCCCAGAAATGTTTAAGGAAAAAAAATCTGCACTCAAGTGTAGGAAACGTTATGGGGTTTGTTTTGTAGCTAATTAGTACATTTCTACATTACATTACTAGTGTGAATGTGTTAACTCACCTAGTATGGAAACATAAGTCATGTAGTTCTATGTGGGTGTCTTGTTACTGACAGTGATGTACACAGTGCTGATGCACCACCAAATGGGAACATAGCACTATTATATTTGAATTTGATTCTGAGGAGCGTTTCAGTAATGACAACTCTGCATTTGATGCTGTGAAAAATCATAATGTCTGGAAAGAATGACTATGATTCATACCATGGACTCAACATCCATATAAAGGAAAACACACGTTAACCTCTCCAGTATATCTCCAGTAAATGACTCTGCATGCCCAGTGACCATAAGGTAATAGGAAAGTAGAAATACCACCCAGAGGCGTAACTTGAAGCTTCTGGGCCCTGATGCAAAACCTGTAACAGGGCCCCCAACTATAATGCTTTACTCATAGTACTGGGTTCCCTATATGGAGAAGAGAGGTCTTATGGGCCCCCTAAGGCTCCTGGGCCCGGGTGCAACCGCATCCCCTGCATCCTCTATAGTTACGCCCCTGATACCACCCATGCATGGACTTCACTGCTTTCATTTGGTATAGAAGTCCTTTGCAGAACAAAATCTGGATACTTTATAGTTAAGAGTAGAGTTATATCTATTCTAGTTTTCTGTTCCCTATATATGCCTCCTCCACCCAGTATTCCTTCAGTTTCTTCTATAGTATCGGTAAAAATGTCAACAGAAAACTATGCAAGACGTAGTCAAAAAGATCCAGCGCTATATCTCAATAGGCAAAGGTTAAAGTCCCCTGGTGCAATTATTGAGTCATGACTGGTTCCTAGGGTGATGTCACAATGTGATGTCTTTTCACAAGACTGTTTTCGCAGGGTGGTTTACCATTGCTTTCCCCAATTATCTTTTACCCCCCACCAAGCTGGGTTCTCATTTTACCGACCTCGGAAGGATGGAAGGCTGAGTCAGCCTTGAGTCGGCTACATGTGGGGATTGAACCTGCAACCATCAATACGGAGGTCCTATATTGAAATAACAATAGGGTTCTTGAATACGAAGGAATGGGTGCACTACACTATGGTATGGTGCATGGACCCCTGGGGGTCCCAGAAAATGGATTTCAATTTGCTGTTGTGCCCCTGTAAGAGATAGAGAGTAAAACCCAATTGCAAAGTTGAAGAGCAGCATGTGAGAAATCCACTTTCCGCATGTCTATAAGTCCCATGGGACCGCTGCTATGACTGAAGTCAGGAGGGCTTGTCAGGAGGTGTGTGGCCGCCCCGAACTGACAGATATATATATAACTTGTGTCTGAAACTGGCATACATTATGCCAGAAATCTACACCAGGCCAGATCTGGCATACATTTCTGTACAGAAAAACGGAAGTACCGGGAGGCATCATGCATCGGGAAATTATACTGAGACCGGCGTTGGAAATTATGTATGTTTCCAACTCTCTCTATATGTTTTATATATGGGAATAAACTTTGGTAAGTTATCTTTTTTTTTAAATGCATTCCTCTGACCTCATCAGGAGTGATTCATTATGGAAACAATAAAACATTTGTACAGAAACTCCCGCTGCCAAATCATGCATTAACTATTTTATGCCGAAAGAGAAAAGTTTGTTAATTGACTCGCTCAGTTTCAATCATGTACAAGAAAGATCATAATGGAATTTTGGGCAACAGAAGCCATTCTGTCAATTAGAAGAATCCTGTAAAGCTTAGGACACTCCCTAGAAATAAGGGAATATTAGCAACTAGTCTTATTAGAACTCTATGGGAAAAATAAAGGCATTATTTCTTATAGAGTCGGCCATTTATGCAATACTTGGTATTCATTACATTCAGCAGTGGTGGTCCCAGGTCCTTCAAGAATGCACTCCAGGTATACCATGAATAGAGATGAGAACAGGAGAGGTCAGGTGGAGACCACATTCATGTTGTCAGAACGCTATTACTACAAGGTCATGTGATAGGTCGCTGTTTACACCAAGGTGGAAGAATTATTTGTTAATCAATAACTCAGTTCAGACTTCTAATAAATAATCGGCGCCTTCATTAAGTTCTCCAAGGGAAAAGTCCTGAAGTTAAAGGTGCACTCATATGTTAAAGCCACAGCTACAAGCGCTCAGCCAGAGAACATTCGCTCTCAGATTCATAATTAACTAGATTTTCTTGTATGAACAGTGTTAACTTCCCTATTGTTTCCCGTTTCCCAGCTAGTCTCAGGCTTCGTTTAATGTATAACATATTATTTATAAAGATTATACAAGGTAGATACTTGTTTCATTGTATAAGGTAGGTTCTATTTGTGAACCATAATGCAGATCATTGCAGATGAAAACCAAATGCACAACTTACGGTAGGTATATATATATATATATATTTTTTTTTTTTGGGGGGGGGGGGGTAACCAGAATCGCATTGACCCACAGAATAAGGATAACACCATTGTTATCACATGGTGAACAGTATACATAAAAGGCAAAGAGAAAAAACTCACTATGTCAGAGTTGTTTTTTTGTATTCATCAACTCCTTAAACCTACAATAAAAAGTGATCAAAAAGTAATGTGAACCCCAAAATGGTATCAATGAAAGAGTAAACTTGTCTTGCAAAAAATTGAGCCCTTAAAGGGGTTGTCCCGCGCCGAAACGGGTTTTTTTTTTTCAACCCCCCCCCCCTCGTTCGGCGCGAGACAACCCCGATGCAGGGACCTAAAGAAAAATCCGCACAGCGCTTACCTGAATCCCCGCGCTCCGGTGACTTCTTACTTACCGGCTGAAGATGGCCGCCGGCATCTTCTCCCTCGGTGGACCGCAGGGCTTCTGTGCGGTCCATTGCCGATTCCAGCCTCCTGATTGGCTGGAATCGGCACGTGACGGGGCGGAGCTACACGGAGCTACACGGAGCCCCATTGAGATAAGAAGAAGACCCGGACTGCGCAAGCGCGGCTAATTTGGCCATTAGACGGCGAAAATTAGTCGGCTCCATGGAAACGAGGACGCTAGCAACGGAGCAGGTAAGTGAAAAACTTCTTATAACTTCTGTATGGCTCATAATTAATGCACAATGTACATTACAAAGTGCATTAATATGGCCATACAGAAGTGTATAGACCCACTTGCTGCCGCGGGACAACCCCTTTAAAATAAAGAACAAATTCTGGCTCCTAGATCATGGTATAGGTAATAATAATCTTTATTTATATAGCGCCAACATATTCCGCAGTGCTTACAAGACAGGGGGAACTGAAACAAAACCACAGTTACATGTAGTAATCGGTTGATGGAGACAGGAGGGGTGAGGGTCCTGCTCCAACGAGCTTACATACTACAACTAATAGGGTGATACAGAAGGTAAAGGGCTGGAGATGTGCACGGTATGGCGGGGTGGAGAGTGAGGGGTGATATACACATAGATAATAGTCAAATTGGGCCGTATAGTGGCTGAATTGGTATGATTGCAGGGGTTGTTGATTGCGGCTGGCAGGGATTGCAGTCGATAGGACAGGGAGCATGTTATCAGGTGGGGTAAAGAGGGTTTGGTTTAGAGGATGTGGAATGCCTTTCTGAAGTGCAGTGACTGGCACAGGGCAGAGTAGTCGGAGTAGTGGCTGGACAATCAGGATGGTTTGGCGAGTTTCAATAATCAAGCCGAGAGTGGATGAGGGCAACAGTGAGCATTTTTAGTGTGTTTTCGGTGAGAAGAGAGTGGATTCTTGCGATGTTTTTGAGGTGCAGCTGACATGTTCGTGTGAGAGCTTAGATGTAGGGGGTAAAAGAGAGATCGGAGTCAAATATAACCCCAAGGCAGCGGGCGTGCTGTCTGAGAGTTATGGTGGTGGCACACACTGAGATGGAGATGTCAGGATGAGGTCGGTTAGTGGAGGGCGGGAACACCAGTAGGTCAGTTTTTGAAAGGTTCAGTTTTAGGTAGACAAGGACATAGTATTAGAGACAGCGGACAGACAGTCTCTAACACTGTAGCAAATTGTATGCTTTACTGGCTGCACAGAAAAACAGGGCGTATATATAGATCTATATACCATTCAGTAAAGTATACAATTTGGGTATCTATTGACCTATAGAGTAAAATGAACATGTCGTTTATACCGTACACCATGTATGTTAAAGCGTTATTTATGTGAAAAAAAAAAATTATAATTCAAAAAGTTTGTACCAGAATCGCAAGTTAGGGCTCAGTCACACGGGCGTTTTTTCATGCATAAAAATGTTCGCACTACACATGTCAAAAAAAAAATTGCACCTACAAAAGATAGAACATATGAGTGGCAATCGATGTGGTCACGTGTTTTTTTTTTTAACGCATGTAGTGCGAACGTTTTTACACGCGTAAAAACACCCATGTGACTGAGCCCTCATCCTTTATCCATAGGATAGGGGATAACTTGCTGACTCATGGAGATCTGACAGCTAGGACCCCCCATTGATCCCGAGAACAAGGGGCCAGTGTTCACCATCCTACTAACTGCAGACTTACTGCAGCCTCCACAGTGAAGAGGAACTGAATGGAGTGCTGGTTGCACAAGAGTGATGACACTTCATTCATTTGCAGTTGGACTGCCGGAGATAGCCAAGTGGCAAGCACTGAGGTATTTCAGTCACTCTATTGAAATGACTCAAGTGGTGGCCACACATGCATGTCCTATGCTCCATATAGAGTGACATCACTGCTGGTGGGAGAAGCATTCCACAGTGATGGCAAGAGGGGGACATGACATGGGACCCCCTTTCTCAGGATCATTGGAGGTCCCAACTTTGTGTTTTTCTTTTTCTTTTCCCGTTTAGCAAAAAAAAAAAGAAAATCGAGATTATCATTGAGAATCATCCATAAATTTTAAAAAATGGAGATTTTAATTTTTGGCAAAATCACTCAGCCCTAAATTAATATCATTAATTAGTAGGAATTCATCAAGCAATATAGCCACGATGGTTATTCCACTCTGTGTGACTAATGTTGGACACATACTGATGTTTCTCCTTCTGCCTGCATTCTATAGTAATCACATGGTAGGCAGACGGGCACGTTACTTACAGCAACTGGAAAAGATGTGCAAGATCATCTCAGTTTGTGAAAAATGTAATGATTACATTTCACTTTGACAGCAAAATTATGCAGGGTGCAAATGAGACCCTGTTAAACGAGGCATATTAATCTGTAATGGACCATCTGGTGCTAAATAACCACCTATGGCTGCATTAGCACTTTGCACCACTAGGGCCACAGTTTACGTAACTCGGGATGCATGACTTAATGGTCTGCACTGGTCATCTCACAGGCATCACCATGCACCTAATAATGGATAGAATTAGGTAAATTGTTTGAACTGACCCAATATAGATGCTAAAATTGTTGCTGTCTCTTCTTGTGAATTGAAGAGGACCTGTCATGTCCTCATGTTAGCGGGGCTGGCTGCATAGCTTTGGCTCCAATGATGTCTCTGTATTCCCTCTACTCACTCCGTTCCTCTAAAGTGGGCCTTTCTTATTTTCGGTGTATATGTGCCAGGCGAATGGTCCCCACTGCTCACTGTCAATCAAGTCTGATATCACCCGTTGACAGTAATCAGTGGGGACTGCCCACTTGACACATTCACAGCTCTGGCAACTGAAATTAAGAGAAGCCTTTACAAGGGATCGGGAGGGAGTAGATGGAAAAGAAAGACATCAGTTGAGTCAGAATTGCGGCTGCACAACTATCCAGGTGGCCTCACTGACATAGGGATCTAACAACTATTCTTCGTCTTGGGATTCCAGATTACAAGTAGGGATCCATATGAGATTCTAATCATGTGTGTGAGGCATTCCTTATAGCTGGCTGATAATTGCCCTACAAGTTTTATGACCCATTTTCCTACCATTTGGTAGGCAGATTTGGGTCCAGCTGGTAACAGCAACTGATCTCAAGATCTCTGATCCATTAGCGCATATGGTTATCTGAAGCTGCCCTCATGCCTACTATCCTGCAGCTCCCATTAAAAAGCTATAGTTATGTAGTTTGTAAGGACTCCTTCACACGGGCTATGCAATTTTCAGCCGCACGCGTTACAGCTACATCTCTGCCGAAAATCACATGTATGAGATGCAGCTGCGACTAAGTCGAGGCTGCATCTCTCATTTTGTCACCTGTTCAGATGGCCGGAACTGCGGCGCATATACATTCTGCCCCCGGCAAAGGGAGGGTGCGGGAACTAGCGTGTTAAACTCCCGCCCCCTCTGTGGCCCTGCCGGCAAGAGGAGGGGGCCAGACAGGGTGGGAGCTTGTGTGCTAATTTCCTATCCCCTCTCTTTGCCAGTAGCCGGGAAGGGATGGAGAGGGGGAGGCAGTTTAGCAGAGCCACTGCTAAACTCCCCACACCTTCCTTTTCTGGCAGCTCCCATAGGAGACTATGGGTCCGGCCGGCTTATTCCAGCCAAAGATAGGTCCAGTCCTATCTTCTCCGATCAGCATTAAAGCGGCTGACTGGAATGCGCACCGCATGTGCTATTTTTTCCATCCGTCCTATTTTACGCCCCAAAAAGATGTTTTACCACGGCAAAATCACTGCAATAAATCGCCCATGTGAATAAAGCTTGAGGGCGCCCACCCACTGGCGTTTTTTTTACCTGCGTTTGCGTTTTGCGTTTTGCGTTTTTCCTGCACAGGCATAGAGATAACATGTGTTCCTGTCCACTGGTGTTTTGCGTTGCGTTGCGTTTTTAACATAGGAACTGTCAGTTGCATATGTGTCCTTATTTTTCTCCTAATGCACCCATGAAAGTCAATGGAAAAGCCGCGAAAACGCCGCGAAAACACGGCGTTTTTCACGCACGAAAATCGCAAACGCCAGTGGGTGGGCGCCCTAAGGCTGTAAAAAGACATATGTCCATCCAGTTCAGCCTATTACGCCCCCAATATGGCTGTGCCAAAGAAAAAATTATATATATATATATATATATATATATATACATATATATATTTTCTTTTTTGCATCTATATATATATATATATCTATATATATATATATATATACAGTATATGTGTGTGTGTGTGTATATATATATATATATATATATATATATATACACACATATATATATATATATATATATATATATATATATATTACGAGCGAAAACACCAAAAGCAACTAATAAAAAGTCCTGCAGACCTTAAGATAATAATAGGAGCTTCAGGTTCTTGCAAGCTATAAAATACAAAGATGTTAGTTTTTATTTTATTACATATGCTAATATATATATTCTGCTCATGTACGGAAAAGAGCATAGGTCGTCATTGTCCTCCATGTCCGCTTTAAACGCTGTGACTAAATTTTGCTAATCCTTCTTATTAAAATAAAGCCTCAATTTCTGCAGAGAGCGATAGGTGGAGCTGATAGCACTGAGCCCCTTTGTGACAGATATAGTCCCAGATGAACAGAACAAACCATGACATCCAAGAACGGCGGGGATTATTTTAGAGAGAGGAAGCATTCTGATGCTTACAGAGGCTCAGGAATCCCCATAAGAGGGAATTAAAGTCTATGAAATATGGAACAATTTATACTTGATAATACCCTTTGCTACCACATTGAAGGATCCGAGCTCAAGTGCAAATCTTATGATAAATCAGCTTTTTAGAATAGATCTGATTACGGTAATTGTGTTGTATTTTGAGCACCGTTTGCCGATACAGCAAACAATGCCCGTCTTTACAAGATACATTCAATGCCCAGGGTGCCCATTACACACAAACAGTTAAACAGCCCCCTCCTCGCAAGCTCGGCCCAGCATTTGCTGATTTGATAGCGGGAAGAGTGCCAGGAGCAGCATGTATTGTTTAATAGTGAAGACTCATCATATTGTATTGGAAGCTCAGCCTAAGAGGGGGTAATTATTAGAGCGGAGAAAGGAGGGTACAACAGGGAGGGTGGAAGGCAAAGGGAAGAAGACAGAACATATTTCAAAAGGCACAATTTAAAGAGAAGAGAGTGCCAGGATATAATGAGAGGTGACAAATGAGAATAAATAAAAATCAGTATATTCCGTCTCTCCTTATGGCTCAGACGCTTAAAAGATACAACATTATCCTTCCTATCCAAGTTATTACCATCCTTAAATCTGTTTCTCTTTGGCCTTTTGTTCTCTTTTTATGGAAACTCAGTCGATATGAGATCATTTTGGCTTCTGCAGTAAATATTGCCCTGTGCTTCATTAAGAAACTTTGTTTGCTAGTGCATTGCTAAGGCCGGCTTCACACGGGCGCACATTGATTTCAATGGGTTCGTTCACATTTGCATATTTTGTGCAAGGAATTTTGGTTGGATATGTTGTTTTTCCGCTTATTTGTGCACCAAAGGTCCCCATAGAAATCAATGGGAGGAGGGAGGTGGGGGATGTGCGTGCAATTTGCAAAGATAGGCGTGAAACACTGTGTAAGAAAAAGAAGATGTCTGGAACTCATTAAGACTAATTCGCCATTTCAATCGTGGTTCTTGCAAGCACAAAATGTACAGTAAGATACGTTAATGCGCACACAAAAAAAGCATAGCTCATTCCGCAAAGGCGCTATGTATATGTGCGTGCAAATACGTTTGATGCTAGACTAATACTTTTCGAGTTCGGTAAAATGAACCCAGTGTACACAGAATGGCCACTTTATTAGTGAGAGCTGTTTTTGCATGATTGGAGCCTTCTTTTCGGCTACCTACACACAGGCGAGCTCGATCTCAGGCTGAGGAATTTGGCCCGATATTGCGTGTGTTTTCACGGTGATGTCAAAAGTGCCTCCCATCAGTAAAGTAAAGTATGGAAATCAGACATGTGGTTCCACAGTGCAGCATAAAATCAGGTTAGCAAGTATTCTGTGGATCAGTTCAGGCATATTTACATAGCCAAGAATAACACATGAGTTCTAGGCTATTGCGAGACGCACACAACTTGTGCGTTGTAATCAGCCATTATTTTTATTGTCTTAATGTACAGGAGCTAATAGTACGAGATTGAAAAATTGCAGCATGTCCTATTTTTGGGCGATATCGCCCATGATTTTCTATGGGAAAAAAAAAAAAAGTGTGATGCAATTTATTTTTTTTTCTATTGAAACAAAATGTGATTTTCATGCGCATTTCTTGCAAAATGCATCACTTTCGCAAGTGCGATATCAGTCCGCGTTTCTCTATCCAATATCGCACTCGCCTGTGGGAATCCACATTAGAATGGGAAAATTGAGCGATTCGAGCAACTTTGAGCAATGCTTGGTCATTGGTGCAAGACTAGCAAGGGTCAGGATTTCAAAATCTGCCAACCTTGTGTGTTTTTTTCAGGTAACATTGTTGGGAGTATACCAAGACTGGTGTGATAGAAGGAAAGGATCTGGTGAAAGGGAATGTTGTGAATGTAAACAAGCCATTGACAAAAGGCTTCAGAGTGGGATGTCAAGAATCATTCTGATGAACATGTGGTAGACATTAAGCTCTCGTTCAAACAAGCGCCATCTGCCCGCATGTAGCCACACACAGAAAGCACTTCTATAGGAACCAAGTGGTTCCTATAGAAGTGTTCACATCAACAATTGTTAGACACTCTGAATTAGCGCATCCAACAAAAGGTAGGGCATGTGAGTGCAAGCTTGCACGTCAGCTCTGAGGTGTGCGCATAGATAGGACGTCTTGGATCGTGTGAACGGGCTATTTCAAAGTAGTTAGAATTAGCCCATTTACGTGATCTTTAGAGCAGTGTAGGCGCATGAATAGCGGCTATATTGCGGGCGGACAGCGCTTGTGTGAAAAACTTTTAAATTACGGTAAAATATAATGCTGGTGCAGTGTCCAAGGAGCGGGCCCTCAGCCCAGGAGACAGCAGGGTAGAGTTTGGGCCTTGTCACAAGGCGCTAGCATCTCCCACCCGGAGGGTAGCACCAGACTCGTCCAAGCAACTGAGGGTAGGCTTTTCAAAGGGTAACCCACTACGCGGTATACCTTGGCGATCTGTTGTCACAAGTGACGCCACCGTTCCTTCTTCTGCGGTGAATCCAGATAGTGAAATAAATGGTCCACACTCACAGAGTAAGTTTAAATAGCAAAGCCGGGAACGGTCAGCAGTGTTCCTTTACTTGTAGAAACTTATTTACAGTTCAATCAAAGGATAACTCATGCCAGCAGGACAATTGGTGGAGAAATCAGAAAGTGGTGCAACAGGGAGGATATCATGGGTTCACTGAGGAATCTACAGTCCCAGTGATCTGTAGGGCTCCATGCCGATACGAACGCCTCTTTTTCTCTCCAGTCCTCTACCAGTCTGCACTCACATTTTGCATATACTCCACGCTGCAATGGTGGGTCTATGCTCTCTTTCAAAATTCCTCAGTGGGTTATTATTACACCACTGCCATCTCCTGGGTGTAACAGGCCCAGGGACAGCTGGTAATGTCTTTCAGCCTCCTCCATTCTGGCTCACACAGACTAAAGCTGTCTGTGTGAGTTCCTTGCCAGGCTAGGACATTGCACCCACATATATATCACATGCTCACGTGACAGGCAACACGATACATTTCCCAGACATTCTCACATACCAGACAGTTAACTCATTCAGTGCTGCAGTTATGCAATACATATCATAGTCATGCAACATGAAGGACACTGACAATACAAAGCATGAGACAAATGCATTCATACATTATGGAGGGGCCCGCTGTTCTGGGCCACTACACTAGTGCTCCATCTAATGCATCTGAATGAACTATTCGCCATTTCTTAGCAAGTATGGGTTATAACAGTAGATAACCAGTTTCATTTCAATTACAATCGAAAAGAAACAGAAAGGTAAGACTGCAATGGGCCAAAGAACTTGAAAATTCGATCAGTGAGCAATTGAAAAACTTTGGGGGGCATTCATAAAATGTTTTATGCCAGTTTCTGGTGTATAAAAATGTAACAAATTTTTTGTGCAAGAAGCTCTTTGCACAAAAATTGGCGAATTTACTTCTCTCTGCGCTGGCCCTGCTTTTGAAAAGTAGGCAGGGCTTTCAGGGGTGTGGCCACCCAGACTGACACATTTATGTATAATTGACGCCAAATACTGGTGTACATTATCCTAGAAATGTACGCCAGGTTAGACCTGGTGTCCATTCATCTGGCGCACAATACTCATGTATCATACTGACTCACGGAGGAGCTGTGGATGTGCTGAATATATAAAGAGGCCTACGCTTCCCCATGTATTAAGTACACAGTGCACACTGATTGGTCAGATAAATCCAGATTTCATTTGCACCACGAAGATGGGAGGTCAAAATTTGGATTAAGCAACATGAATGAATGTCCTGACAGGAGTCACCATACTAAGACCGGTAGAGGTGGAGAAAGGGCTCATGCCCACTGCCACAGCGTTTTACACATCCACACGGACAGGCGGAGTGTGATTTATTTTAAAAAATTGGGATTCACATGGAAATGCTGCCCATATGCATTGTATTGCGTATGGACAGCGTTTCATACGCTGCCCATAGAAGTGTAAAGTCCTCATGCTGAGTACAGACGCAGAGAAATAGAGCATGCTACAATTTATTTCTCTTATGTATCGATACGCCAGTGTACATGGGTCAATGAAAGTCTATTTACTTTCATTGACTCTATCCACCATGTATTACGCGTCTGTGCAACGCACAAGTGATTCGCAGTGAAAACACCATCGTGGGCATGAGCCCTAATGGTGTGAGGAAAAGGTGTGGGGAATGTTTTTTGGCACGCCTTAGGTCCTTCTATTCTTGTAGATGGATGCCATAACAAATTGCTGTAGTTCAGAAGGTTAGTAGAGGTCGAATGTGCTACTAAGTGGGTGTCTTTCAGCTGCTCTTAGACGAACATATTGTGACCCGTCTGTAATACGGATGACATTACAACCATGTGTCATCAGTATATCTTCAGGATTTGATCTGTTTTTGCCTCTAGATATTTTATTTCCTACTGGACAAATACTGATCCATATTCACCCAATAGAAAATGATAGCAATACAGAGGCAAAAGCAGGAAAAATAGGTCATGCTGGGTTTCTAAAAAAAAAAAAAACAGATGTGAAAAATATGGCCTTGTGAAAAGGGACATAGATACACAGATTCATTAGCTCTGTTTTTTGGGCTCGGTCAGAGGAGTTGTTTTTTTGCACCTATGTGCGCAAAAAAATGCGCTGCACAGATGTGCGAAATGCGTATGAACGAAGCTCTGTGCTACTGGAGCAGCTGTGCTTGAAGAAGCGTAGCTGCTCCATGAAGGTCCACTCATCACTGAGCACTGTCCAGCACTGTCACAGTGTTTAGTGATAAGGGGACTGCAGCGGGTTTGAAAGAATCCCCTGTCATAGCTGTCACAGCGCTGTCATTCAGTGAATTCAATGAATGGCTGAGCGCTGCCTCTAACTGGCTGAGCGCTGTGACCAATCAGAGGCAGTGCTCAGCTGTCATTCAATGGCTGAGTGTTGCCTCTGATTGGTCACAGTGCTTAGCCAATCAGAGTCAGCGCTTTGTGGAGGCGGGATATGAGATAGATAGATAGACAGTGAGATAGATAGATAGATAGATAGATAGATAAATAGATATGAGATAGATAGATAGATAGAAGAGAGATATATATGAGATAGATAGATAGATATGAGATAGATAGATAGATATGTGATAGATAGATAGATAGATAGATAGATAGATAGATAGATAGATAGATAGATAGATAGATAGATAGATATGAGATAAATAGATAGATAGATAGAAGAGAGATATATATGAGATAGATAGATAGATAGATATGAGATAGATAGATAGATAGATATGTGATAGATAGATAGATAGATAGATAGATAGATAGATAGATAGATAGATAGATAGATAGATATGAGATAGATAGATATGTGATAGATAGATAGATAGTGAGATAGATAGTGAGATAGATAGATAGATAGATAGATATGAGATAGATAGATATGTGATAGATAGATAGATATGAGATAGATAGATAGATAGATAGATAGATAGATAGATAGATAGATAGATAGATAGATAGATGAGAGAGATATATGAGATAGATAGATAGATAGATAGATAGATAGATAGATAGATAGATAGATAGATAGATATGAGATAGATAGATAGATATGTGATAGATAGATAGATATGAGATAGATAGATAGATAGATAGAAGAGAGATATATATGAGATAGATAGATAGATAGATATGAGATAGATAGATATGTGATAGATAGATATGTGATAGATAGATAGATAGATAGATAGATAGATAGATAGATAGATAGATAGATAGATAGATAGATAGATAGATAGTTATGTAGGGTAAGATTTTAAGAATATAGTATATGTAGTAGTCACATCTGAATAAGCCCTTGTTTATATTATACAGGGCAAATAAGAATAATGACTTTCTAACTAAAAAAGCAATACAGCAAGAAAAAGGATTTTGAGATACTTGAAGTGCAGAAGTTGGGAGTCATAGGTCATTTGACTTTGCTCACATATATGTAAAGATACCCAATACTATATAGCTTTAAAAGCCGTCACATCTGGCCAGCAGATTCTGGGGGTCAAAGGAAAGCTCCAGTGTTTACCATCAATATCACTATATAACATTAATAGCCAGTGATAAAAGCGCTACGGTACATCTTGTACTCAGCAGCAGAGGATAAGTATTCAAACATCAAAGAGTCGCGATGCAGTCACACATTTCTACAAACCCTCCAAAGGTGCAGTCCTATGAGGCTGTTGGGAAAATGACTGCCTGCATGCAGATTTCCATATGCAAAAACCAGCTTACACTGTCATTTGTCAGGTAGATACAAGGTAATTTGTAAAGTTATGACATAGGAAATGACAGGAATTATTTCCAAGCAATGAGGCAGATCGTGGATGTATCATATCTGCGCTGGTTCCCAGGAGCAGGGGGGAAATATGCTGACAGGATCATGTCATGATGGGCTAGTTCAAGTGAAGTGCCGCTGCAGGAAATGTAAAAATAACTGGTTTGTTCCAGGCAGGCAACATAGAGGCATTTATGTCATTGCATTATTTATGTCCTAGTAGTGTATAGCATTAGTTTTCATGAAGTAATAATTCTACTTGACTCCCTACATAGTGCAGCATATTATCTATAGGCTCACCAGTCACATCAGCACACAGTAGGGTAATTTTGTGGAAAGCAATTCAGAAGAGAAAGAGATGGCCATACTTGTGTACATGGCATGTATGAGTGATATTTAATTAGAACTTCACCTAATAGATGTGACAGAAATCTTCAGGTTAGGATGGAAAAACATGGCATATGTAAACAAAATTTGTCATAAGAAGTATGTATAATTTAAAGCTGCTGGTCTTGAAGTTCTTGGCCTTCTCTTGGCTGCTACACTTTCTTGGACACCTCTTGGCTGCATGATCCTCAAATCCTCTCTCCTTGTGGCTCCCTGTGTATCTGTTCTCCTATTATCTTCTTCTTCGTACTTCCTACACTTCTCTCTCTTCTTCTTCTTCTTTTTAGCTCTCTTCTTCTTCTTACCAGCATGCCGAACAGGCTGCATTTGGCTATTCTAATAGACCCCTATTTAGTCTTGTCTGTCCAGAGAGGTGGGAAAAGGTCCGGTTAGATGTTGCCAAGCCCCATAGACTTCTTGGAAACAGTTGCTCACTGTTGAACAAGAATAAATATTTCTACCCTCTCACACATATGTTGTGCCAGTGTGAGTCTCTAGCTGACTCTATATTACTGTATTTCCCCGATAATAGAACCTACCCCAATAAGCCCTATCCCAGAATTTGGGGGAGGCTTGAAATATAAGCCTCCCTTGAAAATAATCCTTAGCTAATCTGCATTAAAAAAAATCAATATTCACCTGGTCCGCGGCGTGACTCCTGACGCCCTGCGATGGTCTCTGGCGGTGCTGTGGCAAACTGCAGTGTCTTCTGCTCTTACATCTCAGTTTCTTTCTGGTGACGGGGCTTTGAATACCCTGCCTCCAGCAAAGCGAGCACTGTGATTGGATTGAGCGCCAGCCAATCACAGCTGACGCTCGATGAGCCAATCACAGCCATTCAGTGATATCATTCCCAACATAGAAAAAAAACTATATGATTTTAATATAGCTGTAATTGTACTGATCTGAAGAACATAGTTAACAAGTCATTTTCACCATACTATGAACATCATAAAACTAAACCAAGAACAATGGTGTAATCAATTTTTTTCCCATTGTATCCTATACAAAAATGATACGTTTTTCAGTACATTATATGATACATTAAATAGTGGCATAAAAATATTACTTGTCCCATCAAATAATAAGCTTTTATTTGGCTACTTTGACAAAAAAAAATATAAAAAATTACAGTTCTTGGAAGGCAGGGATGAAAAAATGACAGAAAAAAAACACGAAAAATTGCTCAGGAGATCTGAACACATTAGGATAACAAAAGGAAACTCTGTATTTTCAGTGGGGGAGGCATTTATTTTAATTGAAAATCTTATTCGTTCATTTCCATGTAATGATCTGTTCATTAGCATTTATTCAATAGAGAAATCAACTTTTACTAAGAATTTAAATGTACTTTCAAAAAACATTTGACATTTGCTGGCTGGGGAGGGTTGCAGTTGGACTCCTTCTCTGTCTCTCACATTGGAAGCAGGGAGGGTATTTGACAAAATTCATTGGGGATTCACTTTTGTTACACTGTACAAATTTGGATTTGAGGGTAATATTTTCCATGCTGCTCTCTACACAGGTTCTGTGATAATATCCAAACCTTTTCAAATTACAAACGGCACACATCAGGGATGCCCTCTGCCACTGCTGCTTTTCTCTCTGGTCATAGAACCCCTGGCTGAATTGATCAGGTCTAGTTTGTGTAGTAGAGGTATCCTGATTGGCTCTAGGCAGCATAAAGTTGGCCTCTTTGTCCATGACGTAATCGTTACCCTAATAGACCCTTTGGCTTCCTTGAGTTTCTAACATGTACCCTTCACCATTTTGTGCTTATCTCCTACTATAAAGTTAATTGTAACACATCTTTACTATTGGGGGCTCATAGCAATCCAAAACCTAAGGTGGATTATATCAGAGAATTTCCTTAAAATAGGAAGAGACCTTCCTAAGCATTAAATTGTGTTCTTCAATATCTATGATGGTAGAACTTAATTTTCTCCTTCTCCTAGATTCCCTAATTTCTGAACTCACTACATGGTCCAAAACAGAACATACTTGGTTGGGCCATATTATATAAAATGTTGATCTTGATAAAAATATGATATCACTTTCAGACCCTCTCAATTCATATTTCCCGATGGATTATTTCCAAATTTCAACACCAAATGTCCTCTTTTATCTGGAATGTCAAGAGACCTGGGGGGCTACTTCTATTATATTGAAAAATACACGAAGGAGAGGGGTAGGCATACCAAATCTTTTATCTTATTATAATGTAACCCTTTTGAACCAATTATGTTTTTGGAGACCAACGTTTTGAGGTTCTGGAAGTCTCATAATGGAAACTTGCCAGGCCAGTAATATTTCTCTCCTGTATTTTCTTATCGGCTATACACTGAAACCCTCTCTCCAGATGCCTACTTTACAAGCTTCTATCCAAGCCTTGCTATCACTACTGAACTGCCTTAGAAGCTCTTCACATACGGTTCTTGTTCTACTTCTACTGTCCATAGTCAAGATTCTTATCCCTAATATTAGCATTACAACTTGGATAAATAAAGGTATTGATTTTATTTTAGATTTGCTTAGTAGAGCCAAGTATATACTTATCTGTGATTTGGTTTAACACTTTAATTTACCCCAATTAGATATTTATAAATATTTGTTAAACGCTGTTTAAGGCCTTAGTCACACGGGCGTTTTTTCACGCGATTTGCGGATCGCATGACGGATGCGCATCCGCAAATCGCGTGACCGGTGCGCGCAAGTCGCCTGCAAATCGCCCGAAAATCTGCTCCTAGCCGCGTTTCATTAGAAACGGGCCGGAGCTGTCCAGCGCATTGCATTCAATGGAGACGGCAATAGATCCGGCTCCATTTAAAGCAATGCGCTGCGGGCGAGCCCGGGATGAATTGTCAGGAAGGGCTTAAATATATAAGCCCTTCCCTGCAATTCATCCTAAAATGTGTAAAAATAAAAAATATATATATACTCACCTTCTCCCGTCAGCCGGAGCTCCGCGCGGCCGTCCTGCAGTGGGTGTGAAGGGGGTGTGAGTCAGACCTGCCCCCTGATTGGCTCAGCGCTGAGCCAATCAGAGGCATGTCTCACTCACACCCATTCATGAATTCATGAATGGATGTGAGTCAGACCTGCCCCTGATTGGCTCAGCGCTGAGAGGCAGCAGTCACTCACCCATTCATGAATTCATGAATGGGTGTGTGAGTGAAACCTGCCTCTGATTGGTCAGGGCTGTGACCAATCAGAGGCAGATCATTCAGCAGGCAGGGATTTTAAAGCCCCGCTGGCTGAATAGTGCCGAGAAGCAATTCAGGAGAACTGACAGCGGCCGCGGCTGGACTCCGGCTGCAGCAGAAAGGTGAGTATACGATTTTTTTTTATTTTAACACATTTTAGGATGAATTGCAGGGAAGGGCTTATATATTTAAGCCCTTCCCGACAATTCACCCCGCGCACGCCGGCAGCCCATTGCTTTCAATGGAGCGGCTGTATTGCCGGCTCCATTGAATTCAATGGGCAAACATCGTTCTTCTCTGTCACAGCTGTTACAGCTGTGGCAGAGAAGAATGATTTGTCTTCTATATATTCTCAATGGGGTCGGCGCTGCTGCCGCCGGCCCCATTGAGCGCATATAGAGAAGAGAACAGGAATCGCAGATCGCAGATAGGTGCGATCTGCGATTTCTGTCCTATAATTTATCGGACGAGCGCATAAAAAGCGCTCATGTGTCCGATACCATTGCAAAGCAATGGTTTTAAAAAATCGCCGGACGCATGCGCATGCGCAAATCGCGCGAAAAAACGCCCGTCTGACTAAGGCCTAAGTATGTCCTCTTTATCAGAAATCGGGGTCCCTAACAAGTGTAGAAAAAAGTGGAAATATTCCAGCACTTCTGAAAAATGTAGAATTTAGAAGTGCTGGAACATTTAAACTTTTTTCTTCATTCCTTCTCTTTTCCAAGATCAAGCTTGGCGACTGTTCCCTGGGCACTCTAGTACCGACTCTAGTAGCAATTACTTGGTGGAAGTTCCATAATTGGATTTACATGGTGAGCTATATTTCCTTTTATTCCTTTTTCCATATTCCCCAACAAATGTATGACTGGATTGCAAAACTTTCGACCAACACCATTGTCAGCTAACTCTAGACAATTTTATGGTTATGTAAATGGAGATGTGGAGATTTCCAGGAAGGTGGATCTGATTAGTTAGGAGAAGGACTCACTTAGGTCCTTTATTCTCGATTTATGATTTAGAGCTGGTCTCTGCTCAAATGTTGGAGGTTTATCATAAATGCATGTTGAGGTGATACCACTATCATTCTAAATTATCAAAACATCTCCCAGAGTTGCCCAACACCTACTGGAAGCTTTGAGACCACAATGACAATCACTGGGCTCTGTTATTGGCTGCAGGGCCTCTGACTTCCCATAAACCAAGCGGGGACTGCAGCCAGTAAACAATCAAGAGGTGGCGGACAGACTAGTCCCGTGGGACACAGCTGGAGCAGTGAAAGGTGAGTAGAAGCTTACTAGCTATTAGTATTATTTATTGTACCAGTGTTTCTGGTAGCACAATGAGTCACTTCTAATATAATATAGTGAATGACATTATCACATGTAACTTACTGAAGGACCTGTGATGGCGGTTGGAGTTGGTCAAAATATTGAAGAACCTGTGATGATGTCCCCATCATGTGATCAGGGCCAGAGCTCAGAGCTCCAGTGATTCAGCTACTGGCTGAGGTAAAATCGTGGCTCGGATGAAGGACCTGTGATGACATCACTGTCATGTGATCAGGGGCGGAGCATGTAACTCAGTCAGTCACTCACAGACAAGTGGTCGTTAGTACTTTGATTTGTTATGTTACTCCTTGGGAACTGGTTTTACGCTGGACCTAGAACTTGATCAACCCCTTCAAACTTTTAATTGAAACAATATCCAAACACTGTTTATATGAATGGCTGTTTTCATTTAGAAATAATAGATCTTCTGTCTTCCAGCTATGGCAGGGTTTGTGGCTCATAGTTTATAATTATTTGAGCGTAATTCTACCACCATGGACAACAGATATGCTGGCTATGATTTACTGGATACCTTTTCGTGTACATCCTTCCCAATCCCTTTTCTCTTGTTATTCCCATTTGCTCTTTGTTATTTCAGGTTATTTCTGCTGTGGAGTTGCTTAAGTTACCTTTGAGTTATATGATTGACTCTGTTCATGATATGTATCTCTTTAAATGTAAACTTTTCCATGCTGTTTTCTTTCTTTATGTTTGAAATTTCATTGGGGAATGTCAAAAGTTTTGATCGGTAGAGGTCTGGGTGCCGAGAACCCCACTGATCTCTAATCCAAAGTAGCAAAAGCTCCCATATGAGCAAGTGGAGACAGCACTCAGGTGAGCACTTTCGCTCCTCTGTTCTAGGAATCAATGGGGATCCAGCACCCAAACTCCCACAGATAAAAACTTTTGACATGTCAAAAGTTTTTGAAATGCAATTAAACTTTAAAATATTTCCTAAAGGATTACTACAGTTATTTTTTCATTCATTATGTAGCTATCCCTCCAGTATATATAAGTCAGCTAGTGTTACATTGGTTAGTTGTTTCTCTCAATCTAAAACTTTCTTCTCCGATAGTTATGTGATCATAGTTCTGACCAGCTCAGATTTGTTTGAGTTTATGCGTGAAGTTTCAAGTCAATTTTTCAATATGTGTTATTTGGTTGCATAAATCGTACGACAGAGACTGCTTAAAGAAGGACGCAGAAACTCCTATTACAGTTACTGATGATCACACAGCTCATGTCACACAGTTATAATAAAGGAGATCACAAATCATTCTCCTGACTGTATGTTTATGGTCTGTAGTAGAGACAAACGAGCGCCAAAGTGCTCGGGTGCTCGTTACTTGAGCTAAGCTTTTTGTAATGCTCGAGAGCTCGTTTTGATTGAAGTCAATGGGAGACTAGAGCATTTTTCAAGGTGACCCATGCTCTGCATTGTTTTCATTGGAGCCGCGGCTGCTGCCGGCGGCTCCATGGGAAACAGTGGTCTGCCGTCACCCCTGAATTGTTTTTCAGGGAAGGGCTTCCCTGAAAACAATAATCTTAGTGTAAAAATAAAAATAAATAAATAAACTTACCTTTCCGCGCGGTGCTCGGCTCGAGTAACGAGTACATCGAGCAGGCTAATGCTCGGACGAGCATGCTCGCTCATCTCTAGTCTGTAGCTTATTTAGAAGAATATAGACAGTAATGATAATTAAACCATCCCCCAGCAGGCAGCAACGGTATAGCCTCTAGCTAATATTGTACTGATGCATCATGGCATTGATTCAAAATGAAAGTTAAAAATCTCACTCTCAAGATGGTGCCTCATAAGACAGGGGGCTGCACTGCATGGAAACGACTATAATATAAGAGGAGACCTCCAGTGTGAGACTGGCAAACAGGTGAGGTGGCAGGGATGGAAAATGTGTTTTCACCAGAGTGGCCCTTTAAATATTCTCACTGTCCTTTTAGTAAAATACTAATACTGAATAGCTTTGTCCTCCTCTCCCCAAGATTCCTATAAGCAAGGCTATGTCCTATTTGCTTGGATTTAAGGAGCATTTAAAGAATTATAAGGCCTGTGAAAAGAAAACAAATTATGCGTAGAAAAATTAATACTCCAAAAAGATAAGCAAAGTAATTAAATCCGAATACTATATGATAAGAGAAAAATAATGTAACAGTGAACCACAGTAAAGTTAATGAAGTGAAGTCATGGATTACTAATTTGCACCTGTGTAAATTCCTAACAATGATTAATTATGTTTCCAATGACTTGCAATAACAGCTCTTTTACTAAAACAAACATATGAGGATTTTAGTTCATCTCCCAAAAGGCAGAGACCCTCCTAACTAGAATGGACAGTGCAAGTGGTGACCTCTTGTAATGGCCACCCATGTGCTAGTATAATCACTTTTCAGCCATTAAAACTAACTGTCTAATATTGTGTAGGTCCCCCTTGTGCTGCCAAAACAGCTCTGATACATTGACGCATGGCCTTCACAAGACCTCTGAAAGACCTATGGTATTTGACAGTAAGATGGTAACAGCAGATCTTTTAAGTTTTGTATGTTGTGAAATACAGCCTCCATGGGTTAGTCTTGTTTTGCCAGCACAGCCAACAAATGATCGATTGTATTGAGGGATCTTGGGAATTTGTAGGCATGTGAATATCTTCAACTCTTTGTTATTTCCCTGAAACAATTTCTAAACAATTTTTGCAGTGTGACAGGTCAACTTATCCTGCTCAAAGAGGTCCCTGCCATTGGGAATGGCAATTGACAAGGAGTATACTTGGTCTGCAACAGTACTTAGATAAATGGTACGTATCAAAGAAACATCCACATGAATGCAAAGAACCAAGGTTTCTCAACCAAATATTGCCTTTGTTGGCTTGTCTTCTTTCCATAGTGCATCCAATGAGCATTTCTTTCCTAGGTTAGCCACACTGTAGTTCCTGGTGAGTGTTTGAGATGCTTACACAGGAGAAGAGTGACAGGACTCTTGCAGATCACATACCAATTCTTGCCGACATACCAGGAGTGGAGGTTGGGGACCATGATTGAACTCATAGAAAGCTTAGTGGTAAATAAAATGCTGTAGGAGAGAAAGGGTGCAAGCTTGTGGCAAACTGATCAGGCACTGGCCAGTTTATATTGGCTCACCGTTTGAGGCAAGAGATACCCAGAGATACCAAAAAAGAGGACTGTTATGATTTTAGTGGATCCACTGTGTCTCCCTGCCAAATGGAACCACCTAGTTTGGCGAACAGTCGATTCTCTCTCAGACACTGGAGAATGGTACAGACGGTACAGACCTGTCTTCGGTGGGTATGAATGTCCGGGAAAAAAGACAATGTCGTCCAAGTAAACCACTACAAATAGATGAAGAAGGTCCTGAAAAATATTGCTGCCTATGCTCTTGCTCACTCCAAGACAGACTGAAGCGGTCAACCTGCTTGGGTTCAGGCTTACTAGATTGGGCTGTCTGTTAGGACGGTAGAAATCCTCAACCTCCAGAACTCACCCGACAAGGTCCTCCTTCTTGCAAGATCTCCCTGGACCTATCCTGAAACCGCAGGTCTATTCTGGTGGCTAATGTGATCAGAGCATCCAAGGAAGGGGGACCTCGCGTCCTGCTAGTTCATCCTTTATATGACCAGTAAGCCCCTCCTCGAACGCAGCTACTAGGGCTTCATTATTCCACCCTAGCTCTGAGGACAAGGTGCAAAATCGGATGGCATATTGGCCCACCATCAGATTCCCCTGATGGAGTCGTAGCAGCGCAGATGCTGATAAGGCTGAACGACCCGGCTCATCAAAAACTCAGTGGAAAGTCTTCACGAACAGAGCCAGATTGTTCACCAAGGGGTTGTTCCACTCCCATTGGGGATTGATCCACCCCAATGCTTGACCAGAAAGATGTGACATAATAAATGCAATTTTAGCGTAATCAGATACGAAGAGATGCGGAAGGAGCTTGAAGTGTAACAAACACTGGTTCACAAAACCTCTGTATGTTACGGGGTCTCCTTGTAGCGAGGCGGAGCAGCCAACCACGGTCTGAGACCTGGAGCGGTTCCCACAAATGAGAGTGGTGCAGCACAAGCCGTAGTGGTAGGGAGCTGTGGAGTCTCCAGAGCAGCTGATACACCATTGAGCAGAGCGCTTATGGTATGCAAAAAAGCCAAAAGCCATTGTCTCTCTCGCAGTCAGTTCCAGTAATGCCTCCGGGAGTCCTCCAGGGGAGGAGTCAGCAGGATCCATGGCCACAGGAAGTGACATCAACAGCAGGCATGGTGGATGCAGACTGCAGGGTTTACATAGGAGCTTGATTACAAATCGTTACCAGCTGGGTGGAGGAGCTGGACACAATAACCCTGTGACTGCTGGCAGAAACAGGATCAGGAGACTTGACGATGCCTTGGTCTCCTCATCCTAATAAGGATCTTACCCATCAGGTTTTGCAATATTAGTTCCCCACTGGGTTTTCTCGCACAGATCGCCTCAGAAAATAGATAATAACAGCAGCTGTAGTGTACAGCCTCCAGTCAGGCCATATTCACAACTCGCAGTGGACAGCACACGAACACTCCGTCTGTGTGCTGTCCAATGCGCGGAACACCACACATTACATGTGCTAGTCTCATGAAAAAGTCGCACATAAATAGGACATGGAATTTTTTCAAACTTGAACTATTGGTCCGAGTAAAAAATCACTCGTGTGCATGAACCCATTCAATTGAATGGGTTCCTTTCCCATGCAAGTTCCATCCATATTGCAATCAGATGGAACTCATTGAGGAATATCGTCTGTGTGAATAAACCCTCACCATCAGATGGAAAGTAGGGTTTTTTGCAATTTAGGTCCAGTTTAGAAACAGGTTGTGCCACAGTGTGGGGCCATTTGTGAGCCTGCTCCCACTGTGGTGGCTACCAACTTTACCAATTGCACCCCAGAAAAAAAGTGTAACTTCCTTGAGGGAAATCACAAAGTTTGTCATGTTAGCCTTGTGGATTACAGTTATTGTAATACACCAAATTCTGTAGATTACAAAATGTTAATCCCCACTAAACTATATGGATTATAGATGTAGTGCTGTACCAAATTCTCTGGATTACACTTGTAACCTACCAAGTTTTATGGATGCTGCTCGGCGGAATACAATTTTATTTTCTACCCAACTCTGTGGATTACGAAGACGTTTGTTCAGTCAAGTCCAAAGTATTCAAAAAATTTATTTGCATTCTACTGGAGGATAAATTTCACCCATAAATTTGCTCAACGCACCATAGGCCAATAACGGTGACACTGAGTATCTAGATCTGTTCCTTCAAGCCTCTGTATCCAATTCACTGAGTGAGGAAAACAGTTGCGACCTCAAGCAACTTGCTGAGTTCAACGATAGGGTTGAAGAAAGGGGGCTTTTTATGGAGCCTATTTCCAAGACTTCCCCTGGTTACCATCCTTCCTAATCAAATTAACTAAGAATGACTTTCCTAGTGTCAGTTGTCTATCTCCAGTCTCTTCCTACTGCTTGGTAGCCTATCATTATTATTTCTTTACAACAACTTCATACCCACGGACCAGCTGTCTACACAATGTAAAAGAGACCAGTATTAATCTGACTCGGGTCTAGTTCTAATGCTCATGTGCCCATTGGATGCACTTTTGGTCGTGGACATGGATCACAGCTCACAGGGGTTACACAACCCATTTACAGCAAAATGTGATGCACTGTGTGTTATGATACCTGCCTATCATAGCTAGCATTACATTTTTCAGCCGTTTGAACTACAGTACTTCTTCTGTAGGTTTCCACCAGATGGGTTAGTCTTCATTCGCAACATGTATCAATGAGCCTTGAGCCCCTGTGATCCCATTGCCGGTTCACTGATCATCCTAGTTTCAACCATTTTTTTCATGGGTACTTAACACTGCATACCTGGAATACGCCATAAGACCTGACATTCTGGAGATGCTTTACCCACTCGTCTAGACATCACAATTTAGCCCTTGTCAAAGTGACTCCGAAACTTCTACTTGTTCATTTTTGTCAGCTTCCAACACATTAACTTCAAGAACTGCCTGCTGCTTAATATATCACACCCTCAGGGGATAATCAATGTTATTCACTTCACCTATCAGTGGTTTTAATCTTCAATCCTGGTCGGTGTAGTCGTAAGTGATATTAATACAGTAAGGAGCCTGCTAATTCATAGACCTGATTTCAGCATCTTTATCATGGTTATTGTTGTAGCCCCATAAAAGTGAAAGGAATGATAAATCAACTTGTTTAACTTTGCGATCAATGTACGGCACAATAATTCGGAGTTGGTGGCATGCAACTCCCATAATCCTTTGTTTCTTAAATTTCCGTCAGATTGCTGGGCTTTATTTAAAGTGACAGACTGCTTTTTACCGCTCTCTATCATTATGTCCCCTTCTGCAACTCCACTCAGTGCTGCTGACAGGTAAAAGCAGCTGAGTGGCAGAGAGATTACAGGGAGCTCTGAATCAATCTAGTCTGAGAAAATGACTTCAAGCACAGGGATGTGGCATGTACTTAGCCAGACACACTATCTTTGCCAGACATCCCTGCAGTGCCAGCAATATGAGACCTGGCAGGAAAATGCCTCCTTTTCAATAGACTGTCTATTAACCCTTGCCTTCTATTATGGCTTTATACATGCACATCTAATGTGAAAACAATTAGTGCAGAGACATCAGATGAATAGACGCAGTAGGACAGTCATGGCGTGATTAAACAGAACTGTTCCGTCGAATGACCCAACTATGACCAACGCTCTACGGTAGTAAAGAAAAGAAGCATTTCCTCGGAGAAGAAACTTGGCTATTAAATATGAACAATGCGTGACCCTGATGTATGTCAGCTTGGCTTCTGGCACTCCGCATGACGCTGGTGAAGTGGGCTCTATGCTCCTCAGATGGAATGTACCCCTCTAGTTAACATCTTCAGCTGGCTGCATGGGACACAGACAAGGATCTCGATAGCTAATTCATTTTAAGTGGTGGAGATTTTTTACTTAGAACAGTCTTCCTCTTATTTATGGCATATCCATAGAACTTGGGTACCCAATGGCGGATTATAATGGGGATGATTGGGGCAGTTGCCCCAGGTCTGAGGCTTCAGGAGGACCCATGACCATTCAAAACACCACTATTATAATTTGCTAATACGGGAAGCTTAAGGATGCTTAAGGACGCCCAGGCAGTGTCGTCTTAACAGCATTATGGGCCCCCGGACAAAGCAGTGTACTGGGGCCCCTAAGACAACTATTGACAGGAATAAAAATGTAAATTGACGATAAAATTAAACATATATTTATTTTACGGGCGCTTCCAACAAAATCGGTGTTGAAACATTAAAAACATTCTGTGCAGCAACAACTAATCAACACGGTAAAACTGGGTAGGACGAGGGAGTTAGTAACCGGCGACCTAGACCGGAGAACCGGAAGTCTAAGTCTCTAGGGCCCATTTTCCTCCTGCACTGTAGACGTCTCTTTGTTCATAGCGCCAGGCTACTTTACACTAGAAAGTAACGAGACGATGTAGTACGCTTCACAAGATGAGCCACACATCCATTCACTGGGAAATCTCTCTTTTTATTATAGAAATTATGGATAATGTACAATAGAAATTCTGGGTAATTTACAAAAGGAAGTATGTGTAATTTGAAAGTGAAACAGAAAGTGACAAAATGAAAGTCTTCACACATGGCATCGACAGATTGGAGCCAAGTTCATATCCCGCCACACAACATTATCATATATGATACAAGGTGCATTGAAATGTTAGCATACATAGATTAGTATGGGGCCCCTATGCTTGTGGGGCAAGTGTCCATCAGGCCCATACGTTAAGATGGCACTACACCTAGCCCTGCAGCTAAAACGTCATCCTCTTGGAGAGGAGAGGGTTAAATTCCTTGATGCACTCGCACTGTCTTCCAAAACTAAGCATCATCACAGTCTCACAGCATAACAGCATTACTCCTCTCTTGGTTCTGGCATTCATTGTACTTTGAATACTGCAGCCAGGGGAGGAGTGATGGTGTTATGCTGTGAGACTGTGCAAAATTGTCAGAAGACAGTGCGAGTGAATTAAGGAATTTAACTCTCTCCTTTCTGGAGTGTCTGGAGTATTATCAGTGGGGCTGGGCACTCTACCATTGGCCACACAGGAGGCCTTTGTGCTGCATAAAGAGAGCTCCAGTAGTAATTGGGGCCACAAAGAAAGTCATTTTTACCAATTGAGGCATAGAGGGGGTATGATTAATATTAGGGTCACAGAGGGGGTCCTATTACTAAGTGGGGATTCTCACTATGACCTATTATTAGGTAGGACACAAAGGGGGCCTTAATACTAACTGGAGCTCACAGGGAGTCCTATTACTGAGTGTCACCACAGAGAGGGTCACTATTCATAAGTGGGGTCACAGAGCGAAATACTATTATAAGTGGGGCCACAGTGGACACATTATTACAAAGAGGAAGCACTGAAAATTTGATTAGGCTGGACGGTGATAGTGTGCAGAGGCAAGTCATAGTTAGAAGAAATTTTAATGGTGATCTGGGCCCAGAAAGAAAAATAAATACATACAGACAGGTAGGACATGGTCAGGAAAACTCACTATATTAAGGCAGCATCAAGGGATGAATAAAAACCTCTTCTTTATTTAATCCATTAAAAAATGTAGGATGAAGCAAACAGCCATGTATCGGCCCTACAATTGGGCCTTTATCAAGCTACTGGTTCATTCCACAGATTAGCATATATATAGTGACACTCCACCAATCAACATACAGAATAAAGAATGTCTAAATAAGACACATATGTGTGAATCACTCACCTGCAGGTAGGACATGGTAGGACATAATCACAATAGGTAACTAACTACACTGCAAACACTATCATTGTGTAGAAATAGTATTTGAGTACATAACTGTATTATTGGGAAGTATACTAAATCTGTGCCACTATATCTAGGCTTGCCGCATTCCAAAGGTTGTCTTATAGAACATATAGATTTTTAGGGGTTTAAGGAGGCAAATTCACACTTGGCAGATTTGCTGCTAATTTTCCACGGTGGAAAACTCCACAACAATTTTGAACCAAAATCTATGTCAAAATCCACACCATTTGGTGCAGAATTTGATATGGATTTTGGCACAAATCCGCAGCGGATTTTACTCAATCAGTTGAGGTGGTGAAATTTGGTGCAGAGCTACACCAAACAAATTGTTATTGTATAGAGAGGGGGGAGCGGTGTGAACAGTCCCAGGGCCATGGTCCTCTTAATCCACCACTGCTGGTAGCTGTGTCTATATCAAGAATAGGAGTTGTCCACCGCAGCCAAGGATCGAGAGGTGGCACAGCACATGCTCTAAATTATGTTTTAAGGAAGTTACAGAAACAGATGAATAACGATGCTTGGCTGTTTCTGTATCTTCCATAGAAGTGAATAAAGAGAGTCACAAGCATATGCAATCCCCTCCTTACTCATTATCCACTGGGATGCCATGGGCACCTCATCATGAAGCCTCCAGAGTACTTATTTCTGACCCGGTGGCCCCCACAACCTATTGCAGCAGTGTAACTTGCACCACAGCTATGTTCAAGGTGTAATGCTTGGTTGGCACAAGTTCCTTAAGAAGTGGGTCCTCCAGTGGTCTCCTGCTTTCTGCAGTGTTAACTGGGAAACAAAAAACTAAAGGCTTCTGAACCTTTACATTTTTTTCACAATATAAGCTGTTTTTCAGATTTGTTTATTCCTCAGTGGATAAGGGTTTTATCACTTTTACAGCTAAGAATTTCCAACACCAATTCCGTCTTTTAGACAAGTCACAGTGCTTATGGTGTAATTGTGATAAGTTTGTCAGGTTACTGTGGCAATTCAGATCACAGGTTGTTACATTCTTGCCATGACCCAGGCATTTGTTCCTTGTTGATATCTTGTTCTCAGCATGAGGGTAATTAATAGGAAATAGCTGACAGTGTTACAACAGGAAAAAAAGCCTAGAGTTAAGTTTGATTCGGAGAATAATACCAACTCCTCATTGTTTAGCAGTTTTCTTATAGATATCAACGTGCCAAACAGAGAACACTTATTCCCCTCAGGACATCCACCAGACAATGTTTTGGGGTGCCACATCCCCTTCCTCATTAAATGGAGACAAAATAAAGAAGGGTTGATGTTTCATAAGGAAAAAGGCTTTTCGGTGAGTAGTTGATATTGTCTTCTATGTAGAGATGAGCGAGCACCAAAATGCTTGAGTGCTCGTTACTCGAGTCGAACCTTCAGTGATGCTCGAGAGTTCGTTTCGAGTAACGAAACCCATTGAAGTCAATGGGCGACTCGAGCATTTTTGTATATCGCCGATGCTCGCTAAGGTTTTCATTTGTGAAAATCGGGGCAATTCAAGAAAGTGATGGGAACGACACAGCAACGGATAGGGCAGGCGAGGGGCTACATGTTGGGCTGCATCTCAAGTTCCCGGGACAAGGTGAGTATATATTTTTTTATTTTTACACATTTCTGGATGAATTGCAGGGAAGGGCTTATATATTTAAGCCCTTCCCAACAATTCATCCCGCGTTCGCCGGCAGCCCATTGCTTTCAATGGAGCCGTCTGTATTGCCGGCTCCATTGAATTCAATGGTCAGTGCTCGTTTAATCGAGACGAGTACCGCGTGGTGCTCGTCTCGAGTAACGAGCATCTCGAGCACCCTAATACTCGAGCGAGCATCAAGCTCGGACGAGTATGCTCGCTCATCTCTACTTCTATGATAAATCCAACCATATAGCCTTTTTTTTTCTATTGAAGCTATGAAAAAAAAGTGGCTGAGTGGATAGTATTGTCAGTGAGCGGTACATGTTATTTACATATGTAGAAAAGTTTACCATGACTTTTTAACGTGATGCCATACCTTTTTGTGCCCTTTCCATTGTTTTACAATGGCTTTTGTTGTGCTAAAATGACAATAACTTTTCTGATTTGTTTTTCTTATAACTGCCTCTAATGAAGTCACCAAATTGATGGAAGGCCGCTCTCTTTTGGATACCCCCCCCCCCCACCTCCCCACCTCTCCCTTTTGTGTATACCTCTTTTCTTACTGCCTTATTTCTCTTTCTTTCTTCTTTTCCTTATCCTTCATATTGAATTCACAGTATTCTATTTCGAAGTCTGGAATTATTTTTTCTGTATCAAAATGTTTAAAACTCTACAGATTAATAATGTCTTTCTCTGAAAATTTATTGTAACTGAAAATGCAAGATTTCATATCTACCAATGTTTTAATATGTGAATACTTGATATTGTTTGCAATTTGCAATGTTAAATGAAAAATTTCAATAACAAGTGATTTAATTTAAAAAAAAATGACAATAACTTTTCAACGCTCAAGATAAGATAACATGTTACAGAAAGTTATCACAGTCAAGTTAATAATTGCTACATCTGTACAGGAACATAAGTAAGGGCTCACGGGTGAGTTTGAATTCCAAAATCCACGTTCGACACCCACACGGATGATCTGGAGTTCAAGCTGCCCATAAACTATTCGGGGGCACCCGCAGCTTAATTACAGCATGTGGGTTTGTTTTCCGGACCATTAAAAACCTTTAAAAACAAATCACAGCATGCTCCGTTTTGCCACGGATCCCGCAGGGATGACATCCATTGAAGTCAATGGAAGCCGTCCGATCTGCAGCACACCCGGAACTGTCACTCTGCGTGTGCTGCAGATCCAATGGGAAAGCAGGTGATTTAAAAAAAAAAATCTCCACTGCGCATGTGCGGGGGGCATGCCGGCCGGTGGGCCTGCCCACATGCTGGCGCGCCCACCCACATGCATGGAGAAGACGACCAGCACACATCCGTACTGGTAAGTAATGTCCTCATGCCGCGGGCGGGGTGGGATCCGTGGCGGGGCTAAGTGTCTTTTCTGCATGTTGAACTCAGTTTGTGGTGTCACACACCACTGGACAGTGCTGCAACTGTGGATATGATTTGGCTGCATCTAGTTAAAAATGCTTAGAGCTTTGCTTTTACTAGACCATTACTTTTCATGATACATATTGCCACTTACAGTTTTAGGCATAGTTGCCTACAGTCAATAAATTGTTCCTGCTTTATTAGCTTGTGTTTTCTGCATTAGAATTAAAGGGATATTCATAATAACCAAAAAAACAGTCTGCTTTTCTCAAGTGAAGGAGACTGAGCTGCAGTACCTGACACAGTCCAAGTACTGCGGTGGATAGTGTTGTAACGCAGATTCAGGAAACGATGCAGCAGTTAGGGTAACCAAAATGTTCAATACTGATTCAAGAACAAAGGAATGAAAGTGAACCAAGTTATGATGTCAGTTTGGCTGTTTACCTTTTGCCTTAAAATGGCATAAATGGCATTAACTATCGGTAGCTAAATCCTCAGATTAATACTACTTTGTGCTTAATACGAAATAATACCAATGCTGGGAAAACAGCATCAATAATGCTGTAAACAGATCCTTCCCATTGAACAGAAAAATAAATCATGTAACATAATACAATTCACCTGTGAAGGATTAACACTTCCTTTTTGGTGATCAGTACTCCACTCAGTGTCTTAAGAAAGCTAGTTCCCCTTCTATTTGTGTGATATTCCTGTAAATAACGCAGTCCTTAAACTGGATTTGCACACCCCAAGCTGGCATAAAATCGAGTACCCATAATGTTATCTCTGCCTTCTATAACAGGCCTGCTAATTAACAGACTGAGTCTCTTTCTGGTCTGTTGGAGGCTGACCTCACTTACAATTTGTTCAGTAAGAATCATTGCTACCAGTGTCCCAGGCTAGTGCAAGGTCGGGAGGACGACTCTACAGGACTTCCTTGGATCTTTATTGCACTCATGATACCCCACTAGGCTCGTAACATAGCATGATCTTTCTTTCTCTTGGCTGGCTCCAGGCAGTATCTATTTGTTCAGAGCCTGCTGTTCTCTCTAAGCCAGGGGTGTCAAACTCATTTTCACCAAGGGCCACAACAGGCTTATGGTGACCTTCAAAGGGCCGATTGTAAGGCCGCCTGCAGACGGCCGGGTCGGATCCCGCTGTAAGAATTCTCGCAGCAGGACCAGACCCGAGCCCCTGCAGGAACCAGAGCGGTACTCACTGGCTCCCGCAGCTCCGGCTCTGTGATGTGCCAGCTGTCCCGCACAGAAATAGAGCATGCCGCGATTTGTTTTCTGTGCGAGATTTCGCGCAGACAAATCACAGCCGTCTGCATATGGCAGCTTCCACGGGCGGAAATCCTGCAGGAAATCCCGCTGCGGAATTTCTGCCTGTGTGCAGGGGGCCTAAGACTGTATAGTACGGGCTCGTTCACACAAGCGTATTTGCATACATAATAAGCAGTGATAGAAGCCATTGATTTCAATGAGTTCATTCACATGATGTATATTTTCACACAGCATTACCTATTTTGTTGCGTGCTACGCACCCCAATAGGCCATTGAAGTGAATGGGCCGCGCAAATACGTGATGAATGTGCAGGAAACCCATGTATTCACTGCACATTTGCGCACCATTTCAGTGGGCCCATCTGCATTCCTTTTTACGTACGCAAATATACAGGCATAAGAGATTTTCGATTGCGCAAATACGCAGCGTATTTGTGCGACCCAAATACGATTACACCCGTGTGAGCGAGCCCTAATAGTGATCCTGATAGTAGCCCCAGTAAAAATAACGACCCCCCCCCACAGTGGCCCAATTAGTAATATTAACCCCCATAGCAACGTTAGAATTATAACCTCCCCCCCAGTAATAAGCTCCCCCCTCAGTAATAATAATAAGCCCCCTCAGTAATAAGCCCCCACCTCAGTAATAATAAGCAGCCTCCCCCCCAGTAATAACCAGCCCCCCCAGTAATAACCACCCCTCCCCCAGTAATAACCCCCCCAGTAATACCCAGCCCTCCACAGTAATAACCAGCCCCCCCAGTAATAAGCAGCCCCTCCCCCCAGTAATAAGCAGCCCTCCCCCCAGTAATAAGCAGCCCCCGCCCAGTAATAGGCAGTCCCCACCCAGTAATAAGCAGCCCCCTGACGTCAGTGTGTGCCGCGATCAGTGGTAACAGCGTGATTACCAGCGGGGAGCTGCGGCACCCCAGCTGGTAATCGCTGCAGTGGTGAGCGGCGTCGGCACGCCGCGGGCCACATAACAAGAGGCAGCGGGCCGAATGCGGGCCTTGTGTTTGACACATGTGCTCTAAGCAGTCCATTTTTCTCTCACAATCTCTGGAGTTCCTACTGCTGCTCCTTGCAGTTTCCAGCTGCTCCCTTTTTCTGTAGGCTATCATGCCTCTTTTTGGCAGCTCCTAGCAGAACCTCAGTTCTATTAGACAGTCCCTGCGTGGTCCTTGTGGCACAGCAGAAATTGTCTTTTATACAGTATGCCAGGCATCAGCCAATTAGTAAAGTTCTACTAGATATGCTCAGTTCTGCCACGCCAAAATTTGATGACACACACTGTATTTTGCCATATTTTTTTCATATTTCGCAGTTTATTACAATCACAGTAGTTATTGTAATAGTTTAACCCTTCAGGCCAGCCCCTTACACATGCTCAAGGATAAGCACTGTTTCCAAAAACAAGCCAGTTCATTTTTTTCTTTTCCTTTTTATGATTTGTATTAACAGTGACATGGCTATAGGAGTTCTAGGGGTCACTTAAGGAATTAGGCCCCAAAGCCATGGGGCCCACAGGCCCTTCCATTTAACCAATGGCATAGCTAGCATGTAGACACTGTAGATTTCTTGCCCAGTTTCATGAAGCTCCAGGCAAGTGCTATATTCAACTGTGTGCATATCCTCAAGGTATGGACACAGCTGATTATCCCAATGGGGTACAGGAATCTAAGGCTTCCTAACCCGTCATTCACCCTGATAAGCCACAGGCTACTCTAAGCCTGTAGTAAATGAGAGGGTGAATTTATGTAAGAAGGCAGTACAGCGATGTCATCACACCTGGCTGCTGTGGGCAAGAAGAGGACATGGCATGGAATGGGATTGAGGCGAGTATCGAATAAATTGGAGGATTTTCGCCCATAGTACACTGAATTTGGGGATCACTGTTGATAGCATCATGGGAAGCACTGATACTATTGTGGGCAGTTAGCTCACAGTTCATGGAGCACTATTAAAATATTAGGGAATTCTGGCGCAGTTACTTATGTCGGCCCCTTGGGAGAGAACTATTACTGCTTAGGTATTTTCATTGGTATTGTTACTTTTGTAAACACTGTAGGGAAACATAATTACTGTTGGGAGTACTTTGCTTGGCACAATTGTTTTTGCTGCCATTGTGTGGGTACTTTTACTGTCAGGGGCATAATTTCCTTGCAGATTTATTTTTTGGGCACTGAGTGGGCATTAATGCTTTTAAGGGCGCTATCATATGTGCCACAGTAATTTTAAGCAGATTAGCGCAATTATTTTTTAACACATTAAACTCTCTAAATACTGTAGGAGGCACAATGTATGACCCTTATTGATGGGATAGATGGAGAAGAGATGGGGAGAGGACAACTTCAGCCAAAGAAGACATCAATAGTGAATGATTGGATGTCATTGTTTATTCTTCCTCTAACTCGATTATTTGTAATCTTCAGTGAGATGAGATTTTTCATTTTCTCTGCATAGTAGTATTATTCGATACACACAGTTGCAAGAAAAATTATAAAGGTTAACCAATCCTTCTTGAGAGAAGAGATTTATCAGTAACCAGGCTTTGTGTGTATTTTATTAATGGGCAAAGCATCTTTGTAAAACCCACACTTTCAATAGCATCTCCTTAAGGCCTCTTTCACATGGCCATATGTGTTTTTACGCTCGGCCGATTGCAGCTAAAAATAGCTTGAGAGAAAAATAGCTGTGATCAAGTCCTGATCTTAAGTAGCGTTTTCTTATTCATTCACACATGAGGCGTATCGGCGAAAAATACGCTGCAGCGTGGAAATCCCTTTGTTCCCAGAAATCCTCGGAATGACTTCCAATGCTTAAATAGCGGCAGCGTTGGACGTAGCTAAACTGCCCCCTCCCTTTTTTCAGCTTCCATAGAAGCCTATGGGAGACTCCAGCGTATCTCGGCCAAAGATAGGGCAGGACCTATGTTTTCATGCACTATATAAAATCGGTCGCAGTTTTTGGTCGCGGATGTCCTAATTTTACTGGCGCAATTTTTTTACATGCCTAAAAATGGCTCACCTGTATGAATACATTGGAAACCAATGCCTCAGATGGTCTCAATTTTTTGACTCGGCTAAATTGGCCGTGTATATACAGTCATGTGAATAAGGCCTAACGCTAACTTCACACGGGTGAGCGCGATATTGGGCCGTGAATCGTGGCATAATATTGCGTTCGCCAACATGTGATTTTGCAACTGATGCAAGGCATTTTTGTAACAAAAGCACCTCGTATGGCTTCTGTAAAGTAGCGATCTAATGGGGGAAACCTCACATGGCAGCGTGTGCACCTAACATGTGGTGCAATGCTGCCGCCAGCCCCATTAAAAAACAATGAGAGAAGCGAGAACACACACAAAGATAGGACATGCCGCAACTTGTTTCCTACTTTGCATCGCTCATGGGTATGACCCCATTCGAATGAATGGGGTTCATATTCGTGTGATATTTATGTGTCTCGTAATGCACAAATCTTGCCTGATTTTCTCACCCGTGTGCAGCCGGCCTAAATGAAATACCTTTTTTGAATTAGCTTTTGGAGAAGTTAATAAGACAGGAGTTCACTTTTTCAGCCTGCATTGTGGATGTTTACTCATTAGGCAGCCTGTCCACCAGTGGGTTCTCATTGCGTTCCCAGCGGCGATAATCCGGCCCGCGGGGAACGCAGTGAAAGCTTTCCATAGCGTTGCTATGGAGAGCGCTTCCCCCCTTGTCCACGAGTGGAGAATCAGTGCGATTCTCTGCGGTCAGCCTATCTGTCCGATAGGCTGACAGCGGAGATCCGTCTGCCGGCTCCTGCTCCCGGGCGGCAGCTCCCGCGATGGATCTCCGCAACACCCGTGGACAGGAGATTTTATGTTTAATAAATCACATGGATTGTACAACTGTTTGTGTTATTAGTTAGGTTATATCATGTGTGTCTATGATTGTGACTTGTAACAACTGGTAATCTTGCCTGTAACATTTGAGTCAATGCTAGGTCATTTAAATATTAAGTCAGAGAGGCACATACCCCTGATGGTTCATTGTTTATGGAATTGTTCTTTTGTCACTTTTACTTCTGAACTTTAGTACAATGGGTGGCTTTTGACATTGGCATTGCCAAAGGTCAGCACCATGGCTAGAGAACTCATTTTATTTTGGCCGGAGTACTCGCCTATGTGAAGGTAGCCTTAATTACATGTTTTTATGCCCGAATAAGGAACTCAGTAATATCACCTGCGCTGCGGACCATCTGAAAAAGTGGAAGGTAAAGTAGCAGTCCTATACAGCACTGGTGTAACTATAGGGGATGCGGTTTCATTCAGGCCAAAGAGCCTTAGGGGGCCTTAGGGGGCCCATATGGCCTCTCTTCTCCATATAGTAAGCCCAGTACTATGAATAAAGCATTATATTTGGGGTCCCTGTTACAGATTTTGCACTGGTGCCGAGGAGCTTCAAGTTACGCCTCTGCGTTAAGAGGTTAACAGAGGTTGGGGGGCCCCCTAGATAAACTTTTGCACCCGGGTCCATGAGCCTTTAGCTATGCCCCTCCTATCCAGCCTTGGTGTCTTAGTGGATTCAATGACCGTTCTGCCACATAGCTTCAAGTTGGCCCTCTGCTACACCATTGCATTAAAATAAGTCTTATTGTGACCATTAATCTCATTATTTTGATAATTTGCACAACTGAATTATTGACGATTTGATATTGTCTGTTTTTTCTTTGGCCACAGCTCTATTTTTTTCCGCTACCTTGAGCATCAGATGCTTCCTCCCTTGACAAACATGTTTGGCCAAGTTGAATATACATGTAAATGAGATATTTGGGATGAAATAGCTTTTGGAGAGCAGTTATATTATATCTTCAATCCCAATCCCCATGTGGTTCGGGTAGGCGGCTCAAAGTTGACTCAGCCTTCCATCCTTCTGAGGTCGGTAAAATGAGTGCCCAGCTTGGTGTGTGTGTGTGTGTGGGGGGTAATAAATAAATTACCTGAAAGCGCTGCGGAATAAGTTGGTGCTATACAGATAACAAGATCTTCATAGCACTCAGAATCGTATCTTCTTATATCTTTCTCAAGTAGGTGGAGATAAGAAGAATTGGTAGAGTAGACCAGTAGAGGTGCCTGGAAGTATGAGTTCAGGGAGGCAAGTGTAACTCTGTGTTGTACAAACTGTAATTGGAATCTGGGCAGCAGCGCCAACCAGATCGAATGCCTCATCAAAGTCGGTGGGCATGAAATTGGGAGAACAGGATAATCAGAGAAAATGAGCCTGATGCACCCCATAAACTGCTGATAGGAATTCTCACAAACTCAAGTGACTAAATCCTTTTATTTGGGATTAAAAAATGCCGGCATTGAACATGTTTCAAGGCACAAAGCCTCTTCATCAATTATGATGGGTTCAAGTTGAAAGTAATAGCAGATATACACACAAAGACGAAGGTAGTAGAGAAATAAAAAAAAGGTGGTGGGAGAAAATTACACTAAAACATAAAATTGACAAGTTACAAGTTAATGATATTTATTATTGTCAATTTTATGTTTAATTGTAATTTTGTTTCCCTGCTTTTTTATTTCTTCCCTCCTTTCTTCTTTTTATGTGTATCTACTATTACCTTCAGCTTGTAGCTGATGAAGAGCCCTTTTGCCTTGAAACGCTTTTTATTGTTGGCATTTTGTTATCTAAAATAAAAGGATCTCTTCACTCGAATTTGTGAGAATTCCTATCTGGTGTTTATGTCTTCCTCAAGGACTTGCCTAACTTCAGACTGCAGTAGCTAACATCATACATATGTAAGACAATACAAAGACTTTGCTACACTTGTTTAACCGCCCTGACAGTTTGTTTTTATTCCATTCCCCAGCTGTCAAACCTGTCCTGTTCCCCCTAAGAACGGATGAGTAAAGATAGCCCTTAGATAGGGGTCTGTCTGCTGAGCGCCCCATCATATAAACACCATATACAATGCAGAGGTGCGAGGTATGAATCACCCTCAGAACTTCCTCCAAGTGTAAACACTGCACATCCCTTTCAGCTGAGAGATAGGACTTTATCTCCAGACTTTCTTTTCCTTGTTATATAAACACCAAAAGATACAATGAGGTGTGAGGTACATGGTTATCTTCAAACTTTCCTTTCCATTAAATGAATTTTCTGTATTTCACATCATCTTATATTCAGAATTCATCACTGAAGTCATATAGTGTAACCCGCGTTGTATATACAGTTGGTTCTACCTTCGTCACTGACATTTGAGTTAGCTTCATTAACTCCTATATAACCACTTTACCCAAGGACCTGTAAATGTGGAAAAAACAATGTATATAGCAGCAGCACTTCTCATAAAAAATGGCTGTGATTGGGTCATCGAGCGCCGCAGTGATTGGCTGAGCCACGGCACTCAAGAACCAATTAAAGCAATCGCTTGCTGGAGGTGTGGTTTACAAACCCCGTTACCAGCAAGTGATCTTTTGTCGGCGGCTGAGAACTGCAAGGAAGTCTGCCGGAAATGCGGAGGCCAGCAGGAGGGACCAGGACGGCGCCTGCTAGGTAATGTATTGCTTTTTTTTATGCAGTGTAGCTAGAGCTTATTTTCAGGTAGGGCTTATATTTTTCTGTAGTTTTCTACTAGTTTTAGTGTGTTTTTTTACATTAAACAAATCATACTAAAAAAAATCTACTTATTCTTATGCAGGATGATTCCTCCACCCAAATTCCCAAGCCGAGTAGGAAAAGTGTACAGTAGGCAACATGATAGCCCCTAGCTTATACAAGAATACTACTCTGACATCTCAAAATTGGCTCATGACTTAAGGTTGTTTCAGATGTGCTCTCTAATGAAACAAACATTGTCTTCCTCTACGATATCCCAGACATTTTCTATTAGTTTATTTATCAATTGTAACATCACTTATGCCATTTATATTATTGAATGCACTATCTTTCGTGAGCAATACGTCAAATGTACATCATATAAATTACAGCTATGTGTGCTATCCCAAATTACTCTAACAGGGACACACCGCCGTAACACCGCAGACACCGTTGGGACACGGCGGACCATGTAAGTATAGATTTTTTTGTGGGGCACCCGAGATAGGTCCTATTTTCGGGGGAGGCCTTATATTTTAAGCCCCCCCAAAAACCTGATGGGTCTTACTATCAGGGTAGGACCTATTTTGGGGGAAGCACTGTATGTATTCAGATTGAATATTATCTCCCTATATAACCGTAGAAAGAGCGCAGGTATTTACGTGTTTGTAACTAAATAGATCAGCGTGACGTGCATCAGACGTCACTAACCACTTTGACCTGGGATCTCAATGTATGGAGAGTCCATTTGCAACTCAGCAGGCAAGGACTCTATATTACAAATTCTTGTAAACTTAATAAGTATTGCCATCTTGGAAGTACAGATTTTCTGCAATGAGTACAAGCATTCATGTTGAAATCATCACCACAGTGAACTATATGAGAACAAGGTGGAATGGTTAAAGGGGTTGTCTCACGGCAGCAAGTGGGGTTACACACTTCTGTATGGCCATATTAATGCACTTTGTAATGTACATCGTGCATTAAATATGAGCCATACAGAAGTTATTCACTTACCTGCTCCGTTGCTAGCGTCCCCGTCTCCATGGCTCCGTCTAATTCTGATGTCTTCTGGCGTTTTTAGACGCACTTGCGCAGTCCGTGCTTCTGCCTGGTGAATGGGGCCGCTCGTGCCGGAGAGCTGGTCACCGCGTCGTCATCGTAGCTCCGCCCCGTCACGTGTGCCGATTCCAGCCAATCAGGAGGCTGGAATCGGCAATGGACCGCACAGAGCCCATGGTGCACCATGGGAGAAGACCCGCGGTGCACCATGGGAGAAGATTTTTCTAACTTCATATTTCATCAGATCGGTGAGTAGCAAGCGGTTTAAAAACCGCTTTAAATTGCTATTTTATGCCAGGGGGGTGACAGGGGGAATGGGCTAATGTAAAATTTTAATGTTTGCCGCGAGACAACCCCTTTAAGTATATACCTTTTTTTACAACAGTGCTTGATTTGTTACAGGTTATTGGGTGTACTGATGTACCAGGTGGCCTGCAACAACTGACATAGTATGTAAGGCCAAAAAAAGACATATGTACATCCAGTTCCGTCTATTAGCCCCTGATGTTGATCCAGAGAAAGGCAAAAAAAGGCCAATAAGGTAGAAGCCAATTTTTCACATTAAGAGCTCGGTCAGATGAGCGTGGTTTACATGCTGCTAAGCAACGTGTAAACCACGCAGCTGACATGCAGGGATTATGCTCCATGGAGCAGCCCGTTCACACATCTATGGTATGGGCAGCCTGCTTCTACGGCTCCCATAGGAGCCTATGGTAAACACCCTGGAAACACCATAAATTTGCAAATTATGGTGGAAAATAAGTATTTGGTCAATAACAAAAGTTCATCTCAATACTTTGTTATATATCCTTTATTGGCAATGACAGAGCTCAAACGTTTTCTGTAAGTCCTCACAAGGTTGGCACACACACTGTTGCTGGTATGTTGGCCCATTCCTTCATGCAGAGTGCCTCAAGAGCAGTGATGTTTAGAGCTGTCGCTGGGCAACACAGACTTTCAACTCCCTCCAAAGGTTTTCTATAGGGTTGAGATCTGGAGACTGGCTAGGCCACTTCAGGACCTTGAAATGCTTCTTATGAAGCCACTCCTTTGTTTCCCTGGCGGTGTGCTTGGGATCATTGTCATGCTGAAAGACCTAGCCACGTTTCATCTTCAGTGCCCTTGCTGATGGAAGGAGGTTTGCACTCAAAATCTCATGATACATGGCCCCATTTATTCTTTCATGTATACAGATCAGTCGTCCTGGTCCCTTTGCAGAGAAGCAGCCCCAAAGCATGATGTTGCCACCCCCATGCTTCACAGTAGGTATGGTGTTCTTTGGATGCAACTCAGCATTCTTTCTCCTCCAAACACGACAAGTTGTTTTTCTGCCAAACAGTTCTACTTTGGTTTCATCTGACCATATGACATTCTCCCAATACTCTTCTGGATCATCCGAATGCTCTCTAGCAAACTTCAGTCAGCCCTGGACATGTACTGGCTTTAGCAGGGGGACACGTCTGGTACTGCAGGATCTGAGTCCCTGGTGGCGTAGTGTGTTACTGATGGTAGCCTTTGTTACGTTGGTCCCAGCTCTCTGCAGGTCATTCACTAGGCTCCCCTGTGTGGTTCTGGGATTTTTGCTCACGGTTCTTGTGATCATTTTGACCCCACTGGATGAGATCTTGCGTGGAGCCCCAGATCGAGGGAGATTATCAGTGGTCTTGTATCTCTTCCATTTTCTAATTATTGTTCCCACAGTTGATTTCTTCACACCAAGCAGCTTGCCTATTGCAGATTCAGTCTTCCCAGTCTGGTGCAGGGCTACAATTTTTTTTCTGGTATCCTTCGACAGGTCTTTGGTCTTCCCCATAGCGGAGTTTGGAGTGTGACTGCTTATGGTTGTGGACATGTGTCTTTTATACTGATAACAAGTTCAAACAGCTGCCATTACTACAGGTAATGAGTAGAGGACAGAGGAGCCTCTTAAAGAAGTTACAGGTCTGTGAGACGCAGAAATCTTGCTTGTTTGTAGGTGACCAAATACTTCTTTTCCACCATAATTTGCAAATAAATTTGTTAAAAATCAGACAATGGGATTTTCTGGATGTGTTTTCTCATGTTGTTTCTCATAGTTGAGGTTTACCTATGATGTCAATTACAGGCCTCTCTCATCTTTGTAAGTGGGATAACTTGTACAATTGGTATCTGACTAAATACTCCACCCCCCATGCTGATATATATATATATATATATATATATATATATATATATATATATATATATATATTATATATCATGCTGAGACTTTTAACAATTAAAGGTGACAATGATCGGCACAGGATTTACTTGTTAATAATGTAGACTTATTGTTCATGCCTGCATTTAAAAGACCATAAATTAATTGCCTTTTATGTATTATTATATCATTTGGCTGCTGATCCTGGAGATATTTAAATGAATGAACTTCTGTCACCTCTTGCTCCTGGGGATAATTATATGAATGAGTTTTTGAGGACATACACTAATTGTAAAAAAAATCAAGCACTTAGAAGCAGTTGTCGGAATCAAATGAAACTTGCTATGTTTAATTGTAACATTGATATAAATAAGTAATTACAGTATCAGAGCAGAAGGAGAATTTTTTTTGGACACTTTTTAACTGAACACTTGAAGAAAGCCTCTAGTACTCTGTTGGGCCACGTCTAGCTTGGATGCAAGATGTGATACGGATGGGCATAGAGGCATATAGGTTCCATATGCTATCTTGTGATATCTCAGTCCACATTTGCTGTAACTGAGCTTCTAGATGGTTTAAACTCGTAGTATGTCAAAGCTGGCATCCCTGATGGTCCCATACATGTTCTATAAATCTGGAGACTGGCAGGCCACGGAAGTGTGGCAATGTTGTGGGAACATTTCAGTGACACCATTACTGTGTGCGGCTAAGCATTATCCTGCTGGAAAATGTCTCTTGGAAGTCGCCATGAGAGACAACACATGTAGCTTCAGGATGTCCTGAACATATTGCTGAGCTGTCTTAGTCCCTTGCATCACTACTAGGGGTGACCAACTGTTATATACGATAGCTCCTCCTAAACCATCACACCAGCATTGGGTGCAGTGTGCCATTTTATAGCAAAGGCAGGATTGAGGCACTCCAGATATGAACATGGCCATCATTACTGAAGACAACCCAGTTCCACTCCATAGCAGTCCAGTTTCGTCATTGACAACACCACTGCAAACAGAGGCAACAATGGGTGTTAAAGGCAGTACAGGTACTGGGTGCCATGAGACCAAATGTTCTTCAGCCAAACACGTGGAAATGGTTATGACAGATACAGGGAACTCTAGCGATGGTGCCACCTGTCTTTGGATTGCAGACAATGAAACATTTGGTGTTGATTGTGCTTGTCCTACAATTAGTTGATTCTCTCTACTAATGGTCTCTCAAGGCATACTGATCCCACTCGCCTTGTGTGCCCTCACATATCCACTGGTCCCAACACCTCCTAACAGTCTGGTCAGAACGGCCCGGTGGTGGGCAATTCATCAATATGACCATACAGCTTCTCATATTCCAGTAGTACACCCTCTCTAACTCTGTTAACTGAGCAACATTTCTTCAATTGCATCTTAGAGGCGTCTAGTGGTCAACAAACTCTACACAAGCAGAAAAAGAAGTCCACTACACACAAGTAGCCTCGGAGAGACATTTTTATAGGCAAAGGGTGGAACCACTTTTAGGTCTACTGGTGGCAAGACCGTTCATGAAATCACGCCATAGCACTAATCATCTCCATATCTGCCTGAGATGTAACTGCATGCCAAATTTTATATGTACATTTATTTATAGCATGGGTGTGCCGTCTATATCAGGATATCCTAACATTATTTTAATAGGAATTGAATAAAGTGAGTGTTACGATCGTGTGGGCAACCTAAGCATGGGAGCCCACATGATCGTACCCAAAATGGGACAGAATGGATGGGATGGATGCACACAGGTAGCACCAGGGTCACACGGGATTCACACAGGTTTCAGGCAACTGACCCTGTTCTACGCGGGAGGATGGCATGGTCCTACCTAAGCGGGAGATTCGCCCTAATAAAGGGCGGCCCAGCGGTCTTCGGATCTGGACCCTAGCTGAACCTAGGAGCCACACCACAGAACAGGAGACATACACATGCCACATGACAGACTGAACAGGATACACAGAGCTAGAATACACAGCATACAAAACGCAACCACAAGTAACAGAGGATAAGCTGAATGTAAATCCCAGGTATTAGTTGACATTTTGTACAAGACGTGGAAGCTAAACGTACAAACGGACATGACCCAGCAAGACACAGATCGCACAGTAAGCTTGCAACAGGACAGAGCACAGGGCACACAGCAAGCTGACAGAATATAAACGTACAAATGGACATGAACCAGCAGGTCACAGATGACACAACAAGCTTGCAACAGGACAGACAACCAGGGCACGGACTCTACCATATAGTGCAAACCACACAGACTCACTTGCAAACACAGATCAGAATGGGGACAAGCTGAACATGACTGATAACAAGTTACAGACCACAGAAGTAATATGACTGCTCACCCTCGGGACCCAGCCAGAATGACCAGAAGCTGAGTTTATATGTGAGCACAGACCCAGGAGATTGGCTAGCAGGAAGTACCACACCCAGCCCGCTCAATTAACCCTCAACCACCTGTAGCTGTGCTGTTAGGGGTACATAGTACAACAGATCCCAGCAGCACACGTAACAGTGAGATTCTAAATACAGTTTTCTGAGTGCCTCTATATACCTTCTCCCTTTTTGTTTTTTTTGGTAGTTTTGGTCTTTGAATTTGAAGGATGGCACCACAACTGCGTTCCTTTCAGAGTTTTTATTTTTTCTTAAATAAAACAGCTGTTGTGCTTGAATGAAAACCCGGTCGTACTTAATCATAAGCACACATTTAATATGAAAGGCACATATTATCTGCTGCAGTATGTAGGCATAAGAAATCCAATGCTTGAGTTAAAATGGCATCTTATCAATGAAAGGATTATTTTTTTCATATTCTACGATAACTTACTGGATCGGAAGAAGAAATTTCTAACCTTTGAAAAAAATGTAAGCTCCTGTCCTTTGGCACAGTTCTATGTTGAATAAATATATTAATTTGCTTATATTGCAAGGGCTATATTATTTATCCAGGGTTTAAGCCAACTGAAATAAAAGTATTGTTTATATTGAATGGGATAAGGTTATGCTATATGAATTTTACTGTAAAGTACAGAACAGTTCAAAGCTTCACCTTTCTTCACCTTCACACATTCACGGATAATCAGGATTCTTAAAATGTCACACCATGAGAAAGTGTGCTGCTGTACTGACATGTATTTTCGATGTAATATAACATGTCATGTTTCACATTCCAGTTGCAATTTTTCTATAACTTGGCTTATAGTAGATGTTGCAGTGCAAGGCATTTTCATAGACTAATCTGTGTGAAAGGCTTAACTATATTGGGGGCCGAGATAGCATTCTCATCTGGGACCTGGTGCTGGAGGGAACCCAAAGACCACTCTGCCAGATACAATAAGAGAACACAATACTATAAATGGTACATGGTAGGTTGGCAGCCCTAGAGATTTTGCATTGGTGGTTCTGAATCCGGTTCATGTCAAAAGGCATGTGTCACTTGGGCAGACCCTTCTAGCTTTTGATCTATAACAGAAGAACTAATTGGAAAATCTGCACCCACTATATAGTCCCTAGTGTCAGTAGTCCGAAAGATGAGGCACTCTACATACCAATAGTGCACAATACGTCTCCCTTAACCATATTAATTAGATCTATGATAATCTTTCTGAAAGATTATGACTATAGGATATATCAATTTTAATTCTTAAAGTAGGCTTTTCATTATTTAAAAGATGATTATTTCAAAAGCCCTAAAATTGTATAAAAGTACAATTTCTAATATTGTTTCATTATCATTTTTTAACCTCTACAAAAATACCCTTGGACTTTCACCACTCCTTATTAGGAGTAGACCGAAAGATGCTTAGAAAGTTTTGCTATAGTGAGGATGTATCATGTGACTCTGTTGACCAACCCATAAACTCAGAATTAGCTAATAGTAACAGGTTTTGGCAACGAGGGGCTGAGGAGACAAACAGAAGGGGAACGAAGGAGAATTCCAGAAAGTTTATTGTGATTGTTTTCAGCAAGAGAAACCAAGTAATCTTGTGGATATGATACCTTTTAATGGCTAACAAAAGTACATGATGCTATAGCGAGCTTTCAAATCTATTTAGGGTTCTTCTTCCAGCTTAATTGGAATTATCTGAAGAGGCATATTTACATATATACATACATATGATAAGGCACAGACATAGTGTGATTAATTTGCACTTAAAACAATACCAGAACATGATGAGTAGATGAGTAAATACTTATTTAGTCCACTGATAAGGGATGTAAAAGTTTTATGGTCAGTTTATGGAAAGTTTCTAGTTTTGCTATTCAATGTTCTATCATACCTTGCTTTCTGTATGAGAAAACCACTTTAATAGGATTTACTATCCACATCTAATGTCTGAAAATGGCCAAATAGAGAAATGTATTTTAAATCTTTTGATCTTTGAGAAGTTGGCCAATAATCTACAGTCAATGGCACATGGCTTGCATCTGTCCAATCCTTTTGTTCCCAGAAGATAAGCCACTAGCAGAGGCAATGTTTTTTTCCCTCTTTTTTCGCTCACAACACATCAAGCGTGCATGTGTATGGGAAATGGGCAAGATAGTTGTCAACTGAATGACTGATACGCTAACGGCTATCTAAAGTGTATGGGCAGTTTAAAACTTTCCAATCTACTGTCTGACATCTTAAGACATTAGGATTTAAGGCTGTACAGCTCTGATGTTGGAAGACGTCCGTCGGGGTTCTCTTACTGTATATTGCCAGCCTCTCTGCTGTCAGAGCCTATCCAATGTGTCACCTCATGCAGTACTGGCTTTAGCCAGCATATAGTGCTGTTGTATAACAGCAGAAAAAGAGTAAGCCCCCTAGGAAAACCAGGATACAAATTGGATTGGAAAGGGTTAATTGTTTATAGGAGCAATGCAATATTAAAGAGAAGAAGGATCAACCAAATTTCTTTTTAACATGCTTGTTACTGTTCTCCTGTTGTCAGTGTTGCCTGGATCATGCATTTTATAGACGCTCAGGATAGATGACTGTTGGCTAAATGCATGGGCTGATAACAGTGATATCATCTGTACAGCCAGCTTCGATGTGAAGTCAGACCGATTAGTTGCATTGCTAGTATACAGTCATCTCAGTTATGTTTATTAGAGATGAGCAAACGTGCTCGTTTAGAGCAATTACTCAAATGAGCTTTGCTTTTTTCGAGTAATTGCCTACTCGGCGAAAAGATTCAGGGGACGCTGGGGGGAGTGGGGGGTAGCAAGGGGGAGCAGGGAAAGATCTTTCTCTTTCCCCTCCGCTACTCCCCCCCCCCCCCACGACCCCCCGCTCATCCCTGGCACTCCCCAGTAGGCAGTTACTCGAAAAAAGCGATACTCATTCAAGTAATGGTTCTAAACGAGCACGTTCGCTCATCTCAAATGTTTATACTTCAACAAACGGACATAGGAGTGAGAAATAAGTTCACCTAAAGCTGGGGTATTGTGTCTCTTTTCTGAAATAGGCGGCGTTGTCTTGGCCACAGGCTAATTCCATTGCATGCAAGCTGCGCATTCTAGCATCTCAGTGGGGTCTGTATCTTATATCTCAGCTTGGGCTCATGTCTGTTACCCATCAGACTCAGAAAAGCCATCTTTCTTGAGGTTTTCCCCCCAGAGCGTAGAATTTCCAGCATTCCCTTTCTTGAAGCTCCTTCACTCCTCTCTCACGTTCCCTGTCTTCCAAACTTTACACTGCATTCGATTAGCACCTTGCTGCTCTAATCCACTCCCCAGCTGCCTGAAATTATCACCCCATTTGATTCAAGACTTGGCTTTCCTCCGCTCCATCTATCAATAGACCCTGATATTTCGGCTCTGTTCTCTGGGAAACTTGAGTCGTCCAGCCACCTCGCAGACTCCTTGCTTTTCACACACGCGTTCGCTGTGCATATCATTTTCACTCCATCTATCTCTCTTCCTTTTACCAAGAAAGTGTGATTGTCTTGTTGAAATTCAGACCTAAGGCAAAAGAAACAAACTTTTCAGCATCTAGACAGTTTGTAAGCTGTGCTGGGAAAAATAACCTACTCATTGCAAATATTACGGATTGCTAAGAGTTCTATCCACAAGCATGGACCAGATCTTACGTATCACACAATATTTCATCTTCAGTCATTCAGATTTCAAGCTCAGATATAACTCCGAGGCATTGAAGCAACACTATATTTACAAAGTCCATATGGGTATTTCCATCATGCTTGGTCGAAAGCCTGAGTGATTCAGGACATGCCACGTAATAAGATATATATAATACATAATGTGGATATTATAGGATTTCATTAAGACTAATTCCTTTATACAGTATAGAACTATTCTGGGAATTGTTACTTTTAGGGTATGTTCACACGTAGCAGATTTTCAACATATAGTTAATTGCTGCCTATATAAAGCATGCTATCACTTTCTTGAAGACGAATTCCTAAATACTCATATTAAGCAGTAAGAGCGATGTAGATCCTCCGGGCGGCTTCAGACGAGCGTATGTGTAAATACGCTTGCCTCAGCGCAACATACTTGTACAGTGAACGATGATGATTTGCTCATGTGTCTGTATTTTTTTGCGCACACAGAGGCAGTTCACAAGTGGGCACAACACCCCTACGTCATGATTTAGAGGTCCAGATTAGAGATGAGCGAGCGTACTCGCTAAGGGAAACTACTCGAGCGAGTAGTGCCTTATGCGAGTACCTGCCCGCTCGTCTCCAAAGATTCGGGTGCCGGCAGGGGGCACTCTCTCTCCCCCCCCCCCCACCCCCCCGCTCTTCCCTGCTCACTCCCGCAACTCACCGCTCTCCCCCGCCGACACCCGAATCTTTAGAGTCGAGTGGGCAGGTACTCGCATAAGGCACTATTCGCTTGAGTAGTTTGCCTTAGCGAGTACGCTCGCTCATCTCTAGTCCAGATTTGTTCTTTGTTTCACAGCATTGTGCATGTTCTTGTGTTTTGCGGGTGCATTTGCACACTTCTCACAGACTCCTATGGGGTGCTTAGTGAGCAAACATGCAGGAAAATAAAGCAGGTCATATTTTTTTTGCGCACACTATGAATGTGCTCCCAAAAGAGGAAATCAATGGGTTCTATTTTCTGTGCTTTGCGCACGCAAAAATGAGCACACAACCATCCGCACGATGCCGCCCAGAAACATAATATGCCATGCCTTTGGAAAGCGTTCTGAAATTAATTGATGTTTTACAGTATATATTAAGGCTTGGTCAGACGAGCATTTTTTTTGCGCACCTATATGCACAAAAAAAGCGTGTCTATTAGAACCATTGGTTTCCTATGAAGTGTTCACATGCTCATTTTTTACAGGCGCAAAATACTCGTACCTGCAAAAGATAAGACATGCGTGCGCTGGTAAGGTCTGTGCTACGCGTAACATTGTGTGATGATACAGGGAGTCCGCTCATCACTGAACACTATGGCAGCACTGTCACAGTGTTCAGTGATGAGGGGACTGCAGTAGGGACGAAAGAGTCCCCTGCCACAGCTATCACAGCTGTGGCAGAGGATCATGATGTTCTTCCATTGCTTTCAATAGGGCCAGCGCAGCAGCTGGCCTTATTGAAAGTAATGGAATGCAGGCAACCCCCGCAGTGATTTTCAGGGAAGGGCTTGAAATATAAGCCCTTCCCTCAAAATAAACCCTAGCTGAATGAATAAATAATTTTAAAAAATTAATACATCATATCAGCGCTGTCAGGGCTTCTTCTCTCTGGCTCCCCGGCAGTGTTCTTCAGCATTTTCTTTGTCTGGGGATTTTAAAAAACCCTGCCTCATGGAAGCGCTCCCTCTGATTGGCTGAGTGCTGTGACCAATGAAAGGCAGCGCTCAGCTGTCATTCAATGAATGGCTAAGCGCTGCCTCTGATTGGTCACAGCGCTCAGCCAATCAGAGGCTGCGCTTCCAGGTGGCCGGAATTTTTAAAACCCCGGACAGAAGAAAATGCTGAAGAACACTTCCGGGAAGCCAGAGAGAAGAAGCGCCAGATCCCCAACAGCGCTGCTAGGTGATGTATTAATTTTTTTATTTTTTCATTCAGCTAGGGGTTATTTTCTGGGAAGGGCTTACATTTCAAGTCCTTCTCCAAAAATCAATGCGGGGTTGCCTGAATCCTATTGTTTTTAATACTACTTTTACTACTTTTTACTGCATTTTTTTAGAAGTGGATTGGCAAAAAAAATAGCATTTTGACTGTTTTTTATTTATTTATTTTTTTATGTTCACAATGCAGGATAAATAATGCATTCACTTCATGGTCCAGGTCTTTAGAGATGCAGTGACACTAATTATTTTTTTTCTATTTTAAACAATTGTGGTAATTAGCAAAAAAAAGGGTATCTTGTTTTTTTCTACTTCGATTTTTTTTTCTTCAACTTTTTAAAACTATTTGTCTATATCTCAGTAGTAGACATGAACATATAATCTTATGACGGATAATATCATCCTTCTGTATTACAGTGTACTATTCTGTATTACAGTACATCTCACAATCATGGCGGGCTTGGCAGCCACTATTAAGCTTTTGCCTGCCATGACAACCTATTGTGCCTCCATGATGATATTGCAGAGGGCTGATGGGCTGACAGAGGTAGCTCCCTTTTCTAACTACTTAGATGCCATGGTCACTATTGACCACGGTGCGCAGGGAATTAAATGGCCAGGATTCGAGTTATCTCCTATCTTGGGTCATTCACATGGAGTTCCAGCTGTATAATACAGTTAGCTCCTGCAAGTGATGGAGCTGGCACAGCTCCTGAGCAAAGGCTATTACTACACCATAATAGTATGGCAGCTTGTGTTACTGCAACACACTATTATGGGGCCGAGGAGGCCTGTAACCAGACAAAGTACCAAAGTGACTGACATACCTGGCAGCAAACAGTCAGTTGTGGCAGTGAAGACCTGGTCTGGAAATCAATGGGAGCTAAAGCTGGCTACTGCACTTCCTGCACCTCCACCTCCAACACTGGCAATGGCCATGGAAGTTTAATAGTGGCTTCAGCGCTCATTGATTTCAATAGGAGTGAAGCTAACTGGAGCACTCTTGCTGCCGCCCCTATGACGCATGTCCAGCTTGCTGCACTGACAGGGCACCTGGCAATTAGCTCATTTCTGGGAATCGTAAGTGGGGAGTCCCTGGTGATTAACTATTATTGACTTATCCTGAGGATAGGTCATCAATAGTTTTTTTTCCCCAAAAAAATCTTTAATTACTTTGCATAGAGTATAATTTTTCATACAATATGATTAAAAATAGTGCATCTTGTGTTTCCGAAACGTTGGTGTAAAATGATGCCCATATAAATAGGTACATCGATTTACATTACTCCCATATTACAATCTGCAAAGCATGGATCAATTGTGGACCAAACAAACACCTACCTGAAGGCAGCCTTAGGGCTTATTCAGACAGGCATACATCAGTCGGGTTTTCACACCCAGCCGATATACGCTGCCCCTCTATGCAAGGGGAGGAGGCAGGATGGGGCGGGACTAGTGCACTGAGCTCCTGCCCCCTCCCCTCCCTCTCTCCGCCCCTTTACCACTGTTTGCACTGGGAGGGATGGGGGCGGAGCTAGCTTTTTCAAACATACAAATTGAACCCATTGATGTCAATGGGTTCATTCTCATGAGTGTGTTTTTTATTAAATACATATCAGAAAATGGGTCCTGCTCTATTTTCTTGCATATTTGTGCACCAATGGCCCCATAGAAGTCTATGGGAGGTGTGTAAATACACACTTGATATGCGCAGAAATGCACAATACGCTGTGTAATTCCATTAAAAAAGAACACATCTATAACTCATTAGGCTAAACAGCCTTTTAAGCCACGTAAGGCTTGTGTTGCAAATGAATTGGTCCTGCGAACACAAAAATTACCGTACTATGCGCAGACCTATGCATAAATCTATCTCACCAAACCACGTTGACTGTGCAAATACATTGAGCTGAGGTGAGCGTATATGTGCATACTTTCATCTGAAGCCGACTATATATTTAATGTGAAATCATAAGATTCCATGTGAATTTAATTTTTAACCCTTTTCAATCAACTGACTGACGCCTAAAGACATTCTGATTGAAGGCTGTACAGCTCCGATGTTGGAGGACGTCCAGCAGGGTATTCTTACTGTATATTACTGGCTGCTCTGTTGTCGGGGGCCTCTACAGCATGTCACATACCGCAGTACTGGCTCTAGCCAGCAGATGACGCCATTGTATATTAGCAGAAAGAGAAAGCCCCCCTAGGAAACCCTGAATCCAAAATTGGATTGCAAAGGGTTAATTCTGAGTTGTAGTTTCTGTCTGGTAGATCTGGCCTGTGCGGCATCTGTGGGTCTTCGCCATGCTGCTTACAGTGTAGAATAATTTATATAACTATATTTTCTGATAAGTGTGATTTGTTGGCACCTCAGTACAGCATCATAGCAGGACATCATGTAACATGTAGTTACCAGAGCCACTGGGTGCAGACACTCAGATCTGCCATCCAGATGGTAGACAATAGCTGAATTATTCTCCTATAGATGGTTGGGGAAAAACAGCTGTTTATGCTTCTGCATTTTAATAAATACAGGAATATAAAGCCTATACTATGATATTTGTGCATGATTTACCTTTTTGTGTACTTTATTTCTGCGAGTTACATGAATGCATTTTAGAGTGAATTTATGCAGAAATTCAAAAGCTTCTAAAGGGTTCATTAACATTCTAGCACAACTGTCTGTAATAGGGAATTGTTAGTTATGCTGTGACACATGTAGCTGCTTTGGATTTCACAATGAATGCATTTTAATAATAGATCAAATTTGGCTTGAAAGAAGTCTAACAAATTGAGAGAAATCACATGCATTTTTTGTGAAATATATTAAATTAATAGATATATAAGAAAAAATACATATTTTTCAACTATTGGGATTTAATATTTAAATAAATAAGGATAGATAGATAGATAGATAGATAGATAGATAGATAGATAGATAGATAGATAGATAGATACCGGGTTTCCCCGAAAATAAGACCTTGTCTTGTTATTCTTGCCCCAAAAGAGGCGCTAGGTTTCGGGGGATGTATTATCATATTTACCTACTTGATTAACAGGCTTAATCCAGGTCCCTCCCGCTGCTCTCCTGTGCTCCGACACGCTTCTTGCAGTCCTCAGCCGCCTATAGAAGATTCATAAATCCCACCTCCACGAAGTGATGGCTCCGATTGGTTCTCTAGCACAGCTCTGCCAATCAATGCAGTGGTCGATGAACCAATGTGATGGCTGTGATTGGTTTATCGAGTGCTGCATTAATTGGCGGAGCAGTGGTTGAAGAACCAATCGCAGCCATCTTGTTATGGAGGCAGGATTTATGAATTGGCTGAGCTGCGGCATTGATTGGCCAATTCATAAATCCCACCTCCAATGTGATGGCTACCCAGCCAATCAATGCAGCACTGCATTGATTGGCTGAGCAGCGCTCAAGGACAAATAAGAACATTGCTTCCTGGACACGGGATTTATGAATCCAGTAACCGGGAAGTGATCTTCTGTGGACGGAAGAAGACTGCAAGAAATGCGCCAGAGCTCTGGAGAGTAGTGGGATGGACCGGGACTGAGCCTGCTAGCTAATGTATTCCTTTTTTTATGTAATGCAACTAGGGCTTATTTTCGGGGTAGGGCTTATATTTCAAGCTTTTCCGAAAATTCTGAAAAATCAGGGTAGGGCATATTTTCAGAGTAGCTCTTATTTTCGGGAAGACAGCATAGATAGATAGAGATATGCAGACTTAGCAAAGGCTAACTTGAAACTTCAAAGTTTAAATGCACAGTTTCAGCAAACCTTAAAAAGACACGTAGTAGAAAAAAAACCTTTAAAAAGTAAAGTTAAAGTTAGTTTCAACTGTGCATTTAATGTGTTAAGTGTCATGTTAACATGTGCTACATCTGTACCCTTCACCAATATCAGGTTAAGCAAAGAAGACTGAGACAACAGTAGCACTCTGAAAGAGTTAAGCTCCTCAACAGTAATTTATACTAAAGTTGCAGCCTAAGATTGGGATTAACATTTCTATGGTTGACAACTGTCTTGCTTCATATTTTCAATGATCAATAAAGGGTCCTTAAAGTAACTTGACAGCACTGGGGTCCATTGCTCATAATCACATGCAGAACCCCCACCCGGCAGTTCCCCTATTTTTTTTTCCTTACTGCCAGAGGACTTTTGGCTGAACCTGAAGGAGTGCAAATACAAGTAGCTTTTTGATAGTTATCTGAAGAATTTCTGAATCAGCGTCCTGTGACGGTAGAGAACACTTGAGGCGGAAAGTGGGGGCAGCCATTCCAGCTTGTGGGGTCACTAATGCGTCTGCTCTGGGGTAACTAAGTTATTTCAAACAATCTGATTTGGGAATTGAACGTCCTTAGAGTGTGAGACTGATACATGTTACCAGTAGACTTCCTCCTCTCCTTCAAGTTCCAGACATTATTACTTGCAGGTTAATATCTGAACTATGACTAATTGGTTGCAGTCATATGAAAAGTAATTGCTTACAATCAGCCTGCTGGTTCACATGTGGAGATTCTGTAAGTTAGTTTATGTACACTTGCCTGAATTTATTGCACCTCCATCTTCCTGATTTACTTTCATCAATGCACTAAATAACATTCCGCTGCCTGAATGAAGACATCATAGTCTACACCTTGTCCCAGTAATGACAGTGTGATAATATTGAAGAGGTGACTTTCATCCACTTGTAAGGTTGTGCCCTACATAATAACAAACAACAGTATTATTTGTAAATAGTGGGATGTAAAAGAGTTTATTTAAACACACCGATGATATGCCATATGTTACACTAAACAAAGTATAACCATTCTTTATAAAAGGAGAGAGCCCACTAAAAACATTTCTATAGGATTGATGATAAATGTATAATTACTAGGGGTTCGAACACTGGGACCCCCAAGTATCACAGAAATGACACAGTTACAAGTGCCAGCTGCTACACAGAGTCAGAGCAGTGGCTTCCGCTCTGACCCCTATGTATTGACAGCGGGTGCCCAATCAGCTGATCAGGGCGGGTCCTCAGCGGCAGACCCCAGCCAATCAACTTTTGATGACTTATCCTGAGGAAGAATCATCAGTAGTCTTTCCCTGGAAAACCCCTTTAAGTAAATTTATATTCCCTATTAATAAAAAATGCTTGAGAACCTATTTTAGAACTCAGCATTGTGCCATTCCTCTGTTTTTGCTACTGGAAATGTATGTCTAAACTGATAACTGGACCTAAAGGGGTATTCTGCTGGTTCATAGTGAGAGTTATATGCTTCGTAAGGTGATATGTCATTTTGCAATATATTGTTATAACTTGTTCTACAAAGCAGCAGAGATATTGCTTCACCCTTGTTCTCCCCCACTGCTTGGATCTCCATTGGTATCCAATGGCTATGACCTGTAGGCTCCACTGTTTTACTGGTCAGGCATGCTCAGTGCCTTCACATTCTGTAATGCCGGCACAGTTTGTAAAGTTGTGAATACACGCTCATCAGTAACTGGCAATGAGGAATTATGGGGCTTGTAGTTTTTTCACTCCTCTTCAAACGTTTAAAATAATAATGCGAAAATCTTAAGCTTGCTGGAATGTCGTGGTGGAGGGCAGCAAAAAAGGTACTGGAGTTCAGCTTGATGATTTATATGGGTGTCTGGAATAATGGCAATAAGTGGAAACTTTAGAGAAACTTTGAAAATTTTGCCCAGTCTCCAGAATACTCCTTTAAGTATTCTGCTGGTCAATAAGGTATATCTACTTATTTTCCACTTTTATTTATGACATGCAAAATCACAATCATGTGGTCTATTTGTTTATATGAAAACAGCCAGATAAAGCTATTGCTGACCATCAAAGTTATTCTCAACCAGTTGAAGAGGTTTTCTAGGCAGTGCCCGCTGTCAGTACTGGGATACACAGGGGTTGGAGCAGAAGCCACTGCTCCAACCCCTGTGTAGTGGCTGGCCCTTGTAACTGCAGGTGCAGCTGTCACTAAAATCATTGTGAGATGCACCTGCAATTACAAGTGCTGGTCACTGCACAGGAGATGGAGCAGCAGCTTCTGCACTAACCCCTTTGTGTCCCAGCACTGATAGTGGGCACTGCCTGGAAAACCCCTTTAAGATTTTGCTAATTATTTCACCACCCCTAAAAGGCAAAAATGTGAGTGGGGCAGATAGACAGCACAACAAATATAACTATTACTGTTCCATCTTCCCAGTTTTATATTTCCCAGAACAGCTTGGATGTTATAAGTCTACTCACACCTTCTAGGTGCTCTCCTTAAAGAGAAATGGTACCCCTCCTGATATAACTCTTAAAGCACAGGCTAGCTTCACTTTGTTTCTTCATACTGTGCAAACATCAAGATTTTTTTAATATGTAAAAAAAGACGTAAAATCGAATGACACAACAAGAAGACTGATATTTGTCCTGTAGCATCCACTCGCCATTGACTTGCAGCAGTGTGCAAAAAACCTGATTCATTGGCATACTGTTGTTCGACCAGACAGAAAAATAAAACACTCTCCATTTGTCTCTTCTGTTGAAAAAATAGATTCTGATGGAAACTTGTCAAATGAAGACAAACAGACACGTAACCCTGAGAGAAGCCAGAATCGAACACTTATGGATCCGTTTGGAAAGAAAAACAGAAAAAAGTCAAATGCACATTTTCAAAGCCTATTGCCATGTGAACATAGCCTAAGTTTAATTCTCCCTCCCTGTAAGTATTGTTATTTTCAAATCTTATATAAGTAGAAAAAAGTGAACAGATTCATACGGGATACAGAGCAAAGGCCATAAGAGATGGCACCTACTATTGGAGGAGGTCTCTATCCAGGAGACCCCTAAGCCATGGCTTCTGGCCAAAAGAGATATCCTTGATCCAGAAGATTCAGTTGAAAAGGTTTAATGTTCCAAAACTTCACAGACAGTATGAAAATAAAACCTTAGACTCGAATGCTACACGTTTCGGGGCTGCACTGGGACCCTTTCTCAAACAGTTCTTAAGAAAGGGGCCCAGAGCAGCCACAAAATGCATTGCCATTGCTTCTAGCATTTTGAGTCAATGGTTTTATTTTCATAATGTACTTAATTTTTTATACACTTTTTAACTTTTTCATTTTGTCGCACTAGGGTATTTGAATATCATTATCTTTTTTCATTACACATCTTGAAAGGCACATTCAGTGCTGAGCAGTATATATAGGTTTTAGAACAACATATGCTCCCATGCAGACAACGTCTCTTTCAGTGAAGGCCTTGTATATTTCAGTAAGACAATACTAAACCACATACTGCGTCCATCACAACAGCATGGCTTCACAGAAGAAGAGTCCGGGGGCTGAACCGGCCGCCTGCAGTCCAGACCTTTCACCCATAGAATACATTTGGTGCAATATGAAGCAAAAAATCTAGCAAAGACGACCCAGGAGTGTTGAGCAGCTAGAATCCTACATCAGAAGAAGAGGGGATGCTACACAATAGTAGATATACCCCTGTCACAACTTTTGTGAGAAGTGCTGCTGCCATTCATTTCTAAATAAGTTGATTTTTTTTAAAAAGAAATGGGTAAATGCCTCCCTTTTACCTTCTGATATGTGTTCTATGTTCTGTTGTAAAAAAAATATGGTTACATGACATTTCCAAATCATTGCATTCCTTTTTTTCTTTACATATAATTACATTTTACACAGTTTCACAACATTTTCCAAAATTGGGTTTGTATACATATTCAACCAATCCAGCCATATAGGAGTCATCCCTTTATGCCGATCCCAAGCCTAGATAAATGGAGAGGGTTAGGAAAAGATCTGGCGACCTACCCTGTACAAACTTCACCTTGGAAACCCTATGAAAGAGCTCTCAAATAATTCAGATATGGTATCTGATGGTAGGCCCCCCAGGCCAAAGGATTCTCTAAATGTGACTGGGGAAGAGCAAGGTGTGAGTACAAGTAGTCAAGGTTTTTCTCATGACACAAGTGAGGAAAAACCTTTGGGAAGCCCAGCTGGTGATGTGCCTGACAATGAAAGGAAAGAAATGCGCTGTACTAAAGCTCACATACTAGTAACATAGAAAGTTCATGGCATGAGTCTAGGGAAATTGGACATTGTGAAACGCGAAATGACAAGACTTAACATTGATATTCTTGGACTTAGCAAATTGCACTGGAGAGGCAATGGATATTTTCAGTCCAATGACTTTACATTTCACTATGCCGGACACGAGGAAAACAAGAGGAATGGAATAGCCTTTATTACAAACAAGCGGACCTCTAAGGCAGTAGAAAGTTTTAGAACAATCAGCGTTGTATCATGGCTATCCGGATACATGGTGAGCCAATGAACATCTCAATCTTACAGGTCTATGCCTCAACAACGGATGCGTTAAGGAAACCATGGAAGATTTTTATGCCGACATCCAGAAAACTCTAAACGAAGTGCCAAAGAAGGACATCATTTATGTTAGGGGTGACTTCAATTACAAAGTTGGCAGCCAGGCAGAAGCAACCATTACAGGAAGATTTGGGCTTGGTGAAGGAAATGAAGCCGGTCATCAAACACATGGTTTATGCAACCCAAATGCTGACTGTACACGTGGACATCTCCCAATCGCCTCCATCAAAATCAGATTGATTACATCCTGTGTACTCATCGTTGGCAAAGTTCAGTCGTTGTAATGCTTGACACATCAAAAAAAGCATCCAGAGGAACTATGGCACAATATACAGTCTATGGTTATGGAAACAACTAGTAAGCATTTCACCTATAAGAAGCAGGAAAAACAACTCTATTGGTTGTCCAAGCAAACCCTCAGAATAGCCAACAAGAAAGAGCAGCAAAGGCGGCCGGCAACAAAGACGAAGTTTGGCAACTAAAAGCTGATTTTCAGTGAGTGACAAAGACAGACAAGGAGATGGACTGGAATGAGTGTTGCAAACAACTCAAAGCAGAAGCATGAGAGGCCATATGCGAGGCCTATTCTCACAGGTCAAGATGCCCCGAAAACCTTTCATGGCACGCAATGGCACAATCAAAGGCAACAATAAGAAGGAACTAAATGACCAACAGAGTATCAAGGATAGATGGAGGGAATACTCAGAGGAACTATATGTCTGCAAGCACATACCTGGACCATTGCATGAGGTGGAGCCAAAAATAAAGCATAGCTAACATACCACCAGAGCTATTGCTGCCAGTACCAGTGAAAACGATCACAGCATTGTGCCAGGCAGTATGGGCATCCCCACAATGGCCACAGGACTGGAAAAGATCTGTCTTCATCCCTCTATCAAAGAAAGGCCACTCCCAGAATTGCTCCAACTACTGAACAATAGCCCTCATTCCGCATGCAAGCAAGACCCTTCTCAAAATTATACAGGAAAGACTGAGATCAGTAGTCAAAGCGGCTCTCTCTGATGAGCAGGCAGGATTCCGATGAGCTCGAGGCTCCTGCGATCATATTGCAAACCTGCGATGAACCATGGAAAAAGCTTGAGAATACCAAAAGAATATCTACATATGCTTCATTGACTACAGCAAGACCTTTGACTGCGTCAACCACGAAAAGCTGTGGCACGCCCTACAAGAGCTGGGCATATCGGCACATCTAGTCAAGCTAATAAAATCACTTAATACCAACCATAAGCCACTGTGAGAACACAGTATGGGGACACAGTTTGGTTTAGGATCGGCAAAGGCATCCGACAGAAAAACATCCCCTCACCCTTCTTGTTTAACCTTCATGCGGAAGAGATCATGCGGAAAATGGACCTAGACAAATTGGAAATCGGGGTGAAAATAAGTGGCAGAAACATCAACAATCTCTGTTAGGCCTTAGTCAGACGGGCGTTTTTTGCCGCGATTTGCGGAACGCATCCGCAAATCGCGTGACCGGTGCGCGCAAGTCGCCCGCAAATCGCCCGAAAATCTGCTCCTAGCCGCGTTTCATTAGAAACGGGCCGGAGCTGTCCAGCGCATTGCATTCAATGGAGACGGCAATACAGCCGTCTCCATTGAAAGCAATGCGCTGCGGGCGAGCCCGGGATGAATTGTCGGTCAGGGCTTAAATATATAAGCCCTTACCTGCAATCCATCCTAAAATGTGTTAAAATAAAAAAAAATTGCATTCTCACCTTCTGCCTGCAGCTCCGGGCAGCCGTCCTGCAGTGGGTGTGAAGGGGGTGTGAGTCAGACCTGCCCCCTGATTGGCTCAGCGCTGAGCCAATCAGAGGCATGCCTCACTCACACCCATTCATGAATTCATGAATGGATGTGAGTCAGACCTGCCCCTGATTGGCTCAGCGCTGAGAGGCAGCAGTCACTCACCCATTCATGAATTCATGAATGGGTGTGTGAGTGAAACCGGCCTCTGATTGGTCATGCTGTGACCAATCAGAGCAGATCATTCAGCAGGCGGGGATTTTAAAGCCCCGCCGGCTGAATAGTGCCGAGAAGCAGTTCAGGAGAACTGACAGCGGCCGCGGCTGGACTCCGGCTGCAGCGGAAAGGTGAGTATACAATTTTTTTTTATTTTAACACATTTTAGCATGAATTGCAGGGAAGGGTTTATATATTTAACCCCTTCCCGACAATTAACCCCGCGCACGCCGGCAGCCCATTGCTTTCAATGGAGCGGCTGTATTGCCGCTCCATTGAATTCAATGGGCAAACATCGTTCTTCTCTGCCACAGCTGTTACAGCTGTGGCAGAGAAGAATGATTTGTCTTCTATATGTTCTCAATGGGGTCGGCGCTGCTGCCGCCGGCCCCATTGAGCGCATATACAGAAGCGAACAGGAATCGCAGATCGCAGATAGGTGCGATCTGCGATTTTTTGTTCTATAATTTTTCGGACGAGCGCATAAAAAGCGCTCATGTGTCCGATACCATTGCGAAGCAATGGTTTTAAAAAATCGCCGGACGCATGCGCATGCGCAAATCGCGGCAAAAAACGCCCGTCTGACTAAGCCCTTATGCAGATGACACAACTCTGCTTGCAGAAACAGAAACTGGTCTGAAGCAGCTGATATGGAAGATTAAAACTGAAAGTGAAAAAAAGGGCCTCTACCTGAATTTAAAGAAGACTATAATTATGACAACTGGGATAAAATGACCAAATTTAAACTCGACAACGAGGCCGTAGAATAAGTGTGAGACTTCATTTTCCTTGGTTCAAAAATTGACCAGGCTGGAGAATCTATGCCAGAGATAAAACGTAGGATAGCATTGGGACGAAGCGCAATGCTGAACATGAACAAAAATCTGGAAAAGTAGGGATATCGGTATAGCAACTAAACGCAGGATAGTGCAAACCACCGTACTCCCCATAGCCATGTATGGATGTGAAAGCTGGACTGCGAAAAAGCTGATAGAAGGAGGATTGATGCGTTTTAGCTGTGGTGATGGCGAAAGCTGTGACGTATACCCTGGACGGCGATAGTAGCAAACAGAGAAGTCCTGAATTGTATAAGATCTGATATATCACTGGAGGGCAAGATGACCGGACTCAGACTCACGTATTTTGGCCATGTAATGCGAGCAGAGTCGCTAGAAAAATCTATGATGCTTGGACAGGTCAGCGGCAAAAGACGACCCGGCCGCCAAAGAACATGATGGCCGATACTGTCAGAGCCGATACTGGTATGAATATTACACAACTGAAAGAAGCAGTGCAAAACCGAAAAACATGGAGGGAGCGTGCATTTAGGGTCGCTGAGGGTCGTGAACAACTAAACGGCTAACAACAACTACGTATACAACCATTGCAATTATTAAATGAGATCTCTCACCATTTTCCCTTTTTCTGTCTCATACGATTATTGTTACTCATATGTCATCCATGTGTCCAACGCATCATAATTTCTCACATTTCTATAATATATAAACCACTATGTTGTCTTAATAGGCATTTTCATTTGCCTTAAATGACCAGTAAACATATGGACTTAGTTTACAATGTTCAGAGAACATGTCTTGCATTGCATTTTTGCATTTATACATATGTATGCATGTCATGGTTAGAGCTGTCATTTGAGGTAAAATTTAAAAAATGAGAAGAATATATTATACTGAAATAGCAATAGACAGGCACCATATAAGTGTTAGATGTGAGAAGGAGTTCTTCTGTCTAAGGCTACTTTTGCGTGATCGTATTTTAGTCAGGATTTTACATTAATATTTGTAAACTGAAATCAGGAGTGAAACCTACAGGGAGATAAGTATAGCCGAAATATTTGTACATTTTCCATGTTTTTGATTTACTCCTTATTTTAATACTGATGAGAAAACAGTCCAAAGTACTGTTTTCAGCATGAACCCAAACCTCCCTTCTCAGCGTTTAGCATCACTTGGTTCTTAAAGGGGTTGTCCCGCGGCAGCAAGTGGGTCTATACACTTCTGTATGGCCATAATAATGCACTTTGTAATGTACATTGTGCATTAATTATGAGCCATACAGAAGTTATCAAAAGTTATTCACTTACCTGTTCCGTTGCTGGCGTCCCCGTCTCTATGGTTGCCGTCTAATTTTCGCCGTCTAATGGCCAAATTAGACGCGCTTGCGCAGTCCGGGTCTTCTGTCGTTCTCTATGGGGCTCCGTGTAGCTCCGCCCCGTCACGTGCCGATTCCAGCCAATCAGGAGGCTGGAATCGGCAATGGACCGCACAGAAGAGCTGCGGTCCACGGAGGGAGCAGACCCCGGCGGCCATCTTCAACCGGTAAGTATAGAAGTCACCGGAGCGTGGGGATTCAGGTAAGCGCTGTGCTGTTTTTTTTTTAAGTCCCTGCATCGGGGTTGTCTCGCGCCGAACGGGGGGGGTTGAAAAAAAAAAAAAACCCGTTTCGGCGCGGGACAACCCCTTTAAGTTCAAGTCTGCATGGATGATTGTGTGGGTTTCTACAAACATTCATGCAAACTCCATGCAGATATTGTCTTCAGATTTGAACCTAGGACCACCATGTTGCAAGGCGATAGTGCCACCACTGAGCCACCACCCACTATGCAGAGGTGAAGGAGAAGAATACATTCCCCTTCTTATCCTCCATAGAAAGAATAGGGATTGTGGCTCTGTGGTTAGTACTGTTAACTTGCAATGCTGGGTCTTAGGTTAAAATCTGACCAAGGACAACATCTGCATTGAGTTTGGAGCTTTTACATGAAAAGATAGGACTTGTCTTGTCTTTTGGCCGCGATTAGCCAATGGGAGCAGTCGGTAGGCAGAAGGGGAGAGAGGGGGAGAATAGCACGACTAGCTCTGCTAAGCTCCCACCCTGTTCTGCCCTCTCCCCTTGGCAGCACCGACAAGGGGCAGAGAGGGGGAGGGAGTTTAGCACACTAGGTCTGCTAAGCTTCTGCTCCCTCCCTTTGACAGTAGATGGCAAGGGACAGAGAGGAAGAAGGAAGGGAAAGGGAGTTTAGCAGAGCTGAACTCTCTCCCCTTGGCCGACAGTAATCAGGGCTGTGGCGTATAAACGCCGCAGCCCCGCCATCTGATTGGGCGATAAAATAGGAGATGCAGCCAGAAATCGCAGCACCCATGTGACTAAAGCCTTAGGCAGTTTTATACACCAGTTGTAGGGGTATTGGTGAAGTTCTGGTTGGGTTCAAACTAATTTAGACCAAACTGAACTTTTTGCCGAAGTCCAGCAAACTGACCAAATGGAACGTTTCAAAAGTTTGCTCAATACTACTTCTGTCTGCAAGTGGCCTTAATGTGAGTCCACATGAAGCGGTTAGGCTGAGGTGCAGCTGCAATAAGAAAGGAAAATCGCATCATGTGGTTTTACCACAAATCAGTACAGTCTTCAAGTTGATTGTTAATGGTGGCATGGTTGTGTGGACAACATCGTAGTTCACCTGTAAAACCACGTGATCAGTCAATTAATAGTTAATTAGCTAATTAATGCTTTACAATACAACTTCATATCTGCACGATTTTCTGCCGTCTGATGAGAGATGAAATATAAAGAATCTCTTCCACATTGAAATTTATAACTAAATCAATGTTTTATAATATTTAGATTAGTTGGATAACTTGTAACTGGGATCCCCTCCATTCCTGATAACAGTAATTGACATGCATTCATATAAAATGAATGAGAGTTTTGAAAAATAAAAATCTTAGTTCTCAGACTTGGAGGTTCACAATAAAAAAATTGCCGCAGGTTTCTGATACCAATTATTACAGTTCTTGTATAAAAAAAATCAGCATGGAGTTTAGGGTATATTGCAGATTTTCATATCATGATATGTCTTTATTTGGCAGAATTTTTGCGATGGAAATCTACTATGGTTTAAGTGTCCAAAATATCTTATTAACCCTTTCCAATCCACTGTCTGACCTCTGAAGACATTATGATTTAAGGCTGTACAGCTCCGATTTTGGAAGACATCTGTCGGGGTTCTCTTACTGTATATTGCCAGCCTCTATGCTGTCGGAGACTATCCAAAGTGTCACCTCATGCAGTACTGGCTTTAGCCAGCAGATAGCGCCATTGTATAACGGCAGAAAAAGGGTAAGCCCCCTAGGAAAACCAGGATACAAATTGGATTGGAAAGGGTTAAAAGTATATATACACATATATCACACACATATATATATTTCTGCAGTTTCTTGTGTACATACACTAGTGAGATGCTACCTGTATATTTATATATGACGGCTCAAGTTAACAGCAGCCGATCAGAAGCCGAGAGGCACAGTTGATGATTGCTTTTCACTCCTGGAGGCCCAGGACCACTGTCCAGCAATTAACCCGCCATTGCATCACTCTGGCATCATTTACATATGGTATGTGGCAACTTTAAAAGCAGATTTCAAGTCTCCTGGGGCAGGCTGCGTAGCGAAGGAAGTATGTATAGTCTGCCCCTCATGTCATGTTTTTTAACCCCTCCCGCCACAGGATGTAAGTTTATGTCCTGACTGGGAGGGGTTCTTGCAAATAGAAGTAAACTTAAATCCTATGGATGGCACAGGCTCAGAAGCTGTTAGATTCTTATATGCCGCAATCAATGTTGAAGTCTGTGATGTCATAAGGTCTGCAGGGATGTAATCATAGAGCGCTAATGGGTTACCATGGCAACTGGTATATATAGACATTATAGACAGTGGCATCTGGATCTGCCATGGCCTGATCACTACAATTGGGAATAATACATTGCAGTACAGTAGTAATACATTATTAATACAGTAGTACTGCCATGTATTGTCATAATGATCATTGAATCACAGGTTCAGGTCCCTAACAGGGACATAAAAAATGTACAACAAATAAGTGATAAAAAAAAGTTTAAAAAGTTACAAAAATGTAATGTTTTTTTGTGCACTTTTCTTATATATATATATATATATATATATATATATATATATATATATATATATATATATATATATATATATATATATATATATATATATATATATATATATATATATATATATGTCAATCTAAAAGTTGGCAATGTTGCACTTGCTTCATTCTATAGATCATGGAAAGGAAGGAACCAGTCCTTTAAAGAAATTGACATGTTGTGTCCCAGGACTAAAAATAAAATAAAAATGTAATAACTTCCTTTTGAGACAAACTTCTCTTCAGTGGGGATTCTCATTCATGTAGCATTTGATTAGAACCATTGGTCCTATGGTATTTGGGCAAAAGTTAGGTTTCATGAATTTGTTCTCTGAGTCCACTTACAGTAAAAGAAGGCCAGCATAGGCCGCCTGCAGACGGGCGGAAATTCCGCGGCGGGATTTCCCGTGGAATTTCCGCCTGTGGAAGCTGCCATAAGATTGCCTTAGCAAAAGCAATCCTATGCAGACGGCCGTGGTTTGTCCGTGCAAAATCTCGCGTGGCAAACAAACCGCAGCATGCTCTATTTCTGTTCTGGGCTCGCAGATCCCCGCACAGAAACCTCACTCACCGGCCCCTGGCTCTGCTCTGCATTAGTGTTAGGGGGTCACCAGGTCAGCAGTGTTATCTGTGCGCTAGATTTCTCATACTTCCCAGTCACACATGAATCCTCTTGAACAAGTTAACCCTGTATTGAAAGTATCAAAAGTTGTTATAAGTTTGTACTGTAGCATACATATGCACAGCAGTCTCTGACATCCAAACGCTGTCCTGTATACTGTTAGGAACATTTGTCAGACCTCAACAGACATAGGAGCTATGCAGGGAAATCTTAATGTCGGGCGAGATCTGACACTGGATTGGAAAGAATTAAAGCTGTGTTTAAAGTCTCCTAGTGAAACTGAAACAGCAGAAATACAAGGTTACAACTCATGGCAAATCCGCAACAAAATCTGAAGCAAAATCTGCACCATTTAGGTACGAATTTGGGCACTGCAGAGTTGTAGGTTACTTGCCGTGGGTTTTCCACTTCTGAAAGCCCACAGTGAATGTGCATGGTGTGATGGTGGTCTACTAGAGAGTAGAGTGGTCTACTAGTACATGAGACAGATTTTGAATTGAATAAGCACATAGCGGTGGCTGTGGAGGGCCAGTTGGTCAACATGGAAATACTATATGGCCAGTTAAATTTATTGCATTGACTTATTCTGGTTGACAGCTAAACAGTCTCGAAACAATGGTGGCTTCTTGATTGTAAAATTGCCGTTTCCATGTTGTTGCTTTCTCTTATTTTTGCTTAGATCACACAATGACGCATTAAGGAAGGTGAAAGTACATGAACTATTTAATTTAGCCGATTTTATATCATTTTTTTTATTTTTACCAATTGAACAATAAGGCAAACAGCACTAACTTGACAAGACTTGCAGTGCAATCACAGCAGGAATCATGCACACAAGAGTATATATATATATATATATATATATATATATATATATATACTGTATGTGCTAATATGGAATATAATCCCCGTATCCTGACTCAGTACTGTGAGATTAACATTTAAGAGAATTGAAAAATCTAGTGAGAGCAGAAAGATTTCCTAGGAAATGGAAGAAATTCAATGTAAATATGTGCAAATTCATGCATTTGGGCTGCAAAAACCCAGAGGCAAAATACATGTTCTCAGGTACTGAAGAGAAAATGGATCTGGGAGTTACTATATTTGGTGGCCAAACAATGCATTATCATTGCCAGGGAGCTAGCGAATATTATAGTTTGTAAAATGAGATATAGGAACAGGGAGGTGTCTGGTGAAACTTTGAAACCTATTCTCTGGAGCTGCTAATATTGCAACTTTGGAAAAAGTGTATCACAACCTAAAACTTTAGAAAGAACATTTAAGGTCAGACACATAGGAAGGGAACCATAAGGTCATAGACGTTTGTAGACTAGAAGTAGAAGACATCAACACCTGTTTATGTTGGATCACTTTATTTGGCACAGAGGCAGATTGCTATCTAATTTCATAAGAACGGATACCTATTCTTGAAGTCATTTGCCTCCCAGCATAGCTTGTTATACCGTGTTTCCCTGAAAATAAGACCCTGTTCCTATATTAGTTTTTGCCCCAAAAGAGGCACCAGGCCTTATTTTGGGGGACTGGCTTATTTTACTTACCTTGCAGGCGAGGTCCGAGTCTCTCTTACTGGTCTCCGAGGTTCTGTAGCTCCGCTGCATGTTCTGTACTTCTCGGCCGCCGACAGAACATTACTTGCTCATCACGGGATTCATAAATCCAGCTTCCTGGAAGCAATGGCTCTGATTGGTTCAGCGAGCGCTGCTCTCAGCCAATCAATACAGCGCTCACTGAATAAATGCGATGGCTGTGATTGGTTCAGGAGAGCTGCTCTCAGCCAGTCACAGCCATCACATTGGTTCAGCAACTGCTGCATTGATTGGCTGAGAGCAGCATTTGCTGAACCAATCAGAGACATCACTTCCTGGAGGTGGGATTTATGAATGCCACGACCTGCAAATGATGTTCTGTCAGTGTCAAAGAAGTGCAGGACACATGGCGGAGCTACAGAACCTTGGAGACAAGTGTGAGGGACCCGGACCGTAGCTGCTAGGTAATGTATTCATTTTTTATAGGGTCTGGCTAGGACTTATTCTCAGGGTAGGGTTTATATTTCAAATGTCCTTGAAAATAGCCACACATCATGGTAGGGTTTATCTTAGGAGTATGTCTTATTTTGGGGGTAACATGGTATCATTATATTATTTATAATGTGTTTTAGTAGAGATCTTTGAGTGCTCCTTATATTTGTTGTGATGAGCCTTTCATTCATCTCTGAAGGCATTGTTATAGAATTTAACGATTGGCTAAAGAGGTTGTCTAGAATTAGAAAAGGTCTGGTCTGCTCGTTCTCCAAAAATAGTGCCACTTTTGTCAACGGGCTGCGTTTGCTATTCTATCTCATCCACAGTCACTTAAGTGGAGACAAACTACAAAACTATAGAAACCCCCTGTTTGGGGACAGCCATTAGGTAGTAAAGAATTACCACAATGGGAAATGATTGACACTATTGACAAGAGGAAGAAAAGGAGCAAAGAAAATATGCGCCAAACAAGTCAATAAAATTAGAACACTCCATGATAAAAATAATGGTTAAAAGCGCAAAAGATTCAGGGCGAATGGGAAAATCAAAGTTGAAATGTTGGCAAAATGTTTAAATGCTGAAATTTTTTTTAAATGTAGTCCCTTTCACTTGACAGGTATTTGAATAATTTACTTGGATCACACATCATATAGAGGTTATTGGCTTCAAGTACAGGTATGCACCTAATACTATAGAACTAGTCAGTGCTCCAAACGGTATTAAACTTTTTAGAAGGTGGGAGGAACATATACGAGTCATTCTCAGCAGATGTTAATGTTCAGTGAGCTCATAACCCAGCAGGATCTGATCCCAGTGTCCTTCCATCTGCTGCACCATGGAGGTTCTGGCAGGACTGGTACCTAGGAGGGATGTCGGTGGGTGGCTATGGCGTATTCTTAGAGAGACAATTCCATGCATACTGCCCCAGCTGATTAAACAACTTTTGAAAACTCTCTTTACGGACCCTGAAACCCCCAGAAGCAGCAAGATTCTCTTCCTAACACAAAGAGCAATCATGGAGCTCCTGTAATGGTGGGAGGGAATGGGGTACAGTCCAAAGCACACTAATAGAAAAGGAAGCAGGGGTTTAATGGTGTGCAGCTGTAATGAGCCGAGATATGGACAGCAGTGCCAAGTCGTGTTTTGGCATGGAATGCCTGTGACGGTATGCACAACCTGATTCCTGAAGAAAAGCATTGACTAATATGGAAAACCTGCTCTGCAAACCTATATATATATATATATATATATATATATATATATATATATATATATGTTTGTGTGTAGATAGCTAGATGGACATTATTATACATTTGGACACATTGACTCATTGGCAAGTAGAATAATGCACCCAGATAGAAATGTTGGATTGATGCAAAACTAGATATGGAGTTACGTCTCAGGTAGATATGTACATGATTATAGTTATGATCTGATTAGACGTTGGGTCTTGCCACTGGAGGTCATAAAAATGCTTCCCTTGTTGCTTTCATATTTTTGCGCAGTGTACTTCTTGTTGATAGATTGCTGACTCCTAAGACGCACTTGAAGACATTTTGCCCAGTTAATAGCTTCTGAGAGGGGGCACATCATTGGAATGAGTGAAGCAGAATAATCATTTTTACCAATTGCCCACTATCAGACCAAGCTGTTGGTGTTGGGATAAGTGAAGGCATAGACGGCCCAGACAGACCACTAGTAGAGAAGATGGTTTGATCTGCCGAAAAGTATGAGCAGCTCCAACAGTTTGTTGTCCACCATCCAGACACAGGCGGCACCTTCATTATAGAAACTTCTTTCTCCCTTAACTGTTTCCAGCACTTAGCAGAAGGAAATTTGCTATCAAGATGCCCATTATGTGTCCTGCCATTAACACCCCAACACTATTGCCTCTGGTTGCAGTGGTATTGTGAGTGTCAAACCTGGACTGCTACGGACTGGAACCATATTGTCTTTAGCAACGATTCCAAGTTCCATTTAGGAGCCGATGACAGTCATGTTTGAGTATGGAGGCCTTGCGGTGAGCTCCTCAATCCTGCCTTTGCTGTGGAGTGGCACACTGCCCCAACTGTTGGTGAGAATATTTAGGAAGCCATCACACACAACAGTAGGTCATCCCTAGTAGAGATTGAGGAACAATAACAGCTCAGCGATATGTTCAGGACATCCTGTAGCCACATATGTTGACTCTCATGTCCGGGCTTCCAACAGATATTTTTCATGATAATGCTCACCTCCCTCCCCACCCCCACACACAAGTTGTTCTTTATACTCTCTAATCATGGCCCGCTATCTTTGTGCAATCATTTGTGATTTCTTTTTTACATGTGACATGTCTCTCAGCATTTTTGTAAAGTGGTGGGAAAGTGGGTTGTGTTTAGCAGGAGGGTACTGAGGCTCTTGCAAACTGTCCGATTTACTATAAATATAGCAGGCATATTTTTCCATTTCAGGCACAAGAACAAGCAAAAATTTGTTAAATTTGTTAAGAAATGTGAGCCTTTTAATAAATTTGGCGCATTTTACTCTAACATACTGTTTATTGGATTTAAACCGGCATGAAATAATAGTCTAAGTAAATCTCCTCCCATATATTGTAGTTATGTTTTCTTACTACACTTACGATTTTTCTCTGGATGCCGAGTTTGTACCAAATCCCTTACAGTATATGTAGTCTCTAAGACACTATTTCTTTCTTTTTCTGTGGGCATCTGTCTCACATTATGATTTTCATGCGGCATGTAATGTCAGATGGCTAGAGAGAGAAACTTCATGACATCACAGAGCAGGTATGAAGTAACAGGTTCCCACAGAATGATGTCATTCCACTGAGGCAGGAATGACTCAGAATCACCTTCATCTTTAATTAGGCGTTCGGCAGATTAAAAAAACAAAAGGGCTCTGCTTTTAAGTCTCACTTTTGTGCTGTCAGAGCACTGTCAGTTACAGCTTAGTCAATGAAGTCTGGTTATAGCAGCTCTTTTTTTATTCCGTTCCATTGAAGCATGCCAAGGGTTGAGGTTTAACCCACTCGGTGGCACTTTCATCTGGCTCAAAAGGTTTAATTAAACAATTAGCAAACTTCAAACTATTATGCAGACCTACTCCTAGCTTATAAGATGCACTCTGTATATATAAAAAAACATTGAAGATGAACTACTTATTTTATGATTTTGTTGTAAAGTTACAATTGCTAATTCTAGAAGTGAGAATGATGAACAAGAAGCACAACTTATCTGGTGAAGGTTAGTCATTGTCAGATAAAGACTCATTATGATGAATGGTGTGGCTTCCCGCATCCCTTTCTCAGCACCCTGATTTCAACTATTTTTTAAGGAAGACCTTGGTAATAGGGTCATTGACTGCCATACGACGTGGAGACACTTCATGTAAGGATTATATATAACAGTTATTATTAAGCTTTATACAATGCTAATTTTAGTGTATAAACTTGTTATTTGTATAGTGCCAACTAGAGATGAGCGAGCATACTCGCTAAGGGCAATTACTCGAACGAGCATTGTTCTTAGCGAGTACCTGCCCGCTCAGAAGAAAAGATTCGGGTGCCGGCGGGGGGCGGGGAGCAGCGGGGGAGAGAGCGGGGGGAACGGAGGGGAGATCTCTCTCTCACTCTCTCCCCCCTGCTCACTCCCGCAACTCACCGCTCACCCGCGCCGGCACCCGAATCTTTTCTTCCAAACGGGCAGGTACTCGCTAAGGACAATGCTCGTTCAAGTAATTGCCCTTAGCGAGTATGCTCGCTCATCTCTAGTGCCAACTTATTCCGCAGGGCTTTCAGGTAATTTATTTATTACCCCCCGCCAATTGATACTCATTTTACCGACCTCGGAAGGATGGAAGGCTGCTGAGTCAACTGTGAGCCTGAACCATGCGGGGATTGAATCCACAATCCATAGTGTGCAGTAAAATAATTACACTTATACCTACCTCTCTCCCACCTCCGGGATCCAGTGCTGTAGTCCTGGCAAAATCTGGACATATTTAGGAAATATAGTAGCATCATTTGATAACAACTCAACCTTACTCGTGTTTTACAGGCTGAGGAATCTCCATGTCCCATGGCGGAATTTACCGCAGAATTTTCAGCTTGAATTCCACCTTTAAAACCATGTCAAAATCTGTTCCTTTCTGCACTGGTTTTTGGCACAGATCGGCATGCGCATTTAGCTATGCAGTGGGCAAAATCTGTATGGGAAATTCTGGCATGGAAACGAGCATTTCCACATCAAGAATTAACATGTCACTTCGAAGCGTGCATATACACGAGCAATTTTCCCCCTCGAGTTCAATGCATTGCGAGATGAGCAGAAATTGCACGGAAAACAAACCTATTGATTTGAATGGGGGCAGTTACAAGTGCAATTTTTCTATCGCAGCGCTGCGTGAATAAGTGATGCAAGACAAAAATTGCATCATATCCTTTTTTGGGTGATATTGCCCATTCTCTATGGAAGAAAAATAAAATTGCATCGCACTCACATGTAGATGTGAGTTTGATGCGGTTTTGGGCTGCCATATGGAATAATTGGTGATTTTGAGGTGCGAGAAAATCACAAGTGCTGCAATGTGAGTGTAATGCATTTTTCTTGCAAAACGCATCACACCTGCGTAATCAGATCTTTGCAAGTGCAATATCGGTTCACGTTTCTTTGACTGATATCGCACTTGCATAAAACTCATCCCTAATTTGGAGATGTGATTTTCCGCATCAGAATTCCGCACACAGATTATGCCCATTGACAGGGCTAATTCCGCCTGCCGATCCACGCCAAAAGCAACAGTAGAAAGCCACAGATTTTGACAAGCTTTTTGGAGGCAGAAAATTCCACGGCGAATTCCGCGGTGTGAACATTCCCTAATTGACTTGTTTCTCCAAAATATATATTATATCCAACAAAGCTAAAATAAGAGTAATCACCAACCTCAAACCCAAAGACACAGTACTATGTCCTACACCAGGAACATCTCACTTAACTATAGGCGCACATTTCAAACTTGCGGAAGAATTAACCATTTCATCTGCTACTTAGCCCGTGTGCCGTCTCCAAATCCAGCTGATATCCATGGTACCTTTTGCAAAGTGTTGCCTACATGGTTTCTTGATAATAACAACAAATGTTGGTCATTTCAGGGCTATTATTGTGAGCAGCTCCTGGTTAAGCTGTCATATTCATCCTTTCGCAAGACTCACTGTCCACATATTTGTGGTTACTTTGTAAGCTGATCTGATTTGGATCCTGCAAACCATTAAACCCTGGGGCTCTTAGCATGGGGAAAAATAACCAGCTGTGAAACACATCAGGAATGGATCCTTGCGTTCCGTGCGTTCTTCTGAAGTGAGGGTACAGAGTGGGAAATGGGTTAAGATTTCTCCCAGCTAGCCACAAGTCATGAACGTCCATCAAAATCAGTTAATGTACCTTCCTATTTTTTTTTGACATGGTCATTTTTACTATAAGTTTCCACAGTTATCAAATAAAACGTGTTCTCTAGCTAATGAATCTTAAACAACAACCTTAGTTTGTATTATACAATATACACTATGGGATAGAACTATAATTGACATTGGCCTATATAGATATTAATATAAGTAGATCAATTTCTTCATAATTCCCTGATAATCTGCCTCCGAGTCTTTTCTTGTCTTTTTGTGACCATAAATATTCCTGGCATAGAACCAAACTATGTGCTTTACATAAATTTGCTCTTCAGACTAAAACACAAATCAGTTTCTTCTGGCACATCACCACATAAACCTTCATCCACATATTGTTAAATACATAGTTTAATATTTGCCGTAACAGGGTCAACTCAAGATGTGGATCCACCGGGTTACTAACCAATTTGGGTTAAACAAGGGAGCAGATCATGCTTGTGCATACTTCATCTTTACCGCTACAAAGGGGTATGGACTTTCCAACAGAGAATTCAGAGATTCTTACTCTGGAGTAGTCTCCATCCCCAATGGCTGGAGCGTAGATAGGCTGGTGGTCCTTTCCTACGTGGTGGACCACATTATTCCTTTCACCCCAGAATGCCAGAAACAAATGGAAACTTCTTGAAATGGAGACTTACTGGTCTCTGTTTTGAGAAATTTAGACAAAGGTAGATATTGCTTATTTCCAGGGGTTCCATCCACATGTGGGACCCCTTGATGTTAGGGAAATCGAGGCCCTTAAACATATATTTCTCACACATCTCTAAGAGTAAGGGACTTAAAGGGGTTGTCCCACGAAAGCAAGTGGGGTTAAACACTTCTGTGTGGCCATATAAATGCACTTTGTAATATACATCGTGCATTAAATATTGGCCATACAGAAGTTATATACTTACCCCCCCAGTGTTGGCGTCCCCGTCTCCATGGCACCAACCGAAGCCTTCTTCTGCCTTGATTAGACGCACTTGCGCAGTCTGCCTCTTCTGTCCCGCTGAAGGGGCCGCTCCGGCGTGCTCGCGCCGGAGAGCTGGTCTGCGCATGCGCAGAAGACCTGTGAGGCGCGAGCAAGCTGGAGCGGCCCCATTCAACGGGACAGAAGAGGCAGACTGCGCAAGTGCGTCTAATCGAGGCAGCAGAAGGCTTCGGTCGGTGCCATGGAGACGAGGACGCCAACACCGGGGGGGTAAGTATATAACTTGTATGGCCTGTATGGCCAATATTTAATGCACGATGTATATTACAAAGTGCATTAATATGACCATACAGAAGTGTATAACCCCACTTGCTGCCGCGGGACAACCCCTTTAAGTTATAGTAGATAAGGAATACAACATTTTGAACTAACCTTTTCTGACATTTATCCATTATTTCGAATAATTATCTTCTGTAGGTGACAGAGTTCTGCGAAATAAATATTCACGCAAACAATTTTTCCATCCGATTTACAGACCGATGTTTTGAATTTGAATGGGTATATTCACTTGGACTTATTTTTACTTGAACAGTGAAAGTAAAAAAAAATTGCAGCATGGCCTATTTTAGTGCGTTTTTCGAGTCTATAGCTGCATTTAAAAAAATTGGATTGCAATCGCTTGATGCGAGTGCAACCCAATTTTAGCGCAGGTAACCATGGGAACCATAACTTTTAACACAAGCACCATGACACCAGCCATTTTCTCCTCTGCCTTCTCACAATGCTGTGTCTGGCTATAAAGCAATTGGCTGCGGAAGCAGATAAATAAAGTTAAGCTGAAGTTCTGGTGTCGGGCTTGTCACCTCTAGAGCAATACTATAAAGTAAGCCAACATACAGCATGTGTGAATTGTTCCTATCATCTTCATGAGATGTGAAATAGAGAACAAAGCAGACTGTTTATGTCTGCAAAAAAGAGGGTCAGTGTGTTCTACTTTACCAACTCCAATACTTCATGATGTTTCCAACTAGCCCCAGTCCTTTGTAATGATCATTTTACAGTACCACCATACTTAAAAGCATACTATGATCTGTTAGCACTTCTAAGGTTAGGGCTACAACTACATTTTTTTTTTTTAATAGAGCAATCAAAATCTTAACGAGCAAGGGCATGACTGGCAGCCCATAGAGTAGGATGTGTGTCTGTTAACAACCCAAGCTAATTAATGGTTCACACTAGCACCTTTCAAGGCCAAGTACCTTTAGGACAAGCTTCAAATGGCAACTCCAAATAATGTCATAGGCAAAGTCAAAAAGAAGCCTCAATCTACTAAAATTACAGATTTTTGTTCCCAGGAATGTACGCCCGACATGACACCAGTCTGGAGCTGCTGGAGGTAGATGAAGAAGTAAAATTACCGATGTTAAGCGCTTAGTCACACGGGCGCATCGGCACCCGTACACGGGCACCGATGCGCCCGTGTGACTGTGCTCTTACTGCAGGAAGAAGACGGCCGTACTTCAGGGTGGACGACTCCCCGCAGCGCAGAAGCAATGAAGCCGGTCACATGTTCTTTCCTTCGGCGCTGCAGACAGACGTCCGTCCTGAAGTGCGTCTGTCTCCTTCCTGCAATAACACGGGCGCCCGTGTGACTAAGCCCTAAAAATGTTTTCCCACTAAGAAGTTTTTTTCTTCTATCCACAGGATAGGGAATAAATGTTTAAAGCGTCTGACTGCTGGGTCCCCCAAGCGATCCTGAGAACAATGCACCCCAAAAGCCTTATGTGAATGGAGTGACATAATGACCACTTCATTCACTTCTTTGGGACTGGTCGGACCCCTAGCCATCAGAAATGTATCCTCTCTCCATAGGATAGGGGATGAATGTCTGTAGATGAAAACCCCTTAAACACAAAGGAGAAAACGGCAGTGGTTGAGTGTTCTTGACGTGACATCAGTGTGGTAGACTAGTAAACAGAGAGTGGCGAAGAACGTCTGAGTGGTGGCACTGAAATGACAGGGATTTAACATTTAAGTCCAGCGTCTTTTATTACACTTTTAATACAATTCTGCCACCTGCAACCATTTTTTTTTGTTAACTGGAAACTTGTTAATACATTGGGCAAGAGGTCTTCATATATAGAGAATTCTCTGAACTGCATAATAGTTTGGTGCATTCTAGTAATTCCTTTGAAGAACAAATTGAGGAACCTAAATTTAAAGTGGCAGACATAGGGGACCGATTGTGCCGACATAATATGCACTGCAGAGGCATCCAAGAAACAGTGAAATCTGACCAATCGACGGGCGTTGCAACTGATCTGTTCATTGTCATTCTCCCCAATACTACTGAAGCTGACTCGATTATTGATAGGGTACACCACATTTCCAAACCCTACATTCCAGAGACATGTTATTACTCGGCTCCATTTTTACCAATTTAAGTACAGATTGATGTACAGTATATAGCATGAGATGCATATAAACCTGTCTAAAAGGTTCTGTGACATCAAACTCTTCGCTGGCTTATTGGCAATGGTACTTTCACAGAAAGTAAAAGCCAGTGGCAGAAATCATGCATAGCTATCACTTCCGCAGCAAAATCGGGTTTCCAGTGAAATGTCATCATGAAGAATAACTCCCAAATCATTGCAGATTTTCCAGCAATGCAACTCTCTGGGCTCAATCACATGGGCGCTGAAGTGTCCGTGTTACCGCACGATAAGATGGCCGCACCGGGTGCGGACGTCTCTCTGCATGACCGGCTCCATTGCCGACCATGTGTTCTATCTGCCGGCCGGTGCGGAGAGTCATCCGCACCGGCAGTGCAGCGGTCTTATCCTGCAGAAACACAGGCGCATCAGCGCCCTTGTGGCTGAGCTCTCGCACTTTTTACCGCGGTTAGTGTGACGTTTGGAATGCCGCGCTAATTGTGATTTCAATGGAGCCTCACAGACCTGCACTCAATTGCATCATTAAAAATTTTTAACTACGCAATTTTCGAGCACTATTTGCTCAATTTTCATGCATTTTTGCATTTTTTAATGCATTCCCTCACCCATCACAATGACAGGGTGCATTAAAAATCACTTCCAGATTTGCATTGCATACCACAATTATGCTGCAATTTGGGAGGGATAACATTTTATGTGCGCTGGTGGGGTTTGTGTTGCATAGCTGCTTTTTAGTCCCAGTCTCGCCCTGTCGACTATGCTATTGTGTCCTCAATAGAGATGAGCGAGCATACTCGCTAAGTGAGCATTGTTCTTAGTGAGTACCTGCCCACTCGGAAGAAAAGCTTCGGGTGCCGACGGGGGGCGGGGATCCGCGGGGGAGAGCAGGGGGGAACAAAGGGGAGATCTCTCTCTCCCTCTCCCCCCCCCCCCGCTCCCAGCTGCTCACTCCCGCAACTCACCGCTCACCCGCACCGGCACCCAACCTTTTCTTCCGAGCAGGCAGGTACTCACTAATGACAATGCTCGCTCAAGTAATTGTCCTTAGCGAGTATGCACGCTCATCTCTAGTCCTCAATAAATAATAGAAAAAAACGAAAACCATGTCAAATGAAGACAAACGTTTGCACCTCTGTTGTCTGTTTGACTAATTAAGTCCATGCCTCCGTTCAGGCTAACTTCACACTGGTGAATTCCCCCTTGGATGTGAGGCATTTCCATGTCAAAACAGCCTTGCATTACTTTGGGGAAGAAGCAATCCCCCTGCTGCGGCTATCAGCCGTGGTGTAGGATTGCAGAGTTTGTCCCATTGTTTTCAATAGGAGACCTCGCAATGCTGCTGCCGGCCCCACTGAAAGCAATTGGCGCTGTGATGCAAGACCACGAGCCAGATAGAACATGCGGCGAATTGTTTCCTGCATAGCATCGCGGTGCCATGCAGGAAAACATTGTTCATGTGTATGACCCCATTCGGAAGAATGGGATTCATATTTGTGCATCTCGGAAAACACAAATCTCGCCGTGTGAAGCTGGCCTAAGGTTTCAGTATGAATACTGTTTTTGGTTGTTTAAATAGAACCTTGAGATAGAAAGGCACAGTGGAGGGTTAAACACTGTGTGACTTCAGACTAATGTCATCCCTATATTGTTAGAGTATTACTGGCATTACTGAGAGAGCCTATGAGCATACCATGGTATAATATTTATCCCTCAAGTTTCTGTTCTTTCATCAAGGTTCACATCTAAACAATTTACCATATGTAATAGCACTCATCAAGAATATTCATTATCTCCTCTTATATTCACCCTAATTATGGAACTCTTGGCTGAAACAATAAGATCCGCACAAGCTCTACAGTGGAAGCTACTGAATACAAAATCAGATTGTTTGCAGGTGATGTGATCAATGCCATCTCAAAACTCTAATGCTCTTGCAGTGTTGGAGCAATTTAGTAAAATCTCATACTACGAGGTGAATGTAAGTAAATGATAAATTCTTTATACGGGAAACCCTCTTAATACCTTAATGAATTTACAACAAAAATTCCCATTCTCTTGGACCACAGAAGATCTCCTATATATAGGTATCAATTTGATTGTTCCATTACACTGACATGCCAATAGTCATGGGACAGGAATAAATATTTTGTAGAGTCCCCTCTAGCTCAGTAAAATGCAGGTACTCAATGTGGCGTCAATTCCAAAAGTGGATGGAAGAACTCTGGAGAAATTCTGAACCATGCTGTCTGGATAGCCACCTACCGCTCCATAGTATTTGTAGGTTTAGGATCTTGTGTACGAATGGACCTTTCCAAAACATTCCATTAATACTCAATTGGGCTCATGTTGGGCGGATATGCAGGCCAAACCATTCTTAGGAACTCTGCAGAATGCTTTTTGAACCAATTCTGAACAACTGGGGTCCAATGACATAGTGCTGGAATACACCATAATTTTGCTGGTACATGAAGTCCATGAAGGGCTGCAAATAGTTACGAAGCAGTGAAATGTAGTGGACATTGGTTAATGACATGTTTAGGCAGACCAGTGGACCCAACCCATGCCAGTATTGAGCCATCACAAACCGCCATAATGCCTTGTTGACAACTGAGGTCCATGGCTTCATAAGGTATGTACCATACATGAACCCTACCATCAGCCCACAACAATTGGTTCAATGATGCAACAGACAACGCCACATGTTGCCAATCTTCTAGGGTCCAGTTGGCAACCTCGCAAACCCAAGTAAGACACTCTATTTGGTGTTGTGATGTTAACAGAGGCACACTGGTGAGTCTTCTCCTCCAATATCACATGGAAGCTAAAGAATGCTGTTCTGACCTGCAGGATATGCATATGGGACCTTCTGCGTTAAATATAGATTTGATTTCTGCTTTTGGCTTGTCTGTTCACATGGAAAATTCTGTCCAGATGCCATTGGTTGTCCAAATGTGCAGCATTTTTTTAAAAATGGATCCAAATCTGTTAAAACATTGAAAGCAGCTGTAGTTATTCCTGCTGTCTCTCGGCAATCCAGCACTGCAGCCCAGTGGTGCTCTTCATCTTTGTTAAGGAACGGCTACCACCTGACCATTGCAGCCAATCAGAGGTTACAGCAGTCAAGTGCCATTCTCTTTGCATTATGACTCCCAGCATCTGAGTGGTGACACCGGGAGAACAGCAAGTGACCACTGCAGCCTCTGACTCTGTCAGGTGGTAGCTATACCTTAACAAAGACCAGGAGGAGCGTAGGGATGCAGTGCTGAATCATCAGTAGAGAAGACAGGCAAGTATTGATGCTGTTATATTTTAATCTGCTGTGGATATGTTTTTAAAAAAATTATCTCGTATCTAGATAACCCCTTTAAGCACCTGTGGGCAGCCACTGTGAATGGTAATGCCTTCAACAACACATAATGTGATTGTTCTCAGCAAGAGAAACAACGTAATCTTGTAGATATGATACCTTTTAATGGCTAACAAAAATACATGATGTAATAATAGCGAGCTTGCGAACCAACGCAGGGTTCTTCTTTAGGCTTTAAATATAAGTCCTTCCCTGAAAATTATCCCTATCAAGTGTAAAATATATATATATATATACTCACCTCTCCGCCGCTGCCGAGGCTCAGCCATTCAATGAGTAACAGCAAAGCACTACCTGTGATTGGTCACAGCACGCAGCCAATCACAGGCAGCGCTTGGACATTCCTTGAATTCAATAAATGGTCGAGAGCTGCCTGTGATTGGTTGAGTGCTCAGCCAATTAGGTACATCTCTTTCAGCAGGTGGGGATTTTAAATCCCTGCCTGATTAAAGAACTTAAGAGCAGTGCAGGGAGAACATGCAGCTACACGCGGCTGAGCCCCAGCAGCGGCGAAGGGGTGAGTATAATTTAATTTCCCCTCATGGATATGATCATCTTTCATCTTTTTACACTTTCTTTTACTTTAAATGATCACTGTTATCCATTGGATAACAGCGAGCATGTGAGCGGGAACCGCATACAGTGGTCCCCGGTGATATCTCTCTGCTCCCGGCTACTTATGCTAGCTGGGAGAAGAGGGATCTTAAATTTCCCGGGGCTTGAGCCCTTCTGGGCACATGCCCAATGTGTGACGCATGCGCAGAGAACAACATCAGGTCCTGGAAGATCAGAATGTTGCAGGACATCACGGAGGACAGGGGTGAGTATTTTCACCTCCCCTCATAGATTCGATCCATGAGGGGAGCTGAAACTTTAACATTATTTAACTTTTTTGAACTTTTCAGTGATTGGCTGTTATTAGAGATGAGCGAACGTACTCGTCCGAGCTTGATACTCGTTCGAGTATTAGCGTGTTCGAGATGCTCATTACTCGAGACGAGTACCACGCGATGTTCGAGTTACTTTCACTTTCATCTCTGAGACGTTAGTGCGCTTTTCTGGCCAATAGAAAGACAGGGAAGGCATTACAACTTCCCCCTGCGACGTTCAAGCCCTATACCACCCCCCTGCAGTCAGTGGCTGGCGAGATCAGGTGTCAGCCGAGTATATAAATCGGCCCCTCGCACGGCTCGCCACAGATGCATTCTGACAGAGATCAGGGACAGTGCTGTTGGTGCTGGAGCTGCTATAGGGAGAGCGTTAGGAGTTATTTTAGGCTTCAAGAACCCCAACGGTCCTTCTTAGGGCCACATCTAACCGTGTGCAGTAGTGTGGAGGCTGCTTTTTGCAGTGTTGCACTTTTTTTTTTTTTTGTATATCGGCCGTGCAGAGCATTGCGTCCTGCAGTAATTTTACATTGTCCAGGGCCAGTAGTGGTGAGGCAGGGACAGAAGACATATTTAGTGTATATAGGCAGTGGGAACTCTTGAGAAGTTCCCTGCAAACCATAAAGGCAGACGCTTTGCGCTCAGAAACAGAGGCCCAGGAAGACAGTATGTCGCTGGATAGTCAGAGCACCCTCCTGTCTATATCTCAGCGCGTTGAGGAGGAGGAGGAGCATGAGGAGGATGAGGAGGAGGGGGAAGAGACAGCTTGGCCCAATGCTGAGGGTACCCATGCTGCTTGCCTGTCATCCTTTCAGCGTGTATGGCCTGAGGAGGAGGAGGATCCTGAAAGTGATCTTCCTAGTGCGGACAGCCATGTGTTGCGTACAGGTACCCTGGCACACATGGCTGACTTCATGTTAGGATGCCTTTCTCGTGACCCTCGCGTTACACGCATTCTGGCCACTACGGATTACTGGGTGTACACACTGCTCGACCCACGGTATAAGGAGAACCTTTCCACTCTCATACCCGAAGAGGAAGGGGGTTCGAGATTGATGCTATACCACAGGACCCTTGCGGACAAGCTGATGGTAAAATTCCCATCCGACAGTGCTAGTGGCCGAAGGCGCAGTTCCGAGGGCCAGGTAGCAGGGGAGGCGCAGAGATCAGGCAGCATGTACAGCACAGGCAGGGGAACACTCTCTAAGGCCTTTGACAGCCTTCTAGCTCCCCAGCAAGACTGTGTCACTGCTCCCCAGTCAAGGCTGAGTCGGCGGGAGCACTGTAAAAGGATGGTGAGGGAGTACGTAGCCGATCGCACGACCGTCCTCCGTGACGCCTCTGCCCCCTACAACTACTGGGTGTCGAAGCTGGACATGTGGCCTGAACTCGCGCTGTATGCCCTGGAGGTGCTTGCTTGTCCTGCGGCTAGCGTCTTGTCAGAGAGGGTGTTTAGTGCGGCTGGGGGAATCATCACGGATAAGCATACCCGCCTGTCAACCGACAGTGCCGACAGGCTTACACTCATCAAGATGAACAAAGCCTGGATTTCCCCAGACTTCTCTTCTCCACCAGCGGACAGCAGCGATACCTAAACAATACGTAGGCTGCACCCGCGGATCGAAGCATTGTTCTCTATCACCATCAAAAACGTGGACCTTTTAGCTTCATCAATCTGTGTATAATATTCATCCTCCTCCTACTGCCCCTCCTCCTGAAACCTGACGTAATCACGCCGAACGGGCAATTTTTCTTAGGCCCACAAGGCTCAGTCATATAATTTTTGTAAACAATTTTTATACGTTTCAATGCTCATTAAAGCGTTGAAACTTTCACCTGAACCAATTTTTATTTTAACTGGGCTGCCTCCAGGCCTAGTTACAAATTAAGCCACATTAACCAAAGCGATTAATGGGTTTCACCTGCCCTCTTGGTTGGGCATTGGCAATTTTTCTGACGTACATTAGTACTGTTGGTACCCCAATTTTTTGGGGCCCTCGCCTACAGTGTAATCCAATTAATTTTTTGCCCACCTGCCCAGTCTGACTGGGGCATGCAGTGTGGGCCGAAGCCCACCTGCATTAAACATGACATTACCTCAGCTGTGATGGGCAATGCAGTGGGATATATTTATGTACCGCCGGTGGCTTCCTGGCACCCACCCATGCTGTGGGTCCACAGGGAGTTGTACCTGCCTGTGTCTATGAATTAAAAACCCGGTCAGGTTGGGGCATGCAGTGTGGGCCGAAGCCCACCTGCATTTAATCTGACGTTAGCTCTGCTGTCCAGGGCACTGCAATGGGATACATTTATGTACAGCCGGTGGGTTCCAGGGAGCCACCCATGCTGTGGGTGCACACGGAATTCACATTGCGGAGTTGTACCTGCCTGTGACTATTTATAAAAAAACGTGGTCTGACTGGGGCATGCAGACACCTTGACAGAATGAATAGTGTGTCACATAGGTTCCCCATTGCTATGCCCACGTGTGCAGCTCCTGATGGCGGTGGCACAGGATTATATTTCTCATTGCTTCTGTACAGGATTGTGGGCTATCGCCCCGCCCCTTTTAAAGAGGGTCGCTGCCTAGCCGTGCCAACCCTCTGCAGTGTGTGCCTGCGGTTCCTCCTCATGGCAGATGCACTTATAAATAAACATGAGGGTGGTGTGGCATGAGTGCAGCTGAAGGCTGCGCAGGGACACTTTGGTGTGCGCTGAGGACACTGGGTCGTTCGGGGGGGGGGTGTAGGGCAACATGTAACTCAGGAGAAGTGGCAGCGGAGTGTCATGCAGGCAGTGATTGTGCTTTGTTGGAGGTAGTGTGGTGCTTAGCTAAGGTATGCATTGCTAATGAGGGCTTTTCAGAAGTAAGAGTTGTTGGGAGGGGGGGGGCCCACTCTTGCCGCTATTGTGGCTTAATAGTGGGACCTGGGAACTTGAGATGCAGCCCCTCGCCTGCCCTATCCGTTGCTGTGTCGTTCCCATCACTTTCTTGAATTGCCCAGATTTTCACAAATGAAAACCTTAGCGAGCATCGGCGATATACAAAAATGCTCGGGTCGCCCATTGACTTCAATGGGGTTTGTTACTCGAAACGAACCCTCGAGCATCGCGATAATTTCGTCCCGAGTAACGAGCACCCAAGCATTTTGGTGCTCGCTCATCTCTAGCTGTTATCCATTGGATAGTGGTGATCATGGGCCCGGGGAGCGGTCACAGTAGTCCCAAGTGGCATCTCCTGCCTCCCGGCTACTGAATGGTTCAAATTCCCCGTGCATACATCACCATTTTTCCTTAGGCGCGCATGCAAAAAAGACGGCCAAAGGTCCTTTTCTGACCAGAACGTAGTGAAACATCACAGAGGATGTGGGTGAGTAGTTTTAGCTGCCCTCATGGATCCGATCCATAAGGGGAGCTGAAACTCTAATTTTTTCTTCACTTTTTGTTTTCTTTCATGCAATCGGCGCTATCCACAGGATAGCAACAATCGCATGACCGGGGTTTGGATTCCCCCCCCCCCCCATGACAGTTTCAGGTTGTCGGCTATCTCCGGCAGCCATCAGCATGGAGCTGTCATGTCCACAGCCCATGTGGCTTTATTTCTCAGAGGAAGCATGTTTTTTCATCCCTAAGGATTAGCCCACTTAGCTAGGACGTAAAAAAGGCAATGGGGCTGTCAATAAGGGGTTAACATACTTCACAATGATTTTTTTTAGTTTCTCAGGTACGACATGTTGTAACTCAGCACTCCTAAATCAAATTTAAAAAACGTAAATTAAGCTACTGTATTGTGCAATAAATTCTAAAAAACCTCCAAATGTTTATCTAAGATCTACATGACTATATGCGATAAACTCAATATAACCAAATTAAATTGCTTGCAGACAGAATGATTATTGTTCAAAAAATCATTTAAATGAGCAAAAGTGAATGAATCATTCAGTCTAAAGCCAAGGAATGAATGACGACCCATAATCGCTCACTTTTCGTTCGTCTTCATTTAATGTGGGCAAAAAATTACTGTTGTCTCATTCACTTATCATCCGGTTTAAACAGCGCTCATTCAGTCCTTCTCATTCACTTATATAGCAGCTGTGAAAGACTGAATGATTCTGAGTGATTTCTTGTTTGAACGAGCCAATGATATATTTGTCTTTTTAAAAAGGCTGCACAAGTGAACGAGCTAGCGGTGACTTCACTTGTTCATTCGCTGGTTCAAATGAGAAATTGGCCCATCTACAAGGACCCTAAGGCTGGGTTCACAGGGGTGGATTCCCGGCGGAAATCTCGCGGCTTGGCCGCAGCGAAAAACTGTGAGATTTCCGCTGGGAGAAGCGCTGCTTCAAAACCCGCGGCACTCCGCCATGGATTTTGAAGTGGCCTGGCCGCTCGCTCTTCTGCTGCAGCCAGCGCTCCCATAGAGGAGAGCACGGCCGCAGCGGAAGAAGAAAAAAAATGAACATGCTGCAGCCGGCGAATCCGCGCCACAGCGCCGGCTTCTCCCGGCTTTGCCGCAGCAGATTTGCCGTCCCATGTGGATGAGATTTCTGAGAAATCTCATCCACATGGCTGGCTAATCCCGGGATTAGCAGCCGCAGGCGGATTTGCCGCGGCGAAATTCCAGACGGAATTTCCGTGGCAAATCTGTCCCGTGTGAACCCAGCTTAAGTCTCTGGCTACTTGACCCAAGAGTTTATAGAAAGGGCTCATTTAATTCTTTACTGAAAGAGGATTGTGAAGCCTGGAGAGCTATGTATCCAATATTAGCACCGCTACCTCTCCCTTGTCTCCCTACTGGCATTATTCCCCTAATCTTACAGAAAAATAGTCCCACCGAACCAAAATATGTGGAATCTCCTCCATAATGTTCACATTCATACCAGATGAATCATCATTTCAAAACTTATCTACCAACTTTCAAGCCACCTCCTTACACTATTTGTATTAAAAAATGCTGTTCTTAATTACTGGACATTATTGTAACTGGGCTTGAGAAAGGCTACAGGCGAAGTCGAAACGTCGCCAGTCTCTTTTTAGTATGGAGGAATAAAAAGTTTTTCTACTTATTGCAATATATCAGATGCTGCCTGGCTTCACTTTATATATCGGTTCATTTGTTGGGTCTTGATCTGGACCTCGCTGGGCTTTTGCAACATTTACTTCCTATTGAAGTCCAACTTAGGTTGGTGAACCCTGTATTGAGTGCTGCGTTGCTATATGTTTGTTCTTAATTACTAGACTCACATCATTCTGTTATGGACTTCTCGTAAATACATTTTTTACTGAATTTCAGTAAGTGTTGGTTGCAAATGAGCATGGGATGAATTGGAAAATGAAAGTCATAAAAAACGGAGAATAAGCTCACTTACTGACACACCTGCTAATCCAAAATTCACAGATCCCTCTCCAATTGCTTGTTGTACAGTAATAGACACATCTAATCCAACGGTTGTCGTGAGATCAGTGAATTCTGAATTGGAAAGCATGTTGGCTGGTGAACTAATTTCTCATGTTTATATCTAGCAATGAATAAAACAATAATTCAGAACTGTCTGGCTCCCACTCTACCCTATTTACTATTGGATAATGAGGGCTTTCCATGCAGGGGCACTTACCCTCCTTTTTTGCATCCTCCCTTTTTTTCTTATTTTTAATAATTGTACTAGGACATAAGTAATACTGTTACATTGTGCTGCTGGGACCTGTAGTACTAGGGTTTCTAGCAGCACAGCTCACAGGTGTTGAATGATTGAGCTGACTGGGTGTGGTGATCTCCTGCTAGCCAATCCCCTGGGTCTTTGCTCACATATAAACCCAGCTCCTGTCAGTGTTTGTCTGGTGTTCAGGGTGAGCAGTCATGGTACTTCAGCTGGCTGTGTGATTTGTGCTCTGTTCTGTCCTGTTGCAGCTTGCTGTGTGAACTGTGTCTGGTACTGCTGGGCTCCTGGTTAGTGTAGGGACTAGCGGTATAGCCAGGAGCTGTGAAGTGGCCTGCTAGCTTCCACATTTTGATTAAAATGTCAACTAATACCTAGTATTTATATATAGCTTATTATCTGTTACTAGTGGCTGCATTTTGGCTGCTGTATGTGGTATTTTCTGGCTCTGTGTGTCCTGTTGTTCTGACCCTGTAATGTGGCATGTGTTTGTATCCTATTTTGGTGCATGGTTCCTAGGAATAGCTAGGGCCCAGATTCGAAGACCGCTGGTCCGCCCTTTATTGGGACGATGTCTCTACTCAGGTAGGGCCATGTCATCCTCTCTGTAGCAAAGGGACAGTTGTCTGAAACCTCTGTGTATCTGTCTCTTTGGTCACGATCGTGTGGGCCCCGTGCTTAGTTTGCCCACACGATCGTAACAAATGCATTATTGTAAAGCCTCTATTATTGCCATTTCTTCTCAAACTCTAGTAACAATGACACATAATCTTGCACTTCTGTCTTTGATACTGTTGATTACATATGTTATGACTAAGAACTGTGCTCGAAACATGTAAGCTTTCATAATGCATGGTTTTTACTCCTTGTATGCTGAGATAAAATAAAGTTATTTGTCTACATGCAACCAAGTTGCTGAAATATTTTTTCTTTTGTTTTTTTTTTATAGTTATGCCTTTTTTGATACATTTGTTAAAACTTTCAAAAAAAAAATCGAAAAATAAACAGATATTGTTCATTTCACTTCCATTGAATAATGAAATGGTCATTTTAAAATGAGGAGAACTACAATTACCTATATTTATGTGTTTAGTCAGGTTGACTCTCGGATACTTTATGGATCAGTCCTCTCCACAGGGTTCTGTTTTGTACCATTTCTTTCAGGTCGAACATTTGCATGTTGGCTTTGATAGTATCAAGCCAGTGTGTTCTTTGGCGGCCGAGTCTTCCTTTGCCGTTGACCACTCCAAGCATTATCAATGTTTCTAATGAATTAGCTCACATTATGTGGACCAAAGTATGAAAGTCTTTATTTCGTAATTTTACCCTCCAATGAAACTTTTGGTTTGATGCGGTCCAGGACTATTTTGTTCATGATCTCGCCAGTCCAAGGAACTTGTAGGAGTTTTCTCCAGCACTAAAGTTTGAAGGCATCAAGAGCTACAACTAAAGTTTACTAAAAGCATCCAGGATTTGACATTTTAGAGATCATCACATATTATATTTCCAGCAAACCAAGGCGGTCCATTCATTAAATGATATTGTTATGTAACTGTCATGTAATTGGAGTTAAATATTGAGGCTAAAACAACAGTTTTGTAACCTAGGCTACAGCTGTGCTGCATCATCTAGTATGCCACTCTTCAGTGCCCTCTACACATGAATTGTCTTAATCCTTCTAACACTACACTAGCCTATCCCATTGAATAACAACCTTTCACTTTTCCTTTCCAATCACTGGAAATAAATCTCAGCTACAAAGTAAACCACAGCTGCTGCCCTCATGTGCCCTAGAGGTACAGTTTAATAGTTACTTTGAAGCCAGTGCATGATATATTAGATGATATGGCTTATATTTAAAGTACAATAATATATTTGCTGTGAACATTTCAATAGAACATCAACTACAATAAAAATGATGCTATAAAACTCTAGAAAAGCAACCCCCCCAAGCCAACCTGCAATTTGATGTGAATTTCTAAAATTCAGGAACATCCTTCTTTAACAATTTGATTAGTTTTTCATTTACAGTATCACCATGATAGAAATTTATTGCTTGCACCACATAAGAATAATGATGACATTGGCGCTAGATGGGCTAGCAAATCTTTTCTGTCAAAGATCAGGGAACTGAAGCACTGCAGAGATGTTCTCAGAACCCTTTGGGAAGAAAAATACACAAAACTGTAGCCGAAGTAAGTGAGGCGGAACATTGGTTGTGGTGTGATAGATGCTACGGATGAGAAAGGAATCTAAAAGAAGACAGTCTGGAGATGAACAGTTTTTTTTTTTAGAAAGATCTAAGTTTGTCCTACAAGATAATGAAAAAAGTTAAATATTTGCCTTCTGGCATATCATGTATAGGGACACAACCTGGCAGTTATAGTTAAAGATTAAAGAAGAGTAGTTACAACTCAAATACCCAAGTGTGATTGTTCTCAGTAAGAGAAACCAAGTCATCTTGTAGATATGATACCTTTTAATAGCTAACGAAAATACATGATGTTAGTGTGAGCTTCCGAACCTCTCAGGGTCCTTCCTCAGGCAGATATGAAAAATGGCAAAAAGTTTAAACTGAACTTGTCACCAGGTTCATGCTGCCTGAACTACATGAACCCGGCACAGGTAGGTATGTGTATGTTTTGTTCTGACACACAGTGGCGGTTCATATTAAGCATACTATGAAGTTGACTTAGAATGGCGCTCCAAGTCAAGGGGGCAGACTGCCTCTCCCCACGCGCAGTATAACAGCTCACTCCTTATACAGCAGTTAGCACAGCCTGTTCCCGTGAATCACAACGCGGTTCCGAGTCAATCTCCATAGAATGTTTATTCCACTATGACGTGGCATGTCACAATAAAACATACATGGGGCTAGTGTACAAACCTGTTCCGGGTCCATGCTGCCTGTAGTTTGGGTAGTATTAACCTGCTGACAGTTCGCATTCATCTAATGCAAATACAGTAAAAGGATGTTCACATTCGAGTCATGGTTTCAGTTCACAATAGATGTTATAACTGCTTGATCTGTCATATGATGGAACTAAAACCTAAAGTAGTTTACTTCCACAAATATCATAATTTTAGGATATGACTGGGACAGGGGCCCCCAGTAGGTTGCCTGTTCACCCTTCTTAATTAATATCCCTGTAAATTTTATTTCCAATTTACTGTAAAATGTTGAAGTGTTCTATATCAACAAATCTAGAATTCAAGTCTGATAGTAGAAGGCTGGATTTAGTGCTCTATTTTCAGCCTTCTACCATCAGACTTGAATTCTGAGAGAGTCAACTAAGTGTCCTTTTAATCAAGCTTATTATCGTTTGAACAAGCGAACAAGTGAGTGATGTCACCACTAGCTTGTTTGCTCTCCTGCAGCCAGTTTAGATAGGCAAGTACATCATGGGCTCATTCAAACAAGAGTCGTTTAGAATCATTCAGTCTTTCATATTCGATGTACAAATGAGGGCTATTTCATACAGCCATAGGCATTTTCACTTGCGCCCACCGATGCCATAAAACGCGTGAACAGGTGCACAAATCTTATGCTTGTGCGCCCCTTCAGACAGCACAGCCCGGCCCATATACCCCGAGGCCACCCAATCGGCGGCTCACCGTCTCTCCCCTCCCCTCCGGCTGTTTGCAATGGAAGGGGGCAGGACAGGGAGGAGTTAAGTTCCTGATCCCTCCCGCCCCTTGTTGGCAGCCAGCATGGAGCAGCACGGGCGGGGTGGGGCTTAGCTCCACCCCATCCCGCCACTTCCCATCACAAACAGCTGCCGGGGTGGAGAGAGGAGGAGAAAAGGGGAGGGAGTTTAGCAGTCGCGCTGCTAAACTCCATCTCACCTATCTTTTCCAGCCACTGTCATTGGCTCCTATAGGAGCCCATGCAGCAGCGGATGTATACCGGCTGGAAAGATAGTTCCAGGTTTATCATTTTGGCCCGGCATAAAAGTGTCCACCACTATATTAGCACAGCCAGGCGCTTTTACGCCATGGGAATACGGACATGTGATTTGATCCATTGGAATCCAATGCTTCAGATCGTAGCGTATATCGGCCAGCCGTGAAAACGCCGGCCAATATACGCTCATGTGAAAGAGCCCTGACTGTGTAAACTGAACGATTAGCTTTTGCTGTTAAGTCATTGGCTGAACAATTATTGTTCACTTTCGCTCATTTGGATGATTTTTGAACAATAATTTAATTGTTCTGTCTAAGAGCACCTTAAGGGCTCAGTCACACGGGCGCATCGGCGCCCGTGTTACTGCAGGTGGCAGACGGCCGTACCTGAAGACGGACGTCTCTCTACAGCACCGGAGGAAAGAACATGTGACCGGCTTCATTGCCGGTCATGTGTTCTTTCATCAGCGCTGCAGAGAGACATCTGTCTTCAGGTACGGCCGTCTTCTAAATGTCAGTCACACGGGCGCATCGGCGCAGGTGTACGGGTGCCGATGTGCCCGTGTGACAGAGCCCTAAGTGTCCTGTCCACGGGCCAATTTTCACTGCGTTCCTTGCAGTTATAATCCAGCCACAGGGAACGCAGTGAATGCTTTCCATAGACTTACTATGGGAAGCGCAGCTCCACTGTCCACTAGCGGAGGATCATAGTGATTCTCTGCTCACGGGATTAAATCACAGCATGCTGCTATTAGCCGTGATTCTCTGCAGTGAGCCTATCTGTTAGAACTGTGAGCTCTCCCCTGCTCCCCAGCAGCGGCTCCCACGGCGGAGATCTGCCCAGGATATCGCTACGCTCGTGGACAGGAGCCCTTAACTCGGTCTAAACCATCCATAAACTTTTCAATATCAACTCATCTGAAGCCTATCAAACAAATACACCAACTCTCTATGGATCTAAGATGAGACTGAAATTCTATCTCCTAGATCACTAGTGGCTTTTGCAGAGTAATTTTCTTTGTGAGATTAAGAAAATTTGCATTGAAGTTTATGAAAAGACTGTACTTATCCTGGGGAACAAAGGTGAAAATAAATCCAAAGCTGGGGAATTATAATCCTCACAGGACTCGCTCAGTATTAAATTAATTTAAAGAATATACCATGGAATTTAAAGGGTCAGAAACACTATCTTTTCTCCTTAGGGAGAGCAGTGAGTGAGGAGACTTAAAAGGCCATTCATGCTCCTCTGGGTAATATGCAAATAAAGGAGATGCCAGAAACCAACTGCACACTGATGGGAGGCAAACACCCCAAAATAGCTGTCTGTGCATGGAATCTGGCTTGGCTTTCAATTCCTTGTAACAAAATGGGATCGTACAAAGTAGACAACTCCTTTAACCCTGCATTGGTACAGCAGTCATCATAACCACATATAGTATCATTTGGAACATCTGGAACTTTGGAACATTTGGAACACTTGGAACTTTGCATTGTTCCACATCAAAGGCAATTATCAAGTGACATTATTGTCATGTGTTTATTATACTGGCTAAATGTTCACTTTTCACAAGGATATACATACCATAGAGGCAGCCCATGTGACTGTTAAGGGGTCCTTGGAAAAAGGGAGCTCCAAGTCTGATTGCTCCATTGCTTTTGTTACTTCACATAGTATGTAAGGCTGAAGAAAGGCACATATGTATATGCAATTCATCCTGTTATCCTGCAATGTTGATCCAAAGGTAAGCAAAAAAACCCCAATGAGGTAGAATCCAATTATCTTCATTTTAGGGAAAAAAATCCTTCCCAATTCTAAATCTGGGAATCAGAAAGTCTCCCTGGATCGATGATCCTGCTAAAATAATCTAGCGACCATAACATGTAATATTGTTACACGTAAGAAAGGTGTTGAGGCCCCTGTGAACTCTGTTAGCACATTTTCCACCATCACAACCTCAGGCAGAAAGTTCCATAGTCTCACTGCTATTCCAGTAAAGAACCCTCCTCTTTGACGGCGTAAAAACCTTTTCCCTCTAGAAATAGAGGGCACCCTTTTGTTACAGTCACAGTTCTGGGTATACATAGATGATGAGAGAGATCTCTGTATTGTCCCCTGATATTTTTAGACATAATTATTAGGTCGCCCTTAAGTCAACTCTTTTCCAAAGTGAATAGCCCTAATTTTGATAGCCTCTCTGAGTATTGTAGTCCGCCCATTCCGTTTATTACTTTAGCTGCCCGCCTTTCTGTCCGCTCAAGCTCTGAGGTGTTCTCCTTGACTACCAGTGCCCAAAACTGTACACAAAGGATGTGTAAGGTCCAATGTCCACGGACAGATTTTATTTATAAAATTTGTGCGTGGCCCCTGCACGGGAGATCCGTGTGTCTTGCTGCCCATAGGGATGCATTAGCATCCGTAGGGCAGCTAAAAGCATGTGGATGGGATTTATTCCCGGTGTGCGGGTCGCACGCACTGAAAGAAATCGCAACATGCTCCATTTTCCTGTGGGTCTGCCACATGGACTGCTCCCGTGGCTTCTATGGAAGCCGTCCGTATTCGCGGCACACCCGCAGCTGAATTTCTGCTCTGCTGTGGAACCGCGGGAAAGCAGGAATTAATTAAAAAATGTTCACAGCGCATGAGCGCATCACGATGCCGGCGTGAGGGGCACAACCGCCGGGCCAAAGAAAGAAGATCCGTCCGCAACGTAGGGGAGATCCGCAGCGTCAGGTAAGAATAAGGTTTTTCTGGCCTCATGTCTGCGGGAAAGGATGGATCCGCGGCAGGATTCAGCAAGAGGGACTGACTCCTCTTTATTAAATAAATGACCAGCACATTTATGCGTTTCGGGCACGCAGACCTTTCTTCGGAGCTACTACTACTCATAAAATAGGAAATCAAGAAAGAAAAAAAGGAAAAAATAGAAGAGAAACAATTATAATAAAAAAATAAAATCAATAATGGATCACAAGTTACAAAAAGCATTAGAAGAAAAAACAGCTATTAGTTGCATGTTCAGAGCTCCTGATAAGACAAATGTTGGCTGAGAACCATAGATAAGGCCAACGTAAATCTAATCAGAATACTGTAGAATCATTTTCAATATACAGTATAAAATATGAATAAAATAATACAGTATGACAAATAGAAGAAAAAGACTATGAGTCTCTGTCTGAATAACTTCATGGGTATATAAAACCAGAAATAAACAATACCTATATCAAACAATAGATAAAAAAAACGGTATTAAAATAGTATAAATTCCTGGTTTTAGGACTTCCTATTTACAACAGGAATAAAATGCATATGTAAAATACCCACTAATTTAGATGAAATATTTGATAGATTGAAAATACAAAGATGACAAGTGCTGCTAGCACCTCATACTACATTGTGGTAGGTGCTATAAATCAATGTCCCACATCATCGGGTGGGGGCGAAGGGGGGGGGGGGGAACGAACACTGGCTTACTCGAAACAGATAATTAATACCTATAGGCTACTGACAAGTATGTTCTGATCAGATATGATTCATAGTAAATACCAAATACTGAAAGAGTTAATGCATTTGAAGAAGGTGGCCTGAAAGAAGGTGGCGGAAACCATTTCTTCTTACCGCTTGCCCTGCTCCCTTGATCTTCTCCTTACCATTTCGGTTCCATTCAACCTGCGGTTCCACTTCCAGTATCTGGATGCTGCCATGCTCCACGGCCATGATTCTTCTAGTGTTGTGTTTTATTTCTCCTCTTGATCTATGCTTTTTGTCCTTAACATTTGCATTTTTTGTCCTGGGCAATGGCCATAAACCCTAGTAGAATGCAGAAAGCCAGACTTCAATATTGAGGAGCTACTTGTTCTGTGCAGACTAATGTGCAGTCACTCAACTAAACCAAGCCCAGTAGAGGTCGCACCCCCATATAGTGTGGCGCACCTATCTGTGGCTGGCATCTTTGGTATCAGTTCACATGTGCAGACTACGTTTGTAAGCAGTCACCCCTCCACAGAGTCGTAACTTGAAGCTCCCAGGCCCCAATGCAAAACCTGTAACAGGGCCCCCAACTATAATGCTTTACTCATAGTACTGGGATCCCTATATGGAGAAGAAAGGCTTTATGGGCCCCCTAAGGCTCCTGGGCCCGGGTGCAACCGCATCCCCTGCATCCTCTATAGTTACGCCCCATTCCCTCCACCAATTTAGGTTGGGTTGAGTTGGGTGACTGCATATTAATCTGCACAGAACAAGTAGCTCCTCCATATTGAAGTCTGGCTCACTGCATTCTACTAGGGTTTATGGCGATTGAGCTTGCCCTGCAGTAAATCAGTTGGTGAATTATTGGCTCCTTTTTCAGTGAGTAATGTCTTTATGTTTTTTCTTTCACCTCAGTGATTTTACTATCAAATATTTCATCTAAATTATTGGGTATTTTACATATGCATTTTATTACGATTGTATATAGGTATTTCTAAGAGTAGAGTCACACAACCATGCTTGTGAACGTAATTGTGCGTGCAAAACCTTGGTGCACTAAACACAGAGAATAGAACCTATTGATTTCAATGGGTCCGTTCTCATAACCATGTTTTGCGCTCATTTCCTGTGTACCTGAAAAAATAGGTCCTGCTCTATTTTCCTGCATTTTGCGGAGCAAAAGTGCTATAGAAGTCTATGGGAGTTGTGAAAATACACAAGGCGAAGGGTAGGACACTGCACATGAAGCAGGAAAAAGGACACATCTGGATCTTATTAAGCTTTAATTAGTCAATAAATCCACAGAAAGGGGGTGTCATGTGTGTGATTATTGTTCTATCCGGTAACTCTGAAGAAGGGGTTACATCCCTGAAATGTGTAAATGTGCTGGCTGTCAAAATACTAACAACCACCTGTCCATTCGTGAGTGAGTTACATGCTCCGAGCCTGATCACATGATGGTTACGTCATCACAAGTCCTTCATCGTGAGTGAGTTACAGGCTCTCACCCTGATCACATGACAGTAATGTCATCACAGGTCTTCATCCCGAGTGAGTTAGTTACATACTATGCCCCTGATCACATGATGGTGACATCATCACAGGTCATCACAGGTCCTGTTCCATAGCAACTGTGGCCATAAGGGTTTGTAGGGGATGCATAACTTACTCACTTACTCCTGTCCTGGGTTTCAAAAACAAGTACCATAATGGTGAGTTCATTTAAATGTTTACTGTAGAGGGGAAGAAAGTACCCAAGCTTGGGCTTTGTCTACTCGAAACAGAAGATGTGAAGGAGTTGTTTATAGAGTACAGCAATGACCATGCATGAGGAGGATTATTTATAGGGACAATCAGGACCAATCAAAAGACTTGCCTTATCTGCAGCCCTACACTGTAGGAGATGATACCATAGCCTAGATTACTTGTTTTTGCCCAAAAGATTAGTTGACAGAGGACATAGTAGCCCCGTTTGTTTATGTAATGTCCTAGTATGGAGGTTTCAAACTTTTTTAACTTTGTGAGTAGAGATGAGCGAACGTACTCGTCCGAGCTTGATGCTCGGGCGAATATTAGCGTGTTCGGGATGCTAGTTACTCGTAACGAGTACCACGCGGTGTTCTGGTTACTTTCAGTTTCCTCTCTGAGACGTTAGCGCGCTTTTCTGGCCAATTGAAAGACAGGGAAGGCATTACAACTTCCCCCTGCGACGTTCAAGCCCTATACCACCCCCCTGCTGTGAGTGGCTGGGAAGATCAGATGTCACCCGAGTATAAAAATCGGCCCCTCCCGCGGCTCGCCGCACATGCCTTGTGAGTTAGCTGAGGGACAGTGCTGTTCTATTGGAGTTGCTGTAGGGAGAGTGTTTGTAGTGAGTGTAGGCTTCAAGAACCCCAACGGTCCTTCTTAGGGCCACATCTACGTGTGTGCAGGCTGCTGTTAGCAGTGGAGAAAAAAATTTTTTTTCTCAAAATCGGCAGTGCAGAGCATTGCACCCGGCATTAGGGACAGAAGTGGTGCTTAGGCAGGGAGAGTGTTAGGAGTGAGTGTAGCCTTCAAGAACCTCAACGGTCCTTTCTAGGGCCACATTTAACCGTCTGCAGTACTGTGCTGGCTGCTGTTAGCTGTGTTCTTTTTTTTTTTCTCTCAAAATCGGCGGTGCAGAGCATTGCACCCTGCATTGATACTACAGGCACAGAATTGTGTAGGCAGGACCACAACACAGTTATCAGTCATTGAATAGGCACAGTGGGCCTTTCCTTTTAAACAAAAGGGAAAAAAGTATATTTGCCCTGCCTCTGTCAGTCCTAAGGGCTCTGTGTACGTGTGTGCTGCGTGGAGAACGTAAAAAAAATCAGACGCAACCAGCTACGGTTGAGTGCAGCCTTGCGCCAATTTCTTTCCTGCCTGGGAAATACCTGCTCTGCCACAGTTAGTAACTCTGCAACAGTAAAGTTCTGTGACAGTTTTGCAGGGCCGCAACACAGTTATTATAGTCATTGAATAGGCACAGTGGGCCTTTCCTTTTAAACAAAAGGGAAAAAATTATATTTGGCCCGCAGGCTTGCGCCAATTTATTTCCTGCCTGTGAAATCAAATCACTGGTAATACAGCATGCTGAGGGGTAGGGGTAGGCCTAGAGGACGTGGACGCGGCCGAGGACGCGGAGGGCCAAGTGAGGGTGTGGGCACAGGCCGAGCTCCTGATCCAGGTGTGTCACAGCCGACTGCTGCGCGATTAGGAGAGAGGCACGTTTCTGGCGTCCCCACATTCATCGCCCAATTAATGGGTCCACGCGGGAGACCTTTATTAGAAAATGAGCAGTGTGAGCAGGTCCTGTCCTGGATGGCAGAAAGTGCTTCGAGCAACCTATTGTCCAGCCACAGTTCTGCGCCGTCCACTGCTGCAAATCCGAATCCTCTGTCTGCTGCTCCTCCTTCCTCCCAGCCTCCTCACTCCACTACAATGACACATGCTCAGGAGCGGGAAGACTCCCAGGAACTGTTCTCGGGCCCCTGCTCAGATTGGGCAGCAGTGGTTCCTCTCCCACCAGAGGAGTTTATCGTCACTGATGCACAACCATTGGAAAGTTCCCGGGGTCCGGGGGATGAGGCTGGGGACTTCCGCCAACTGTCTCAAGAACTTTCTGTGGGTGAGGAGGACGATGACGATGAGACACAGTTGTCTTGCAGTGAGGTAGTAGTAAGGGCAGTAAGTCCGAGGGAGCAGCGCACAGAGGATTCGGAGGAAGAGCAGCAGGACGATGAGGTGACTGACCCCACCTGGTGTGCAACGCCTACACAGGACAGGTCTTCAGAGGGGGAGGCACGGGCAGCAGCAGGGCAGGTTGCAAGAGGCAGTGCGGTGGCCAGGGGTAGAGGCAGGGCCAGACCGAATAATCCACCAACTGTTTCCCAAAGCGCACCCTCGCGCCATGCCACCCTGCAGAGGCCGAGGTGCTCTAAGGTCTGGCAGTTTTTCACAGAGACGCCTGACGACCGACGAACAGTGGTGTGCAACCTTTGTCGCGCCAAGATCAGCCGGGGAGCCACCACCAACAGCCTCACCACCACCAGCATGCGCAGACATATGATGGCCAAGCACCCCACAAGGTGGGACGAAGGCCGTTCACCGCCTCCGGTTTGCACCGCTGCCTCTCCCCCTGTGCCCCAACCTGCCACTGAGATACAACCCCCCTCTCAGGACACAGGCACAACCGTCTCATGGCCTGCACCCACACCCTCACCTCCGCTGTCCTCGACCCCATCCACCAATGTCTCGCACCGCACAGTCCAGCCGTCGCTAGCGCAAGTGTTGGAGCGCAAGTGTTGGAGCGCAAGCGCAAGTACGCCGCCATGCACCCGCACGCTCAATCGTTAACCGTCCACATCGCCAAATTTTTCAGCCTTGAGATGCTGCCGTATAGGGTTGTGGAAACGGAGGCTTTCAAAGCTATGATGGCGGCGGCGGCCCCGCGCTACTCAGTTCCCAGTCGCCACTACTTTTCCCGATGTGCCGTCCCAGCCCTGCACGACCACGTCTCCCGCAACATTGTACGCGCCCTCACCAATGCGGTTAGTGGCAAGGTCCACTTAACTACGGACACGTGGACAAGCACAGGCGGGCAGGGCCACTACATCTCCCTGACGGCACATTGGGTGAATTTAGTGGAGGCTGGGACAGAGTCAGAGCCTGGGACCGCTCACGTCCTACCCACCCCCAGAATTGCGGGCCCCAGCTCGGTGGTGGTATGTTCGGCGGTGTATGCTTCCTCCACTAAAGCCCCTCCTCCTCCTCCTCAACCTCTGTCTCGCAATCTAGATGTGTCAGCAGCAGCAGGACGTCGCCAGCAGTCGGTGTCACGCGGCGTGGCAGCACAGCGGTGGGTAAGCGTCAGCAGGCCGTGCTGAAACTACTCAGCTTAGGAGATAGGAGGCACACGGCCCACGAACTGCTGCAGGGTCTGACAGAGCAGACCGACCGTTGGCTTGGGCCGCTGAGCCTCCAACCGGGCATGGTCGTGTGTGACAACGGCCGTAACCTGGTGGCGGCTCTGCAGCTCGGCAGCCTCACGCACGTGCCATGCCTGGCCCACGTCTTTAATTTGGTGGTTCAGCGCTTTCTGAAAAACTACCCACACTTGTCAGACCTGCTCGTAAAGGTGCGCCGGCTCTGCGCACATTTCCGCAGGTCCCACACGGACGCTGCCACCCTGCGCACCCTGCAACATCGCTTTAATCTGCCAGTGCAACGACTGCTGTGCGACGTGCCCACACGGTGGAACTCTACGCTCCACATGTTGGCTAGGCTCTATGAGCAGCGTAGAGCTATAGTGGAATACCAACTCCAACATGGGCGGCGCAGTGGGAGTCAGCCTCCTCAATTCTTTTCAGAAGAGTGGGCCTGGTTGGCAGACATCTGCCAGGTCCTTCGAAACTTTGAGCAGTCTACCCAGGTGGTGAGCGGCGATGCTGCAATCATTAGCGTCACCATTCCTCTGCTATGCATCTTGAGAAGTTCCCTGCAAACCATAAAGGCAGCCGCTTTGCGCTCGGAAACAGAGCCGGGGGAAGACAGTATGTCGCTGGATAGTCAGAGCACCCTCCTGTCTATTTCTCAGCGCATTGAGGAGGAGGAGGAGCATGAGGAGGATGAGGAGGAGGGGGAAGAGACAGCTTGGGCCACTGCTGACGGTACCCATGCTGCTTGCCTGTCATCATTTCAGCGTGTATGGCCTGAGGAGGAGGAGGAGGAGGAGGATCCTGAAAGTGATTTTCCTAGTGCGGACAGCCATGTGTTGCGTACAGGTACCCTGGCACACATGGCTGACTTCATGTTAGGATGCCTTTCTCGTGACCCTCGCGTTACACGCATTCTGGCCACTACGGATTACTGGGTGTACACACTGCTCGACCCACGCTATAAGGAGAACCTTCCCAGTCTCATTCCCGAAGAGGAAAGGGGTTCGAGAGTGTTGCTATACCACAGGACCCTGGCGGTCAAGCTGATGGTAAAATTCCCATCCGACAGCGCTAGTGGCAGAAGGCGCAGTTCCGAGGGCCAGGTAGCAGGGGAGGTGCGGAGATCGAGCAGCATGTACAGCCCAGACAGTGCAACATTCTTTAAGGGCCTGGACAGCTTTATGGCTCCCCACCAAGACTGTGTCACCGCTCCCCAGTCAAGGCTGAGTCGGCGGGAGCACTGTAAAAGGATGGTGAGGGAGTACGTAGCCGATCGCACGACCGTCCTCCGTGACGCCTCTGCCACCTACAACTACTGGGTGTCGAAGCTGGACACGTGGCCTGAACTAGCGCTGTATGCCCTGGAGGTGCTTGCTTGTCCTGCGGCTAGCGTCTTGTCGGAAAGGGTGTTTAGTGCGGCTGGGGGAATCATCACAGATAAGCGTACCCGCCTGTCAACCGACAGTGCCGACAGGCTAACACTCATCAAGATGAACAAAGCCTGGATTTCCCCAGACTTCTGTTCTCCACCAGCGGACAGCAGCGATACCTAAGCAATACGTAGGCTGCACCCGCGGATGGAAGCTACGTTCTCTCTCACCATCCAAAACGGGGACATTTCTGCTTCATCAATCTGTGTCTAATATTCCTCCTCCTCCTCCTTCTCCTCCTCCTTCTCCTCCTCCTGAAACCTCACGTAATCACGCTGAACGGGCAATTTTTCTTAGGGCCACAAGGCTCACTCATCTAATTTTTCTAAACAATTTTTATATGTTTCAATGCTCTTAAAAGCGTTGAAACTTTAACTTGAACCAATTTTTCGTTAAACTGGGCTGCCTCCAGGCCTAGTTACCACTTAAGCCACATGAACCAAAGCGATTAATGGGTTTCACCTGCCCTCTTGGTTGGCCATGGCCAATTTTTTGGATCTACATTAGTACTGTTGATACAGTAATTTTTGTGGGCCCTCGCCTACAGTGTAATCAAATGAATTTTTAGCCCACCTGCATTACAGCTGACGTTACATCCGCTGTGTTGGGCAATGCAATGGGATATTTCTATGTACCGCCGGTGGCTTCCTGGCACCCTCCCATGCTGTAGGTGCACACGGAGTTTAACCTACATGTGTCCACTTGTAAAGAACCCCAGTCTGACTGGGGCATGCAGTGTGGGCCGAAGCCCACCTGCATTAAGCACGACATTACTACCTCAGCTGTGTTGGGCAATGCAATGGGATATTTTTGTGTATCGCCGGTGGGTTCCAGGGAGCCACCCATGCTGTAGGTGCACACGGAGTTTAACCTACATGTGTCCACTTGTAAAGAACCCCAGTCTGACTGGGGCATGCAGTGTGGGCCGAAGCCCACCTGCATTAAGCACGACATTACTACCTCAGCTGTGTTGGGCAATGCAATGGGATATTTCTATGTACCGCCGGTGGCTTCCTGGCACCCACCCATGCTGTGGGTCCACAGGGAATTATAAATGCATCTGTTTCCACTTGTAAAGAACCCCAGTCTGACTGGGGCATGCAGTGTGGGCCGAAGCCCACCTGCATTAAGCACGACATTACTACCTCAGCTGTGTTGGGCAATGCAATGGGATATTTTTGTGTATCGCCGGTGGGTTCCAGGGAGCCACCCATGCTGTAGGTGCACACGGAGTTTAACCTACATGTGTCCACTTGTAAAGAACCCCAGTCTGACTGGGGCATGCAGTGTTGGCCGAAGCCCACCTGCATTAAGCACAACATTACTACCTCAGCTGTGTTGGGCAATGCAATGGGATATTTCTATGTACCGCCGGTGGCTTCCTGGCACCCACCCATGCTGTGGGTCCACAGGGAATTATAAATAAATCTGTTTCCACTTGTAAAGAACCCCAGTCTGACTGGGGCATGCAGTGTGGGCCGAAGCCCACCTGCATTAAGCACGACATTACTACCTCAGCTGTGTTGGGCAATGCAATGGGATATTTTTGTGTATCGCCGGTGGGTTCCAGGGAGCCACCCATGCTGTCGGTCGACAGGGACTTCACAATAGGGAGTTGTACCTACCTGTGTCTATGAATTAAAAAGCCCGGTCTGACTGGGGCATGCAGAGACACCTTGACAGAATGAATAGTGTGTGGCACATAGGTTCCCCATTGCTATGCCCACGTGTGCAGCTCCTGATGGCGGTGGCACAGGATTCTATTTCTCATTGCTTCTGTACAGCATTGTGGGCTATCGCCCCGCCCCTTTTAAAGAGGGTCGCTGCCTAGCCGTGCCAACCCTCTGCAGTGTGTGCCTGCGGTTCCTCCTCATGGCAGACGCACTTCTAAGTAGACATGAGGGTGGTGTGGCATGAGGGCAGCTGAAGGCTGCGCAGGGACACTTTGGTGTGCGCTGTGGGGGGGGGAGGGGGGGCGGTTGGGCAGCATGTAACCCAGGAGAAGTGGCAGCAGAGTGTCATGCAGGCAGTGATTGTACTTTGTTGTAGGTAGTGTGGTGCTTAGCTAAGGTATGCCATGCTAATGAGGGCTTTTCAGAAGTAAAAGTTTTTGGGAGGGGGGGGCCACTCTTGCCGGTATTGTGGCTTAATAGTGGGACCTGTGAACTTGAGATGCAGCCCAACATGTAGCCCCTCGCCTGCCCTATCCCTTGCTGTGTCGTTCCCATCACTTTCTTGAATTGCCCAGATTTTCACACAAGGAAACCTTAGCGAGCATCGGCGATATACAAAAATGCTCGGGTCGCCCATTGACTTCAATGGGGTTCGTTACTCGAAACAAACCCTCGAGCATCGTGATAATTTCGTCCCGAGTAACGAGCACCCGAGCATTTTGGTGCTCGCTCATCTCTATTTGTGAGCCACATTCTTTCAGAGAGCAGAAAAATAGTGGCGACTAGAGTTACACGATGCCATTGGCCGCGACATAAGACCATGCTACGGCCCTGCAACATTGCATCCTAATGTAAATCAATGCGGTTTTGCTAGCACCCTCAAGTTGTCGACACTCGTAAGAAATCCAAACCTTTGGAATTCTTTGGATTGTAGGATTGTGGTAACTTGCAAGTTACAACGGGACTGCAATTGATTAAATTAGGATGCAATGTAACAGGGCCATAGTGTGAGATTTCACTGTATAGTCCTAACCTAAAAATTAGGAAATTGTGAAATTGCAAATATTTGCTAATAAATATTTCAGTAAGAAATTCTGCACTATTATTATGCTATCTGAATTGGCAATGCTTGGTGGTTAGGATATGTTTACAATAATGTCAATTGCCAGTACCAATGGCCAGAACTCAGGACTGCTATAAAGCAAGGGGTCACTACTGACATGTGGCTCCTGAGCCAATGGTTAGGGACCACTGCCCTAGAAAACAGAAAGGTGATATCGTCTGATAGAACCAAAACTCAACATAGATATTGATCTTACATTCAAACCCAGGATCAAGTGTGACAAGACAGCAATACTACCCCTTGGGCCACCATGTTGAGTTTGAAAGCTATCTAGGTTTTGAACTACTAAGTTACACATCTAGAGGTTTTTGCTTTTTTATTACTACTGGAGTTCTAGTTAGCTTGTCCAGACTTTTATATGACTTTATATAATCTACTCTATCACCAAACAATGCAACGGAATAAAAGATTTGTTCCATAGCAGAATGACACTAATCTGCCTGGGTTAAAAACTATTTTCAAACACCATAATAGGAACTTCATAGGTAATAGATGGGGGATCATCTATAACCGTTATCAGAGTGAAAAATAGCTAAGTTAAGCATCTGTCTCTCTGGAAAACCCTGTGATGCACATGCAGCACCCTGATTTTCGTGGGGACCACGTAATTCTCTGTTTTTCCTATGGTGGCGCTGCTGGATTCTTCCACTGATTACAATTGAATATCTGTAGGTCTCAACAGCAGTTGTTGTACTCTCCCATCAGTATTTCAGCCTTCAAACTAAAAGGGATTGTCCAAAACAGACAATACTTTTAAGGGTGGCATTTTTTTCCGAAGAACGAATGAAGAATAATTTAGAAATCCTTTATTTAAGATTTCATTCGAGATTTCCATCATTCTTCTGCTTTTTAGCTGTCATGTATTCTATTGCATTCACACATTCCTGGAATTGGAGAATACTCCTTTATCTAATCAGCAGGTAATTTAATACTGGACAACAAATTGCTATCCATGTGATATATACAGAAATGCAATGTGTGTTATTATTCTAGATTTGGTTAGATTATGCAGTCTGCTTGTTCTTTAGTATAGGATAGGGAAATGTAAAGTTCATCCTGTTCTTTAAGAACAGACAGAAGGAAAGCCAATCCAATTGGGTAATGAGGTAAATTAATGCTATTTATATACCTTGGACAAGTACAAGAATTTTTGAAACAATTTTGTTGAACTCAGTGCGTTTCCACAGCAACCATCACATGTTTTTATAGTGATTAGATGCAATTAACTGAAGGTTTAATCCACATATTGCTGTGTTCTTGTATCATTATCATTTACAATCATTATCCAAACACATAAATGCTGAGGTCATTGTAAAAAAAAAAAAACAATGAAAATGAACCAGAAGTATAGGCCAGCTGGGAACTTCATTCTCTGGCCATTTTCAGAGGAATATAATAACTTTTCAGCAGATCATTTATTTTTTTGCATTTCTAGAACCACCTATAGCAATTAGTTACTCCAGCTGTAATTGCTAAAAAAAAGCCCCTCCTACATTGATGATGATGCCCTTTAGTAGGTAAAAATATTCAACAATCAATGCATAAGAGAATCAGATCTATGAACTTCCACATTAAGAGTTGAACCATTGAATAGCTAACATTTTACTTGCTTGGCGTCACATCCGAAAAATACAAATGACGTCCGAAAAATACAAATGATTACTATGGAGGACTAGACACAGGGGCATTTAGGATGACATGTATGCAAGGGACTAAGGGTTGGCAGATGCAGAGCTAGACAGGTGACAAAAGAGAACAGCAAAGTATGGGACAGAATGGAACCACCTGAACGTTTCCGTCTGGACCTGTCACAAAGCAGAGCACACACCCCGAGAAGGGTAACCCCACTGCTTACATATGGCAAGGTCTAACATCAAAGAGGAACCGTGGGACTAAACCAGAGTACAGGAGTGGTGAGAATGAAAGGACTGAATGCAGAGCACAGGACACTGACAAACAGTCAAGAATACAGAAAGTACAAGACAGACAATTAGACAAATGTACTAAGAGTTCTAACAGGGCGACAATACTAGAGGAGCCAGTTTATATATCATAACAAAGTTGCTGACTGTTAACTGTGCTGACAATCACCCCAGCCAGCCCTTCAGCTGAACAGCAGCTTGGAGAGATTTAACCCTTAACATCCAGGACTGAATGAAACCTGAATATGTCAGTAGGTGCATCATGTGATCCAAAGCTAACATTGTGACGTCATTCCAGAATTGAACTCGAGACACAAAAGAAAGCGGCCCCATGACACATGCATTCTATAGCACCGTAGCATATGTTGGCATTATACAAAAGATATCATTATTATATTACTTCACTATTATATTATATTATATAAATTCTACAAAAATTATTATATTACTTCAGTTTCCCTTCATTTTGTTTACTGGATGTATTAATACTATAAGGATATACAAAGGCTACCTACTAATTAATTTTTTTATCTAAGAAACAAGCAACATGGGGATATGGTCTCATATCGCAGTCACCATACGGCTGCTACGCAGCTGGGTTACGGCAATCTTGTGGCTTAGAACCTTGCCAGAGATCCGGGTCTGTGCAGCTTACTAATGAATTAAGTATTCACCAGCTGTTTATTAGAGATGAGCAAGCATACTCGTCCGAGCTTGATGCTCGTTCTAGTATTAGGGTGCTTGAGATGCTCGTTACTCGAGACGAGCACCACGCGGTACTCGTCTCGATTAAACGAGCACTGACCATTGAATTCAATGGAGCCGGCAATACAGCCGGCTCCATTGAAAGCAAAGGGGTGCCTGTGATCGCGGGATGAATTGTCGGGAAGGGCTTAACTATATCAGCTGTTCAGAGCAGTTCAGGAGGACTGCCGCCGGCCGCGCTGAACTCCGTCTGCCGGGACCAGGTGAGTATATATATATTTTTTATTTTTACACATTTCTGGATGAATTGCAGGGAAGGGCTTATATATTTAAGCCCTTCCCGACAATTCATCCCGCGATGGCCGGCAGCCCATTGCTTTCAATGGAGCCGGCTGTATTGCTGGCTCCATTGAATTCAATGGGCTAACATCGTTCTTCTCTGCCACAGCTGTTACAGCTGTGGTAGAGGAGAGCGTTCTTTATGCTGACAGTGCGGGGGAGGGGGGGTCTCATTCTTGCCACTATTGTGGCTTAATAGTGGGACCTGGGAACTTGAGATGCAGCCCAACATGTAGCCCCTCGCCTGCCCTATCCGTTGCTGTGTCGTTCCCATCACTTTCTTGAATTGCCCAGATTTTCACACATGAAAACCTTAGCGAGCATCGGCGATATACAAAAATGCTCAAGTCGCCCATTGACTTCAATGGGGTTCGTTACTCGAAACGAACTCTCGAGCATCACTGAAAGTTCAACTCGAGTAACGAGCAGCCGAGCATTTTGGTGCTCGCTCATCTCTACTGTTTATTGATAATGACTGCCTTACTTTAGGCAAACTATGATGCCATTAAAAGCCTACAGCTAGTGCACACTTTATTAGCAAGCTGCTCAGACCTAAATCACTGGCAGGGTTCTAGACCACAATGCTGCCACAAGCCAGCCATGTGGCAGTGATGCCACTATTGCTACGTTTGTCCATACCTTAAATTATTTCTAGTGCCCTCCTAATATACTTGATAAGGCTACGGTTCTTCTAGTAAACCCACAACTCTCACCACTAGAGGTCTGAAATGTATGCAGCTCCTATTCATGTCAATCGGCACCATATATGACAGGATACAGATTAAAACCCCAATAGGCAACTGAGATTTCTGTATGTCAGGATGGTCTAATAGAATTTCAACTTGTTACAATGTGAGCAAGATAGTAGAAAAGGGTGGAGCAACCCCAGCAAAAAAATAGAAAAGGAATTTATTTAGAAGAACAATAGTCTGAATATTTTAAACAAAGGGAAAAAGTCATACATTAAGTAAATGTAGCCAACCGCAAGTACCGTCATACCCGGCTGGGTAGACAAGAAATGCTAAAATGGTTAAAAAATATATATTGTAGGGTACAAGGCGTGACCTATAGACATAAATAATTATATGAGATGGATACTTGCCAAATGTCTATGTTTATTTATAAATCCAGTATTATATATGGCTTTTTCGATGGCATCAGACCTGTTCCTCAGTACTTTCTGGAAATACACATCTGGATCCTGACGGGTGTGTCTGAGAAAAGAATCTTCTTACAGACACACCTGTCAGCATCCACATGTGTGTTCCCAGCAAGTTCTGAGGAAGAGATCTGATGACCTTGAAATGCATACATACATCTTGGTGTTAAAAATAAACAAAGAAGTTCGGCAAATGCCCATATAATGTAATTATAAACGTCTATAGGTTGCACCTTAAAGCCATTTCTTTTTAACCTTTTCGGAACGTGCTACAATGTGGACTTCTGCAAAATAGTCATCAAAATCTAAAGATCACGTGATGCAAATTAAATGACTATGCTCTTGTTTCCTCATACAAAATAAACTAACTAGAGCATAGTATCCCAATAATTACCAAGAAATATAAATGCTTAGTGTTGAAATATTCAAAATTGGTCAAATTTAGTTAGTGGTTTTATTTTTCTTCCTTATGGCGGGACACGTACACATTTTTACCAGCTTCTTGTAATGAAAATTAGACTAAATTACATCTGTGACAAATTATTACCCTGCTATGCCCAGGTACCAGAGGTGTAAACTTTAGCTTCTGCGCCCTGGTACAAAACCTGTAACAGGACCCTCAACTATAATGCTTTATTCATAGTACTGGGCTCCCTATATGGAGAAGAGAGGCCTGATGGGTCTCCTAACGCCTCATGCCCACAGCTGTGGCGGTCTCCACCAGCGGAATATCGCAGCGGATTCCGACACGGCGCCCCCCAAAGACCCCATACTCACCTCTCTGGATCCGCCGCATGAGGTCTGTCTGGCAAGCCAGTGTGCATACTCAGTACAGTGCATGAAGCACCGGTAGTGGGCGATGGCGCAGTTGGCAGTGGGCGGTGACGCGTAACCACACGATACTTCCACTGTGCTCACAGCGGAAGTATCACGTGACGGATGGCTTCCATTGACTATAATGGTAGCCAGCCGCCTGGTTTCCCGCAGCAATCAGAACATGCCGCAATTTCTTTCACGCTGCGAAATTCCACTGTGGAATTCCGCAGCATGAACATTGAGCTATTAGGTTCAATAGAACCTAATAGCTGTGGGATAATGCCATGGATTTTCACCATGTGAAACGTGGCAGAAATCCATCCGTGGGCATTAGCGCTAAGGCTCCTTGGCACGGGTGCAACCGCATCCCCTATAGTTACGCCTCTCCTGCTGGTACTTTTGCTGCTGAGCAGTTGCCTCATTGTCTTCTATCATGCAAAGTGAGTCTACTGTTATATTTCCATCTTTAACCTTTTAGTTATGGCCTCTAATATCTATTTATCTATGTATCTCATATCTATCTATCTCCTATCTATCTATCTATCTATCTATCTATCTATCTATCTATCACACATCTATCTATCTATCTATCTCATATCTATTTATCTATGTAGCTCATATCTATCTCACTATCTCACTATCTATCTATCTATCTATCTATCTATCTATCTATCTATCTATCTATCTATCTATCTATCTAATACCTATTGATCTATGTAGCTCATATCTATCTCACTATCTCACTATCTATCTATCTAATACCTATTGATCTATGTATCTCATATCTATCTCATATTTATGTATCTATCTCATATCTATCTACCTCATATCTATCTGTCTATCTATCTGCTATCTGTCTATCTCATATCTATCTATCTATCTATCTGCTATCTATCTATCTCATATCTATTTCATATCTATTTATCAGTCTATTTATCTATCTATCTTATATCTATCTAATATCTATTTATCTATGTATCTCATATCTATCTGTCTATCTATCTGTCTCATATCTATTTATCTATGTATCTCATATCTATCTCACTATCTATCTATCTATCTATCTATCTAATATCTATTGATCTATGTATCTCATATCTATCTATCTATCTATCTAATATCTATTGATCTATGTATCTCATATCTATCTATCTATCTATCTTATATCTATCTAATATCTATTTATCTATGTATCTCATATCTATCTATCTATCTCATATCTATCTATTTCATATCTATTTATCTGTCTATCTATCTATCTATCTATGTCTATCGCATATCTATCTGTCTATCTATCTTTCTATCTCATATCTATCTATCTATCTATCTATCTATATCATATATATCTAATATCTATTTATCTATGTATCTCATATCTATCTCACTATCTATCTATCTATCTCCTATCTATCTATCTATCTATCTATCTAATATCTATTTATCTGTGTATCTCGTATCTATCTATCTATCTATCTATCTCATATCTATCTATTTCATATCTATTTATCTATCTATCTATCTCCTATCTATCTATCTATCTATCTATCTATCTATCTAATATCTATTTATCTGTGTATCTTGTATCTATCTATCTATCGCATATCTATCTATTTCATATCTATTTATCTATCTATCATCTATCTATCTATCTATCTATCTCATATCTATCTATCTAGCTCATATCCATCTATTTCAAATCTATTTATCTATCTATCACATACCTATCTCATATCCATCTATCTAATATCTATCTATCTACCTATCTATCTATCCATCTAATATCTATCTATCTAATATCTATCTATCTATCTATCTATCTATCTATCTATCTATCTATCTATCTATCTATCTATCTAATATCTATCTATCGTTACAAATGATGCTTAGTCTCATAAAGGATATGTGTAATATCAGACCCTTTGACTTCAGACGTAAAATGCACATTACAGTACATGTGATTTGTTTAGCTGAGTGTTTCAGTCCTGGGTCTTCAACTGTGAAAGCTGTAATTGACGAAACAGTTATGGTTACTATAGAAACAAGAGTTTGTCAATTGAATTACATGTCATGGCTTACACTATATGATTTTACAATGCATGCCATTACATTATTAATACCCTACAATACATAACCAGTATGTACTTGGTAAAACATAGCAGCGTAGCTGTAGAACAATGCTGCGTGGACACTCAGGAGCTCAAGACGGTGTCTGTGGAACAAAAATTGCTTTTGAAGGCTTTTCTGAAGGCAGAAACAATTCAAAAAGACTGATGATGAGACATTGTTACTTTTTCTTCCCTCTCTTTCTGTTGCTGGTTTTCACAAGACCCATCACAATGTTGCTTATAAAACATGTATCTACATATGTCGAATTTGTTACAAAAGATCTGAAGTTTGCTGATTAGAAAACTTGATTGTTAATCTGAAGTAAAATAAATAAATGCAATAGATTCAATGTGTAAAATGGAAACAATATATTATACAACGCAGCAGACATGTGTAGCAGATGTGGAATTATAGGTTTGCTTGTATCTCTAAGTTGAAGTGCCATTTCCTTTCTATATATCTGCAAGACTACAATCAGACAGGCCGTCCAGACTTAACCCAATCTTACTACTCAAGTTAGAACCCTACTGACTAAGTGTAATACAGGAGCGCCCCCTTATGGGGTGACTAGTGACATGTTGGTACGTAAATGAAATACCTCAGCATGGGATTGGTTGATTCTATTTCTGTGGGATGAGAAATGATGGCAAGAGAAACCTAAAATCTCATGATTCCTCCAGAATGTATTTATATTTGAGGTAGTTATATTTAGCTTGACATTCAGTTTAGATTTGTATGAAATATTTGTGCAGAATTTCTATTCGTCTAAGACAGATTCTGTCACTCACATACACAGTAGAATAGAATATTGTAATATTGAACGCTCTGATTAGGTCTAGAGAACCTTTCACATTGCTGTCATGGATATTTTATTATATGCGGCATGAAATTGGCAACAAAACATTTCAATGACACCATTTTCACAGGGTTCTTTTAAAACTTCAATATATTATTCTCTTGAAGACCTAATGCCTACGTGTGTCTAAATTGAAATGTATCAGAGAAAATGATGCATCAGAGAAAATAAACATGCACAATTTTTGTTGAAAGCCATGAAAAAACTGCACTAGATACTGCCGTTTGGTTACCTTGGCCTCTCGCTTATATAGTAGCTTCAAACTCCTGGGCCCCAATGCACAATCTGTAAAAGTGTCCCCTACCTAATATGTTTTATTTGTAATTTTGGTGTTTTCTTTTGTGGCAAAGGTGCTTTAGGGCCCCTTAGGCACCAGGGTTCAAGTGCAGCTGCTTCAGGACCAGAGATGAGCAAGTATACTCGCTAAGGCACATTACTAGAGCGAGTAGTGCCTTAGCCGAGTATCTCCCCGCTCGTCTCTAAAGATTCGGGGGCTGGCAGGTGAGTTGCGGTGGGGAGCGGGGGGGGGGGGGGGGGGGGGGGAGAGAGAGATCTCCCCTCCGTTCCTCCCCGCTCTCCCCCGCCGCTCTCCGCCCCCCGCCGGACCCCAATCTTTAGAGACGAGCGGGGAGATCCTCGGCTAAGGCACTACTCGCTCGAGTAATGTGCCTTAGCGAGTATACTCGCTCATCTCTATTCAGGACCTTAAACAGAAGGGGATACAAAACTCATTTTTATTTATATTCTTGTACATATGTGTCATTATTTGTTATTTGTATGCATTTTGATACATGCAGGCCATTTTGCTTAATTAAAAAAAGGGAATTAAAAAGTAGTTGTGATTATAATGGTGATGGATACCAATAAATTCTCCAAGTAATCGGTTTGCCTCCAGAGTGATTTATATAGCATGGCTGAATGAAGACATGCCATATGTTTAATGAATTATTTATTGAATTCTGCATTGAGCAGGGGGTTGGACCCGATGACCCTGGAGGTCCCTTCCAACCTTCCTACCATTCTATGATTCTATGAAGTTCATCAAGTTTGAGAAAGGGTTAAATTCTAATTAAAGGGGTTGTCCCGCGCCGAAACGGGTTTTTTTTTTTTTTAAACCCCCCCCCCGTTCGGCGCGAGACAACCCCGATGCAGGGGTTAAAAAAACCACCCGCACAGCGCTTACCTGAATCCCGGCGGTCCGGCGTCTTCATACTCACCTGCTGAAGATGGCCGCCGGGATCCTCTGTCTTCATGGACCGCAGGGCTTCTGTGCGGTCCATTGCCGATTCCAGCCTCCTGATTGGCTGGAATCGGCACGTGACGGGGCGGAGCTACACGGAGCCCCATTCAGAAGAGAAGAAGACCCGGACTGCGCAAGCGCGGCTAATTTGGCCATCGGAGGGCGAAAATTAGTCGGCACCATGGAGACGAGGACGCCAGCAACGGAGCAGGTAAGTATAAAACTTTTGATAACTTCTGTATGGCTCATAATTAATGCACAATGTACATTACAAAGTGCATTATTATGGCCATACAGAAGTGTATAGACCCACTTGCTGCCTCGGGACAACCCCTTTAAAGTTTAGAGATCTCAACTAAGGCAAAAAAGCCCCGGGAATGGTCTTCTTTGCTATAAAGGTATAAGGATTCCTTCCTTACCTTTAATGGTGACCATACTTAAAGGGGTTGTATCAGGATATCAAGTTATCCTCTATGCACAGGATAGGGGATAACTTGGTGATTAGTGGAGGTTTCATTGCTAAGATTAATGCCGATATCAAGAATGGGGATTAGGTCCTCCAAACTATTGGGTTACTGCACCCTGCAGTGAGGAAAAAACTGAATTAAGCATTGGTCTCACAAGTGCAATAGTGCTCCATTCACTTTGAATGGGACTGCCAAGAAACCCAAGCATTTATTTCAGCCCCATTAAAATGAATAGAGCACTGACCGTGAATGTGTGGCCAACACTCCATTCAGAGTGACGTCACTGCGGGTGGAAAAGCGAACCCTGCAGTGACAGTAGAGTGGGGCATAGGAGTCCCTTTCTGAAGATCAGTGGGGATCTAAGCGGTGAGACCCCTTGAAATTCTGGTACAATCCCTTTAAAGGTATTGTTGCTCATTTTGGATAGTTTGTTTTATTAGAAGAGACCCTCGAAAATAAGCTGATCACAAGGTTCCTCAGTATATAATTGTCCTGTAGCTCCAAGACTGATGGTAAGAAACATGATACAGTTCCACTTGAGGCCATTTGTGTAATAAAGAAAAAAATGGATCCTGTAAAGATCGCTCATCTTTGTAAATGTTCTTGTCTCTGACTCAGATGAGGGGTTTGAATGTAAAACCCTTTGGTATTAACTTAGCATTCTCCAATTCAGTATTAGAAATCATGGCTTGTTGTTACAAACAAAGATTTAAGTATGCGACTGTTCGCGTCTACTGCAGGCTCACTGGTGGTTGACAAGTCTAATTCCGGATAGGCAGATCTGGCCATAGCACTTGCAGGGGAAAGTTTATCGTGAATCAGTTCTGCGTTGTCCTGCTTCTTTCTCCTTCTCTTCTTGCCATTGAGAGAAGCCTAGCAAGTGCTCTAAAGAAGAGGTAACTTCATAGTGATATGTCTCCAACCTCTGTGATTGAAGGCTAGAGTAGACCACTCAATGTAGTCAATATGACAAGCTTCAAAGGACTTCTTGAAATACAGTCTTGTAAACTAGACAACCATATTAACCCATAGATTTTATCCAAATTCAGCTAAACTAACCACTTATTGTAGAAATGTCAAAACTATTTTAGAAATTATTAGCCATTTCCATAATTTCCATGCTAGAGGAGCCACATTCCATAGCTCTTACAGTACTGCAGTTAGATAGAAAATCCTGTTTTCTCCAGCAGGATGGGACGCTCCCTTATCATTTAAAGCAACTTTTCAACAACACTGTGATAAGTAAATGGACTGTTAATATATTTATATAAATTGATAATCCCCCCAGTGGATAAATCTTTGCATTTCCTTTATTGGGGAAAGTATGATGTACAGCATTGCTTCACTGTTTCTCATCAGTAAATGTTGGTCTAGTTGAGGAAAAGTAGAGAAAACTTTTTAACAATTCGAATTCCCCTTTAAGTGGATGTGTGATATGTTGAATTACGTTTTGTCATAGAATAATAGTGGTAATCAATCATATAATTAGAACTATGTTTTTATGTAGCCATTTATCAGCAGAAAGTTCATCGATAGGGGAATTCAATGCTGGCCAATAACAGTTCAAAGTGAATCGGCCCCATTATCAGACTGCTAATTTTCCATAAATAAAATAAATTAATCAGAACTGCGGAGTAATAACCTCAGGCATGTGATATTTTTGTTCCTCTTGACAATTTTGCTGGCAGGACGATGCGATTTCCTGAACTTCTCTTACTCATCCAGCCTCCAGGCCATGCACATACCACCCATGATATGTCCCCAGGGCGAGTGAAGAAGCTGTCTATTCTCAGAGTTCACATCGGGTTCCTCAGTCACCCTACAGATGCTTTACCTAATATATCAACCAACTTGGCTTTCTCAGAAAGTACCTTGTTGCACAGTCCCACATGTAAGGCACGTCTGTATATGAAGTGTACACATGATGCTCACTGCAGTGTTTGTCTCTTTAAACAGGAAATGCATTCCAACGTATGTCTCCTGTCGAAACATATCTCAACAAATATGTATTTAATCTTCATTTTCTGTGCATATTAAACAAGATAAACCGAGGAATAAAAAAACACAATATGTTTGGTGCTTTTTATCTGTCAGCACATAGAAACGAGGTCAACTGATTCTTCAGCAAGAAATAAAGCAAAATGATGTCACTTCAAAAACTTCTATTTAACAACCAGATGGAAAAGTTAGCTTGGACTGAAGACAAAGCTTGAAGATGTCTATAGAGGAATATTTATACTTACTGAATTGATGGTATTGCTTGTTATGTTGCATTGTAATGCCATGACATGACCATGATAAATAATGGCTTTTCAGATACTTTTATAGAGTGTAATTATCAAGGTCATAACTATAGGGACTGCATCGGTAGTAGTTTCACCCAGGCTCTGGGTCCTGTGGAGTCTCAAATGCTATTCTGACACTTAAAAAGATATGAGTATTGTATATGGCACATAGTTTGTGAATGTCTGCAGAACCCTTTTGGGGCGGTACGCCAGCCGACGTTGATGGGGAAGGTTGTGTTTGGCTCCAGTGATTTTTTTTCCAAAAAGTTGTTCAGTTTTTCATTATACGAACAACATACAGCTGTGAAATTCTGTTTTCTTTTCCACTGCTCAAAATACTCATAAAAAAGGGTCCTAGAGCAAGATCAGGTAGATAAGGAGGGGACGAAAGGGCTTTTTTTTGCCAAAAACTGCTCAGCACTCAGCACTGTGTGTGGAGTTGTATTGTTATGATGGAAGAATCAGTCACCTATTTGCCCACACGGTACTGAATGTTAGGCAATTTTTTACAAAAATCAGCATGACACCCTTGCCTCACCCTCTATATTCACTCAATATGACTTTGTGCAAAGTTTTTTTTTTCTCTTTTGAACAGTGCTTTGTTCGGATGAGTAATCCATCACAAAATAGGCAACATACAGAACAACTTGTTCCCAAAATATCACTGGAGCTGAATGCAACCCTCCCTAACAATGTTGGCTGGCATTGTGCCGTAGAAGGGTTCTGCAGACATTCAACCAAACCTGTACTAGTAACACCCCGCCCATCAGATTCCTGTTTATTTTGGGTACCATATATGACCATTATGTGGCTTGTATTTTGTATTTATCACCAGCTTCCCTTTCTGCAGCCTCCCATCCCTAATTGTCAGTTTTTCCTGAGCTGGTGGCAGGAAACTAGCTGCTATGCAGTCTCTCATACAGTGCACACAAAGAAGATGAGATCCTGCTCCTTGTGAGAACATCTCCTACCAAAATAGTGTAAAAGGAGTCAGTTCATATTCTCCACATAATCTATATGCCTTAGATACAGACTTTACTGATGGGGCCCATGATTGGTTGTCATAATCACATGTTAGTGTAGCACGCCATTGCTGATGTACTGTCATATACTCAAAAAATGGACAGCACTCTGACACTAAAAGGAAAAAAAATCACAGCTGGGAGCTCATCTCGTGTAATCAGAATGTCTTGAAAGGACAGACCATCACGCTCTTAATCCAGATGACCTTTCTATCAACACAAAGGCCATTTAATTCAGACCTTCCTACGCCTCAAATTAAGTATCCACAAGGTAGAGCCTTGGAGAAAAGGATCTAGACCAGGGGTCCCCAACTCCAGTCCTCAGGGACCACCAACAGGTCATGTTTTCAGGATCTCCTATAGTAAGAACAGCTGTGGCAATATCTGAGGTATCGGCAATAATTACATCACTTGTGCAATACTGAGGAAATCCTGAAAACATGACCTGTTAGTGGTCCCTGAGGACTGGAGTTGGGGAACACTGATCTAGATAACCCGGTCACAGGGGTAAATATGCAAAATAAAAAGGAGAATACCAGTGCTCAGGAATGGAGGGGGACCACTAATAAGAGACAGCAGCACAAGGCCAATACAAATGGCAATTCTCTTACTTACCAGGGAGTAGTAGAACACTCCCCTCTTGGAGATCTAGAATCACTATTCAAATGCTAACTGGCATTCTTCAATAAAGGTACATAACCAGTATCATCAGGGTTAACAAGTATTGTTTTTTTATTATAGGTCTACAGGGTGTACAGTGTATGCAACACATTTCAGAGGACTCAGACAGCTGTCACTCACCTTTCTCAAGCATTTATTGTTGCAGTACTGGCAGGGGATTTCAGATATGAATATAAGTTTGTTATTTTATCATCTAAGCAGCTAGAAAAACAATTTTGAACACAAAAGCCTCCTTTTAATGGGTTACAATTCAATTTAAACTCACTACCTTTATCCACAAAGCTCTCCACAGAATTGCACCCCACCGTATATTGCTTCCCTCATCTCAATCAACCACCCAGCCTGCTCCCTCCGCTCCACTAACGAATCAGATTAAGCGCACCGTTAACTTGAACCTCTCATTCCCACCTCCAAGTCTTCTCCAGAGAAGCACCAGTCCTCTGGAATGCTCTACCCAAAACTATCCGGACAATCCCCGACACACAAACTTTGGGCGTGCTCTAAAGATGCACCTCTTTAGGGAGGTGTACCACATCTCCTAAACCAAACCCCTCTGTACTCCGCCAGATAACATGCTCCCTGACCTACTGACTGCAATCCCTGTTAGCCGCAATCAACCAGCTCCTGCAGTCATACTGATTCAGCCACTGTACGGCCTGACTGTGCACATCTCCAGCCCCTTTACCTTCTGTATCACCCCATTATTTGTAGTATGTAAGCTCGTTGGAGCAGGACCCGCTCCCCTACTGTTTCCATCAACTGATTACTATGTAACCATGGTTTTTGCATTTTTGTACTTTTGTCTGTCTGTATCCCCCCTGTCTATGTAAGCGCTACGGAATATGTTGGCTCTATAGAAATAAAGATTATTATTATTTACAAATTAATACAACCTTATTAGGCTGGGAGCATATTTAAGGGGGTTGTCCACTTACTGGACAACTAATTTTTAAATGGGACCTCCTGTGTAAAAATAATAAACAGTAAGATATGTACCCCTCTGTGACTGCCAGGATTCAGTGCTGGCAGCTTGCTACAGCCACAGTGATTCCTATGACAGATGATGTCACATGAAATCATGTGACCGCTGCAGCCAATGAAACGCTGCAGCATCACAACCCTTTCTCCTGGCATCGATGCTCACACCCTGAGCAACATGATGCCAGAAGTTCATGCATGTGATGCTGCAGCTTCTTATTGGGTACACTGGTCACATGATTTCCTGTGACGTCATCTTTCACAACAAACACCGAACCGCAGCATGCGGAGTAGCTACCTCTCTGTTTATTATTTTCACAGGGGATCCTATTGAAAAAGGGTTGTCCAGTAAGGTGAGAACCCTTTTAACATTAACAAAAATGCCTATTTATGACTGAAATGTCACAGAATTTCTGCAATTTTGGTAAATATAATACTGCCTATCAATATGCAGAAGTGAGCACGACTGTTTGGAGTTTGGATACGATTTATAGCTTCTGGCATAATATCATCATGGCAAATAAAGGGTTCAAAAAGAAGTGGTGCCAGTTTCTAAACGCCTGGCAGACTCGCTGCTATGTTAGGGGACATTCCTACATCTCAGCTGGAGTTACCATAGGTACAGACGCCTCTTTCACGCAGATGAGGATCAGAGGTGAATGGCTGCCCACTAGATTAAAAAGCACTTAGACCCAGCTCATGAAATGAGAGGAGTCAATTATCTCAGGCGTTAGAATTCTTTCAGAATGAAAAATGCTCCTTGTATAGAAGAAAAAAATAGCCAAGAGTAACAAAATCTCAGTTATCATACAGTACATAAAATTGTATCTCATAAAGTTTCTGTGAAGTTACAAGTTAAGCATACAGTTCTCAAAACAACTGGGATATATACATATTGCAAACATATAGCATACAGTATCAAAATGTAATATATATCTGGTCACTAAGGAGATCGGACCATACGTAAATACAGAAAGTGATTGTTTAATGAGCCCACTATCAACAACTGAGTCTATATGCCATCTTCTGTCCTTATAATAGATGCCCCTTATAGCAACTACATATGGGGTTGACTATAAGATACAGTATGTTCTCCACTTGATGGACACACAAGGTGCAAAATTGTAATTGAAACATAGGTCTCTTTGTTAGCACAGTCTTACCATCCAACAGTTCACTTCTGACAACATTGACCTAATACCAAAGGTGCCCATACACCTTCAATAGCTGGTGGACCAACAATTTTGACAATTTTGTTTGCCCTGGTTCCCCTATACACATGATTGTTTGGCTTTGCTGAACATTCATGTGCTTAGAGAAGTAAGCTCTGGCAGTGGCTTGTCTTCTAGGGAACAAAACTATCAGGAGTTGTAATTCAGTATCCTCGATCCTTCTTTCGCCAACATCATCTATCGGGGAAAATTTGAGCCACCCCCATATACATTATGGAGTTGCCCGTACCCTCTCTTATTGGAGAGTTTGGATGTCTAAAGTCAAACGTGCATGTGGGATTTAAGGTAGTCACAATATTTGAACTAATTTTCCACTCAGTGCCCAAGTAAAGGGAGGATGGCCCTAGACAAGTTCATTTCACCCATTAAGAAAGGTCCTATCTGAGCTGTGCTGTTTCCTCTTCGTGAGCCTCTTAGTAACACCTGTTTTATATCGCTTTGGACATTTGGGTGCATGTCAAAATCTTATTTCCCATATGTTCACAATGCTTTTGGTGTCCACAGTTTAGTGAACACAAAAAGCATGGTCAACATATTGGACATACGTTTTTGACATACACCCAGATGCCCCTTACCCAGGGACTAAGTGGAATATTAGCTCCAATACTGTAACTTTTTACTTTTCTGTATAGGTTAACGAAGGAAGCAGAAAAGTATTATTTTATACTCTATCTCAGGATGAAAAAATTCTGGGAGGAGGCCACATTTAGCATATTTCTATGCTAAAGGGGTTTCCTGTTCTCTAAAAAATTGTTTGGTCAGTGTCATTAAAGAGACCATTTGGTTTTGGGACAAACTTCAGTTCCAGGACATGGCAGTTAGGGTGTATATTACCTGCAGTTCTTTTTCTTTGACACCCTTCCTATTCAGACCAATTTCAGGACTTGTTTTCAGCTCTTTAGGATGGCTGAAACAATTTTCTAACTAACTACTTCAGAATGTGCACTATTCTATGATTGGCCAGTGCTGATCACAGGAGCAGCCAAGGCCAATTCGCTAACAAGTATAGTGCATTGGCAATCCAAGATTGCCAATTCATTGCAGGGATTATGTAGACTGAAGATTGTGTCAGCTATCCTGAATGCCAGACCCGGAATCAGCGAACGGAGGGATGGCAGAGAACAATTGCAGGTAAATATATACCCGGCTCCCTCCGGTCCAAGGCTGGAATTGTGTTTCAAAACGGAAGCTCGCTTTAAACTTTTCCTGTCCATTAAAAGTTTATCCTTACTTATAAAAGGAGTAATAACAATATAATAATAATTGTTATTTTTATAGCGCCAATATATTCCGCAGCATTTACAATACAGTGGAAATAAAATAAAACAAGACCACTGTTACATGAAGAAATCAATTGATGGAGACAGTAAGGGTGAGGGTCCTGCTCCAACGAGCTAACATACTACAAATAGTAAGGTGATACAGAAGGTAAAGGGGCTGGAGATGTGCACAGTATGGAAAGGTGGAGAGTGAGGGATGCTATATACACAGACAATGGTCAGGCCGTATAGTGGTGGAGTCAGTATGTCTGCAGATGCCAGTTGATTATGGCTAGCAGGTGTTGCAGTCGGTAGGTCAGGGAGCATGTTATTAGGCGGAGTTCAGAGGGGTTTGGTTTAGGGGATATCGTATGCCTCCTTGAAGAGGTGCGTTTTTAGAGCACACCTGAAGTTTAGTGAGTCAGTGATTGCCCGGACATTTTTTGGTAGCGTGTTCCAGAGGACTGGTGCTGCTCTGGAGAAATCTTGTAGGCGGGAATGAGAGGTTCGAATTAGAGGGGCACTTAGTCTGATTTTGTTAGCAAAGGGGAGGGCACAGGCTGGGTGGTGAATTGAGATGAGGGAAGCAATGTAGGGTGGGCCGGTGCTGTAGAGCGTTTTGTGGGTGAGGGTGGTGAGATTAAATTGTATTCTGTTTTTGACGGGCAGCCAGTGCAGTGACTGGCACAGGGCAAAGGGATCCGAGTAGCGGCTGGACAGGAAGATGAGCTTGGCTGCCACATTCAGGATGGATTGGAGGGGCTAGCGTCTGAAGCAGGGGAGGCCTATCAGCAGCGAGTTGCAATAATCGAGCCGAGAGTGGATGAGGGAAACAGTGAGCATTTTTAGTGTGTCCACAGTGAGAAAAGGGCATATTCTAGCGATGTTCTTGAGGTGCAGCTGACATGTTCAGGCCAGAGATTGGATGTAGGGGTGAAGGACAGATCGGAGTCAAATATGACCCCAAGGCAGCGGGCGTGCTGTCTGGGAGTTATGGTGGTGCCACACACTGAGATGCAGGTGTCAGGATGAGGTTGGTTAGTAGAGGTCTGAAACAGGAGAAGGTCAGTTTTTGAGAGGTTCAGTTTTAGGTGGAGAGAGGACATAGTGTTAGAGACAGCAGACAGACAGTTGGTGGTGTTCTGGAGGAATGTTGCTGTGATGTCCTGGGAGAAAGTGTATAACTGGGTGTTGTCAGCATAGAGATAGTTCTGAAAAACAAATCCCCTGATGGTCTGTCCGATGGGGACTGTGTAGATGGAGAAGAGGAGGGAGCCGAGGACCAAGCCCTGGGGGACTCCAACAGCAAGGGGAAGAGGAGGGGAAGTAAAGCCAGCAAAGCAGACACTGAAGGAGCAGTTGGATAGGTAGGCAGAGCACCAGGAGAGGGCAGTGTCCTATAGTCCAATGGAGCAAAGCATACTGAGGAGGAGTTTGTGATTGACAGTGTTGAATGCTGCAGAGAGGTCGAGGAGGATCCATAGGGAGTAGTCGACCCTCGATTTGGCCATCGGGAGGTCGTTTGACACTTTAGTCAGAGCGGTTGCTGCCAAGTGTAGGGGACGAAAGCCAGACTGTAGAGTTTCAAGAAGAGAGATAGCTTATAAGGCGAGAGTAAATGAGGCGTTTTAGTAGTTTGGAGATTAAGGGGAGGTTTGAAATGGGTCTATAGTTGGCAGCATTGATCGAGTCAAGACTCGGTTTCTTTAGCAATGGGGATATGATAGCATGTTTGAATGAGGAAGGGAAAATGCCAGAGGTCAGAGAAAGATTGAATATAGTGGTAAGGTGGGAGATGACCACCGGGGAGATGGACCGGAGGAGGTGTGGGGGAAGAGGGTCGCTAGCGCAGATGGTGGGGTGAGTAAAGGAGACTTCACTCACCTCTGTCATTGGTCTAAGTACAGAGAATGAACATGAGCTAGATGCAGTACTGACGAGATTAGGGTTGGGGCTAGTCTGGGATTGGGAGGTTATTTTCTTCCGAATGTTGTCAATTTTCTTTTTGGGTACTGTATTGTATACTGTCATTGCAGTGGTGATGTGTCAAGCTGGGGCTAAAGTTCACAGATTCCAAGGCATCAAGGTATTACATTTTGATAATATTTACATAAACCACAACAAAAGCATCAAAGTCTTTTTTTCTACCTGGAAGTCGTTATCTATCTGTTAAGGATTTGAAGTAGATAGCAAAATTACTGCACTAAATTCTAGTAGAAGTAGTCTATCAGTTACATGTGGATAAAATGCACAATTAATTGCCTTTTCTTGGATCCGCACATTCATATGACATACAGACTTCCAGAATCCAGCCAAAACTATGCAAAGCCCTGATATCAATTTACAAGAAATGTGCTCAGTAAAGTCGTAAAATGAGGAGATAATGTTTGAGAGAAAATACATTCAGCTTTGTTGTTTCATTGACATTTATGCAAAAAAAAAATCACTGATAAGTGTAGAAGAGACAATGCACAACATCTCATAATCAGAGTACAAATTAGGCCCTTCTCAAAAATCAAAGGAAAGAAAAATGTTACTTTGGTTTGATGCGTAATAATATATTTTTATTGCATTGGTGGAAGAGTCAAATTAGTCCTGTGTTGGGAAAGGAATAGATTAATGAGTTTTTGTGTTCTTTGTCAAATACGTTATGAATTAACAGAAATGTATTGGAAAAAATGAAGGAAGACAGGGACGGGCTAAAGAGACATATAGGCTGGGGGTGTTAGGAATCAATGGTGGCAGAAAGGAGTGAAAGAAGATGCCTGGAGAGGATTGAGCAGATGGAAAGATGGGAAATATTGCATAAGAATCAGTAGAGGGAAGAAGAAGATTGCTTTGTAACATTGCCTGGTTTCCTGCAAACAGCTCGCTTACCATTAGGCCGCATGCACACGGGCGAGCCGGATTCCGCATTCGGGAGCCCTCAGCGGAATCTGACCCTAAGCCCACCTGTCATCCACGTGTACCTGCATTTTCTTTTTATTTTCTGTACTGCAGATGGTACGCACAGCTTGCCATCAGATATCCGCAGTACTTTTTTTTTTTAAGCTCCTGCTTTTCCCACGGAATCTGCGGCCCATCCGCAATGTTAATTGCAGACGGGCCACGGGTTGCACGGCTTCCATTGACTTCAATGAAAGCTGTCCATGCGGAATCCACAGGAAAATGGAGCTTCCTGCGATTATGCATCCACGAGCAGAAACCACAATTGGTTTCCGCTCGCGTGCATGAAGAATCATTTTTGCATTCCATGCTATGGGCGGTATTGGCTGTGGAATCCGGAGGTGGTTGCCTGTTTCGGATTCCGCAATTCAAATCCGCCCGTGTGTATTCACCCTTAATCTTAGTTTATTGCCGGCGGGTGAGGCCTTTAAAAAGATTCTTTGTCAAAGCAGCCGGCTGAAAGAAGGTCTTGGAAGATAGTCATGGTGGTGGTTTTGGCCCACTAAAGATATGAAAACACCCCTGCAAATGCAAGCTGTCATTGGAGCCAAGCCCCAGGAAAGAAAAAAGTCGAACAGAACAAGGAGCAGATATTGAGTCGTAAAACAAGAAATTATTTTTAGTTTTATCTAAATGTGATAAAATTGTGTTAAACTTAGTGAATTATTGTGGGGGTTTGATCTGGTGGTGACCTGTTCAATCAAGTTAGTTGAGTGCACAGTTTTGCACTACAGTAAAAAAAATTAAGAAAGCATTTAATCATTTTCTTGGGTGTGTAGATTTGTATGCCAAAATGAATTCAGACCTCCAAATAGAACTAGGAGATATGAGAGATAAGATCTTCAATGGTCAAAAGGGGGTGTCCGGTTACTGAATAACCCCTTTTCAATAGGACCCCCTGTGAGAAAACACTACAGAGATACTTACCGTTATGCGGAAGGCTGTAGCTTGATGTCACAGGCTGTAGATGATGTCACAGTAAATCACATGACTACTGCAGCCAATGGAAGGCTGCAGCATCACATGCATGAACTCCTGCCATCATAGCGCTCATTATGTGAGTGCCGATGCCAGAAGAACAGTCGGTGATGCTGCAGACCCTCACTGGTTGCTGCGGTCAGATGATTTCTTGTAACATCATTTGTCACAGGAATTTCCGGGACTGCAGTAAGCTAAGTTACAGCACTGGATCCCGGTGAAGGGATAAGTATCTCTCTGTTTATTATTTTTACACAGGGGTCCTATTGAAAAGAGGTTGTCTAGTAAGCGGATTTACCCCTTTAATGCAACAGTCACAAGAGTAACTTCAAGCTCCTGTACCCCAGTGCAAATTGTATAACAGGTTCCCCACCTACCATGTGCCATTTATAAAACTGGTACCTTCTTATGTAGCGGAGGGTGTGACTGCTACCATCATACCCTCAATAGCTACGCCCCTGACAACTACATAAGGAACAGCTCAGCCCCGCTCTATGAAAGTAGTTCCCATTCTGCTGGTATTGAGTTATGTATCTGAATGGCTGCCATGTAATACTTCATTTTTCATTGCAACAGGCACTAATTCCTAGCTAGTGTGGCCGCCCCAGAATATTAGCTGTTTGCTGGGGGGGGGGGGGGGGGGGGTAGGTGGAGGGGTCAAAAGTGGGACCAGCAGTGATCAGTTGATCCCCAAAGTGTTTGGAACTGGAAGGGGCTGCCTCATCAGAGACAAGCATTTTAATTATGACTGTAATTCAACTGAGTATTGAGCATTGGCCTGGAAGACTGCATTTTTTTGGCTTAGCTCAGCATTTGTCAACCAGGGTCCCCAGGTAAAATAAAATAAGCTTCAACTCATTCAAAGATGCCTGGCATGGTTTGAACAAAATGTTAAACAAGTCATATAACTATTTCTCTGGTCTTGTGCTAACTGCTTATAATCATGCTCAAAAAGTGCAATGCTCTTTGGCCGAATGTTATGGTATTTTACATTTGGCTGAATGGTATGTTATACAACAGGATAGGCTGGAATATGTGCAATAACGTTCTAAGAGTAAAACTTAAGATATGGGTTCCAAATGCTAAAAAGTTTTGGAATCAATGGCATAGACTCCTGAAAATTTTTTGAAACATGTTCATAACCTATAATTATCCCAGCCTATGCCAAAATATTTTCCATTCGACATATATTAAAGGGGTTGTCCATTTAAAAACTACTGATGCCTTATCCATAGTGTAGGCCATCAATGGTATATTAACTATTCACCAGACAGATATGCTCATGTACTGAGCTGATTTCTGCAGGAAGCAGACAGCTCTACCCACTGCAGTGAGCAGGCTTGGTATTACACATAAGGATCCCACTCACTTCAATGGGAACGTTACATGTAATACCAAGCCTTACTTTTGCAATGGGAATGGAGCTGTCTATTTCCTGCAGGAATCAGCTCTGTGAATGAGCATACTGGCCAGCTGATCAGTGGGGGTCTTGGGCATGAGACTCCAACCAACATGCTATTGATGGTCTACCCTAAGAATAGACCAAGAATAGTTTACAACTGGACAACACCTTGATTATGGTTTGTGGTATGGTGACCTCTTTTTTCACAGTTTTGAACTGTATTGTCGACTATTCTATTTAATACATTAGATCCCATAAAAATGTATATACTGCTGTCTATATATTTTTATAATATCAGTTAATAGGTGATGTATGCAACTATATTATGTAACGGTATATACATTAGGGCTAGACTCTTGGCTGTAATTGTTAGGAGACTTTTCCAAATTATATGATGAACATAGTGTAGTACCCCAGAGATGGGGTGCGACAGCACTGCTATTGCTACTTCATGTGAAGTGTGTATATATTTATAAATAGATGAAATGTTGTGTATATGACTTTAAATGTGTTAAAGGGGTTGTCCCGCGAAAGCAAGTGGGGTTATACACTTCTGTATGGCCATATTAATGCACTTTGTAATGTACATCGTGCATTAATTATGAGCCATACAGAAGTTATTCAGTTACCTGTTCCGTTGCTAGCGTCCTCGTCTCCATGGTGCCATCAAATTTCAGCGTCTAATCGCCCGATTAGACGCGCTTGCGCAGTCCGGTCTTCTCCCTGGTGAATGGGGCCGCTCGTGCCGGAGAGCGGGTCCTCGTAGCTCCGCCCTGTCACGTGTGCCAATTCCAGCCAATCAGGAGGCTGGAATCGGCAATGGACCGCACAGAGACCCGCGGTGCATCGTGGGTGAAGATTCCGGCGGCCATCTTGCTAAGGTAAGGAAGAAGTCGCCGCAGCGCGGGGATTCGGGTAAGTACTAAACTTTTTTTTTTTTAACAAAAAAAACCCGTGTCGGTGCGGGACAACCCCTTTAATCAGATGTGTCTGTGCTATCTATCACTGTATGACTGTTCAGAATACACTCTAACCTGCTCTGGCACACCTGTCAGTCACCCCCAACTAGCCTGGAATTGGATAGAGAGATTTTCCCCAGCTTTGGATTGGTTGAGAAGAAAGGTATAAAAGGTGAAGAGTGGGTGGGGTTAGCTAGTCTTGTCCTGGAGTCAGCTGAGAGGAGAGCCACAGATAAAGACTGGGGAGGAACAAGGTGAACATCTTTAACAAAGTCTTCCAAAGGGAGACTAACCCTGAAGTTCTTGGAGAAAAGATAGCTAGTGATAGACACCAGGAAGTTACAAGGCAACCATCTTCACAAAGCCTTCTAGAAGAGAGTCTAGTCAAGGCCTGGAGAGAGTCTAGTCCAGACGAACCTGAGATAGAGACCAGGAAGGAAGAAGGCGACCATTTATTCTAGCCAGTTCGGTGGGAAAAAGAACATCAATAGAGATGAGCGAACGTGATCGGCCACGCCCCTTTTTCACCCGAATACCGCGATTTCCGAGTACTTCCGTACTCGGGCGAAAAAATTCGGGGGGCGCCGTGGCGGCACGGGGGGTAGCAGTGGGGAGTGGGAGAGAGAGAGGGCTCCCCCCTGTTCCTCGCTGCTACCCCCCGCACCGCCACGCCTCTCCCCGCCCCCCGGCCCCCCTCGAATCTTTTCACCCGAATACTGAAGTACTCGAAAATGGCGGTACTCGGGTGCGTAAGTACTCGAAACGAGTACGTTCGCTCATCTCTAAACATCAAATGTGAGTACTAACAAACGAAGGCTATTGAGAAAAAGAGATAAAACAGAGGAGAAAGGAAAATAAATCAAGTTTATGCTGGAGTGTTTGGTGGAGAGAGAAATAGATGCAAGTCAGCAGTTAACCCTTTCCAGTCACAGCCTACTAACAGAATCCATAGTGAATGATGCACGTTGAGTCTGTAACCTAAATACCCACAACGTAATGAGGATAATGTAACTGCTATTGGGACGAAGAACATTCTCTTAATAAAGTTTGGAATTGTTTTCATCTAAAGTCTGCTTCCTGAAATACTTCCCACCATCTACAACAGCTGCACTGAGATACCACACGACACTACAGTAGAGCCAGGAGTACTACCCCATTATTCTTTAGTTCTCCAATTTTTTTATTTATTATTTTTGTCTGGAAGGAGTCCCTCCCCATATATAGTCGTTTTTACCACCCTTACATGTGGCCAACCAGCACAGAACACGAGTCACTACGCTGGTTGTAGAGTAGCAGAGCCACCATTGACAACCATCTTATTCCCCCCTGCTTTACCCTTGTCGTTGGTCTGCACTTGGTCTACTGCAGTAGAAATAAGCAAAGTGTAAACAGAGTCGTTGAATATAGTTGGGAGAAAAGAATGTCTAGAAAGAAAATGTTTTCTCTGCTAAGTTCTAATCTGCAACGGTAATTCTGAGAACATATAAGTTCACTCATTGAAAAAGCATTTTCAGCATTCATAAAACACAAAACCAGAGTGACCTTGCATGATGAATAAATGTAATTGGTGCTTTTCTATTGTTTTCATGTCATTTAATGGGATAAAGCTTCTTGATGTAAGTGGATCATTTGCTAAGTAAAGTGAGTTGTACAACAACTTTTACAAAGGGGTTTTATATTTTTATTTGTGTAAGAGAAGTTGAGTCCTAGCTTGGACAAATCTCATTAGTGACATCAGAAGGTTAATCATCCAGCTGCTTGAGCAATATTTTACAGTTGTGAAAATCATTAGTAAGGCTTTCAGTTTCTTAGTAATGGATGAAACATCCAGATCAGAGAGAGAGAGAGAAAGAGAGAGAGAAACCCATGCTAAACTTTGAAAAGTAGAAAAAAAATGTTATTTAGCAAGAGTGTTGACCTCTGGTCCTAATAAATAAGACTTATGACTATACAAGATAGAGTAAATGTCACAAAAAGTATTTTTAAAAATAAATACAAATCATGCCACAAACACAATAATGAAAAAAAATTACAAAGCAACCTGGTGAAATGATTACAATATTTAAAATAATAATGTAGGCACCGATACCAGGGGGTTACCTTTTTTTGGAAGATGCCAAACTGGCATAAAGAGTCCTACAAACCAGGAAATGCCTATTGGTAAAGAAAGGTATTCAAATAAGTTCTTCAAAAACTGCACTGAAACTCTGTTTCAGTGCAGTTTTTATTTCGAAATCCATGGAAGTGCCAAGGTTTTGTTTCTATCATTGTTTATGGTGTACCTGCACCTGTCTTTGCACCCAGTGCGAAGTATATGCATGCAGTGAGCTGGCGTTTGGAGTTGCATTTATATATCTATATTAGCTTGAAAGGGCACTAAATTTTCTGGCAACTTATGCTTATCTACCAGCTTGTGTTAGTCTCACCATTTCCATAAAATACTTGCATAAAAAATGTTATTGTTTAACAACTGCAAATGACATTTAAAGTGGCTGCTGCTAGGAGTCTTCCAGCTTTTCTGCAATCCCCTCTCTGTCATTAGGTACAGAGCTTCTGTAGTAGCAAAGACACGGTGACATTTCCTTAGCAACGGGGGGAGGAGCCATCTTTATAGGCAGCTCCCAAGCACTTAGAGGTTGCATGCTGACAAATCTGCAGACACAGTGATAACAATCTCCACCATCTCTGCCTCTCATGTTCTTACATTGTCTGTGTATGTGTCTGTCTGTGCACACATTATAGTGGGTTTACAAACTATATGGCCAGAATGTCTCTGAATGCCTGAATCATCCTGGGAGAGCAGAGGAGTGGGCATTAAGATTCTGCCACCCTGCTGATTGGATTAGAGACAGTTCAATGCAGCATGGAAAGTAAGGGCAAATAAGTAAAGGACAGTGAACTACTGGCAGAATACTGGGCTTGCTACACCCCCCACCCCTGAAAGTTTATTGCAAACAGCAGAACAGCAGAAAAACATCTGAAAATCAGAACTTACAGACATGAAACAGGGTGCAAACATTTGCAAACGAGAGGGTAAGGAGAACATGTACTGTTTCAGAAAACTTGTTTAAAACCTAGGTATGCTTTAAAACTAGAACCACTGTAATTTATTTTTAATGCATTGCCTTTGGAGTGCCCAAGGAGTCGTAATTAACTTTCACGGCAATTCTAGTGTTAAATTACACTTTATAATATCAAGCAATTCTATATTCTGTTATTTTTACTCTTTAGATTATTGTATTATATTTTATATAACCTCTCTAGCTGACTCCAACTACTGTCCTGTTTCTTCTCATGGTATTGACTTCAGTGATTGTGTACATGTAATCAACTTAAAGGGATGTCCACGTTACACTAAAACTGTACAGTGGACAAGCAATGGTTAAAAGTAACAAACTGGGACAGAATGTTCTGTTCTCCTGCTGGTTCAGCACTGGGTTTCTTTGCTTACTGCTCGTCTTTCTTTACTTTGACTGTAGCAATGATCACTGCAACCAATCACTGGTCTCTGCAGCATATGGTTTGAGACTGCTACGGCCAGCGATTGGCTGCAGCTGTCACATGTTTATACAGAATGTCATTGCTGCAGTCAAAGGGGAAAAGACTGTTGGTAAGGATAGCAATGATGGTGAAAGTGTTCAAGTTGGGGCAGAGTTATGCCCATATGCTCTTACTATTACCACTTGGACAATGCTGAAGTCTGTAATGATGAGAAACCCTATGGTATGATTGTTTAATCTTTACACTGCCATAGACCACCCAGAATTTTAAAAACAATTAGGGATGAGCGAGTATACTCGCTAAAGCACTACTCGTTCGAGTAATGTGCTTTAGACGAATATCTCCCTGCTCGTTCCTGAAGATTCGGGAGCCGCCGCGGCTGACAGGTGAGTTGCAGCGGGGGAGAGCGGGCGGGAGAGAGAGATCTTCCCTCCGTTCCTCCCCGCTCTCCCCCGCAGCTCCCCGCCCCGCGGCGGCACCCGAATCTTTAAGGACGAGCAGGGAGATACTCGTCTAAGGCACATTACTCGAGCGAGTAGTGCTTTAGCGAGTATACTTGCTCATCCTTAGAAACAATCCCTTCTCTGCCTAAGACCACCAGGAATATTTACATTAACCCTTTCTCTGTCCTAGAGCACCAGAAATGTATCAACAATACTTTCTATGCTCTAGGTCACCAAGGATTATGATTAGATCACTAGTGATGTTACCACAAGACCATTAAATAGCCAGGATAGCTATGGTTAAGTACATGAAGGTACACAATAATAATTTTGTGTTATTGTTTTAGATGACCCGGTTTAGAGGGAACAGGTCCAGGTACTTAGATAACACTCTCACTAGCTACAATACCTGAAAGAGCCAAGAGCTAAGAGGTAGTTATTTTTTTGCTTCCATAAACTCTGAATGACTGAGTGTGCCTAGCCATGGTAATTTACATGGAAAAAAGGAGAAACAAAATGACCCCCTATCATGGGACCAGAATGCATTTTGTTTAGTAAAGATACCCCCACTTCTTAAGTCATGAAACCTCACATTAAAACTTGTGAATACATTTGCTGGTTGTAGTTCTTAAGATTCAAATTGTGATTTACAAAAAGTATATGAAATATATTTAACTTATTAGGAAATATTTTAAAATGACACAAATGGTTGCAGAGGAAATATTTAGAATATATGGTCCATTTCTAGTTTCCACTTCCATCCTGGTGTCATTAATTCAAGTGGCATCCCATGCAAATGAAGCTGAGCAAACTCTTCAAGGATTAGTATAAATTATCCCCGAAATCTGTCAACATTTTCCATGGCCGTAATGTGAACATGGTAGGGTTGCAATAACTAGACCTTATTGTGGTTTTACTTTTCAACATAAGGCTTTAATTATTCCTCTCCTTTATACTTGTAATAATAAATTGAGTTATCTTAACATGTTTGTTATAGATGAACACTTGATCCAAACCACTAAATAGCATAATTGCCTTTATATTTGTACATGAAGCACATCCTGTTTAAGAAAATCTTACTAGATTATTACATGATTGGATGCAATTATTTCTCTTTTTATCAACCTGGTATATCCAGAACTCCATAGCTCTAGTACTGTAAAGACACCATACTATAGCAGTATGTCAGCTACACAATATTATTCTGAGCTTAGTGACACAGATGCTGTACAGAGAGTTCAAGGCGGAGTAGTGGGGGATCCATGATCTTTAACAGAACTTCCACTGGGAGTTTGGTTGCTAAGAAGTGTCTGTTGGACTGACACATGAACAAACAATGCCACTCATAGCATGGGTTAGGCTTACTTACCACAAACTGTAAGGTATAGTACAACCGATGATTATATCTATGGTCCTGCTGGTTTTTAACCTGCATTGAGAATCACATCACTATTTTTGAGCAGAGCAGGAGAGGGTCATATTATTCTGCATCTGCAACATATTTTGCTTCTATGCGGCTCAAAATGAGCCAAGTGCTTCTGTGTTCCTTGAAAGAACCTGATTGCTAACATCAGCCAAGCCAAGGCACCACGTGGCTGTGGAAAAAAATCCCTCACTCTGTCCAACATCACCAGGGCTTAAACTTGCAAGGAATCACATGAAAGAAGCATTGCTTGTTTTTTTCCTGAAACATGTTGCCTGATCTGAAAGCAAATAGAAGACGAGATTTGACACTGTAATTGCTTGGAAAAGAAGGATAATATATGTTTTTAACACACTACAGTATGTGCTGAGTATTTTTTTGGCGAATCTAGAACTAAAAGCTCTTTTGCCTATGGCCATACTGGATGAGGCAAGGTCCTTTATTTGTTGGGGCTAGCATAATATGCCTAATGGCTGAAGGGTACAGTTGGAAAAACAGGCACCAAGATTAATATGGGACCAACTGGGCAAAGTGCTAGGATAATGTTTCAAATTTCAAGTTACTAGTGGTTAACTTACAGGGTTAGAGTTTGTTCAGAAGGGATCATAAAAACTCGAAAAGTTTGTCATTTTGTAAAGTCCCATTTAAAGCCCACAATACGGGGAAATAAATATATGAGGGAAATTAACATGTGGCAATCCCATTATTCTAGGGAAAAACAACAATGAAATTCTAATAGGGGCTTGTTATAAGCCCCCTGATATGACAGAATCCACAAAAAAACTATTACTAAGGGCCCTTTTCCGCTGAATGACATGTTGGGCGCAGATGCCCGACAGGTTGTTCTAAGCAATGGTCATTCCTGTGCTTTTACACAGAAATGATCATCACTAGTGAATAGAAACAGAGCGGTTTGGAGATCGTTCCAGCCCACCTGCCTCCATTCAAAGTAAACAGGCAGTTGTTCATAGACGAACAACTGCCTGTTTGCATGGACCGATATGTTGTTCAGTTTTCTGCATGCAGAAAATGAATGGTGAATGAGAAGTGAACAAATCGTTCAGTCGTGGTATGCATTTACACTAAGCTATAATTGTTCACATTACACCTGGATGTGGGAACCTGAATGATTTATCGGCCCCTGTAAAAGGCCATAAGGCACGTAGATGAAGCTGCAAATCACAATGAAGTAAGTATTATGGGGGACCTAAGCTATACAGATATGAACTAGGAAACTTAAACCCGTGCATCTCATAAAGGAAACACATTTCTATCAATAACTAAAGATACTTATCCACTTAATGTGTGTAAGTGGATAAGTAACTGGCTCAGTGATAAAAAGCAGATAATGGTTAATGTTGGTACATATTCTGATTGGGTCACTATCACTAGTCACAAGGGTTAGTATTGAGCCCTATTCTTTTTAATATATTTATTAACGACCTTGTAGAAGGATTTTACAGTCAAATATTAATATTTGCAGATGGGATAGTATTGTAGACAGTAGTTGATGTACATGATGATACTGTACCTGTTAGGGATCGCTGTTGGGATCTGTTGCACTACATAGGTTTTCAGCTGCAAAGCTTCACAGGTGGTGTTGATTGAGCTGGCTGGGTGGGGATTACTCCAGCTAGCCAATCCCCAAGGTCTGTTGCCCAAATACACTAGCTCCTCTACTAGAGGCTGCTGGCCTTTTCTCTGTTTGTTCAGTGTGTTCAGTGTGGGCAGTGTCATACTCCTGCATGTCTGTGCATGTGGCTGGACATGAGGTGTCTGTGGAGTGTTCAGGATGTTCAGTATGAACAGTGTCATGCTCCTCGGTAAATGTAGTGTGAACTGAGTCTTGCTGTGGGTCCTTTATCATTTAGAACGAGGTAGGTCCCTAGGTTCCAACATGGGGTCGTCCCTATCAGGATGATCACCCCACATTGCAGACAGGTTTCCTGGGGTTAGTTGTCTTGTTTGTGTAGGGACCCATGAAACAACAAGGTTCTGTGAAGTGGGCATGTGGACTTAAGTATCTTGGCCAAAATATGAACTACTACCTCGTATTGTATCTATTCCATCTGTTTATCCATTCCACAGTTCTGCTGTTTGGCCTGGTTTCGCCAGTTCGGGAGTGTGAATTGTGTAAAGTTTATGTCTGTTTCTCAGTCATGTTCGCGAGTTTTGTGTCCAGTTTGCAGTTCATGTGCCAGTAAAACTCTGCAGAGTTCATGTCCTAGTTTGACATTACAGTACATTTTGTATGGTACTGTGCAAAATTCTGGTGTTATAGAACCAACAGGAAATGAATAATCGGGTGAGAATAATATGACATTTTGTTACCACCCAATGCATTGGGTGCAATCATGCTAAAATATATAAAGAAACTTATAATGGCAATATAAGATATTATGTTTGCTACAAGAGGCTTTTGCAAAAAACATGAATGACCAGTTTAAAGATATCTTATCTAGGACAAATTAGAAGAAGTACAAAATGTGTTAAAAAAATAAAGAATTATGGTAAAAAGAGATTGTGGGAAGAAAAAAGCATGGCCAGCAACAAAGCAGTTCTGTATAAGAAACTCATGAAAACATCTGAGTAGCTTAAGGGCCCAAAAAGAAAACAGAACATTCTGGGGAAACACTATTTATGTCCTTCTGGTTGGAATTTACATGCTTTTTTTTAATTAATCTTACTAATAATAATGATAATAATATCATATAGAGTGTTTTGCTGGGTATATGATAAAAGAGGTGAATAAACAAGTACCAGAGTACAGACAATAAATAGGAACATTTTAAAACTATCTTAAATACTCATGGTGTTCAGTCTATACCTTACAGGAATAAAAGGATTAGGAATAGGAGAAAAACAACAAAAAGAAAGCATTTAAATTACTAAAACAAGAAGGAAGTGAGGAAGGATTAAAACCCCTAAACTGTCCTTTAACTATATCAATAGTAAAAATATTACTACTAAAAGTCTTGGCTATTTAATAAAAAATGCTGGAAAAATTGTAGAGGTTGATGATGAGAGAGCAAATCTATTTTTTTACCAGTGTATTCACTCAGGAAAATGAAATGTCAGGTGAAATGCAGAGTGATGAAGTAAACTCTTTATTAAATGTCGCCAGTCTAACCCAGGAAGAAGTGCGGAGCCGCCTTAAAAAGATTAAAATAGACAAATGGCAAACACACCCGGGTTCTAAGCGAATTACGCAATGTGATAGAAAGATGACTTTTTCTTATATCTAAGGACTCTATAGTGACAGGGTCTTTTCCACTAGATTGGCTCATAGTGAATATGGCGGTGATATTTAAAGAGGGGTCAAAAAGCAAAATGGGAAGCTACAGACTGGTAAGTCTAACTACTCATTGTAGGTAAAATGTTTGGGGGGATTTTAAGAGCTGCTATTCTGGAGTACCTGAATGAAAATAGGCGTATATCAGCATGGGTTTATGAGTGGGCCACTCCTGTGAAACCAATCTAATTAGCTTCTACAAGGAGATATGTTTTTAGATTGGACCAGGGAGAGTCACTGGATCTTATATATCTTACTTTTTCCAAAGCTTTTTGTACTGTGCCACATAAAAGGTTGGTATATAAAATGCAAATGTCTGGTCTGGGTGAAAATGTGTGTAAGTGGGTAAGTAACTGGTCAGTGATAGAAAGCAAAGGGTGGGTTATAAATGGCACATACTCTGATTAGGTCACCGTTACTAGTGGGGTACCACAGGGGGCAGTACTGGGCCCTATTCTTCTTAATATACTTATTAATGACCTGGTAGAAGGATTGTGCAGTAAAATATCAGTACTTGCAGATAGAACAAAACTATGTAAAGCAATAAACAAAAAAAAATGACTGAATGTGGTTGCAAATGGATCTGGATAAGTTGGGAGTTTGGGCAGAAAAGTGGCAAATCAGGTTTAATACTAAAATGTAATGTTATGCATAAGGGTAGGGGAAATACATACCACTATTACACAGAAAGGAAAAAAACACTACGTAAAACTGACATGGAAAAGGACTTGGGGATTTTACCTAACTGTAAACTTAATTGGAGCAACTAGTGTCAGGCAGCTGCTGCCAAGGCAAATAGGATCATGGGGTGTATCAAAAGAGGCCTAGGGGCAGATGACGAGAACATTGTTCTTCCTCTTTACAAGTCACTGGTTTGACCACACATGGAATATTGTGTACAGTTTTGGGCACTGGTACTCAAAAAGAACATATTAGAGCCTGAACGGGTTAAAAGACGGGCAGCTAAGTTAATAAATGGAATGGGTGGACTACAAGACCCATAGAGATTATCAAAATTGGGGTAATTTAGGTTAGAAAAGACAGCTAAGGGGCAACCTAATAACTATGTATAAATATATCAGGGGACAATACAGAGATCTCTCCCATCATCTATTTATACCCAGAACTGTGACTATAAGGGCTCCTTCCAACGGTGGGATTTCCGCCACGTAATACGCGGCGAAAATCCGCCGTGTTGCCCGCAGCTATTAGGTTCTATTGAACCTAATAGCTCAATGCTCAAGGTGCGGAATTCCATTGCGGAATTCCACACCGTGAAATCCCCCGATCTCTCCCGCGGCATGCTCTATTTGCTGCGGGTGTACGCGTGGCCAGCTTCCATTGCAGTCCATGGAAGCCGTCCGTCACGCTATCTTCCGCTGTAGCACAGCAGAAGATAGCGTGAAACCGCTTCCCCGCCCACCGCCAGCCGTATCATATGACGCGGCCAGGGCGTCATGTGATACTGTGGGCGTGTCATATCACACGGTCGGCGCGTCACATGCTCTATTGCGCATGCATGTCGAAGCGTCATGCAGGACGGAAGATGCCAGATCCGGAGGTAGGTGTTGGGGTCTCTGGGGGGCGCCGGACAGGCTCCGCCTCTGAATTCCGCGGTGGAGCCCGTCACGGCCGTGGGAATCCGGCCTAACACTGGGGTGTGGTATCATGACATTGGTAAATTGTCACCCAGTTTCCATGTTAACTTGTCATCGTTCTGGACTATGGAAAGCGGGGTTGAACTCCACAAAATTCATTCCCCCTCCCTCACAACTACAGATGTCTTTGATGACCATTTGTCCTTGGAGCAAGCAAGGAAGCCTTTTGCTGTAATGTTAATGAAGTTATCCAGTGATAATGTTACTTACCCACTCCCCACTAAGTGTTTGTTCCCTCTTGTATTCCAAAGAGACATTTCTGCACCGTGCTTTGGTAGTGTATTTATTAAGAGAGAAATTAATAATGGGGATTATGGATCACCCAACAATCCCAGCCCGACAGCAGTTACCTTTTAGAAACTGTGAGGTTACTGTGGACCTGGTGCTAATACTCCTGTTATTGGGTGACCCCCAAAACCAACAGAATTGCCTATATGTGTAGCTGATCATAGGTTGCATATCATGTTTGGTATCCATGGGTAGGTGAATTCCTGATATTAAATATGGTGGCCATATCTTCCTTGTTGGAGCACCTTCTGGGGAAATATGGCCAAAATGTGAAATTGAGGTTCCATTCAGATGATCCATGCTTATGCTCACCCTGCCTCTTGATGACGTCAGAAGAAAGCTGGTTCGGTGGAGGCTTTAAAACCAAGTGGGTCCCCTCCCCAAGACGTCAAAACCAGAGTGGCACCTAGTTGCAGTCTGCCCGTCCCCCTTTCCATGGTGGCTCCTCACATATTCGGACTATTGGAAGCAACATAGACTACTTTTTCTCTTAATTTGTCCCTCTTGTTTTATACTGTTTGTGTGTATTTGTGTGCTCCTTACCCTTTTATGTAAATCATCTTTTGAATATGTTTATCTAAGCACTGCTATTTTTTTCGTAGAATAAAGATTTAAACTTTATTAGTCTGCCCTCAACGCTTTAAGGGATCCATAACTCCGAAGTGTGGTGATTGTGTGTGTGTGGTGGCTGACCTACCTGTTGGAAATGGTCAGTAGTGGCAGTGAGGTGTGTTGGGGTGTGTAATGCCTTGCAGGGTGCGATTTAGGGCTCTATTTTGCGCGAGTGCAGGATCTTGAAACTGGCACTTAGTGGACTTTGCAGGTCTGCCCAGGATGTCGACATCACATGCTGAAGACTGTCTGATCCATAATCTGCCATCCATGACAATTGGTCGTAGCAGGAATGTGTGATTCGTGATAAGGGGCATTCTATACGTCTAGAGGAAAGAAGGTTTTTACACTAACGCAGGAGATTCCTTACTATACGAGCAGTAAGACTATGAAACTCTGCCTGAGGACATGGTGACGGTGAACTCACTAGAAGAGTTCAAGAGGGGCCTGGATGCCTTTCTTGAGTGTAACAGTATTACATCTTATAGTTAATGTTACACGTTATAGTCACTGATTACTTCAGAAGGGTTGTTAATCTAGGGATTTGTTCTGATTGCCAGACTTGGAGTCGGGAAGGATGTTTTTTTTCCTGAAATGAGTAAAATTGGATTCGACCTCATTGGAGTTTTTTTTGCCTTCCTCTGGATCAATATTCCAGGAAAATAGGCTGAACTGGATGGATGCAAGTCTTTTTTTAGTCTAAACTACTATGTTAAAGAGTGTGGTCCATCCTTATCTTCATGCCTGCTCACGTATAAAGCTTATCTACTTTATCGGTATTGAACTGGAGAAACTCACCATAAATTTGCGTATTAAACTGCCTATCATTCGTCCCCTTATTTCACAATAAATCTCATATAAGTTTGAAATTCCAGAGACCTCTCAGATTCTTGATGTGCAATGAACTTAAAAAAAATAAGAAAAACATGATTTACAAGTATTTTACATGTGAAGCAGACATGTTATAAAATATTGTTATGTCACAGCAGCCTTCACGCAGAGACCCCAATGTGTTAACAAGGTGGGAAGAATTTATAAAAGTGATTTTTAGCACATGTCTGGAAGGGAGAGAATGGTTTTATCTCCCAGTGTTCAGGAAGAAAAGACTGATGTCTTAACATTCTGGTTTGGAGAATATTTTGAAGTTACAAAAAAGTTAGCAATGGCTCTCGTTACCAAAATTCTTGGACAGGGGGATTTCTGTGAGCATTTACACAAAGCAAGCTCTGAAAACCAAGTGCTGATCCAGGATAAATCCAGGCACTTTCCCAGGGTTTAGTGAGAATATCTCTCCATGTGGAACTAGTTTGAGCTCAACTGTTTAGTGGCTACTTCACCATAATGACAAACAAACGGCATGGGAACCATAGGGAGATGGGTAGGCCGGTGCCAGCTGTATATAATGAAATGGAGATTTTTACTTTAGGACTCAGCATACCTTTTCTAAAAACCACAGGGCTCCACAACACAATCATGACCTAAACTAACACCACCACATGGAATTCTTGTATCCTAAATATAATCAATCTGACTTAAAATTCATATAATACGTAACTCCAACTTAATTCAGAATGATTGATATCATAAGAATAATACGCACATTTAGAAACTTTCAAGTCTAACAACTTTATTTCTGTGTGCCTCATATCTATCTCCTTTTCTAGATACGATATTGTATTGAAATCATGTACATATGAGGTTGATTAGAACATCACAAAGCAAAATAAATTTTCACTCAAGTTTTTATCAAAGAGAAAAACAGTAAGGAAATGAGTAGGATCACACTTGATTTCTGCCTAAACATATTTTTCTTATTTTTTCAATTTTTCTACAATTATCCTCTGGGCCAACACAAGGGTTAGGCAAAGTTTGCTAGGGGACCATGGGGGCAGTAAGGATGCAATTTACGGAAAAGAAAAAGCTCAGTTTTTACATTTCTTTCACACAATGATTTAATTAACCCCTTAAGGACCAGGCTGTTTTGTACCTTAAGAACCAGACACTTTTTTAGGGATTTTACCCATGTGGTGGTTTAACTGCCCTATTTTATTCCTTCAGCTGCCAAAATTATTTTTGATGCTTTTTTTTTTCTGTGACATATAGGGCGACTTTTTAAATATCTTTTTCACCAACTTTTACTTCCGTTTCTTAGTTTTATTGGGGGTAAAAGGCTAAAACAAAAAGTTTTTTTAAGATTTATACTTTTTTTTAAATTTGTATATTTACGCTAAAATAATGTATCAATTTGTTTCAGACATTTTGATATATAATATTTGTGGTTTTGGATTACAGAGCACATACAACGATGGTTGTTTGTTGGCGTTGGCTTTGGGTTATTTTTTTATGCATAAATTTTTATTTTATTCAGTATTTTTTTTTTACTTATGTATGTAATTATTTTTTTTAATATCTATGTCCCCCATGACGTCATATAAGACCTCTGGGGGACATTCACTTGTTTTTCTGTTTTTTGTATTTGACACTTTTCCACTGTAGCAGAGGCATCCATAGAAGCATCAGTTACAGGAAAAAACATCCCCACTTTTACTTTTTAGTACATAGCGCTTATTGAGTGCTGTGTACTCAGGAAAAGAGAAGGCAGAAATGGTTGAAAACCCTCCTGCTTTCTCCTCCGGGTTATTAGCTGTGACTAACAGCTGACAACCCGCCATGCTTCTGATTGATTACAGAAGCAGAGACTTTAAACCCGCGCCGTATTTTTACAATCAGCTGGGTTTAAAGCCCAGGACCAAGCACCATAAATTTACAGTGCTTGGTCCTAAATGGGTTAATTAATTAATAATTCAATGCTAGCTGCTGATAAAGCTATAGGTGCCATTATATGAAAAGTTTTCCCTTTAATGCAATGGTGAATAAGTTGCGCCTTTCATATAGGAACTGACTTTCACTGAAAGTTGCGGTTAAATGAATGATTTTCCATCTGAGCTTTGGGGACTAAGAGTGGTGGCCTCATTCTTAACTACGTTTTTTGGGCACCAAGACAGCTTGTCCCTCCCTTGATTATTTGATCATTGTCTCCAAACGTCCCATGAAATTTAAAATGCATATTAAGAAACTTTTTAATGAAATTATCATGTGACACTTTATTACACTGAGTTATGATCAGTTACTAAAATGGCCAGGAAATTCAGAAAATCTTACCTTTGCACTTTTTCACATTCTTTAATTCTTGTAATTATTCTCTGCCCATTGTTGTAAAATGGTGCAATTTTGCCCCCCTCCAAAAATAACTAAGATTTACATTTAGGAATGGTAATGCTCTATTAACTCTATTACTCGCTCAATTTCCCTTTTATGGTTACATCTGCAGCAAATGCAGCCATAATGCCAAATCACAAAGAAAATTATTTTAACTTAATGCTATAATGCTAAGGTTTTGCCATGTTTTAGCTTATTAGAATTCTATTTGCACAGTGCAGTTGACAAGCACAATTTTTGTGGCTTGCTACTTTTTTCAAAACTGCACTTGTCCAAGTGCTTCCAATTGTATTATAATTTAACCAAAGATTTCCCCATTTACTTCAATTTGGGGACAAAAAAGTTATCCCTACTCATAAATCTCGTGGCCACTTCAAAAGACCCGAGTTCTCTATTTGTGTTAGTAGGCAAGCACACTTGGGTAGAGGCTAAGAAATCTACCCTACCTTTCTATAAAAATGCACAGGGTAGACAAAGTATTTTTAAATACAAATAGTATAGTGGTATCATTAACTGGAAGAGAAGAGACAACATCTTAACCAAAAACTATAAAATTGCAACTGCCACTTATGCGAAACTTTTTGAATACCAAAGATTGTTCAAGGTTTGCACAGCTCTTCATTAATGTGTCAAACTTTTGAAAAACACAATCTTGTGTCAAGACTTTGAGAAATGTTTCTCACAGCTGCAACTAAGAAACAAGTCTCCCACACATTCCTACATTGCCCCTTGTGAAGAGCCAAATAAAAATAAAATCATAGGTGTCATTAACAGTCTGTAAAATGTTGCTTTGTTCCATGTGATAGAACTTTTGCTGCAGCTCTAACTAATATCTAACAATGTTAATTCACGTGGCCAAAAATAGTTTTGTAGGTGCTTCGGTAGTTTAATCCCTTAAGGACCAAGCGCTGTAAGTTTACGCCGCTTAGTCCTGGGCTTTAATCCCGCCCGATCGCAGAAATATGGCGTGGGATTAAAGCTTCTGCTCCTGCAATCAAGAAGGAGCAGGTAGAGTTGTCAACTGTTAGTCGCACCTGAGAAACTGGAGGTTACATAGCACTCAATGAGCGCTATGTACAAAAAAGTGAAAGTGGAAGTGTTTCTTCCACTATACGAGCCAGCTGTCACATGATCTCCAGGATCCCCTGGCATAGCAGAGCTGCAGAGTCCTATTAGACCCTGATCAGCTCAGCCAGTGATTACTGTCATTACACGGTGATGTTTTCCCTGTAACTGGGGCTCCTATGGATGCCACCGGGATCCCCTGGCACAGCAGAGCTGTAGGGTCCTAGCAGACCCCGATCAGCTCTATTAGTGACTGTTATCACTACATGGGGATGTTTTCCCTGTAACTGGGGCTTCTATTAATGCGGCTCCTATGGATGTCTGAGCTACAGTGGCAAAGTGTCAAAAAAAAAAATTTTTTTAAACATGTGAATGTACCCCAGAGGTCTTATATGACATCATAGGGAACACAGATGGTAAAAAAAATTGTTATATAAATAAGTAAAAAAAAATTACAGAATAAAATTAAAAAATATACATAAAAAAAAAAAGCCAACGCCAACCAAAACTGTCGCTGTATGCGCCCTATAATCTGAAACATTGTCTGCTCCTTAAGGTACAAGAAAACCTGGTCGTTAAGGGGTTAATACTGCATGCAATGTCTGATTTTGTCTGTTCATGTCCCCTCTGATTTGTAAAGTGCTGGGAAATAAATTGACACTATATAAATAAAGATTATGATGATGACGATGTTGCATATACCCGTTTCAAGCTTGTATTACTGAGAGAGTAAGGTAAATATAAAACTCCTGTATACATAAGTTGGAAATGACGTTATTTAAAAGGACATTGTTCCAAAATGGGCAGCCACTTGTATTTTCCATTATTCCCTGCATAATGAAGTTACAGTAGCTTTTAAGGTCAACCAAAGCTTTAGAAGCCGGACTACAAATTGACCACTTATCTAAATTCTCCAGTTTTCCACCTGTACTTTACATATTTAAGAGAATGTTCAACATTTAACCTCTCATATTCATAGGAGCTCTAAAATCCATGAAAGTCACAGGTGCTTCCAGTTTTAGATGAGGCCATGTTACATTCAATAGACCTTGACAGAAAGCAGCTGGGAAGGCAGACCTAATGCGGGACTAGGGATTTATGTTTATTCTAAGTCTCTGGGAACTTGCAAGCTAAATGCATGCACAAAATGTGAAAGGCAGCCTTCAGTGCCAGGCAGAGGGTAAATTCAACATCCTGTTAGGAGTATAACCATACATACATTACTTCCTGTCTGTAGACCTGCGGAGCGTCCGCACCGTGAAGTTCTTGACTCTTCCTTAGGTCAAGACTCTTCCCTAAAACATGATGATCATCTCTGAAATATTTTACTATAGCAGCACCTTATATTAGAGATACCGTAAGCTTTCATTTTGAAACTTTCCTCTTGGGTACATTAATCCCTTCCTGCCACGGCATGTAAGGTTACAGCATGGCAGGCTGGTACTTAACACAACATGATGTAAGTGCATTGGGACAGAGACCCCCCTGATAACCCCTTACATGGCACAATCTATGTAGATTGTGGCATGTAAAGTGTTCTCAGAGGGAGAGCGATCCCTCTGTGACATCATTGGACCCCCGCCATGTAATCACGGAGGGCTGACGGGTTGTCATGTCAACAAGACGCCAATGCCTATCATCGCTATAACCAGCGATAAGGCATTGCAGGACATAGTTCCTGTAATGTCTTACCATAGTGAGCATAGGTGTTATAGTACACAGGGAGAAAAATTCTGTAAAAAAACCTAAAGAAATAAACTAAAAACAAAATCATCCCTAGCTGTTAAAAATATGTATATTTAACTCACCTAGAAGCACTGTCTGGCTCTTCTCTCCATCCTCGTCAGTCTTTATCTGTCTTCTGATGGCCAGGTATTGAAAAATCCCCCCCTTTAGAAGGTGCTGCCACTGATTGGCTGAGCGCTGTGACCAATCAGAGGCAGCACTGAGCTGTCATTAAATCAATTGCTAAACCCTGCCCCTGATTGGTCACAGTGCTCAGCCAATAAGAGGCAGTGCTCAGCCATTCATTGAATTCAATGAATGGCTGAGCGCTGCCTCTAATTGGTCATAGTGCTCAGCTAATCAGAGGCAGCACTTTCTGGAGGTGGGAATTTTTTTAATTACCATCCACCAGAAGACAGATGAAGATTGCCAGGGAAGAGGAGAAGAGCCGGACAGCGCTTCTAGGTGTGCTAAATTATTTTTTTTAACAGCTAGGGATGATTTTCAGGGTAGGGCTTATATTTCAAGCCCCTCCCCCAAATATCATCACTGCAGGGGTTGCCTTCATCCCATCACTTTCAATGGGGCAGCAGCAGTGCCGGTCCCATTGAAAGCAGTGGGATAGCATTGCGGTCCTCTGCCACAGCTGTGGCAGGGGATTCTTTCATCCCAGCTGCAGTCCTCTTGTGACTGAACACTGTGACACTGCTGTCACAGTGTTCAGTGATGAGGGGACCTTCATGGAGCACAGCTGCTCCACACAATATTTTTGTACTGAGATTCTGTTACGTGCATTTCGAACATCTGTGGAGCACATTTTTTTCGTGCATATAGGCACTCAAAAAAACGCTTTTCTGACCGAGGCCTATATGTATATAAAAAATTTAAAATAAAGCAAAAACCTACATATTTGGTATCATCGTGTCTGTAACAATAAAATGAACACACTATTTATCCTGCACAGCAAACATCATTAAAATATTCTCTAAAAAACAGGAGGCAAAATGCTTAATTTGTTAGTTTTGCCTCTCAAAAAATGAAATAAAAATTGATAAAAAAAGATGTATGTACCCCAAAATGGTAAAAACTACAGCGCATCCCGCAAAAATCAAGCCCTTACTGAGCTCTGACTATGGAAAAATAAAAAGGTTATGTGACTGTAAATGCAACAATGTAAAAATAATAATAATTTCCAAAAAAAAGGAGTTTTTATTATGCAAAAGTGGAAAAACCTAAAAAATTATAATACTTTGATATCATCATAATCATACCGACGCGCAGCAAAAAATGTATCATGTAATTTATGCTGTATGGCAGAATTGATGTGTTTTCTAAACCTGCTCACGAAAAAAAAATTGCAATAAAAGTTTTACAATACATTATATGCACCCAATAATAGTACCAATAAAAACTACAGTTCACCATGCAAAAAACAAGCCTTCATATGGCCATTCTGAAAAATATAAAAGTTATGGCTTTTGAAAAGTGGAGATGGAAATCTCCCAAAAATTGTTACGTCCTCATGGCCAAAATAGGTCGTGTCCTAAAGGGGTTAAAGGGGCTTTCCGCTGTGGACAATCCCTATTTATTAGGAAGGTCTCTTTAGCAGATTGCAAGGTATCCTTCTGCTAGGATTTCCAGCAATCAGCTGTAAAGTTCAGGGAAATTTGGCAGAAAGTGTTCAATTTCCTTGCAGCACCCCCACAGGGGCATTTAAGCATTACACAATTTCCATTCAAATCAGGTTGTCTGTACAATTATTAATATTCATTTTCAAGTGCCATTAAGATGTAATGTTACAATCTTATGCATTTCAGACTGCAAGAGCCCTTAGTCAAGATCCATATATGTATGAATCCAAAAGGACACTTTATTGGTAAGAGGCTACAAGTTTCAACAGGGTCTTCCTCAGGCATAAAGACCTCTGTTAAAACACACATTCATTATTATTGGACTATTTCAATTAGAGATGAGTGAGCACGCTCGGTAAGGTCACTTACTCGATCGAGCCTCGCACATCTCGAGTAATTGTCTTCTCCTCCGAGCATGCTCCGGGGGGCAGCGGGGGGCGTGGGAGAGCAGAGGGCAGAGGGGGGCGGGGGGGGGGAGAGTGCTACCTCCCACCACACGCCGCCCCCCCCCCCCCCCCCCCGAGCACGCTTGGAGGAGAAGGCAGTTACTCGAGATGAGTGAGACTCGCTCAAGTAACCGACCTTACCGAGTGTGCTCACTCATCTCTAATTACAATTCATTAATTGGTAAAAATTATTAAAAAGGGGGATGATAAGGGTTACATTGTTGTGTTTGGTGAATATGTCTGTGTTTAGGGCTCCATATTGATGGCCACAATAGAAATAGTATTGGACTCAATAAAATTTGCTCAGGTACATTGGACTCAAATGAGAGATTGCTATATATTTGTGTATAGAGTTCTGTACAGAAGTAAAGAAATAAATAACAAGTTAATGTATTATTAAATGTTTTTCACCACAAGACTCAGCCCATCTGGATTAAAGCTCTGCAGCCTAAAAATCCAATATGCTTCACATTTACTTAAAGTGTTATTTCTATTCGGTATCTGTGCGAGGTTCTGTTCATTAGGGATCACTCTGATGGTATCAAAGTTCCCTTTGTGCTTCACAGATAAAATAGATGTCTAGATAGACATTGATGAAGAATCATAATATTCCAACAATTGCTCTAATATGCCAATTACTTCCATAAATTGTCCCCCAAAATTAACCTCCTGCTCAATGAGGGTTCACAGTTATAATTATTATGGAGCCTTTGTACTAATCCATTTCAAAGTCCTTCTGAAAGCTATGATTTCAGTATCATTCACATCCTCCATCTAGATATGTTGCTGTCGTATGAATATGACTATAGAGGTTCCCACAGCTCAGTTCTCTTGCTGGTCGTACCTAGGATGTTATTTTGGATATTTTCATTTTAACTTTAGAAGGTAAAGGTAAAGTCCCCTGGTGCGAGCATCGAGTCATGACTGACTCCTTGGGTGACATCACATGGTGACATTTTTTTGGCAGACTGTTTTTGCGGGGTGGTTTGTCATTGCCTTCCCCAGTCAACTTTTACCCCACCCCCACCCCCCCACCAAGCTGGGTGCTCATTTTAGCAACCTCGGAAGGATGAAAGGCTGAGTCAACCTTGAGCCGGCTACCTGAACCTAACTTTAAAATCTAACTCAAATACAAATATCTCCTTTTTGTTCTTTTCCATGCTCCAGTAGCTCCCTCAGTGCCTAGCAATGAGAGATGCTATTTTCACCAAGTGCAGGAGCTTCAGCGGATGGACTTGCATAGGATGATGTTTTAGGCCTCCTTCACACAGGCGACAGCAATATCGCAGCTTTGTCCCCGCGATTTTGTAGCATCAGCAATACGATTTCTTGTGAAAAATCACTCATCGCATTGCTGCTGCCCGCGCTACAATCATGTGATTGTATCGTGGGAAGGTTAAGCCCTACCCTGAAGATAAGCCCTAGCTGCAACCCCTTCCCCCCCGCAACAAATAAAGGAATACTTACGTTGCAAGCTCAGCCTGGGTTTTCCCTTTGCTCTCCAGAGCTCTGCTATGCGTCTTTCAGTCCTCATTCGCCCACGAAGATCATTTCTTGGTTGCAGGACTCATAAATCCCTCTTTCAGTAAGCGATGGCTCTGATTGGCTGAGCAGCGGCCAAAGAATCAATCAATGCAGCACTGGATGAACCAATCACAGCCATCGTATTGCTTCATGCAGCGCTCCACAGCTTGGCTGAGCAGCGCTCGAGAACCAATAAAAGCCATTGCTTCCTGGATTTTTGAATCCCACCACCAGGAAGTCATCTTCTGTGGGTGAACGATGACTGCAGGACATATGGCAGAGCTCCGGTGAGCAGCGGAGGACCCAGACTGAGCCCTTTATTTTTTATGGTGGAGGAAAGCAGCAAGGCCTTATTTTCTAATGTTTAAGTTGCATTGCACCACACGAAAACTGTGATGCAGCAAAAACGAAGGCTGCATAGGGAAACATGGGCTACAAAAAAAATCGCAAATCACGGCAACATAGAGCATACCGTGAATTGCATCAGAGAAAACATTGCTAAAGTGAAGGAACTCATAGGAAAGCTTGCGCTTTACATGCATTTTTCCGCGCTATAGCATCTGGGCAAAATCACAGAATTTTGACGGCAGAGTGAAAGCGGTCTTACACTTATTTTTAATATAATATATAAACTATTCTCATTTTATGATTGTCTGTCATTCACGGATACGCATTTTATCATATTTGTTGGGTATGTGAATGTATATAAATCAGTTGCACTTATACACCCATGGGGACACGGCAGTGAGTTTAAAGGCTCATTCAGCAAGCTCTCATGGGCATTTTTAAATAATCTTCTGTCACATTTTCATTGGGAGCTTGAAGGATAACATATGTATGTATTGATCTATAGGTGTTTGTAGACTTGACATTGTAAGGAGAGATGTGGCATGATTGTTGCTCCTCCCCTTCTTCTAATCTGCATTTTATGATGTAGTTACGGGGGGGGGGGGGGGGGGAGGGGCGACAAAAATATAAAAACACCTATGAAATGCATAGAATTTTAATCATTAGCACTGAGCTGCCCTTTTGACCCCTGTTTGGCTGAGAGCTTTCCTGACAAATTTGTGTTTACTCCACCTCTTGCCCTGCTCGGGGAGCCAGCTGGTAACAACACCTGAGTGGCCCAAACCCCTGACCAATGGTACCTAGTTGCTCTGGCAGATGTTTACTAAAAAGCCTCTGTATTATATTACCTCCATTTAAAATCAGTCTCTACATGTCTTATTGAAATATGATTCATAATCCCATATAACTTAATGCATGCATTTCCTATGGTGTTTCCAAAGTTTTGTCCACCCCCTGTATGTTTTTTAAACAAGGGTCTACATACCTGAAGAATATCCCATTTTTTGGACTGAAGCATGCAGATTTTTAGTAATAAAGTCTCCTTTTGGATTTATACATACTTGGATCCCTTTGACCTCTCCAGAACAGCGCCTGATGTTGGTCGTTATTCTAGACTCATGCATCCAACCTGGTGTGAAGGTTTGCAGTTCTGGAGCGGTGTAAGGCCTTAGTCAGACGGGCGTTTTTTCACGCGATTTGCGCATGCGCATGCGTCCGGGGATTTTTTAAAACCATTGCTTTACAATGGTATCGGACACATGAGCGCTTTTTATGTGCTCGACCGATAAATTATAGAACAGAAATCGCAGATCACACCTTTCTGTGATCTGCGATTCCTGTTCTCTTCTCTATATGCGCTCAATTGGGCCGGCGGCAGCAGCGCCAACCCCATTGAGAACATATAGAAGACAAATCATTCTTCTCTGCCACAGCTGTAACAGCTGTGGCAGAGAAGAACGATGTTTGCCCATTGAATTCAATGGAGCCGGCAATACAGCCGTATTGGGCTGCCAGCGAGCACGGGATGAATTTCGGGAAGGGCTTAAATATATAAGCCCTTCCCTGCAATTCATCCAGAAATGTGTAAAAATAAAAAAAAAATGTATACTCACCTTTCCGCTGAAGCCGGAGTTATATATTCATAAATTCATAAATGGGTGTGTGAGTGAGAGCTGCCTCTGATTGGTCAGGCTGTGACCAATTAGAGGCAGCTCATTCAGCAGGCGGGGATTTTAAAGCCCCGGCTGCTGAATACTATAGAGAAGCAGTTCAGGAGAACTGCCGGTGGCCGCGGCTGAACTCCGGCTGCAGCGGAAAGGTGAGTATACATTTTTTTTTTATTTTTACACATTTCTAGATGAATTGCAGGGAAGGGCTTATATATTTAAGCCCTTCCCGACAATTCATCCCGCGCACGCCGGCAGCGCATTGCTTTCAATGGAGCTGGCTGTATTGCTGGCTCCATTGAATTCAATGCGCTGGACAGCTCCAGCCCGTTTCTAATAAAACGCGGCTAGGAGCAGATTTTTCGGGCGTTTTTTTTTGGCCGCGGTCACGCGATTTGCGGATGCGCATCTGTCATGCGATCCGCAAATCGCGCGAAAAAACGCCCGTGTGACTAAGGCCTAAAGCTGACATGTGATATTATTCCTATGATTCAATGAAAAATACAGTTGTGCTCAAACCGGGCACAACATTACCAGGTAAGAGCATTTTAAACAAGCAGCATGCATTGCATCGTGTTTGCATTTGAATCTCTTCAGATATCACCTCTTCCTCCTTTGTTTCTTTTCCCAGGATCTTTTAGACACCTACATTCTAGAATTTACTATGCAATTCACCTTAATACCATCTGTGTTTTATGCTCGCGCAGAATGATGGTCTCTGAGGCCTGGCAAATGTGTTTTTATCTTTTTTCTCTAAAACATTTTTTTACAAGATTCTTAAGTTGTCTCAAATTGCCATTCTTTTACATCCGTAAATGGAAACACAATTTACACATTCAATCATGCAGTAAATAGTTGTCAACAATAAAAGGGACATATTCTTGCTGAGCAGGTATTTCTAAATGTATTATGTATGATACCAAATCACTATGCTATTCCCCATATTAAGGGTTCGCTGCCAATCACAGTCTTCACATTACAGTTGATGCAATAATTTGGTTGGAAGAATCGTATATGCAGGTCAAAAAGTAAAAGTGCTATTTATCCAGTTATTCAATGGAGATGCATTATGTAGTACATCCCCCAAATGTCTCAGTATCTCATGCTCCCAGTTGTCTATGTGGATACTTCAAGCACCGATGCCTTTATGCACAGCATTAGTGTTGAGCAAACTGAAAAAGTTTCAGGTCAAGTTTTGCTAAAAGCTTGGGTTGTCACAAACCCAAATCTCAGGGGGTTCACCTTGGCTGAACCCACTAAAACGGTGACTGCCACATGGCAGAAAGGAGAGAGAGGACGGATCACATGATGAAGCAGACACCCAACATGATGACAGTGATGATGACAATGATGATTATGATAATGGACAACCATGACAGTTTGGTGAACAGTCGTAACAAACTGGGCCTCAGAAATGCTGAAAAGGCTGGTGAGCTGTGTGCTTCATTGCTTGGGCGCTTACAGTCACATTGTTAGCATGAAGCAAAGAGATGACTACTGGATAGCCACAGTTTTAAATCATCGGCATAAACCAAAATGGGGGAATATTTTTGTAGTGACCCAGTACATCATCCTGGTCCCCTCCATAAATGTCATACATGTTTGTCCTATGTTGATGCACTGTGAAAAGCTGTCTTGTTATTTCTAGTGTGTGTGTTGCACAGCTGCAGCGCTAGAAGGGTTAAATGTTTACTAAAAACCAAAGCCTGCATGTAAATGTATTAAGTCTGTCATGTCATGTGGTATGAAAGGTTATAAATGTGAGTGCCTGAGAGCGGGAAAGGGGTGGTTAGTTCATGTCTTCAGGAGTTTGGTGATATAGAAGGTCTAGGTACATGGAGTCACCTTCAGACCTCATGTATTGAAGCATGGAGGAGGAGGAGAGATTTCCCATGCTGCTTGTGTTCTCGATGTGAATGGAATGAGCCCCCCAGAGTAAGAGAGAGCATTTGTAAGTAACTACTTCTTCTAAAGGCCAGTGCAAAGGTACTAATCAATCCTCAAGTTTTCCTACATGGCTGTCTTGAGCCTGGATCACCGCGTAGAGGTACACCCTTTAATTGTCACACCCATGCATCTTCAAGTCGGGGTGGAGGTACTGCAAGTTAATAATCAGAAGTCATTTTCCTGCACTGTAGAGTCTAAAAGTGAATTGCCTTTAATAATTGTCCCAAGTTTTTCAAGTAAAGTTTGCCAGGCTCTAACCGTTTCTAGGGACTCATGGTACTAAGAAACTGTCTGAGACTGAGTTTATTTTCCGCCAAGGGTCATACCGGTGTGTGAATGAATGGTGGTGTCACCCGTGACCACTACAACCCCTGTTATCCTGTTTAGTGGACATCTTCCTATCTTAGGGGTGTCCCCGGGGGCCTGCAGTGACACTCTGGCCTTGGCTACGTGTGTCCCTCCGGGAAGGAGCCTGGTAAGTGCCGCCATGAAAAGCCAATACTATTCCCTCCCAGCTCCCCACGTATGTCAGGTGTTCGGGGTCTCCCTATGTGATGCTCTATTTTTGCCTTTTTGAGTGAGAGAGGCAAATTTCGCTTATTATTGAGAAAAGCTATGCAGCCAGCTTGTCATGGCTTTTAAATGATAGACACCAACCACAAGCATGTCTGAAAAACATGCATCTGATGGTGCTACGGCTCCGGCACGCATCAGCATCAATTGCTTTAGTTTGGAGTATATGATGATAATTTTTTATTACATCTAAAATACCAACCTGACACACATCATCATCACCACCAAGAGGATGTTCACCACCACCAACAACTGAACAACTAGGTTCAATCATACCTGAATTGTGCCATTTCTCCAACAGATACTCTGAACCCAGATCCCATGGACGTCTGGGTCAGCAGATTGGAACATTTACAATAACTGGGCCAGTTTGCTAAAATATATTATCTTGTCCACCCTCCTGTGTAGCATGAGAGTGGTTATAAGGCAACTGCAGATTAACCAGATGATCACAGATCTCTACCCTGTTGTCCATTTAATACGGTGTCATAACTGATGCTGCTACTTCTACCATTCACCACCCATGCTGCTGCTGCTACTTCCGGGTCAATAGAACCATAGAACAGATTAACCAGATTATCCTAAAAAAGGGTAGTTTTTTGTCTTTTCATTTGTAACAAAACATTTCTTCTTCATTTTTCAGGATGACAATTCTGTTGCTACTCCCCAAAATTGAATCATTTTTTTGACATCCTGTAAAATTCCATTGCTTCATCTTGGTCATAGCGCTTAGCCAAACAGAGGCAGTGCTCAGCCATTCATGAATTCAATGAATAGCTGAGCGCTGCCTCTAATTGGCTGAGTGCTGTGACCAATCACAAGCAGTGCTCAGTTGTCATTCCATGAATGGCTGAGCGCTGCCTGTGATTGGCTAATCACTCAGACAATCAGACCAGCACTTTCAAGAGGTAGGGATTTTTAAATCCCTGGCCAGAAGAAAGTGCTTTAGATCAGTGCAAGAGAGAAGATGAGCCAAAGCCCGGACAGCGCTGCTAGGTGAGTAATGTTTTTTGGGTTTTTTTCTACACATAAGGATGATTTTCAAGGAAGGGCTTATATTTCAAGCCCTTCCCCGAAAATCACTGCGGGGGTTGCCTGCATCCCATTGCTTCCAATTGGGCAGGCGGCAGCAATGAAAGCAATGGGCACGGAGCTACGGTCACACGCATTTTGATAATGCGTGGAGTGCTTCTCTTTTTTGCGCACATTGGTGCGCAAAAAAAGGAATGCTCCTCTGACTGAGCCCTTATAAACCACGGGGCCCATGCTGTATGGAGGGAGATTGCCACACGATCTCCCTTAATACATCCCCTGACACTGCAGGACGTTAATGTAAGTACTATAGTTGGAAGGGGATAAAAAGAAAAAAAAGCTGCTAGTGAAGTGTGTTTTTTAGCAAGCTATTAGTTATCAAAGGGTACTATCTATTTACTCATAGCCATACAGGCTGCTATAACTTTGCCATAAAAATAGCTCAAAAGTACTTAGAACCTTAAAAGCCTGTATAAAATTCTGAGGTCACCCAAGAATGTATCTTAGTGTTATACACCAATTTTCGGGGAATTGATGGAGTTTGGGTTTGGTTTAAACTAATTCTGAGCTAACCAAACCTTTTATTTTTAAATTTAGTGAACCAGCTGAACCAAACTTTTGAAAAGCTCACTCATTACTACACAGCACCTTCATACAAATTTATCAAAGTGCTTAGAAAATCAGGTGTAATTACAAAAAAAAGTAGGCAAGTGATATTAGAAAAGAACATTTCTAGAAGATATTTGCATTTGTATGATCAGAAAATTGCTGGGAACTACAACTAACATAGCTTCTTTTGCAGAGCACTGCCGTGAGTTATGGTACAGCAAGGTTTCTAGGAAAGTCACTGGCCATAATGCACATATGAGCTGAAGTAAAATATGGTCTATATTAAAAATATGCTGTCATAATGTAACATATTATAATCAGTCAGGTTTGTCATAGGAGCTGGAAATTCCAACAAAAGCCGAAAGCTTGAATTTTATAGCTAAGACCCTGCACAAGTGATAGGAGCCTACATAAAATAACTGTGCTGTGTCTGCTCTTAAATATAAAAGTAATGGGCTCTTTGAAGCGGAGTGGCATGAGAAGAATTTTGTTTGAAAAATGACTTTAGTCTGGGGCTACACTTAGTCATAGGTTGCACAACAACCTCTCTAGTAACTACTGCAAGCAGCAACATTAATATGACTTGCATGTCTATTTCTTTTGCTCCTTTTGCCTTTGCGACATTTTTGTAGAAAAGTAATACCCAATGAGAGTTGGATATACATGTGAACTTCTTGCTGGCCTTACACATGAAAGATATGTTGTTCAAATCCACCCATATTAACAATCACTGAAAACAGCCATACACTTACTGATACAGGAGGGCAGATATTCGCACCCCCTCAGCATGCAGGGAGCCAAACTGCCTCAAGGTCAGAGCCAGACCTTTTTCCAGCCTTCCGTATCATTTTTTTCTGGCTGCAGTTTGCGTTACATAACCGCTGTCAGCCTCCAACTGTACGCCAATAATTCCATAATAGAGATGAGCGAGCACCAAAATGCTCGGGTGCTCGTTACTCGGGACGAAAATTTCGCGATGCTCGAGGGTTCGTTTCGAGTAACGAACCCCATTGAAGTCAATGGGCGACTCGAGCATTTTTGTATTTCGCTGATGCTCACTAAGGTTTCCATTTGTGAAAATCTGGGCAATTCAAGAAAGTGATGGGAACGACACAGCAACGGATAGGGCAGGCGAGGGGCTACATGTTGGGCTGCATTTCAAGTTCCCAGGTCCCACTATTAAGCCACAATAGCGGCAAGAGTGCCCCCCCCCTCCCAATAATTTTTACTTCTGAAAAGCCCTCATTAGCAATGCATACCTTAGCTAAGCACCACACTACCTCCAACAAAGCACAATCACTGCCTGCATGACACTCCACTGCCACTTCTCCTGGGTAACATGCTGCCCAACCCCCCCCCCCCCCCCCCCGCACGACCTAGTGTCCACAGCGCACACCAAATTGTCCCTGCGCAGCCTTCAGCTGCCCTCATGCCACACGCTGGCCTCACAGCCACACCACCCTCATGTCTATTTATAAGTGCGTCTGCCATGAGGAGGAATCGGAGGCACACACTGCAGAGGGTTGGCAGGGCCAGGCAGCGACCCTCTTTAAAAGGGGCAGGGCGATAGCCCACAATGCTGTACAGAAGCAATGAGAAATCCAATCCTGTGCCACCTCCATCAGGAGCTGCACACGTGGGCATAGCAATGGGGAACCTATGTGCCACACACTATTCATTCTGTCAAGGTGTCTGCATGCCCCAGTCAGACCGCGGTTTTTTATAAATAGTCACAGGCAGGTACAACTCCGCAATGGGAATTCCGTGTGCACCCACAGCATGGGTGGCTCCCTGGAACCCACCGGCTGTACATAAATGTATCCCATTGCAGTGCCCTGGACAGCAGAGCTAACGTCAAATTAAATGCAGGTGGGCTTCGGCCCACACTGCATGCCCCAACCTGACCGGGGTGTTTAATTCATAGACACAGGCGGGTACAACTCCCTATTGTGAAGTCCCTGTGGACCGACAGCATGCGTGGGTGCCAGGAAGCCACCGGCGGTACATAGATATATCCCATTGCAGTGCCCAGCACAGCTGAGGTAATGTCATGTTTAATGCAGGTGGGCTTCGGCCCACACTGCATACCCCAGTCAGACTGGGGTTCTTTAGAAGTGGACACATGCAGTTACAACTCCGTGTGGACCGACAGCATGGGTGGCTCCCTGGAACCCACCGGCGGTACATAAATATATCCCATTTCAGTGCCCAGCACAGCTGAGGTAATGTCATGTTTAATGCAGGTGGGCTTCGGCCCACACTGCATGCCCCAGTCAGACTGGGGTTCTTTAGAAGTGGACTCATGCAGTTACAACTCCGTGTGGACCGACAGCATGGGTGGGTGCCAGGAAGCCACCGGCGGTGCATAAATATATCCCATTGCAGTGCCCAGCACAGCTGAGGTAATGTCATGATTAATGCAGGTGGGCTTCGGCCCACACTGCATACCCCAGTCAGACTGGGGTTCTTCAGAAGTGGACACATGCAGTTACAACTCCGTGTGGACCGACAGCATGGGTGGGTGCCAGGAACCCACCGGCGGTACATAAATATATCCCATTGCAGTGCCCAGCACAGCTGAGGTAGTGTCATGTTTAATGCTGGTGGGCTTCGGCCCACACTGCATGCCCCAGTCAGACTGGGGTTCTTTAGAAGTGGACACATGCAGTTACAACTCCGTGTGGACCGACAGCATGGGTGGCTCCCTGGAACCCACCGGCGGTACATAAATATATCCCATTGCAGTGCCCAGCACAGCTGAGGTAATGTCATGTTTAATGCAGGTGGGCTTCGGCCCACACTGCATGCCCCAGTCAGACTGGGGTTCTTTATAAGTGGACACATGCAGTTACAACTCCGTGTGGACCGACAGCATGGGTGGGTGCCAGGAAGCCACCGGCGGTACATAAATATATTCCATTGCAGTGCCCAGCACAGCTGAGGTAATGTCATGTTTAATGCAGGTGGGCTTCAGCCCACGCTGCATTCCCCAGTCAGACTGGGGTTCTTTAGAAGTGGACAAATGCAGTTACAACTCTGTGTGGACCGACAGCATGGGTGACTCCCTGGAACCAACCGGCAGTACATAAATATATCCCATTGCAGTGCCCAGCACAGCTGAGGTAATGTCATGTTTAATGCAGGTGGGCTTCGGCCCACACTGCATGCCCCAGTCAGACTGGGGTTCTTTAGAAGTGGACACATGCAGTTACAACTCGGTGTGGACCGACAGCATGGGTGGGTGCCAAGAAGCCACCGGCGGTACATAAATATATCCCATTGCATTGCCCTGCACAGCTGAGGTAACGTCAGATAAAATACAGGTGGGCTTTGGCCCACACTGCAAGCCCCTGTCAGACCGGGGTTTTTAATACATAGACACATGCAGGTACAACTCCCTAATGTAAAGTCCGTGTGGACCGATACCATGGGTGGCTCCCTGGAACCCACTGGCGGTACAAAAATATATCCCATTGCAGTGCCCTGGACAGCAGAGCTACTGTCTGATTAAATACAGGTGGGCTTCGGCCCAAACTGCATGCCCCAGTCAGGCTTGAGTTTTTTATAAGTATACACAGGCACGTACATCTCCCTAATGGGAAGTCCATGTGGACCGTCAGCATGGGTGGGTGCCAGGAAGCCACCGGCGGTACATAAATATATCCCATTGCAGTGCTCAGCACAGCTGATGTAACGTCAGCTTTAATGCAGGTGGGCAAAAAATTAATTAGATTACACTGTAGGCGAGGGCCCCAAAAAATTGGTGTACCAACAGTACTAATGTACCTCAGAAAAATTGCCCATGCCCAACCCAGAGGGCAGGTGAAACCCATTAATCGCTTTGGTTAATGTGGCTTAATTTGTAACTAGGCCTGGAGGCAGCCCAGTTAAAATAAAAATTGGTTCAGGTGCAAGTTTCAACGCTTTAATGAGCATTGAAACGTATAAAAATTGCTTACAAAAATTATATGACTGAGCCTTGTGGGCCTAAGAAAAATTGCCCGTTCGGCGTGATTACGTGAGGTTTCAGGAGGAGGAGCAGGAGGAGGAGGATGAATATAATACACAGATTGATGAAGCTAAAAGGTCCCCGTTTTTTATGGTGATAGAGAACAATGCTTCCATCCGCAAGTGCAGCCTACGTATTGTTTAGGTATCGCTGCTGTCCGCTGGTGGAGAAGAGAAGTCTGGGGAAATCCAGGCTTTGTTCCTCTTTATGAGTGTAAGCCTGTCGGCACTGTCGGTTGACAGGTGGGTACGCTTATGCGTGATGATTCCCCCAGCCGCACTAAACACCCTCTCTGACAAAACGCTAGCCGCAGGACAAGCAAGCACCTCCAGGGCATACAGCGCGAGTTCAGGCCACGTGTCCAGCTTCGACACCCAGTAGTTGTAGGGGGCAGAGGCATCACGGAGGACGGTCGTGCGATCGGCTATGACTCCCTCACCATCCTTTTGCAGTGCTCCCGCCGACTCAGCCTTGACTGGGGAGCGGTGACACAGTCTTGCTGGGGAGCCATAAAGCTGTCAAAGGCCTTAGAGAGTGTTCCCCTGCCTGTGCTGTACATGCTGCCTGATCTCCGCGCCTCCCCTGCTACCTGGCCCTCGGAACTGCGCCTTCTGCCACTAGCGCTGTCGGATGGGAATTTTACCATCAGCTTGTCCGCCAGGGTCCTGTGGTATAGCATCACTCTCGAACCCCTTTCCTCTTCGGGTATGAAAGTGGAAAGGTTCTCCTTATACCGTGGGTCGAGCAGTGTGTACACCCAGTAATCCGTAGTGGCCAGAATGCGTGTAACGCGAGGGTCACGAGAAAGGCATCCTAACATGAAGTCAGCCATGTGTGCCAGGGTACCTGTACGCAACACATGGCTGTCCTCACTAGGAAGATCACTTTCAGGATCCTCCTCCTCCTCAGGCCATACACGCTGAAAGGATGACAGGCAAGCAGCATGGGTACCCTCAGCAGTGGGCCAAGCTGTCTCTTCCCCCTCCTCCTCATGCTCCTCCACCTCCTCCTCCTCCTCAACGCGCTGAGATTTAGACAGGAGGGTGCTCTGACTATCCAGCGACATACTGTCTTCCCCCGCCTCCGTTTCCGAGCGCAAAGCGTCTGCCTTTATGCTTTGCAGGGAACTTCTCAAGAGGCATAGCAGAGGAATGGTGACGCTAATGATTGCAGCATCGCCGCTCACCATCTGGGTGGACTCCTCAAAGTTTCCAAGGACCTGGCAGATGTCTGCCAACCAGGCCCACTCTTCTGTAAAGAATTGAGGAGGCTGACTCCCACTACGCCGCCCATGTTGGAGTTGGTATTCCACTATAGCTCTACGCTGCTCATAGACCCTGGCCAACATGTGGAGCGTAGAGGTCTACCATGTGGACCAATTAATTGTGAGATGAATGTGGGGACGCCAGAAACGTGCCTCTCTCCTAATCCCGCAGCGGTCGGCTGCGATACACCTGGATCAGGAGCTCGGCCTGTGCCCACACCCTGACTTGGGCCTCCGCGTCCTCGCCCGCGTCCACGTCCTCTAGGCCTACCCCTACCCCTCAGCATGGTGTATTACCAGTAGTGCAGAAACAGAACGCTGTAATTAAATGTGCCGCTTATTGGCCTGTGGTTGGAGGCTGACTTCGCTTACGGAACGCACAGCAGAGCCAGGAAAGAATTTTGCGCAAGCCTGCTGTAACACTTAGCTGGCTGCGTATTAATTAGGACTACTACCCCCAGCAGAGACGCAGGACACTGAGGACGGTCACAGGCAACCTAAATAGATTTTTTTTCCCCAAATTTTTTGGAAAAAGCCCACTGCCTATATAGACAGTATATCTCTTTCACCTTTTTCACTGTCCCTGCCTCACCACTACTGGCCCTATACTATGTAAAATTACTGCAGACTGAGGACGCAATGCTCTGCACGGCCGATATACAAAAAAAAATGTGCAGCACTGCTAAAAGCAGCCTCAACAGTACTGCACACGGTTAGATGTGGCCCTAAGAAGGACCGTTGGGGTTCTTGAAGCCTAAAATCACTCCTAACACTCTCTCTATAGCAGCTCCAGCATCAGCAGCACTTTCCCTGAGCTATGTCAGAATGCATCTGTGGCGAGCCGCGGGAGGGGCTGATTTATATACTCGGGTGACACCTGATCTCGCCAGCCACTCAATGCAGGGGGGTGGTATAGGGCTTGAACGTTGCAGGGGGAAGTTGTAATGCCTTCCCTGTCTTTCTGTTGGCCAGAAAAGCGCGCTAACGTCTCAGAGATGAAAGTGAAAGTAACCCGAACATCGCGTGGTGCTCGTTACGAGTAACGAGCATCTCGAACACGCTAATACTCGAACGAGTATCAAGCTCGGACGAGTACGTTCGCTCATCTCTATTCCATAATTATTTACACCGCTCTGTGTCTTCCATCAACTTCACACACAGCGTACGGCCACAGCCACTGATAGAGGCAAAGTCATATACACGCTATATAGCCTGTATTCTTTTTCAAAAATTTTTTTTAAAAAGCTCCTTCTTACGGCTACTTGTGACCGTGTGCATTTTACTGCGTGGCTGCTGGGAGTTGTAGTGCATCACTATTGCAGAGTCAGACGTTTTTCCAGCCTTCCGTATCATTTTTTTCTGGCTGCAGTTTGCGTTACATAACCGCTGTCAGCCTCCAACTGTACGCCAATAATTCCATAATTATTTACACCGCTCTGTGTCTGCCGTCAACTTCACGCACAGCGTGCGGCGACAGCCCCTGATAGAGGGAAAGTCATATACACGCTATATAGCCTGTATTCTTTTTCAAATAAATTTAAATAAAAGCTCCTTCGTTGGGCTACCTCTGACCATCTGAAATCTACTGGGTGTCTGGTGGGAGTTTCAGTGCATCAGTATTGTACGGCTAGGCCTGTTTGCAGCCTTCCATATTCTTTGTTTCTGCCTGAAGTTAGCGTTACAATACCGCTGTCAGCCTCCAACTGTATGCCAATAATTCCATAATTATTTACACCGCTCGGTGTCTGCCGTCAACTTCACGCACAGCGCACGGCCACAGCCACTGATAGAGGGAAAGTCATATACACGCTATATAGCCTGTATTCTTTTTCAAATAAATTTAAATAAAAGCTCCTTCGTTGGGCTACCTCTGACCATCTGAAATCTACTGGGTGTCTGGTGGGAGTTTCAGTGCATTAGTATTGTACGGCTAGGCCTGTTTGCAGCCTTCCGTATTCCTTGTTTCTGCCTGGAATTAGCGTTACAATACCGCTGTCAGCCTCCAACTGTGCGCAAATAACCCCTATGGGTGCACTAAGTCTTCCGATCGCGGTGTTCTACCTATCTGGCCCCAAAAAAAGCCCAGACTGACTAGGGCATGGATTGCGGGCTGAGGCCAACATGTATTTTCTCTCACGTTACCACAGCTATCTGGGGCACTGCAATGGGATTTCTTTATGTACCGTCGGTGGGTTCCTGGGAGCCACCCATGCTGTGGGTGCACACAGATTTCCCATAGAGGTGTTTTACCTGTCTGTCCCCAAAACACTGACATACTTGGGTAGGGTGCAGAGTGCAGATGGTTTACCCCTTGCATTGCTTATGAGGTATCCGACACCCAAACAGAATGAGTAGTGTGTGGACACATGGAGTCCCCATTGCTATGTCACTTGCAGCACCTTGGGCCACACAAGGTGTTTGCTGGGACAAAGGCTGACCCAGGGCCCGCTCACATACTTCCCACACAGAGTATTGCTGCATTGTGGAGATGTGTAGAAGTGCTGGGCTGGCAGCTGAGTCCCCTTTATGCCCACGTTTCCAGCTCCTGATAGAGGTGGCACAGGATTGGAATGAAGATCGAACGTCAATTTCTCATCGATTCTCTACAGCATTGTGGGCTATCGCCCCCCCCTCCCCTTTAACCCATTCCCGCTGCAGGGCGTACGTTTACGTCCTGGGAGCGGGGTACTTCCCGCAACAGGGCGTAAACTTACGTCCTGGAGATAGCGCTGGATCACATATGATCCAGCGCTATCCCGCAGCGGGAGCCGGCTGTCAGTCACAGCCGGCGTCTCGCTGCAGCAGCGGGGGGACATCGGAGATGCGCCCGCCACTTTTAACCCCTTCCCTGCCGCGATCTAAGTAGATCGCGGCAGGGGAAGAGTTCACAGCGGGAGCGCGGCTCCCTCTGTGTCTCCGGCCGGAACTCGCGATGTTATCGCGAGAGCCCGGCCTGTCACCATGGCAACAGACACTGGCGTCCTGTATTGCCTATGCCTGGGATCGCTGTATGAGCGATAAGGCATGGGAGAGCAGTAGCTCTGTCATGCCTTATGACAGCGATCATCAGGGCAGTGATTAAAGTCCCTCAGAGGGACACAAACAGTGTAAAAAAAAGAAAGATTTAAAAAATGAATTAAAAAAATGTAAAAAAAAAGAGTAAAAAAAACATTTTTTATGCTTTTTCTCAGATTAGCATAAAAAAAGGTAAAAAAAAAATAAAACCCCACATATTTGGTATTGTCACGTCCGTAACGATGTGTACAATAAGTTGCACATGCTTTTGACTGTGCACCGAAAAAAACGCTAAAAAAAAAGCTAAAAAACTGAGGCAAAATGCTCATTTTTAGCATTTTGCCTCACTAAAAACAAACACGCTAATACTCGAACGAGTATCAAGCTCGGACGAGTACGTTCGCTCATCTCTATTCCATAATTATTTACACCGCTCTGTGTCTTCCATCAACTTCACACACAGCGTACGGCCACAGCCACTGATAGAGGCAAAGTCATATACACGCTATATAGCCTGTATTCTTTTTCAAAAATTTTTTTTAAAAAGCTCCTTCTTACGGCTACTTGTGACCGTGTGCATTTTACTGCGTGGCTGCTGGGAGTTGTAGTGCATCACTATTGCAGAGTCAGACGTTTTTCCAGCCTTCCATATTCTTTGTTTCTGCCTGAAGTTAGCGTTACAATACCGCTGTCAGCCTCCAACTGTATGCCAATAATTCCATAATTATTTACACCGCTCGGTGTCTGCCGTCAACTTCACGCACAGCGCACGGCCACAGCCACTGATAGAGGGAAAGTCATATACACGCTATATAGCCTGTATTCTTTTTCAAATAAATTTAAATAAAAGCTCCTTCGTTGGGCTACCTCTGACCATCTGAAATCTACTGGGTGTCTGGTGGGAGTTTCAGTGCATTAGTATTGTACGGCTAGGCCTGTTTGCAGCCTTCCGTATTCCTTGTTTCTGCCTGGAATTAGCGTTACAATACCGCTGTCAGCCTCCAACTGTGCGCAAATAACCCCTATGGGTGCACTAAGTCTTCCGATCGCGGTGTTCTACCTATCTGGCCCCAAAAAAAGCCCAGACTGACTAGGGCATGGATTGCGGGCTGAGGCCAACATGTATTTTCTCTCACGTTACCACAGCTATCTGGGGCACTGCAATGGGATTTCTTTATGTACCGTCGGTGGGTTCCTGGGAGCCACCCATGCTGTGGGTGCACACAGATTTCCCATAGAGGTGTTTTACCTGTCTGTCCCCAAAACACTGACATACTTGGGTAGGGTGCAGAGTGCAGATGGTTTACCCCTTGCATTGCTTATGAGGTATCCGACACCCAAACAGAATGAGTAGTGTGTGGACACATGGAGTCCCCATTGCTATGTCACTTGCAGCACCTTGGGCCACACAAGGTGTTTGCTGGGACAAAGGCTGACCCAGGGCCCGCTCACATACTTCCCACACAGAGTATTGCTGCATTGTGGAGATGTGTAGAAGTGCTGGGCTGGCAGCTGAGTCCCCTTTATGCCCACGTTTCCAGCTCCTGATAGAGGTGGCACAGGATTGGAATGAAGATCGAACGTCAATTTCTCATCGATTCTCTACAGCATTGTGGGCTATCGCCCCCCCCTCCCCTTTAACCCATTCCCGCTGCAGGGCGTACGTTTACGTCCTGGGAGCGGGGTACTTCCCGCAACAGGGCGTAAACTTACGTCCTGGAGATAGCGCTGGATCACATATGATCCAGCGCTATCCCGCAGCGGGAGCCGGCTGTCAGTCACAGCCGGCGTCTCGCTGCAGCAGCGGGGGGACATCAGAGATGCGCCCGCCACTTTTAACCCCTTCCCTGCCGCGATCTAAGTAGATCGCGGCAGGGGAAGAGTTCACAGCGGGAGCGCGGCTCCCTCTGTGTCTCCGGCCGGAACTCGCGATGTTATCGCGAGAGCCCGGCCTGTCACCATGGCAACAGACACTGGCGTCCTGTATTGCCTATGCCTGGGATCGCTGTATGAGCGATAAGGCATGGGAGAGCAGTAGCTCTGTCATGCCTTATGACAGCGATCATCAGGGCAGTGATTAAAGTCCCTCAGAGGGACACAAACAGTGTAAAAAAAAGAAAGATTTAAAAAATGAATTAAAAAAATGTAAAAAAAAAGAGTAAAAAAAACATTTTTTATGCTTTTTCTCAGATTAGCATAAAAAAAGGTAAAAAAAAAATAAAACCCCACATATTTGGTATTGTCACGTCCGTAACGATGTGTACAATAAGTTGCACATGCTTTTGACTGTGCACCGAAAAAAACGCTAAAAAAAAAGCTAAAAAACTGAGGCAAAATGCTCATTTTTAGCATTTTGCCTCACTAAAAACGCAATAAAAGTGATCAAAAAAGTCGTATGTACGCCAATAAAATCTACAGCTCGTCTCGCAAAAAATAAGCCCTCATAGAGCTCTGTACATCAAAAAATAAAAAAGTTACGTGACTTTGAATGCAGCAATTTAGAATAGAAAAAAGATTTCCAAAAAAAAGGGTTTTTATTGCAGAAAAGTGGGAAAACCTAAAAAAAATATTAGAATTTTGGTATCGTTGTAACCGTACCGGTCTGCAGAAAAAATGGAAAGTCTCATTTATGCTGCATGATTAACGGTGTAAAAAAAAAAATCTATGGCAGAATTGATGCGTTTTCTCTCTCTGCTATCATTAAAAAAAAAAAAAAAAAATTACAATATAGTCTATGTACCCAAAATTGGCATCGATAAAAACTACAGTTCGCCACGCAAAAAACAAGCCCTTATACGGCCGCGTCCACGGAAAAATAAAAAAGTTATGGCTTTTGAAAAATGGAGATGGAAAAATACCAAAAAATCGCTTGGTCCTCAACGCCAAAATAGGCCATGTCATGAAGGGGTTAAAGAGGGTCGCTGCCTGGCCCTGCCAACCCTCTGCAGTGTGTGCCTCCAGTTCCTCCTCATTGCAGACGCACTTATAAATAGACATGAGGGTGGTGTAGCTATGAAGCCAGCGTGTGGCATGAGGGCAGCTGAAGGCTGCACAGGGACACTTTGGTGTGCGCTGTGGACACTGGGTCGTGCGGGGGGGTTGGGCAGCATGTAACCCAGGAGAAGAGGCAGCCGTGTGTCCCGCAGGCAGTGAATGTGCTTGGTTGGAGGTAGTGTGGTGCTTAGCTAAAGTGTGCCTTGCTAATGAAGGTTTGTCCGAAGTAAAAATTGTTAGGGGAGGGGGGGCACTTTTGCCACTATTGTGGCTTAATAGTGGGACCTGGGAACCTGAAATGCAGCCCTGCATGTTGCCCCTCATCTTCCCTATCCGTTTCTGTGTCGCTTCCATCACTTTCGTAGGTTTTCCAGATTTTCACAAATGAAAACCTTAGCGGAGCATGGATCATATACAAAAATGCTTGAGTCGCCCATTGACTTCAATGGGTTCGTTACTCGAGCATCGCGGAAAGTTCGACTCGAGCAACGAGCACCCGAGCATTTTGGTGCTCGCTCATCTCTAATCAGTAAGTATATGGCTGTTTTCAGTGATTGTTTTTTTTTTTTGATTTCCCATTCTGTGATACACTCATATTAACAGGATCGGCTGATGATCTATTTTGTATGAGTGTCTACCGACTATTCCCCAATGGCAAATGTTGGGGGGAAGAGAGATTGCTGAACTGGCCCTCTGCCCTACTGCACAGATTCCTGGTGAGTTGCTGTGACAATGGGTTATCCCTTTTAACTTGATATTCTAAACAGAGTCTGGCTGTTTCCATCACCGAGCAGAGGATGCAACTCCCAGGGACACCGACTAACTCCATTGGATGGGGTGTGCATAGAAAGCCTGACTATACAGATATTTGTGGCGCTTTCTCCTCATTCAGTCTGATGCACAGCAGTTTTAATATAATCAATAATCTGCCCATGTCCCCTGCTCTCTTGTTCCACATACTCTGAGGTGCCAACGAGCACAGGAGGGTACAATTAATTATACACAGACTGCAATGAGCTAAACAAGTGAAAGTACAGTCAGAGAAGTAAAAGAGGGCATTATGGATTGTGGGGGTACAGAGAGAACATTATGTATTATATGGGCACAGAGGTAACATTATGAAATGTGGGGGTTACAGATTGAACATTTTACATTTTGGGGCTTAGAGGGGACATTATGGATTGTGGGGCAGAGAGAAGGCTTTACAGATTGTGGATGCACAAAGGAGGCATTATTAATTGTGGGGACAAAGAGGGGGCATTTTTCATACATGACCACTACTCCATTCACTGTGTATGGAAATAGCTTAGTGATAGGCATGACTATCTTTATGAGTCCAAAGGAATTAAATGTAGTGGTGGTCAAGCATACGCACTGCCGATTAATTCTATGGGGTGACTTGGCCTGCACCGTTATCATGGGGAGACCCCCAGAGATGAAACATCACCTATCCTGCAGTGAGGGGTGTGAAAAAAAAATTGCCTAAGCACATAATTGTACATCATGAAGGGGAAATATAAAAGAAATTAAAAACAATCACAGAAAACGGCTATCACTTACTGAGTAAGGAGTGCATATAGATGCATCCTCCTCTCACCATGCAGGTAGCTGACTACCAAATGAGGGAGCGAATTACACCTGTGCAGGACATCGATGAGACAGCCACTCACACTGCCTCTTGATAATGAGGGGGGTGGCTGCTTGTCGTACACTCCCACACATAGTAGATACAGGGTGCCAGACCATTCTGATATATGGGGTTCACCATGCAGACCAGCAGCCTATTAATGACGCCATAATAATTTGGCGGGTTGCCCTACATTTCCATCAGAGAGCCCACTAACCACTTCACGGTTCCTTGCGTTGTAGTGGGTCCTTACACTAATATAAATGTATCACAGAAGGGGAAATATAATGTGTGTAATTTGCTTCCTCATTTGGTAGTCTGCTACCTGCATGGTGAGAGGAGGATGCATCTATATGCACTCCTTACTCAGTAAGTAACGGCCATTTTCTGTGATTGTTTTTAAGCACAGAATTGTACTACTATTTTTCAGCAATATTGTATGTGCTTTCTAGTCCCAGTCCAGCCCTGGAAAGAGGGGTTGGCCATGTTAGAGTTCAACATACCTCAAACTTTGTTTCCATGGCAGATTATTCTCCTTCTTCTTGAAATAAAGTTACACATTTGGATAAAGCCAGGCATGCAAATTGTGGTGGAGACAGCAGAAATAGCTGTCAGCTGAATGAAGGGCTGTTACTATCTCTTAAAAAGTCTGTGTATAGCCATACAGTATTTTAAGACTTGTTGTTAATTAGTTTTAGTAATTGTCCCTGCTAGTATGGGTTTTATGTTAGGAATTCATGCAGACATTTAGAGTAATACAGTCATGACTTAACAGTTGTAATTCACTGGAAACCATTACAGAGTTACCCAAAAATGCTTTTTAGTGTTATGGCAGCAGTATGTAGTCCTAAGCTCTAGCTCACAACCTGAAGGTTGCAGGTTCAATCTCCGCTTGGTTCGGTAGCCGGCTCAAGGTTGACTCAGCCTTCCATCCTTCCGAAGTCGGTAAAATCAAGGGTTGCGGGGGTGGGGGTGGGGAGTTAATAAATAAGTTGCCTGAAAGCGACGCGGAATAAGATGGCACTATACAAATAATAAGTCCCTTTCCCTTTAATAACAAAATATTCAAGAAGAAAGATGAGGCTTCTTGCATGTAGGCAATTTAAATTGAACGGGCCCTATTTCCGTTTGATTTTCGGACCGATTTTTGAGTTTGAAAATGGGACAGAAAAAACATTTATGTGCAAGTAGCCATAGAGTGGAAAAAGTCAGGATGTTACAGTTGCAGCTTCTTTTTTGTTCTAAAGAGGTTTTCTCATAAAGACAATTCCTTTTTCCAAATTCACGCCAACATAGCCATCAACTGATTGTGACGGGTCCGACTTCAGAAACCCCCCGGAGGCCTGGGATACATTTCTAGTATTACAATGAACTCTTACATTCAAATGAAGAAGTTCCCTGCTCTGGCTAATACAGGAAATGTCGAATAGATGATCCCTTCCATGATGTACAGATGACCTAATAGGCTTAATGCTAAATGTTGTTATCCCCATAGGAAAATCCAATTAGGCTAAGTTTACAAAGTGCAATTTTCATTGCAGGCTTTTTTCTTGTAATAGTTTTTATTTTTGCTTTTTCCAGATAACAAAGGAACACAAAGTACATCTTATACAACCAGCGGTCTTCAATGCAAGCTTTGGTCTTGTGAGTCAAAATAAGCAGTTTATACAAGGAAAATAGAAATATATATATCTGTCCTTTATACCATTTCTGGCTTTGGCTAAAATAAACAAAATGAAAATCTGCATCACATGAAAAGCTGTAATTCTGACCTTGCATTGATTAAACAGATTTTCGTTCTTTAAACAAACAAAAAAGAGAGAAAAAAGATCTCTTCTCATTAGAGCAGCATTACGGTTCATCCTCTGCTTGATTAGCACTTCTCTTTTTAAACACGTTTTGTGTCTCACCTGCCTTTATGTAGTTCAAGATTATAGCAGACCTTACACCGTCAGGTGCAGATGGGGTAGTGGAGTACTTCCTGATAGCGCCCTTGCAGAGGACCATGGCCAGTGATGGATCTTAGCTTGAAAATGTTAGTAGAGCAGAATCATTCACGACTATTCATCAGCGGAGTCCCAGACGAACCTTAGTCAATCCATTATTTACTATAACAAGTTGTAGGCTGGCCATACACATTAGATACAGATTGGAGGGACTGGCTGATTAACTAATATATATGGTGGCCTCCTGACTCATCCCAATAGCAGATGTTGGGAGAAATAAGGATTGCGTGGTTAGATTTTAGTTGCCTTATTTTTTTGTGCTTCGGAGATAAGCCACTGCCAGGAGTGCCTGGTAGTGGCTTTCTACCCTCCCTAAATGCAAGACACATGTGCTTTTAGTTTAGTTGAGCAAACATGTGTATAGGGGTATCAAGACAGAAGGCTGATGGCTGAACAAGTTTAAAGGCCCATTTGCATGCAACATTCAAACGACCCAATTTGAGCAATAATCGTTACATGTAAACGCGGGCATCAGGCACTTTTTGTTTGAATGATGATTTTAAGGTGAACTTAAAATCCATCCTTCAGCTACTGAAGATAAAGCAAACACCTTTATCTGTCAGTAGACTGCAGGTTGTTCTCTCCGCGGGAAGCCGGCAGTTAACATTGTATTCTGCTGGCACCCCTAAAGAGAATAATGCAGCTGTGTGCACAGCTGGGCTTGTGATTAATCACACACTGGTCTCTGCAAACAGCTTCTGGAGGCCCGTGTAGATGCAAATGAAGATGATAAAGTGTTAATAACCATCAGTAGCCATTAACACTTTATGCAAAAAGATCACTAATAGAGATGAGCGAGCACCAAAATGCTCGGGTGCTCGTTACTCGGGACGAACTTTTCGCAATGCTCGAGGGTTCGTTTCGAGTAACGAACCCCATTGAAGTCAATGGGCGACCCGAGCATTTTTGTATATCGCCAATGCTCGCTAAGGTTTTCATTTGTGAAAATCTGGGCAATTCAAGAAAGTGATGGGAACGACACAGCAACGGATAGGGCAGGCGAGGGGCTACATGTTGGGCTGCATCTCAAGTTCCCAGGTCCCACTATTAAGCCACAATAGCGGCAAGAGTGCCCCCCCCCCCCCCCGCACTGTCAGCGTAAAGATCGTTCTCCTCTGCCATAGCTGTAACAGCTGTGGCAGAGAAGAACGATGTTTGCCCATTGAATTCAATGGAGCCAGCAATAAAGCAGGTTCCACTGAAAGCAATGGGCTGCCGGCGATCGCAGGATGAATTGTCGGGAAGGGCTTAAATATATAAGCCCTTCCCTGCAATTCATCCAGAAATGTGTTACAATAAAAATATATACCGGCGTATAAGGCGACGGGGCGTATAAGATGACCCCCCAACTGTCACCTTATACGACGGCAATACAGTGGAGCAAAGAATAAAAATCATTACTCACTTCTTCTGACGTTCTGCGGTGCTCCTGCAGGCTGTCACTCCCTCCTGGTGTTCTGCGGTGCTGCTGCAGGCTGTTGCTCCCTCCTGGTCCCCGGCAGAGCATTGCTTTCTGGACGCAGGGCTTGAAATCCCCGCCTCCAGAAACACACGTGCCTTCAGCCAATCACAGCCATTCAATGACATCATTGTCATTGTCATGTGTTACAATATTTTTATTGTAACACATTTCTGGATGAATTGCAGGGAAGGGCTTATATATTTAAGCCCTTCCCGACAATTCATCCTGCGATCGCCGGCAGCCCATTGCTTTCAGTGGAACCTGCTGTATTGCCGGCTTCATTGAATTCAATGGGCAAACATCGTTCTTCTCTGCCACAGCTGTTACAGCTGTGGCAGAGAAGAATGATTTGTCTTCTATATGTTCTCAATGGGGTCGGCACTGCTGCCACCGGCCCCATTGAGCGCATATAGAGAAGAGAACAGAAATCGCAGATCGCACATAGGTGCGATCTGCGATTTCTATGGCCTTAAGAAGGACCGTTGGGGTTCTTGAAACCTAAAATCACTCCTAACGCTCTCCCTATAGCAGCTCCGGCATCAACAGCACTTTCCCTGAACTATGTCAGAATGCATCTGTGGCGAGCCGCGGGAGGGGCAGATTTTAATACTCGGGTGACACCTAATCTCGCCAGCCACTCACTGCAGGGGGGTGGTATAGGGCTTGAACGTTGCAGTGGGAAGTTGTAATGCCTTCCCTGTCTTTCTATTGGCCAGAAAAGCGCGCAAATTTCTCAGGGAAGAAAATGAAAGTAACCCGAACACCACGTGGTACTCGTTACGAGTAACGAGCATCTCGAACACCCTAATACTCGAACGAGTATCAAGCTCGGACGAGTATGCTCGCTCATCTCTAATCACTAACACTTTCAATTTTTTGAAAGATTATCTTTGCGTGTAAATGGGCGTTAATGCTGTCGATACACAGGAGATAGCTGTCAGCTGCAGCTATTTTTGCTGATCCCCTATACATAGGCAGGCTTGGCCAGAGTTGTCTAGTAGAGATGAGCGAACGTGCTCGTTTAGGACAATTATTCGATCGAGCATCGCTTTTTTCGAGTAACTGCCTACTCGGACGAAAAGATTCGGGGGGCAGCGGGGTGGAGTGAGGGGTAGCAGGGGGGAACAGGGGGGAGCTGTCTCTCTCCCTCTCCCCCCCCCCCACTCTCTCCCGCAAACCCCCGGCGCCCTCCGAATCTTTTCGCCCGATTAGGCAGTTACTCGAAAAAAGCAATGCTCGATCGAGTAATTGCTGTAAGCGAGCACGTTCGCTCATCTCTAATGTCTAGCAGTCGCTTATCTTCCAAGAACAAACGGATCAATCAATGGATACCTAATTGCAAGATCCTAACTAGAGATGAGCGAGCATACTCGCTAAGGCAAATTACTCGAGCGAGTAGTGCCTTTTGCGAGTACCTGCCCGCTTGTCTCTAAAGATTCGGGTGCCGGCGGGGGTGAGCGGTGAGTTGCGGGAGTGAGCAGGGGGGAGCCGGGGGAAGGGGAAAGAATGAATTCTCCCCCCCCCCCCGTTCCTCCCCGCTCTCCCCCGCTGCTCCGCGCCCACCGCCGGCACTCGAGTTATTTGCCTTAGCCAGTACGCTCGCTCATCTCTAATCCTAACACATTAGATGTTTTGCTGGTCCTGACTAAACTGGCAGGTTTGCGCAATCTACATCTATTGTGTATGCCCAGTCATAAAATTTCTGGGGAAAAAATTGCTTCTTTGCTTCCAAAATTGGAGAGACTTCAGGTATGATTTTTATCCTGCTACATGTTATAGAAAAAGGCGATACAAGTTAACCCTTCTAATGCTGAGCACTGAAATAAATTGACAAGCGACCTGATCCCGTACATGCATATTGATCTGTTTTAGTCTTTCTTTCCATAGGCAAGCCATGGCTCGTTTTACTATAGCGACATGGTATATCTATCTGCGACTACAATGTCAGACTAAACGCTACAGAGACGAGTTCTTTTAAAATAATCACAGTAGAATAAAATAAAAACCTTGAAGCCATAGAGAATAACTATAGAGAATGCTATTTCAAGTCATGTGATGCCGGTGATAAACTCTTAAGTAGTTATGTCCTTATGTAATTTGAATATATCATTTTTTTACAACACGTAGAGTTCAGCCTCCTCTCTGAAAACAATGTGTTCTGTTGTAAGTCTACATTTTTCCCTTTTATGACCATGCTGTACCTTTTCCAACTTACGGATCTGCATTATTTTTTGGACAGCTCTGTGGCTTATGCTATGCCGCATCTGTGTAACTAATGCTTACAAAAACACTTTGTGCAGGTGATACGGTTCTCCCTTTCCCATAGCCCACATTTTCTTAGAAATGCTATCCATACGGCAGTCAAGATTACATTTCCTATGCTGCAACCTCTAAATTCCATTTTAAAGGTTACATCCTAGGTAGCGTAGGAGAAGAGAGCTGGAGAAGTGAGTGTTCAGGAACGAAAGGGGGGTGGGGGGGCACGGACAAAGGCAGAGTAAGAGATGGGAGGGGAGAAAGGCAGACAGAAATAGCAGAGAGGGAGTCTGGCACATATGCAGCTAACAGAGGAGAGAGGTTACATGCAGCTTGCTGAATAATTCCAGCCAAAACATAATTAAAATGCAGACAGGAATGGATCCACATCAAACAGAGCACAGAACAGAGATTGTAACACAGTGCTTGCTTGCCACCTATAGTCCTTTTACAGGATCAGAGCCTCTATGATATTATCCAGACTGTAATCACAGGGGTACAGCTGCATGATGGAATTTTCGGGGGAACTCTTGGCCACAGAGGGAGTGTTGAAATGTTCTAGTAATGAGAAAACGAGACTTTTTTTTTTAACTCTTTCATACCGTCTCCTATCGCATGCTTGTATACCAAAAGAGCGGAATGTTTTGCTAAATAGTTTTTTTTATTTTTTTAAGCATTAAAGTGACCGGATCTCCATTTCAATCCAGAACACACAGTTAAAGGAGAAAAAAAAAAAGCCGTTGACATTGAAGCTTATTCGTTCCAGACATAGATCTTATGACTCAAAAACTGTCACACATGAAAATGAAGGCCCACCAATATGTAAATGTGAGGTGAAGTATTATTCGGTTTTGGCTAAGATTTATGACACATTCTTGAAAGCGTGCAGTTAATCTTTGATGCGGTTTCATTGAAAAAAAGGCCTGCACATTTATGTTGACATCATTTTGCACATTAGTGTTTGCCATGGAGCAGAATCAAAAGGGCTTCATTCATCTACTTTAACAATAAGATGCTGGTTGAATATAAAATGCTCTATTATCCAATTTTCATTCTTTAATTCCATAGGTAATGACGGGTTGTTCTGTTATATGGATACTGGATTGTTAGCAAAGCAAGAGCCAATCTTTTCAGGAGTCAAGGTGTCACTGAGTTTCTCATGTCAATGTTGTTCTCGCTGACCACGTTTTGTAACTCAATGCAGAAAGAAATGTCCGGAACCATTAACGGTCTTGAAGAACACTTCCTTCTAGCATCAAAGGTTCCTTCACAATACATACAAAACCTAACCTTTCATCTCCAAGTTTTTTCACCAACATAGAAAGGGATCCCACTATGGGAAATAAGAAACCACTACCTGGGGATGCGAATAACCTGAGGGGGAAAACTAGAAGTGAAAGAGACTAGTACTAAGAAGCCTTTAATCTAGTAATGCCACATAGCCCCACCGTACCACTATACAGATGACCAACTTCAGAAAGCCTGATTTCTGTTCTACTAGATTTGGCTGGAGACTGCAGTAATTAGAGAATGACCATGGTATAAAGCAATGAAAGTCATTCCAGCTTCGTGTAACGGAGTGAAAGAGAATGATAATTAAAGAGGACCAATCACTACCCTGGACATGTCTGTTTTAGTGAGTGTCTGCGCCGTTCCTCTGCTATGCCCCCGATAAATTTATGAATAAGTTGACAACTGGTGTAATCATTCGTGGGTTTGTCCCTACAGAGTCTAATACTATCCAATCAGTTTTGACTGTATCAGACAAGGTATGGAAACACCCCTTTGACAAAAAAATTGTAACCCAATTGACAATTTATTCTTAATTTTCTAGGAGCAATAACAGAGGAATGACACAACAACTTATAAGGCAAAACGATAATCCAGAATTGATATTTCATGGGGAATATAAGTATATACTAAAATAAAAATGTCAAGAGTGGTTAAAAGCAGTCTTTATGTTATTGGAATATTTGATTGGTAGAGGTACACTACCGTTCAAAAGTTTGGGGTCACATTGAAATGTCCTTATTTTTGAAGGAAAAGCACTGTACTTTTCAATGAAGATAACTTTAAACTAGTCCTAACTTTAAACAAATGCACTCTATACATTGCTAATGTGGTAAATGACTATTCTAGCTGCAAATGCCTGGTTTTTTGTGCAATATCTACAAAGGTGAATAGAGGCCCATTTCCAGCAACTATCACTCCAGTGTTCTAATGGTACAATGTGTTTGCTCATTGGCTCAGAAGGCTAATTGATGATTAGAAAACCCTTGTGCAATCATGTTCACATATCTGAAAACAGTCTAGCTCGTTACAGAAGCTACAAAACTGACCTTCCTGTGAGCAGATTGAGTTTCTGGAGTATCACATTTGTGGGGTCAATTAAACGCTCAAAATGGCCAGAAAAAGAGAACTTTCATCTGAAACTCGACAGTCTATTCTTGTTCTTAGAAATGAAGGCTATTCCATGCGAGAAATTGCTAAGAAATTGAAGATTTCCTACAACGGTGTGTACTACTCCCTTCAGAGGACAGCACAAACAGGCTCTAACCAGAGTAGAAAAAGAAGTGGGAGGCCGCGTTGCACAACTAAGCAAGAAGATAAGCACATTAGAGTCTCTAGTTTGAGAAACAGACGCCTCACAGGTACCCAACTGGCATCTTCATTAAATAGTACCCGCAAAACACCAGTGTCAACATCTACAGTGAAGAGGCGGCTGCTGGATTTTGGGCTTCAGGGCAGAGTGGCAAAGAAAAAGCCATATCTGAGACTGGCCAATAAAAGAAAAAGATTAAGATGGGCAAAAGAACACAGACATTGGACAGAGGAAGACTGGAAAAAAGTGTTGTGGACGGATGAATCCAAGTTTGAGGTGTTTGGATCACAAAGAAGAACGTTTGTGAGACGCAGAACAAATGAAAAGATGCTGGAAGAATGCCTGACGCCATCTGTTAAGCATGGTGGAGGTAATGTGATGGTCTGGGGTTGCTTTGGTGCTGGTAAGGTGGGAGATTTGTACAGGGTAAAAGGGATTCTGAATAAGGAAGGCTATCACTCCATTTTGCAACGCCATGCCATACCCAGTGGACAGCGCTTGATTGGAACCAATTTCATCCTACAACAGGACAATGACCCTAAACACACCTCCAAATTGTGCAAGAACTATTTACAGCAGAAGCAGGCAGCTGGTATTCTATCGGTAATGGAGTGGCCAGCGCAGTCACCAGATCTGAACCCCATTGAGCTGTTGTGGGAGCAGCTTGACCGTATGGTACGCCAGAAGTGCCCATCCAACCAATCCAACTTGTGGGAGATGCTTCTAGAAGCGTGGGGTGCAATTTCTCAAGCTTACCTCAACAAATTAACAGCTAGAATGTCAAAGGTGTGCAATGCTGTAATTGCTGCAAAAGGAGGATTCTTTGACGAAAGCAAAGTTTGATGTAAAAACAATGTTATTTCAAATACAAATCATTATTTCTAACCTTGTCAATGTCTTGACTCTATTTTCTATTCATTTCACAACGCATGGTGGTGAATAAGTGTGACTTTTCATGGAAAACACAAAATTGTTTGGGTGACCCCAAACTTTTGAACGGTAGTGTATATACAAGGGGTGGACAAAAATGTGGAAACACTGTACAGATTGCATGCCTCAAAATCGGTCTCTATGTGTCTTATTGAAATATTATTGATAATCTTATGTAACTTAAGTGGAGGTAATATGAGACAGACGGTGCCGGGCAAATGTGAACATCTGCCCTAGCAACAAGGTTCCATTGATCAGGGGCATAAGCCAATCAGCTGCTGTTATCAGCTGGCTCCCAAAACCACCAGAGCAAGAAGTAAACAGAACCTCATGTGGCGCAGCGTGTTAAGGCAGCAGACATGCAGCCCTAAGGTTGCAAGTTCAATCCCCACTTCCAAGGTCAGTAAAATGAGTACCCAGCTTGGTGGCGGGTAATAAATAACCTGCAGAATAATTTGGTGCTATACAAATAACAAGATTTATAAATTTGTCGGGAAAGCTCTCAGGCAAGCAGGGGTCAGAAAGGGCAGCTCAGTGCTAATGGTTAAAATCCCATGCATTTCATATGGTGTTTCCATATTTTTGTCAACCCTCTGATGGCCAGAAAAGGTCGCCATTATAGAACCTATAGAAGGTTCCCCAACCAATGTTATGCTATCTTCTTTCCACATGTCTAGCATGAACCCGTGTAGGGCTCCATCTCTCCACAGGAGCTGCCAATATTAACAAGTAAGGGAATATGGAAGCAGTCCAAGGGCCACAAAGGATGTTCAAGAAGATGGAGTTACTCCAAATAAATATGACGACTGGCAGATATAGTGAAGTATAAGAGATTATCATGAAGATATTTATAAGGTGCTGCCAATGCCACGATCGCACAACAGGGTGTGATAGTACAGTGGAGGGAAAGCTAAAGAGGAGCAGGACTATGGGGCGCAACTCTAGAAAAATCATGGTGGAGGCCAAGAATAAAACCTGACTTCTCTTTAGTAAGTAAACAACCGGCATATTACGTGTTTGGGGACGCACTCCCTTCTTCAGAGTAGCTGGGCAGAGCACCCCTCACTTGTTCATGGCAAACATTTCCTGGTATTTAGTTTCAATTCTTATATGATGCCATAATTTATATGGTCCCAGCAGGGTTTAAGTGCTTGTAATTTCATAGAGTAATTTTATGGGGTTTTTTAGGTCCCTCCACTCATTTTATATAAATGGCGGTATTTATAGGGCATGTGTACATTTCCTTGCATTTGCTGAGAAAAGTGCCCGTCGCTCTATTGTTCCTCAACTTAAAATTTGCTCATGACAAATGCTCACAATGGAAACAACAGGACTTGATGTTTAGCTAATTGTGACACAGAACAGTTTGATTGCCAACTGATTTCCAACCAAATGACTTCAACCCTGGCCTGAAAAGCACTAATACAATGCAAAGCAAAAAGGACCAGCTGTTTCTGTTATAAAGCCCCTTATATTATGAGGGCATCATTATATTTTACAATATGTGCACTTACAACTCCCTGAACCTCATTAAGACATGTAGTCCTAATACGTGACATGCCTTAGCACGTGGGCACAATAAAAGGTTTGTCACTGCAAGTCTTCATTCAACCGGCGTGGTGTGATGGCTAATAAATCTAGCAAACAGTGGCTTTTATGTCTTGCTTAATGTGCACAAACCATTGCTCTCATACTCACAAATCTTGTTAGCATAATGTAAAGTGCTGCCCACAATACTGATACTGTCTAATGTGACAGATAAAGATGTACTTGTACCCGAACCATGAATTATTATATGTATGAAGATGAAAGGACTTCAAAAAAGTTTACTGTTTCGCCATTTGATAGCTTTACATTAGTCCTTAATTCATCAAAGATGAGTAGCGAAAGCCCAAAAATACATTCTTCAAGATACAGGAAATTAATAATATATATTGCATTTAGAGAGCTATAAATTAGATGTAGACAGTGAAAGAAATTCACACTTGCCATGACCTTCCCTACGTCTTAAGCTGTTTGACAAACTTTCATTCCCATGAAGCTTTGCAAGACAATTGACTCAGCTGGGAGCCATTGAAGGGACAGGCGTAAAGAAATGTGGAGAGCACAATGACATCCCATGAGGGACAGAGCTGAGAAAGTGTTCACTTTAAAGCCCAGCTGAGGAGTAGATGTGTTAAAGAGAACCAGCTGAAAGCTCTTTGCTAATGAGAAGCACCAGTAACGAGCTGACCCTGTGAAGTTTACAGGAAATAACAGAACAAGTATAGGCCAAGGCATTATAGTTGTACACACTCTGCATGTTATTGGGGTCCCGGGGCTCACCAGGTGGAGACTGGAACCAGACTAGCAAAGGCAGGTGTCTAAGCTATCCAGTGGGAGATATATATAGGACAAGATGGAAAAAAGGGAAGATATTACACATAATTATAAGCAGGAAGGCTCAATCTTCTACACTATTAAAATGTACATCATTTTATATAGAAGGGAGCAGCCCAAAAGGCTTAAAATTGGGATGGGTGGCCTGCAAAATTAATAGGCTTTATCATTACCGAATTCAAGTGCATTTTTGAGCTCTTGACTAGAAACAGAAGACATTTGGGAAAGTTTTTTCCCCTCACTATACAGTTGGCTTCAGAAGTATTTGGACGGTGACATCATTTTTCAGAACTTAGCCACAGTTCATCTGAAATAAAAGCATCAATCAATCAATATGTGATTAAAGTGTAGACTTTCAGCTTTAATTCAAGGGGTTTAATAGAGATGAGTGAGCACCCAAATGCCCAGGTCCACGTTATTCGTGTCGAGCTTTTTGTAAAATTCGAGAGCTCTACTCGAGTAACGAACCCCATTGACTACAATGGGAGACTCAAGCATTTTTATATGTGGGACGCCGGGTCCCGAGCTTTTTTTTTTTTCTTCTTGGTTCGTGTTTTCATGTTCTCTCTCTCTCTTTGGGAGGGGCCAAAACAGACACGTCACAGCGGAGAGGACCCAAAAACTGGGGCGGGGTCGAACACGACTTGGTGCTCGTTCGAGTAACGAGCACCATCGAGTACGCTAATACTCGAATGAGCATCAAGCTTGGCAGAGTATGTTCACTCAACTCTAGGGTTTAACTTATATACTGCAGTAAGCTTTTATGAATTACAGCCATTTTCACATAGTCCCTTAATTTTTATGGACTCAAAAGTAATTAAAAAATAAACTAACGTCATTATACGGCTGCAAACAAAATCATTCAACCTCCATTGCAATAAAAACAATCAAACAAGAACAATTTAAACAGCTCAACATAACTAATACAAGTGGTTTCTCCAAATTCAACACATCGTGCAACTTTTTATGACTACTGCAGTCTCAGAATTATTCAACCCCTTCATGACAAGTGTATTAAGTACTTAGTAGAACACCATTTTGCTGTTTTGATTTGCTGCAAATGTGATGCATGACCAGACACCAGCTTCTGACAGCATTCCTGAGAAATCTTAGCACATTAAAAAGGCCTTCAGTTCGGTAATATTCTTGGGTTTGTGTACTGCAAATGTTTTCTCCAAATCCCAGCAAACATTTTCTAGGGTTCAAGTCAGGTGACTGTGACGGCCACTCAAGAATCTTCTAGGACTTCTTCTGAAACTAAGTCTTGGTGGACCTTGAAGTATGCTTGGGATCATTGAAAGGTCCAATGACACCCAAACTTTAGCCTCCTGACAGCAGGCGTAATATTTTTTCCTAAAATTTCCTGATTCTTGATTGAATCCATCCCGTCTTCAACATGGTGCAGGTTTCCTATTGCATGAGGAAGCAAAGCAGCCCAAAGTATCTCCGAGCCACTGCCGTGCTTCAGTGTAGGGAGGGTGTTCTTTTCAGCATATGCTTCATTCTTCCTCCTCCAGATATATAACAGATTCAGCTTTGTTTCATCGCTTCACAGAACAGAATCCCCAAACTTCTGTGATTTATTTATGGTTTGGTGCACAGCAGAGCCAACTTTTATTGTGCTTTTGGGTCAATTGAGTTGTCCATCTTCGAGTTTGGGCTTTAAGACCTTCAACATTTAGTATGCACCTTAGGCCTTAGTCACACGGGCGTTTATTGCCGCGATTTGCGCATGCGCATGCGTCCGGCGATTTTTTAAAACCATTGCTTTGCAATGGTATCGGACACATGAGCGCTTTTTATGCGCTCGTCCGATAAATTAGAGAACAGAAATCGCAGATCGCACCTATCTGCGATCTGCGATTCCTGTTCTCTTCTCTATATGCGCTCAATGGGGCCGGCGGCAGCAGCGCCGACCCCAATGAGAACATATAGAAGACAAATCATTCTTCTCTGCCACAGCTGGAACAGCTGTGGCAGAGAAGAACGATGTTTGCCCATTGAATTCAATGGAGCGGCAATACAGCCGCTCCATTGAAACCAATGGGCTGCCGGCGTGCGCGGGGTTAATTGTCGGGAAGGGGTTAAATATATAACCCCTTTCCTGAAATGCATCCTGAAAAGTGAAAAAATAAAAAAAATGTATGTACTTACATGCTCCCGGCAGCTGGAGATCCCGGCGGCCGGCCTGCAGTGGGTGTGAAGGGGGTGTGACTCAGGCTTGCCCCTGATTGGCTCAGCCTGAGCCAATCAGAGGCTGATCTCAGTCACACCCATTCATGAATTCATGAATGGGTGTGACTGAGACTTGCTTCTGATTGGCTCAGCGCTGAGCCAATCAGGAGCAAGCCTGAGTCACACCCCCTTCACACCCACTGCAGGCCGGCCGCCTGGATCTCCAGCTGCCGGGAGCATGTAAGTACATACATTTTTTTTATTTTTTCACTTTTCAGGATGCATTGCAGGAAAGGGGTTATATATTTAACCCCTTCCCGACAATTCATCCCACACTCGCCCGCAGCGCTTGCATTCAATGGAGCCGCTGTATTGCCGTCTCCATTGAATCCAATGCGCTGGACAGCTCCGGCCCGTTTCTAATGAAACGCGGCTAGGAGCAGATTTTCGGGCGATTTTTCGGCGCCGGTCACGCGATTTGCGCATGCGCATCCGTCATGCGATGCGCAAATCGCGTGAAAAAACGCCCGTGTGACTAAGGCCTTATTGTGCAAATGGAAGCCTTAGTGGAAACTAAATCTTGCTGCAGACCTTTTGCAGTCACTCGATAAGTTTTGACTAACTGCCTACTCAGGAATCTGATGGCAGCTGGTGGGTGATAGCTTCCTATTTCTTCCATTCCCTAGGAGTGTAGACAGTGTTCCTTTAACTTTGAGCTTGCAGCTTGTGCACTATATCTGTAGGGACATTCAATGCTTTTGATATCTCTTTGCATCCTTTTCCATGTTTGCGCAAGGCAATGATCTCTTCTTTTAACTGTTTGGGCCATTCTCTTGGCTTTGCCATATTTCCAACATGCAATCAAACAGAACAGTCAGCAAACTCCTAGCCATTCCAGGTGTTGAGGTAGTTCATATATTTTTATCTCAAGCAAACCTGATGTAACAAATAAAGCTCTTGATTAGTTGCATTAGGTGTACTTGAGACAACACCTGATTTGAAAATGTGTACTCCTATTAAGTATCCTATTCAAGGGGTTGAATAATTCTGAGACTGCATTTTGTACTGAATTTAGGAAAATAAATTACTTGTCTTATTAGTTGTGTTGAGCTATGTAAATTGTTCTTAGATTTTTTTTGCAAACAGATGAATCTTTGTAAATTTGCCAAATAAACCTCATTTTCAATGGGGTTGAATAATTCTGATTGCAACTGTAAATATAAATAAGAATTAATACCTGGATGAAAATACTTTGGGATGCTTTGCCAGGCCTTTACTGTTTTGTATGTTTTCTACCTTGAGCTTTGCACTGAAAAGCTGCTCAATGAGGGTCAGGTGCCTGTCTCCAAGCACTTATGTACCGCACTGTATTTTATGATTATCTCTTCATTTTTGAAAACATTTTTTTTAACCATAGGAGTTCTCTTAATTCCAATATAGTACAGTGGTACATGATTTATGAAGCAAAATCCCCCAAAATATTTCAACAGGTTAATATCCTGTAGAATATGTAGGAGAGTTTGGTCCAATTTGTCATGATTGGGAAAGAGGACACGAAGATACTGGGTTGGAATGAGTATGCAAAGATGCAAGGACATCACGCACCTCACTAGGGAATTAATATATCAAAATATACGCTGTTCTCAGAGTTGGGGCATAATGGAGCAATATCCTGCTGAGACTTGTTGTGAGTGTCTGGAAATAGGGTTGCGCAGTGTAATGCAGCATTCTGTGGCTGGCCTTCAGATGCCAGACATGAGTCAGATATCCACACAAGAGGAGCTACTTAGAGAACCCAGAGTCTGGTGTGCAGAGGGAGCAACCTACAGTAGGGGCATCATATGTACACTCATATCCAAGTTGCCAGGATCAGTGATACATGACCTAGTGTGCAGATATCTATAAGGGAAGATAACATTTTAAGATGGTTTCTTAATGTTGTGGCTAGGTGGTCAGTTTCTTCAGCCAGAAAAAACAATGGTTGCAAGATGCCAGGCCCTTGTAATTCTTTTGTGAGAACCCTGCGTATGGCCATGTCCCCTGATTACAAATAAACAGCTGTAAACCTCATTGTGAACATACAGTAAAGATCGCAATCCTCTGGCACAGCTGTGACAGCTGTGGCAGACGAGTGCAATGTTTTCCCATTGAATTCAATAAAGACGGTGCTAGAACCTGCTCCATTGAAAGCAATGGGCTGCCGTCAAGCCCTGCAGTGATTTCCGGGGAAGGGCTTTAAATATAGCTGAATTCAATGAATGGATGAGTGCTGCCTCTGATAGGCTGAGTGCAGGAACCAATCAAAGGCAGCTCTCAGCTGTCAATTAATAGCTGAGAACTGCCTCTGATCGGTCAGAGTGCTCAGCCAATCAGAGGCAGCCCTTTTAGCAGGAAGCGATTTTAAATCTTCATGCAGTTTAGGAGAAGACCCGGCTAGACACGGCTGACCCCCGACAGCTGCAGAGAAGTGAGTATATATGTTTTTTATTTTTTACACATTTTAGGGATGATTTTCAGGGAAGGCCTTATATTTAAAGCCCTTCCCTGAAAATCACTGCAGGGCTTGCCGGCTCCATTGAATTCAAAGGGAGAACATTGTGGTCCTCTGCCACAGCTGTCACAGCTGTGGCAGAGGATTTCATCATCTCCGCGGGGAGTCCCATTTTCACTGGACACTGTGACAATGCTGTCACAGTGTTCAGTGACAAGGTGACTCCCCTCAGAGATGAAGAAATCCTCTGCCACAGCTGTCACAGCTGTGGCAGAGGATCACGATGTTCTCTGTATGTCAGTGGGGCCGCCACTGCTGCTGCCGGCCCTATTGACCAAAGGTTAAACCCTTGGATGTGACAGCATCCAGGGATTTCACATCCAAGGAATTCCCTGCTGCAGCTGTCACAGCTGCAGCAGGGGATAGCGGGCAGTGCACTTTTTGTGCGGAAAAATGCAGCCAGGTCCATTTTTTTTGTATGCCGTAGGCCTTGGTCACAGGATTTTTTGAACACATGCATTATGCGCACAAAAATTTGTGCATTAAAACACCCGTGTGACTGAGCCCTAAATGCGCCACATATACAAGGGGTGGACAAAAATATAGAAACACCATATTAAATGCTTCCCTTAAAATTGATCTCTATGCGTCTTATTGAAATATGATTTATAATCTTATGTAACTTAAGTGGAGGTTATATGACACAGATGCTGACAGGCAGAAGTGAACATCTGCCCAAGCAACAAGCTTGCATTGGTTAGGGGTTTGAGCCACTCAGCTGCTGTTACCAGCTGGCTCTCAAAACCAACAAGAGCAGGGCAAGAGGTGAAGTAAACACAAATTTGGTGGCAAAGCTCTCAGCTAAGCAGGGGTCAAAAGGGCAGCTCAGTGCTAGTGGTTAAAATCCAGTGCATTACGTATGGTGTTTCCATATTTTTGTCCACCCCCTTTAACTATTTCAATGGGTTGCTTCAATATGCCATTCGACTGATTCAGGACTCTCATTACCTATGGAAGATTAAAATAAAAGTCAACTTGATCTTCTACTGTAATGTCCAAATATTAGCAGGAAGTGCTGCACATGTTCAGTACACAATGTGTAGGTTCAGAGTGTAAATGCATTTAGCCTTGTAGAGGGGTGCCAAAATCCAACTAGATCCATAAGTTTTCAACTAACTGGTCAATTCATAGAAATGCATATTGCACATTACTGAAACATAGGTCTATACAGTACATTCAGTCGCAATGTACAATGTTGGCTCCCTTCACAACCTTTCCCATTTCCAAGTAAGGGTTTAGAAAATAGCTACCATGAATGAGTTAATATTTCCCGCTCACACAAAAACTGAATGCATGCAGGTCCCAGTGCGGCCCTAACCGATCATAAGGAGTATCTGACAATGCTGAGCTCAGCTCTGAAATCCAGCTACACCTGAGGCAGTCCTATGGGAGGCTGAGTCATAATGATGTGCTAAACTCACACAGGCAGAAGCCAGCAACAGAGTCGAAGCAGAAGTGCAGGGAGCCGGTCGTCTTGGGAACAGTCACAACTCTTAGCCGAGAATCCATCTTTTCTCCCATAACGTTCTACTTTTGTTGGTTGCACTTCAGAATGTGACACCCACCAACACCTCAAGTTGAATAAAGCTGGCAGAAGTAGAAAAGCTGTGAATATGTCAGCGCTGCGCCTACAATCAGCATGTATTTTTCATAGTGTTTTTTTCCTAACAGTATTTCCCCAGACTTGAAAATAACTTGTCCGCTGAGCGCTCGCTGACATGGGTTACTGTGGCATAATAATTTCTTTGAAAACCCATAGTTTTACTTTGAAACATTTGCTCTCAGCTCCGGAAAAAATATGTTTCATCTTCTCTAAAAAAAAAACACTCAAGCTGCTGAACGGCTGCTGTTTATGTAAGTAGCTATTTTACATAAAGGTTCTGCATCGCTGAACGCATGGCGTATTATAGAAGTGCAGAACAATTTGGTTTATGAAAAGGGTTTTTTTACTGACCATTCACTTCATTGGTTTTAGCCAACAGATGTAATAGATATAGAGAAATGTATTGTAGCTTAGCAGAATACCCCAACGGCAGCAGTCTTTAAAAACTCTTAAGCCCTGATGCATTTACCTTTTTTACGGTTTGTGTTCAAATAAGTAATGCAACTTTTATTGCCTGCTACGGGTTGGCATTGTATCTCTGATTTAATACCAAAGCATACAAAAGTTTTTTCATGCAGAATCAATGAGTAAAACTATTGCGGGTCTGCAACAGCCAGAGGCCAACTTAGTCAGGATAGTGATCAGAGCTACGGACATCATGTTAGGGATAAAGAGAGGCCATCAACCAAACATCAATTTGACTGAAGTCAATGCATCAAGGAAAATCGAGCTAAACTTGAGAACCACCACACTTATCACAACCATTGTAGCTTTCTTGCTGGAGAAGACTTTTTAAGTTGCTCTAATTGTTATTTGAGTACAAAGATGGTCCCTAAGTAGAAGAATCAAAAAATTGCCCCCATTTAAGGTACCTTTACATGGGGCGATTATCGCGAGAATAATTGGTTCAGCTATTTTAGGTGATGGTCATTTCGTATACACACAGCCACCACTAGGGCACTGAGCGAAAAATAACTTGACTATTGACTAGTCGCTTTGTTGCAACTCGCTGAAACAAAGCAACTAGCGAGCAACTTCTTGCTCAACAGGAGTCTTTCAATCTATGAACAACTACTCGTTTGCATTGAATGGAATTGGGCTCCTGGAAGAGATCTGCGGTGCACTCCTCCTCCATTCACTGAGCAACTATCACTGAATAAGTTGTCCTAAGTAAATGTACCTTTAGCTGATCTGATTCAGTTTAGTGAAGAATTTTGAAGAGGTAAATCTTGATTCTTGCGCCTTATCTGCAACTATCCCAAAAAGTAAATCAAAAAGTTTTTATTCATACCCCACTCAACCCTTTCACTGAGACACGCGCTCCCTCTGTGAATCCTTCACATGCCGTGATCTGCATAGATCGCGGCAGGGAATGGGTTAATAGTGGCGGTCGCTGTCCTGATGCACCTACAAGTCCATAATAGTGAACTATGGTGTCTCTGTGTGCTGCCACAAAGGGTTGGTGCACATTGCAGTGCCTTGTTCATGAAGCCAAATTGTGTCTCCTACCAGAAATTAGTATTCTAACTCCCCAACATTTCAGTGTTGGATAATATCAGTCTTCCACCAATCCCAAAATTTATCTTAGCATGTGTTCTGTTACAAAGATCTCAGGGCTTCCACTAATTTTTTTCTAAAATTTTCTACATTTTCAATAGGCATCATAATCCTACTTATCTTCTGTTATACCTTACAGGATCCATCACAACTAGAGATGAGCGAGCACCAAAATGCTCGGGTGCTCGTTACTCGGGACGAACTTTTTGCGATGCTCGAGGGTTCGTTTCGAGTAACGAACCCCATTGAAGTCAATGGGCGACCCGAGCATTTTTGTATTTCGCCGATGCTCGCTAAGGTTTCCTTGTGTGAAAATCGGGGCAATTCAAGAAAGTGATGGGAACGACACAGCAACGGATAGGGCAGGCGAGGGGCTACATGTTGGGCTGCATCTCAAGTTCACAGGTCCCACTATTAAGCCACAATAGCGGCAAGAGTGGGCCCCCCCCCCCTCCCAAAAACTTTTACTTCTGAAAAGCCCTCATTAGCATGGCATACCTTTGCTAAGCACCACACTACCTCCAACAAAGCACAATCACTGCCTGCATGACACTCCACTGCCACTTCTCCTGGGTTACATGCTGCCCAACCGCCCCCCCTCCCCCCCACAGCGCACACCAAAGTGTCCCTGCGCAGCCTTCAGCTGCCCTCATGCCACACCACCCTCATGTCTATTTAGAAGTGCGTCTGCCATGAGGAGGAACCGCAGGCACACACTGCAGAGGGTTGGCACGGCTAGGCAGCGACCCTCTTTAAAAGGGGCGGGGCGATAGCCCACAATGCTGTACAGAAGCAATGAGAAATAGAATCCTGTGCCACCGCCATCAGGAGCTGCACACGTGGGCATAGCAATGGGGAACTTATGTGCCACACACTATTCATTCTGTCAAGGTGTCTCTGCATGCCCCAGTCAGACCGGGCTTTTTAATTCATAGACACAGGCATGTCCAACTCCCTATTGTGAAGTCCCTGTCGACCGACAGCATGGGTGGCTCCCTGGAACCCACCGGCGATACACAAAAATATCCCATTGCATTGCCCAACACAGCTGAGGTAGTAATGTCGTGCTTAATGCAGGTGGGCTTCGGCCCACACTGCATGCCCCAGTCAGACTGGGGATCTTTACAAGTGGACACATGTAGGTTAAACTCCGTGTGCACCTACAGCATGGGTGGCTCCCTGGAACCCACCAGCGATACACAAAAATATCCCATTGCATTGCCCAACACAGCTGAGGTAGTAATGTCGTGCTTAATGCAGGTGGGCTTCGGCCCACACTGCATGCCCCAGTCTGACTGGGGTTCTTTACAAGTGGAAACAGATGCATTTATAATTCCCTGTGGACCCACAGCATGGGTGGGTGCCAGGAAGCCACCGGCGGTACATAGAATTATCCCATTGCATTGCCCAACACAGCTGAGGTAGTAATGTCGTGCTTAATGCAGGTGGGCTTCGGCCCACACTGCATGCCCCAGTCAGACTGGGGTTCTTTACAAGTGGAAACAGATGCATTTATAATTCCCTGTGGACCCACAGCATGGGTGGGTGCCAGGAAGCCACCGGCGGTACATAGAAATATCCCATTGCATTGCCCAACACAGCTGAGGTAGTAATGTCATGCTTAATGCAGGTGGGCTCCGGCCAACACTGCATGCCCCAGTCAGACTGGTAATATGTACCTTAACAGTAACCGCGTTGGTGGTAATGTGGTGGTGACTGCGGACCTAGTAGCGCGGTTTTATTTTGTTGGTTTTCGTAATGTGGCCAGGATTAAGTGGGCCATGGCGGGGATGTTTTGGAGGCACTACGTGTCCTCTCCACGTGTCCGTGGTTATATGCACCTTAACAGTAACAGCGTTGGTGGGAAATGGCCACGCCGCTATCATGTCTTTGGGAAGCCTCTGTTTCTACACCCCAGAGACATACCATTAGCAGCGGTATAGGCAGAGCCCAGAATTAGTAACATTTCAGCCGTAGCATTAGCGACAGGCCCCACTAACATATCACTAGCAGCATTATAGGGGGAGCACAGTCTTAGTTCCATTTCAGTAATAGTAGCAGCCTACACAGGCCCCAGTAACAATTCCGAAGCAGCAGTATAGTGGGAGCGCAGTCTTCGTTCCATTTCAGTAATAGTAGCAGCCTACACAGGCCCCAGGAACAATTCCGAAGCAGCAGTATAGGAGGAGCATAGTCTTAGTTCCATTTAAGTCATTGTAGCAGCCTACACAGGCCCCAGGAACAATTCCGAAGCAGCAGTATAGTGGGAGCGCAGTCTTAGTTCCATTTCAGTAGCTGCAGTATAGCCAAGGCCCAAGTTACATTTATTTAGCTAAAGTGTAGGCCAACCACACACACACTTCTGTACCATGAGTGCAGGCGAAGAACATACAAATTGCTATGATTACACTGTAGGTGAGGGCCCCAAAACATTGGTGTACCAACAGTACTAATGTACCTCAGTAAAAATTGGCCATGCCCAATCAAGATGGCAGGTGAAACCCATTAATCGCTTTGGTTAATGTGGCTTAAGTGGTAACTAGGCCTGGAGGCAGCCCAGTTTAACTAAAAATTGGTTCAAGTTAAAGTTTCAACGCTTTTAAGAGCATTGAAACATATATAAAAATTGTTTAGAAAAATTAGATGAGTGAGCCTTGTGGCCCTAAGAAAAATTGCCCGTTCAGCGTGATTACGTGAGGTTTCAGGAGGAGGAGCAGATTGATGAAGCAGAAATGTCCCCGTTTTGGATGGTGAGAGAGAACGTAGCCTCCATCCGCGGGTGCAGCCTACGTATTGCTTACGTATCGCTGCTGTCCGCTGGTGGAGAAGGGAAGTCTGGGGAAATCCAGGCTTTGTTCATCTTGATGAGTGTTAGCCTGTCGGCACTGTCGGTTGACAGGCGGGTACGCTTATCTGTGATGATTCCCCCAGCCGCACTAAACACCCTTTCCGACAAGACACTAGCCGCAGGACAAGCAAGCACCTCCAGGGCATACAGCGCTAGTTCAGGCCACGTGTCCAGCTTTGACACCCAGTAGTTGTAGGTGGCAGAGGCGTCACGGAGGACGGTCGTGCGATCGGCTACGTACTCCCTCACCATCCTTTTACAGTGCTCCCGCCAACTCAGCCTTGACTGGGGAGCGGTGACACAGTCTTGGTGGGGAGCCATAAAGCTGTCCAGGCCCTTAAAGACTGTTGCACTGCCTGGGCTGTACATGCTGCTCGATCTCCGCACCTCCCCTGCTACCTGGCCCTCGGAACTGCGCCTTCTGCCACTAGCGCTGTCGGATGGGAATTTTACCATCAGCTTGTCCGCCAGGGTCCTGTGGTATAGCAACACTCTCGAACCCCTTTCCTCTTCGGGAATGAGAGTGGGAAGGTTCTCCTTATACCGTGGGTCGAGCAGTGTGTACACCCAGTAATCCGTAGTGGCCAGAATGCGTGTAACGCGAGGGTCACGAGAAAGGCATCCTAACATGAAGTCAGCCATGTGTGCCAGGGTACCTGTACGCAACACATGGCTGTCCGCACTAGGAAGATCACTTTCAGGATCCTACTCCTCCGGCCATACACGCTGAAATGATGACAGGCAAGCAGCATGGGTACCGTCAGCAGTGGGCCAAGCTGTCTCTTCCCCCTCCTCCTCATCCTCCTCATGCTGCTCCTCCTCCTCCTGAACGCGCTGAGATATAGACAGGAGGGTGCTCTGACTATCCAGCGACATACTGTCTTCCCCCGGCTCTGTTTCCGAGCGCAAAGCGGCTGCCTTTATGGTTTGCAGGGAACTTCTCAAGATGCATAGCAGAGGAATGGTGACGCTAATGATTGCAGCATCGCTGCTCACCCCCTGGGTAGACTGCTCAAAGTTTCGAAGGACCTGGCAGATGTCTGCCAACCAGGCCCACTCTTCTGAAAAGAATTGAGGAGGCTGACTCCCACTGCGCCGCCCATGTTGGAGTTGGTATTCCACGATAGCTCTACGCTGCTCATAGAGCCTAGCCAACATGTGGAGCGTAGAGTTCCACCGTGTGGGCACGTCGCACAGCAGTCGGTGCACTGGCAGATTAAACCGATGTTGCAGGATGCACAGGGTGGCAGCGTCCGTGTGGGACTTGCGGAAATGTGCGCAGAGCCGGCGCACCTTTACAAGCAGGTCTGACAAGCGTGGGTAGGTTTTCAGAAAGCGCTGAACCACCAAATTAAAGACGTGGGCCAGGCATGGCACGTGCGTGAGGCTGCCGAGCCGCCACCAGGTTACGGCCGTTGTCACACACGACCATGCCCGGTTGGAGGCTCAGCGGCGCAAGCCAGTGGTCGGTCTGCTCTGTCAGACCCTGCAGCAGTTCGTGGGCCATGTGCCTCCTATCTCCTAAGCTGAGTAGTTTCAGCACGGCCTGCTGACGCTTGCCCACCGCTGTGCTGCCACGCCGCGCGACACCGACTGCTGGCGACGTCCTGCTGCTGCTGACACATCTAGATTGCGAGACAGAGGTTGAGGAGGAGGAGGAGGAGGGTGCTTTAGTGGAGGAAGCATACACCGCCGAACATACCACCACCGAGCTGGGGCCCGCAATTCTGGGGGTGGGTAGGACGTGAGCGGTCCCAGGCTCTGACTCTGTCCCAGCCTCCACTAAATTCACCCAATGTGCCGTCAGGGAGATGTAGTGGCCCTGCCCGCCTGTGCTTGTCCACGTGTCCGTAGTTAAGTGGACCTTGCCACTAACCGCATTGGTGAGGGCGCGTACAATGTTGCGGGAGACGTGGTCGTGCAGGGCTGGGACGGCACATCGGGAAAAGTAGTGGCGACTGGGAACTGAGTAGCGCGGGGCCGCCATCATAGCTTTGAAAGCCTCCGTTTCCACAACCCTATACGGCAGCATCTCAAGGCTGATAAATTTGGCTATGTGGATGGTTAACGATTGAGCGTGCGGGTGCGTGGCGGTGTACTTGCGCTTGTGCTCCAACACTTGCGCTAGCGACGGCTGGACTGTGCGGTGCGAGACATTGGTGGATGGGGCCGAGGACAGCGGAGGTGAGGGTGTGGGTGCAGGCCAGGAGACGGTCGTGCCTGTGTCCTGAGAGGGGGGTTGTATCTCAGTGGCAGGTTGGGGCACAGGGGGAGAGGCAGCGGTGCAAACCGGAGGCGGTGAACGGCCTTCGTCCCACCTTGTGGGGTGCTTGGCCATCATATGTCTGCGCATGCTGGTGGTGTTGAGGCTGTTGGTGGTGGCTCCCCGGCTGATCTTGGCACGACAAAGGTTGCACACCACTGTTCGTCGGTCGTCAGGCGTCTCTGTGAAAAACTGCCAGACCTTAGAGCACCTCGGCCTCTGCAGGGTGGCATGGCGCGACGGTGCGCTTTGGGAAACAGTTGGTGGATTATTCGGTCTGGCCCTGCCTCTACCCCTGGCCACCGCAGTGCCTCTTGCAACCTGCCCTGCTGCTGCCCTTGCCTGCCCCTCTGAAGACCTGTCCTGAGTAGGCGTTGCACACCAGGTGGGGTCAGTCACCTCATCGTCCTGCTGCTCTTCCTCCGAATCCTCTGTGCGCTCCTCCCTTGGACTTACTGCCCTTACTACTACCTCACTGCAAGACAACTGTGTCTCATCGTCATCGTCCTCCTCACCCACTGAAAGGTCTTGAGACAGTTGCCGGAAGTCCCCAGCCTCATCCCCCGGACACCGGGAACTTTCCAATGGTTGTGCATCAGTGACGATAAACTCCTCTGGTGGGAGAGGAACCACTGCTACCCAATCTGAGCAGGGGCCCGAGAACAGTTCCTGGGAGTCTTCCCGCTCCTGAGCATGTGTCATTGTAGTGGAGTGAGGAGGCTGGGAGGAAGGAGGAGCAGCAGACAGAGGATTCGGATTTGCAGCACTGGACGGCGCAGAACTCTGGGTGGATGATAGCTTGCTCGAAGCACTTTCTGCCATCCACGACAGGACCTGCTCACACTGCTCATTTTCTAATAAAGGTCTCCCGCGTGGACCCATTAATTGGGCGATGAATGTGGGGACGCCAGAAACGTGCCTCTCTCCAAATCGCGCAGCAGTCGGCTGCGACACACCTGGATCAGGAGCTCGGCCTGTGCCCTCACCCTCACTTGGGCCTACGCGTCCTCGGCCGCGTCCACGTCCTCTAGGCCTACCCCTACCCCTCAGCATGCTGTATTACCAGTGATTTCCAAGCCAGGAAAGAAATTGGCGCAAGCCTGCAGCCAAAATAGAATTTTTTCCCTTGTTTTTCAAAGGACAAGCCACACTGCGTGTATTCAATGAATACTACTAAGTTTAATAACTGTGTTGTGGCCCTGCAAATGTGTCAGAGAACTGCAGTGATGCAAAGTTATTTGCTCCAGCAGATCAGGGATTTCCCATGCAGGAAAGAAATTGGCGCAAGCCTGCAGCCAAAATAGAATTTTTTCCCTTGTTTTTCAAAGGACAAGCCACACTGCGTGTATTCAATGAATACTACTAAGTTTAATAACTGTGTTGTGGCCCTGCAAATGTGTCAGAGAACTGCAGTGATGCAAAGTTATTCGCTCCAGCAGATCAGGGATTTCCCATGCAGGAAAGAAATTGGCGCAAGCCTGCAGCCAAAATAGAATTTTTTCCCTTGTTTTTCAAAGGACAAGCCACACTGCGTGTATTCAATGAATACTACTAAGTTTAATAACTGTGTTGTGGCCCTGCAAATGTGTCACAGAACTGCAGTGATGCAAAGTTATTCGCTCCAGCAGATCAGGGATTTCCCATGCAGGAAAAAAATTGGCGCAAGCCTGCAGTAAAACGTAGCTGGCTGCGTCTGATTTTTTTTAACGTTCTGCACGCAGCACACACGTTCCCAGAGCACTGAGGACTGTCAGAGGCAGGCGAAATAGAATTTTTTCCCTTGTTTTTCAAAGGAAAAGCCACACTGCGTCTATTCAATGAATAATGTATGTCTTCTGGCCCTGCCTACACAATTCTATCCCTGTAGTATTAATGCCGGGTGCAATGGTCTGCACAGCCGGTTTTGAGAAAGAAAAAAAAATATGCAACACTGCTAACAGCAGTACTGTACTGCACACGGATAGATGTGGCCCTAGAAAGGACCGTTGGGGTTCTTGAAGCCTACACTCACTGCTAACACTCTCCCTGCCTAACCACCACTTCTGTCCCTATTGCAGGGCGCAATGCTCTGCAGATCCAATTTTGAAAAAAAAAAAAAAATACAGTGCTAACACAGTACTGCACACTATTAGATGTGGCCCTGAGAAGGACCGTTGGGGTTCTTGAAGCCTACACTAACTCCTAACGCTCTCCCTACAGCAGCTCCAGCACGATACCACTGTCCCTCAGCTAACTCACAAGGCATCTGAGCCGAGCCGCGGGAGGGGCCGATTTTTATACTCGGGTGACATCTGATCGCCCCAGCCACTCACAGCAGGGGGGTGGTATAGGGCTTGAACGTCACAGGGGGAAGTTGTAATGCCTTCCCTGTCTTTCAATTGGCCAGAAAAGCGCGCTAACGTCTCAGAGAGGAAACTGAAAGTAACCGGAACACCGCGTGGTACTCGTTACGAGTAACGAGCATCCCGAACACCCTAATATTCGCACGCATATCAAGCTCGGACGAGTACGTTCGCTCATCTCTAATCACAACTCATCATCAGTTAACTCATCACACAAGTTTTTACCCTAAAAGAAGCAGAAAGAACACATGAGAAATCAGCATCAGGAACGCCATATTTTCTCCTTAGGGAGAATACCTAGAAGGTGCGTGAAGAGACTTATAAGGCCATCCATGCTCCTCTGGGTAATATGCAAATAAGGGAGATGGAACAATACCTCTGCAGGGCCACCTACTGGAAGGCAGCATTCCTACAAGTCAGTGTTAGACTTTTTATACAAGCCTTGTAACAATGACTGGAAATTGAAAGGCTTGTATAAAGAGGCTAACATTGACTTGCAGGAATGCTGCCTTCCAATAGGTGGCGCTGCAGAGGAATTGTTTCTTTTCCTTTATTTGCAATTCAGTATCATACATGTACACTATCTTAGGGCATAAACTGGATCTTAGTATCGAAAACTAGTATATATTTTGTTTTCTACCCCTAAATGCAATCTAACTACTCTTTTTTTGAGGAATATAAAACAAATTCTTTCTTTCTCTGTGTTTACACAAGAAACATGTATTTCTGTTCCCGTAGTTCTTACCTTGGGAAATATAAAAATTGTTTCCTATCAGCGACCAATGTTTCAGACCATGACAGCGAAAGAAAATTGCATTTTTAAATATGGGTCCCAATAGCACCCTAGATCCTGCCGCTTGATGTAAGAGCCTCCATCTCCCTTATTATGGGCCACCTCTCACTGAACGTCTACTTGGGAAGCTGAACGATGCAGCATACATTGGACACTTGTGGCTCGTGAGCCCTTGTGTTTCCGAGCGGCATGAGACTGGAATAAAACATGTTCAGTGTCACAATTTAAAGAGAGAGTGTCCAGAAATAATCATTTTCTTAGTGAAAAATAGCCTCAGAAATGTGAAGGTTCTCCTCTGCTCATAGTCTTAGCACAGGCGCAGCGCTCTGCAGAAGGAATGGATTGAGCAGACTTGCAGACTTAACACCAGTGTCATTTTTTACATTGTGCTATGTAGCTGGTGATTTCATTTTTGAAATATTCAAAGATATTGTATGAGGCCTTTTAATAAGTCACTAAAATCTGTTTCTTTTTCCTTAACCGCAGGCTTAAATCAATGTGCAGAGCTGATGCAAAGTATATATTATTTTAATGATAACCTGCTGGGTTATGAAGCTGTTAGTCAGCTCTTGAGTGGATAAAGCAGAGGGGCGGCACACAGAGGTCCCAGCTTAGAGATGTCACGTGCCTACTGGAGTGTACTTCTCTGACCACACTCATATGTTACTAGCTAAGCAGAGAGCCAGGATTATGACATCATCCCAAACCAAATGATAACAGGTTCTCTGGCGGATTTGTTTTGTCTTTGTCTACTATGTCATTTTACGTTAGACGCTTCGATTCTGTTATCAGTTTGTTAAAATTTTGAGTTAAAAAAATTATAAAATTATGTTAAAAAATCTATATATAAATCTATCTATATTTAATATATATTATCTCATATCTATCTATCTCATATTTAACTATCTATCCATCTATCTATCTCTTATTTATTTATCTATCTATCTATCTCATATCTATCTATCTATCTCCTATCTATCTATCTATCTATCTATCTCATATCTATCTATTTATCTATCTATCTCTCTATCTCATCTATATTTATCTATCTTTCTCTCATCTATCTCATATCTGTCTTTCTATCTATCTTATATCTATCGCTTATCTATATATCTATATATCTCACATCTATCTGTCTATCTCATATCTATCTTTCTATCTATCTCATATCTATCTCTCTCATATCTACCTATCTATCGCTTATCTATTATCTATCTATCTATCTATCTATCTATCTATCTATCTATCTATCTATCTATCTATCTATCTCTCATCTATTGCTTATCTATCTATCTATCCCATATCTATTTATCTATCTATCTCTCTATCTCTTATCTATATTTATCTATCTATCTCTAATCTATCTCATATCTGTCTTTCTATCTATCTTATATCTATCTATCTCTTATCTATATATCTCACATCTATCTGTCTATCTATCTCATATCTATCTTTCTATCTATCTCATATCTATCTCTCTCATATCTATCTATCGCTTATCTATCTATCTATCTATCTCTCATCTATCACTTATCTATATATCTATATATCTCACATCTATCTATCTATCTATCTATCTATCTATCTCTTATCTATATTTATCTATCTATCTCATATCTGTCTTTCTATCTATCTTATATCTATCTATCTCGTATCTATATATCTATATATCTCACATCTATCTGTCTATCTATCTCATATCTATCTATCTATCTCATATCTATCTATCTATCTATCTATCTATCTATCTATCTATCTATCTATCTATCTATCACTTATCTATTATCTATCTATCTATATATCTATCTATATATCTCACATCTATCTATCTATTGTTTTGTTCATTTTTCCTGTGCAATAATTCATATTGTGTTACCTGATATTACCCATTTACATACTGGGATCTCTCTCACCCAACACATATTACAGATCTATGTTCACTATTCCACAACATATAGCCATCTATGGGTTCATGCTGTATCTAAGTATGCTTTTGTTTTCTCATGGTGTCATTCAATGCTTGTTATTCATTTATGCACAATCCGTGAGAAAATAAATTGTGGCGTCATCTTTTCCATACTGTGTTTCCTAGAAACATTTCCGCAGATTATGGAGAAACAAATGGTGCCTACAACCAAAGCTGATCTTAGGTTATATGGCACTTTGTACGGCTGACTTGTTTGGTACAGAGAATTGTCATAAGAGGGCATCTTGTGCTGAATTATCTTGGCGCCTCTCATATGCTAAGGCCTCATGCACACAGGTGTGTTTTCTCTGTATTACATCCATATTTTTTTGCATACGTAAATCTGACAGCATAAACCCTGTTGATTTGCATGGGGGTATTCAGACATGCATTTTTCACATGTGTTAACAAAAATACCCACGCAATCCTGCAATATGCTACGCAATTCTGCAAGAAAAAGAATACACCTGTTTATTGAGTGTGTTGCAGCCACAGTTTATTGCGCACGTTCACACAATTTTTTTTAAATTGTGTAGTCTTTTGCATGCAAAGATTGTGGCTGAAGAAAGTTTTCATGGTGGTCTGGGCCAGATAGAGAAGAAAAAGGAAAGATGCAAGCTACCTGTGAATACTGAAAGCACCTGCACTGGTATCTGACTTATATTATATGGTGAATGCATTAATTAGAGGCGTACTAGAGTTGATCCACTGCAGTAAAGCAAGCCTACCATGCTGTGTAATGTGTATGTGTGTATTTTTTAGGGGAGAAGGGGCCCAGGCACATTCCGTATACTGCCCCCCCTACACTCTGTGTCTGCCCCTGAACGTATCCTCTGTATTGAATCAGGCAATTCTCTCAAGCATCAAGATTGATACATTTCTCCCAACATTTTTATTTATGAGGATTTTTACATTAATGGAACTGAACTGAAAACAAATGCATAAAAGAAATACAATTACTCTAAACAGACAATTCTAATATCAGTACTTTTCTGCCAATCATCCAGCGGTGATATGCAGTATGTTGCTGTGCCAGGCACGTAAGTGGTTCAGCCTATGGTTATTTGTGTGCTGGCGGAGGTGTTTACTGAGAGATGCTGCCGGACCAGAGCATCACATAAATATAGAGCAGATAATAGACTCAGTGATGGCTCTCTGGCTAATCAGCATTGATCCAACTGACCTTGTCCATACATCTATTGCTGCAAAGAGTTTGGATGTAGATCAGCATTAATCCACCTGCCACAGGATTATGTGATGCCGTCTCTTGAGAGCCGGGGCAGCCAAGATCAAAAACCTGACAATAGCTATGGAAGTACAATAAGAAAAAAGAAAAATAATTAGCATTTGAAGAAGCTGGAATTGTATGGGGTACTGGAAGAATTATTCTTCTCGTTACCATTTCTTGTTCTAGACTTCAACATGAATGGCGCATAGCAAGCAATGCTCCGATGGTGAATAGTCATTTGTGATGTATAAAAACCTTCACAGTCAGAATTTTTTTCTTTCCCAAGATGCATGTTGTTGGACTGAAACAACAAGGCTGAATCCTATAGGTTGGGGTTTACAAGCTGGCTTTTTAACATGAACATTCGCTCAGATGATAAAACTGTTCCTAAAGTTCTGATTTAATTTACCCACAAAGAAAGCATTTTGAAGTGGAAGGCCATACAATGCTATGGAGGCTTGACATTTCCTATTAAACAGGGTAACCAAATATAACTGAAGATCAGGCACTGTGGTATGAAAGTGTTGTAAGTGGCTTCAATAGCTAGTTTTCAAGCTTATAACAAATATAGAAAAGTTCCTATAGATGCTCACCAGATAATGGTGCCATAAAAAATAGGGGAGTATATGTGTGTTCTGAATATGGTGTAAAGGACTCCTCTAATCCTGCCTCTGCAAGGACTGGAGCTGTGGCAATGCCTAGGGTGTATTGGGCTTCACATTGAGCACTAAGATGGTTGTTCCAAACTAAACTGAGCATGGCCACTGGATACTTGTTGATTAGCTGATGCTGTGGCTATAAAAACCGACAATTTTTGTTGTGTAGTGAGCTGAGCTGAACTATACTGAGCTGAGCTGAACTGAGCTGTGGTAAACTGAACTGCACTGAGCTGTGCAGAGCTGAACTGAGCTGCGCTAAGCTGAACTGAGCTGAACTGTGCTGTGCTGAGCCGAACTGACCTGAGCTGAACTGAGCTGAACTGTGCTGGTGCTGGAAGGACGACTAAGGAGGCTAGAGATGATACTGCCTGGGACAGAGAGAAGCAGTCATTGTATGGGCCTGAGTGAATGAATATCATCAGCCATATGTAGACCCTGGACAAAGCTATGCAATAGATTGGGTCAGTAGAAACTACGACTCCTGTGCATCACACTGAGACATTAGGTATGCACACCAATGGGGTTGAAATAGTAAGCCAGCAGGCCTGCTACAGGGACAGACCGAGACTACATTGGAAATCAGACTGTCGGCTACATTTCTATAGCTTGAGCCCCTTTCATGGACTGAGATATTTGTTTACAAGTGGGAAAAGTAAAATGGCACCTGTGGAATTGCAGCCAAATTGATTGTCATCATTTAATTATTTTGTCAACAAGTGTCAACAAAAAGTCAATTTAGCAAGAAGCTAACAGTTGGCCTTCAGTTTATGATGATAACCAATATGGATACATTTCATGTTCTCACTTTTATTGGCCATAACAAAACAGAAAAACACCAATATCTCTGTAAGTAAAACAGACATAATTACCAAACTTCAGCTACTAATCCAGCTTTCGATTTTTTAATATATGAGTGCTTTACATTTTGGATGGAGCTCCTCTTTAACACCTTCATAGCTAAAGCATCTGATGTTTAAATGTCCACATCAGTATTTGATATTTACAAAGCAATACTAAGGCCTCGGTCAGACGGGCGTTTTTTCCGCCTGATTTGCGCATGCAATCTGCGCATATTTAGAACCATTGTTTCGCAATGGGATTGGTCACATGGCCACCTTTTATGCGGATGTCCGATAAATTATAGGACAGGAGGAATCGCAGATTGCGCCTATCTGCGATCTGCGATTCCTTGTGTTTTATATATGCGCTCAATGGGGCTATTGAATGACAGCTGAGAGCTGCCCCTGATTGGTCCCTGCGCTGAGCCAATCAGAGGCAGCACTCACTCACCCATTTATGAATTCATGAATGGGTGAGTGAGAGCTTCCTCTGATTGGTGAGGGCTGTGACCAATCAGAGGCAGCCCATTCAGCAGGTGGGGATTTTAAATCCCCGCCTGCTGAATACTACACAGAGCAGTTCAGGAAAACTGCCGGCCGGCCGCGGCTGAACTCCGGCTGCAGGGACAAGGTAAGTATATATATTTTTTTAATTTTTACACATTTTAGGATGATTTTCAGCGAAGGGCTTATATTTTTAAGCCCTTCCCGAAAATTCATCCCGCGCTCGCCGGCAGCCCATTGCTTTCAGTATATGTTTGCAGTATATGTTCTCAATGGGGTTGGCGCTGCTGCCGCCGGCCCCATTGAGCGCATATATAAAACACAAGGAATCGCAGAAATATATATACTTCCTCATGTCTGCCCGTTTTGCCGAAAATGCTGCTAGCTGCAGATTTTTCGGCGATTTTTCGGCCCCGGTCACGCGATTTGCGGATGCGCATCCGTCATGCGATCCGCAAATCGCAGCAAAAAACGGTCGTCTGACCAAGGCCTAAGGCTGTTCTCACACAGCCCTCTTTTTACAGCGTTGAAACAATGTGCTAAACGCTGTACAACGCAATTGATTTCACTGGGCTTTGCAGACTGGCTCTTGAATGCTACATTTCTAGCATCGCGATTTCGGAGCGCTGTCTGCTCTATTTTCCTGCTTTTTAGCTCTTAACACACTTGATCACCCATCACAATGATGGGGTGCATTAAAAAATGCTATCAAACGCGTTTTGTGAATGCATGCGTGAGAGCTGCCTACGGGTTAATATTTTTTAAATGATACTTTATTTTTTAATTTTCTTTTTGTGACATAGATCGGGCTATTATAGGGTTGGACAGGGGCTGTGTCTTTCAATTTGAACAATTTTATACAGAAAAAATGGCAGAAATTGTATAGAATATATGTGAACTTTAATTAACCTATGTCATCACTACAATAACAAGGAACAAAGGTCCCCGTTTTTATTTTTTGGTATGTCCTGTCATTAGCTGGTAATTTGGTTCACTTTGGCTGCTGTGTTTAATATTTTCATGGCTGAGAGTTGGTCATTTCACCTTCCGATCACTTCATTAGGATCAATCTGACAAAGTGCCGACCCAATATCTTTACTGGCAGAGAACTATACGATGGGATTTGCCACTATATATCAGAAGGTTGACAAGTGCTTTTTCTAGTTAGTGAGCTTGTATTTTAATGATTCAGTAGAAGGGAATGTTGTAGGTGTAATTGAACCATTGCTCTCTATAATTCTAAGCCACTGGTTTGTTCAGATTGCCGGCAAAATTATTCTTAACCTCCCTATATTTTATGGTGACACCCAAACAGGGATCTTCTTCTTGTGTGCAGGGTGTTACTAGTACAGAATTCTGTTGCTAGATGAATGTGCCAGCTGATGTTGTTGGGGAAAGTTGCATTTGGCTCCATGGATTTTGTTTCCCAACAAGTTGTTCAGTTTTTTTGTTTTTTTTTGCCTATTTTGTGATGGGCTATTCACATGAACAATGTACAGTCATGACATTTTGTTTTCTCTTTCACCATTCAATGCCCTTGGGCAAGATTGGGTTTTTGCTGAGGGTGAGGGAGGCAAGGATGTCATGCCTTTTTTTGTTAAAAACTGCTTAACACTCAGCGCTGTGTGAGCAAATACGGGACTGATTCTTCCATTATGACAACGCACTTGCCGCATCAATGACTAATTGCTATCTATGTATGACTGTACATAGAGGGAAGACTGTCAATCACTGATAGGACCGCCCATTGGACTGTTCAGCTCAGAAGGAGCAGGGATACAAATGAATAAAATACAAGTTATATAGAATCTTTTCTCATAAAACTATATATCAATAGGCTTAGCTCCTCCTGCTCTATAACATCATGCCTGCGGTTTGGACCGGATGTTCAAGTTGACAGATTCATTTTGAGGCTTCTTTCCTACGAGCGTATAGCAGCCGGCCGTTTTCACAGCTGGCTGATATACTCTGTGATGTGATGCATTGGAATCCAATACATCAGATCACATGGCCATATTCCTGAGACATAAAAGCGCATGGCCAGCCCAATATAGCGCTGGGCATTTTTACGACGGGCCCAAAAGATAGTCCTGGAACTATCTTTTGGGTCGGAATATGTCGGTCGCTGCATGCCATGGCAGCGGCTGCAGGTGGGAGGGAGTTTAGCACATTGGGTGAACTTGGTGGTGGCTGGGACCGAGTTAGAGCCTGGCACGGCTCATGTGCTACCCACACCAAGGATAGCAGGTCCTACCTTGGTGCTGGTTTCTGTGGCGTATTATGCCACCTCCTCCAAAGCCTCCCCCTCCTCCTCCTCTGCCACCTCCACCTATCAATTAAGAAGTGTGAGCACATCACCAGCAGTCAGTAGTATGCGGCGCGGCAGCACAGCGGTGGGCAAGCGTCAGAAAGCTGTGCTGAAACTTATCAGCTTAGGTGACAAGAGGCACATGGCCCACGAGCTGTTACAGGGTCTGACAGAGCAGACCGACCTCTGGCTTGATCGTGTGTGAAAACGGACGTAACCTGGTGGCGGCTCTGCAGCTTGGCAGCCTCACACCCATGCCATGCCTGGCCCACGTCTTCAGTCTGGTGGTTCAGTGGTTTCTGAAAAACTACCCCCACTTGTCTGACCTGCTTGGTAAGGTACGCCGCGTGTGTGTACATTTCCGCAAGTCCACCACGGATGCTGCCACCCTCAGGACACTGCAACGTCGGTTTCAGCTGCCAGAGCACCGACTGCTGTGTGACGTGCCCATGCACTGGAATTCTATGCTGCACATGTTGGCCAGGCTTTACGAGCAGCGTAGAACAATTGTGGAATACCAGCTGCAACATGGGCAGCGGAGTGGTAGTCAGCCTCCACAGTTCTTTAAAGAGGAGTGGGACTGGATGGCAGACATCTGCCAGGTCCTCGGAAACTTTGAAGAGTCTACCCAAATGGTGAGCAGCGATGCGGCCATCATTAGCATTACCATCCCGCTGCTTTGCCTGCTGAGAACTTCGCTGCTAAGCACAAAGGCCGACGCTTGGCGGTTAGAACAGGAGATGGAGGATGACAGTATGTCGCTTGATAGCCAGACCACCCTCCCATCTATATCTCAGCGCGTTTTGGAAGAGGAGGAGGAGGAGGGGGAGAGGGGAGAGTCTGCTGGCCACATGGCAGAGGGTACCCATGCTGCTTGCCTCTCATCTGTTCAGCGTGTATGGGCTGAAGAGGAGGAGGATCCTGAAAGTCATCCTTCTAGTGAGGACAGCGATGTGTTGCATACTGGAACCCTGGCACACAGGGCTGACTTCATGTTAGGCTGCCTTTCCCATGACCCTCACGTTAGATGCATTCTGGCCAACACAAAGTACTGGGTGTATACCCTTTTCAACCCAAGGTAAAAGGAGAATCTTTCCACTCTCATTCTCAAAGAGGAAAGAGGTGCGAGAGTGATGCAATACCACAAGGCCCTGGTGGAAAAAGTTATGCTAAAGTTCCCATCTGATAGCGCTAGCAGTAGAAGACGTAGTTCAACTAGCAGGGGAGGCGCGGGGATCAGGCAGCATATCCATCGCAGGCAGGGGAACACTCTCCATGCCTTTGCCAGTTTTATGGCTCCCCAGCAAGTCTGTGTCACCATTCCCCAGTCGGAGGGAGCACTCTTGCTACTGAAAGGTTTGAGGGATTCGCCTATACTTTTGCTACAGAAATGTTTCTGGGGTTCGCCTATACTCTTGCTACAGAAATGTTTCAGGGGTCCACCTACACACTTGCTACTGAAAGGTTTGAAGGGTTCGCCTATACTTTTGCTATAGAAATGTTTCAGGGATCCGCCTATACACTTGCTACTGAAAGGTTTGAGGGGTTCGCCTATACTCTTGCTACAGAAATGTTTCAGGGTCTGCCTATACTCTTGCCATAGAAATGTTTCAGGGGCTCGCCTATACTATTGCTACAGAAAGGTTTGAGGGGTCGCCTATACTCTTGCTACAGAAATGTTTCAGGGGTCCGCCTGTACTCTTGCTACAGAAATGTTTCAGGGGTTCACCTGTACTATTGCTACAGAAAGATTTGAGGGGTCGCCTATATTCTTGCTACAGAAATGTTTCAGGGGTTCGCCTATACTCTTGCTACAGAAATGTTTCAGGTGTCCGCCTATACACTTGCTACTGAAAGGTTTGAGGGGTTCACCTATAATGTTGCTACAGAAATGTGTCAGGGGTCCGCCTATACACTTGCTACTGAAAGGTTTGAGGGGTTCGCCTATACTCTTGCTACAGAAATGTTTCAGGGGTCACCTATACTGTGGGTGCACAAAGGTTTCCCAGCATGGTGTTCAGTTGTCAGGTACAAATACAGTGAATGACTTGGTTAGGGTGCAGATGGCTTTCCCATTACGGTGTTCAGCTATCTGACACATACACAGAATGAATTGTGTGGGGACACATGAGTTTCCCATAGATATGTAACTCATGGCACCTTGGGTCACACAAGGTGGAGGCTGGGACCAAGCCTGACCCTGGGACCGCTCACATGCTCCCACACAGAGGATTGCGGGTCCTACCTCGGTCACGGTTTCTCGGGCCTATTATGCCACCTCCTCTTTCTGTTTGGGGTATGGGAATCAGCGCTGTTTGACATGTATTTACTCTCGTGTTACCATAGTTATCTTAGACACTGGTTTGGACCAATCAAAAGAAGCCTAACTGAATTAATGAGATGTTCACAGCAGTACTAGCATCCGAGTCTGCTTTATGCCCACGATTGCTGAGAGTGTGGGCAGAGGCCGAGGTCCTGGGGGGGCAACTGCGCCAGGTTTGGCCTGTGAAACTTCTTTGTGGTTCATCCAGTCTTTGGAGCGATGAAAGCAGCTGTAAATGATTTAATGAGACGTTCACAGCAGTACTAGCATCCGAGTGCACTTTATGCCCATGATTAATGAGGGTGTGGGCAGAGGCCGTGGTCCTGGAGGAGAAGGTGTAGCTGTGCCAGGTTTGGCCTGTGGAACTTCGTGGTTCATCCAGTCTTTGGAGCGATGAAAGAAACCGTAGCTGACGGAACATTGGGTCAAGAAGGTGGAGGCTGGGACCGAGCCTTACCCTGGGCCTGCTCACAGAGGATTACGGGTCCTACCTCGGTCATGGTTTCTCGGGCTTATTATGCCACCTCCTCCTCCTGCTTGGGGTCTGGGGATCAGCGCTGGTCAGCATGTATTATCTCTCGTGTTACAAATTACCACTAATATCTGAGATACTGGATTGGAGCGTTCACAGGAAGCGTAACTGATTTAATGAGACTTTCACAGGGTCACTGTATACCTGTGGTGGCTGCTTTTGCGACACCTCCTGCTTCAAACCAATCTTTGGTGTTAGTATGCCCTGCTGCATTGTGGAGATGTGTAGAAGCACTGGCATCTGAGTTGCCTTTATGCCTGCGTTTGGGGCTCCTGACAATTTTGTGGCGGAGGTGGCACGGGATTGGAATTATGAGCGTACGTCAATTTATCATCAATTTTCATCAGCATTGTTGGCTATCGCCCACATTTTTAAAGAGGGTCACTGCCAGGCCCTGCCAACCCTCTGCAGTGTGTTCCTCCAGTTTCTCCTCATCCAGTACGCACTTATAAATAGACATGAGAGTGGTGTAGCTATCAAGCCAGCATGTGGCTTGAGGGCAGCTGAATGCTGCGCAGGGAAATTTTTTTGTGCACTGTGGACGCAGGCTCGTGCGGGGGGTTGGGCAGCAATGCCAACATGTAACCCAGGAGAAGAGGCAGTGGTGTCACCTGCAGGCGGTGATTGTCCCTGGTTCCAGCTACTGTGGTGCTTAGCTAAGATGTGCCAGCGCATGTGCCTTGCTGCTTATGGTCTGCCCCAAGTAAATTGTTAGGGGGGTGACCGCCTGGCTCTTGCCCCCACTTTGGCTTAATAGTGCGACCAGGGAGCCTCAGATGCAGCCATGCATGCTGCCCCTGCCATTCCCTATCCATTTCTGTGGTGTTTCCATGACTTTCTGATGTTTTCAGATGTTTCACACAACCTCCCCTATGCGGAGCATCAGTCAGCTTGAAAAATGCTTGAGTCCCCCATTGACTTCAATGGGGTTCGTTACTTAAAACGAGCTCTCAAGCATTACAAAAAGTTCGACTTGAGTAACAAACACTCAAGCATTTTAGTGCTCGCTCATCTCTAGTCATGTTTAATTATGTACTATCAATAGATGAATTGAAAATCAAACATATGGGATAATATAGGTCCACCATTTCTGTTGTAAATCAAACACAGCATGTGATATCATAGCAACAATTAAACACAGTGATAGTTCTTTGATTGTACTAGAATTTGTAGCTTCCTCATGACATAGACACCGTGCTATTCTTAAAAAAGCCAAGAATCAAACATTGTGCTCTACTGCAAACGTTTTACTGAGAATGTCCAGTATTTTGTCCGTAATCTAAAACTAAGGTGTAATTGGCCGCAAGACAACAAACCAAGTATACATCTGAGTGGTTGAAGACAAAGTTACGTTTTTGAATTCTAGATTTACCCAGCCAAATCCTACAAAATAGAAATGCTTGGATGGGGCTTGTAATAAATTGTGCATGAAATCTATCAGCTTGTGTCTGGACCAAAATCGTTCTGCAGAAGAGAAGTACAAGAAGAGCACAACAATGTAAAAGACTGAAAACAACTAAAAGATAATGTTTGAGTACATTCACACCACGGAATTCCCAGTGGAAAACTCTAAAATTCAGTTCAATGCAGATCTGCATGCGGAATTTGCCCTGTCAATCAGCAAATTGTGCATGCAGAATTTTGATGCAGAAAATCTAGTTTGTGTGTTTCTACATCAAAAATTCCATGGCGCTATAGTTATTCATATTGTAGTAGGACTTACGTGATAAAGGTGGACAAAATGTTGGCTTACTTCCAGGTTTCATTCTTTCCCCTATTCCTACTCTTTCCTCCCCCCTCCCTCCCTTTCCTTCCTTCCCTACCGTCTATTCCTCTTTATCCTTTTCCCTTTTTTGACTGAGTGATAGCCTATGGGTGATGATACAATAAAGTTTTAGGAGTCTAAGATCATTATTTGATGTAATTCTGTAGTAGCTCTGTGATATGATACAAAAATGTATATTGTGGTGTCTCCTATAGGGGGGATAGGTTGCTTAATTTGAAAAAAACTTCAATAAAATTTGATTTACAGAAAAATAATTCATGGCAAAATCTGCACCAATTCTGCTACATGTCAACATATCCTAGGGCCACTTTCAACTGAGTGTATTTTAGTTCTGTATTCGGTCCTTGTTTGGGGAGCCGTAATATGGAGCTAATGTAAATCTATGTATCTATACACATGGATGAATTGTTCACTGCCATTTTTTACCTATTTTTTCCGTATTTACCTCCGTACTTATATTCTTTCCTGTTGTGCAAGTACAGATCAGTATTTGTCCAGTTGGAAGTAAAATATAATGATGGAAATACTGATTATATATGGGTGTAATGTCACCCGAAACCCATTTGTAATACACATTCATATTACGGATGTGTTTCCATGCGCTCATCTCAAACTAGCATTGGGAAGGTTCAGGATGTAGGAGACTGGGAATCCTTGTTCTCAAGATTGATTGTGGTCCCAGCAGTTGGACCACCACAAATCAAACTTTTATGGTATATCTTATAGTTTTATGGAAAAACTCCTTGAATGTGTCTATTACAATCTATTGCCTTACTATGCAAGCTAACAATTAACAAGCTTTTTTTCTGATTGGACTAAAGTAATTGCTTCTTTATTTAAATACGAACTAAGAATATACTTTGTGGCAACTGTATTATCTGGCTTCAAATTTCTATTTGTTTATACCAGGATTCACATACAGTGTAATAAACTGTAGTAAAACTCATACGTTGCAAATTGGATCACATTCGTACAGACAGCATGGCAGTTTTAACCAAACAAGATAATAAGCACATATTGGTACAAGAGATGAGCGAGCATCACTCTTCTTGAGTAACTGCATTCTCGCCCGGGCAGGCTCGGGGGGTGGCGGGGGTGAGCGGGGGGTGCTGGGTGGTAGTGGGGGGGAGAAAGAAAGAGATCTCTCTCACTCTCCCCCGATGCACCCCCCCGGCACACCCACGAGCCTGCTCGGACGAGAATGCAGTTACTCGAGAAGAGCGATGCTCGCTCGAGTAACTGCCTTATCCAAGCATGCTCGCTTATCTCTAATTGGTACCTTCTCATAGACTAATATCAAGTATGTACAGGATATCTATTTTAGATATAACTTTGCAAATCCTCAGTGGCCTGAGCAGACATTGTATGTCCATCCCAAGGGTTTACCTAAACAGATGCTAATTGCTAGACTATCTGATGACACCCTAACTTTGCCATGTTGCATGTACTGGAAATTCCAGAGCTTATCCTTTGGGTATAAGAAGCCACTTGATAAACTCTTAAAATATCACTGCCTAAAATGCAAGGCTTTTCTGCAGACAGAATGAAAATGCAATTATCCTAATTAATTGAAATAATTAAGAACACAGCTGGGGAGCTATTGAAAGCTACAACAGCTGTGTTCATCTCCATGCATGGAATAGAAATATCAACCTTGAAGCTTTATGTAAGGGTCCTTTCATTGCGTTGGCGAGTTTGTGGGAGAAGTGAAATGACGGCAACGGCTATTTTATTAATAAGGTGAATGTTAAACTCTAAATCACTTTTACATCCCGTGCCCTCAGGGCAAGTTAACTGAAATTTTGGAGGTATAACCAGAGAAAAAGATAAAGAGGAAGAGCTGCTGGGCTGTTGGAGGCCACTAGGAACAAGAACCATCTAAAATCAAACACAAATTGAAGCAGTCGTGATAAAAAGAAAGAGCTTTACAAAAATAACATCTTTCAACTTGACTTTTGCAACTGCATACTGATGAGTCATCTATCTAAAATTGATCTTCTTCAACTTATCGGGAATGTTCTACATGTACAGTAGATTACCAAGATTTATGTGATATTTGTGTGAAACTGCATCATTCTAGTAACTTATTGTATTAGTATGATGGAAAATAAAAGGCAGGTAAAAAAGGGAAACAGTGGATTTGCACCACTAAACATCCTTCAATCCCCAAATATGCTGGGAGGAGTCATTCCCAATGGAAATGAGATCACATGAGCACTCTTTGGATCTCACTACTAATTCGAGGAGGATCTGCATTATAATTGGAGTTAGGTAAAAGGATATGGAGGAGACTATCACTGCTTAGATTTCCCTTAATGAAAACGTAGATAGCAACCTTAAAGGGGTTGTCCGGCCATAAACATTAGATCTCATTACTTCTGTTTGCCCATTTCCATGCACTTTGTAATATACATTGTGCATGGTAAATGAGGCAAACAGAAGTTATTGACTTACCTGTAGGGGTGCCCCCCCCTGTGTTGCTCCTCGGTCGTCCCTGGTTACGACAAGAAATCTTCTTTTCTTGTCGGGCCGGCTCCAGGTCTTGACGGGACGTCGGGGACGCGCTTCTCACTTCTGCTCTCTACTGCGCATGTGCAGTAGAACTTCAGCTGCTGGGAACCTCTCCCAGGGGGCGCGCGGCTGCTGGCATCTGTAAGGTAAGTGGACGGCCGGGCTCTCGCAGGGGGGGAGGCGGAGGGGGAGGGGTGTGTGTGTGTGTGCTGCTGGTGGTGACCGGGCTGTCAGGAGTCCCGGGGGTGGTAAGTGGACGGCCGGGCTCTCGCAGAAGGAGAAGGGGAGGGGGAGGGGAGGGTGTGTGTGCTGCTGGTGTCGGCCGGGCTGTCAGAAGTCCGGGGGGGAAGGGGGGGGGCATGTGTATGTGTGTGTAGGGCATGCTTGGTGCTACTTTCACTTTCAATAGCCGACGATCGTCAGCTATTGAAAGTGCTGCTAGAGATCAGGATCTGCTCCTACAGCTCTGACAGGTGTAGCAGTAGATTATTTCATCTTCCCCAGCATGTTCCCTCATCACTGGAGGCTGTGACACTGCAGTGTCCAGTGATGAGGGGACATGCCGGGGAGATGAAGGAATCTCCTGCTACTGCTGTCAGAGCTGTAGGAGCAGATCGCACTGCTCTCCCTGCTCTCTCATTACTTTGAATGGGGCCAGCCGGCTGCTGGCTCCATTCAAAGCAGTGAAGCGTGCATGCCAGTCCTCCAGTCATGTGGCCGGTGTCATCGGGAGCGCGCACTGAGGAGAGAGAGGCAGCGGCGCCATCTTTGAAAAATCCTTCAGGCAAACTTTATAAGGTAAGAAAAGGAATAAAAAGGTGAGCAAAATATCGTTTTTCATGGTTAAAGCTGTAATGTGTGATGCTTCTCCACTACAGGGCATTCATTGGGGAAAAAAAAAATCAGTTTCGCCGGCGGACAACTCCTTTAATTAAATTCCCTTTCTATTGCCTAAGGAACGCAGAGCAAGAAAATTTCTAGGCAGTAAGTCAAATGACTACGAAGGCATATCAGAGTCAAAAATAAAGCAACAAGGTCATTATTGACCAACCTTTGAGACCATTCGTTCTAAAGCTGGCTATATAAATAGATTTAAACTGAATAATCCTGTTGGACAATCTAATGCGTCTCATACTAGGGAGCAAGGATTTACTTCTATACATGCATAGAAGTGCACACCCAAAATAAATATAAAAAAGAAAAAAAGTTTATTTGGTTATATAAAGCCAAACTCAATCTATGGATTCATAATAGATAAATGGTCCCATCACAGTATAAACTCATAATGAGACAACACTAAAGGTCAGTATAAGGCTGCTCATGTATCTTGGCCAAAATGCAACCAATGCCTTGCATTTATTATCTATCATTCACATGCAGTGTGGCATTAAGACTCCAGGGGGAGCCTAGGGTGGCAGTACCAATGTGGTTCACTGATGGAAGTGCAGGGCAACCCGCCGAATTATCATGGCGTCATTAATAGGTTGCTGGTCTGCATGGTGAACTACATATATCAGAATGGTCTGGCACCCTGTATCCACTATGTGTGGGAGTATACGCCAAGCATCCACCCCCTCATTATCAAGAGGCAGTGTGAGTGGGTGTCTTATCAGTGTCCTGCACAGGTGTTATTGGCTCCTCCATTTGGTAGTCAGCTACCTGCATGGTGAGAGGAGGATGCATCTATATGCACTCCTCAGTCAGTAAGTAATTAATGGCCGTTTTCTGTGATTGCTTTTAATTTTTTTTATATTTTCCCTTCAGTGATGAATCAGTATAATGCTGCCTTCACACAAGCGTATATACGCTGGGCCATGTGAATAAATGCATTGGATTCTATACAATCTATCAGCTGGTCGGCGTATATACATGGGTAAAAAGCTGCATATTTACACTCGTGTGAAGGCAGCCTAAATGAGTAAATATGCCAATATTACAATAGGCAAGAGTTTGAAACCATAATATACAAACAGCAATATAAATAACAGTAATGACACAACAGCTATACACCAATCATGTACTGGTGCTACTTTTTGTGTTCATTACATAATAGTAAATCAGCATCCTGAATTACAGATTTCCTTAAAAAAGATTCTGTCATCAGGTTCATGCTGCCTGAACCACGGGCAGCATGAACCCAGGACAGGTATGCCTATTGCCCTCATGCAAGTTTTGTTCTGAAATGCTGTAGTGTTTCAGAAAAAAACATATTTTGAGGTTTGACTCAGAGCTGAGCTCCGAGTCATGGAGCTGGGCACTGCTGTAGAGAGAGAGAAGACTGACTACTCAAACTTCCCTATACACAAAAGTGAAGAGAGCTGTGTCTCTGCATGCTGCAATAGGACATCTGCCAGCGATGCTTGACCACCTGCTTAGTTTCCTTTAGTTTCATTTAAAACCCATAGAGCGGAAGGATATTACAGGATATAAATTAATTAATTGTTAATCCGGGTGTACAGGCAGGTAGGAACTATTAGGGGTTGATCCCGGGATTAGTCTGATTGCCATTAGGGAGTCGGGAAGGAATTTTTCCCCCGAAAGGGCTAATTGGCTCCTGCTCTTGGGGTTTTTTGCCTTCCTCTGGATCAACAACACAGGAGGATAACAGGCTGGACTAGATGGACATTGTCTTCATTCGGCCTTACGAACTATGTTACATATACTGGCTAATACAAGATCATCTGAAACCACACAATAATAAGTAACAAACCAAAGTAAGGCTAGGATGGTATGATGATAGTAGATATTCCTAGAGATATCAATGTCACATGATATGAATAGGATGGTAGAGTGATGATAAATGCCTTAAAAGATACCAAGAACCCGAGAAATACATTGGACAAAACCAAGAAAAAAAGAAGAAAAACAACATGTGGCATAGTGAGCAATAAAGATATAAAAACAGCAAGGGCTTGAAAATGAACCAATTCACGAGACCGTGACGCAAAGAAGGAATCCCCCACGCGTATTGCTATAGCATGGGCAACTATATCAGGACAGCTTAGTTTCAAATGGTGCACAATTTTTAATTAAACCCTATAGCAAAAATGATTGTCAGCACTAAATACATGAATTTAAGTGAATTAAAAAATTGCCCTCCAAGGGTGTCCATAGTCTTTAATCGTATCTGGCACTCATAGCTAAATAACATAAATGAAATGTATATGTTTAAGATAACCGCACTTTTCTTTGTTCCCTACAATTCTATTTCTATGGTTATTTTAGAAGTCGGTATTTTCAGATATTTTCTTTTTAGCATTCATTTGTCAGATTTGGGGAATTTTGTTTTTGTGCCCAACTTTGCTTAACATAGTTAGAGCTTTTGTAAATTTCAGTACTTTTAGCTTTCAATAGTTTAAATGCGTTCCTATTTCTCAGTTTCCTTTTATCCCCACACACTTTGTCACCCGAGTGTACATACTTATTACACAATACAATACATGCAACATATTAATAAAATGTGTCAATTCTGTTTCTGTGCCTTTATTTAATACTACAGAGAGCAAGGTTACAAAATGAAGTGCTTACCTTAGATCGAATTTTGCCTTTCTAAAACTCAAGGTCCTAGTCCGTTTGTATAATATTATCAAAATCCTAATTTACCCTATTATGGGCATACGTTTATTGTCTTAAACTAGAGTGTGTAGTATGTATTGTATTAGTTCCATTTATATTAAAACATAGTTAATTTCTAAAAATTTTTAAGTCGCCTTTTTAATCATAAGCCAAAAAGAAAATGTAATCATCTTTCATTGCCAAAATAGGAAGGATCATAGCTTAATTGTGGTCATAGAGCACAAGTAGCTTACATGGCAACCAATTTGGTTTCTATAACTTCCATAGTGTTTATTGGAGAACGGCTACTCATGCATGGGGAATTTGGCCCCACTTTGCTTACAGTTGGTGGTCAGACCTTTATAGAGAATCCAGTGATTATGCCATTAAAATCTACCATGGGAAAGCCTCTGAACAACTCTACTTTTGTCGGGCTTCAATCTGGATGGGGCGTCACTCAATGATTGACAACATTTTGTTTATAGGTGTGAATACTAGAAGGCTATCAATTGTTAAATGATAACACATTTGGGATTTAAATAGAGATGAGCGAGCATGCTCGTTTAAGGCTGATACTCAATCGAGCATCGGTCTTGTCGAGTGACTGATTTCTCGACCGAGTACCATGCAAGGGAGTGGCGTGGGGGAGCAGAGGGGAGAGTGAGAGAGATCTCTCTTTCTCCCCCCCCCTTGCTCCCACCCGCTCCCCCCTCTGCCCCCCCCCCCCCCGCATGGGTCTAGTAATCCGTTACTCGACAAGACCGATGCTCGATCGAGCATCAGCCTTAAACGAGCGTGCTCGCTCATCTCTAGATTTAAATAATTAAATGCCTGGAGCTTTTAACATAATACTATATATAAATCTGCTTAGCTTTTCCTGCTCTATAGCAGGTTGTCTGAAAACATGGTACTGTATGATATCACATTCACAGACTAACCGAAAAAGCAGTTACAGTATCATAACTCTCTAATGTATGGGCAGCTTTAGGGTACTATTACATGAGCGCCAGCAGTATCCTGTAGCTCTTGAGTTCTCCCAATAATTGCTGGGTGGCACCTGTGAAAGCAGGTGCTGCCCGGCAATTAGTGCTATTAACAAGCTGTAAGTGCTTATGGCCGAGCAGCACCTGCACTCATAGGTGCCGCTTGGCAATTGTTGGGAAATTGTGAGCGCCCTTATAATGATGAATGATCATTTTAATCTGTACATGTTATATCTGGTGATTATCAATAAATTCCGTAATGATCCATTTGAAGGAATCTTTGCCAATTCAACTATTTCCACTACTTTTCCTTTTATATTAAACAAAGCTGTCTATGTTCCTTCCATATCTCTTGTTGAATCTTGTTTTTCTTCTAGTTCTGAAGATCGATCTTCACTGTTCTAATTCAATGGCAAACAATGTCTACCGCTATTAACTTATTAAAAGGTAGAATGAATCTTCTTCACATTCTGAACAGCAATGGCTTTTAGCAACAAGCTACGAAACCAAGAAACATGGGTGCTGCAGGTAAAAGAAATAACAAATGTATATGTACGGCTGATATTTTATGTTTCGGGCAAGCTGCAGCCTCAACATCTTGGACTCCAATGTAAAATCTATCATAGTGCTCTCACCCATCACCCATCATGTGTCATTGATAAATGCATGTGTCTTCATATTTGACAAGGAGCCATTGAGTGCCCTCAAGCACCATGGCTGGAGTGCAACTGCTACTTCTGCATCCCTTGTAGATAGACTTTCTGTCACAGTGTGCCGCTGCTGCCACCCTGCTCACCTCCTGCTGGGGCTGTGGTCAGTCGCTAATCTTATCAATGCACTGCACGCCATTTCCTTCCCTTTGACCCATCTCTGGCTTTGGCCCATAGGGCTTATATGCGCTCCCATCCCCAAATTAAAGGGCCAGCATGTGCTCCACTAATTGTTCCCCCACCAATTCCCTGACTCCTCTGGCTATACTAGGCATCCACACCCAAGTCTGGATGCCCAAGCATTTGGTTCTATCCTACTTATGACAAAGTCCCATTTATTTGTTCTCTGGTTAAGACCTTTACTTGTTTCCAACTATACTGTCCTTTGTGATCCTGACCTTGGCTATGTTATTAGACCTTGGTATCTGATGCCAGCTTTAACCTGTGTTAGTCTTACATCTACCCCTGTGGTCAAACTATCAGATACCATGCTTTAGCCTTGTATAGCATCAACAGCCATACTACCGAGACTATTAATGCAAGTAATGCCTTGGGGACTCCAGAGTGAAGACCAAATCCCACTTGGAGGGGTCAAGGGTGAAAACTGGGATTCCCCAAGTGCTGCCTCCAGATATAGCCTTAAGTTATATTGGTGTGTGGCGAGGTGTATCCACTTCTGTTCTCTTGATACCTTTACTTCACTAAATGCAATATTTCATTGCCTTGTAAACAGAGTGCCTATAGGCTGATGATTTGATAAGAACTGATGGTCCACTCTCCATGAAAGTTGGCAGTAAATGTTAACCCTCACGATAGCTTACCTTACAAATGATAGAAAGCAGAGTTAAAGAACTAAAAGAACTAAGAGCATCTCTGGCAGAAGGAATGAAAAAGCAGATGTGCCATGAAGAGGACAGGGGAATGCCCCCTGCAAGGCGAATATATTAAACCTATAGATCAGTACCACAGAGTGCACTCTTTGCCTTTTAAAGCTGAAACTGCATTTTAAACTCTAAATTGTGTTGCCAGTGAATAAGCAGCTTTTAAGGCAATTGTCTGTCTGTGTGTGTGCCAGGATATTCTGTCTCTCTCAGCATCCATCTGCTCTCCGCCTCACAGAGCAGCCGCCATATGCGGAGTCCCTATGCAGACTGCCTCTCATATGCTTCAGTGCTGCATGTCAACAAGGGTAAGGTTGAGACATCTCTTTTCCTCTGTACTTTGTAGCATACAAGAGGAAAAATGAGTTGAATATTTTTATGTTCACAAGTTTTAAAGGTCTCAAGAAAATTGGGGATGATCTAAGGTCACTTACCGGCACAATAAAAATTAGTCAGTTAAAAGACAATTACCTAAAGTTACGACTTACCATAACTGCAAGTACACAAAAGATGAGCCTGTGCCCCAGGTGCATGTAGAGAACTTTGGCAGAAGTCGGAGAACTAAGCACCTCTGCCATGCAATCAAGTGAAGAATTTTGGTGCAGCGTGGTTCATAAATGCAGGGATAAAGGGACTACAATTTTTTATTGATTATCACAGTGAAGGACAATTTGCAGTCTGTAAACTCTCTTGATCAGAGGCGTAACTTGAAGCTCCTGGGCCCCAATGCAAAACCTGTAACAGGGCCCCCAACTATAATGCTTTATTCATATGACTGGGCTCCCGGTATGGAGATGAGAGTCCTTATGGGCCCCCTAAGCCTCCTGGGCCCAGGTGCAACCGCATCCCCTGCATCCCCTATAGTTACGCCCCTGCTCTTGATATATCTTCCTTCGTAGCTTTAGGACTTGTATTAGGTGTGAATATCGACTACATATTGTCTCAAACTATACTCCGTTCTTTACTTTAAAGGAGACTTTATTTCAGGTACTTTAATTAACTTTGAGTTTGTTGGAAAAGTTTTAAAGAAGCAGATAAAGATTTGGCTTAAACAAAGTAATCGTTGGAGGTTTACGTTGTTAAATATTGAAGTTTACTTATGTGTCTTGACAAACAATAGAGATTCCATCATGGAATCTGTAGGCTTATATTATAAACTACAAAGGAGCTAAACCTCTTAGGTACCATTCATAGATTATAATTTATGACAATCACTGAGACCGCATTTTAGAGCAAATACTACCGGATTGAATGGACCTTTGCATAATATGTTATGTTTGAGTTTTTCTTTAGATACTAAATAGGTTTGCGGGTTCCAAGAATGCTGCGGCGCCTCTGCATTGGACACCAGTGGGGAAGTTATGATATCTTCTAAACATAATTCTATGACATTTTAGCAGATACATTTTGGATGGCTTTTTCACTTATAAAGTCTGAGAATGGATATTGTAACAAACATTTGGCTTTAAAAAATGGGAAAACAGCAAGCAGTATAAACAAATGAAGGTGTTACCAATTTTTTATATTGAAGAAAAGGATCCAAAATAGTTTTATGGGGTGTGAGGAGAATTTCTATTCTGTGCTGTTTAGTTTATATAGGGGGAAGAAGATTGTCCAAGGGATCCTTTAAATTAAATTTTTTCTTTAAATATTAAAAAGTCTTGGCTTCTGATCACCCTCATGTCTACTATGAATATCTCCATGGAGAAGAGCCAAGGAGAACACATTTAGCTTCTTGATACAGGCCACAGGGATAGCTTGGAGGGTGGAAGAGGTGAATGGCCCACTAGATCAAAGTATGAAACAGTTAACATCCCCCACAACCCTAGACCATGAAAAACATCAGCATTAACCTCTTCCACTTTTCTAGACCTTTAGGTATAATACAGTATATATTAAAGGAATATCAAATCATGCTATAAATGTCTGATAACTGTGGCTCCAGAGATGATCATTAATGGGGGGCAGACAGCCTGTGCCCCCATTTTAAAGCAAACCTGTCACACTAAAATAAGTTATAATGCTGTTAGGGGAAGCTACAGGAAGCCGAGTGATGTATTTTTTATACTCACCCACGATTGGCACATGGCACAAAAATCTGGCTCTTTTCAGTCTATACAATTCCATACACTTGCATAGGAGAGCGTCCACATGGGACTCTCGAAAAAGAGTCAGATTTTCCTGCTGAGCCCAGAATTCACGGGTGATAGCACTGGATCGTGGGAGCAGGGGAATTTAAAAAATACATCACCCGGCTCTCTGTCACTTCCCCCAACAGCATCATAACTTAGTTTATGGCGCTGTGGGGTGGGACCGATTCTCTTTAATATTAGAATCAAACATGCCCTATATATCTTATGCTTTTGGCATTGCTTGGATTACTTTCTTGATTACTTCAGAAGGATGGGTGATCCAGGGAATAGTTCTGATTGCCAGCTTTGGAATCGGAAGGGAATTTTTTTCCCTTTAAAGAAGGAAAATTGGCTTCTAACTTCATGTTGTTTTTTTAGCCCTCCTTTGGTACAGTGTGCATTTTTTCAGTCTTACAAAATATGCTGCTATTTTATCCTTATTATAGGCTGAGCAGAATTTTAACAACCCAAACTAATGGCCTCATAGATTCTTATGCTCAAGTGAAACTGGCCAAAATTATGAGATATATTACAACCATCCTTAACTGGTATGGTTCCTATTATTAACTTTTACGCCAATGTAAATCAGTTGGAATATGCATCAGTATTAACCTCTATGCCACCATAGATCACCAAGAACATAAAGCACTAACCTTTAAGCCCCCCCTTGACCATCAAGAATACTTTGTATTATCACAACAGTTTTAGATGTCTCGTCAATATATTCACTTACAGATACAACTGTGTTCTTTAATATATTTGTCATTCTCTGTTGTGTATCCATAAACCAACGCCTAGGAAGATTTACACCTCATCCAGGGATTGAGGAAATTGATATGAAACCTTGTGGTCATTATCCGTCTGCAAATGTGACCCATAGGAAAAACCAAGACAAAAGTAGAATAGTAAGTTAGAACACTTTGTATAGGAAGAAAAATTCAGCTATTGAACGTACACCAATATTTAGGGTCCTGTCATACATAAACAAGGTAGAGAAGATTACATAGAAATTAGTCACGTAAGGGAAAAAAAACATGGAAGACCACTTTTTATTCAAATATTAAAAGCTACATACAGAAACACTGGGAGTTGCAAGATTCTATGAATAAAAACATCCTTACATCCACCCACTGAAGAGAACTAGGGTCGTAGCTAGCATTTCTTCGTCCAGGACAAAGATTCTATTTGCCGCCCTAGTCCTGTACATAAATAACCTGGGCCTGACTTGTTGGCGCTGCGTGGATACCCAGTATTTCAGGCACTTGCCCCACTAATAGAGTGGAGCGAGCATACTCTTCCAAACTTGATGCTTGTTCGAGTATTAGCATACGCGATGGTGCTCGTTACTCGAACGAGCATCAAGTCTTGTTCGACCCCGCCCCAGTTTTGGCTCCTCCCCGCTGTGATGTGCCTATTTTGGCCCCTCCCTGCCGTGACGCAGCAAGCGTCAATGGCAAATTTTTTGTCTGACAGGAAGGGGAGAGAGAGAGAGAGAGAAAGAGAGAGAGAAAGAGGGAGAGACAAAAAAAAAAGCTCGGCACCTGGTGTCCCACATACAAAAATGCTTGAGTCTCCTATTGTAGTCAATAGGTTTCGTTACTCGAGTAGAGCTCTCGAAATTTATGAAAAGCTTGACTCGAATACCGCGGACCCGAGCACTTGGGTATTCGCTCATCTTTACCCACTAACCCTCCTACCCCGCATTAAAGAAGAGTTTAGTGTTTTTATTTTGAAGCTTCCAAAGAATAATCGATGGTTTGAAACATTCGTAAGGATTGGATGAACATTTCCACCAGGACAATTGTATTTCTTTTACATTAATAATTTTGTCAAATTGTATGGCCTAATAGATAAACAGTTGATTTTGTATTGGGGAGTATCAATTTCCCTCCTACCCGTGTTAGTCCATAAATATAAAATAACTGTTCATGGTTTCTCTGCTTCTTTCCTCTTCCACATGACGGATTCATGTTCTAGGCATCCCTCCATTTCCCGACTATTCTCGTATGCTCTCTTCTTAACTTCTATATTAAAGATTGGACGTTATACAAACCTTTTCGGTGCAAAGAGCCTTCCTATGTAGATAGCTTAATTCCCAGACTCATTTCAAGGCATGGAATATACCAGAACTGTATGACAGAGCCCAGACATGCTATATACAAAATGACCACTTTTTAAGTTTGACATAATTTTGTAACTGTGAACTGTTTTATTGAAAAATTAATAAACTCAGAGTATACATAAAATTAATATGATTGATTCATTTCAGATTAAGAGCATTACTATGTTACATTAACAGCCCCGCAGGGCTTCTATCTTTTTGCACCAAAGGGTTAGCCCTGTAGCATTGACAGATCCACTTGTGTTCCTAGTTACGTGGGAGATTGTGGGAAACAATTGCCGGAGTGAGGTTCAGCTTTGTGTGGCCATTATTCATAGATTTTGGTAAGCATTCAAACTATTCTACAGTGGTTATGATAAAATTACCAGAAAATGCTTGGAAATTGACCAAAATGTTGTGCGGAGCTTTTGTTTCTTTCGCCTCTGTAACAAGATTACTCTATCTGAGGAATTTCTGTAGAGTGTTGATCTACATTATGGCGTCATTAGGCACAGTACAAACGCATCCAAGAACTTATTACTCATTTCAATTGATGGATTTCCCAGACATAAAAAGGGTTAACTGTTGTTGCATCAAAGAGTCATATCATTAGTCAGCTTTGCCTTGGGGATCATACTCATTACACCTCCCCCTAATAATTTAAATGTGTCTGTGATCTATAGAGTGAGGCTTAGCACAAGCAAATCTCAACCAGATGTCTACGCTTTGCCCCAATTAAAGTAGAAAGGGGGAGGTGCTGCAATTTATTAACTGGAAATGATGGAGCTCGCTCTACGATTGGGACATAACCTTATGAATTAGAATTATTTGATGCAGACTGTTATTTTGGATGTTAAATTAATTTAAGACACACAAGAGGCAGAGCAGACTGGAAAGTGCGCAGAAGGAGTTTTAATACTTTCTGCTGTGATCTACATATATCATGACTGCTGCATAAAGCAAACGCTGATTGTATAATAATGCTCCAGCTGAGTATGGATAGACATGAAATAAGTGAGAAATGCAGTACTGTGTATGACCCCTCAAACTTTGTGTGCCCTCTGCTGGTGAGCATACTGTACATAATCCTATAAATTCCATAACATAATGTTATCTTCATCTGGTTAGTAGGTAGTATTTACCCCGGTTTAGCTTGAAGGTTTTCAGGTGCTCAGACTGACCGGGAGTCGAATAGCAGCAACAAAGGAGAAAAAGCCGGCTCCTTAAAAACACTTCTTTTATTACAAAAAATTCATAAGCTGTGATCACAGCTGTGATCAAGAAAGCAGTGTGTCTTTCGAAATGCGTCTGAGCGTGGACATGGTGTCAGACGGTGCCTACCACTTATAATTTTATGAATTTTTTGTAATAAAAGAAGAAGAAAAAAAGAAGTGTTTTTAAGGAGCTGGCTTTTTCTCCTTTGTTGCTTGGTTTTCGTTATAAAGTCAGCATATCCACTGTGTTGAGGCAGCCTCACATGACCGTATACGCTTATGGCTACGGAGAGTAGTTGTGCATAAAAATTTTTTTTTTAAATCTTTTCTCGGGTCATTCAAACTCTGCACCATAGCGCCGGAGTTTGAAAACAAAAAACAGCGGGCAGATAGGTCCCATAGTATTAACTACGTGCAGGAAAGATAGGGCAAGTCCTATCTTTTCTCGTTTGTACTATTAGGGTGCCTACCCACTGGCGATTTTTTTTCCTGCGATGCTAAATTGCGTTTTTTCTGAAGAGCAATTAGCATAGAATGTGTTCTTGTCCATTTGGGGTTTTTTTTCCGTTTCGTTGCAATTTTTCACATAGGAACTGTCAGTTGCATATGTCTCCTTATTTTTCTCTTAATGCACCCATGATTGTCAATGGAAATTAACGAAAAAGGCGCGAAAAAGGCACGAAAACCGCCGCGAAAAAGGCACGGAAAACGCGCGAAAAACACAGCGTTTTTCACGCACGAAAATCGGCAACGCCAGTGGGTAGGCGCCCTTAGGGCAAAGTCAGAAAAGCGTTTTTTTGTGCATGCCTATGTGCGCAAAAAAAGCGTGTCTAATAGAAGTATTGGTTTCTTATGATGTGTTCACATGTCCGTCTTGTACAGATGTAAAATACTCGCACCTGCAAAAGATCGGACATCCATGTGCCGGGCAGGTCTGTGCTGCGTATAAGGATACCCCGCGGGGAGTCCCCTAATCACTGAACACTGTGACAGCACTGTAACAGTGTTCAGTGATGAGTGGACTCCTCGTGGGGATGAAAGAATCCCCTGCCGCAGCTGTCACAGCAGTAGCAGAGGACCGCGATGCCATTCCATTGCTTTCCATGAGGCCGGCGCTACTACTGCCCCATTGAAAGCAATGGGAGTGGATCGCTAACCTCTGGTACGGCTGTGACAGATGCAGCAGGGGATTCCTTGGGTGTGAAACCCCTGGATGCTGTCACATCCAGGGGTTTCACCTTGTTGGCAATGGGGCTGGCGTCAGCCCCACCGACCCCATTGAAAACATACAGAGAAGATCGAGATCCTCTGCCACAGCTGTGACAGCTATGTCAGGGATACCTTCATCCCACGTTGTACTGAATCTTTTCCCATAAAACTATGTATAATCCGCTCAGCTCCTCCTGCTCCATAACATGATGCCTGCCGTCTGGACAGCCTGTTCAAGTTGGCAGACTCCCTTTAAGGAGAATTTCTTCATGCTATCATCACTGCCATTCTAAAGCCAAACAAAGATCCAACCCAATCTGCTAACTACTGCTCAATTTCATTAAGCAATTTAGATCTTTCCATTAATCTGGTGAACGGGTAAGAGTCATAACTTTGACGTCAATCTCCTGCTAATACTACAAAGGTATTAATAATAATAATCTTTATTTGTATAGCGCCAACTTATTCCGCAGCTCTATCAAAGCAAGGGAGAGTATAAAACAAGACAACAATTACATATGGTATACAATTATTTGGGGGGAGACAGGGTGGGGTGGTTCAGGAGGAAATAGGGGCAGGAGAAGAGGCACACGGAGCACAAAACAGTACAAAAATTGCATATGGTATTTATTTAATTAGGAAACAGAACAGGGGGTAATAAGAAGATACGGGTGTAAAAGATATATACAACAGGCAAAGTGGAAGGTGTGGGAGCCATAGGGAAAGGCAGGGGGCATGTTGTGAAAGGGGGGGGGGTGACTGGGGGATTGTATCAGGAGATTTGGTATGCCTCCCAGAAGAGGTGCATTTTTAGGGCTTAGTCAGACGGGCGTTTTTTGCCGCGATTTGCGGATCGCATGACGGATGCGCATCCGCAAATCGCGTGACCGGTGCGCGCAAGTCGCCCGCAAATCGCCCGAAAATCTGCTCCTAGCCGCGTTTCATTAGAAACGGGCCGGAGCTGTCCAGCGCATTGCATTCAATGGAGACGGCAATACAGCCGTCTCCATTGAAAGCAATGCGCTGCGGGCGAGCCCGGGATGAATTGTCGGTAAGGGCTTAAATATATAAGCCCTTACCTGCAATCCATCCTAAAATGTGTTAAAATAAAAAAAAATTGCATTCTCACCTTCTGCCTGCTGCTCCGGGCAGCCGTCCTGCAGTGGGTGTGAAGGGGGTGTGAGTCAGACCTGCCCCCTGATTGGCTCAGCGCTGAGCCAATCAGAGGCATGCCTCACTCACACCCATTCATGAATTCATGAATGGATGTGAGTCAGACCTGCCCCTGATTGGCTCAGCGCTGAGAGGCAGCAGTCACTCACCCATTCATGAATTCATGAATGGGTGTGTGAGTGAAACCGGCCTCTGATTGGTCAGGCTGTGACCAATCAGAGCAGATCATTCAGCAGGCGGGGATTTTAAAGCCCCGCCGGCTGAATAGTGCCGAGAAGCAATTCAGGAGAACTGACAGCGGCCGCGGCTGGACTCCGGCTGCAGCGGAAAGGTGAGTATACAATTTTTTTTTATTTTAACACATTTTAGCATGAATTGCAGGGAAGGGTTTATATATTTAACCCCTTCCCGACAATTAACCCCGCGCACGCCGGCAGCCCATTGCTTTCAATGGAGCGGCTGTATTGCCGCTCCATTGAATTCAATGAGCAAACATCGTTCTTCTCTGCCACAGCTGTTACAGCTGTGGCAGAGAAGAATGATTTGTCTTCTATATGTTCTCAATGGGGTCGGCGCTGCTGCCGCCGGCCCCATTGAGCGCATATACAGAAGCGAACAGGAATCGCAGATCGCAGATAGGTGCGATCTGCGATTTTTTGTTCTATAATTTTTCGGACGAGCGCATAAAAAGCGCTCATGTGTCCGATACCATTGCGAAGCAATGGTTTTAAAAAATCGCCGGACGCATGCGCATGCGCAAATCGCGGCAAAAAACGCCCGTCTGACTAAGCCCTTAAGGCGCGTCTGAAGTTCCAGAGGAACCGTGCTGCTCCAGAGAGATCCTGGAGGTGACCACTTATACATTGGGCTAATACAACCTCTACCTCTTTGACGGTTTTGGCTTTGGACATACTAAATGCTTTTGATAGAGTATGTGGTCTTACCCTCTTACAGTTTTAAAGTGCGCGGGCTTTGCAGGGCCTTTTGTCCAATCCTTGAAAACCCTTTATTCTACACCTTCAGCATATCTTAATACCATGTGCCACTCAAACACCACGTGACACTAGATAAGGCTGTCCTATTTTGCCCCAATGATGTAACCGCTAGCAGTTATTATTCGTAATTTTCCATATGTTTCAGGAGTTATGATTGTTTTCTATTCTTATAAAGCGAGTCTCTTCACAGATGCACTGTTACTTAACTTGGCAAGACCATTAACGTCTCTACTCCCAATCTCTTTAAAGAGAATGTGTCATCAGAAATTGACCTGTTATATAAATCACATTTTTGTGTAAAACATATTTTTTAGGAATATTTGTTGGTTTTTTACAAATTTTTTGGTCACAATCTGTATAAAATAACACCCTAAAATCCTGCATTTTCACACTGGCCATATAGCCTAATACTAGTCTCTCACTTCCTGATCTGTACAGAAAGCTTTGCAACAGTCATCTCACTAACATCACAGGCAGGATTACACTGAAAGGTAAACACCTACATGTAGATAGCACAGGATCCACCATTCACAGGTATAAGCTGTGACTATCTAGTCCTCCTCCCTGAAAAATGACCTCTGCACAGATCACAGAGCATGTCTAGAATAGTCAACAGTACAAGTCAATGGGTCAAGTCCTGTCCATTGTGTAACTAGCCCATGAAGCTTCTGTAAAGCATCTCTCTAAATGCTGTTAAATGCAACTCATGATGGCCGCCCCCTTTGTCATGTATAGACAACACAATAAAAAACTCTACAATCAGAAAATAAAAAGCAGATTAGAAAAATGTAAAATGTTTCTCTATGTGGTTTTAATTAAGAGCAAAGTGACGTAATCCCTTTAACATTCTCAACAAACTTTCAATAGTCTCTGGACTTACTAGTACTAGAACCAAATCAGAGGTTTTATACTGTAATACCCTAGTCGCGATGCAAAGACTTACTGCACTTAGTGAGAGGATTTTGGAACACAAAAATGATTTGCCCTATTTAGGGATTTAGCTTGCAACCTCTCTTGATACACCTAACAAGCATTAATACCTGAATCTCTATAAAGTAATTCAAGATGATTTGGAAAAATTGAATTATCCATATTTATCCTGGATGGAAAGAATCAGTGCAATCCAACTGGGAATTCTTCCATATATACCTTATTTCCCAACTTGTCTATTCAGTCCTGCTTGGAGATATACGACCTTTACAGAGCGATATCTTTACGTTTATTTGATGCTATAAATGTCTATGCATATCTTAGTGCATTATGTTTTTTAATAAAAGGGTAGGAGGTCCATCATTTACCAATTTATTACATTATTATAGGGCAGCTAGAATTGCACAGTTAACTCTAATTATTCAGACACAGGAGAGGGAGAAGGGGGACAATACCTATCGATCCCATCTCAGTCCTCGATCACTCTAGCGGTATTGTAAGCGTGGAGTCGTTAGACTACAGGCTGATTTGTTCCTGGCTTCCTCGGGGCTTCTGCACACATGCGAAGTGAAAGCTCAAATCACCACCTGATCCATTGTAACGCACCCCAGAGATCTACAATGCCCATATACAGCTGCCACCACCAATGTTCACAGCATTGGACCCGATTTAGGAATTATTAACACAATCTTCGGAGTATTATGGTTCGTTGTTAAAACGGACAAGGCTTGAACTGATAAATTTTAGTTTTATTCTAGAAAAGATCTAGCAGTGCAATATATACAGAATGTACAAAGGTATACAAGGAAAAAGATTGTTACATGGGAGAATAAGGAATACAGTATGAATAAAATGGGAGAAATTAAAAGAAAGTTACCAGATTTTAGGATATACGGCCCAAAGGGTCTGGGTGGCGGAGAGCCAGAACATAGGGAAGTCCATATACCGCAGTATAGCTCCATGGATCGACAAATGGGACCTGAGGGGCTCCACATTTTAAAGGGTCTCTAGTATACACCTCCTCTCCACCCCTTCTGAGGTCATACAGAGAATGGAGGGTTGGTCTTGTAGGAGCTCTGAGGAATCATATTTATTTATATTTGGTCATATCTCGTCGGGAGAGCCTCCGATCGTGAGGATATGCCCGCCATATTTCGGTTTATGATTTTAGCTACGTGTGAGTACCAAACGGACAGTCACAATCGCAACCAGGGATGGGGTTACGTAATTTGAGAGGGTTCCTGAGCACTTAACGCACCGTGAGTGGATGCGTTTTGTCCGTCTGGGACACCAGATTTTGAAAATCTAAATTATATCCGGTTGGGACCTTCACACGACCAAATATTCTTATTAAAGATTTCCCCAATATGGATTCTTTCGGCCCCGGCTAGTCTGGGAGAGGAAATTAATAAAAGAATGGTTTTCCTAAACTTAATTAACACCTGCATGGTCAGCATCCTCATGCTAATACCACCCAACACCTACAGGTGGGAGAGAAAGAATGGGGGGTTATTTACATCACAGCACAGCTCTTGTCCAGGCAGGTGAGACAAGGCTTTTCCTACATGCACATATTGACAGGCTGGGGAAAAAGCTGCTAAACCTGTCGTTCCTTTCCACCTATTCAGGGATTATATAGTAGATACCAAATGGATTGCTGAATAGAGGCTGAATAGAAGGCATGGTACACAGAACAAAATGGCTGACGGCCTAACGACTCTAGGTACAAAATCTGATACATCATCACAAACTCTTCAATGGATTATCCACAATTAGTTCAGTAAGAAAAAGATCTTGTTACACCATGCTCACTACCGTGTTTCCCCCAAAATAAGACATGGTCTTATAATAAATTTTGCCAAAAAAGAGGCAGTGTCTTATTTTCAGCGGGGGTTATACTTACCCGCTCCGCAGTGTCTGGTTCCTGACACTGTGGCAGGTTGCCATGTCAGCCTGGCTGAGGATTCTCTTGTTTCTGGTAACAGGATTTTGAATTACCCCGCCTCCGAGAAGTGAGTGCTGTGATTGGATCAAGCACCAGCCAATCAGAGCCAGCGCTCGATTCAACCAATCACAGCCATTTAGTGATGTCATTCACCGAATGGCTGTGACTGATCGAGCGCCGGTTCTGATTGGCTGGTGCTTGATCCAATCACAGCACCCGCTTGCCGGAGGTGGGGTAATTCAAAATCCGGTTACCAGAAAAAAAGAGAATTCTTGTTCAGACTGACACGGCAACCTGCCACAGTGTCAGAGAGCAGTTCGAGGACCCGGACGCTGGAGGCTAGGTGAGTGTTTTTTTAAAGTAGTGTAGCTAGGGCTTATTTTCAGGGAAGGGCTTATATTTCAAGCCTCCTTTGAAAATCAGGGTAGGGCTTATTATCGAGGGAGGTCTTATTTAGGGGAAAGATGGAACTCATATTGATGCGGTCTACTAATATATATATATATATATATATATATATATATATATATATATATGACATTTTTTATTGAAATTATATTTTTTAATTTTTTGGCCATAATAAAAGCCATATGTTGTTGAAGCAGGACAAAAACTTAAAACGAGGACAAGGTCTCATTGTCATACAATTAAACAGAGAAAGACAGAATTACCTGTGGCTAAGCACTTTTCTAGTCACGGACAGGACAAAGAAGATACGAAAGTTATGATACTGAAAGGCTATTTCAAGTCAAAAAGCCATAGAAGACTTTGGGAATATAAATTTATAACAACTTTTGACACTTTCAATAGAGGGCTAAATTCTTCATGAGGATTTATAAGAAGGAAGTATAAGAAATCTATAACACAGATAACACTGCTGGCCTGGTGACTCCCCCACCCCAACACTAATTCAGGCACCATAAAACCTTCACTCCCTTATCAGTGACTATTTAAAGATGTTTGTATTTCTGTTGTAGGATTCTTTTAAGTGCAAACTATTTACATCCATGTCTGTGCTTTGTTATAAGTATGTGTGTATAAATATGCATGCCTCTTCAGATCTATTTCACTTTAGCCTGAAGTAGAACCCTGAATTGGTTTGAAAGCTTGCTTTCACATCATGTATTTTTGTTAGCCATTAAAAGATATCATATCTACAAGATTACTTGGTTTCTCTGGCTGGAAACAATCACATTTTGCTCTACTGGATAACACCGTAGAAAACTTTTTTGATTGTACCTAAATACAATTCTGATACTCATTGAATTTCAGCTAGAGATATCATTGGAATTATACACAGCACTATTTGCCAATTTATCTTCACTAATATGGTTTAAATGTTCCAATTTTTATTTTACATGTATTAAAAGTTGCTTTAAATAGTAAGTAAGCATCTGTTTATATAAATAAGATATTACACCCCCTCATAGCCCCAGAACTCTGAAAGAAATTTACCAAAGGGTATTGAACCATAAGCACAGATACTAACCAGGCTTGAACAGCAAACGCATGTTGTAACTGGAAGAACTGGAAAAAAATAACTACAGGGAACATCATAAAGCTCTTTAAATTGTTCAAGACTATAAAAAGACCCCCAAAATGTACCTGTTGAAAATAGATTACCCCCCTCTTTTCTCCCATGGTAATCATTCTAATCTAAAAAAACTCTGGCAGTTTAGGTTTGCTCCAGAGGGGAGGGGGTGGGGTATATAGTTGCAAAATCTGCTAAAATTTCTTACAGAATTTAATTATTAAATAATTGTTGGATAGTCATCTTTCCTCTTTTGATCCCCCTCTCACAAACCATTTTAGGGTGACTACAACCTGTTATTTTAGCAGCTAGTCTGCCATTCAACCCCACACAGTTTCTTTCTCCCCATCGCTTCAATTGTTGCAATTGAGATGCCAAACATATCCAAACATTTGGAATTGCCAACCCTCCAGCCTGTTTATCCCTTTGAAGGGTCTCCATTTTAATCTTAGCAGATTTCTTATTCCATAATAAAATCCTAAATATCTTGTGGACTCTAAAAAAATATTGAGAGTTTTGAAGTATATAATAGAATTGTGGAGTCAAAACCATTTTGATAAATTTTTTTCTGACAACTATGGGAGACAATGGGAGATGATTCCAGACTTTGACCTTATCCTCAAACTTTCATGCCAATGGAAGCAGATTGGCAAAAAAAATTGTCTTGAGGCTTAGAAGATACCGTAACTCCCAAATTTTTGAATTCCTTCAGTATTTGGAATTATATATGTTTCAATGAATAGTCTATTGGCAAGGGATCTACAGGAAGAATTAGAGATTTTCCCCAGTTAATAGCAAGACCCGACATCTTACCTAATATAATCAAATATAGACATAATTTAACTCATTAATCCACTTATATCCCCCATATACAATAGCAGATAATCTGCATAGTGTGAGATACGTTCCTCCACAATACAATCCAGTATGTGGAATTATTTTTTGCCTTATAAAGCAGCCAGGGGATTGATTGCTAAGGGAAAAAGAAGAGGGGACAGGGGGCACTCCTGCCTTGTTCCCCTCTCTAACACTATCCATCCCAAAATATGACCATTTATTTTGACTCTTGCCCCTGGCATTGAATAGAGCAGTTTAACCTATGCCAAAAATTTATCACCAAAATTCTTTCTATGAAGAACAGCCCACAAATAATTTTCTACTTAACGCTGTCAAAAGCTTTGTCAGCGTCAAGTAAAAAAACAACCCTGCTCCCACAAACTTGATGATTCACCTGAAGATTCAGATATAACCTCCTTAAATTAATAGCAGTTCATTTATTTGGCATGAAGTAATCTATTCGCAAGTACTTTTGCTAAGATTTTGCCATCACTGGTCAACATCTTCTGTATATAATGACCATTCACAATCAGTCACAAATAAAGAGAACAGTGGTCACACACAGATTGTGGTAGATATTCCACTCTACGAACATAAGGAAGCATAGATGGAGTACTTATCAGGAAATCTATTCTAGATAATGTATTATGATATAGGAATAAAAAGAGTATTGTTGAACTTCTGGATTTCTCAAACTTCAGAGATTACATAAATCTAATTACATTAATAAGCATGCAAAAACAGTTGGAGAAGGAGAAGTAACTGTAGAGCCTTTATTAAATCTAACCAAACAGGGATCCAAATAATTATTAAAATCACCTACAATTAACAAAGAAACAGCAGGGATATAGCCTGCGGAATACTTTGGCGCTATACAAATAAAGATTATTATTATTAATAAATAGCCGCGTATTCCATCACTTTCTTAGGCCTTAGTCAGACGGGCGTTTTTTCGCGCGATTTGCGGATCGCATGACGGATGCGCATCCGCAAATCGTGTGACCGGTGCGCGCAAGTTGCCCGCAAATCGCCCGAAAATCTGCTCCTAGCCGCGTTTCATTAGAAACGGGCCGGAGCTGTCCAGCGCATTGCATTCAATGGAGACGGCAATACAGCCGTCTCCATTGAAAGCAATGCGCTGCGGGCGAGCCCGGGATGAATTGTCGGTAAGGGCTTAAATATATAAGCCCTCACCTGCAATTCATCCTAAAATGTGTAAAAATAAAAAAATATATACTCACCTTCTGCCGGCAGCCGGAGCTCCGCGCGGCCGTCCTGCAGTGGGTGTGAAGGGGGTGTGAGTCAGACCTGCCCCCTGATTGGCTCAGCGCTGAGCCAATCAGAGGCATGCCTCACTCACACCCATTCATGAATTCATGAATGGATGTGAGTCAGACCTGCCCCTGATTGGCTCAGCGCTGAGAGGCAGCAGTCACTCACCCATTCATGAATTCATGAATGGGTGTGTGAGTGTTTTCAGCCTCTGATTGGTCAGGGCTGTGACCAATCAGAGGCAGATCATTCAGCAGGCGTGGATTTTAAAGCCCCGCCGGCTGAATAGTGCCAAGTAGCAGTTCAGGAGAACTGACAGCGGCCGCGGCTGGACTCCGGCTGCAGCGGAAAGGTGAGTATACAATTTTTTTTTATTTTAACACATTTTAGGATGAATTGCAGGAAAGGGCTTATATATTTAACCCCTTCCCGACAATTCACCCCGCGCACGCCGGCAGCCCATTGCTTTCAATGGAGCGGCTGTATTGCCGCTCCATTGAATTCAATGGGCAAACATCGTTCTTCTCTGCCACAGCTGTTACAGCTGTGGCAGAGAAGAATGATTTGTCTTCTATATGTTCTCAATGGGGTCGGCGCTGCTGCCGCCGGCCCCATTGAGCGCATATAGAGAAGAGAACAGGAATCGCAGATCGCAGATAGGTGCGATCTGCGATTTTTTGTTCTATAATTTATCGGACGAGCGCATAAAAAGCGCTCATGTGTCCGATACCATTGCAAAGCAATGGTTTTAAAAAATCGCCGGACGCATGCGCAAATCGCGGCTAAAAACGCCCGTCTGACTAAGGCCTTAATGCATTCACTGGAATACAAAGGGGGGATGTAAATTGTCACTAAAAAAATAATTCTTTTGCGCAATAATACATTCAAGACAAAAAAATCTCCCCATGGAATCTATAAAAGATGACTCACATCTGAAAGAGATATTGTTATTAACCAATACATTTACTGCATGTAAATAACTCAAGTAGGCAGAATGAAAAGAATGTGCCCATACAGAAGGGTGAAGCAAGTATGCAGAATCTTTTGTTCAATGTTTTTCTAATAGACAAGAACAGCTGGTTGAAATTGTTGAATAGATGAAAAAACAGCATATCTTTTCGTTTTATCCCCCAAACCCTGTACATTATATGAAATTATATTAACCTCTTGAACCATGATAAATGAAATTCACTATATTTTACACATATAAATTAAAACACCAGTTGTATTGCATGGCCAAAGCTGCTCACTGGTGATCACATGAGCAGCTTTAGCCAATCAGAGAGTAGGTTTATGGTAGAACCAGGTCAATAAATAGATTGGAAAATTTACAAAAACTGATATTATTTTGTATAATAATTAGCTATTAGGCTAAATCAGATAAACCAAAAAAAGGAAAACATATTGCATATTAAAAAAACACTACAATGTATCCGAAGAGGAAATAAAGAGGTGCCACTCTGGCACGTGCCAGATCCGGTGGTTCCAGTATTTTACTTGGTTCAGTTCATATGATGGAGCACCATAAAGAAAACCAAAGTGCTGGTGTGAACCCAGCTTGAGTTGTTCAGGAATTATTTGACAAGGTTTGTCAACTCATGAATGCTGCTCCAGAGTATGATACAAGCTCTAACTCAGGTACCATAGAAATATGTAATACATTGGTCCACATATATGGGGTCGAAAAATAAGCCTTTATTTGTAGTTAATTCTATATGAATTTGCTAAAATTCTTTTTGAAAATACGCTTTGTTCATCATATGACATCAGTATATGTCTGTATTCAGTAACCTGTGAATTTCTGTCTGCATTTAAAGCACATCCAACTTTTCTGATGACTTTACCTAGTAAGCTGCCATGTGTGTGTACATGAGGAATAACACTATTTTTGGCCATTATATGACTTCCTCGTGAAATGTGTTGGCATTTTTCCCTCTACAAGTTCTAATTAGTTTGCCTTGAGCTAGTGGATGCAGACTAGCTGCTATGATGTCATCCATACACTGCACACACAGAGACCTAGGCATCCTGCTCTCCTCATTCACTGCAGCAAACCCTTGGCAGAAGCAGCAGCTTGGACATTTTTTTACGCCAGAAATATGAGAAATGCATGGTCTACTATACGTACGGTTCCTATACCTTTTTACAGTTTTCATATGTTTGTGTCAAGTGGCTGCTCACAGATATCCAGAAGTGAATACTTACAGATGCAGAAGTGTTTCCTTTTCTATCTTGAGTCCACTGGCGTAACTATAGGGGATGGAAGAGATGCGGTTGCACCCACACCCAGGAGCCTTAGGGGGCTCATAAGACCTCTCCTCTCCATAAAGTGAGACCAGTACTATGAATGAACCCTTACAGTTGCGGCCCCTGTTACAGATTTTGCATTGGGGCCCAGGAGCTTCAAGTTACACTTCTGTTTGAGTTCAAGGGTAGTTTTGAGCCATAGACTTGCTGAACTTATGTATTCATTAATTCATTAATATTTGGATTAATTCTCTAATTAATCCATAAAAAAACAGATCTGTCCACAGATTTTTCTCTTTTTGTGCTTGATTGATACTTAATAATAACATTTACAGTTGCTTTTAATTTTATTTTAGAGCCACATGTATTGACTTGCATTAAGTGGTGCCCCTAGTGAGGCTTACGGTCTAATAGCCAAACACTCATTCTACAACTAATTCAATAGGGATCCAATTAATCTATCAATAATTTTATGGAATATGGAAGAAAACCAAAAGTGGTATTCCAGGCTCCCCCTTACTGAGACTCATTTGTAGTGCATTTGCCAATTAACTGATAGTCTTCCTCTTTTCACAGGGGTTTAGTTAATTTCAGTCTATAATCTTTCTGTCCTTGCTGTAAGGAAGATTAGTTTAACATGCACTGATTTTCTGATGAGCTTCTGCTGATCATGCGCTTATGTAAATGATTGAGCATAAGCAAATGCAGTGTGACGCTCAGAGGGGTACAGAGAGTGAAAGAGTCCTGTTCCTCCTAGACAACCACTTTAGACACTTCAAATTGTGATCACAGATCCTCAGGTATGCTAAAAAGTTTGATTGTAAGATTTGCAAATAGGTATATGTAAATGCAATAACTTGATGCTCTGACAACTAAGCCTTGCATTTAGATTTTGGTACCCCACCTCTGTACAATGTGACTATGATTACAGCTTGGTCACCTGGACGTTGGTAGATGGGCCAATATGATTTGATCAAATTATATACCAAGAACCTTGCGTTATTTAACCCTTTGCAATCAAATTATGGATTCAGGGTTTCCTAGCGGGCTTTCTCTTTCTGCCATTATACAATAGCGCCATCTGCTGGCTAGAGCCAGTACTGCAGTATGTGACATGCTGGAGAGGCTCCCGACAATAGAGCGGCCAGTAATCTACAGTAAGAATACCCTACCGGACGTCTTCCGACATAGGAGCTGTACAGCCTTCAATCAGAAAGTCTTTGAACGTCAGACAGTGGATTGGAAAGTGTTAATGTGGTTAAGGTATATACTGTAATTTGGTATATTTCTGATAACAAATATATTTTGAGTGCTGTTGCCACTTTTTTGGTTTCTGCTTCTATGAATACAATTTCATCACAATATTAAGAAATCACATATACATGCCTTAGTGATTTTTTTTCAAGAACATCCAAGAATAATCACAATAGCAATAAATCGCCAAATCATACGAATTATTAAAGAATGTAAAGGCACTCTAAATACGACCCATGGCTTGATGCCTTAAGTATCAGGGTGTTTTGGTCCTAAAGAACCAGACACTCTTTAGGAATTTTACACATGTGGTGGTTTTACTGCCCTATTTTTTTTTCAGCTTCTGAAATAATTATTTTTTCCATGGCATGTAGGGCTATTGTATATATATATATATATATATATATATATATATATATATATATATATATATATATATATATGTCTTTTTTTTACTGATTTTTTTCTTTGCGTTTTATAGTTTTATTAGGGGTGAAAAACTAAAATAAATCGGATTTTTTAAATTTATGGTTGTTTATTTTTAAAATTAGTACATTACGCTAAAATAAAGCACAGGAATAGGGTCATCATTTAGTTTGAGCCTTTTTGATATATAATTTGTATAGTCTCGGATTACAAGGTGCATATGGAAACAGTTTTGGTTGGCGTCGGTGGTGGGTCATTTTCTTTTTTATATATAGACTAGCTGATATACCCTGAGTTAATTTGGTACTGGTGTTTATCTAGTGTTCACACGGAAAATCTTATGAAGTCGTCGTTACTTTAGAGATACAGAGGAAAAAAATGTGTTCACCATTTTGCATGGTTCTTTGCGTTACCCAGGAAACAGCATGTGGAGGTAACCATGTGATGTTTCCTTTATATAAAATGACAACAGGAAGTGAGAGAATTAGCTTTTCCTATATATGACATAATCAATGCTCGTGCCAAATTTCAAGTTTCTATGACATCGGGAGTGAGAGAATTAGATTACGTACGTAAAATTTGGACGCTAATTCTTTTGCACTTAGAATTGAATAATCGAGTTGGGACCCATTAACTTTTTCTATTCATGACATAATCAATGCTCGTGCCAAATTTCATGTTTCTATGACATCGGGAACTGAGAGAATTAGATTACGTACGTAAACTTTGGACGCTAATTCTTTTGCACTTAGAATTGAATAATCGAGTTGGGACTGCTTTACTTTTCCTATTTTGGACATAATCTATGCTTGTGCCAAATTTCATATTTCTACGACATCGGGAAGTTGGAGAATTATTGGCGAGTCAGTCAGTGAGTCAGTGAGTGAGTCATTGAGGGCTTTCGTCTTTATATATATATATAGATTTTTATTTTATACTCCCATGATGTCATATAAGACCTCTGGGCGTCATTCACATTGTATATTTTTTTTATTTAATACTTTTCCACTGTAGCTGGGGCATCCATAGAGGCCCCTGTTGCAGGGGGAAAAAAATCCCCCTGTAGTGACAATAGTCACTAACAGAGCTGATCTCGGTCTATTACAACCTTGCAGCTCTGTCCTAGCAGGGGACACCAGGTGGTCACGTGATCATGAGCTGAATGGCAGAAGTAACACGTGCTCTTTCTCCCTTCACTACAAAGCGCTCATTGAGTGCTATATAGCTTGCAAAAGAGATGGCAGAAGTGGTTAAAAACTGCTTCTGCCTTCTCCTCAGGATCCTCGGCCATGACTAACCTGCTCTATTTTTGTGCACATTTGTGCAGCAAGGAATCCCCACAAATGACTATAAGAGCTGCGGAAATGTGAGTGTGATATGCAAGGGAATGCGTGAAATACTGCACAATTCCATGAAAAGAAGAACACATCCAGAACCTAAAAGGCTAAATAGGCATTTAAATCACGACATGTAGATGAACATGCCCTGCATGCGAAAAAAGCATAGTAAAATACGCTGATATACACACAACAAAGCCTCATCCATTGCACAATTATGTTGCACTATGAGTGCGCAAAAATGTATATGCCCATGTGAATCAGCCCTGAAAGTCAGTAGACTGTAAGGCTGTTAATACTACATGCTGTGCTATTGGCACTAAGATCTTCAGATCTTGACTGGCTACATTATTCCTCAACTCCAGTCTTTAGATTTTTCTGTATCTATAAAATATAACTGAAGAAAAACTTTGTCAGTGAATGTTTGTATAACTATGGGCTGACGAGGCCATGAAATGTGTAGTGCTTTTAGCAACTCAAGCTATGTATGTATTGGAATTAACCACAAAAGCACATTGTATAATGCTGCTGTACTACAATATACTTCTTATAAACATAGACCTTGGCACAATAAAATGCGCTGAACTACCTTTTCCATGGATCACATCTATATAGCTAAATATTGGCTAAAGCTTATGATATGTGTATCTACCATCATCTACATATTTGACTTTGCATTCCACAGTGGCAAATCTGTACCATTTTGATGCGTATTTCCACTGTGGATAAAGACCTAAAAAAGGCAGAAAAAAAAGATGAGTCACCATCTGCTCCTTTTTCTTGCTCCATACAAAGAGGGTTTCCTGATCACTCATTGGTCTCTTAGGCCTCCAGCAACGATGTCTCAATGAACATGATTGGCTGCAGTAGCAATGCATCTATATAACCCATCATCAATAGAAGCCAGAATGCAGAGACTGGCGGAGAAGTAGGCAAACCTCTGTATGTAACAAGAAGAATAGGCAGAATGGGAGTAAAATGTTTGGTAACGTTAATACCCGTGGAAAGTCCCCTCAGCACTGACAACTGTGAAAGCCTTGTCACAGTGTTTAGTGATGAGTGGTCTGCAGTGGTAAAAGAAAGAATTCTCCGTTACTGGTGTCACAGAGGATGGCAATGCTATCCCATTGCTTTCAATGGGGCTGGCGCTGCTTTCTTCCCATTGAAAGCAGTGGGATTAAGGCAACCCTACAGCGATGATTTTCAGGAGGGGGCGTGAGATATAAGCCTTACCCCGAAAATCATCCCTAGCTGTTAAAAAATTTTTTACTCACTTAGAAGCTCTGTCCGGCTCTTCTCCCCATACCCGTCAGTCTTCATTTGTCTTCTGTTGGCCAGGGATTGAAAAATCCCTGTCTCCCTGTCTACAGAAAGCACTGCTTCTGATTGGCTGTGTGCTGTGACCAATTAGAGACAGCTCTCAGCCATTCATTGAATGATAGCTGAGCGCTGCCTCTGATTGGTCACAGCGCTCAGCAAATCAGAAGCAGTGCTTTCTTGAAGTGGGATTTTTCAATCCCCGGCCACCAGAATAGAGCTGAAGACTGACGGAGATGGGGAGAAGAGCTGGACAGTGTTCCTAGGTTAGTAAATTTTTATTCTTTTTTAACTGCTAGGGATGATTTTCAGGATTATTATTATTTTCAGGGCTCATATTTTAAACACCCTCCCACCGCCCGAAAATCATAATTTATTCCAAATCCTCATGCATTCACATGTACTAAGTAAAGTAACAGTACTAAGTCTATGCAGTTTGCACTGTATTCCTCATCACAGCATGTGACTAGACAGATGGCAGCATCATCCGATGCACAAAACATGTGACAGCAGCTGGATCCATAAATAAGCGTTTTCATTACTTAAAATAGCGACATTCATATTTCAAGAACAGCGTGTAATCATCCATTTTCTTCATTTGCATGGAATGACGCACATCGATATTCATCACCAGTTGAGTGAGACATGTGAGGAAGGTGTCATGGATGTGAAAAAGTGTGCGTTCATGAGTGCAACTGTTCTAAGAAGACCAAATGTCATGTAAGAATGCTCCAAAGAAGCCTTGGCCTCACAACAGCTAGTCCAACAACTTGATTGTGCGAGTGGAGTAAGTGGTCATAGAGGACTGCCAAGTGATTGTGGAAGATATTGCTTGCAAAGCCGCATTTCTATGGGATCTGCACATACCCTTTTGTATGAAGACCTGAAGATTTGAAAAGTTTCCTCCAAGTTGGCACCGCAAATCCATCAAGACATTTGGAGGTTTCAGGGGTTTCTTCATCACAACAACTTTGAAGTGGTTTCTCATGCTCCCTACTCAACGGACCTTGCACCTTGTGATTTTTGGCTTTTTCCAACAATGAGGGATGCTCTCTGTGGTTGCAAGATTTCCAACTGTACCGCTCTTGCATCAGCAATTTTCCAATTGGCAAAACAGACCCCTAAAGAAGCGTTCGCAGCACCCATGCAATTATGGCATTGACAAATGTCAGGAGGGAGATAATGTTAAGAAGTGATAATACTTTCAGCCTTCCGGGGTATGTAGCTCTTTAGAAAAAAAAATATGAGTCCTTAGAACCTGAATGCACCTCTTAGATAATGAAACAGGGGTCCTACAGATAACTAATGTGCTTTTCTTACAGCAACAGCTATTTATTGTGGTCGGTATGGCAGCTGTCAACACTACAATAGATTGTGGAAGACTATGGCATCACTAGAGTTAACCTGTGGGGGATAAGTCAATGGCTTCCTTTTCTAAGGTAAGTAAGCTTAGCCTGTAACATGTCAGTGGGCAGCACAATGTGTGGAAGCCGGAGATAAAAATCTTCATCTGATGTTACCAGCCATCGTACCTGCCCCATCACTCATTCTGCATTTAGAGCCAGCTCTCTGATGAGGAGCTGTTGAGTTATTAACCACGGGAGCTGACACATTTTCACATGCTTGGGCATTGTGCCATCCCATCTGTACTAACAAACTCTGAATAACCCTTTGACGGCACATAGCTATATATGCCTGTGTGTGTTTTCATGATCTTCGTATTCTGCAGTTATGAATTAAAACATTCTAAAAATATATCATATTTTATACTCAAGTAAAGTGTGATTTCCACTTTGAGAGTCCAGACACTTTTCTGTGCCATTCTGGATGTGTCACAAGAATTTATAGATGTCATGGAAAGTCTTAAATTAGGCTGACTTTATATAACAAAGTTTTGTTTCACTTTGGCCATCAAGGAAATTCATGGTTAAAGACCCCAGGGCACATGCACAAGCTTTAACTGAATGTGTAAGAACTATGACAGTTGTGCAGGAGAACGTTCAGGTAATGTTCTTCATGTCCATAATAAAATGCTCTAGTAATGTACAGACTGCTCTTCTGCAACCAATGGGATTTTAATAGTAATGGCCTATCCTTACGATACGGCATCAATGCTTGACTGATGAGGTGCTGACCCCTGGGAACTCCACTAGTGAACAGAATGAAGACGTGCAGCACAAGTCATTGCACCTGTGTAAGTAATGGAGTTTTGCTAATTGCTAATTGTTGGGGATCCAGGAGTCAGGCTTCCCATAGATCAAACATTGAAAGCCTATCGTAAGTGTAGAACGTTCTTGGAAAACACTTTTAAAGGGATTCTGTCAGCAATCTTGCAGATGCAAAATTGCTGACAGCTCCAAGAAGGGAGCAGGGTTAGGCCACACTTTTATTACAGTTGTCACTATGAGTATTACAATAAAAATCAACCTTTAATCCTCCATCTTCTGCTTTAGGTAGTGCTCTAAGGGCAGAACCTCACTCTGAAGTGCTCCCTTTCACAGCTGCTGCTGGTCAGCATCCAACCAGGAGACCACTGCAGCTGTCATTCAGCATCCAACCAGGAGATCGGTGCAGCTGCCACTCAGCATCCAACTAGGAGACCACTGCAGCTGCCACTCAGAATCCAACCAGGAGACCGACACAGCTGCCACTCAGCATCCAACCAGGAGATCGCTGCAGCTGCCACTCAGCATCCAACCAGGGGACCGCCGCAGCTGCCACTCAGCATCCAACCAGGAGATGGCTACAGCTGCCACTCAGCATCCAACCAGGAAACCGCTACAGCTGCCACTCAGCATCCAACTAGGAGACCGCTGCAGCTGCCATTCAGCAGCCAACCAGGAGATCGCTATAGCTGCCACTTAGCATCCAACCAGAAGACCGCTGCAGCTGCCATTCAGCATCTAATCAGGAGACTGCTACAGCTGCCACTCAGCATCCAAGCAGACCGCTGCAGCTGTCACTTAGGGATGGTCCAATGAACAGTGAGAGAATGCACTCAGAGCACGACTCTGCCTGGAGACACAAAGTCAACTAAAGTTAGATTTTTTTTGCTTTTTGCAATGCTGACAGTGACATCTCTAATAAGGGTTTGCCCTAACCCTGCTCATGTATGGAGCATTTGCAAAACTGCTGAAAGACTCCCTTTAATTGCTATAATGTGATCAGGAATTTATCACTCTATCTATGATGTTTATTAGAGATGAGCGAGCACCAAAATGCTCGGGTGCTCGTTACTCGGGACGAAATTATCGCGATGCTCGAGGGTTCGTTTCGAGTAACGAACCCCATTGAAGTCAATGGGCGACCCGAGCATTTTTGTATTTCGCCGATGCTCGCTAAGGTTTTCATGTGTGAAAATCTGGGCAATTCAAGAAAGTGATGGGAACGACACAGCAACGGATAGGGCAGGCGAGGGGCTACATGTTGGGCTGCATCTCAAGTTCACAGGTCCCACTATTAAGCCACAATAGCGGCAAGAGTGGGCCCCCCCCTCCCAAAAACTTTTACTTCTGAAAAGCCCTCATTAGCAATGCATACCTTAGCTAAGCACCACACTACCTCCAACAAAGCACAATCACTGCCTGCATGACACTCCGCTGCCACTTCTCCTGGCTTACATGCTGCCCAACCGCCCCCCCCCTCCCCCCCACAGCGCACACCAAAGTGTCCCTGCGCAGCCTTCAGCTGCCCTCATGCCACGCCACACTCATGTCTATTTAGAAGTGCGTCTGCCATGAGGAGGAACCGCAGGCACACACTGCAGAGGGTTGGCACGGCTAGGCAGCGACCCTCTTTAAAAGGGGCGGGGCGATAGCCCACAATGCTGTACAGAAGCAGTGAGAAATAGAATCCTGTGCCACCGCCATCAGGAGCTGCACACGTGGGCATAGCAATGGGGAACCTATGTGCCACACACTATTCATTCTGTCAAGGTGTCTGCATGCCCCAGTCAGACCGCGGTTTTTAATTCATAGACACAGGCAGGTACAACTCCGCTATTGTGAAGTCCCTGTGTATCGACAGCATGGGTGGCTCCCTGGAACCCACATAAAAATATCCCATTGCAGTGCCCATCACAGCTGAGGTAGTAATGTCATGTTTAATGCAGGTGGGCTTCGGCCCACACTGCATGCCCCAGTCAGACTGGGGTTCTTTACAAGTGGAAACAGATGCATTTATAATTCCCTGTGGACCCACAGCATGGGTGGGTGCCAGGAAGCCACCGGTGTTACATAGAAATATCCCATTGCATTGCCCAACACAGCTGAGGTAGTAATGTTGTGCTTTACAAGTGGACAGATGTAGGTTAAACTCCGTGTGCACCTACAGCATGGGTGGCTCCCTGGAACCCACCGGCGGTACATAAAAATATCCCATTGCATTGCCCAACACAGCTGAGGTAGTAATGTTGTGCTTAATACAGGTGGGCTTCGGCCCACACTGCATGCCCCAGTCAGACTGGGGTTCTTTACAAGTGGACAGATGTAGGTTAAACTCCGTGTGCACCTACAGCATGGGTGGCTCCCTGGAACCCACCGGCGATACACAAAAATATCCCATTGCATTGCCCAACACAGCGGATGTAACGTCAGCTGTAATACAGGTGGGCTAAAAATTCATTTGATTACACTGTAGGCGAGGGCCCACAAAAATTGCTGTATCAACAGTACTAATGTACATCCAAAAAATTGGCCATGGCAAACCAAGAGGGCAGGTGAAACCCATTAATCGCTTTGGTTAATGTGGCTTAAGTGGTAACTAGGCCTGGAGGCAGCCCAGTTTAACGAAAAATTGCTTCAAGTTAAAGTTTCAACGCTTTTAAGAGCATTGAAACATATACAAATTGTTTAGAAAAATTATATGAGTGAGCCTTGTGGCCCTAAGAAAAATTGCCCGTTCAGCGTGATTACGTGAGGTTTCAGGAGGAGGAGCAGGAGGAGGAGGAGGAATATTAGACACAGATTGATGAAGCAGAAATGTCCCCGTTTTGGATGGTGAGAGAGAACGATGCTTCCATCCGCGGGTGCAGCCTACGTATTGCTTACGTATCGCTGCTGTCCGCTGGTGGAGAAGAGAAGTCTGGGGAAATCCAGGCTTTGTTCATCTTGATGAGTGTAAGCCTGTCGGCACTGTCGGTTGACAGGCGAGTACGCTTATCCGTGATGATTCCCCCAGCCGCACTAAACACCCTCTCTGACAAGACGCTAGCCGCAGGACAAGCAAGCACCTCCAGGGCATACAGCACGAGTTCAGGCCACGTGTCCAGCTTCGACACCCAGTAGTTGTAGGGGGCAGAGGCGTCACCGAGGACGGTCGTGCGATCGGCTACGTACTCCCTCACCATCCTTTTACAGTGCTCCCGCCGACTCAGCCTTGACTGGGGAGCGGTGACACAGTCTTGCTAGGGAGCCATAAAGCTGGCAAAGGCCTTGGAGAATGTTCCCCTGCCTGCGCTGTACATGCTGCCTGATCTCTGCGCCTCCCCTGCTACCTGGCCCTCGGAACTGCGCCTTCTGCCACTAGCGCTGTCGGATGGGAAGTTTACCATCAGTTTGTCCACCAGCGCCCTGTGGTATAGCAACACTCTCGAACCCCTTTCCTCTTCGGGAATGAGAGTGCAAAGGCTCTCCTTATAGCGTGGGTCGAGCAGTGTGTACACCCAGTAATCCGTAGTGGCCAGAATGCGTGTAACGCGAGGGTCATGAGAAAGGCATCCTAACATGAAGTCAGCCATGTGTGCCAGGGTACCTGTACGCAACACATGGCTGTCTTCACTAGGAAGATCACTTTCAGGATCCTCCTCCTCCTCCTCTTCCTCCTCCTCAGGCCATACACGCTGAAAGGATGACAGCCCAGCAGCATGTGTACCCTCACCAGTGGGCCAAGCTGTCTCTTCCCCCTCCTCCTCATCCTCCTCATGCTCCTCCTCCTCCTCCTCAACGCGCTGAGATATAGACAGGCGGGTGCTCTGACTATCCAGCGACATACTATCTTCCCCCGGCTCTGTTTCCGAGCGCAAAGCGTCTGCCTTTATGCTTTGCAGGGAACTTCTCAAGATGCATAGCAGAGGAATGGTGACGCTAATGATTGCAGCATCGCCGCTCACCACCTGGGTAGACTCCTCAAAGTTTCCAAGGACCTGGCAGATGGCTGCCAACCAGGGCCACTCTTCTGTAAATAATTGAGGAGGCTGACTCCCACTGCGCCGCGCAAGTTGGAGTTGGTATTCCACTATAGCTCTACGCTGCTCATAGAGTCTGGCCAACATGTGGAGCGTAGAGTTCCACTGTGTGGGCACGTCGCACAGCAGTCGGTGCACTGGCAGATTAAACCAATGTTGCAGTGTCCGCAGGGTGGCAGCGTGCGTGTGGGATTTGCGGAAATGTGCGCAGAGCTGGTGCACCTTTCCGAGCAGGTATGACAAGTGGGGGTAGCTTTTCAGAAAGCGCTGAACCACCAAATTAAACACATGGGCCAGGCATGGCACGTGCGTGAGGCTGCCGAGCTGCAGAGCCGCCACCAGCTTACGGCCGTTGTCACACACGACCATGCCCGGTTGGAGGCTCAGCGGCGCAAGCCAGTGGTCGGTCTGCTCTGTCAGACCCTGCAGCAGTTCGTGGGCCGTGTGCCTCTTCTCTCCTAAGCTGAGTAGTTTCAGCACGGCCTGCTGACGCTTGCCCACCGCTGTGCTGCCACGCCGCGTGACACCGACTGCTGGCGACATGCTGCTGACACATCTTGATTGCGAGACAGAGGTTGCGTTGGAGGAGGAGGAGGAGGAAGGTGCTTTAGTGGAGGAAGCATACACCGCCGCAGATACCACCACCGAGCTGTGGCCCGCAATTCTGGGGGTGGGTAGGATGTGAGCGGTCCCAGGCTCTGACTCTGTCCCAGCCTCCACTAAATTCACCCAATGTGCCGTCAGGGAGATATAGTGGCCCTGCCCGCCTGTGCTTGTCCACGTGTCCGTTGTTAAGTGGACCTTGCCAGTAACCGCGTTGGTGAGGGCGCGCACAATGTTGCGGGAGACATGGTCGTGCAGGGCTGGGACGGCACATCGGGAAAAGTAGTGGCGACTGGGAACCGAGTAGCGCGGGGCAGCCGCCGCCATCATGCTTTTGAAAGCCTCCGTTTCCACAAGCCTATACGGCAGCATCTCTAGGCTGATCAATTTTGCAATGTGCACGTTTAACGCTTGAGCGTGCGGGTGCGTGGCGTCGTACTTGCGCTTGCGCTCAAACTGTGGCACTAGCGACATCTGGACGCTGCGCTGAGAGACATTGCTGGATGGGGCCGAGGACAGCGGAGGTGAGGGTGTGGGTGCAGGCCAGGAGACGGTAGTGCCTGTGTCCTCAGAGGGGGGTTGGATCTCAGTGGCAGGTTGGGGCACAGGGGGAGAGGCAGTGGTGCAAACCGGAGGCGGTGAACGGGCATCGTCCCACCTTGTGGGGTGCTTGGCCATCATATGCCTGCGCATGCTGTTGGTGGTGCCTCCCCAGCTGATCTTGGCGTGACAAAGGTTGCACACCACTGTTCGTCGGTCGTCAGGCGTCTCTGTGAAAAACTGCCACACCGTAGAGCACCTTGACCTGTGCAGGGTGGCATGGCGCGAGGGGGCGCTTTGGGAAACAGTTGGTGGATTATTCGGTCTGGCCCTGCCTCTACCCCTGGCCACCGCACTGGCTCGGCCTGTGCCCACACCCTCACTTGGCCCTCAGCGTCCTCGGCCGCGTCCACGTCCTATAGGCCTACCCCTACCCCTCAGCATGCTGTATTACCAGTGATTTGATTTCCCAGGCAGAAAATAAATTGGCGCAAGCCTGCAGGCCAAATATAATTTTTTCGCTTTTTTGCAAAGGGAAGGCCCTACTGCGTATATTCAATGAACAATAACTTTTATAACTGTGGTGTGGCGCTGAAAAAGTGTCACACAACTTTAGTGTAGCAGAGTTATTAACTCTGGCAGAGCAGGTATTTGCCAGTCAGGAAAGACAATGGCGCAAGCCTGCAGTAAACCGTAGCTGGTTGCGTTTGATTTTTGTACGTTCTCCACGCAGCACACACGTACACGGAGACCTTAGGACTGACACAGGCAGGCCAAATATAATTTTTTCGCAAATTTGCAAAGGGAGGGCCCCACTGCGGATAGTCAATGAACAATACGTTTAATAACTGTGGTGTGGCCCTGAAAAAGTGTCACACAACTTTAGTGTAGCAGAGTTATTAACTCTGGCAGAGCAGGTATTTGCCAGTCAGGAAAGACAATGGCGCAAGCCTGCAGTAAACCGTAGCTGGTTGCCTTTGATTTTTGTACGTTCTCCACGCAGCACACACGTACACGGAGACCTTAGGACTGACACAGGCAGGCCAAATATAATTTTTTTCCCTGCTTTTTTGCAAAGGGAGGGCCCCACTGCGGATATTCAATGAACAATAACTGTGTTGTGGCCCTGCCCACACAATTCTGTCCCTGTAGTATCAATGGAGGGTGCAATGCTCTGCACAGACGATTTTTGGAAAAAAAAAATGCAACACTGCTAACAGCAGCCTGCACAGTACTCCACACAGTTAAATGTGGCCCTAGAAAGGACCGTTGAGGTTCTTGAAGGCTACACTCACTCCTAACACTCTCCCTGCCTAAGCACCACTTCTGTCCCTAATGCCGGGTGCAATGCTCTGCACTGCCGATTTTGAGAAAAAAAAAAAAAAAAAACACTGCTAGCAGCAGCCTGCACACAGGTAGATGTGGCCCTAAGAAGGACCTTTGGGGTTCTTGAAGCCTACACTAACTCCTAACGCTCTCCCTACAGCAGCTCAGGCACCAGCAGTACTGTCCCTCACTAACTCACAAGACATCTGAGGCGAGCCGCGGGAGGGGCCGACTTTTATACTCGGGTGACATCTGATCGCCCCAGCCACTTACAGCAGGGGGGTGGTATAGGGCTTGAACGTCACAGGGGGAAGTTGTAATGCCTTCCCTGTCTTTCAATTGGCCAGAAAAGCGCGCTAATGTCTCAGAGAGGAAACTGAAAGTAACCAGAACACCGCGTGGTACTCGTTACGAGTAACGAGCATCCCAAACACCCTAATATTCGCACGAATATCAAGCTCGGACGAGTACGTTCGCTCATCTCTAATGTTTATCACAATCTTTCACTTAATGCAGCAATTTATGATTATTTATACTGCAAAGTCAACCAGTGGAAATTGAATCCATAAAGGGGCATATTACTGACCTGTTAGAACTCTGTAAATTATTGCATGTTGGCCCAGTAATGTGACACGTGATGGAGCATACCATATTTTTTTGGATTTTGTATGAATCTGCAAGTAAAAAATTCTGTGTATTTGTGCATGAAATTCACTGTACACAGAGTTACATTATAGCCCCTTATATTTTCTGCTGGACAGAGATAATGCTTTGCTTGCCCTCGGGGCTTTTTCACACAATTGATATTCTCACACGTGTTTTGTGGATTCATTCACACAGCGATTTTTTTTTCCTGACAGCAGCGCTTCAAGAAAAAAAAAAATTAACAGCTTGTTCTATCTTTGGGTGTTCCCTCATTTTCAACGCGACCTTAAAAGCCATCGCATGACCCTCACATGCCTGGCGATGTGCATGAAAGTGCGATGTGATATTTCCCATTAAAATCAATGGAAAACACTTGTGATCCTTTCATGCACAAGCTAGAGGCTCCCTCTATCAAACTTGGCAGTTGATCAGTACTAAAATAAACTAAGTACATTGTGAAGTCCCTTAGAGGGACTTAGGGTGTATTCGGACAAGCGTATGCGTACATAGGTGCACACAAAACCAATGGGATGCCAGCAACCCCTGCAGTGATTTTCAGGGAAGGGCTTGAAATAAAAGCCCTTCCCTGAAAAATCATCCCTGGTTTGTGTAAAAAGAAAGAACAGAAAAAAAAAATAATAATTATATATATATATATATATATATATATATATATATATATATATATATATATATATATATGTATATATATATATATATATATATATATATATATATATATACACTACCGTTCAAAAGTTTGGGGTCACCCAAACAATTTTGTGTTTTCCATGAAAAGTCACACTTATTCACCACCATGCGTTGTGACATGAATAGAAAATAGAGTCAAGACATTGACAAGGTTAGAAATAATGATTTGTATTTGAAATAACATTGTTTTTACATCAAACTTTGCTTTCGTCAAAGAATCCTCCTTTTGCAGCAATTACAGCATTGCACACCTTTGACATTCTAGCTGTTAATTTGTTGAGGTAAGCTTGTGAAATTGCACCCCACGCTTCTAGAAGCATCTCCCACAAGTTGGATTGGTTGGATGGGCACTTCTGGCATACCATACGGTCAAGCTGCTCCCACAACAGCTCAATGGGGTTCAGATCTGGTGACTGCGCTGGCCACTCCATTACCGATAGAATACCAGCTGCCTGCTTCTGCTGTAAATAGTTCTTGCACTATTTGGAGGTGTGTTTAGGGTCATTGTCCTGTTGTAGGATGAAATTGGTTCCAATCAAGCGCTGTCCACTGGGTATGGCATGGCGTTGCAAAATGGAGTGATAGCCTTCCTTATTCAGAATCCCTTTTACCCTGTACAAATCTCCCACCTTACCAGCACCAAAGCAACCCCAGACCATCACATTACCTCCACCATGCTTAACAGATGGCGTCAGGCATTCTTCCAGCATCTTTTCATTTGTTCTGCGTCTCACAAACGTTCTTCTTTGTGATCCAAACACCTCAAACTTGGATTCATCCGTCCACAACACTTTTTTCCAGTCTTCCTCTGTCCAATGTCTGTGTTCTTTTGCCCATCTTAATCTTTTTCTTTTATTGGCCAGTTTCAGATATGGCTTTTTCTTTGCCACTCTGCCCTGAAGCCCAAAATCCCGCAGCCGCCTCTTCACTGTAGATGTTGACACTGGTGTTTTGCAGGTACTACTTAATGAAGATGCCAGTTGGGTACCTGTGAGGCGTCTGTTTCTCAAACTAGAGACTCTAATGTGCTTATCTTCTTGCTTAGTTCTGCAACACGGCCTCCCACTTCTTTTTCTACTCTGGTTAGAGCCTGTTTGTGCTGTCCTCTGAAGGGAGTAGTACACACCGTTGTAGGAAATCTTCAATTTCTTAGCAATTTCTCGCATGGAATAGCCTTCATTTCTAAGAACAAGAATAGACTGTCGAGTTTCAGATGAAAGTTCTCTTTTTCTGGCCATTTTGAGCGTTTAATTGACCCCACAAATGTGATGCTCCAGAAACTCAATCTGCTCACAGGAAGGTCAGTTTTGTAGCTTCTGTAACGAGCTAGACTGTTTTCAGATGTGTGAACATGATTGCACAAGGGTTTTCTAATCATCAATTAGCCTTCTGAGCCAATGAGCAAACACATTGTACCATTAGAACACTGGAGTGATAGTTGCTGGAAATGGGCCTCTATTCACCTTTGTAGATATTGCACAAAAAACCAGGCATTTGCAGCTAGAATAGTCATTTACCACATTAGCAATGTATAGAGTGCATTTGTTTAAAGTTAGGACTAGTTTAAAGTTATCTTCATTGAAAAGTACAGTGCTTTTCCTTCAAAAATCAGGACATTTTAATGTGACCCCAAACTTTTGAACGGTAGTGTATATATATATACACTAATCTCTCCGGCGCTGCCGTGTGAATATTCCCCGTGGGGAGTCCCCTTGTCACTGAATACTGTGACAGCAATGTCACAGTGTTCAGTGGCAAGGAGACTCCCCGTAGGGAGTAAAGAATTCCCTGCCACAGTTGTCATAGCTGTGGCAGAGGATTGCAATGTTTTCCTATTGCTTTCAATGGGGCCGGCGCTTCTGCAGTCCAATGGGCTGCCATCAAGCCCTGCAGGGATTTTCAGGGAAGGGCTTTAAATATAAGCTCTTCCCTGAAAATCATCCATAGAATGTGTTAAAAATTAAAAAAAAACTCACCTCTCCTCAGCTGGCGGGGCTCAGGCGCGTCCAGCCTGTTTTCTCCCTGCACTGCTCTGAATCTGTTTCAGCAGGCGGGGATTTAAAAACCCCTACTGTTGAAAGGGCTGTATCTGATTGGCTGAGCGCTCAGTCAATCACAGGCAGCACTCAGCTATTTATTGAATTTAATGAATGACCAAGCGCTGCCTGTGATTGGCTGAGCACTGTGACCAATCACAGGCAGTGCTCAGCTGTCATTCAGATACAGCCAATTAGATACAGCCCTTTCAGCAGGCGGGGAAAACATTGCGATCCTCTGCCATAGCTGTCATAGTTGTGGCAGGGAATTCTTTACTCCCCGCGGGGAGTCCTCTTGTCACTGAACACTGTGACAGTGCTGTCACAGTGTTCAGTGACAAGGGCACTTCCCGCTGGGGAATATTCACAATCACAACGGACCGAAGGTGCACGCTTCTCCCATGTTTTGCAGGTATGTGCGTTTGCACGCATGTAAAACACAGACATGTGAACACACCATAGGGAACCAACGGTTCTAATAGGCGCGTGTTTTTGTGCGTACAATTGTACATACATAAACACGCTTGTCTGACTCCACCCTAAAATGGAGAAGGAAGGAAGAAAAACCACTGATGTAATGGCGCCACCTTTTTGGACAGATGTACATAAGCTTTGAACTTTTGATGAAAAATCTTTAAATGAAAGCTTATGTACGTCTGTCCAAAAAGGTTGCGCCATTACATCAGTGGTTTTTCTTCCTCCCTTCTTCATTTCAACAGTGGCCAAACCTAACTGGTTGCACAGTTACTGATCTGGCAGCACCAAGACTAGAAATACACGCAATTGTCTTCACTATTTTCCAAAAGGCATCACCCACTGGAACTTACACTCTGCCCCTCTCCACACCGGATCCTCAGCAGAGTAGCTCCACCTCCTTCCTTTTTTTACCACTGCACCTTAGTGGGACTAAAAAAATAGTTAAATTTTTTACCAAAAGCAAGTTTTTACATTACAAAAAGTGAATCTTATTTTGCAAAAGTACTTAAAACACAACCTGTATAATAAAGTCAACGTTATATTTAAACCATGAGGTGAAAAGATGCAAAAAAAAAGGTTGCCCCTTTCCCCACTCCCCCCCCCTCCCCCCCAAAAAATTATGAAGGTTAATCAATAATTTGTGCAACTCAAAATTATTTTTTTTTTAATTTAATTCACCCTGCAAAAAGCAAACCCTCGCACAGCTACATCAACAGGAAAATGTAAAAAGTTAGTGCTCTATTTTAGTTTTCCATGAAATGTGCCATTATTCTACAAAAGGAGTAAAGCATAAGAAAACTAAATATTTAGTACTGCCGTAATCGTACTGACACATCGATAAAGGTAGCTTGTCATTTATGCTGAATGGTGAAAGACATACATTTAAAATGCAATAAACAGTGTATAAATAATTTACACGTACCCCAAAATGGTGCTATCAAAAATAAGACTCGTCCCAAAAAATTAAGCTCTCATATGGCTAACTTAACTAAAAAATGAAAACATTATGGCTTTCTGTATATGGCAACACAAAATTAAAAAAAAAACATTCCTCCTAAAATAGGCTCATCAGTGTGGAAAAACTCTTGTAATGAACTGGTTAACTCAAGTCTTTTTGTACATGCATGTCTTTTTTTTAAAATAAAATACTAGCGTACCCTTCACGCGTTGCTGCGATTTCAGAAGAAAGGAAATTCAAGGAAACTCGTTCTGATAACATTGAATTTACATTGTGTCATTTTTATTGAAACTCATTCATTTTCATATGAAAACATTTCAAAGTGTCGTTTTAATTCTATTTATGTATTCAAGTGCTTGTGGATACACAATATTTTTTGTTTCTCCGTCTGGTGCGTACACAAATAAATCAGAAGGTTTTCCGAGGTGTGAGCTGGCCACATACAGTTGTCCTTGTGAGAAGCACGGATTCTCTAAATCTAGCCCTCACACTTGCAGCGATTGTCCTTGTGCTTTGTTGATGATCATTGTAAAAGCGAGTCGCCCCGGAAACTGTAAACGTTTGAATTCAAATGGCATATCTGTTGGGATCATTGGAATACGTGGGAACAGGACATCGTCCCCCTTGAATTTCCCATTCAGAATTGTAGCTTCAATGACATTGCTCATCATCTTTTTCACTGAAAGTCTTGTACCGTTGCAAAGTCGTGGTGGATGGATGTTTCGGAGAAGAATGATAGGCACACCAATTTTCACTGTTAAGATGTGCGGTGGCATACCGGGAAAATCGGGTGAATTCAAGAATGCCGTTGGGTAATTGACAACTTCGTCTTGATTCATCACAGTATCGATGGACTTATACGTTGTCGCTTCACCTGGTATTCCGCTTTGAATGCTGAAATTGATGGCATTGACATCGTTGTTGGTAGCTGCTAATATAGCCCGTGCGCTGAGCCACTGATGATTTTTATAATTGCACGCGATATTCGGGAAAACCTTTTGAATCAATTCGTCTTTGATTGATGTCATCTTACCAAAGTTTGTTGGCAATGTGATACATTGTGTAGATCTGTCGATTGACATCTTTCCATTCTCAATATCCAGCAATTGTTTTGCAAAATGTTTGGCGGATGCATCATTCTGTGGTTGAACACGCATATTGGTTTTCAAAGTCAATTTCTTAACATGTCGCCATAGAACTGATGATTTGAGACATGCATTAAGTTCATCAGTGGGTGTTGAACGTGGTATAATTGGTAGAGTTTGTCGAAAATCACCAGACAATAAAATGAGTGCTCCACCGAAGGGCTGTGCATTTCCCCTCAAATCTTGCGGTGTATGATCAAGCGCTTCCAATGCTTTTTTGTGAGCCATGGCGCATTCGTCCCATATAAGTTCAGATGTTTGGAGAACTTTGCCCATTCCGGAATTTTTGGTGGTACACGCGCGTCACCTATCGTAAGATAGATGGATTATGCCAGAAACCTTCGCAAAGTTTCATAGCGATTGGATGAATGGTGTAGTAATGCATAAAGGACAGACAGACAGACAGACATTCGTTTTTATATAGAGAGATGAAATATTACATGTCTATGGAGAAAATGCTATTGAGACATAACTATAATCACAAAAAAGGGAACCCTGCCTCCAATAGTGGCAGCCACACACTGGTACCTAGGGCTCTTGCTCACCCTAGATGGTAACAGGCAAGAAGACAAAAAAAAGGAAAATACAACATATACACTGAATAGGACCTTGTACCCACCCAATGCAGTCCACACCTTCAGCCAGACACAGAACAGGACCTTGTTCCCACCCAATGCAGTCCACATCTTCAGCCAGATACTGAACAGGACCTTGTTCCCACCCAATGCAGTCCACATCTTCAGCCATGCCCTGAACAGGACTTTGTACCCACCCAATGCAGTCCACATTTTCAGCCATGCACTGAACAGGACTTTGTACCCACCCAATGCAGTCCACATTTTCAGCCATACACTGAACAGGACCTTGTTCCCACCCAGTGCAGTCCACACTTTGAGCCAGACACTGAACATGACCTTGTTCCCACCCAGTGCAGTCCACACCTTCAGCCAAACACTGAACATGACCTTGTTCCCACCCAGTGCAGTCCACATCTTCAGACATACTCTGAACAGGACCTTGTTCCCACCTAATGCAGTCCACATCTTCAGCCAAACACTGAACATGACCTTGTTCCCACCCAGTGCAGTCCACATCATCAGACATACACTGAACAGGACCTTGCTCCAACCCAATGCAGTCCATACCTTAAGCCAGACACTGAACAGGACCTTGTTCCAACCCAATGCAGTCAATACCTTAAGCCAGACACTGAACAGGATCTTGTTCCCACCTGATGCAGTCCAAATCATCAGACATACACTGAACAGGACCTTGTTCCAACCCAATGCAGTCCACACCTTCAGCCATACCCTGAACAGGACCTTGTTCCCACCTAGTGCAGTCTCCATCTTCAGACATAGACTGAACAGGACCTTGTTCCACCTAAGGTCTGCACACCACATAGAATGAATGCTTACTCAGAACTTCATACATACATAGATAAAATAGGAGGTACTTCAAGTGTCCATACACCAAAAAAAAGGAAGAGGGACAGACACCTAATTGACATAACAGGGGTGTTTCGCACACAGGTTTTATTATGGCAGTTTTTGCTGTAGTTTTCTGAACCAAAGCCAGAAGTGTATCGAGCAGGGAGAAGTATAAATCGTTCCCCTATATATCCCATTCCTTTGACTCTACTTTTGACTCAAAAAACTGCATCAAAACTGCTACAAAAAAGCCTTTATGTGAAACAATCTCAAGGCCATAGTCACACAGCAATTAGTTTTGGATATATCCACCATGCTGGCAAGCCTTAGAGGAATGAATGAGCAGGAGTCGGGCTGGAATTAGTACTGGGTAACATGCATCAGGTCATGTTAGTACTGTTCCCACACAAATGGGTTTGCTTATAAATGCAACAATGTGGATTGCTATCTGATTATTCTCTTATGTTTAATTGATGGTCTAAGTAAACAATGATTCCTGGAGGAACTGAGGCTTTATTGTATAGCCCAGGGAAACGCACCAGGCTTGAGTGAGATATCTAATGGTATTAATGTGTTCTATTTGTTTGTTTATATTGCATATTTTCTGGAGGGTGATGATAATTGACTCTAATATGTGGTGATTGGATCAGGGACATAAGATAGAAAGGCTGAATTTAGACCATACTTTCCTGGTTTTGTATATCTGGAAATAATGTGTAATATAAAACATAGGCCTTATGTCTACAGGAGGGTCGGATTCTGCTTGTGGGATCCCGCAGCGGAATCCTACCCTGCTCACGGACATGGACATTTTCTCTCCTGTCCGAATGCGGTGCGGGTATTCTCCTTCCTGGCCGGATGTTCTTTCTTCTGCATGGTGAATGTGTGCCGGTGATAGTAGTGTGATTACATGCTCCAGTGGAATGTTTAATGGTATTTTGGACATGATATATTCTTTTATCCAACATGACTGTATTTAATACATGTATATAGGAGTCTCATAGAGCCTTTATGTGAAAACATCCACAGTGCCTTCTTTACTCTTGATTGAACCTATGTTTATGGATAGTTGCCACCGTGTTTTAAGTGAGGGCACCTTCTGTGATCTAATCTGAATAGATAAACATGTTTTGTGGAACTTTGACAGACGTACAACAATTTTGATCTATCTGACCAAGAGACTTTCCTCCAGCATCCTGGTTATAGGGCGTGACAAGACGGTGATAGGAGGTTCCTGTTGGGATCGCCCTTAACAGGGTGGTTATCCCAGTTTTTACTAGGAAAGGTCATGGGACAGGATCAAGACCGGGCAAATCTGACCTCTTCCCCCTCTTCGTTTTCAAATGTATTTTTTTCATGGCATATTTTAATAAATTGTAATAAAAGTTAAGCTTTAAATGGTGGTTCTTCCAAAATAAGCAGTTTCTTTGACTTCAACATATCAAATTTAGCCTCTCTGTGAATACTTACACAGTGTGTAGGTAGGTTTTTTGTAGAATTTTAAGCTGCCTTTTTGGGCATTTTTCAACTTGTAAAGTACTTCCTAAATGGTGTGGATTTGGCCATGTTTGTAAATGTGGAACACGTGCGGAATTCAACCCTTGTATTTCAAGGGTTCAATTTCACATCAGAAATCCACAGCATAAATAAACATGCTGCAAGTTCGTTGTGGAAATTTTTACGCAATGTGAGGGAAATTTCTGAAATCTACTCCACATTGTAAATGCTGCAGCAATTTTGCTAGAAGAAATTCTACAGCATTTACTGCATGTGTAAAACTGGCCTTGGGTCGGAATATTTCTGCCTGGATGCAGTGGAATCTTCAGGGCTAACTGTGGATAGCAATGCAGAATTACAGGCTGATTTGAGCTATTTTTATTCTACATCCAAATCTGCATGGAGATTTACAGTGACTTGTGATGTGGAATGCAGAAAATTCCGTCCATGCAAAAATACCCTTAAAGTGCTTTCACAGAGGCTGCACTAGCCCAAATCGGCACTGCAACATCTGGAAAATTCTGCACCCAAATCCTCAGGGCTACTTGTATATCTTGATACGGAATGGAAAATGCCTCGAGATTAGAGATGAGCGAGCACCAAAATGCTCGGGTGCTCGTTACTCGGGACGAAATTATCGCGATGATCGAGTGTTCGTTTCGAGTAACGAACCCCATTGAAGTCAATGGGCGACCCGAGCATTTTTGTATATCGCCGATGCTCGCAAAGGTTTTCATTTGTGAAAATCTGGGCAATTCAAGAAAGTGATGGGAACGACACAGCAACGGATAGGGCAGGCGAGGGGCTACATGTTGGGCTGCATCTCAAGTTCCCAGGTCCCACTATTAAGCCACAATAGGGGCAAGAGTGCCCCCCCCCTCCCAACAACTTTTACTTCTGAAAAGCCCTCATTAGCAATGCATACCTTAGCTAAGCACCACACTACCTCCAACAAAGCACAATCACTGCCTGCATGACACTCCGCTGCCACTTCTCCTGAGTTACATGTTGCCCTACAACCCCCCCCCGAACGACCCAGTGTCCACAGCGCACACCAAAGAGTCCCTGCGCAGCCTTCAGCTGCACTCATGCCACACGCTGGCCTCATAGCCACACCACCCTCATGTCTATTTATAAGTGCGTCTGCCATGAGGAGGAACCGCAGGCACACACTGCAGAGGGTTGGCACGGCTAGGCAGCGACCCTCTTTAAAAGGGGCGGGGCGATAGCCCACAATGCTGTACAGAAGCAGTGAGAAATATAATCCTGTGCCACCGCCATCAGGAGCTGCACACGTGGGCATAGCAATGGGGAACCTATGTGCCACACACTATTCATTCTGTCAAGTGTCTGCATGCCCCAGTCAGACCGCGGTTTTTTATAAATAGTCACAGGCAGGTACAAGTCCGCAATGGGAATTCCGTGTGCACCCACAGCATGGGTGGCTCCCTGGAACCCACCGGCTATACATAAATGTATCCCATTGCAGTGCCCATCACAGCTGAGGTAACGTCCGATTAAATGCAGGTGGGCTTCGGCCCTCACTGCATGCCCCAGTCACACTGGGGTTCTTTAGAAGTGGACACATGCAGGTACAACTCCCTGTGGACCCACAGCATGGGTGGGTGCCAGGAAGCCACTGGCGGTACATAAATATATCCCATTGCATTGCCCATCACAGCTGAGGTAATGTCATGTTAAATGCAGGTGGGCTTCGGCCCACACTTCATGCCCCAGTCAGACTGGGGTTGTTTAGAAGTAGACACATGCAGTTACAACTCTCTGTGGACCGACAGCATGGGTGGCTCCCTGGAACCCACCGGCGGTACATAAATATATCCCATTGCAGTGCCCAGCACAGCTGATGTAACGTCAGCTTTAATGCAGGTGGGCAAAAAATTAATTGGATTACACTGTAGGCGAGGGCCCCAAAAAATTGGTGTACCAAGAGTACTAATGTACGTCAGAAAAATTGCCCATGTCCAACCAAGAGGGCAGGTGAAACCTATTAATCGCTTTGGTTAATGTGGCTTAATTTGTAACTAGGCCTGGAGGCAGCCCAGTTAAAATAAAAATTGGTTCAGGTGAAAGTTTCAACACTTTAATGATCATTGAAACGTATAAAAATTGTTTACAAAATTATATGACTGAGCCTTGTGGGCCTAAGAAAAATTGCCTGTTCGGCGTGATTACGTCAGGTTTCAGGAGGAGGAGCAGGAGGAGGAGGATGAATATTATACACAGATTGATGAAGCTAAAAGGTCCACGTTTTTGATGGTGATAGAGAACAATTCTTCCATCCGCGGGTACAGCCTACGTATTGTTTAGGTATCGCTGCTGTCCGCTGGTGGAGAAGAGAAGTCTGGGGAAATCCAGGCTTTGTTCATCTTGATGAGTGTAAGCCTGTCGGCACTGTCGGTTGACAGGCGGGTATGCTTATCTGTGATGATTCCCCCAGCCGCACTAAACACCCTCTCTGACAAGACGCTAGCCGCAGGACAAGCAAGCACCTCCAGGGCATACAGCGCGAGTTCAGGCCACATGTCCAGCTTCGACACCCAGTAGTTGTAGGGGGCAGAGGCGTCACGGAGGACGGTCGTGCGATCGGCTACGTACTCCCTCACCATCCTTTTACAGTGCTCCCGCCGACTCAGCCTTGACTGGGGAGCGGTGACACAGTCTTGCTGGGGAGCCAGAAAGCTGTCAAAGGCCTTAGAGAGTGTTCCGCTGCCTGTGCTGTACATGCTGCCTGATCTCTGTGCCTCCCCTGCTACCTGGCCCTCGGAACTGCGCCTTCGGCCACTAGCGCTGTCGGATGGGAATTTCACCATCAGTTTGTCCGCCAGGGTCCTGTGGTATAGCATCACTCTCGAACCCCTTTCCTCTTCGGGTATGAGAGTGGAAAGGTTCTCCTTATACTGTGGGTCGAGCAGTGTGTACACCCAGTAATCCGTAGTGGCCAGAATGCGTGTAACGCGAGGGTCACGAGAAAGGCATCCTAACATGAAGTCAGCCATGTGTGTCAGGGTACCTGTACGCAACACATGGCTGTCCTCACTAGGAAGATCACTTTCAGGATCCTCCTCCTCCTCCTCCTCCTCCTCAGGCCATACACGCTGAAAGGATGACAGGCAAGCAGCATGTGTACCCTCAGCAGTGGGCCAAGCTGTCTCTTCCCCCTCCTCCTCATGCTCCTCCTCCTCCTCACCACGCTGAGATATAGACAGGTGGGTGCTCTGACTATCCAGCGACATACTGTCTTCCCCCGGCTCTGTTTCCGAGCGCAAAGCGTCTGCCTTTATGCTTTGCAGGGAACTTCTCAAGAGGCATAGCAGAGGAATGGTGACGCTAATGATTGCAGCATCGCCGCTCACCATCTGGGTAGACTCCTCAAAGTTTCCAAGGACCTGGCAGATGTCTGCCAACCAGGCCCACTCTTCTGTAAAGAATTGAGGAGGCTGACTCCCACTGCGCCGCCCATGTTGGAGTTGGTATTCCACTATAGCGCTACGCTGCTCATAGAGCCTGGCCAACATGTGGAGCGTAAATTTCCACCGTGTGGGCACGTCGCACAGCAGTCGGTGCACTGGGAGATGAAACCGATGTTGCAGGGTGCGCAGGGTGGCAGCGTCCGTGTGGGACTTGCGGAAATGTGCGCAGAGCCGGCGCACCTTTCCGAGCAGGTCTGACAAGCGTGGGTAGCTTTTCAGAAATCGCTGAACCACCAAATTAAAGACGTGGGCCAGTCATGGCACGTGTGTGAGGCTGCCGAGCTGCAGAGCCGCCACCAGGTTACGGCCTTTGTCACACACGACCATGCCCGGTTGGAGGCTCAGCGGCGCAAGCTAGCGGTCGGTCTGCTCTGTCAGACCCTGCAGCAGTTCGTGGGCCATGTGCCTCTTCTCTCCTAAGCTGAGTAGTTTCAGCACGGCCTGCTGACGCTTGCCCACCGCTGTGCTGCCACGCCGCGCGACACCGACTGCTGGCGACGTGCTGCTGCTGACACATCTTAATTGCGAGACAGGTTGCATAGGAGGAGGAGGAGGGTTTAGTGGAGGAAGCAAACACCGCCGCAGATACCACCACCGAGCTGGGGCCCGCAATTCTGGGGGTGGGTAGGACGTGAGCGGTCCCAGGCTCTGACTCTGTCCCAGCCTCCACTAAATTCACCCAATGTGCCGTCAGGGAGATATAGTGGCCCTGCCCGCCTGTGCTTGTCTACGTGTCCGTTGTTAAGTGGACCTTGGCAGTAACCGCGTTGGTGAGGGCGCGTACAATGTTGCGGGAGACGTGGTTGTGCAGGGCTGGGACGGCACATAGGGAAAAGTAGTGGCGACTGGGAACTGAGTAGCGCGGGGCCGCCGCCGCCATCATACCTTTGAAAGCCTCCGTTTCCACAACCCTATACGGCAGCATCTCCAGGCTGATAAATTTGGCTATGTGCACGTTTAACGCTTGAGCGCGCGGGTGCGTGGCGGCGTACTTGCGCTTGCGCTCCAACACTTGTGCTAGCGACGGCTGGACGGTGCGCTGAGAGACATTGGTGGATGGGGCCGAGGACAGCGGAGGTGAGGGTGTGGGTGCAGGCCAGGAGACGGTAGTGCCTGTGTCCTCAGAGGGGGGTTGGATCTCAGTGGCAGGTTGGGGCACAGGGGGAGAGGCAGCGGTGCAAACCGGAGGCGGTGAACGGCCCTCGTCCCACCTTGTGGGGTGCTTGGCCATCATATGTCTGCGCATGCTGGTGGTGGTGAGGCTGGTGGTGGTGGCTCCCCGGCTGATCTTGGCGCGACAAAGGTTGCACACCACTGTTCGTCGGTCGTCTGCACTCTCAGTGAAAAACTGCCAGACCTTTAAGCACCTCGGCCTCTGCAGGATGGCATGGCGTGAGGGGGCGCTTTGGGAAACAGTTGGTGGATTATTCGGTCTGGCCCTGCCTCTACCCCTGGCCACCGCACTGCCTCTTCCAACCTGCCCTGCTGCTGCACTTGCCACCCCCTATGAAGACCTGTCCTCAGTAGGCGTAGCAAACCAGGTGGGGTCAGTCACCTCATCGTCCTGCTGCTCTTCCTCCGAATCCTCTGTGCGTTCCTCCCTCGGACTTACTCCAATTACTACTACCTGAGTGATAGACAACTGTGTCTCATCGTCATCGTCCTCCTTACCCACTGAAAGCTCTTGAGACAGTTGCCCGAAGTCCCCAGCCTCATTCCCCGGACCCTGGGAACTTTCCAAAGGTTGGGCATCGGCCACGACAAACTACTCCAGTGGGAGAGGAACCATTGCTGCCCATTCTGGGCAGGGCCCCGGGAACAGTTCCTGGGAGTCTGCCTGCTCCTCAGAATGTGTCATTGTAATGGAGTGAGGAGGCTGGGAGGAAGGAGGAGCAGCAGCCAGAGGATTCAGAGTTGCAGCAGTGGACGGCGCAGAACTCTGGGTGGTCGATAGATTGCTGCATGCACTTTCTGCCATCCACGACAGGACCTGCTCACACTGCTCATTTTCTAATAAAGGTCTACCGGGTGGACCCATTAATTGTGAGATGAATGTGGGGACGCCAGAAACGTGCCTCTCTCCTAATCCCGCAGCAGTCGGCTGTGATACACCTGGATCAGGAGCTCGGCCTGTGCCCACACCCTGACTTGGGCCTCCGCGTCCTCGGCCGCGTCCACGTCCTCTAGGCCTACTTCTACCCCTCAGCATGCTGTATTACCAGTAGTGCAGAAACAGAACGCTGTAATTAAATGTGCCGCTTATTGGCCTGTGGTTGGAGGCTGACTTCGCTTACGGAACGCACAGCAGAGACAGGAAAGAATTTTGCGCAAGCCTGCTGTAACACTTAGCTGGCTGCGTATGAATTAGGACAACTACCCCCAGCAGAGACCCAGTACACTTGTGGACAGGAATACAGCGGTGATGTAAGAGGCAACACAGAGGCAGGAAAGAATTTTGCGCAAGCCTGCTGTAACACTTAGCTGGCTGCGTATGAATTAGGACAACTACCCCCAGCAGAGACCCAGTACACTTGTGGACAGGAATACAGCGGTGATGTAAGAGGCAACACAGAGGCAGAAAAAGAATTTTGCACAAGCCTGCTGTAACACTTAGCTGGCTGCGTATGAATTAGGACAACTACCCCCAGCAGAGACCCAGTACACTAAGGACGGTCACAGGCAGCCCAAACAGATTTTTTTTCCCAAATGTTTTTGGAAAGGCCCACTGCCTATATACACTAAATATTTCTTCTGTCCCTGCCTCACCACTACTGGCCCTGGACAATGTAAAATTACTGCAGGACGCAATGCTCTGCACGGCCGATATACAAAAAAAAAAAAAGTGCAACACTGCAAAAAGCAGCCTCCACACTACCTCACACGGTTAGATGTGGCCCTAAGAAGGACCGTTGGGGTTCTTGAAGCCTAAAATCACTCCTAACACTCTCCCTATAGCAGCTCCAGCACCAGCAACAGCACTTTCCCTGAGCTATGTCAGAACGCATCTGTGGCGAGCCGCGGGAGGGGCCGATTTATATACTCGGGTGACACCTGATCTCGCCAGCCACTGACTGCAGGGGGTGGTATAGGGCTTGAACGTCGCAGGGGGAAGTTGTAATGCCTTCCCTGCCTTTCTATTGGCCAGAAAAGCGCACTAACGTCTCAGAGATGAAAGTGAAAGTAACTCGAACATCGCGTGGTACTCGTCTCGAGTAACGAGCATGTCAAACACGCTAATACTCGAACGAGTATCAAGCTCGGACGAGTACGTTCGCTCATCTCTACTCGAGATCAATCTGCATCAAAATCCACAGTTAGATCTGTGGATTTTGGTGTGGAATTCTGCAGCGGCAGATTAAGCTGTCGTTTTTTAGGGCGGATTCAGACAAATTGATTTGCGGAGGCATTTCTGAAAGTGAAAATCTCACCCGTGTGACGTGTCAAAGCAATGCCTTCAAGAGAAGATAAGACCTGCCCTATCTTTGTCCGTGTTACACAGAAAGCTACCATAGCTGCATACAACACTGGGAAAAGAAGACAGATGGTCCTAATTAGGCATTTAATTGCCATCTATTCCACTGGAAGGAATACGCAAGCGAGTGAACAGGCATTTCAATCACAGAAAAAACAATATATCTGCTAATACAGACGTATCAGCCTGCTTCTTGCTATCTCCGACCTCGTTCATGTGAAAATACGTTCCATACTGGCGAACATATTTACGCATATGCTCGTCTGAATAAGCCCTTAGCGCATACAGCGGGCTAAATTCTGCCCATGTGAAAGCACCCTTAGGGTCCTTTCATAAGGGGCAGATTTAAACCGCAGGGCACACAGCAAGCCATGGTAAATTCTGCATCCAAATTCGCAGGCTAGCTGTGGATTTTGCGGCGGTATTGAGAATGGTTTAAATCTGCCCGCAATTCCACATCAAAATCTACAGTTAGACCTGCGGATTTTGGTACGGAATTCCCTAGCTCTATGTCTTGCGGTGTGTCCTGGCAGAAGTATTCTGCCCGTGTGAAAGGCCCCTTTTAGTGTTTTTTCAAACTGTTTACTTTACTTATCTGTGTACTATCATTTGTTTGGCTACTATCAACTGACTTTGCTTCTTGTCTGTACCTTGTATGGATTCTACCTTTTCTGGCAAATTTGTATCTACTGTTTTTGTGTCCTTGCACTATGTTTTGGCACCTGCTACTGTAACCTCCTTCCAACCTGATTTCTTACACACTACTCAGAAAGTTAACTCCTGGATAACTAACTAGCGTACACTGAAGAGCAACTGAAAACCAGAAAAGTATAGGGAGTCAGTTGTAAAGGTCTGCCTGGATTTTAGCAACAAAGCTATGCACCCCCCAGCATGTGAAATTAAACATCACTGACTTGTTAACAGATACCTGAAAAGTAAAGAACAGTCTAAAGTTTACTTGACTTTACTTGATTCTGCTTTAATTTGAAATGGATTCCCAATACTCCCAGACTTCTGTACCCCATCCTTTTATATAGGCTACACTATTACTATGGCTATCTACATTAAAACCCCTTCATCAACCCGACCTTTCCAAACTACTCCCAATCTTCCCTCCTTTTTAAATTATTAAAACTGTTCTGTTAAATTTGAATAACATTAAGAAAATAAGTTCGATTGTCCAGATTATGAGGCGAATTATAGACTTAGGCCTCGGTCAGACGAGTGTGCTTTTTGCACGTGCGAAAGGAACGCTTCTAAAGGAACCAATGGGTTCCTGCATAAGTGTTCATATGCACGGAATTAGGGGTGCAAAACGCTGTGCACTAAAGAAAGATAGAACCTGCACTATCTATGGTGCATGCCTGGCTGGAGTTTCCATTGACTCCTATGGGAGCAGGATGTAATGGAAACTCCTGCGCAGGGAATAGCTTCCCCGTTGTTTACAGCAGGACATTTAAAAGGTGCTTCTGGCCAGAAGTAACTTTTAAATGTCCTACTGTAAGCAGCGAGGTATTCCTCCTGCTCCCCTGCTGGGCAATTTCCCAGCAGCAGGGGACAGTAGAGGACTCCCCCACAAGGGATTTCCCTATGTGAAGAGAGGGAGGGGGGCGGGGTTACAGGGCTTCCCTTGGGAGTGTGGGAGGAGGGGGCAGTGCTAGACAGATCTAGCCCTCCCCCTCCCCTACAGTTTGCTATAGGGACTCTCTGTGAGAATCCTTATTGCCCCACTCATTCACTCACTCTCTGCTATGGGGATATTCCTTGGGATTTCCCCATAGCAGGGAGATTTAGTGGAGCTGTGAGGGATCTCCCCAGAGCAGGGAGAGTGAGCAGACCTATGGGGGATTTTACCATAGCAAGGGACAGAGAGCGGAGCAATGAGGGAATTAACTCTCCACCCCACTCCATCTCTCTGTGCTATGGGTAAACCCCCCATAGCTCCATTCACTCTCCCTGCTTTGGGGAAATCTCAAAGCCCTGCGGGGCTTCTTCTCTCTCCTCCTGGAGCAACTGTACTACTCCAAGTGCAGCTGATCCAGTGAACAGGCAATGTTTCATGCGATACACATATGAAACATTGCCCGTTCACAAGTTTTCAGCACATACGAGCAGCACATTTTTTTTGCACGCCTACAGGTGCCCACAAAACACGCTCATCTGCCTGAGGCCTCACTATGACCTTTTGTCATTGCACCAGATTATATCAGGGTAAGAAAAAAAAGACTCCTTGGCATTTCTACTACAATAATAAAAATAAGGAGGAACTTCAAGTTAAATAACTTCCTGTATTCTCCTTTAGTAATAATGCAATATTACTGGAAAGTGCGTTCCTTAAACTTCCTTGAACACCATCACGTCTTTACTTATTCTCCAAGAGTTTAAGTACTGCTGAATTCAGCTGCTCAATTATTTATCCCATCTCTCAGCATTGCCTTGTGTATTCTCAAGATTTCCATACATCTCCTTATATCACCTCGGTTTGCTCTGTCTCACTGCTTTTTAAATTATTCTGTTCCTTCCCATAACATTTCACTTTCTATTCCCCACTAGCTGCCAGTCTGGAAAAACAGCACCGAGTACAATGAACTTAGGACTAGACCGCAAAACGAGAGATTTGTTTTGTGTGAAATGTTTTCTTTGGACTGGTTCATCCTAATGACGTTGTACCGTGGCTGGAAGACAGAGGGAAAACACAAGGAAAGAGTGATAGGCACCATGGGATGAGAGAATAGAAGGTTGCATGGGGTGCGGAAAGCCGTTCTCTGTGAAAGCCACTCTGGATAACTATTGATCTCTGTCAGACAGCAATTTCTAGTACTTTAGATCAATCGTTTCCGGGGAGAACGTGAACTGCTAATGCATTCTATAAAAAAACACTCAGTGGAACCCCTTCAGTGCCAGAGGTCGTCACATAGTCCCAGCGTCCAAACATATTTGGCTACGTTAATGGTGACAGCAGATTTTTACCCTGTTGACTCAGTAAAAGAAACATTATTAATATGGATTATTGCATTTGAATGTTTTTATTATTTTTCCTCCTTTGATTTATGTTTTGAAATGTAGCAACTCATATCCAATAAAAACCTTATAAATATATGCAGATTAAGGGTAAAATGGAAAGAAAACACAGTGTAGCATGCATGCGATTAAATGTAGCATCAACACAGTAAAATAGAAGCCCAGCTTCTATTTGGCATCGAACATGCCATTTGGAGGCATTGTACAACGGCACACAGAATTGTGGACCCATAATTTGAACCATAGGGAATCCATGTGGCTTGTATGTATTTGCTCCTTTAGGCTTAGAACTAGATAATCAACTAGTTGGGCCAAAGTTGTTAGGTTTGGCCAATACCCATACATCTAATGTGTATGGCCACTACTGCACTACATAGTAACATTGCCACATGCACAGAAATCTCTTTATTGTCATACATAGTAACTTATCTATGTATTCTGACGGTACCCATAAGGCTCAGTTCACATTTTGGCGTCCCCTCTGCTCTCACTCTCCATCTAAGGGTTTAATCTCAAATGTCGAAACAGCTGTCTGTGTATGGTTTTCTGGCTTGGTTTCCTATTCCCAATCATTGCTTTAAAGACTTGTTAGTCGTACATTGATTTGAAGGAATGCTGCCATCCAATAGGTGGCGCTATACTGTCCCATCTTCCTTATTTGCAGAATATAGCATTGAAATAGAACCCTGAATGAAAATATAGGTTTTAATTGTGAAACGGAAACATCACTTTTTGTCTTTAAGGCAGCGGTCAGACAAGTGATTGCGATTGCGTATGAATAGATGCGCTTAAAAAATGGCTCTATTAGAACCAATGCTTTCCAATGAAAGCAGCCACATGTCCGTTTTTTACAGGCGCTAAATTGCGCCTGCAAAAGATAGGATGTGTGAGTGCAAATGCACTGGGTTATGTAATTTTTTTCTATACGCGATGTGTGATTTTTTTTTTTACGCACCTATTCATGCACAAAAAAATGCTCGCCTGACCGAGCCCTAAGGAGTATAGAAAATCATAATCAGTTACTATCTTCCTAAAGAGACAGAAAGGGAAAGAAACTTTGTGAAACGGAGACCAACGAGGTCTCCGTTTCACAATAAAAACTTATGGTTCCCTGCCAGGGTTCTGTCTCGATTCCAATTTTGGCATTTGAGATGAAACCCTTAAATGGTGAGACGGGGTGGAGGGAGAGATGAAATATAAGCTGACGCTAAAATACATGTTCACATGAACCTGTAATTAATGGCCTATTATAAATGAACGTGTATTATTGCAAGTATTGCAATCTGCACCTTTTTTTCTCAATGGATACTAGTGCCTTCTAGTTCTACTATAAAAATCCTCGTGTTGAGGTTCCGTCGCAGATCCAACTCAAAATACCAGGAGGAAAAAGTGTTGCATGCAGTGCTTTTTCTTCTATCTACAAAGCTGGATAGCTGAGTGGAAACGGAATGGTCCCCATTATAGTCAATGGGACCTGTTTGGTGCTGTCTAGAGATGAGCGAGTATACTCGCTAAGGCACATTACTCGAGCGAGTAGTGCCTTAGCCGAGTATCTCCCTGCTCGTCTATAAAGATTCGGGGGCCGGCGTGGGTGACAGGTGAGTTGCGGCGGGGAGCAGGGGGGAGCGGGGTGGAGAGCGGGGAGAGAGAGATCTCCCCTCCGTTCCTCCCCGCTCTCCCCCGCCGCTCCCCGAATCTTTAGAGACGAGCGGGGAGATACTCGGCTAAGGCACTACTAGCTCGAGTAATGTGCCTTAGCGAGTATACTCACTCATCTCTAGTGCTGTCCGGTTCCGTTCTGAGACGGAGTTCTTTGGCCAGCAGGGATTCCCCTTTCTTGCTTCCCGAAAGGAGCAGGTAAGCGGAAATCCTGAAACCACCCTGAGTAATACCTTTACTGCCTTACCGGAAAAATTATATGAGTAAACTTTTGGAGCACAGAGGCCTCTTCATTAGGCAAATTAACATATGAATGACTGAGAGAAAAAAGGGCAATGCAATGGTCTTCTTTGATAACTTTTACAATGGATGAACATTACCTAAGAGAAAAAGTGCCTGATCTAACTTCATGTTCTATTGCAGTTGCACTTAATGCCAGACATTGTTTTGGCTGCTATGGACAACAAGTACCTTTTTTGTTAATGCCGTCATAGACCTATTATGCGCCGTTAAAATTGTATTTTTTCTTTGGTTTTCTGGTATGTTTATAAGAAATAAGCATATTCTTTGTATCTCGCCCTAGCTAGCAGAATTTCATTAACATTTATTTAAAATCATATTTCTATGTCTGAGTACGTGACTCAGGGCCGTGATTATTATCACAGAGAAAGGCCAGAACTCAGTAGGATACTTTGCTTGCTTCTAACATACAGTAGCTTTAGGCCACACTGTAGCTGTATCTGCAATCTATGAAAGCAGAGGAAGAAGCTAACTTCATAATAATTATAGCTCTTATACTCAATTAGAAACCATTTTAACTGTTGTTAATCTCCATTAGTCTCCATTACTAATGTCACTTCCCTTCAGGATAAAATCTTCAGATCTATTACTATTAACAGCTTGCTTTGTACATCTGCCCACTTTAGTCAATATTCATTGAAAGATGCCTTCAAAAGGTGACCATAGACTTTAGATCAACATCCACCGAATCCACCTGTTACCGTGGTTCTGGGATCGCTTCCTTTTTGACCGTCTGGTACAGATTTTGTATGTGTTTCTCCATCTTCTGGTTTTAGGTGGTATTAGGTGAGATGTGCTTGGTCTCACCTGTGGGTATTTGTCAGGACTATTTAGCCTGGTCTGATGCTTAGCTCAATTGCTGTTTAATCTTTAGTCTTCCCCTGACTGTGATAGGAGTCAGAGCTTGGTTCTAGATTTCTTATTTACCCTTGTTATCTCAAAGCTAAGTTCTGCACTTGTTATCATTTTCATATTGTTTCCTGTGTTATTCCCCTATCCCATGTAGGGTCTACTAGCGGCCAAGTTATGTAGACAGGTTCATCCTTGTCAGGGTGGGTTCCCTGTATTTAGGCAGGTCTCTTCCCTGGGTAAGGTTCAATAGGGCAGTGTTTTTCCTTTATTGCAGTTGGCTTTATTGTTTAGCACTGTTTGGTGCACAGTAGTGCGTGTATTTCAGGTTTACGGATCCAGTGCCTCTAGTGAGGACGTAACGCTACCTATTTTGTTGGGACAACATTTAATTTATGTGGGCACGTCTTGACTAACTCCTGGTAACAGCTGTTGGGACAATAAGGATCCCTTGCTCTCAAAGAAGGTATGCTGCCTCTTGAGGTGTTTGGGCTATTCCATCTGCCCCAAGCCCTCCAAATGCATGCATGCCGGGCTTGACCAAGCGTGCATATTGAGAAGATATAAACACTCTGCGAGCCCAGTATGCATGTGATTGGAAGGCTTGTATGCAAATAAGGAAGATGGAACAATACCTCTGCAGCGCCACCTATTGGATGGCAGCATTCCTGCAAATTAATGTCTGACCCTTTATACAGGTCTTTAAAACAATGACTGGGAATTGAAAACCAAGCCAGAATCCATACACAGACAGCTGTTTTGGAGGTGTTTGGCCCTCATCAGTGTGCAGTAGGATTCTGGCTTGGCTAGTGAGCGGCCTATGATGTGGGTCAGGAGGGGTATCATCACTTCTTAAGGAGAGCACCAAAAAGGTGAGTGAGGAGACTTATAAGGCCATGCATGCTCTTCTGGGAAATATATGCAAATTAAGAAGATGGAACTGTACCTCTGCAGCGCCACCTATTGGATGGTAGCATTCCTACAAATCTTTGGAGGGCTTGGCGCAGTGAGGGATAGCTGTCAGCTGAACATACATCCTTGAAGCAAACAAAGAAACAGTTAACACATTCAAATCACCGTTGGCTGTATTCACAAGGGGAAGTTTCACAACCAAGTTCCATCCAATAGCAATATGGACGGAACTAGCAAGTGAAAATAACAAAATCATTTCAATGGTCCGAAATAGAAAAGTTGCAGCATGTCCTATTTTTGGTGACTTCTGCCCATTAGTTCCTACGGGTGGAGAAATTTTTTATCACACTTGCATGGAAATATGAGTTTCATCCAAGTGTTATGAGGTTTTTCTATTTTTACCATTGAAACAAGATGCAATTTCAGCTACATGAAAAACGTGTGAAAATCACACCTGCAGAAATGTGATGCAATGTGTCTTTCTTGCCAAACGCATCACAATCACAGAAAAAATTCCTGGCCTACAAGTGTCATATCTGAGTTTGTCACCCATGTAAATATGGCCTTACAGTTCTCATTCAAGTTTTCTTACAGATATTAACTGGCCTGTATCTGCCACTTCTGTGAGGGAAAGTGCTGTACTATCACGGATGTATGCTGGATATCGCTGCTAATTTGGCGACAGGACATCTAGACTATCTGATAAGTGTAGCTCCCGAGCGAGAGTAGGAAGAACATAAGATGAAGGAGACGGCTGAATGCTAATTGGTATCTGTGAAACATATATGTGCTATGTAACTGAGAAAAATAAATAAATACATACATACAGTTTTCCGTCTTCTTCACATTGGCGTATTTGTACACACAAGATGCAGGGATTAGAACCTATTGATTTAAATGGGATAGTCTTCATACTGCAATTTTGCGCATTATTTTCCTGTGCGTTTGTGCGCCAAAAGTCCCCACAGAATTCTAGGTGGAGTGCGCAAATACACATGCAATACATGCACAATTCTATGAGCATCAGAACATATCTGGAACTCATTAGGCTAAATAGCCATTTAAATTTGGACATGATGGTCCATCCCGTATAACTAAACATGTCCGACGAGTGCAAAAGTACAGTAAAATACGCCGATACACATGCAAAAGAGATTTGTTCATAGTGCAAATGTGTTCCACTGAGTCAGGCACAGAAAAAAAACACATGTGAAGGAGCCCTTAGTAGGTGCAAGTATCTCCTTCAAATCTCACCCTCCGTACAGAAAGGATACTGTTGTGAATGGAGGAAGAAAAATGGTATTTAGGTGCTGCTCTCCAGTAAAAGTCATAAGACAGTGGGATAAATTATCCAACTTCTCTTTTATTAAATCAATTAAAACCAGCAGACAATATTGATTCTACATAGCTGTGCTTATTATCTAAAATAGATACTCTGCAAGTTCCATATCTTGAGTTCAAGATGAGCCCATTGTCTTCATTAGGTTATTTGAGTGAAGAATGGCAATGGATATTAGATAGAAGTACTCAATCTCTTCGGAAGATAATGATATTGAGTTGATAACATTTTTGATATCACAAGCTTGGTTTAGCATTAACAATTGTAAAAGCTTTTCATACTTTAAAGCGTAACAGCGGCTTCTTTATGTGCAGAATAGGCAATTGTAAGCCATTATGCAGCATGTTTAGTCAGCCTATTCTGTACATTTTTAGTAGAGAATCTCCTATGCAGCCATGCATAGCATTTCTAGAGAAATGTGTCTTTAACTAGCTGCATAGCTGAATAAAGGGCTCTGTTCTTCACTGCGCCTGCACTGTCATCTGTAGTGCAGCACAGCTAGCTCCATACCACACCTAATAATCATTGCTGCCTTTTCTTTATTGATACATGTCCTTATTGTCCCAAGACGTGTTATGTATAGAGCAGGCTGATTGAACATATTGCAATCAGGCTGCATTTCGGGTTTGCCCCCTTTTTTAGTCAAGCTGAGTAGAACATCCCTCTTGGGGCTTGGGGATATGGACCCAAAAGGGCTGGTGGTACCAGAAAGCATGAGATGCCAGGACTGCGAGCACCAGGTGAACACTAATCGAACTATACACTGGACTATTCTAAAAATTAAATGATTGTTATCCCTAAGGAAGCATTACCCTTTATTACCCTTTACTAGACTTCACCTTCAAAGGTAGATCTGGTCTGAGAAAGATAATGGTGTAGCATCTACTATCATCTGAGGGGATGCAGTAAAGCAAATCAGCTCCATTGGAGCAATGTAACTGATACAGCCCTGCAGATCTTTGGACTTTTATGGTAAGCTGTGCAGTAGAATGCTGCACCTCGGTGACCTACAGTGGCATTTTGTTGGCATAATCCACTCTGGTGGAAGTTGAGGTGCCCAACTTCAGAATAAGGCCACTCATGAAAAGTTTCAAAATTTAAATGAAGTTGAAACCACTTTTATGAAGTTGGCTGGCTCAACTTGATTTGGATCAATGCACCCAAAGAGCTCCTTGAATACAATGGATGTGTTAGATTCACCACAGCAAGAGACACTCTAGGTGCTCTCTGATCCTACCGAGGAATACAAATCCTAGACCTCACGGCTCACCCTTTATCAACTCAGAATTCGCTAATAGGGTATTTAAAAATGTGCTTTCTAAACCAGAAAACCACTTAAATATCCTGAAAACTGTATATGATAGTATTTGGTAGCACAGAAAATGTTAAGGACAGCTATAAGCCACTCATAAGATGACCTTTTTGGAATATTTTTTACAATACTCCAATATACCAAGATAATGGGCTACTTTCTATGACGTTCGATCAGACTGCTGTAGGCTGCCATCACTTCGACTTTCAGAAGAAAAACAGGTGAGTTGTATAGATTAGAGTAAGCCATAAATTTAGCTAACTTTCAGAAAATTGAAAGCCTTAATGGGTTACTCCAAAGACTGATGGCATAACAAAAAGACTATTGACTAGTACAAAGACCTTTACCTTTTCTCTGATGTAATAACTCAACCAAACTGGTCCAACTGTATGATATTAGTAGAGATCCACCTCCACAAAGTAGGAATTGATGGCCATTATATCATTGTGAAGTGAAAGTAGAGCTGGTGATACACAAGATATTCATCTACAGACTATTGGCAGATCCACCTTATCTTAGCAACGTCTACTGTTAAAGGGAATCTGTCATCAGGTTTATGCAGCATTAGAGACAGACGCCCGGATCATAGCGGTGTGTCACTTACTTGTTTTAATAAAATCACTCTTTATCAGCTGCAGCACAAGACAAGCCCTAGAGTCTTCTTAATGACATGCATGCACTCTGGAGACCTTGATATTCATAAACTGCCAACTCCCTCCCACCCACCACCACCACACCTCATTGTTAATTGACAGCTTTCTCCCTATGCACAGTATAGGGAGAAAGCTGCCAATCAGGGTCATTCAAAAAGCTTTGTGGATTTGATTACAAACAAACTACAAAAGACAGATACATAATTCACACATCATTGAAAGGAGGAAGGTTCAAGGTTTTTTATGACCTATCTGTATATTCAATTTTCAATACTATTAGAGATTCTCTCTGGGTAGCACAGATCTTGGATTTCTTTGTGCCTGCCAGGCTGGATGTTTAGTACTATTAATGCCACTCACACAGTGCTTCTTTTCACACACTTGGTCATCGTCATCAAGCTTTTAACTATTTTCAAACTTGTGATGAATCGAAACCACCAATTCCTTCACCTCCTTCCCTTGCTAGCTACAGCTTCTGGAGGAGCGGAGCCTCTTTTCCCGCATTGTCCTCTGCTGTCAACATTAGTAGATCTGAAAACTTCATACATGCTCAGATCAGTCTAGACATGTGAAGTCACATGACCTCAATGTCAGCCATTTATGGACTTGCTGACTGCAAAAAAAGTTGTTTCTGAACCAGAGGGCATAGCTTTCCGCACCAGGAAAACAGTGCACAACCTCTAATGGATATATATTGGCAGGTTATCCATTTTCCTGCCTCACACAGTCTAGAATATTGCCAACAAAAAGTGGCCAACCTCTTTAAAGACTCATTTCTCGAGAGAAGAATATAATCTGACATAACATTCATGTCAACCAGTTTCCTGGCACTACCAAGTCAACTGCCAACCAAACCACTCCAGATCTTTGTGGTTTTCGTTCCTGTTGGGCTCAGTGTTTTTGTACGAGATCAGCACATGAAATTCTATATAAAATGATTATGCTAATTCTTCACATTGAAGATATACAGTGTTCATTTGTTCTCAAACATGTCTTGAGTCTAGATTGCTGTGCTTATTATCTAAAATAGATACTCTCTGCAAGTTCCATATCTTGAGTTCAAGATGAGCCCATTGTCTTCATTAGGTTACTTGAGTGAAGAGTGGCAATGGATATTAGATAGAAGTACTCAATCTCTTCGGAAGATAATGATATTGAGTTGATAACATTTTTGATATTACACGCTTGGTTTAGCATTAACAGTTGTAAAAGCTCTTCATACTTTAAAGTGTAACAGCGGCTTTTTTATGTGCAGAATAAGCGATTGTAAGCATTTATGCAACATGTTTGCGTCATCACCTAGCGATGGCGTGGCGTCATCTGTATTGTGCATGTGCATCGGCACGACGCCGGCACATCCGCAGCACAGACGAGAAAAACTCCAGACAGGTACGCAGGGGTTATGGGCCAGGCACCTGGTCGGATTCCACTGCGGGATCCCGCATGCATAATCCGACCTGGCCATGTGCATTTGGCCTAAGAAAGGATGATGTTAAATAAGTCTCCTAAAAATGTAGCAATGTTAGGGCTCATTTACATGGGCATGTGGTGACAGCGTAATATGTGCATGGGTTTAGCACGCTTAATATGCTATACCAATCTTGCATAGGCTACCATGTTGCTGCTCCCACATATTACGTGAAATACGAATGCAAAAAAGATTGCAGCATGTTCCATATGGGCGCGTATTAACTGAGCATACACAGCAAGATGCATGGCGATTGGAGGCAAGCGGCAAGTATGAAATGTCATTGCGTACTTACTGCATGCCGCCTCATGTGTGGCACGCAGTGAATTATGCCGGGGTGAAGCCTCCTTTACGCTGTGTATTCTGATTCTGCAGTAATACTCTAAATTAACTAGTGTACAGTCTGCAGTATGTTAGCTCAAACCAGGGTGCAAATAAAAGGTAGGTGGAGTATGTGTAGTGATGTGTGACTGCAGGATCAGACTAGACTGAGTTTGCCTGCAGTTTGTTACAAATGAGACTTAGGGACCTATCACACAGGAGGGGATTAGTCCGCACAGACATTTTTTTGTCACAATGTTAGCCCTATGGAGCTTGAATTCTGCACCTGTTAAAATGCGTCTTTACTTCAAAACTGCAAGATTAAATTCCATTTTGGAAAAGCAGAATTATTGGGAAATTATGTCATACAGAAGATGTAATTCCACAATTAAATTCCGCATAAAAAATCGTAAGAAGACAATTTGCAGAATGCATACTGCAATTAAAAATGCAGCAAAATCTGCATCAATTCTGTCCCACATGTAAGGTCCCTGAAAGATCTGCCTAAGACCTGTAAATTAAAAAAACAAAGCCACACATATCCTTTAGGTCCATTTACATGGAGCTATGATCGCTCAAAGATCGCTCAAACGACAGTTTGAGTGACAGCTTTAAGCAATCATTTTGCATAAACTATTAAGTAGCTACTTAAGAGCAATTAAGTGTGCAAATGAAGCCTTAGCTGAAATCATTTAATAGCTAGAGGGCTCTTATCTGCATTCAGCTCCTTTGTTCTCCAATGGGAAACAATGCTATCAGCACTCCCCGTGGAGAACTGCTGATAAGGCTGAATTATGATTTTTAGGTTTGACTGAATTTAATGATCAGCTAGCAGTGCCCAAAAAGTGCAGGATGGCCGCGCATTTAGACGCAACGATTATCACTCAAACGATCGCTTTTTAGCGATTTTTGAGCGATCATTGCTCCGTGTAAATGGGTCTTTTCTTAAGCGTTACAATAATACATGTTATAATCACTAAATACTTCAGAAGGGTCCATGAACCAGGGATTATGCTTTTTGCAGATTGGATTCAGGGAGGAATTTTTTTTCGTTAAATGGAGATAATGGGCTTCTACCTCATTGTTTTTTTCCCTGCTTTTGGATCAACATGGGGGGGAGGGGGATTAGCTGAACTGGATGGACATGTGTCTTTTCTCGGCCTAAAGGCGCCTTTACATGCAGAGACAATCTTTCAAACCATTGAAAGATTGACAGTTTTAGCGATTGTTTTGCATAAACATTAGCAGCTTATTACCTTCATTTGCATGTAAGTGAGCCTCCAGCATCTGTTTGCAGATCCCAGCATGTGGTCTGGACTCTGCATCATCTTTGCAGGGACTGCTGTGCACTGTCAGCTAAATACAATGCAATCAGAGCTCCCGTGGAGAACACAGCATGCAGTCCCTGCTATCTCTCCGGCTAAACAATGGATTTTAAGCTCACCTAAAAATCATCCTTCAGCCGAAGAGTGAAAAATGAAAGCATTTACATGCAATGATTATTGTTTAAACACCATTGTTTGAAAAATTTTTAAATGATAATAGTATGTTACAATGTTTTTTTTGAACGAATTGGCAAAAGCTAATTCTGATTGATATAAAGATCTAATTAATAATAATATCTCATGACGGCAAAATAACCGCTATCAGAATTATAGATGTACAAAATGTAGCACATTGAGCTACATAGTTCTTGTAGCACGCTTATGCTATTTCTGCAGCCCATCAGCCATTAGAAAACAATGGGCTATGCTAATAGCATTCGGGGCATTACACAGATGGCATGCACATTCAGAATTGTGCTATGGGGCCCACTCTTTCCAAGTTATATACATTGAGTGGGCTTGGCACTCTATGTCCGCTTTCCAGGTAACATACAACACTATGTTGCCATGTACTTTGAGACTAATGGGTAGCTGTCAAGAACGACTCGTTCTTGAGAAGTGATGAAAACAATACACATAGGAATACCATAAATGGTTACACGGTATTACTGGTCAGGAGGAATAAAATGATATGAGGATGTGCAAAATTTGATTGAAGAACCATAAATCATCTTCGTAAACAGAGCTTGCCATGTAAACTCATTATTCCGCTGTTTGCGTACACCGTGTAGCTCATCTCATTGTAGTAACAGTGCATATAAATAAGACTTCACATACTGAATATGCAATATAGGCTGAGTAATGAGGCATGCCGACTGCTTTAGCGAGGGCCTAATTTGCCTAAGTGAAGAAACAGAACAGAGTTATTCAAAAGTGCGAGTTTTTCAGCTCAAGTTACAGAGCATTTCAATGGGAATGTTTGCAGTTGTTGCTAATAAGCCGGGAATGCCACTTCTTTCTTCAGCCATTGTCAAGCTTATATACAAGGAGTGGCAAGGTATTACTGATGAAGCAACTACTATATAGGGTCCTAAGGTTTATATTTCCAACCACTTTAATGATGTCTAATGGACTGTATAGCTTGTGGCCCAATATTTCTTCGAGTTTACGGCTGTATAGTAGTCAGTTATTTGGTAAAAAGCAATCCTTTGTAACAACTATTCAATTTATAATTTAGCAAATCCTAAAAATTCAGTTTTATATTATATACAGTAGGCTCCTAAAATATTCTTCCCTTTTTAGAACAGAGACAGGAATTTATTACTTCCAGTCAACTCTGGTGAGTTCCTGACAACCTGTGCAAACTAATCTGAATCCTGAACACTAGAGATGAGCGAGCACCAAAATGCTCGGGTGCTCGTTACTCGGGATGAAATTTTTGCAATGCTCGAGGGTTCGTTTCGAGTAACGAACCCCATTGAAGTCAATGGGCGACCCGAGCATTTTTGTATTTCGCCGATGCTCGCTAAGGTTTCCATTTGTGAAAATCTGGGCAATTCCAGAAAGTGATGGGAACGACACAGCAACGGATAGGGCAGGCGAGGGGCTACATGTTGGGCTGCATCTCAAGTTCACAGGTCCCACTATTAAGCCACAATAGCGGCAAGAGTGGGCCCCCCCCCCTCCCAAAAACTTTTACTTATGAAAAACCCTCATTAGCAATGCATACCTTAGCTAAGCACCACACTACCTCCAACAAAGCACAATCACTGCCTGCATGACACTCCGCTGCCACTTCTCCTGGGAAACATGCTGCCCAACCCCCCCCCCCCCCCCGCACGACCCAGTGTCCACAGCGCACACCAGATTGTCCATGCGCAGCCTTCAGCTGCCCTCATGCCACACCACCCTCATGTCTACTTATAAGTGCGTCTGCCATGAGGAGGAACCGGAGGCACACACTGCAGAGGGTTGGCACGGCTAGGCAGCGACCCTCTTTAAAAGGGGCAGGGCGATAGCCCACAATGCTGTACAGAAGCAATGAGAAATCCAATCCTGTGCCACCTCCATCTGGAGCTAAACATGTGGGCATAGCAATGGGGAACCTATGTGCCACACACTATTCATTCTGTCAAGGTGTCTGCATGCCCCAGTCAGACCGCGGTTTTTTATAAATAGTCACAGGCAGGTACAACTCCGCAATGGGAATTCCGTGTGCATCCACAGCATGGGTGGCTCCCTGGAACCCACCGGCTGTACATAAATGTATCCCATTGCAGTGCCCTGGACAGCAGAGCTAACGTCAGATTAAATGCAGGTGGGCTTCGGCCCACACTGCATGCCCCAACCTGACCGGGGTTTTTAATTCATAGACACAGGCAGGTACAACTCCCTATTGTGAAGTCCATGTGGACCGACAGCATAGGCGGGTGCCAGGAAGCCACCGGCGGTACATAAATATATCCCATTGCATTGCCCATCACAGCTGAGGTAATGTCATGTTTAATGCAGGTGGGCTTCGGCCCACACTGCATGCCCCAGTCAGACTGGGGTTCTTTAGATGTGGACACATGCAGTTACAACTCTGTGTGGACCGACAGCATGGGTGGGTGCCAGGAAGCCACCGGTGGTACATAAATATATCCCATTGCATTGCCCATCACAGCTGAGGTAATGTCATGTCTAATGCAGGTGGGCTTCGGCACACACTGCATGCCCCAGTCAGACTGGGGTTCTTTAGAAGTGGACACATGCAGTTACAACTCCGTGTGGACCGACAGCATGGGTGGCTCCCTGGAACCCACCGGTGGTACATAAATATATCCCATTGCATTGCCCATCACAGCTGAGGTAATGTCATGTTTAATGCAGGTGGGCTTCGGCCCACACTGCATGCCCCAGTCAGACTGGGGTTCTTTAGAAGTGGACACATGCAGTTACAACTCCGTGTGGACCGACAGCATGGGTGGCTCCCTGGAACCCACCGGCGGTACATAAATATATCCCATTGCATTGCCCATCACAGCTGAGGTAATGTCATGTTTAATACAGGTGGGCTTCGGCCCACACTGCATGCCCCAGTCAGACTGTTGTTCTTTAGAAGTGGACATATGCAGTTACAACTCCGTGTGGACCGACAGCATGGGTGGCTCCCTGGAACCCACCGACGGTACATAAATATATCCCATTGCATTGCCCATCACAGCTGAGGTAATGTCATGTTTTAATGCAGGTGGGCTTCGGCCCACACTGCATGCCCCAGTCAGACTGGGGTTCTTTAGAAGTGGACACATGCAGTTACAACTCTGTGTGGACCGACAGCATGGGTGGGTGCCAGGAAGCCACCGGCGGTACATAAATATATCCCGTTGCAGTGCCCATCACAGCTGATGTAACATCAGCTTTAATGCAGGTGGGCAAAAAATTTATTGGATTACACTGTAGGCTAGGGCCCCAAAAAATTGGTGTACCAACAGTACTAATGTACGTCTGAAAAATTGCCCATGCTCAACCAAGAGGGCAGGTGAAACCCATTAATCGCTTTGGTTAATGTGGCTTAATTTGTAACTAGACCTGGAGGCAGCCCAGTTAAAATAAAAATTGGTTCAGGTGAAAGTTTCAACGCTTTAATGAGCATTGAAACGAATAAAAATTGTTTACAAAAATTATATGACTGAGCCTTGTGGGCCTAAGAAAAATTGCCCGTTCGGCATGATTACGTCAGGTTTCAGGAGGAGGAGCAGGAGGAGGAGGATGAATATTATACACAGATTGATGAAGCTAAAAGGTCCACGTTTTTGATGGTGATAGAGAACAATGCTTCCATCCGCGGGTGCAGCCTACGTATTGTTTAGGTATCGCTGCTGTCCGCTGGTGGAGAAGAGAAGTCTGAGGAAATCCAGGCTTTGTTCATCTTGATGAGTGTAAGCCTGTCGGCACTGTCGGTTGACATGCGGGTACGCTTATCTGTGATGATTCCCCCAGCCGCACTAAACACCCTCTCTGACAAGACGCTAGCCGCAGGACAAGCAAGCACCTCCAGGGCATACAGCGCGAGTTCAGGCCACGTGTCCAGCTTCGACACCCAGTAGTTGTAGGGGGCAGAGGCGTCACGGAGGACGGTCGTGCGATTGGCTACGTACTCCCTCACCATCCTTTTACAGTGCTCCCGCCGCCTCAGCCTTGACTGGGGAGCGGTGACATAGTCTTGCTGGGGAGCCAGAAAGCTGTCAAAGGCCTTAGAGAGTGTTCCCCTGCCTGTGCTGTACATGCTGCCTGATCTCCACGCCTCCCCTGCTACCTGGCCCTCGGAACTGCGCCTTCGGCCACTAGCGCTGTCGGATGGGAAGTTTACCATCAGTTTGTCCACCAGCGCCCTGTGGTATAGCATGACTCTCGAACCCCTTTCCTCTTCGGGTATGAGAGTGGAAAGGTTCTCCTTATACCGTGGGTCGAGCAGTGTGTACACCCAGTAATCCGTAGTGGCCAGAATGCGTGTAACGCGAGGGCCACGAGAAAGGCATCCTAACATGAAGTCAGCCATGTGTGCCAGGGTACCTGTACGCAACACATGGCTGTCCTCACTAGGAAGATCACTTTCAGGATCCTCCTCCTCCTACTCAGGCCATACATGCTGAAAGGATGAGAGGCAAGCAGCATGGGTACCCTCAGCAGTGGGCCAAGCTGTGTTTTCTCCCTCCTCCTCATCCTCCTCATGCTCCTCCTCCTCCTCCTCCTCAACGCGCTGAGATATAGACAGGAGGGTGCTCTGACTATCCAGCGACATACTGTCTTCCCCCACCTCTGTTTCCGAGAGCAAAGCGTCTGCCTTAATGCTTTGCAGGGAACTTCTCAAGAGGCATAGCAGAGGAATGGTGACGCTAATGATTTCAGCATCGCCGCTCACCATCTGGGTAGACTCCTCAAAGTTTCCAAGGACCTGGCAGATGTCTGCCAACCAGGCCCACTGCGCCGCCCATGTTGGAGTTGGTATTCCACTATAGCTCTACGCTGCTCATAGAGCCTGGCCAACATGTGGAGCATAAAGTTCCACCGTGTGGGCACGTCGCACAGCAGTCGGTGCACTGGCAGATGAAACCGATGTTGCAGGGTGCGCAGGGTGGCAGCGTCCGTGTGGGACTTGCGGAAATGTGCGCAGAGCCGGCGCACCTTTCCGAGCAGGTTTGACAAGCGTGGGTAGCTTTTCAGAAAGCGCTGAACCACCAAATTAAAGATGTGGGCCAGGCATGGCACGTGCGTGAGGCTGCCGAGCTGCAGAGCCGCCACCAGGTTATGGCCGTTGTCACACACGACCATGCCCGGTTGGAGGCTCAGCGGCGCAAGCCAGCAGTCGGTCTGCTCTGTCAGACCCTGCAGCAGTTCGTGGGCCGTGTGCCTCTACTCTCCTAAGCTGAGTAGTTTCAGCACGGCCTGCTGACGCTTGCCCACCGCTGTGCTGCCGTGCCGCGCGACACCGACTGCTGGCGACGTGCTGCTGCTGACACATCTTGATTGCGAGACAGAGATTGCGTAGGAGGAGGAGGAGGGTGGTTTAGTGGAGGAAGCATACACCGCCGCAGATACCACCACCGAGCTGGGGCCCGCAATTCTGGGGGTAGGTAGGACGTGAGCGGTCCCAGGCTCTGACTCAGTCCCAGCCTCCACTAAATTCACCCAATGTGCCGTCAGGGAGATATAGTGGCCCTGCCTGCCTGTGCTTGTCCACGTGTCCGTTGTTAAGTGGACCTTGCCAGTAACTGCATTGGTGAGGTTGCGTACAATCTTGCGGGAGACGTGGTTGTGCAGGGCTGGGACGGCACATAGGGAAAAGTAGTGGCGACTGGGAACTGAGTAGCGCGGGGCCGCCGCCGCCATCATACCTTTGAAAGCCTCCGTTTCCACAACCCTATACGGCAGCATCTCCAGGCTGATAAATTTGGCTATGTGCACGTTTAACGCTTGAGCGTGCGGGTGCGTGGCGGCGTACTTGCGCTTGCGCTCCAACACTTGCGCTAGCGACGGCTGGATGGTGCGCTGAGAGACATTGGTGGATGGGGACGAGGTCAGCGGAGTTGAGGGTTTGGGTGCAGGTCAGGAGACGGTAGTGCCTGTGTCCTGAGAGGGGGGTTGGATCTCAGTGGCAGGTTGGGGCACAGGGGGAGAGGCAGCGGTGCAAACCGGAGGCGGTGAACGGCCTTCGTCCCACCTTGTGGGGTGCTTGGCCATCATATGTCTGCGCATGCTGGTGGTGGTGGCTCCCCGGCTGATCTTGGCGCGACAAAGGTTGCACACCACTGTTCGTCGGTCGTCTGCACTCTCAGTGAAAAACTGCCAGACCTTTGAGCACCTCGGCCTCTGCAGGGTGGCATGGCGCGAGGGGGCGCTTTGGGAAACAGTTGGTGGATTATTCGGTCTGGCCCTGCCTCTACCCCTGGCCACCGCACTGCCTCTTCCAACCTGCCCTGCTGCTGCACTTGCCTCCCCCTCTGAAGACCTGTCCTCAGTAGGCGTAGCAAACCAGGTGGGGTCAGTCACCTGATCGTCCTGCTGCTCTTCCTCCGAATCCTCTGTGCGCTCCTCCCTCGGACTTACTCCAATTACTACTACCTGAGTGATAGACAACTGTGTCTCATCGTCATCGTCCTCCTCACCCACTGAAAGCTCTTGAGACAGTTGCCGGAAGTCCCCAGCCTCATCCCCCGGACCCCGGGAACTTTCCAAAGGTTGGGCATCGGTCACGACAAACTCCTCCAGTGGGAGAGGATTCAGAACCATTGCTGGGCAGGGGCCCGAGAACAGTTCCTGGGAGTCTGCCTGCTCCTCAGAATGTGTTATTGTAATGGAGTGAGGAGGCTGGGAGGAAGGAGGAGCAGCAGCCAGAGAATTCAGAGTTGCAGCAGTGGACGGCGCAGAATTCTGGGTGGTCGATAGATTGCTGGATGCACTTTCTGCCATCCACGACAGGACCTGCTCACACTGCTCATTTTCTAATAAAGGTCTACCGCGTGGACCCATTAATTGTGAGATGAATGTGGGGACGCCAGAAACGTGCCTCTCTCCTAATCCCGCAGCAGTCGGCTGCGATACACCTGGATCAGGAGCTCGGCCTGTGCCCACACCCTGACTTGGGCCTCCGCGTCCTCGCCCCCACGTTCACGTCCTCTAGGCCTACCTCTGCCCCTCAGCATGCTGTATTACCAGTAGTGCAGAAACAGAACGCTGTAATTAAATGTGCCGCTTATTGGCCTGTGGTTGGAGGCTGACTTCGCTTACGGAACGCACAGCAGAGGCAGGAATGAATTTTGCACAAGCCTGCTGTAACACTTAGCTGGCTGCGTATAAATTAGGACAACTACCCCCAGCAGAGACGCAGTACAGTCAGGACGGTCACAGGCAGCCCAAATAGATTTTTTTTTCCCAAATTTTTTTGGAAAAGCCCACTGCCTATATAGACTGGATATGTCTTTCACTGTCCCTGCCTCACCAGCACTACTGGCCGTGGACTATGTAAAATTACTGCAGACTGTTTCACTCTGGACAGGATGACAGCGGTGATGTAAGAGGCAACGCAGAGGCAGGAAAGAATTTTGCGCAAGCCTGCTGTAACACTTAGCTGGCTGCGTATGAATTAGGACAACTACCCCCAGCAGAGACGCAGTACAGTCAGGACGGTCACAGGCAGCCCAAATAGATTTTTTTTCCCAAATTTTTTTGGAAAAGCCCACTGCCTATATAGACTGGATATGTCTTTCACTGTCCCTGCCTCACCAGCACTACTGGCCGTGGACTATGTAAAATTACTGCAGGACGCAATGCTCTGGACGCAATGCTCTGCACGGCCGATATACAAAAAAAAAAAAAAGTGCAACACTGCAAAAAGCAGCCTCAACAGTACTGCACACGGTCAGATGTGGCCCTAAGAAGGACCGTTGGGGTTCTTGAAGCCTAAAATCAATCCTAGCACTCTCCCTATAGCAGCTCCGGCATCAGCAGCACTTTCCTTGATCTCTGTCAGAATGCATCTGTGGCGAGCCGCGGGAGGGTCCGATTTATATACTCGGGTGACACCTGATCTCGCCAGCCACTCACTGCAGGGGGGTGGTATAGTGCTTGAACGTCACAGGGGGAAGTTGTAATGCCTTCCCTGTCTTTCTATTGGCCAGAAAAGCGCGCTAACGTCTCAGAGATGAAAGTGAAAGTAACTCGAACATCGCGTGGTGCTCGCCTCTAGTAACGAGCATCTCGAACACGCTAATACTCGAACGAGTATCAAGCTCGGATGAGTACGTTCGCTCATCTCTACTGAACACCTTTCCCCCAAGATTTGGTCGAGACACAGATTTGGCTGTGGGGGTTGTCACAAATCTGCAGCAAAATCCAAATCCATAACATGAAACGTTTGATGTGGATTCACCATGAATTTCACCCTCTTACCCTGAAAGGAGTGAAATCCGTTGTGTAAAGCCGCGAAAGAAATTGACGTGCTCCAGATTCTAAAATTCGTACTACAGGTCAATTTCCGTGCAGAAAATTTCCGCAGCATTGTGGATGAAGTTTGTAGAATCTCGTTCATGTGTCGGCTACTTGAATCCACTTTAGATATAACCTGCACAAATCTAAGCCCTTTCCTGAAAATTATCCTTAGCTTGTGCAAAAAAATAAAAATAAATATATATATATATATATATATATATATACTCACCTCTCCGCCGCTGTGGAGGTCAGGTGCGTCATCTCTACTTGGTCCACGGCACTGTACTGAATCTCTTTCAGCAGGTGGGGATTTGAATTAAATGACTGTCTGAGCGCTGCCTGTGATTGGCTTAGCGCTGTGACCAATCACAGGCAGCGATCAGCTGTCATTCAATAATTGGCTGAGCACTGCCTGTGATTGGCTGAGCGCTCAGTCTATGAATATATAAAAAGCAGCACAGCACAAAAAGCAAATAGCAGGTCTTCACATCTTCTTTTTCAAGCTTGAAAAAGGCTGTTATGTCAGCCGAAACGTTGCTCTGCCTGCTTGGATGCCTCAATGAAGATAAGTATTTTTTATTTGTAAAGAAGATGTGAAGACCTGCTATTTGCTTTTTGTGCTGTGCTGCTTTTTACATATTCATGGACTGTGCTGTTTGAGCCCATTTGAAATCTGGACTCTGGCAAAGCGTGCACGGCTTTTATTTTATCGCACCCGCACTGATTGTGGTGTTTGTTCAGGAGTGCTGCTGCTCTTTCAATCGACTTTTGGCTGAGCGTTCAGTCAATCAGATACAGCCCTTTCAGCAGGCAGGTATTTTAAATATCTACCTGCTGAGAGAGATTCAGAGCAGTGCAGGGAGACCAAGCGGCTAGACGCGCCTGAGCCCCGACAGCGGCGGAGAGGTGAGTATATATTAGGTTTTTTTTTACACATGTTGGGGTTGATTTTCAGGGAAGGGCTTATATTTAAAGCCCTTCCCCGAAAATCACTGCATGGGTTGTCGGCAGCTGCGGCGGCCCCATTGAAAGCTATGGGCACGGACCTTAATACACCCGTGTTCTGGCATGTACGTGGATGCACGGTTTTGTTACGCACCTATGTACACACATAACATGCTTGTCTGACAGAGGCCTTAATTTGTAACTGGTTTTATCCTTCTGAAATATAATTAAAGGGGTTACCCCTGTCTACATGCCTTATTAGGGTATGCGAAAATCATAAAGGAGGAATCCAGCACATGGGATCCCCTTTTATGAGCCAGAACAGAAACCGACTCTTCAAGAGTAGCTCCTGCTCGACCCATCAACGGAGTCTTGATTCATACATCATATCCACGTATTGCATCCATACATTCTATTTATTTGTACAAAAACAGATAAAATAGGTCAGCACTAACTGCCCAATGGAAATATATCTCAATAGAAATATAAATTTATTTGTAATGGCTACTGAGAAAATTTATATTGAGATGTTATTTTTTCCTGGCTATATCTATTGATTTCCAGTGTTTAGAGAATCTGGACCCATACCGATTAGATGATCAATGCTGTGACCACCTATTAACCCTTTCCAATCGGATTTGCATCCTGGTTTTCCTAGAGGGCTTACTCTGTTTCTACTGTTATACAACGGCGTTATCTGCTGGCTAAACCCAGTACTGCTTGAGTTGACACGTTGGATAGGCTCTGACAGCAGAGAGGCTGGCAATATACAGTAAGAGAACCCCGATGGATGTCTACCAACATCAGAGCTGTACAGCCTTAAATCATAATGTCTTTAGAAGTCAGACAGTGGATTGGAAAGGGTTAATTAGGGGCTGTATTCATGAGACAACTCTATTTTAATAGTGAATTTTTACCATTGATCAGAATTTTTTAAAATATAAATAAGTCTTAACCCCTTTCTGACACTTGTCATAGATGTATGGAACAGGGAGCCTGTAGTACCCATAATGTAGAATAAATGTACAGTGCTGATTACCAGGGGGCTCAGAAGCTGGGACCCCAGTAATTGGAGAAGGATTGTGGTTGTAACTTACAGTCACAATCCCACTGCATCCGCAATAATGGAGTTTAGCTCCAATTCCAACAATTAAACCCTTTAGATGCTAATATCAATACAGACAATGCTATTTAGAGAGCTTGCTTCTTTACTCCATCAGCACTTCCACAATCCAATCATGGGAGGGAGAAGGCTAGTTGCCATGACAATCAGAGGTGAAATCATCGCCTAATGTTCTGCCATTTATGGTGGCCTGTGAGGATCACTGTCATTACTGAATAGTAATAGACCTTACTGTCAGTGATTAACATGACAATGTTGGATAAGCAAATAAGGAAGATGGAACAATACCGCTGCATAGCCACCTATTGGAATTCCCAATCATTGTTACAAGGCTTGTATAAAAAGTCTAACATTGACTTCCAGGAATGCTGCCTTCCAATAAGTGGCACCACAGAGGTAATTTTCCACCTCCCTTATTTGCATATTACCCAGAGGAGCATGAATGGCCCTATAAGTCTCGTCACTCACCTTCTAGGTGCTCTCCCTAAGGAGAAAAGATAGGGTTCCCGAGCAATGCCACATCATGCCCTGCACGACATAAGGAGAGCAGTTTATTGTTTTATGTAAAAATTGCTAATTTTGATAATATTGCCTCACAAAAAATTAAAGAAAAAGTTGTATGCATTCCAATATGGTACAAATGAAAACACCAATTCATCCTGCAAAAATCAAGCCCTAATACAGCTCCATAGCTAGGAAAAAAAAGTAATGAATATGGCAATGCCAAAAATTATTTTTTTCTATGAAAAATGCTTTTATTGTTCCAAAGTAGTAAAATCTAAAAAAAAGCAATATAATTTGGTATTACCAAAATCGTAATGACCCGCAGAATAAGGATATAATATACTTATACCACATTGTCAATGTCATATGAAACAAACTAATAAACAATGTCAGAGTTGCATTTTTTTATACACCTCAGCTCCCAAAACACGCAATCAAAAAATTATCAAAAAGTCACATGTATCCCAAAATGGTACCAATGGGCATGTCAACACATCCACCAAAAAATGAGCCCTCAAGCATCTCCACAGAGGTGACACTGCAGCCTCTGAGAGAATGGTGGGGCTTCAGCTCTGGATCCCCATGCAGATCCGTAATGATTATTTACTACAGGCCGACAAGCCCCTTTACTATAATGCAGTGCCTTGGGATATTATTGTTATTTCAGAAATGTGGACTATCACCACCTAAGATAACTACCGTGTTCCCCCAAAATAAGCCCTACTGGGAGGCCCTAGCTAAATTACATAATCACAAAAACTTAAAAAAGGAATACATTGCCTAGCAAGCTCAGTCCAGGTCCTTCCTGCTGCTTTTCAGAGTTCCCGAGTCCCGCAGTCCTTAGCCACTTATACAACATCATTATCTGATTAGAGGATTCATAAATCCTGCCTCCAGGAAGCATATGCTCTGATTGGTTATTGAGCACTGCTCAGCCAATCAGTGCAGTGTTTGATGAAGCAATGCAATGGTTTTGATTGGTTCATTGAGCACTGCATTGATTGGCTGAGCAGCGTTCGAAAAACCAATCACTAGTCATCATGTTGTGGAGGTAGGATTTATGAATTAGCTGAGCCATAACATTGAGTGACCAATTCATAAATCCAGCCTCCAAAACGCGATGGCTGTGAATGGTTCTTTAACCGCTACTCAGCCAATCAATGCACCGCTCAATAAACCAATCGAAACCATTGCATTGCTTCATCAAATGCTGCATTCATTGGCTGAACAGCGCTCTTGAACCAATCAGAGCCATCGCTTCCTAGAGGCGGGATTTTGGAATCCCGTGACCAGAAATTGATCTTCTGTGGGCAGTTGAGGACTGTTGGAAGCATGCCAGAGCTCCAGAGAGCAGTGGGAGGGACCTGGACCAAGCCTGCTAGATAAGTATAATAAGACATCCCCAGAAAATAAGACCTAGTGCCTCTTTTGGGGCAAAAATTGTTATAAGACAGGGTCTTATTTTCGGGGAAACACAGTAGCTAAATTTAGTTAGGTCAGCTCCTTAAAACTGTTGACTTATTACATTTGTCAATATAAATTAAACATCCAACCTTTAGTGAACTATACCAGTACAGGTAATCCAGTAATAGGAATAAAATGGTGAAAAATTATGAAATATTTGAAATGGAATGGGGACTTTAAAAAGTTCCATTAGTGGGCTCAGCATATGGTCATCTCCTAGTAACTCTACACCTGGAGTGGCTGATTGCAATCACTCCAACCAAAATGGGTTAGAGCATTTTCCAGCATTCTTCCTCTCTAACTACTGTAAAAAGCGGAAGCCATAACATATACATTTATGCATCCCTCTTTAAAGAGCTAAACCAACAAGGATCTTAGTGTTTTTTTCCTCCAAACACAGCTGGTTCTGCTTTTCGGGCTCTTATTGAAACGTATTTACAAATGCCTCTCTGGCATCTGCGCTGTTTATATTGCAGTGTTGTGCTTTGAATTAGCCCCTCCAAATTACATCTTCAAAGACTTCCAAGTTCAACAGCAGTGCTTACTTCTTCCCTTGGCTAAGTTACCTCTCCCTTATTGCCTCAGCAAAATCTAATATATAATCCATCATCTGTTTCTTCCAGGGAATCCCAGCCTGCTGTATCTAATCTATCTCAGGATAGTAGAGTGCCAAGTCTAGTTGGTTGTGATACAGTGAAAAAAGTTATAAAAAAAACCCTTCTGTTTAATCGCATGTATTTCCCACGCTCAATTCAAAGTCTGTGACCATTGCATCCTCTAATAGCAGTTATCACATTATCGGAGGATATTCTAGTAGCAGACACCAAAAGCATGATGGTGGCATAACTTCTTCTAGAAGTAGTTTGCATAAGCCAGCGAAGTTTTGAGATCCTATCACAATCCAGTGAAAGATATCTATTCTCAAGAGGTACCGGGCTAATTGTGCATTCCAGAGGCAAAGTACCTTCAACTGATCGCTATCAAATGTTTGGGAGCAATGTTGATGGGTTGGCATTGTGAGAGCAGAAAGAATTAATTGGAGTTCAAATCTTTTCGACAAACTGAGGTAGTGAGCGAGCCAGGCAGCCGGCCTGCATTAAGCGGCAGTTCCTAACCAATAGCTGAGACTGCGATCCCAATCAGGTAGAGTTAAGGGGAAAAAAATCTCCCGTTTGGCGAGAGATTTGATGAACACGAAACCCGACATGAGTATGAACTGTTCCTCAACTTTTCCCTTTCTGATACTACAGTAGTTCTTCACCATCTTGTCTGGTTGTGCCAGAATATTGGCACTATGGCTCATAAATGGCATATCTACCAGGCCTAGATTATTGTACGTAATGCATATTTTGACAAATCCCGGGGGACTAGAAACAAAGATTAAGAAAAATGAAAGGAATGGGCTTTCCTGGTTGGAAGTCCTCCAGGCAGGCTGCTACACCTGTCGTCCACAAAGGCGTGTAGATAAAAACACTTTGTCACCAGGATATCTCAGTAGGTCATATAAAACAGAAACCAATAAAACCCCAAACTCAAAGGGTAAAAATGCTAAAATCCTAAAGTTCAAGTATCAAGGTACTCATTCGGTGTGGGAGGGAAGAGTTCCCTCTTGGTAACTAGGACTACCAAAATTGCAAAGAAATTCTCCTTCAACACAAAGCTGAATCCAACGTTGTATAGATTTTGAACCATTCATTAATAGCAGGTACAGTAGAGTGCAACGCGTTTCGGAGATCTGTATCTCCTTTCTCAAGCACAAAGTTTGTTACAAGTAGAATGTTAGGTTCCATTAATGTAATGACATGACCATGATTTGGCGGTAACATGGGGTGAGTGAACATAACTGCTTTCGTACGTGTCTAAGAGCAAACATGGCGCTCAAGCGTACGCTCCAGCGAAAAAAAGGCATCAAATACAAGTGTGCTTTCCAATGACTGGAAATGGCACGCTGCTCTCAGAAATGCATGTTGTTTGTACGGCATGTGTGCCAAATCCCAGAAGTGGATTGGATAACATAGGAATGATAAATGTTAACAATTAAGACATGTTATATACAAAAACATTATGTATGAAAACACACCAGTATACATATATACTAAAGAGTAAATAAATACATGGGAAATGAATAATAAAATCCAGAAAAAAATCGAGACAAATATAAAGTTCATATAAAGGACAATATAATGTAAAATGAATGAATGCGATATAAGAAAAACGTAGAGCAAAAAACATGAAAATAAAAAACATGATGATAAAAAATACATAAAAGGCACTATATAATTCCGGGTTTCAATCCGGATAAGTGGATTTCCCTTTTTTCTTTCTGTACCCACCCCAAAATTTATAAATAAAGAATTTCTACAAAAGAAAAAGGCACAATTTAAGAAAGGTATAAAGCTATCATTGCCTCAACTTAGTCAAAATCAAAAATAAATTGGTGCCATGTTAGCCAATTGAACAAAAGTGCTATTACTCTGCGTAAGAGAAATAAAATAGGAATTTTGCAGATATGATATAGGCCGCCTGCACTCGGGCGGGTCGGATTCCGCATGCGGAGGAATCTGACCCTGTGCCCAGCCGGTGACCCACATATTCCTGTCCGCAGTCTTCTTTATCTGTACTGAGGATGTGCTGGCCGTTGCAGCGGCGTACATGCGCAGTAGAGATAATGCCACGCTATCGCTAGGCGATGATGTGGATCCCACAGCCTTTCCGCAATGATGATTGCACAAGAGTCTATGAAATCAGCCTCAAAATAGAGCATGCTACGACTTTTCCCCTGCAAGCGGAAAATCGAAATTGACTTCCACTTAAAGGCAGGAAAAAGCGCTTTTCCATAGTATGCTATGGGCGGTACTTGCTGTGGAATCCGGAGGCGAACACCCACTCCGGATTGCGCAATACAAATCCGGCCGTGTGCAGCGGCCTAAATGGTGTTAAAATATATTGTTTCTGCAAGGATATTATCTTGCTTCTCTTACTGGGAACAATAACACTTTTCTCCCTCAACTATACTGAAAAGTGTAGAATACTAAACTGTATACTAACTACACGGTATGCAAATAAACCATATACAGTGCAGTATGTGTAGTACTTTTTCACTGAGAACCAACGGTAGACATATGTCATTGTAAAGGCGTATTGGCGCATATGTTTGGGGCATACATTTGGTGGAACGCTTCAAGTAATGCTGTCAAACATAATGCCTAAACACATAATGACTGTCCGTTGCTAACAGCTGTTGATCAGATATTGTGGTAACTAACAAAGAAATGATACACCCCTCATTCACACTTTTAAATACTAATTTCCATTCACAAACTGATTTTTGAGCCAGTTCCGCATTTTCTATTTTTATTTTGATTATTTTATTTTCTACTGGGTGAATACTGATCCATATTTGTCAAAAAGAAAATAATAGCAATATGAAGGCAAAAATGCAAAAAATGCATATAATGATAGCCTGCACATGTGAACGATACCAAGATGCCAGCCTCAGATGGATGGTGACCCACCATAGTTCACAGGTGCAGGCTATAATTATATGCAGTCGCCCCTCCCCGAACTGGGCTGGGTTGTGTGAGTGACTGCATATTAGCCTGCCATGAACAAGCTGCTCCTCCACACTATTTTCTGGCTGACTGCATATTTTTAGGGCTTATGGCGGTTGCGCCTTCCCTACGGCGATTGTGCCGATGACGATTGTGCCTGCCTTATGGCGGTCGTGCCTATGGCGACCGTGTCTGCTTTGCAGACCATCAGGTATTGCATTTTTGGTGTTTTCTGTGAATGTTTTTGTTGTTTTTCTCACCTCTGTAATTTTATGTAATTTATAGTGAGTTAGCGTAGGTACTGACGGACGCGGTGTAGCCTGGATGTGGCCCATCAACCTATGCGTTTTGGCCAAAATGCAGTACCAACACCCGCATTTTATCAGTATGCATTAGTATTTTTTGTATGTAGTTTGCTAGTTGTTGGGGGAGCCCAATATGTCAGCCAGTGTGGCCCACTTAGAGATACAGGGCAACCCACTGTCATATCAGTGAGGGTTGATATCCTGTATGGTGGGTCACCATCCATCTGAGGCTGGCATCTTCGGTATCGTTCACATGTGCAGGCTATCATTATATGTAGTCACCCCTCCCTGAACTGGGCTGGGTTGAGTGACTGACTGCATATTAGCCTGCCATGAACAATTTGCTCCTCCACACTATTTTCTGGCTGACTGCATATTTTTAGGGCTTATGACGGTTGCCCTTGCCCTACGGCGATTGTGCCGATGACGATTGTGCCTGCCTTATGGCGGCTGTGCCTATGGCGACCGTGTCTGCTTTGCAGACTATCAGGTATTGCATTTTTGGTGTTTTCTGTGAATAATGTCTTTGTTGTTTTTCTCACCTCTGTGATTTTATGGAGCATATTAGTGCCTGAATCAGTTTTTTTTTATTTAGGACTAGGTCATGTGATGCAGGCGTCCAATGACACTGCTGCCCATATTCAAGATGCAGGACACAAATAATGACATCAACAATGCACCCTTACTGTTGACTTAGCTGCCCCTACAGCAGGAAATTCAATGTTCCGGCAATTTTCATCAAAAATTGCTTTGGACTTACCATGTTCGATTTTGTGAAAATTGGGAGCAACAATATTTAAAGCTCTCTATCTTTCAAGGACATTGAATGGTCACCTACACAGGGTGTATTTGGCAGGGTTATCCTTATCAGGGTAGGGGCTCTATGAGTTACCTCATAGGGCGTGACAGCCAGCAAGGAATGACAGGGTGATCTGAGGGTCCTTGTCTACCCTGTTATCCTATGCCAGTGGACTATTTAACTTGGATTCCAAGGAATCATGTAAGAAGAGCCACTATGCGATTGGAGGTTGGATGCAGCATTTCTGGTCCACATCTAAGATTTGTGAGATCGATCCTAACTTATTACATAACATATCCTGTTTTGATTTATGGTTTCTGGAGAGTTTGTAATATTAAGATCTTTGTTACCTTTGATTTGTGACTCTGTGGGGATATTTACTGACTGGTATGGGCTGTTTATGATGCCTGTGTTTTTTAATGGTTGAAGCACAGTGGTGTTATTATTACTGAGGCAATCTTAGGGATACCACAGTATTTCTTGAATAATTGCCATAGAGTAATACCATAGAACAGTAATTGCCATCAGGAGACAGCCGTCAGGATGCAGCCCCAGGAGTTTGAGAGGCCCAGCATCTGAAAGAGAGGGATATTGGAGCGCCACAGAGAGCCTGCTATGGGGGTTACACACTGAATAAGTAATGTTCTACAGGAAGGACAACAGTTGGAAGTGCTGCACTAAAAAGCCCTCGTCATTCGGACAACGATGATTCCCTTTCCAAGCGACAAACTGTAAGTGAGGCCCCCTCAACTCCAGTAATAAATGTGCACACATATTAAGCAACGGTACATTGCTCGCAAGTTAGACTGAGACCAAATGCTATACACTCATGGAAGCTCTTGGAGTAAAGACGCTGTGTTCAGCTACATTGTATTGATAGGACTGAAGAGATATCCTCTTTTAGAAGGGCTGCCTATTGTATAATGTGAACTGTGTTGCAATGTGACAGGACTGACTTTTGGAAGATATCACTAAGGGATCCTTCAGATGAGTGTAAGTTAATGCGTTTTTGCACACAAAAATATCCTGCACTCAAAACGCGGAGAATTGAACCAATCGATTTCGATGAGTTCATTTGCATTTCTCTTTTTTGCACACGTGGTTCCCGCGGGTGTAAGAAATAGGACCTGATTTATTTTTTGCACATTTGCACACCAGAGAGACCCATAGAGTTCTATGTGTATTAATGCATGCGCAAAACGCAACGCATACCCACGAACACTGGCGCCTTGTTTGGCTTAATAGCTATTTAAATCAGGGTGAGGTGATTTTCCCACCCATGTGAACTAGTGATGCCTGCGTGAATACGCCTTAATGCTGTTCTCTAAATATTGGTATTATCTTATCGCTTGCATTAGGTATTACTCCAAGGATTGAGTTAGGACAGATAGCATTCAGTAAAAGTCAAGTTTCCTAGTTATCCTTATGCCTCTGTTACTTACATTTCCATATCCTTCAATAAACCTTGTATATTTTTGGTAACTCCGTTGACTCCATCGTATCCTGAAACCTGCGTTGCGCATCACTTCCCGCGGCACAGCTTCAATCAGAATAAAGTAAAACACATTTTTCAGGTCCAAACCGTCCCTCCGCTACCTGAAGGGAACACGATTGTTATACCAAGTTCGGGTTTGTAATGTATGCCGTGCATTTGTATTCCAAGTCTATCACCAAAAACGAAGGCCAAAAAATGACGTTTCTTCATGATCCTTTTTATGGCATTGATGCATCAGAAAATTGAACAAATGATTAAGTAAAACTACAACTATTTGGTCAATGGCTCAAATAATTTACTAAAATGAAGTGGAGGACGTCCTCTCGTCTCATCTATTTACCCAGCCAGCCATTATTGAAGCATTCATTATCCCCTTCATCTCAGTCTTGAGATTCCCTAAGACTGCGGTAGATTTTAAATCATTCTTAGACAATATAATCCAATATAACATTGAACATGTTACTATTCACTTTGTAAAGAGAACCTGTAGTAGGCGACTCTCCGATAATAAATATGAGAATGATTAGCATCGTATTTCAGGATTATTACGTTGTCTGCTGATGTGACGTCTGGCTTGCATTGAGGCCTCGTTCACACAAGCATGGTTTTAGTGCAGTATAGGTGCCGTGAAAAGATTGCGGCACTAAAAATACCGTGAACTGGTGATTTCCACTATAAAATCTAATAATGGAAAAGACCTGGGGGTACTAGTGGACTGTAGACTTAACTGGAGCAGCCAATGCCAGTCAGCTGCTGCTAAAGCAAATACAGTCTTGGGGTGCATCAAAAGAGGTATAGGGGTGAGGGATGAGAACATTATTCTTCCATTATATAAGGCACTTGTCAGGCCCCACATGGAATACTGTGTGCAGTTCTGGACACCGGTGCTCAGAAAAGATGTTCAAGTGCTTCAGGGGGTTCAAAGAAGGGCAACTAAATTATTAAACGGAATGGGAGGACTGGAATACCCAGAGAGGCTATCAAAATTGGGATTATTTACCCTGGAAAAAAGACTGTTAAGGACTAAGGAGCGATCAAATAACTAGTTGTAAATATATGAGGGGACAATACAAGGATCTCTCCAATGATCTGTTTATACACAGGACTGTGACTGTAACAAGAGGGCATCTGCTACATCTAGAAGAAAGCAGGTTTCATCACCAACACAGAAAAGGGTTCTTTACTGTAAGAGCAGTGAGACTGTGGAACTCTCAGACTTAGAATGTGGTGATGGCAAAATCCATAGAGGAGTTTAAGAGGAGACTAGATGCCTTTCTAGAGTGCTATGATATTACAGGACATAGACATTAAATAACCAGTGGGATTGTTGATCTGGGTCTTGGAGTCAGGTAGGAACTTCCAAACGTTGATCCAGGGATTATTCTGACTGCAATTATGGAGTTAGGAATTATGTTTTTTTGCCCAAATGGGCTAAATTGGCTTCTACCTCATTGTTGTTTTTTTTTTTTTTGCCTTCCTCTGCATCAACAAGGTGGGTGGGGGTGGGGGGTGGAAACAGGCTGAACTGGACGGACATTGTCTCCCTTCAGCCTAAAATTAAAATTGCCCATTCACACGATCGGGACTCAGATCAGACTCCTGGGCATCACAAACCAAAGATAGGTCAGGCCCTACATTTTCTCGCTGCACGGACCTTAGATGCAAGATTTGCACACGTATGTCCTATCTTTCTTGGGTGCAAGTTTTTTGTGAGTCTAAAATTCCTTCATCTGAATATTTCTATAGGTAACCATTGGTTCTATTAGATGCGATTTTTTTCACGTGCCTATTCTGCACTTAAACCACACTCATGTGAACGAGGTCTGAGGAACAAGCTGATTTATTATAGAAGTGTCAACAAGTATACTATAGATCTACAGCTTTGTTGTATTAATGGATCATATAGCATTCATAAGTCATCAATATTGTATCCCTTTTGCGCATTATGTCTGCCTTCACACTGGCTTGAAAATCATGTGAGATTTGAATGTTGCGAGATGCACAAATCTCGCACAAAAATGAACCCCATTTTTTTGAATTAGTTCATTCACTGTAGCGATGTGTCCCATTTAGCAGCGAGATCACCGATTGTTCTAAATGGGGCTGGTGGCAGCAACACCGGCCCCATTTAAAGCTATGGGAGAACTCAGCAATCCTCTACTGTTCTCTGACAGCCATGACGGAGATTCCCTGGGGTTGTCTCGTGAAATCAAGTGGGGTTCAGCACTTCTGTATGGCCATATTAATGCACTTTGTAATATACATCGTGCATTAATTATGAGCCATACAGAAGTTATTCACTTACCTGCTCCGTTGCTAGCATCCCCGTCGCCATGGATCCGTCTAAATTCGCTGTCTTCTGGCGATTTTAGACGCGCTTGCGCAGTCCGGTCTTCTCCCTGGTGAATGGGGCCGCTGGTCCTCGTAGCTCTGCCCCGTCACGAGTGCCGATTCCAGCCAATCAGGAGGCTGGAATCGGCAATGGACCGCACAGAGCCCACGGTGCACCATGGGGGAAGACCCGCGGTGCATCGTGGGTGAAGATCCCGGCGGCCATCTTGGTAAAGGAAGAAAGAAGTCGCCGCAGCGCGGGGATTCGGGTAAGTAATAAACTTTTTTTTTTTTTTAACCCATCCCTTGGGTTTGTCTCGCGCCGAATGGGGGGCCTATTGAATAAAAAAAAAACAGTTTCGGCATGAGACAACCCCTTTAAGTGATGCGAGCCTGTTCTCACATGAAGCGTCTCACATCCACGGGGCTTTCACATGGTGGCAAAAGCGATATCGGGCCATGAATCACAGCCCGATTTTGCGCTCGCAGTGTGAAGGAGCCCTAAGGGTGTGCTCACACATTGGCTTGGAGTATGAACTATTTGGTGCAGTTTCCGACTTTTTTAATATTGTGGATCTGCAGCAGATTTCATCCATTCAATTGAAGGGTTAATTCTGCTGTGGATCCGCACCAAAATCTGCATAAACATGTTTGTCTCAAAATTGGATGCATGCATCTTTTGACCAATCTCAACAGACTTTTGGCCTCCGCGAATGTGTTGTAGCATATTTCCTATGAGTATTAGTGGTGGTGTACATATTTGTGCAGCTTTTAGGGAAAGAAGTGTGAACTATGTTGCAAATGGATGTCTCTCTTTTCCTCTTGCAAACTCTTCAAGTCTTAAAGTGTATCCATGTGGCTGTCACATCGAGAGGGCTGCCAATATATAATCATATCTCCAGGCAAGGAATAAGTCACTCAATGAACTGGTCACACTTGCAGTCTGTCATTCTTGTTAAAGTTGACTTGGAGAAGCACACTCTGTTGTAAACACAAAGTGAAATCTATCTCAAATATATCATATTTTATATCACATTGTAATAATGTGTCAAATCCCACTTGATCTCTGAAACTATGTTTCAGAGCTGGGTTGGATTCCAGAAGATAATTACACTTCAAGATAATAACAATGATATATATCCAGGATACAGGTTATTGGTCTGTAAAATCCACTTATTACCTTTTCCTTGTCAGAATCATTTATTGTAGCTCAAGGACAAGAACTTTACATTTACTTACTGGCAAACAACGGTTAGACGTTCTGTGGTACAGCTAGTGACAAGACACTGGAACAGAAGGGAATGATACTAGAGCCGGGGATATACAGAAGGTTTAATACTCTGTAAAATGGCACAAGCTTCCCTTTGTCTTCAATTTATTTTCAATAGATGTTGAAGTTTACAAGCAAAAACCAGGGTTAACATTTGAAAAGGCATTAATAGCAGCTTTTAAATTACAGTAAAACTAAAAATGCTGAATTAGGTCAAAATAGATATAAGTCTGAAGAAATAGTTGCGCAGTTGAGTTAGGATAATGCTAATTAAGTGAACACTACCCTTATTTTTTAATATAACGAGATAGCCATATGAATCTAGTTATTCAGGGATAAGTAGTATAATGTCCAAACTCTTCCTCATACATATATATATATATATATATATATATATATATATATATATATATATATATATATATTCATATATATGGTTATAGCTAATAATATAGCTGTTAGCTAATCTCTCTTCTCACGGCCTCTTTACACAAGTGCTGGTTGCTGGCTTCTTGCTGCACTTGAGGACGCCGCAAGACGAAACATGTCGGGGGGGCTATAGATTAGATTTTAATAAGGTTTGGTGGTGCTGACTTATTATTTTACCTAGGCTTTTGGAAGTTGGCCATCCAGGCCTATGTCTTAGTGTGCATATGCACAATTACACACATGATACTAATCGATGACTGCTGGTCACATTGCATTGCCACCACCATTTGCCCCTTTTTTTTTAAATATCATTCAATGTTGTCTTTGTCTTTTTTGAATAGTAAAGTATTTTGATTATATTTTAGGGGATATTACATATGGGTATTTTTTGCCTCTGGCAATTAGAATTGCATCTGCAAAGTGTGCCACCTCTCCCACTCTCAAAGATAATGCTCCTTTTTATTTAAATTTACCCCCAGACTGGATGTTGCAGCCCCTTCTACGCCTTAAAGGCATTCTCAATCCCTGCACTCCATGGCCGCTTTCTTATGTACTTTACAGCCTTTCAGTATATGCATACAAAGGTCAGTTAGATTCTCCTCAGTATATACACATAGAGGTGAGGTAGATTCTCCTCAGTATATACACATAGAGGTGAGGTAGATTCTCCTCAGTATATACACATAGAGGTGAGGTAGATTCTCCTCAGTATATGCATACAGAGATCAGTTAGATTCTCCTCAGTATATGCACAGAGGTCAGTTAGATTCTCCTCAGTATATACACATAGAGGTGAGGTAGATTCTCCTCAGTATATACACATAGAGGTGAGGTAGATTCTCTTCAGTAAATACACATAGAGGTGAGGTACATTCTCCTCAGTATATACACATAGAGCTGAGGTAGATTCTCCTTTGTATATACACATAGAGGTGAGGTACATTCTCCTTAGTATATACACACAGAGGTGAGGTACATTCTCCTCAGTATATACACATAGAGGTGAGGTAGATTCTCCTCAGTATACACACATAGAGGTGAGGTAGATTCTCCTCAGTATATACACACAGAAGGGAGGTAGATTCTTCTCAGTATATACACATAGAGGTAAGGCAGATTCTCCTCTGTATATACACAGAGAGGTGAGGTAGATTCTCCTCGGTATATACACATAGAGGTAAGGCAGATTCTCCTCTGTATATACACAGAGAGGTGAGGTAGGTTCTCCTCAGTATATACAAATAGAGGTCAGTTAGGATCTCCTCAGTATATACACATAGAGGTGAGGCAGATTCTCCTCAGTATATACACACAGAGGGGAGGTAGATTCTTCTCAGTATACACACATAGAGGTGAGGTTGATTCTCCTGAGTATATACACAGAGGTGAGGTAGATTCTCCTCAGTATATACACATAGAGGTGAGGTAGATTCTCCTTTGTATATACACATAGAGGTGAGGTACATTCTCCTCAGTATATACACATAGAGATGAGGGAGATTCTCCTCAGTATACACACATAGAGGTAAGGTAGATTCTCCTCAGTATATACACACAGAGAGGAGGTAGATTCTTCTCAGTATATACACATAGAGGTGAGGCAGATTCTCCTCAGTATATACACAGAGAGGTGAGGTAGATTCTCCTCGGTATATACACATAGAGGTGAGGTAGGTTCTCCTCAGTATATACAAATAGAGGTCAGTTAGGATCTCCTCAGTATATACACATAGAGGTGAGGCAGATTCTCCTTTGTATATACACATAGAGGTGAGGTACATTCTCCTCAGTATATACACACAGAGGTGAGGTACATTCTCCTCAGTATACACACATAGAGGTGAGGTAGATTCTCCTCAGTATACACACATAGAGGTGAGGTAGATTCTCCTCAGTATATACACAGAGGTCAGTTAGATTCTCCTCAGTATATACACACATAGGTGAGGCAGATTCTCCTCAGTATATACACAGAGAGGTGAGGTAGATTCTCCTCGGTATATACACATAGAGGTGAGGTAGGTTCTCCTCAGTATATACACATAGAGGTCAGTTAGGATCTCCTCAATATATACACATAGAGGTGAGGCAGATTCTCCTCAGTATATGCACACAGAGGGGAGGTAGATTCTTCTCAGTATATACACATAGAGGTGAGGTAGGTTCTCCTCAGTATATACACATAGAGGTCAGTTAGGATCTCCTCAATATATACACATAGAGGTGAGGCAGATTCTCCTCAGTATACACACATAGAGGTAAGGTAGATTCTCCTCAGTATATACACACAGAGAGGAGGTAGATTCTTCTCAGTATATACACATAGAGGTGAGGCAGATTCTCCTCAGTATATACACAGAGAGGTGAGGTAGATTCTCCTCGGTATATACACATAGAGGTGAGGTAGGTTCTCCTCAGTATATACACATAGAGGTCAGTTAGGATCTCAGTATATACACATAGAGGTGAGGCAGATTCTCCTCAGTATATACACACAGAGGGGAGGTAGATTCTTCTCAGTATACACACATAGAGGTGAGGTTGATTCTCCTCAGTATATACACATAGAGGTGAGGTAGATTCTCCTCAGTATATACACAGAGGTCAGTTAGATTCTCCTCAGTATATACACATAGAGGTGAGGTAGATTCTCGTTTGTATATACACATAGAGGTGAGGTACATTCTCCTCAGTATATACACACATAGGTGAGGCAGATTCTCCTCAGTATATGCACACAGAGGTGAGGTAGATTCTCCTCAGTATATACACAGAGAGGTGAGGTAGATTCTCCTCGGTATATACACATAGAGGTGAGGTAGGTTCTCCTCAGTATATACACATAGAGGTCAGTTAGGATCTCCTCAATATATACATAGAGGTGAGGCAGATTCTCCTCAGTATATACACACAGAGGGGAGGTAGATTCTTCTCAGTATATACACATAAAGGTGAGGTAGGTTCTCCTCAGTATATACACATAGAGGTCAGTTAGGATCTCCTCAATATATACACATAGAGGTGAGGCAGATTCTCCTCAGTATATACACACAGAGGTGAGGTAGATTCTCCTCAGTATACACACATAGAGGGGAGGTAGATTCTCCTCAGTATATACACATAGAGGTGAGGTAGATTCTCCTCAGTTTATACACATAGAGGTGAGGTAGATTCTCCTCAGTATATACACAGAGGTCATTTAGATTCACCTTAGTATATACACATAAAGGTGAGGTAGATTCTCCTCAGTATACAAATCATTTCCCTAGGTTTTATGGTTTCTGAGAAAAGAATTATCTAATGTATCGTGGAGTTTTTACAATTTTTAATGCATTGAATTGAATATTGATGTTGCGACCCTTTTACTTTTCCTATTTAGGACATAATGAATGGTCATTTTATATTTGTGTGGTACAGATGGTACAAATGCGTGTTATTAGTTTTGTTACATAGGGGGTCACTTACTTTCACGCTTAGAATTGAATAATCAAGTCTTGACCCCTTTACTTTTCCTATTTAGGACAAGAAATCCTGCTAAATTTCAAGTTTGTATGACACCGGGTACTGAGAGAATTAGATTAGGTACATTACTGCTCTTTAGTCCAACATAGTCATAGCCTCACATTGACTAGAAGTCTAATGATCCCACATTCTCTCTAAAAAAAAAGCTGTCAGTGCAGCGCTGCTTTTACTATAGCCTACCTGAGCTCCCTCGATAAAGCCTATGTAGCGACACATGTTGGGAGGGCATGTGTTACATGGTTTTTAGACCAGGTTTAGGGATGGCTCTACTATGCAAAAATTATTATAGATAGCTAGCAGAGATGAGCGAACGTGCTCGTTTAGAGCAATTACTCGATCGAGTAATTGGGCGAAAAGATTCGGGGGGCGCCGGGGGTCAGCTGGGGTTTGTGGGAGGGAGTTGGAGGGAAACAGAGAGAGAGAGCTCCCCCCTGTTCCCCCCTGCTACCCCCTGCTCCACCCCACCGCCCCCCGGCACCCCCCTAATCTTTTCGTCCGAGTAAGCAGTTACTCGAAAAAAGCGATGCTCAATCGAGTAAATGTCCAAAATGAGCACGTTCGCTCATCTCTAATAGCTAGGTGTTGAGGCAGTCTCCTTGTGGTCTGACAGAGACCTCTCTGACATCTCTAGCCTCTGACACAGCTGTAATTAATGTATAATCAGCATAGCAGTTCACTGGAAGCTTATAATTTGGCTGCTTACATAGCACCTCTACTAACTGACACCTTGTGACTATTGCCCTCACAGCCTGCCTAGCAATATGTATTTAGGTCTTTTATGGACTCAGTGTCAGGGACTGGGTCTGGGCAGGGGGCAGTCCCTGATCCTACTCGCAACCCCTGTCCCTACCTACTTGCCCCCCCAGGGCTAAGCCCAAGGGCGTCAACTGGGGGACCGTTCCTACACTTACTAGGGAAGGGGCATGGAGACAGACAAACACTGCAAACAAACAAATGCAGAGGGAAGTCAGACAGTCCGAGTCGGCAACTGGAGGGTACACAGTACAAAGGGGTCAAGCAAAGCAAGGTCAGGTCTGAAGTCCGAGGGTCAAAAGCCAGGAGCGTAATCCAATAATGTAGGTGTAGCCTGGAGACGAATATACACTGGCAGGTACTGAAAGACACAGAGAGGTTTAAATGCTGTCAGAACTCCCGCACCAGCAGCTGATTGGGCCGGAAGCCTGACAGCAGCAGGAGCTAATCCAGAGTGCAAGCAAGCCTGCCCCAAGCACTAGCTGGCCGGGCAATGATAAAGGATGCGCATCTGGCTGCCATGGCAACGGAGACGTGGCGCAGGATGGCGCCTGCCACGTCCCTAGCAACCCGGTAGCTAGCAGGGCAACGGCAACCAGGGGCAGTAACCAGCACCGGGGTTCCCCTGCGCTGCACCCCAGCTGCCTGGGTGATAGGACCAGCAATGCGAGCACAGAGGCCCCGGAAGCCGCTGGTCCTGACGGTAAGGATCTAGTTCAGCCACCTATTCCCTAATTTGAAAGTGTCTTTGTCTGTTTTGAGCGCATATATGTCAATAAAGTATTTAATTTTATATCATTCTCTTTTGGGACCATTAGGCTATCTTTCTGCCTTTGGGACTTTTTGGGAAATTGTATATGTATTATGTCAATCAATATTTTCCATAAGTTTTTTTTTTTCTTGATTATTTATATTGTTGTTTTATCTGGATTATTATATTATTTTATTAGTAGCCACTTTCTGTGCGATACATTTTTCTTATGGCTTTTAAATGTCTTGCAGTCATTTGCCATGTCACATGACCTGAGGATGTTGCTTTTATCCACGACTTTTAAATGTCCTACTTGTGCTTGTTATATACATGAAAGGCCAGAAGAAGACACCTGGGTGGTAAGAAAAAAAAACACATTGCCAATACAGTTGTTTTCCTATCCTTGGGTTCCCTATTATTAGCATTCCAAATTGCCCTTCTTCTTGCTGCATGATAGCGAAGAAATTGTAAATAGACCCTTATACTTTAGTTGTAGATTGGTTCTGTTCCCTTTTCGTGATTTTTGTTTAAGGCTTCAATTGGTTTTGAGTAGAGATGAGCGAACGTACTCGTTTAGTAACTGACTACTCGGGCAAAAAGATTCGGGGGGCACCATGGGTGAGCGGGGGGTTGCAGAGGGGAGTGGGGGGGAGAGAGAGAGCTCCCCCCTGTTCCCCACTGCTGCCCCCCGCTCCACCACGCAGCCCCCCGCCCACCGGCGCCCCCCGAATGTTTTCGCCCGAGTAGTCAGTTACTCGAAATCGCCCTAAACAAGTACGTTCGCTCATCTCTAGTTTTGAGTTCATGAAAACTTTCATACTATGAAAAAAGCCCAAGTTAAATTAGAGAATGAGTTATTTGCTTCTTATCATTCATGTATTTGTGTAGGTGTCATTTCCTATTAGGAATTCGAGAGTACCTATATTTCTTTGTGAATTTAATTGGAACATGGCTTATTGCCTAACTTTGTACTATACTTTTTAATATATTTTTGCTCTAAACAGCTTTCTCAGTGTCACTATTTGGCCAAATTATGAGAAATCTATACACTGTTTTTACACAAGTTGCGTTTGGACTGTACTGTCTGTGAACGGAGGAGCCGTCTGATATACATTAATAAGATATATTAAAAAGCTACTTATCCTGATGAAATCCACAAGTATAGTTATTCTTTAAGCCTGGTACATGGATATTGCATTATTTCATGCAGATGCAAACAGCCATAGTATGGCTCTGTTATGTGTAGAGCTTAAATAGGGCTTCCATAGAAGTAGATAGGGCTTCTACAAACATCTGCATGCCTCTGGATTCATATAAATGTAAACAAAGTTATTTTTCTGTAATTTTTTCATATGAATCTAGCAGTAAAAAATGTGGCATACTTCATTAAACACTATGGGGGTCATGGAAAAAAGCTTTTAAGCAAGTGAAGATTTCTGCAAAAATGTATGCAAAAAAGGTGGGTAGGGCTTGTTGAAAGGGCATGTGGCAGCCCCAGACAAACAGATTTACATATAATTTATGCCATAAATCTATGCCAGGTCAGACCTGGTGTACATTTCTGAGAAGGTGAGCGGAGATGCTGAGATGTGCCTGATACATGGAGAGGCATAAGCCTCTTCATGTATTAGATGCATTATGCACCAGGTAAAATTATATTAAGTCCAGCATTGGAAATGCAGGACTTGCTAAATTTCCCCCTTATGTGTACAGAGATAGTCTTCTCCAGAATCAATACTTACAGAGGAGAATACAGGTATCTACATAAATATTGGGCATGGTAGAGCCTAAGTTCCCTGTCACGTCTGTGTCCTGAAACCTGTGGTTCTACAGGTGCTCTGGAGTTCTTCTGCTCAGGTGTGGGGAATTGGGCTGGCTGGGCGTGTGTATGTCAGCCAGCCGGCCAATCACTTTAGGTCAGTACACATAAAGCTGTCTTCTTAGGTGTGGGTGTGTCCAGCTTTCTCTGTTCTCATTATCTCTCTGTGTGTGGTGTGAGCAGGTTCTATGAGTGGTGGCTGCAAGAAAGGTTTGCGCTTTGGTTCTTGTTTGGTTATGCCATTGGACTCCTGGTTAGTGCAGGGTTTTGTGTTATAGCCATGAGCCATGACATGGCCCGCTAGCTTCCATAATTTGGCCAAAATGCCAACTAATACCTGGCATTTATTGCATTAACATCTGCTACTGTGTATTGGCTGCTATATGGTGTGATTATGGCTCTGTGTGCCTTCTTACTCTGTTCAGTTGTCCTTGTCGGCCGTGGCATATCTATGCATCCTAGCCTGGGTACGTGGGTTCCTAGCAGTAAGGGCCCAGATCCAAAGACTGCTGGGCCACCCTATATTGGGGCTATGTCCCTGCTCAGGTAGGTTTTTGGTCAACTTCCTTTGTAGAACATAGGGAGAGTTGTTAATCAGTGGTTGTTTCACCCGGTGTTCCCTATTCATGGTAACATTCGTGTAGGCCCGGTGCTCACTTGCCCACACAAATGTACCATTTCCCCAATGCATTGCTGTACAAGCTTTGTGCTCTTGTGCATGAACCCTTTTATAGAGTCATATGTAGATTTTCCTCACTGATAGCAAAGATTCAGTATGTTGCCCTGTATCTACATATTATGGCCAGGACAGAGAGGTTTGTTGGCTCCTTTGGCACCTCCTCCACACCTTTGCCCAATAGATGCAACTAAATTGGCCATACATCTCATCAGTAGTATAGCAGAGTGGTAGACTGCTATGGAGTTATATTGTAACGCTCTTTGCCTCCAAGTTTGATCAAGCTAGGAAGGCATTGGGTTGCAACTTCTAGGTGTCTGCTTTCCCAGTCTACCCCATATTCTGCTTCAGGCCTGAACTATGACTGAGCTATAATTCCAGAAAACGCTCCAGATAAAGGTAGTTCTGTGTCTGGTAAAAGCCAAAGGGGATGCAACAAGTTCACAGTGTGTAGAAGTCTGTTTCTTTTAGAGAACTTGTGGGGTCTCAACAGACACTGCCTCATACATCTCACACTAATGGCATATTAAGAGGTTATGCCATAAATTACTTTCTTGGAAATTCCCTTTAATTTTTACTTAAAATAAAATGTTTGAAGAATATATTACTAAGTGTTCTGCTTCTTTTAGTTTGTCAAGCAAAATCTACTCAATATAGCTGACAAAATCCCAAATAGCAGATCTGCCTATATCTCCGCCGATCTCTTACACTGCTGTATAATTAGGCAGATTTGCCTTTCAGGCATCTTGAGACGGTGGGTGACAATTCCTGTTGCTGCCTTAATGGTTATTTTATTGTGACATATATAAATAACTAATGACATAATCTTATTTGGAAAAACTTGATACAAGAGGATGATTTAGAAAGAATACAATAATACACCATTTATGGTTTTCATTTCCTACTATCATTTATCTCCTACCTTGTTCTCTTTAATACTTCTGACTTTTAGCGATTTCCTGCTTGTCTGGTTTTAGCTGTGAAATCTGATTATTTTTCTGATTGCTCAAATTGCTTTTAAATTTCCTTCATTATTGTTACAGTACAGTATCATTTACATGAGAACTAATGAAAATTACTGAGATAAGAAGTAAATGGTTCCCTTGAAGTGTTCTGAAGCCTGGTGCACTAATAAAAGACGAATGCATGTATTTGTTGTCTGTTACGTGAAGCTTTATGCAAACCGTTCATTTAAGCCTTATACAATTTATGTATCTACAACCTTGTAGGCAGTGATGACCGATTAATGAAATTATCAGTTTGTGTCTTTATCTGACTGACTTCATGAAAATCATCGCGAATCGGAGTGGCCGATTCCAACTCCAATTAAAGTCAATGGGAGTAAAATTGAGTTTATTAATTTGCAATCCAGAGGGTCCGCAATTGGGGTAAAGCCCCCCTCAAATTGCATAAGAATACAGTCATATTCTGGAGAACACTGGGCTCCTCCAAAAAATGGTCAACATAGTGTACAGTGGTGTAAGGGTCAAAAGTAGGCCCATGTAGGGTCTCCTAGACCAAAAATTGTGCCAAAGAAATCAGCAAGCATGCTGCTTGTTTTATGAGTAATGTCATAAATTTTACAAGGGCAAATTCTGCCTGGTGAACACAACGCCAAGGGAGACAGCAGGTGTGCTGCTTGTTTTAAAAAAAATGCCATAAAGTTTGCAAATGGCAAATTCTACTAGTTTACCAGAACAGCCGAGCACGGACCTTCTCCAAGGAATGGTTGCCAAGCTACAGTTGTTTATTATGCTTTAGAAAATGTTTTGTTTTGGGAGAAGGAGGAGGGGGTGGGGGTTTGAAGGGGACACAGAAGTATGGCTGTCCCACAACTCTTGGAGGTACCATGAAACATGGACCACCAATCTTGGCTTCATGCCCCTCCTGCCAAACTTTGATCGAGTGTGCTGTTAAGGATACATAATGCTCATGGCCATGCTTGCTGGATATCATGTCCCTGCCACTGACAACTTTCTGCCAGGGACATATTATCATTCACAGGACAGATTTTGGGGCAAAGAAAAGGCAACTTGGGATCCGGTACTGTGGGATAGCACAGAGCATCAAGTTGCAGAAGACATCCATGTGCACTAGCCTTAAGGGCAGCAATTCCGTTTCAAGCAGCTGTGCAATGCTAGTGTTCAGCCTCTGTGCTTGTGGATGGTTGGGGTAGTATTTTTTATGCTTTCTTAGCTGGGAGATAACGGACTGCTGCTGACCTGGGAAATGCTGGAATATGGGATAGATGTCAATGCCAGTCAAGTAGGTGGTGATGGTGGTGGCTTAACTTCTGCTCTCTGCTTCCCACTCCTGGCTCTGAAGCCTGTAGGCAGTTCATCTTTTTGTGGAGGAGAGCCCTGAAGTAAGCGTTCTACTGTCCCTACACAATACTGCCTCTCTGTGCTCCGAGGCTACTGCATGAACAGGGAGGAGATGGAGGACGTAGCAGTTATAGAAGATGAAGACAAATGAGGCTGACTCTTTGCTCTTTGGCCCAGGTGGGCTCTCCAAGGCAGCGGGTGGTGGAAGTTTATGAGACTGGTCATATACATTGTGTTGGGGTTGTTTACATTCTTGCCATGTTTTAAACGCTTACTGCTGATCTTACAGATTACCACTCTTTGGTTATCATGTGTGGTTTCAAAGAATATCCAAACTGCACAAGCCTTGTGAACAGATCTATCTGTGGGCCTGATGTTGATGCTGCTGTGATTAACAGTAGCTGATGTTAATAGTACAGCCTTTTTGTTTGTCTGTGACAGCTTATTCCCTGTCTCTGCAATCTACTATCATGACTCTTCCTGTCTGTCCATGTTGGTTGAAGCACCTCATCATCTTCCATCTCCTCTTCCTCTTATAAGTCCTTCTCCTCCTGAGTGGTTTCTATGTCACAGTGAGCACCAGGAGCTGGCACCTCCATATTCACATCCCCCCGAGTACACATTGTCTGTGTGGGGCTGACTGTATGCACTGGCAACCCTCCTCTTCCTCTTTAGAGGGAAAAATGGTTGGGCATCCATTCATTCAATGTCTTGGTCTCCTCCCTCTGGTTGCTTGATCATTCAGTGTCATGGATGTCAAACCGGGTGTCCAAAAAGCACCTAAGACTGATCCATGTAGACTGTTTTGGAGGGTACAGGGGATTTGGCATGGCATGAAGTAGAAGGGGAATGCTCATGGCTGACTGGTGCAGAATGACTGCTGGGTGCCTGCAACTAGGAGGAAGAAGAGGTGGTAGTAATTGAGGCATACTGCATCATCCTCTCTATGACCTGTTCTGCATACTGCAAATGTAACACAAGGCCAGAATCACTTCTAAGGAATGGCGGTGCGCTTGCCTTGCCTCCTGCAGAGCACGGAGCTGTCGTTTGAGTGGGAGCCAACTTGGCTCTTCCTCTACCACCTCCACCACCACCACCACTACCAACATGTTCTCTGCTCTTTGCTTTCTTCAAGTTTCCTTTTTATTATTTAGTTTTTTATTTAGTTTTTGTTTACTTGCTAGTGTAGTTTTATGTAAGTTTATCAGCTAACTTCGTAGTTTCCAGAAAACTACTGATTGCTGCATAAAGCATGCAAATAATTCGTAGTGTATGGACGGGCAACTTTAAACGATGTTTGAGGTCACTAACATGCACTGTGTCAATTTGCTGTTTCCCTGTTTGGGTTTCTTTTTTTTTTAATATTAACAAAAAATACAGTGACACCTAAATAAGCTGCAATCTCTGGGAGGCACAATATGTGAGAACAAAAGGCCACAGAATATCGCTTTTATCTTTGTGAGCTGTCTCTGTTTGGCACAGTATAATTGGATTCCCCTCACCCTACTGTTAGCTACTTAAGGCCTGCAAATAAATCATAGTCACCGGACTGGTGACTTTGAACGATATCTAAGGTCGCTGACACGCACTGTGTGTATTTGATGTTTTCCTGTTTGGACTTTTTGTGTTATATTAACACAAAACACTACCAACAACTAAATAAGCTGCCATTCATTGAATGGCTGTGATTGGTTCATCGAGCGCTATAGTGATTGTATGAAGGTAGAGAATGCATTGCGTATTGCTGTGTGCCGACAAATCACCATATATTATTTTGGCATGCATGTGTGTGTAATACTCGCGGATAGTGCATGCCATTTTATTTTTTGTGCGCGCATTTTGTGCACTGTTTGTGAGAGGCACCATTGAAAGTTATATAAAGTTAGTTACCGCATATTACATGCACAAAACCCACTCAGTAAAAAAACACTCATGTGAGAGAGCCCTTCATAAAACATATAACACATAGGAAACTTTAGTTTTTCAGTAGAGGTTTTCTTTAACTTTAAAATGCACTGAGCTCCACATGTTGCATCTGCTGACACCTGTGCATTCTGAGGCTCACAAAACTTGTGCGAATATTAACTCCATTCTTTTGAATCATAGTATGTTGTATTTTTTCGCGTTCCTCGAAATGTATCGCCCATTGATTTCAGTGCAATGTACATGCAAGTGGGATGCTAGGTTTGCCATTGAAATCAATTCCGTTTTTTTGAAACCTCATTGAAATCAATGGGAAACAATTCTGATCCTCTATTGCATGTAAAACGCATGCGATAGAATCAGAATTTCACAGAAGCGATGCAAGACATTTTTGCCTGAAATTCGGGCCTCACATCCGCAGGTAAAATGCACATTGAGGAGCCCAATATCACGATCGCCAGTGTGGAGTTAGCCTTAGGCTGGGTTAACACCTGCTTTAGTGCTCAGTTCAGGGTTTCCGTCTCTCTGTTCCGATTTTGGAGGAGAGAAACTAGAATTAAATGGAAAATAATGAATTCATTTTTCCACCATTGACTTCAGTGGGGTTTCAAAAAAAAAAAAAAACGAAAGCAAAGAGAAAGACTTCCATTTGATTCCATTTCATCAGCTTTCAATGTGTTTTGGGTGAAAAAAAATAACGCTGCAGGCTGCACTATCTATAAAAAATGGAAACCTGACGGAATGGAAGCAACTGAAGCCTTTCCATTTGCTTTCCAATTTTTTTTAAACCCCATTGAAATCAATGGGGAAGAAAACGGATCCATTTCTTTTCCGTTTTATTTCAGTTTCTCTCCTTCAAAAATGGGGCAAAGAGACAGAAACCCTGAACTGTTTCTTGGAGATCTGTAGGGCGCCCAATATGGCTAGCGTTACATTTCACAATGGGAATATCATCCACCAGTACAGCTGTGAACTTATGCTGTAATACTTTATTGAAAGCAGGGAAGTTTCTCTATAAGGCAGATTCGTCTTGCAAGAACCTTCGAAAACTGGATGAGATCTTCATGTTTGCTGTAATGCTGGCTGTTGCAATTGCTCCCTACCTTGTAAGCTAAGGAAAATGTTTTGTAGGACTTTCATATGAGATAACCACTTAGAGCTAAGGTATTCTAAAGAGGAAAATTATTAATATAAAGTACGGAAACATGAATACATGAAGAAAATATAATCTCTGTAAGTATTATAACAAAGGCTTTAAATCGGAGCTGTTGAAAGAAGCAATTCCCAGGGGCAAATGCAAGGGAAGGGTGAGAATCATTAGAATTGTACAGCCAAATACATTTCCTCTTCTTGTTGTTCAGACCGTATAAAGAGCCTTTTTTGTATACTCTGCAGCACTTATTTGTTCTGGCAGCTCCGGCCAGCACCTCCGACCCATCTCTGTACCCAGAGGACCATATGAACCGTACAAGATGGGGGTGCAGCATTCCTTGAGTAGAAAGCAGGAGATGCAAGACTGTGGCAGAGCATGGAGACAAAATCTGCTTTCAAAACAAGACAAGGCTCCAGGCTTCTCTTGAAAATCTGTATTTGCATTACAGACATGATGTGAGTGTTCTCTGTGCAAGGATAATAAACTGGAGTCAATGGGAACTTGCCCAACAGGGTCAAATGCATGTGGGGATTTTTTTCTTCTTCTTCTTTTTTTGTTAATATGTGAAAGTTTGTTCTGTGAAGGAAACCCTTATGGTTCAGAACATTAAAGAAATCCAATATTATAGCAAAGGTTACTGGAAGACACCACAGTCTTGAGAGAAAAATAGTTCAGCTCTGAAGTAATAGGCAAGATCACATTTCTACTTTCATAGAAGTTTTTAAAAAAAAACTATTAGGACACATTAAACAGGTTCTTACAAGGGAGGATTTTCTACAGTATTTAGCATCTGTTGTAAAGTCCTTAAAAGAGCACAACTAATGTCTTAGAAACGCTAATGACTATTATTTAGTTCATTGCACTTATGTGCAGTTGAGACATTACTAAAAGCTTAAAGACTGAAGATTGGTTAGAATTAGATGTTAGCACTAAATTACAGAAAGTTTGGGAACCATTTGATGGTTTTGAATTTCTAGTAACGTAAAAAAAATAGAAAAAATAGATCATGTCAATCCAATGAAGTACTCGGCACAGTGATAGAAGTGTTACAGTATTTATTGATCAAGATGATCTAGAATTCAATATCATTGTTGGAAAAAATACAGAAACCTCTACAATTTTTTGCACACAACTGTATTTACACAGGTATTTAGCTGTGTAAAAAATTGTCCAAAAATGGCGAGCATTGGATTTCAATGTATTCATTCAGATGAATGATTTTTGACCACGTAAAAAAAAAATGGCGCCGGTTAAAATAGCACATACGTGACTGTTTTCGGTTGCCAATTTTATGCACGTCTTGAAAAGATAGGTCTTGCCCTATCTTTTGCCGAGATACGCAAGAAGCTCTCATAAACTTCAATGGAAGCTGGAAAAAGTAGAGAGGGAGGGAGTTACCCTGCGTAGAACGCTGGGAAAATAATACAGCTGGTCCAAGTTGACCATTATTGGTCATTCCGCGGATTTTACAGCAATCAATGGTTTTCATCTCTTCTGTGTATTTTTTTGCCGATACACAGAAGTGGCCCGTGTGAATGGCTGACAATACAAGGATAAAGATCGGGACTCGACCGCGGCAATTATTCATTCATTCATTCATTCAATTATAGTGCGTACGGGTGAACGTATAAACACATGTGGTTGTGTGAAGGAGACTAAGGCTAACTTCACACGAGCGAGCGTGATATGAGGCCGTGAATTCAGACCCATATCAGGCTCTCCACCATGTGAAAGCCCCAAGGATGGGAGGCGTTTTAATATGAAAACAGGTTCGCATTACTTTGGGATGAAGAGATCTTCTGCCGTAGCTGTCACAGCCATGGCAGAGGATTGTGGAGTTCTCCCATTGCTTTCAATGGGGCCAGTGCTGCTGGACTGTTATCAGTAGGGAAAGGATGAATAGACTTTTTAACAACTTGTAAGAGAAGCATGATTCTGAATTTGTAATTTTTCTAGATTTTAGTATGGCTTTCCTCACACACTCATAAAAAATAGCACTTAGTAGTTTTTGTAGGCAGGTGTTATTTTCCCTAAGGGACACACACAGCCAAAAATATCGCACAAGAATTGTGCATTGCGATTCTTTTCGATAAAGGTAAAGAATCACGGCATGTCCTATCTTTTGGCGTGCCCTAACATCGCCCTTTGTTTTTAATGGGTGCCGGCAGAAGCATTACACAGCGAGTGCGATGCGGGATTTCCCATTGAAAACAATGTGATCCTTCGCCATAGCTGACAGCCGCGCCAGAGGATCTCTGCTTTCCGAATGTGATGCGAAGCAGTATTAACACAAAAACGCTTCGCATTTGTAGGGGAATCGCGCCTTGCCGAGCGCGATATTGGCCTGATATCGAGCTCGCCTATGTGAAGTTAGCCTAGTAGTTCTTGTCTAACAAAAATTACTTTGAAAGCATTGCATATAATACATTGTGTCTATATGACCACCCAGATTATGGGTTTTACGGAACCCACAATCTGGATGGTCATATAGACAATCTATGAATCTGTTGCACTGACTAATGCCAATCTTCATGATGTCACCATCTGCAAGAAACTGAGTCAGATTAGTATGCATGGGGTAAGACCATGACTCTTCAAGAAGAATGGTTTAATTTTTTTTTAAGTTTACTAAAGACTATCTGAACAATTCTGAATACTGTAGGAAGAAACACATTACGGTGACAGATGAGTCAAAATTGGTTATGTTTTGCCTTTAAGTAATCTTGCATAATACAATTGTACACAGTGATGACAGTATCATGGTTTGGTTTCAAAGGACCTTGATAGCTTGTTATTGCAAATCCAACTACTGGACCAGCAAATACAGGAGACTGTCAGGGAATCCTTCCATGAACTCAATCTTAGCAGAAAGTGGAACTTGAAATATGGCAATGGTCCCAATCTTCCAATACAGGCTATTAATGAAGAAACTTACAGAGAAAGAAAGCTGCTGAGACCAGGGAATAGGTACAGAGGTCCCAGCCAACACTTACCAGAAGTAAGAAGACATAGTCCAGAGTGGCTTCTCGGATTAAGAAGGTGTGTATGCAGCTTCTTTTTTTTAACACTAGTGCAGAGGGACACTTTTGACGTATGAGGTGGCACTGATGGGTTCTATTGCTGTATGAGGAGGATGCTGTGGGACACTATTACTATTTGAGGAGCAATATTACTGTATAATGGGGTCCTGAGGGACATTATTAATGTATAAGGGGGTATCCAGGGGCATTATTGATGCATAAGGGGCAATATTAATTCTGGGAAGAGAAAGTGGACATTGTAACCTGCAAGGGACAGAAAAGGCAGCATTATTAATTATGGAGACAGCAAAGGGGCATTATTACTCATGAGGTTAGTATAAGCAATAATTATTACCTATGGGGGCAGAAAAGGGGGCATTATTACTGATGGCGCAGAAAGCAGGGCACTTTTACCATTTGAAGGGCATTAAAAGCAGCACTTACTATGTGGGGCCTAATTGCTATCTGGTATAACTCGTAAAATAGATAATTTCAGTTTAGTTTTGGTAATGATGTAGAGGAGAAATAATAAAAAGGGATATTTATGATACTGTCAAAAAGAAAAACTGGCTTCAGCCCCTTTTTACTCCCTGTCTCCCTGCCACATACAGGACCTCTGGCACATTCAAAAACCTTTGGAATTGTGCCCCCCCTAGGCATGCTGTCGTGTTTAATCCAGTCGAACTGAGGGAGGGACTCGTCCCCGAAATGCGTTTTCACTTGCTGGTTCTTTATTAGAGATGAGCGAACGTGTTTGTCCGAACTTGATATCCGTGCGGATATTAGGGTGTTCGGGATGTTCGTTATTCGTAACGAACACCATGCGGTGTTCGGGTTACTTTCACTTCCTTCCCTGAGACGTTAGCGCGCTTTTCCGGCCAATTGAAAGACAGGGAAGGCATTACAACTTCCTCCTGTGTTGTTCCAGCCCTATACCACCACCCTGCTGTGAGTGGCTGGGGTGATCAGGTGTCCGCCGAATATAAAAGTCGGCCCCTCCCGCGGCTCGCCTCAGATGCCTTGTGAGTTAGATGAGGGACAGTGCTGTTTGTACCGGAGCTGCTGTAGGGAAAGAATTTGTAGTTAGTGTAGGCTTCAAGACCCCCAAAGGTCCTTATTAGGGCCACTGATAGCTGTGTGTTGGCTGCTGTTAGCAGTGGCAATTTTTTTTTCTTCTCAAAATCGGCTCTGCAGAGCGTTGCACCTGGCATTAGGGACAGAAGTGCTGCATAGGCAGGGAGAGTGTTAGGAGTGAGTGTAGCCTTCAAGAACCTCAACGGTCCTTTCTAGGGCCATATTTAACCGTGTGCAGTACTGTGCTGGCTGCTGTTAGCTGTGCTGCATATTTTTTTTTTTCTCAAAATCGCCTCTGCAGAGCATTGCACCCTCCATTGATACTACAGGGAAAGAATTGTGTAGGCAGGGCCACAACACAGTTATTATTCATTGAATATACGCAGTGCTGCCTTTTGGTGGAAAAAAACTGAAAAAAAATCTATTTGTCCTGCCTCTGTCCGTCCTAAGGGCTGTGTGTACGTGTCGGCTGCGTGTGCAACGTTTAAAAATCAGACGCACCCAGCTACGTTTTACTGCTGGCTTCGCCATTTGCTTTCCTTAATTGGGAAAAAAATACCTGCTCTGCCAGAGTTATAATAACTCTGCTACCCTCACGTTCTGTGACACATTAGCAGGGCCACAGCACAGTTATTAAACTTCTCATGTTCATTGAATATACGCAGTGCTGCCTTTTGGTGGAAAAAAACTGAAAAAAAATCTATTTGTCCTGCCTCTGTCCGTCCTAAGGGCTGTGTGTACGTGTCGGCTGCGTGTGCAACGTTTAAAAATCAGAAGCACCCAGCTACGTTTTACTGCTGGCTTCGCCATTTGCTTTCCTTAATTGGGAAAAAAAATACCTGCTCTGCCAGAGTTATAATAACTCTGCTACCCTCACGTTCTGTGACACATTAGCAGGGCCACAGCACAGTTATTAAACTTCTCATGTTCATTGAATATACGCAGTGCTGCCTTTTGGTGGAAAAAAACTGAAAAAAAATCTATTTGTCCTGCCTCTGTCCGTCCTAAGGGCTGTGTGTACGTGTCGGCTGCGTGTGCAACGTTTAAAAATCAGACGCACCCAGCTACGTTTTACTGCTGGCTTCGCCATTTGCTTTCCTTAATTGGGAAAAAAATACCTGCTCTGCCAGAGTTATAATAACTCTGCTACCCTCACGTTCTGTGACACATTAGCAGGGCCACAGCACAGTTATTAAACTTAGATTTTTCATTCACTAGAGGCAGTGGGGCCTTTCGTTTTCAAAAAAGGGAAAAAATTATATTTGGCCTGCAGTCTTGCGCCAATTTATTTCCTGCCTGTGAAATCAAATCACTGGTAATACAGCATGCTGAGGGGTAGGGGTAGGCCTAGAGGACGTGGACGCGGCCGAGGACGCGGAGGGCCAAGTCAGGGTGTGGGAACAGGCCGAGCTCCTGATCCAGGTGTGTCGCAGCCGACTGCTGCGCGATTAGGAGAGAGGCACATTTCTGGCGTCCCCACATTCATCGCCCAATTAATGGGTCCACGCGGGAGACGGTTATTAGAAAATGAGCAGTGTGAGCAGGTCCTGTCCTGGATGGCAGAAAGTGCTTCGAGCAACCTATCGTCAACCCGCAGTTCTGCGCCGTCCACTGCTGCAAATCCGAATCCTCTGTTTGCTGCTCCTCCTTCCTCCCAGCCTCCTCACTCCACTACAATGACACCTGCTCAGGAGCGGGAACACTCCCAGGAACTGTTCTCGGGCCCCTGCTTAGATTGGGCAGCAGCGGTTCCTCTCCCACCAGAGGAGTTTATCGTCACTGATGCCCAACCATTCGAAAGTTCCCGGGGTCCGGGGGAAGAGGCTGGGGACTTCCGCCAACTGTCTCAACAACTTTCTGTGGGTGAGGAGGACGATGTCGATCAGACACAGTTGTCTTGCAGTGAGGTAGTAGTAAGGGCAGTAAGTCCGAGGGAGCAGCGCACAGAGGATTCGGAGGAAGAGCAGCAGGACGATGAGGTGACTGACCCCACCTGGTGTGCAACGCTTACTCAGGAGGACAGGTCTTCAGAGGGGGAGTCAAGGGCATCAGCAGGGCAGGTTGCAAGAGGCAGTGCGGTGGCCAGGGGTAGAGGCAGGGCCAGACCGAATAATCCACCAAGTGTTTCCCAAAGCGCCCCCTCGCGCCATGCCACCCTGCAGAGGCCGAGGTGCTCTAAGGTCTGGCAGTTTTTCACAGAGACGCCTGACGACCGACGAACAGTGGTGTGCAACCTTTGTTGCGCAAAGCTCAGCCGGGGAGCCAACACCAACAGCCTCACCACCACCACCATGCGCAGACATATGATGGCCAAGCACCCCACAAGGTGGGACGAAGGCCGTTCAGCGCCTCCGGTTTGCACCCCTGCCTCTCCCCCTGTGCCCCAACCTGCCACTGAGATGCAACCCCCCTCTCAGGACACAGGCACTACCGCCTCATGGCCTGCACCCACACCCTCATCTCCGCTGTCCTCGGCCCCATCCAGCAGTGTAGTTCAGCGCACCTTCCAGCAGTCGCTTGCGCAACTGTTGGAGCGCAAGCGCAAGTACGCCGCCACGCACCCGCACGCTCAAACGTTAACCGTCTGCATAGCAAAATTCATCAGCCTTGAGATGCTGCCGTATAGGGTTGTGGAAACGGAGTCCTTCAAAAGTATCATGGAGGCGGCGGCCCCGCGCTACTCAGTTCCCAGTCGCCACTACTTTTCCCGATGTGCCGTCCCAGCCCTGCACGACCACGTCTCCCGCAACATTGTACGCGCCCTCACCAACGCGGTTACTGCCACGGTCCACTTAACAACGGACACGTGGACAAGCACAGGCGGGCAGGGCCACTACATCTCCCTGACGGCACATTGGGTGAATTTAGTGGAGGCTGGGACAGAGTCAGAGCCTGGGACCGCTCACGTCCTACCCACCCCCAGAATTGCGGGCCCCAGCTCGGTGGTGGTATCTGCGGAGGTGTATGCTTCCTCCACTAAAGCACCCTCCTCCTCCTCCTCCTCCTCTGTCTCGCAATCAAGATGTGTTAGCAGCAGCATGTCGCCAGCAGTCGGTGTCGCGCGGTGTGGCAGCACAGCGGTGGGCAAGCGTCAGCAGGCCGTGCTGAAACTACTCAGCTTAGGCGATAAGAGGCACACGGCCCACGAACTGCTGCAGGGTCTGACACAGCAGACCGACCGCTGGCTTGCGCCGCTGAGCCTCCAACCGGGCATGGTCGTGTGTGACAACGGCTGTAACCTGGTGGCGGCTCTGCAGCTCGGCAGCCTCACGCACGTGCCATGCCTGGCCCACGTCTTTAATTTGGTGGTTCAGCGCTTTCTGAAAAGCTACCCACGCTTGTCAGACCTGCTCGTAAAGGCGCGCCGGATCTGCGCACATTTCCGCAAGTCCCACACGGACGCTGCCACCCTGCGCACCCTGCAACATCACTTTAAGCTGCCAGTGCACCGACTGCTGTGGGACGTGCCCACACGGTGGAACTCTACGCTCCACATGTTGGCCAGGCTCTATGAACAGCGTAGAGCTATAGTCGAATACCAACTCCAACATGGGCGGCGCAGTGGGAGTCAGCCTCCTCAATTCCTTTCAGAAGAGTGGGCCTGGTTGGCAGACATCTGCCATGTCCTTGGTAATTTTTAGGAGTCTACCCAGGTGGTGAGCGGCGATGCTACAATCATTAGCGTCACCATTCCTCTGCTATGCATCTTGAGAAATTCCCTGCAAACCATAAAGGCAGCTGCTTTGCGCTCGGAAACGGGGGCGGTGGAAGACAGTATGCCGCTGGATAGTCAGGGCACCCTCCTGTCTATTTCTCAGCGCGTACAGGAGGAGGAGGAGGAGCATGAGGAGGATGAGGAGGAGGGGGAAGAGACAGCTTGGCCCGCTGCTGACGGTACACCGGCTGATTGCCTGTCATCCTTTCAGCGTGTATGGCCTGAGGAGGAGGAGGAGGAGGATCCTGGCAGTGATCTTCCTAGTGAAGACAGCCATGTGTTGCGTACAGGTACCCTGGCACACATGGCTGACTTCATGTTAGGATGCCTTTCTCGTGACCCTCGCGTTGCACGCATTCTGGCCACAACGGATTACTGGGTGTACACACTGCTCGACCCACGCTATAAGGAGAACCTGCCCACTCTCATTCCCGAAGAGGAAAGGGGTTCGAGAGTGTTGCTATACCACAGGACCCTTGCGGACAAGCTGATGGTAAAATTCCCAGCCGACAGCGCTAGTGGCAGAAGGCGCAGTACCGAGGGCAAGGTAGCAGGGGAGGTGCGGAGATGGAGCAGCATGTACATCCCAGGCAGTGCAACAGTCTTTAAGGGCCTGGACAGCTTTATGGCTCCCCACCAAGACTGTGTCACCGCTCCCCAGTCAAGGCTGAGTCGGCGGGAGCACTGTAAAAGGATGGTGAGGGAGTACGTAGCCGATCGCACGACCGTCCTCCATGACGCCTCTGCCACCTACAACTACTGGGTGTCGAAGCTGGACACGTGGCCTGAACTAGCGCTGTATGCCCTGGAGGTGCTTGCTTGTCCTGCGGCTAGCGTCTTGTCGGAGAGGGTGTTTAGTGCGGCTGGGGGAATCATCACAGATAAGCGTACCCGCCTGTCAACCGACAGTGCCGACAGGCTAACACTCATCAAGATGAACAAAGCCTGGATTTCCCCAGACTTCTCTTCTCCACCAGCGGACAGCAGCGATACGTAAGCAATACGTAGGCTGCACCCGCGGATGGAAGCTACGTTCTCTCTCACCATCCAAAACGGGGACATTTCTGCTTCATCAATCTGTGTCTAATATTCCTCCTCCTCCTCCTGCTCCTCCTCCTGAAACCTCACGTAATCACGCTGAACGGGCAATTTTTCTTAGGGCCACAAGGCTCACTCATCTAATTTTTCGAAACAATTTTTATATGTTTCAATGCTCTTAAAAGCGTTGAAACTTTAACTTGAACCAATTTTTCGTTAAACTGGGCTGCCTCCAGGCCTAGTTACCACTTAAGCCACATTAACCAAAGCGATTAATGGGTTTCACCTGCCATCTTGGTTGGGCATGGCCAATGTTTACTGAGGTACATTAGTACTGTTGGTACACCAATTTTTTGGGGCCCTCACCTACAGTGTAATCATAGCAATTTGTATGTTCTTCGCCTGCACTCATGGTACAGAAGTGTGTGTGGGGTTGGCCTACACTTTAGCTACATAAATGTAACTTGGGCCTTGGCTATACTAAGGCTACTGAAATGGAACTAAGACTGCCTCTTGCACTATACTGCTGCTTCAGAATTGTTACTGGGGCCTGTCTTGAGTGCTACTATTGCTGACTTGGAACGAAGACTGCGCTCCCGCTATACTGCTGCTTCGGAATTGTTACTGGGGCCTGTCTTGAGTGCTACTATTGCTGACATGGAACGAAGACTGCGCTCCCGCTATACTGCTGCTTCGGAATTGTTACTGGGGCCTGTCTTGAGTGCTACTATTGCTGACATGGAACGAAGACTGCGCTCCTCCTATAATGCTGCTAGTGATATGTTAGTGGGGCCTGTCCTAATGCTACGGCTGAAATGTTACGAATTATGGGCTCTGCCTATACCGCTGCTAATGGTATGTCTCTGGGGTGTGGAAACAGAGGCTTCCCAAAGACATGATGGCGGCGAGGCCATTTCCCACCAACGCGGTTACTGTTAAGGTGCATATAACCACGGACACGTGGAGAGGACACGTAGTGCCTCAAAAACATCCCCCTCCTCCTCCAACAGGGAAAAAATCTTGGCAAATGCCTTTGCATTGGTTCGTCTGGTGGCAGTCCAAGAATTTCACCTTTACCGACACTACAAGAGAGCCCCCCCCCACCATCCCCCCGCCACGGCCCACTTAATCCTGGCCACATTCCGAAAACCAACAAAATAAAACCGCGCTACTAGGTCCGCAGTCACCACCACATTACCACCAACGCGGTTACTGTTAAGGTACATATTACCAGTCTGACTGGGGCATGCAGACACCTTGACAGAATGAATAGTGTGTGGCACATAGGTTCCCCATTGCTATGCCCACGTGTGCAGCTCCTGATGGCGGTGGCACAGGATTCTATTTCTCATTGCTTCTGTACAGCATTGTGGGCTATCGCCCCGCCCCTTTTAAAGAGGGTCGCTGCCTAGCCGTGCCAACCCTCTGCAGTGTGTGCCTGCGGTTCCTCCTCATGGCAGACGCACTTCTAAATAGACATGAGCGTGGTGTGGCATGAGGGCAGCTGAAGGCTGCGCAGGGACACTTTGGTGTGCGCTGTGGGGGGGAGGGGGGGCGGTTGGGCAGCATGTAACCCAGGAGAAGTGGCAGTGGAGTGTCATCCAGGCAGTGATTGTGCTTTGTTGTAGCTAGTGTGGTGCTTAGCAAAGGTATGCCATGCTAATGAGGGCTTTTCAGAAGTAAAAGTTTTTGGGAGGGGGGGGGGCCCACTCTTGCCGGTATTCTGGCTTAATAGTGGGACCTGGGAACTTGAGATGCAGCCCAACACGTAGCCCCTCGCCTGCCCTATCCGTTGCTGTGTCGTTCCCATCACTTTCTTGAATTGCCCAGATTTTCACACATGAAAACCTTAGCGAGCATCGGCGAAATACAAAAATGCTCTGGTCGCCCATTGACTTCAATGGGGTTCATTATTCGAAACGAACCCTCGAACATCGCGGGAAGTTCGTTTCGAATAACGAACACCCGAACATTTTGGTGTTCGCTCATCTCTATTCTTTATATTTTTAAAAAATAAAAAAAGAAGTCCTTTCATTATCGCATCTTTGACCGTTACCTTTCAACTAGCTTAGAGTGTTGCGCCTTTACCACCAGTATTTACTTTGAGAATACACACTTCCTTCCTATTTTGTCTGTTTGTCTGTATTTCTAGCAGTTGAAATAAATGGGAATTAACTGATAGAAAAATGCTACAGACTATTACACTTTCCAGTAATATGAGATAGATAGATAGAAAGGTATGAGCTAGACAGATAGATAGATGCAGTAGATAGATAGATAGATAGATAGATAGATAGATAGATAGATAGATAGATATGAGATAGATAGATAGATATGAGATAGATAGATAGATAGATAGATAGATAGATAGATAGATAGATAGATAGATAGATAGATATTAGATAGATATGAGATAGATTGATAGATAGATATTAGATTGATAGAGAGATAGATAGATATGAGATAGATAAGTAGATAGATATGAAAGGGATAGATAGATATGCGATATATAGAAAGATATATAAGAGATAGATAGTTAGAGTATCTCCCCGCTCTTCTCTAAAGATTCTGGGGCCGGCGCCGGTGACAGGTGAGTTGCGGCGGGGAGCAGGGAGGAGCGGGGGGGGGGGGAGAGAGAGATCCCCTGCCGCACCCCGAATCTTTAGAGACGAGTGGGCAGATACTCGGCTCGCTCGAGTAATGTACCTTGGCGAGTATACTCGCTCATCTCTAATAGATATCATAGATAGATATAGATATGCGATATATAGAAAGATATATATTTTATAGATAGAAAGATATATATGAGATAGATAAATAGATAGATATGAGATACTTAGATAGATAGATAGAAAGATATTAGATAGATTGATAGATAGATAGATATTAGATTGATAGATAGAGAGATAGATAGATATGAGATATAAAAAAGGGATAGATAGATATCATAGATATCATAGATAGATATAGATATGCGATATATAGAAAGATATATATGAGATAAATAGAAAGATATATATGAGATAGATAGATAAATAGATCTAAAGATATTAGATAGATTGATAGATAGATATGAAAGAGATGGATAGATATCACATAGACAGATATGAGATAGATAGATTGATAGATAGATATTAGATTGATAGATAGAGAGATAGATAGATATGAGATAGATAAATATATAGACATAAAAAAGGGATAGATAGTTAGATATCATAGATAGATAGATATAGATATGCGATATATAGAAAGATATACAGTATATGAGATAGATAGATAGATAGATAGATATGAGATACGTAGATAGATAGATAGAAAGATATTAGATAGATTGATATATAGATAGATATGAAAGAGATGGATAGATATGACATAGATAGACAGATATGAGATAGAGAGATAGATAGATAGATAGATAGATAGATAGACAGATAGATGAATAGATATGAGATAGATAGATATGAGATACGTAGATAGACAGATAGATAGATTGAAAGATATTAGATAGATTGATATATAGATATGAAAGAGATGGATAGATATGACATAGACAGATATGAGATAAATGGATAGATAGATATGAGATAGATTGATAGATAGATATTAGATTGAGAGATAGAGAGATAGATATGAGATAGATAAATAGATAAATAGATAGATATAAAAAAGGGATAGATATCATAGATAGATAGATATAGATATGTGATATATAGAAAGATATATATGAAATAGATAGAAAGATATATATGAGATAGATAAATAGATAGATAGATAGATAGATAGATAGATAGATAGGAGATACGTAGATAGATAGATCGAAAAATATTAGATAGATTGATATATAGATATGGAAGAGATGGATAGATATGACATAGAGAGACAGATATGAGATAGATAGATTGATAGATAGATATTAGATTGATAGATAGATATGAGATAGATAAATAGATAGATATAAAAAAGGGATAGATAGATAGATATCATAGATAGATATAGATATAGATATGTGACATATAGAAAGATATGAGATAGATAGAAAGATATATATGAGATATATATGAGATAGATAGATAGATAGATAAATATGAGATAGCAGATAGATAGATATGAGATAGATTTGAGATAGATAGATAGTTAGAGAAATATGAAAGAGATAGCGAGAACGTTTTATTTTCTTTCAGCTCAAATAGCTGTAAATCTGAACTTACTATTGGTTTGATTGCTGCCCATATTGATGGCTTGGAAAAAAATCTAAGCTTATTAAAGGAAGGAGGATCTTTCTGAACTTGGCAGATATACGTTTATTGATTTATATGATGAAATACACAAAGGGAATGATAATATTGATTCCTTGTTATTTTTTCTTTAAAGTGCAAAAGTGGTTTGTGAAACACTCTGGTTTTGGTTATATACAATATGCATCAAGTAATAGCAACTCAGATTGAAAAATATTTTATGTCTGACTTACTCAGCTGAAGTAACAGATTTCATAGCCATACCTCTCTGTACACAGTAAGATTATAATGAACAGTGATACAATGGGTGTGCGTGGCTAGGGCTAGTCTTGTCAGCAATGTCCTGCGAGCTGTCAGCATATAAAACAGCTGACACATTTTAAAGCTGCAAAATCATTGAAGATATTCTTAAAATTTGCCTCTCAAAAGGGGTGTGCAGAGTGTGAAGGGGCATGAGGGAGGGTGACAAGATGGAATGGAGTGTTACTTCTTTGTCTCACATGTGGGCCATTTTCATTAATATCTAGAGACAGATTGTTGATTTGCAAAAGTGAAACACATACAGGTCAGATCCGTTGCTTATGTAACAACACTAAATAAATTTGTCATGAAGTGTAAAAAGAATATATTGCAGGCATTTATCTAATTTATGATACTCTTAATATATGATACCAAACCAAATCCCTGCAAAATATATAGAAATCTGCCACTCTTTTAAGTACAATAGAATATACTGCAAAACTCTAAAATGTAAAAAAAAATTGGGAAAAAAGACAACAAAACATCAAAAACCACATGCAATCTACCATTATTTGCTGTAACTGGTCACTGGTAAATACCAGGGTCCAACTGGCCCATTAGAGCACAAGAGAAAACTCCACTGGGCTACGGTTCTGACTCAGCAATGGGCCACAATAGTTCATCAGAAGACAATATTATTTGGAGATCAACGTGGAGTCAAACACATGCCACTAAAAAATATTCACAAATAACCTATAAGACATTGTGGATAATACGTCATGTGTATACAACAATAACAAAAGTTTATGAAGCATCTAAAAGTCGACATGCTCATGTTCTGTATGAATAGAAAATAGACCATAGAATCCATTTCCTCTGGTGGAATCTCGAAACTGCAATCTAACACGGATAAATTCACTAGACAGATCAATTGCTAGATAAATACACATATACTAATCAGCCTTAAAGGGGTTGTCTCGCGAAATCAAGTGGGGTTATACACTTCTGTATGGCCATATTAATGCACTTTGTAATATACATCGTGCATTAAATATGAGCCATACTGAAGTTATTCACTTACCTGCTCCATTGCTAGCGTCCCCGTCTCCATGGATCCGTCTAAAATCTTGCTTTTTTAGACGCGCTTGCGCAGTCCGGTCTTCTGCTCTGAGCACGAGCCGCTTCAGTGTGCTCGCCGCTACAGCTCTTCTGCGCATGCGCAGACGAGCTGTAACTTCTCGGGAGCGTGCTGGAGCGGCCATTCTGCTACCATCCTCTGTTAGAGAATGGTGCAGAAACTTGAGCAGCCCAGCCGAGAAGCCCAGCCCAGCAGCCCAGCCCAGCCGAGAAGCCCAGCCCAGCAGCCCTGCCTAGAAGCCCAGCCCAGCCCTGCCGTGAAGCCGCCCATGTAAGTGAGGGGTCGGGGGTGATGTGTGCGCTGGGGGGCCTGCCGTCGGGCCCCGAAGCCTGCCGCCGGGCCCCGGAGCCTTCGTCTGTTGTCAGGGGCCTGCCGCTGGGCCCCGGGGCCTAGCGCGGGGGAGCCGGGGCCTAGCGTCGGTTACCTGCTGCCTGTGGGTGACTGTGGCCCAAGAGCATGTGCCGTGGTCAGCGGCCGCGGTGGGTCCGGTCGGCGGCTGCGGGGCGTCTGGTTGTCAGGGAGACACAGCTGGTAGCGTCTCGGGAGCGCGCACGTCGGGCTACAGCAAGCGACGGGAAAAGAGTTGGCGGCCATCTTGGGGAAACTTTTTATAAGTTGCTGAAACGCTGGAACTGTAAGTAGAAACCGGCTAGAAAAGTCATTTACACGGGTGCTTAGTAATGTGTGCTTAATAAGGGGGACTGGGAAAAAAAAAAAAATTCACTGCTTCCTCGAGACAACCCCTTTAATGTTAAAAAGGTTTTCTGATTTCCATTGAAAAAAAAACCCTAGCATGTATTTTCTAAACCTGAAAGAACATGTTTATGCTGTTTAAATGGTCGCTAACCTTTCAAACAACTCGTGCTTACATGATAGCCAATGTGATAATTAGCAAAGCTACTATGTACTTTATTTACCTAAAATTACGCTTTTGTGCTGAAAAATCCCTCTAAAGTGTTGCTTTCTTTCCCCCAGTTTGCCGTCAACCGTCTGCTAGCTCGCGAGTGCTAGGAGGACTTTAAGAAGGCAGAGCAGGTGATGAGCCATCGTGTTCATTAAAATATATGTAGAGAGAAACTCACACATGGATAGCTGCAAGTAGAGCTAACGGGGGAATCTTCTGCTGTTTATACACATGTTCACTGCTAAATCTTTGTCTGTGTATGTAAGAGACAGATAGAAAGCCAGATCTCTGCAGTTCTCTGAGAACAGTCTGTAGAACACAGCACACATAGCTCAGAAGCAGCTACTCCCGCCATTCCTGAGAGGATGGAGAAGCAGATATACATCCCGCAGAGGGGAAAATGGAGAAAAATATAGGATACAAGTTATATAATGGCCAGAAAGAAGGTTATTCTTCATGTACACATGGCTGCTTAGAGTGGTCTTACATGGGACAAATGTTGGCCGCTTAAGTAAATGTTGGGAGCTACTGTGGTTTACACAGGAGCAATAGGGAGGCAGGAGCGTGCCGGAGATCTCTTCCCGCCTGCCCGCCTCAATTCACTACAAACAGACAGTTGTTCAAACATAAACGACTGCCTGTTTATACTGACTGAGAAGTCATTTACTAGTCATTTTATTTCAGTAAACTTAAACAGAACAACTAGCCACTGCTCAGCAACTTCTTGCTCAGTACCCTTTTTAAGTGCTGTGTTTGCGCATGCCAACAGTAGCAGGTAAACTCTGATTTTAGCGATTATTTTGTTGACTATCAGCCAATGAAAAAGCACCCTTGTTCTTAAAAGTTGCCTGAAAACTGCAGTACACATAAAAAAAAACTAAAAAAAACTTTATGCCCCTTAAAGGGGTTGTCCAGCAGAAGCAAGTGCAGTTATGCACTTCTGTATGGCCATATTAATGCACTTTGTAATATACATCGTGCATTAAATATTGGCCATACAGACGTTATATACTTACCCCCCTCCTGGTGCTGGCGTCCCTGTCTCCATGGTGACGAGCAAACTTCTCGTCTGGTCGCCTAAACAGTCGCGCTTGCGCAGAGCCGATTCCTCTTCTGGATGGTCCGGGCTCACGTGCTGCTTCCTGGCTCCTCCCTCTTCTCCATGTCATCGCGTAGCTCCGCCTCCATCACGTGGTGCCGATCAGCCAATGGGGTGGCTGGAATCGGCAGTGGAGCGCAGACTGCAGAAGAACATCCACGGTGCACCATGGGAGAAGACCCGCGGTGCACCGTGGGAGAAGACCAGCGGCAGCCATCTTGGACAGAAGATTTTTTAAAGTTGCTGAACGGGGATTAAGGTAAGGGATTTTTTTTTTTATAACACATGGCAGCAGTATTCCTTTACAGGTACTGGGGGACTGGGCAAAAAAAAAAAATTCTCTTTAGGCGCGGGACAACCCCTTTAACAGTAATCCTGTTGTGTGTGCTGTTTCCTTAAATCCCTATTCTGCTAGCACTGATCACAGCTTATTGCTGAAACTACAGCTCCCAGCTTGCATTGCTGTTAGTATACAGCATATAGTGCACTCTAACCTCCTGCCTCTTCCCAGTCACAAATGAACCCTCATGTACTTCCCCGTCACAAATGAACCCTCATGAACAATTTAGCCCTCTGTTGAAAGTGTCAAAATTCTTCTATGACTTTGTGATTTGAAATTGCCTTTCAGTATCATAACTTTCATATCTTCTATGTCATGTCCATGGCTAGAAAAGTGCTCGGCCACAGGTAATTCTGTCTTTCTCTCTTTAATTGTGTGTCAATGTGTTCTCATCCTTGCTGTAAGTTTTTGTCCTGTTTCTCTACCATAAAGGCCCCCAACAGGACATTTACTACACAGGATCAGGTACGCCACATCGGACGTGGAACATGTGAATGTCCCAAAGATCTTATAGTCCTGCTATGTGTTGGGATCCGTATCCTGTCCACAGTCAGTACATGTTAGCAGGTCTTACAGCTCCTTACATTACAGGGATAAGTTCCTTCTTGTGTGTCAGAGGGTAATGCACTCCTGATTATAAAGTTCCTCAAATTTGGGGATTGCCTGTAACACAGAAGGTCCTGGAATATAATTTTCAGACAGTTATCCTTGTATAGGGTGCAATGGAGTTTCTTTGTGGTTTTCTTCAGTATCTCTAGCTGTGAATTGTAGATCACTAGTAGAGGTACACGATTATTTCGTTCCTTTTCTCTGTATTGGAGTAGTTGATTTCTGGGTATCCTCGTGGCTCTGGTGATTTTGCCATCAATTGATGTGGGATAGTAGCCCTGACTTAAAAATGTCCTTTTAAGATGGTATAGATGTTCCTCCCTATCTGTTGGACTGGAGTAGATCCGGTTGTATCTGATTGCCTGGCTGTAGACCATCTACTTTTTCATGTGCTTAGGATGGTAACTGTCCCATTTGAGGTATGTGGGCAGATCAATCGGTTTCCGGCATTGGGATGTCTGTATTGAGTTTTTGACATTTTTATGGTGGTGTTCAAAAAGTTGATTTCAGTATATGAGCAGCTTAATGTCAGGTTTATGGTGGGGTGGAGTGCAGTGAATCTCTCATGGCATTTTATTCGTTCTTGTTTGGTGTTGGTCCAGATGAATATGATGTCATCAATGTAGCAGAAGTAGGCCAATGGTTTGCTGGAGCAGAAGACCAGAAAGTCAGTCTCCAGTTTTGCCATGAAAAGGTTGGCATATTGCGATGCCATTTTACTACCCATGGTGGTTCCAGTGAGTTGTAGGAATATCTCTTTGCCAAAAGAGATGTAATTGTGTGTGAGGATGAATGTTGTAACATGGATTCAGAGGCAACTCCATTGGTCTCAAGGTGTGCCAGGCAGGTGGTCAGTCCATCTTCGTGTGGGATATTGGAATATAAGGAATCCACAACCATGGTGGCCAGGATGGCGCCATCAGGGAGAAGACCTGATGGCGCCAATCAGCCCCAATAATTTTTAGAATTCCTCACCCATTGAAGATTTTCATATCCTTGTCATAAAGACCTGTAATGCCTTTCGTTCCAGAGGGTTTTTTTTATTTTAATATGCAAATAAGGGAGATGAAACAATACCTCAGCAGTGCCACCTATTGGAAGGCAACATTCCTGCAAGTGTCTAATAGGTGGCCCTGAAGAGGTATTGTTCCATTTCCCTTATTTGCATATTATACTGAGGAGCTTGAATGGCCTTATAAGTGTCCTCACCTGCTTACCCTCAAGGAGCTCTTCCTAAGGAGAAAAGATAGCGATCCTGATCAAATTTCAATGTGACATGCGGTTAAGCAAAAAAAAAAGAAGAAAGAAACAATAAGCTTTGATATAAAGTATGTGTTGAAGGTCTAAGCTGTCAATACATGTTGGGATTTGATTATCCACTACAAATTTCTAATTGTGAAGCCCTGTAAGCTCTTTCTACAGTTTATACAGAGAAGTAACTACAATTGTACAAAAAGCTCTGCACAAAGTCAACCACACAATACATCCATATCTGGTAAAGCATTCCAACGCTTCATACTCTGCTATACAGGTGTCCCTTTCAGCTATGTGGAAGTCTGATTCTTTTCTGTTTTGTGAGAAAAATGTAAGGCTGCCTAACATGAAAGCATATTTTTTGCATTAAGTCACCAATATTGCAACAAATATTCCCAGTTTTTGTGTCAAGCTACAGAACAGTCAAAGGGAGAACAGTGTAAACCAGCATGAAAATAAACCATTGTACTCCAGAAAAACAACACTGAAAGCAGAGGTGGAAGTGAAGAAGAAACTGTATCAAGAGTGCAATGCTTTTTTGAATTCAGATGTTCCCTTAAAGGAAACATTCATCTTTTTCTCAATACGCCTGGTTACACTTTTTTGGATTTCTAGCTATAAACTCACGGTAGAGTTGGAGTTGCTAGGAATATAAATTCCATGAACATCAAATACATTGGAAGCCATACATTTTTATACTCGGGTCTGTGAGAAACTAAATTAACATTGTAGGTGCTTCATACTTTAATACAAACTAAGATTAGATTACTTTCTGTATAAGGAAGCAGAATGCAGTACTTAATCCTAATGTGCAATTTATCCAATGTGAAGCCTATTATGCCTAATGGTTCCTACTTGGTTCCTCTCACTGAGAACTATCACACTGAGAACAATCGCACTTGGTATATTCATCTCAGGGCATTTAAGGGGCTGTACCAGAATCTCAATTCATTTCCTATCCAAAGGATAGGGGATGACTTGCTGATCGGTGGTGGCCTCACTGCTGAGACCCCCGCTGATCTCAAGAACTTGGGTTCTGTGTCCCATGCCCTTCTCACTAAGGTGCTACTGCACCCCCAACATTACCAGGAAGCCTGAATGAAGAGCTGGTTACGCAAGTGCACTAGCACTCCATTAACTTTTAATGGGACTGCCAATATACCTGAGCAGCACCCGCTCGGGTATTTCCATCAGCCCCATTGAAATTAATAGAGCGCTGACCATGTATGTGCAGCCAGCATTTCATTCAAAGTAACGTCACTGCACAGGGGAAAAGTGAACCCCACGTTGACAGGAAAGCGGGGCATGGGAATCCAGTTCTTGAGATCGGCAGGGGTCTCAGCGGTGAGACCACCACCGATCAGAAAGTTATCCCCTATCCTGGGGATAGGGAATAACTTAAATTCTGGTACAATCCCTTTAAAGTATACAACTAGTGAAAAATAGAACTGTCCCGGTGTTCTTAGATTCTCATGCACAGAGCCTTTGTGGAGCCTTTGACTTCAAAAGTAGTTGTTTCTGTTGCAGAACCCTTCCTCTTCCCAATTCCTTAACAGGCAGTTGCTATTATTGCCTGTCTTATTATGCATGGAGCTGCAGCCTTGTCACCGTCACTACATCTATAAGCATTTTAGCTCAGAATTGTCTTTCCATTTATTTCACCTCCACTCTTATTACTCTCCTTTAATCACACTCCTCTCATACTGTCTAATTGAATTTGTGCAGATGCTGCTGTAATCCAAGGATTTAGTAAGAAAGCAGGGTCCCTCCATGGATGCAAAAACAGCTTGTCATTCCCTGTTTTGGCAAGATAGTGCATTTGTTTTAGATCTATCTACCTTTTTATATACTTATTTTTTGCTCACATATAAATATACAGAAAAATAAAGTGAGAAAAAATGCAAGATACACCCAGGTATTCCTTACCTATTACCAACCCCACCCTTAGAGGGACTGTATCACCATTTTGTTTATTAATTAAAACTAGATAGAGACATGTTTTTATAATGTTTTCATTTTCCATTTGTAGATTTTGTTTATTCTGTTGTCTATACATGACTATGGGGCGACCATCTTGCCTGAGCTGTATTTAACAGCATTTAGAAGATACACTTTAAAGCAGTCCACTGGGCCATTGTTACAATAAACAAGAGGGGACCTATTGACTTGTATGGGAGATTGGTATAGGCATGCTCTGTGACCTGTGCAGAGGTCATTGTGCAGGGAGGGGAGTAGATAGTCACAGCTTATACCTATTGTGAATGTTGGATCCTGTGTTATCTACATATAGGTGTTTAAATTTCAGTGTAATTCTGCCTGTGATGTTAGTGAGATGACTGCTGTAAAGCTTTCTGTACAGATCAGGAGGTATCAGCCTATTATTAAGCTCAGTAATCAGTGTGAAAGATGCAAGATTTTAGGATTTTTTTTTAAAATATATATTGTGACCAAAAATGTTTACAAATTACCACAAAATTGCAAAAAATACAATTTACACAAAAATATTATTTATATAATAGGTCATTTTCTGATGACACCTTCCCATTCAGGGGGAAAGTGTTATTGTTCTCAGTGAGATAAACCAAGTAATCTTGTGTATATGATACCTTTTAATGGCTAACAAAAATACATGGTGTTACAGCCAGCTTTCGGGTCTTCTATCTATCCTTCCTCAGGCTAAAAAGGATCAATAGAAGATCCGACAGCTTGCTGTACCTTCATGTATTTTTGTTAGCCATTAAAAGGTATCATATCTACAAGATTACTTGGTTTCTCTCACTGAGAACAATCATACTTTGCTCTACTGGCTAACACGGTACAAACCTTTTTTTTTTTGTTGTTTTACCATTCAGGGGGGAAAAAGTATCTCTGTAACTTAATGATAATGTATCTATATTTACATAACAAAAGTGTCCAAAAAAAAAAAATTTCTCTTTTGGCAGGGAGAAAGTAAAGGACAGCAGTAATCTAAAAGTTTGTAGATGTCGGCTTTTTTACAGATAGAGTACTACACCTATCCATAGGTTGTGCATAGTATTGCAGATCAGCTCTATTGAAGTGGATGAGTCTCTTTCTCCTCTGTCCCATACTGAAATGAATGGAGCATGCAGCCTGCAACTGAATAAATCTTATAAACAGCATAGAGTACACATTTGTTGATTCTAGATTAGAAAACTGAATTTACATACTCAGTTTCAGATCTAAGAGGTCTTTAAGAGGATCATCGGAGGTATGTTTTAAGGTGAACAAAAACCTTTTTTTTTTTTTATGTTTTTGAACGTTTTTCTTCCCCTCTAAGAAAAAACACGACATAATATTCACAGCCAGAAGGCATAAAAGACTGACAGCAAACAATAACATTTCCTGCTTTGTTAAGATAACACCCAGGAGTAAAGCAAGCAGAAATGTCAAGTGTTCACAATATTTGCGCAAACAGTTGAAATCAGAAGTTTATCAGACTGCTGGAAAATGACATGGTAAACACAATAAACAACACAAGGTACATCGACAGAGGAGCTCTCGCTGCATACAAAACATTCTGCAGCCATATTATGGGAACATCATTAGCTCTACACGTTCTATTACAATTCTCCGTGTAAGCTTTGATTCTGGGCATTGCAATTTACTCCTATCTGGCCATCAAAGCGAGATAAGTTTCTATGAATAATGCTGATTTACGAACTGCTAGTTGCAGACAACATCTGCACAGTAAGTATGGAACTGCTCCAGCCCATTTGTGAGATTTTATTTGGTGATGAATAAATGTTCTAAACAGATAATGTCAACCGTCAGAACTCCCCAATTGTACAAAGAGCTGCCAGACATCATTGCTTTATGTATTTTCAGCATGCTGCTTTCTGTTTCCACTTATACATATTATTTAGAGAACATTTTACTGAGATATGCTGATTGGAAATTGCCGCCGCTGCCAAGTTGCCCGGAAAGTTCAGATAACTCTATCCCAGTTTTCTCCGGGTGTGATGGAACGTAGGACAGTCATGCTGCAATCATAAGAGAAATGCAGTCATATCAAACATGTAATAAACATTTAAAATGAGAAACACGATACAATAGACAAAGACAGTGATAGAAAAGACATGCCGAGGTAATTATTGTAAATAGCGATGCAATCCGAAACGTTGTATATTATAGGCCTTGTTTATTTAGCGAATGAACTGAGCCCTAAATATGTCTTTGTCCATGACAGTTCGTTAATGGTAAAAAGATGGATGAATCATAATACTGAGCAGCCTTTCCTTACAACTTCATGTTATGTTGTTCCTCTTTTATCTCATCTGGGAATGTAATAATATTTGGAAAACTGGGCATTGCTATACCCTTCGTTAATAGAATATGTGCCTGTACAGTCTGATACTGACGGCGCGGAGCGTAAAGGGACCAACCCCATTGACAAGGGATTGGTGACAGCCAGTTGTTAGTTTATTCATCAATTTACAGAAGGAATAAAAGAAGGACTGTACACAAAAAATGTGCTGTAGGGTTGTTGTTATTTCTTACGGTATATCCTGGCACCTCAAATCTTCTCAAAGGATGCTAGAAAAATAGCCCAAAATCCAAAAGATGCTCCTTTCTTTCTGAGGCCCATGTTTAAATCAAGTCCCACACTCGGGTCATACATGGAATGCTGTACTTTCAAAAACTGCAACATCAGGGTAATAAATATTAGGCCTCAGTCACACGGGCACATCGGCACCCGTACACCGGCGTGTGACTGCAGGAAGGACGTACCTGCAGACAGCCAGGAATAAGGAAATAGTGACTGGCAGCATTCAGCAATGTAGAAAAATACAAGATTTATTTCCCCATTACAAAAATTACGGCAACGTTTCGGTCGTAATAGACCTTCCTCAAGCCAATACATATCATACAAAGTGCACCATATATATAGGAAATGTGAACACCATTAACCAATGACATACAAACATGCACAGGAGTGTCTCATCACTGATTACCTCTCTCCACACGTCTCAGCTGTTATCCGGCGCATCGTTGATGATGTCATATGAGCCTCGTGTGGTGCAGAGTGTAAGCTCTCGCCTACGACCTGGAGGTTGCAAGTTCGATTCCCACATGAATCAGGTAGCCGGCTCAAGGCCGACTCAGCCCTCCATCCCTCCGAGGCAGGCAAAATGAGAACCCAGCTTGGTGGGGGGCAATAAGTACTAATTACCCGAAAGCGCTGCGGAACAAGTTGGCGCTATACAAATACCATGATTTGATTTTTTTGATGTCATCTTTAGTTGACCTCCTCACACATTGGTGTGTCCATCTAAGTTGAACCGCACCCTCTGCACATGTGCCGAGCTACAACTATCGCGAGAACACGCTCTAAACCACAGTAGGGCACAGCGGCCATATCAGAAATGGGCAAACCGCACTAAAGGTGCGTCTGCGCATGTGCCGGTCGTCGGGCCCAGCGACCACGTCAAAAATGGGCAAACCGCACTGATAGTGCGTCTGCGCATGCGCCGGTCATCTGTCATCCCAGAGGCCGATACTCGGTCCCATCACCGCGCCACAACCTTACTTCCGCATTCCACCTATATATTATATTATCTACTCGGATACCTCCTCAGAGCATTGGTCACCCGTAGTGATGCAATGCAAAGTGTCAGGATCGCCGATCATGCGTTACCACAACTGACACTGACCGCATACCGCATAACCTGCAGCATCTACTGAGAGGACCCCGATGTATATATCTTATCTAATAATATACATTCTCACCCATAGAGTATGAATAGTCCAATGTTAACCCATTGTATAAACCAATAAAACAGAACAGAACACCAACTGTTAACTGCCTAGTCAAATTGTGATTTTATTGATACTATACATCACTATGCATGAATCTATATTTTTTCTTCAAGATGATGAAATAATGGACCGTCATATCTCAGACGTGTGGCGAGGGAACCAGCGAGAGACCAACAACCTGTGTAAACAAAACAAAACGAATACAATTACACATATACCCATAAAAAAATTCATTAATAAAACATATGTACAATTCATATACTGATGTGTGTAACAAGATTTACAAGAACGGCTGAAAAATGTACTCCTGATTAAGCCCTTTTGGGTGCATGGTGTCCAACTCGTATATCCATTTTAACTCACGCTTTTTTAATAAAAATTCTCTATCACCCCCCCCGTGGAAGTACGGGGACATGATCAATGACCCTAAATTTGAACTGGCTGATGTTGTGTTTAGCCTCCAAAAAATGTCGCGATACAGGTAATTGTAGATTTTCCGTCCGAATTGTACTCTTGTGCTTCACCATACGTGATCTCACCTCCATAGTGGTTTCACCCACATACCCAAGGCCACATGGGCAGGTGATGAGGTAGATCACGTATGGTGAAGCACAAGTATATCTCCCCTGTATCTTGTACCTATTGCCCCTGAGAGGATGCCGAAATTCGTCACCCCTCACCAAATTGTTACAACAACTACAGGCAAGGCATGGGAAGTTCCCCTTTCTAGGGGGTTTAAAGAAACTCTGGACGGCTGATTTGTGTGAAGCAAAGTGTGAGTGGACCAGTTGGTCACCTATGTTTCTACCTCTTCTATATGCATTTATAGGCTTATTTTTAAATTCAGGTATTACAGCCCCATCTAATGTCAGCAGTGGCCAATGTTTTTTGATAATGTTACCAACGGTTCCACTAAGATTATTAAAGGTACTGACAAACGGAATCCTGTCCATTGTCTGTTTCTTTAATTTAGGTGTCAAAAGATCTTGTTGTGGTATTGCCCTAGCTCGTATGGCAGCTTTTGTGATGATTGGTGCAGGGTATCCCCTATCTAGGAACCTCCTACACATCTCATCCAATCTTAAATCAATGGTTTGATCGTGTGCTATTCTTCGCACTCGTAAAAGTTGACTCCATGGTAGTGAGTCCTTCATGGCGACCGGATGGTTGCTACTATAGAGCAATAAACTGTTCCGATCTGTCTTTTTTGTGTAAAGATCCGTTACCAATCCCATTCCTTGTCTTTTAATCAAAACGTCAAGGAATTGGATTTCCACAATAGAGTAAGACATAGTGAACTGAAGTTCTGGGTAAATAGCGTTTAGAAAGGTATGGAATTCCTGTAATGTTTGGAACTTCCCATGCCTTGCCTGTAGTTGTTGTAACAATTTGGTGAGGGGTGACGAATTTCGGCATCCTCTCAGGGGCAATAGGTACAAGATACAGGGGAGATATACTTGTGCTTCACCATACGTGATCTACCTCATCACCTGCCCATGTGGCCTTGGGTATGTGGGTGAAACCACTATGGAGGTGAGATCACGTATGGTGAAGCACAAGAGTACAATTCGGACGGAAAATCTACAATTACCTGTATCGCGACATTTTTTGGAGGCTAAACACAACATCAGCCAGTTCAAATTTAGGGTCATTGATCATGTCCCCGTACTTCCACGGGGGGGTGATAGAGAATTTTTATTAAAAAAGCGTGAGTTAAAATGGATATACGAGTTGGACACCATGCACCCAAAAGGGCTTAATCAGGAGTACATTTTTCAGCCGTTCTTGTAAATCTTGTTACACACATCAGTATATGAATTGTACATATGTTTTATTAATGAATTTTTTTATGGGTATATGTGTAATTGTATTCGTTTTGTTTTGTTTACACAGGTTGTTGGTCTCTCGCTGGTTCCCTCGCCACACGTCTGAGATATGACGGTCCATTATTTCATCATCTTGAAGAAAAAATATAGATTCATGCATAGTGATGTATAGTATCAATAAAATCACAATTTGACTAGGCAGTTAACAGTTGGTGTTCTGTTCTGTTTTATTGGTTTATACAATGGGTTAACATTGGACTATTCATACTCTATGGGTGAGAATGTATATTATTAGATAAGATATATACATCGGGGTCCTCTCAGTAGATGCTGCAGGTTATGCGGTATGCGGTCAGTGTCAGTTGTGGTAACGCATGATCGGCGATCCTGACACTTTGCATTGCATCACTACGGGTGACCAATGCTCTGAGGAGGTATCCGAGTAGATAATATAATATATAGGTGGAATGCGGAAGTAAGGTTGTGGCGCGGTGATGGGACCGAGTATCGGCCTCTGGGATGACAGATGACCGGCGCATGCGCAGACGCACTATCAGTGCGGTTTGCCCATTTTTGACGTGGTCGCTGGGCCCGACGACCGGCACATGCGCAGACGCACCTTTAGTGCGGTTTGCCCATTTCTGATATGGCCGCTGTGCCCTACTGTGGTTTAGAGCGTGTTCTCGCGATAGTTGTAGCTCGGCACATGTGCAGAGGGTGCGGTTCAACTTAGATGGACACACCAATGTGTGAGGAGGTCAACTAAAGATGACATCAAAAAAATCAAATCATGGTATTTGTATAGCGCCAACTTGTTCCGCAGCGCTTTCGGGTAATTAGTACTTATTGCCCCCCACCAAGCTGGGTTCTCATTTTGCCTGCCTCGGAGGGATGGAGGGCTGAGTCGGCCTTGAGCCGGCTACCTGATTCATGTGGGAATCGAACTTGCAACCTCCAGGTCGTAGGCGAGAGCTTACACTCTGCACCACACGAGGCTCATATGACATCATCAACGATGCGCCGGATAACAGCTGAGACGTGTGGAGAGAGGTAATCAGTGATGAGACACTCCTGTGCATGTTTGTATGTCATTGGTTAATGGTGTTCACATTTCCTATATATATGGTGCACTTTGTATGATATGTATTGGCTTGAGGAAGGTCTATTACGACCGAAACGTTGCCGTAATTTTTGTAATGGGGAAATAAATCTTGTATTTTTCTACATTGCTGAATGCTGCCAGTCACTATTTCCTTATTCCTGACTGCACCCTTGGAGCCTCTCTGGTTTAGGCTTCCTGACTGGCTTTTGCACACTGTTTTGCCTGGCTCTATGTGAGGATATATGCTGTGCTGCTGGGAACCTCTTTTTTCTACTCAGTGATATCTACAAACCAGATCCAGCTTGCACCTGATACAGGCACAAAATGGAAAAATACCCGGACTCTGACAGACCAGGTAACCCTGTTATTTTTTCGTATTCGGATGTGGATGTTAACAAGATTATTGCAGGAGCTACACGCAAAAATAGCTATCTAGAAATGCCAACAGTGGATATGTTACTACGGAAGTGGGAGATGGAAAATAAAAAGAACATCTCCCTATCTTTGCACATGTCCACACTATGTGAATATTTTAAGGTAAAACGCATTCCGAGAGGGCTACGCCCACATGTGCGCCCGACCTTAATGGCAGATAACAAGACATTTTGTTCAAAATTTGAAGGCATAGTGAATAAATTTTCGTTTGACATGATTGTCTTGAATGTTGAGTTCTTACAGTTGGAGATTGCTGAGAGTACAGCTCGCATATCCTCCTTGGAAAAGAATATTCTAGAGATCTTGACACCAGAGGACTGGAATAAACATAAGGAGAAAAAAACAACATATCTCAAACGACATCAGGAGGAATTGGAGAGTATAAAAAAAACCAAGTGGTTTAGGGATGTCGACGATTATGCTTATGGTCGTGTATTTTGTTGGCAGACATCAAAGAATAAAGTCACAGATCCCTTTGAATCGAATACCAAACAAAGACGACAACGACGCCGTCAACCCAGGAATAGAAACCAATTTGGGTTCTCATCTCGTGGTTCGATTTCAACGGATGATTCGGCCAAGAATGATCATGTGGGTGCCTCCACATCCTCTTCTTCTTTTTTAGGCCGTGGCAATCCAAACAGGATGAAGAGAAAAGAGGGACCTTCCGATGCCGCCGAGGCGGACGAAAACATCACAGGGCATACAAGAGATCCCGACGGGGTGATGACCCGATCCACGAAACGACCACCACTGATGGACTTCAGGAAATAGTGGATGTTAGAGCTTGTGAACCTACCAGTGACGGTATTGTAATCAACATTTCTTCCAGGGTATTGACATCAGATGAGACGACTGTATTGGGCAAGGGTCTATCATTTTGCTGTGTAACTTCTATGAATTGGTTTGATCTTAATCTTGATGTACAGCGTTTATTCAGAAATTTAAGGCTTAAAAATCAATTTTCCTCACAACCATCACGTACGGTTGCACAGACCACTACACCGGGGTCTTTTTCCCTGGTTGGAACTGGTCTTCGCAACAAAAGTACGTATCAACCACCTACATCAAATCCTCAAATTGAAGTATTTGCTAAATTAGTATTAAAAGATATTGAAAAACTGAGATCCAAAACATTGGGTAACAAGAGGAGGCTTAAGAATAACCTTAATATGAGGGAAAGGAAAGCCCTCAATTCTCTTGCGCAGGATGATGCGATTGTGGTTAAACCAGCCGATAAGGGTGGAGCAATAGTCGTGATGGATACCAGTATGTACACAACAGAAGTGTTCAGACAATTAAATGATGAAAATGTTTATGAAAAATTGCGATCGGACCCTACCATACGGTTTCAATTACAATTAAGGGGAATGTTGAATGAGGCACTATGGGCAGGTTTGATCGATAAAAAGCTGTTGAAATTCCTTGATATCCAGCACCCCATTGTTCCCACTTTATACACCCTCCCAAAGGTCCACAAGGATCCCCAGAATCCCCCTGGGAGACCGATTGTTTCAGGCAGAAACTCACTCTTCTGCAATATCGCACGATTTTTGGACAAGGTCCTGAGGCGTTTTGCAGATGAGGCGGATTCACACATCAGGGATACATCTGACTTTTTGAAAAAAAATTGCATCGTTTGATATGACCGAAGATGTTATTCTGGTCACCTTTGATGTGACTGCGCTATACACCTCTATCAGTCACGATAAAGGGATAGATGCCGTCAGACAATTTCTGATGGCATCGGATATGTCCTCTGAGTGCATGCAGTTTGCCCTGTCGCTGCTGGAGTACATCCTCCGCAACAATTATTTTTTGTTTGGGGGGGTGTACTACAGACAGCGACAGGGCACTGCTATGGGCTCTAATGTGGCGCCAACATACGCCAACATTTTTGTGCGCCAATTTGAGGAGAAGTATATCTATACCTCCATATATGCGGCGTCGTTGGTGTACTGGGGTCGGTACATCGACGACGTGTTTGCTCTATGGAAGGGCTCGCTCCAAACATTACAGGAATTCCATACCTTTCTAAACGCTATTTACCCAGAACTTCAGTTCACTATGTCTTACTCTATTGTGGAAATCCAATTCCTTGACGTTTTGATTAAAAGACAAGGAATGGGATTGGTAACGGATCTTTACACAAAAAAGACAGATCGGAACAGTTTATTGCTCTATAGTAGCAACCATCCGGTCGCCATGAAGGACTCACTACCATGGAGTCAACTTTTACGAGTGCGAAGAATAGCACACGATCAAACCATTGATTTAAGATTGGATGAGATGTGTAGGAGGTTCCTAGATAGGGGATACCCTGCACCAATCATCACAAAAGCTGCCATACGAGCTAGGGCAATACCACAACAAGATCTTTTGACACCTAAATTAAAGAAACAGACAATGGACAGGATTCCGTTTGTCAGTACCTTTAATAATCTTAGTGGAACCGTTGGTAACATTATCAAAAAACATTGGCCACTGCTGACATTAGATGGGGCTGTAATACCTGAATTTAAAAATAAGCCTATAAATGCATATAGAAGAGGTAGAAACATAGGTGACCAACTGGTCCACTCACACTTTGCTTCACACAAATCAGCCGTCCAGAGTTTCTTTAAACCCCCTAGAAAGGGGAACTTCCCATGCCTTGCCTGTAGTTGTTGTAACAATTTGGTGAGGGGTGACGAATTTCGGCATCCTCTCAGGGGCAATAGGTACAAGATACAGGGGAGATATACTTGTGCTTCACCATACGTGATCTACCTCATCACCTGCCCATGTGGCCTTGGGTATGTGGGTGAAACCACTATGGAGGTGAGATCACGTATGGTGAAGCACAAGAGTACAATTCGGACGGAAAATCTACAATTACCTGTATCGCGACATTTTTTGGAGGCTAAACACAACATCAGCCAGTTCAAATTTAGGGTCATTGATCATGTCCCCGTACTTCCACGGGGGGGTGATAGAGAATTTTTATTAAAAAAGCGTGAGTTAAAATGGATATACGAGTTGGACACCATGCACCCAAAAGGGCTTAATCAGGAGTACATTTTTCAGCCGTTCTTGTAAATCTTGTTACACACATCAGTATATGAATTGTACATATGTTTTATTAATGAATTTTTTTATGGGTATATGTGTAATTGTATTCGTTTTGTTTTGTTTACACAGGTTGTTGGTCTCTCGCTGGTTCCCTCGCCACACGTCTGAGATATGACGGTCCATTATTTCATCATCTTGAAGAAAAAATATAGATTCATGCATAGTGATGTATAGTATCAATAAAATCACAATTTGACTAGGCAGTTAACAGTTGGTGTTCTGTTCTGTTTTATTGGTTTATACAATGGGTTAACATTGGACTATTCATACTCTATGGGTGAGAATGTATATTATTAGATAAGATATATACATCGGGGTCCTCTCAGTAGATGCTGCAGGTTATGCGGTATGCGGTCAGTGTCAGTTGTGGTAACGCATGATCGGCGATCCTGACACTTTGCATTGCATCACTACGGGTGACCAATGCTCTGAGGAGGTATCCGAGTAGATAATATAATATATAGGTGGAATGCGGAAGTAAGGTTGTGGCGCGGTGATGGGACCGAGTATCGGCCTCTGGGATGACAGATGACCGGCGCATGCGCAGACGCACTATCAGTGCGGTTTGCCCATTTTTGACGTGGTCGCTGGGCCCGACGACCGGCACATGCGCAGACGCACCTTTAGTGCGGTTTGCCCATTTCTGATATGGCCGCTGTGCCCTACTGTGGTTTAGAGCGTGTTCTCGCGATAGTTGTAGCTCGGCACATGTGCAGAGGGTGCGGTTCAACTTAGATGGACACACCAATGTGTGAGGAGGTCAACTAAAGATGACATCAAAAAAATCAAATCATGGTATTTGTATAGCGCCAACTTGTTCCGCAGCGCTTTCGGGTAATTAGTACTTATTGCCCCCCACCAAGCTGGGTTCTCATTTTGCCTGCCTCGGAGGGATGGAGGGCTGAGTCGGCCTTGAGCCGGCTACCTGATTCATGTGGGAATCGAACTTGCAACCTCCAGGTCGTAGGCGAGAGCTTACACTCTGCACCACACGAGGCTCATATGACATCATCAACGATGCGCCGGATAACAGCTGAGACGTGTGGAGAGAGGTAATCAGTGATGAGACACTCCTGTGCATGTTTGTATGTCATTGGTTAATGGTGTTCACATTTCCTATATATATGGTGCACTTTGTATGATATGTATTGGCTTGAGGAAGGTCTATTACGACCGAAACGTTGCCGTAATTTTTGTAATGGGGAAATAAATCTTGTATTTTTCTACATTGCTGAATGCTGCCAGTCACTATTTCCTTATTCCTGACTGCACCCTTGGAGCCTCTCTGGTTTAGGCTTCCTGACTGGCTTTTGCACACTGTTTTGCCTGGCTCTATGTGAGGATATATGCTGTGCTGCTGGGAACCTCTTTTTTCTACTCAGTGGTACCTGCAGACAGCCGTCTCTCTGCAATGGAGCCGGTCACATGTTCTTTCCTCCAGGGCTGCAGAGAGACGGCCGTCTGCAGGTACGTCCGTCTGCTGGTGTCAGTCACACGGGCGCATCGGCGCCGGTGTACGGGTGCCGATGCGCCCGTGTGACTGAGGCCTTAAACTGTGTTTCTCCGTTAACCTCTGCTGTTGCTTTAAATTATCTCACATACCTTAAAGGGGTTTTGTCATTGCAAGAAAAAAAAATCAAATTAAATCTATACTTTCCTATCCCCCCCCCCCACACACACACACACACACACAAGTGTCCTTACCACTTATTCTTCTGGCTGAGCTTCTGCAGTGTCCCAGGTCACCTCACCGCATACCAGGCTGTCTTGCTATTATGGTTGCATTCCTCAGATTCGTTCCGGCCGGGTCAGTGAAGGTCACATCCCTGTGCCATAGTATTCACTGCCTAGGAAGGAATTGTAATCTATTTCAGAGTCAGCTCACATGAACCATCTCTGAAGCAGATAGGCACTCCCCCTGCTGGCCTGTGAGCTGGGATGTAACCTACATTGCCAGGCAGGCAGAAGACTGCCAACCAATGTATGTAACCTCAAAGGAAGGAGCCGAATCAGGCAGCTGGAGGTGAAGTGACCCCCCGGACTGCAGGAGACAGGAGAAGGAGGTGAAGATCTGGTAAGTAGACTGAGGAGGGAGGAATAGGTAAGAATAGAATTTTTCTTTTTTAATGACAGAAACCCCTTTAATGTATAAAATACTTACTAAATGCCATTTGGAATTCTTTGAGGTGTGTATTTTCAAAAATGGTGTGATGTATGGGGGGGGGGGGGGGGGGTCTAATAAATAGACCCTTATAAGTCACTTCAATTTTTAATTGGTTCCTGCAAGTTTGTTTTTTAAACAGGTTTAAATGAGAAATTATCATGTTAAACTTATAAGGCCTAATGCACATGGGTGTACTTGCATTGAGAAATACGGAGTGGGCGTTCGCTTCCGGATTCTGCAGCAAATACTGCCTATAACATGCTATTAAAAACGCTTTTCCATGTCCACGAGCTGAAATCATTGCGATTTTCTGCTCGCAGATGGAAAATCACAGCATGCTCTATTTGAGCATGGATTCCACACGGATGGCTTCCATTGAAGTGCCCGGCCAGCCACCACATCCACAGCACAGATCTGGCCAGGTAAATAGGGGTCTCTAGCTGGGCACCGGGTCGGATTTCGCTGCGGGATGCTGCATGCGGAATTCAACCTGGCCGTGTGCATTTGGTCTAAAACTGAAGTAAAAGAATGTTTAAAAAATGATGCTCACACAAAGAAGGCATGTGGTAAATGGTAGTTGTGTAGTATGATTGCCTTTCTTAGAAACAAAGAAATTAAGATTTTAAAAACTATAATTTTTTCCAAACTTTCAATACATTTTTTTTTTTTTTAAACATTGAATTTTTTTTTATTGAGGAAAAGAGGAGAGACATACATCAATACATTACATGTGCTTCATTAACCACAAAACATAATAGCTTTAGATTTTGCTATACATGCAAATCAATCTCTTTCTCCACATTTATTTAAATTTTTTCTTACATTAAATCTGCGCAACCTCTCAGATTTATTAAATGCACTATGTGCTTGGCTTTATATTTGTTTTCTTTGTTATGTCGTGATATACTGTGGATTGCTCACATAGAGTCGACGTATAGGACCGCAGTATAGCCACAGCACAAAACAAGAAATAGCAAAATAAGGAAGCATTAAACAAATCAAAATACAAACACAGGCGTCACCAACCTATTTAATGTACGGAAATTATGTAGGTTCCCTCCACATGCTCCACATCTCCTCATATTTAGCCATGTTGTTCTCCCTGAATGCCAGCCATCTCTCGTATATCTTCTGTTCCGCCATTAGAGTAATAAATTCTTGAGATAGTGGGGGTGAGGGTTCCCTCCAGTGCCTTGCTATCAAGGTCTTTGTGGACATCAAAGCATGTCCTACCAAGAGCCTAGTTGGGGGGGGGGGGGGGAGGGCCTCCAGGCCCAGAAGCAATAGTATCTGTTTTGCATCTCTTTGAACACAAATTCTCAGGGTTCTGTCTATTAATTTAAGGATGTCGTTCCAATAATTGTATAGTTTAGGACAGGACCAGAAAACATGTAAGAGGGTGCCCCTTTCCCCACACTCCCTCCAGCACATACCATCTCCTTTCCGAAATCTGGAATAAAGGAGGGCGGGAGTGTAATACCACCTCAGGTTCACCTTTACCTGCACTTCCAGAATTCCCATCCCTTTAGTTGCCCTCCCCGCCAGTTTGAAAGCGCTTATCCATGATTCTATCGGAACAACTGTTTTCATCTCTTTTTCCCAATTTAACATGTGTACTTGTTTGTTCGGATTGTTGTTCCCCGACAGTATATCATAATAAAACCTTGTCTCAGATTTTTCCACGGTGGGTGGAGAAGAAAACTTTTTATGATGTCTGTTGGTATTTTTATTTTGTGTAGTTGGGATTTAGACAAAAAGTGTTGAATCCTAGTGAATTTGTATGAATCCCCCTGATGTAGGTTGTGCAAAGAGCAAAGGTCTTTAAAAGTTTTTGGCACCTTCCCTGACAGTAAGTCGGACACATTTAGCACTCCCCTCTTTCTCCACTCTTTCAGATCTAAATCCTGTAAGAACAGGCTCACAGTCTCCAGGGGAATTTGAGGGAGTTCCAAGCTATCATAAGTTGCTACTTTTTTTGTCAGCTCCCTCCAAACCGCACAAGACGCAATCGAGGTGGGGGAGAGGAACCCCGTATCCATCTTCAAGGTTATTTTTGAGTTTGGGGGACACGACATGGCCTCCAAAGATGCCGCTAAAAGGAGCGGTCTGCACGAGTCTAGTTTCGCAAGGCTGCTCTCCATACCCACCCAACCCAACTTATCCTCTCGCAGGAGCCAACGCTTAGTTTGATTCAGGAGGGAGGCACCGAAATATTTTGCTATATCCGGGATGTCCGCTCCCCCCCCAGACCGCCTCGTCGCCAAAATAGACAGAGCCAAGCGGGACTTTTTTCCCCCCCAAATGTAATCCGATAATTGTCTTTGTATTTTAGATAGTGTGGCCTTTGAAATGACTATTGGCAGAACTCTGAATAAATATAAAATTTTGGGAAGGAGTTTCATTTTGTACGTCATAATTCTGCCGTACCACGTCAAATTGAGCTTGGCTAGGCGCTCTATCTCCTTCTGTACAGAGTCCAGCAGTAGTGGGTAGTTGATTTTTTTCTAGGTCGGCCATATTGGGAGACAAGTGAATTCCCAGGTATGGGATAACATCATTTCTCCATTCAAATGGGAACTCTTTTTTTATCGCTTCTCTCAGGTCATTTGGTACATTCACACCCATGATCATGGATTTATTTATATTAAGTTTGTATTGTGAGACCTCGCTGAAATTTTGTAGGATTTTTTGGGCAGCTCTTAAGGAACTCAGCGGATGTGTTAAAGTGAGGATCACATCGTCCGCGAAAAGGCCAATTTTATGCTGACGGAGATTTAACGGGATCCCTCTAACCTCAGGTGATGACCTGATGCTTTCCGCCAGAGGTTCGACCGTGAGGACGTATAAGATAGGGGATAACGGGCACCCCTGTCTCGTACCGTTTGAAATTTTGAAGGGTTCCGACAATATTCCATCCACTAGCGTCCTAGCCGATGGTGCGGAGTATAGGGCGCATACGGCACGTAATAGTCCCTCTCCTATGCCAAATCTCTCCAATGTTTTAAATGCATACTCCCAATGGACACGGTCAAATGCCTTTTCGGCATCAAGTGCAAGCATTACCGCATGAGATCGGGAGTGGTTCAGGGAGTGTAGGAGGTTTATTATCCTACGCGTACCGTCAGAGGCCTGCCTCCCCTTCAAAAAACCGACCTTGTCGGAGTGGATAATTTCTGGGAGAATTTTCAGGAGTCTCCTTGCAAGGGTCTTGGAGTAAATCTTGAGATCAGTATTCAATAGAGAGATTGGTCTAAAGTTCGAGGGTTCGTCGGGGGACTTGCCTTGTTTTGGTAGAACAACTATAGTCGCTTGGAGAGACTCACCCGGGAATACTCCTCGTTGCATGGCTGTGTTAAAGTTTTGTACTAGATATGTGGACAGTGATCCTTGAAATAGCTTATAATATTCGGCCGAAAAGCCGTCAGGGCCTGGGGCTTTTTGATTTTTTAGGGTAGAGATTGTATCGACTACCTCCTCTACCGATATCCTCCTGTCTAATTCTTCTGCTTGTGATATGGAGATTTTTGGAAGATTTAGTTTGTTTAGGAATTTTTCTATCGCAGTACTCCTTGGTTGGACTACGGAGGGGTCATCCTTTAGATTATACAGGCCGTTATAGTACGCGCGAAATTTTTCTGCTATTTTATCCGGGTGAACTATTTTAAACTCTTTCTTTTTTGAGTTCCACAGGAAAGGGATTTTAGCTCTAATTGTCTTTTTTTTTACTAAATTAGCCATCCATTTGGATGGTTTGTTCAATGAGGAGTAAATATTGGCTCTCCGTGCGATAATTTCTTTGTCGAAATCATTTTGTAAAATGTTCCGAAGTTCGAGGCGTGCTTTAAGTAATTTATCATGAGTGAGTGCAGACAGAGTTTTTTGTAGGTCGCTTTCTAAGAGGTGAATATTGGACACCAGGAGCTCTGTTTTTTTGAGTTTCATTCTCTTATACCTGGCGCCCAGTTTTATAAGGACCCCACGTATAAAAGCCTTATGGGCATTCCACAGAACACTTGGGTCCACATCAGGGGTGTCATTTAGTGCAAAGAATTCTTCTAGATTGTTTTTTATTTCTTTTTTGTACTCAGGGTGTTTCAATAGATATGTATTGTTCTTCCAAGAACCGGGCGTCCGACAGGGGTTGCCCAGGGCCAGCGATGTTACTATTGGGGCATGGCCCGACCACGTGGCCGTGCCGATTTCCGCCTTTTTTTACTGTGGAGATTAGATATTTGATGACCAAACATAGGTCAATACGGGAGAACGACTTGTGTCGCGGTGAGTAAAATGTATACTCTCTTGACCCTGCATTAAGGCAACGGAAAGTGTCCAAGAGGGCATTCCTCCGAAGCCAATTTCCAAGAGAGGTGATCCTCTTTGAAGGGAGATGAGTGGAGTCAATATTGCTCTCTGGTATTAAATTGAAGTCCCCACAATAAATCCGCTGACCTTTTGCTATTTTCGAGATCTTTTTTGTAAGCTTATTCAGAAAGTGTATTTGTTTTGTATTTGGGGCGTAAATATTAATTAATGTAATTTGTGTTCCATTCAGAGAACCCACCATTACTATATAACGGCCCCTAGGGTCGCACAATTGTTTTTCAACATTGAACGTGGTGGAATCTCTGACTGCAACCATAACGCCCGCCTGTTTCCTTGGGGCACATGCATGTGTGACATGGGGAAATTTCTTGTGTGACATGCGTGAACATTCTGTGTCAAGCAAGTGTGATTCCTGGATACATACAATATCTGCGTCACATCGAATAGCTTCTTTCCAAACGGAACTTCTTTTATGTGGGGAATTCAACCCATTGGCATTCAGGGATAATATTTTCAGTGCCATAGCTGCTGAAACAGCTCTCCGGAGCTAGGAGCAGGGAATCTCCGGTAGCAAGTGATGCCTGTTAAAACAAAACTACAAACACAACGAACATAGCAATTTTTGGTTATGTAGAAAAACATGCAGCTGAAAATTGAGCATATCAAACGCAGGAGAGCAATGCACATACAATGAAAGCTACGTAGCATTACGAAGTGAAATAGGCAAGCTAATGCATGCAAACTCATTTGGGGGGAATGAAAGTTCGCAGGAGTACGAAAGCATGCAACCTTCTCATCTGCAAGACCGTATTACAGTAGGGCTTGGTAGATGAATGCAAAGGATTCAAGTGTCCATGCGGGGGTGGGACATCTCGGTGGTTCTCGCCCGGGTTCCTCCAGATTGTCCTTCAGCGCGGGCGGGTGAAGAGTCGCTCAGCTTTATGCCCCATACTTTTAACGTAGCTTTTGCTGACATGGGGTCATGAAAAACATGTACAGAGTTTTCTCTTGATACTATTACTTTTGTGGGGAAACCCCACCTGTATGGGATTCTCGCCTCTCTCAGGGCTAGTGTGATATTTGCAAAGTTGCGCCTCGCCTCCATAGTGGCCTGAGAGAGGTCAATGTACAAGCGGATCTCAGAGTAAGGGCTTGGCAAGACTTTCAGTTTTCTTGCTGCGGACATAAGAGCCTCTTGTGTACTGTAGTGATGTAAACACACTATAATGTCTCTTGGACTGGTTTCTTTCAGGAATTTCGGTAATGGCAGTCTATGCGCTCTATCTATCTGGAGCTCGTGCTCCGGAATATTTGGGAGGATTTTCTGTATCAGGCGTTTAACATAGTCGTGAATTTCAGTGTTGGTAATTTTCTCGGGGGGGCCTCTTATTTTAATATTGTTGCGCCTGTTTCTGTCTTCGAGATCCGTTAATTTACTCTGCAGCTTGATAACAGTATTCTCTAAATCGTAATGTGCGTCAATAAGCTTGTTGTGGGATTTTACAAGCTCCTCCATTTTGTTTTCTGTAGTATTCAATCTGTTATTAACCCCTAAAATTGAGGAGTCGACATGCTGGGTTAAACTTTTCAGATCCGCTTGGATCGTATTTCTCAGGGCCATTATAGCCTCTTTAATGTAAAGTTCAGAGGCTGGCTTTTCTGTCGCTGTTAGAGTGCTTATTTCTCCCTCACTGACAGTGTAGGAGAGGAATGGTTCAGGGTTCTCTCCCTCCGCATCTCCGGACATTTTCTGCCGCTGTTTAGCTGGGCTATTGGAGGCAGATGCGGGGTAGCCTCCCTGCAGCGTGGCCGCGGCCATTTTGTTTTTTGTATTACGGCCGGGGGGGGGGGGGGCATTAGTTTTCTTTTTAACTTCTCTTTCTTTTACTCTCTCCCCCTGCTGTAATCCTCCCGCTTCTTCTCCCTTACTATCTATCACAGCGCTGTGTTCAGGGAGCGGGACGGGGGGTATATGAGAGTTCCTTACCCGGTCGCTGGTTTCTTGCGCTGCTGTTTCGTCCGCCGCCATTTCAGAGAGCGGAGCGCGCGGGGTAAAAAACTCCTCCAGGCGAGTCGGATTAGCTTTGGAGGTCTTTCTTCTAGATGCCGCCATGTGCTGTGAGGCTTCTCCTAGCAGTATGTCTGGAAAAGAAGTGCCCTCCGTTGCTGTCTTTGTTGCTGAAGGTCGCTACCGAGCGGAGCCTATGTAGACACAGCCGTCTTGGTCTCGCACCAAGCCACGCCCCAACTTTCAATAAATTTTGATGTTTTCCACAAATAAAATGCATTGACAACAATTTAGCATTAACATAAAGTACACCCCATGGTGTCAAGGAAAAAAAAACAACCTCAGAATCAAATGGATGAGTAAAAGCACTACAAAGTTATTGTTATATAAATTTTAAAAATGGTCTGTGTCCACAAGCTCAAAACTGTTTGCATCCTTAAAGGGGACAGAACTAGAGATGAGCGAGTATACTCGCTAAGGCACATTACTCGAGCGAGTAGTGCCTTAGCCGAGTATCTTCCTGCTCGTCTCTAAAGATTCGACGGCCGGCGCTGGTGACAGGTGAGTTGCGGCGGGGAGCAGGGGAGGAGCGAGGTGGAAGAGAGGGAGAGAGATCTCCCCTCCGTTCCTCCCCGCTCTCCCCCGCCGCTCCCCGTCGGCTCCCGAATCTTTAGAGACGAGCGGGGAGATACTTGGCTAAGGCACTACTCATTCGAGTAATGTGGCTTAGCGAGTATACTCGCTCATCTCTAGACAGAACATATTCAGCATCAATTTCTACATAGTTCTTGATTTGTTATCCTCTTTTCAATTAACATACAATAGATATTTTAAAATGCAAAAACTAAAAAAAACTCCAACCAATACTCAATATCAAAAGTCTTGATCCAAATGTAGATTTTCAACAGAACAAGTTAGTGATCAGCATTCTAGTTGGACTGATTCATATACTCTACCATACTCAACCAATGGACATATTTATCTAATGTCAGACAGCATATTTAGCTTTACATACCTACATTTTTAAATTTTCCCATAAAAAAGGATTAAAAGATTACATTTTGCCTCATTTGAAGTAGCTGCCACTAGGAGTGTCCCTTCCAGCTCCTCTGTAAACCACTCTGTCATTAGGTACAGAGCTTCTGTAGCAACCAGGATACAGGGATGTTTCCTTAGCAATGGATGGAGGTACTATCTTCACAGGAGCATTCTGGTACAGGCTGACAGATCTGCAGACACTGTGATAATGATCTCCACAATCTCTGCCTCTCCTGTATTTATGTTTGTACATATATATTGGGTTTACTCAGCATTTGGCCAGCATGCCTAAATCACACTGGGAGAGAAGAGGAGTCGACATTCAGACACTGCCCCCCTGCTGAATGAACCACAGACTGTGCAATGGGAAGTCAGGGCAAGGAAGTGCAGGATGGAAAACAACTGGCAGAATGCTAAGCTTGCTACATGTCCCTTCCTGATAGTGAATTGCAAACAACAGGCGAAGAGAAAAATAAGGAACCCACCTAAAACGCTGAACTTACTGAAATGAAACAGGGTGCAAACAGCAGCAAATGAGTGGGTAAGGAGAACCTGGTATATTTTAGAAAACTTGTTGAAAACTCAGGTACGCTTTAATTCTTATCCCAGACTCCATGTGGCAGGCAGCATGTTTGGTTTATTGAAATGAAAAGAAATCTGACAGATGGACTTCACTTTTGCATTTTTCAAGGTCTCAAAGCTTAGAACTATAATGCTTTACCTGAACAGGATTTCCCCCCAGCGGTCGGATTGAAATTTGTAATTCTTATTCAGCAACAAAATAGTGCTTGTGGCATGTAAAGTGCATTGCCATAAAATGCTCCAAATAAACCTCCTATTTATGAGAAGCATAAGTAAATATTTTGAATACACCATTCAATATCACATAAAGTGTCCAAACATTGCCCTAACAATGCTCCTAAACCTATAAGCCACATCTCTATAGTTATACTTGTTCACATTAACTGTATTTACTGCTGCCTACATTTATAGAGTCGTGTAGAACTGAAAAGTTCTCTATAGTGCCCAGATGAATAGTACTATATAGTATCATTAAGAAAATGCTATGCATGTATAACAATGCTGGCTGGACACTAGACCGCAGAACTGGACTTCACAGCCACCTTTCCTGGGTACTAACAATGTCTTCTAGTACTCAGATACCTTAGAACATATTAAAGGGTTAATTGTATAACAACTGGATAGTGAACAAATATATGAAACATGTATCAATACTAGCAGGTAAAGCTAAAAATAGGACTTCACCAATAGATGACAGTGATCAGATGATGGCAAACAAAGCTGGGCTGCAGCAGTCATCAGCTGACCCACTTTAATGGATCAGTTATAAAACAATTAAATAGCAACTACCCCAACAACAAACTACAAGACAGAAGCTGACAATACATCAGGAAACTTCCTTCTGATCCTAACAGCATAGCCCATATGAATGTGCTATACACTGCTCACAGAAATAGTACAATAGTGTCCATAGGAAAGGTTCTGCACAAATAGTGCCCTCAAAATAAATCTTGTTATTTGTATAGCACCAACTTATTCTGCAGTGCTTTCAGGTAAATTTTTATTTACTACCCCCACCAAGCTGGGTACTCATTTTACTGACCTCAGAAGGATGGAACCTACCAAGCTGGGTACTCATTTTACTGACTTCGGATAGAGTCTACCTTGAGCCAGCTACCTGAACCATGCAGGGATTGAACTCACAACCTTCAGGTCATGAGTGAGAGCTTAGGACTGCATTTCTGCTGCCTTAGCACTCTGCATCACACGGGGATCTGTAGTAATGTAGATTGCCTTTATGAATAGTGCGAATAGTTCTAATGGTCATGATGCTACACACAGCTTACAGAAATGGTGGTAGCCAAGCAGTGGTGCACCCAGGAATTATAGAAGCTATAACCTGTTCCAGGAACAGGTGTAAGGGGGTGGCTATGCATAGTGCTTTTCTTTCTTCTTTCTTAGTTAAACTAGTTTAATGGAATAGGACTTAATATGCAATTGTGTTATCACAGTACTGCTGTGGAAGAAGGTTTGTAATGCAGCTAACTCTGCCAACACTATTTCGTACTGGTATCCAGGAGGAGAGCAGTTAGCGAGACTGAGGAACCAGGCAGGTTGCGCTGAAAAGTGCTATGGACTAAAGAACATTCTGTTTTACCTTTACCCTATGGGCCAGATTAGGAAGACAGTGCTGAAACAGTTAGCCTTGAGGGCATAGTGCTCTCTTGTTCATTCTGCTGCACAAGTGGGATTGGCTGCATACCTGAGCCGATCAACCTCATGGGCCCGCTGTGAAATAAAAAAGCGTAGGCCACATAAATATGGCAAAGTCTTTGTAAGGCCCCGCAGTTTATGTTAATATTACCCTGGATATGGGATATCAGAGAGACAATTGCCATACTACCCTGGTGACAGGAAGATTATATAGAGACTTTTGTTGTTCTACCCCGGTGATGAGAAGTTATAGAGACTGATGTTGTTCTTCCCAAGTTATGGGATTCTAGGAGACTTTCGATAGCCTGATTGGTCTGGTTGTTTATTATTTCTTCATTAATAAAGTTTATCCAACATCGATATATTTAACCATAGAAGTTTTTCTCAATGCCTGTACTTGGTGCCTCAGCTTAGAAGCCAGTGTAAGGAAATGGTGCACGTACCGACTCCTGCTCTAGCCTGGCCAGATCCGGGCTACGAAAGGTTAATAGTTCTACTTTCCACAGTGGAGGACAAAAGCACCATGACTTCCTGTGTCGGCTGAACCAGCCCAAAGTCTCCCAGAGGATAGGGGCTGTCCCCAGTCACCATTCTGGCCACCTTCACACAGAGATGCCAGTAATGATGTTTCAAGCAGAAAAGAAAAGCTGTCTAATCGAAATGATTCACATCAAATAAATGTTTTCGGTCCATTTATTACAACCCCAATTCCAAAAATGTTATGACCCTGTTTAGAATGCAAATAAATGTAAATAAAAAGGAATACAATAATGTGGACATCTCATACAATCATATTTTATTCACCATAGAACACAAATCAGAAGGTGAAAGTGAGATATTTTCATTTCATTCTTTAAAAATGTACCCATTTAGAAATTGATGGCAGCAACACATCTCAAAAAAGCTTTTCCAGGGCCTAGTCTACCATTGTGTAGCATCTCCTCTATGTAAATGTCTGGGAAGTGAGGAGACGAATGGTTGGAGTTTTGGGAGAGGAATGTTGTCCCATTCTTGTCTGATGTAGGATTCTACCTGTTCAACAGTCCTGGGTCTTTTCTTCTGGACTTTTCATTTCATAATGTGCTAAATGTTTCCTATTGGTGAAAGGTCTGGACTGCAGGAGGCCAGTTCAGCACCCGGACTCTTCTTCTGTGAAGCCATGGTGATGTGATGGATGCAGTATGTAGTTTAGCATTGTGTTGCTGAAATATGTCAGCCCTTCCCTGGAAGAGACACTGCCTGCATAGAAACATATGTTGTTCTAAAACCTCTTTATACTGCTTAGCATTGATAGTGCCTTTCAAGATGTGAAAGCTGCCTAAGCTATAGGCACTATTAAAACCCAATACCATCAGAGATCTTGGCTTTCGAACTGTACGCTGTTAATTAGTATTGAGCAATTAATGAAATATTCAGGTCAGGAATACCCAACACTATTTTCTAAAAATTATTTTAAATCAGGATGGCCAATTCCAACTCCTATTGAAATCAATGGGAGTAAAAATCAGCCTCATGGCAGACTGTGTTCACAGAGAATGATTTCTGGAAGTTTTCTGAGCCAATGCAGTGGATTCTATTACAGAATCATGCCAGTATTTAATGCAGTGCCACTTGATGGCCCGTAGATCTCAAGCATCCAATATTGACCATTGGCACTTGTCCCTTGCGCACATGAATTCTGCAGGTTCTCTGATGATATTATGCACTGTAGATGGTGAGATATGCAAAGTCTTTGGAATTTTAGATTAAGGAACATTTTCTGAAATTCTTCCACAATTTTTAGACAGACATTTTTCACAGATTGGTGAACCTCTGACAATCTTTGCTTCTGAGAGACTCTGCCTCTTCAACATGCTATTTTTATACATGTGAGGGTGAAGTCACACGAACGTATATCGGCTCGGTTTTCACGCCGAGCCGATATACGTTGTCCTCATGTGCGGGGGGGAGGCTGGAAGAGCCCAGGAGCAGGAACTGAGCTCCCGCCCCCTCTCTGCCTCCTCTCCGCCCCTCTGCACTATTTACAATGGGGAGAGGTGGGTTGGGAGGGGGCTAATTCACGGACCTTAGCCCCTCCCCCGTCCCACCTCCTCTCATTGAAAATAGTGCAGAGGGGCGGAGAGGAGGCAGAGAGGGGGCGGGAGCCTCAGTTCCTGCTTCTGGCTCTTCCAGGCTCCCCCCGCTGCAGACGAGGAGGACGTATATCGGCTCGGCGTGAAAACCGAGCCGATATACGTTCGTGTGAATGCACCCTGACTCAGTAGAAAATTGACCCTCCTGCTGTTTTCCATTAGTACCACTTACTTTTCCAGCCTTTTGTTACCCCTGTCCCAATCTTTTTGAAATGTGTTGCTGCCATCAATTTCTAAATGAGTTAGTTTTTTAAAATGAAAGGGAAAAATATCTCACATTCAACTTCATATATGTGTTCTATGTTCTACTGTGAATCAAATATGGTTATATGAGATTTCCAAATCATTGCATTAATAACATCTATTTACATTTTATACATCATTCTAACTTTTTTGGAATTGGGGTTGTATCAATCAAGGCAGAAATCAGTCCTCCCGTGGGGTGGGTCAGGAACACCTCATTGCTATAATGTTTTAAACCCAATATAAAAAGCCCTAAATACTAATTTATTATCATAAAGAGCTTCTGAATGGAAACCTTAACCTAAACCATAGCACAAGCACGATCCGTAGCTGATGAAATTGGATACAGCAAATGCAGAGTTACTGCAATCTCTAGGATACTGTAAAATGCTGCTTGCTGCAAAAAATATTTGTGAGTACCTGGGGAATTACTAAACCGTTTCATATTAGAGTTATATGTGGGGTCAGGATAGTACTTCTAGCTGAACCTGTGAGAACATAATGTAGACATCTGTGCAAATATGAAATTAGTAATGCTATGACATTGCTTTCATTGTATATAGGAATAGTCTGAGGTAGGTACATATTACAGTCAAAGTCCGAAAAGTAATATAAAAATAACCCTTTTTTAACATTAAAGTCAAAACAGTAAGTATTTCATTTATAGGATGTAACAAGATGCAAAGAAATATTATGGTATTATTTTTAATAGTAAGGGAATAAGGAAAAAAAATTATGGAAACACTAGATTAAAAAAATTGCAAAAACATATAAACACATTGTCAGGGAAAAAAGGGCAGCTACTGGGAGCAGCCAAACGATGGACATCAGAGATGGTTAAAAATGGAATTAAGTGAAATTCTTTTGTGGTTTCTTCCAAAATCCTTGTTTCCATGGCATCTTATGTTTTCATATTATTTTATTTCTGTTTCATTTTTACTTTTTTCTTATTTTTAAGCAATATTATGTGTTTCAGGAGCTCTCTCTAGCAACTTAAGACCCCGTTTTCTGCCTACAACTGTTTTAAAAGTCTGATCATTGATCATTATTGTTTTATACTATGACATTATGAAGAAGAGCCATACAACCTCGAAACACTTGTCTGTATTATTGAGAAATAAGAAGACATCCTCTACTGCTTCTGGCCTCTGCTCTTTGGCCTGTAGCGATCCGTTCTGTTCTTTTTTATCATAATTCCTCCCGTGTAACATTATTGCAGCTCCCAAATTGAACATTCTAGATAATCACAGTGTATAATTAGCTGCAGAGGAAATCAATGACTGATAGCTCTTTCATTACTACACTTCAAGGCTTGAAGGAGTTTTGTTATGTCATTGCATTTTTAGTTTATTATGTAAGCTTAACTTTTCTCCATGTTAACATCATTGATAAGTGAATCAGCAAAGAACTCAATTCACTGGAATTTTCATTAATGTTTCATTAATGGACTAATTAACAATTTCTTGGGAAGTCATATTTTTCTTGCATACGATAAAGAAGGCTAAAATAGGGCTACATATTAGAAAATTATATCGGCAAAAACCAAGTGAAATGATTTGCACATATCTAGTTTCTCTATGTACCAATGTAATACACAAAAATCTGCCATTGAGATACACTAAGCTTATAAATGATGAATGGGACAAAATCCAACACAAATTAATGACTAGTTAGAGAGACAATCTTCGATTTAGAGGAATCCATCAATCCATTCTTAATGACCAACTGTCTGAATATGTAGTGCATCTAGTGCATCCAAATATCACAAAATTGGATTGCCCCTTAGCCTATGCTCACACGACCGTATGTTTCCCATGTATTATGTGGGTTCTGTACGCTCGTGTAATACGCAGTAACTCGCAGGCAATCAATTACATTGCCGCATGCAGTTCTGCTCATATTAGCATGTCGGAATAGTGTAATACGTGAGCGCAAAATAGAATTGGCTGAGCGCTGTTATGCTTAGCCAATCAGAGCCAGCACTGAATGAATCATTGAATGGCTGTGATTGGTTCGTCGAGCGCTGGCTCTGATTGGCTGAGCATCACAGCGCTTAGCCAATCAGAGGCAGCGATTCTAGGAGGCGGGGATTTTTCAATCTCTGGCCAATAGAGATGATTGAGACCAGTGCCAGGGACCGAGAAGAAGATGCAGCGCTTCTAAGGTAATGTATTCTTTTTTTTCTGCATCTAGGGCTTATATTTCAATCCCCCCAAGCCGCAAAAATCCTTGCAAGTGGTGCTACAAAGTCGCACAAATTTGTAGCACCACTTGCAACTTTGTAGCAATACAAAATCACGGTATTGCCGTGAGAAAACGCAGGGACCACTGATGCAATATCGCAGCGATTTTCTTGCAGTGATATCATGTCGTCCGTGTGAAGGAGACCTTAAGCTACCGTACGCAAAAGAAATCACAATTATGTCTTCAGCTGCCCATCATCAGTTTTCAAGACCAATGATTGACAATTTCTACCTCTGCAGGACCAAATAATCTTCTCCTCCAGACAACAAGCATTGTCCAAATTATGTAAATTGTGAGTTGGACATAATGAATACCAAAGTATATACTTTTTCTGTAAAGCCATATTTGCACTTACTAATCACCAGATTAATAGTGTTATTTGTTTTCCTGTCATATTATTATGGTTATTACTCTCTATCTCTGATTCTCAGTTTTCTCTTGGCTGGTGGGTGGAGACCAGCTGCTATGCTGTCCCCCATAAACTGTACACATAGAGAAGAGGAGATCCTCCTCCCTTATCACAATCTTTTGAATACAGTAATGCAACATCAACATGGAAGACATTATAGAGAAGTATTAAACAGTGTAGATGTGATTCCAGTAACTATGAGATGAGACTATTAAAATACTTACTTTTAACTGCAAGAGCATCTGTGTATTTCTCCCTGCATACCTTACACTATGCCCCTTCTTTCTTTATAGGCTTCTATAGACAGGATGTAATTTAACCTGCTAGTGAGCTGTGAATTTGTCCTATCTACCCAAATGGATTCCAGAAGCATTTCAGAGTAAGTGAACAGTTTAGGAGGGAGGAAGGAGGAGCAAAAGAGCCTGATAGGTGGAGAATGAATCAATTTTCTCTCATAAATAAAGTATAGGAATGGGTTCCTCATTTTGTTTTGGACATTTTGATATATAATATGTATAGTTTTAAAACAATTCCATAATCTTGAAGCTCAGCCCATTGTCAACCTTGATTTTTACTATGATAATGGAAACTCTGACATTCCCTAAGTAGAATTTTACGTTACCCCTCTGAAATTTTTAGAGCATAGCCATGTAATCAAAACATCTGCATAGAGTTTGTGTGTTTTCCTTGTGTCTATTCTTCGTTTTCTTCTCTACCTTCTCTGCAGAAGAAAGAAGTGTAGTCCCTCAGTTGTTAGCACCCCTTGCCGGGCAGTGCTTAAGATGTAGGTTCAAATCTGTCCAAATGCAGTATCCGTACAGAGTTTTTATCTCTGATCTGTGGTAATAAAGTATCTTCTTGTGGAGAATGCCAAGTTGGCTTCAAGTAGGTGGCTCTGTGGAGGTACTTTTCTATCAGGCTATATGCATATGATGTCATATTGATAGCATCTCGAACAGCTCTCTTTGCCATGTATTGCTCAATTGCTTAAACAATTCTCTAATATTAATGTACCACCACAAAAGCTATCATTTATGACCTCCAATTTGCGCTAAGAACGGTTTGCAAATTTCCTTGGTAGGATGCATCAATTAGGTGCAAATGTTATGCTTACCTAAAATAATTTACATATTTTGAACCATACCTTTTCACATCCCTACTCGCTGATTAATAACTACTATATGGCTTCAATGTTAGACAAAGCTAAGGTTTGGTGGCTTAATCTTATTTTGTCAAGGGGCCTCCTTGAAAGTATAGTTATGGCCTTTTGCCCAGGCTTCCCTCTGCCTCCTACCTTATACTAAACTATTATACTTGCATTCATATCTTCCACACTTTAAAAATGGTATACAACTACAATATATGGGAGGCTCCAAGACTAATCACTATTTCTCCCATCAAGACTCTAAATTTCCTCCCTATGTGGATCCTAGACCAAGATATTACACATTGGATTGAAGCTGCTGTCCTACATATTGGTCTACTCTATAATAGTACCACCATTGTCTTCTTCCAATATATGAAAGATTATTACAAACACTTCTTTCAATATATGTAATGGAGGCACTTGATTACCTTGTGTTAATGGAATCAGAACTTTATGGCCAAGTGATAATAGTATGTAGACTATCTTAGAACCTAAACTACCAAGTTGAAAGGTTTATCCACACCATACCTGTTGTCTACCGGGACTGATGCCAACATCTTATATATGTGTAAATGGGAATGTGAACTGGGCCTTACCCTTACAGAACAAGGCTGCATATCAGTAGCAACATAAGCCTAAAGAGCCACCCAATGCATTCATTATCTTGGAACATTATGCACAACTCATATACTATCTGACCACCTCTCCAACTTCAACAATCTTTCCCCTTACCAGATCCACACTGCTGCTGACTGAGCACTGGAACAGGTTCCCTATCCCACATATGGTGGCAATGCAAAGGTATAAAACCTTTTTGGATGTACATTTTCACCTTGCTTTTTGAATTTTTGGTTTATTTGTTCACACCAGACTCAGCTCTAGCATGCCAAAATATTAATTCAACATCCATCACATTAATACACTATAGGCCACTGTTTCACATTCTAAGGGATGAACGTTTATTCCTAGCATCTAAATGGAAAAAGTATAACAGCTTGCAATATTTCAGAAGTCCTCAAGAGATCAGACACTCCAGTTCTATAAGAACCCAATTTTGAAACTCATAATGGATTTAGATCAAATGGGAATGTTGGGCTGCTTTTAATCAAAGCAAAATGCTTAACTTCTTAGACCCCCATCACCCTCCTTTTCCCCATGGAATTTGCAAAAATATAAGCCAACGCAATTTAAATGGTATTCTGTTCTAGATATATAGGATATACTCCAATTCAAGCAGGCAGCAGAGTTAATAGGTCAGTTATTTTCTTTTTATATTGTTTGTATTTTTAATATGGTTAAAAACGTAAGAAAATGTTTATGGTTTAAATAGACAAGCCTATAACCTATAATAAACCCTACTGCCACTACACAAACATATAAGTAGCTTCTACCCTCATCTACTATTTTCTTCCCTCTTCTCTTATACGTAGTAACTAGAGATGAGCAAGTATACTCACTAAAGGCAATTGCTCGAGCAAGCAATGCCTTTAGCGAGTATCTCCCCGCTCGAGACAGATGGTTCGGGTGCCGGCGGCGGGCAGGGAGCTGCGGGGGAGAGCGGGGTGGAACGGAGGGGAGATCTCTCTCTCCCTCTCTCCCCCCCGCTCCCCCCTGCTGACTGCCGCTACTCACCGCTCCCCCGCGCCGGCACCCGAACCTTCTGTCTCGAGCGGGCAGGTACTCCCTAAAGGCAATGCTCGCTCGAGCAATTGCCTTTAGCGAGTATACTCGCTCATCTCTACTAGTATCATGTTATGTACTTAAGTTCGTCTTTCATATGTATAGTGTCTTGGAATTAGTGTCACCTAATAATAATACCATAAATACTACTATTAATGTTTTATTATTGAGTTCAATGAATAAACGTATGCAGTAAGCTGCAAAGCTTTTCATAGTAGCGTCTGCAAGTAGCATGAATTTTGTATTTTAACTCTGCCCATGTGAAGGAATAAGGTTTCTCCCTATGGAGAGCATCAAATTGGTGTAGGGAGTCTAATATATGCTATGCAATGCTCCATGGGAAAAAGGTATGCAAATATGGAATAGAACATTACTAGAGATGAGCGAACGCGTTCGTCCGAGCTTGATATTCGTGCGAATATTAGGGTGTTCGGGATGTTCGTTATTCGTAACGAACACCATGCGGTGTTCTGGTTACTTTCACTTCCTTCCCTGAGACGTTAGCGCGCTTTTCTGGCCAATTGAAAGACAGGGAAGGCATTACAACTTCCCCCTGCAACGTTTAAGCCCTATACCACCCCCCTGCTGTGAGTGGCTGGCGAGATCAGGTGTTCGCCTAATATAAAAGTCGGCCCCTCCCGCGGCTCGCCTCAGATGCGGTGTGAGTTAGATGAGGGACAGTGCTGTTTATACCGGAGCTGCTGTAGGGAAAGAATTGGTAGTTAGTGTAGGCTTCAAGACCCCCCAAAGGTCCTTATTAGGGCCACTGATAGCTGTGTGTTGGCTGCTGTTAGCAGTGGGATTTTTTTTTTCTCAAAATCGCCTCTGCAGACCGTTGCACCTGGCATTAGGGACAGAAGTGCTGCATAGGCAGGGAGAGTGTTAGGAGTGAGTGTAGCCTTCAAGAACCTCAACGGTCCTTTCTAGGGCCATATTTATCCGTGTGCAGTACTGTCCAGGCTGCTGTTAGCTGTGCTGCATTTTTTTTGGGCTTCTCAAAATCGCCTCTGCAGAGCATTCCACCCTCCATTGATACTGCAGGGAAAGAATTGTATAGGCGGGGCCACAACACAGTTATTATTCATAGAATATACGCAGTGCTGCCTTTTGGTGGGAAAAAACTGAAAACAAATCTATTTGTCCAGCCTCTGTCCGTCCTTACGGGCGGTGGAGACGTGTGAGCTGCGTGAAGAACAGTGCTAAATCATACGCACCCAGCTACGCTTTACTGCTGGCTTCGCCATTTGCTTTCCTTAATTGGGAAAAAAAATACCTGCTCTGCCAGAGTTATAATAACTCTGCTACCCTCACGTTCTGTGACACATAAGCAGGGACACAGCACAGTTATTAAACTTAGATAATTCATTCACTAGAGGCAGTGGGGCCTTTCGTTTTCCAAAAAGGGCAAAAATTATATTTGGCCTGCAGTCTTGCGCCAATTTATTTCCTGCCTGTGAAATCAAATCACTGGTAATACAGCATGCTGAGGGGTAGGGGTAGGCCTAGAGGACGTGGACGCGGCCGAGGACGCGGAGGGCCAAGTCAGGGTGTGGGCACAGGCCAAGCTCCTGATCCAGGTGTGTCGCAGCCGACTGCTGCGCGATTAGGAGAGAGGCACGTTTCTGGCGTCCCCACATTCATCGCCCAATTAATGGGTCCACGCGGGAGACGGTTATTAGAAAATGAGCAGTGTGAGCAGGTCCTGTCCTGGATGGCAGAAAGTGATTCGAGCAACCTATCGTCTACCCGCAGTTCTGCGCCGTCCACTGCTGCCAATCCGAATCCTCTGTCTGCTGCTCCTCCTTCCTCCCAGCCTCCTCACTCCACTACAATAACACCTGCTCAGGAGCGGGAGCACTCCCAGGAACTGTTCTCGGGCCCCTGCTTAGATTGGGCAGCAGTGGTTCCTCTCCCACCAGAGGAGTTTATCGTCACTGATGCCCAACCATTCGAAAGTTCCCGGGGTCCGGGGGAAGAGGCTGGGGACTTCCGCCAACTGTCTCAACAACTTTCTGTGGGTGAGGAGGACGATGACGATCAGACACAGTTGTCTTGCAGTGAGGTAGTAGTAAGGGCAGTAAGTCCCAGGGAGCAGCGCACAGAGGATTCGGAGGAAGAGCAGCAGGACGATGAGGTGACTGACCCCACCTGGTGTGCAACGCTTACTCAGGAGGACAGGTCTTCAGAGGGGGAGTCAAGGGCATCAGCAGGGCAGGTTGCAAGAGGCAGTGCAGTGGCCAGGGGTAGAGGCAGGGCCAGACCGAATAATCCACCAAGTGTTTCCCAAAGCGCCCCCTCGCGCCATGCCACCCTGCGGAGGCCGAGGTGCTCTAAGGTCTGGCAGTTTTTCACAGAGACGCCTGACGACCGACGAACAGTGGTGTGCAACCTTTGTCGCGCAAAGCTCAGCCGGGGAGCCAACACCAACAGCCTCACCACCACCACCATGCGCAGACATATGATGGCCAAGCACCCCGCAAGGTGGGACAAAGGCCGTTCACCGCCTCCGGTTTGCACCCCTGCCTCTCCCCCTGTGCCCCAACCTGCCACTGAGATGCAACCCCCCTCTCAGGACACAGGCACTACCGCCTCATGGCCTGCACCCACACCCTCATCTCCGCTGTCCTCGGCCCCATCCAGCAGTGTAGTTCAGCGCACCGTTCAGCTGTCGCTTGCGCAAGTGTTCGAGCGCAAGCGCAAGTACGCCGCCACGCACCCGCACGCTCAAACGTTAACCGTCCGCATCGCAAAATTCATCAGCCTTGAGATGGTGCCGTATAGGGTTGTGGAAACGGAGTCCTTCAAAAGTATCATGGAGGCGGCGGCCCCGCGCTACTCAGTTCCCAGTCGCCACTACTTTTCCCGATGTGCCGTCCCAGCCCTGCACGACCACGTCTCCCGCAACATTGTGCGCGCCCTCACCAACGCGGTTACTGCCACGGTCCACTTAACTACGGACACGTGGACAAGCACAGGCGGGCAGGGCCACTACATCTCCCTGACGGCACATTGGGTGAATTTAGTGGAGGCTGGGACACAGTCAGAGCCTGGGACCGCTCACGTCCTATCCACCCCCAGAATTGCGGACCCCAGCTCGGTGCTGGTATCTGCGGAGGTGTATGCTTCCTCCACTAAAGCACCCTCCTCCTCCTCCTCCTCCTCTGTCTCACAATCAAGATGTGTTAGCAGCAGCATGTCGCCAGCAGTCGGTGTCGCGCGGTGTGGCAGCACAGCGGTGGGCAAGCGTCAGCAGGCCGTGCTGAAACTACTCAGCTTAGGCGATAAGAGGCACACGGCCCACGAACTGCTGCAGGGTCTGACACAGCAGACCGACCGCTGGCTTGCGCCGCTGAGCCTCCAACCGGGCATGGTCGTGTGTGACAACGGCCGTAACCTGGTGGCGGCTCTGCAGCTCGGCAGCCTCACGCACGTGCCATGCCTGGCCCACATCTTTAATTTGGTGGTTCAGCGCTTTCTGAAAAGCTACCCACGCTTGTCAGACCTGCTCGTAAAGGCGCGCCGGCTCTGCGCACATTTCCGCAAGTCCCACACGGACGCTGCCACCCTGCGCACCCTGCAACATCACTTTAAGCTGCCAGTGCACCGACTGCTGTGCGACGTGCCCACACGGTGGAACTCTACGCTCCACATGTTGGCCAGGCTCTATGAACAACGTAGAGCTATAGTCGAATACCAACTCCAACATGGGCGGCGCAGTGGGAGTCAGCCTCCTCAATTCCTTTCAGAAGAGTGGGCCTGGTTGGCAGACATCTGCCATGTCCTTGGTAATTTTGAGGAGTCTACCCAGGTGGTGAGCGGCGATGCTACAATCATTAGCGTCACCATTCCTCTGCTATGCATCTTGAGAAATTCCCTGCAAACCATAAAGGCAGCTGCTTTGCGCTCGGAAACGGGGGCGGGGGAAGACAGTATGCCGCTGGATAGTCAGGGCACCCTCCTGTCTATTTCTCAGCGCGTACAGGAGGAGGAGGAGGAGCATGAGGAGGATGAGGAGGAGGGGGAAGAGACAGCTTGGGCCGCTGCTGACGGTACACCGGCTGATTGCCTGTCATCCTTTCAGCGTGTATGGCCTGAGGAGGAGGAGGAGGAGGAGGAGGATCCTGAAAGTGATCTTCCTAGTGAGGACAGCCATGTGTTGCGTACTGGTACCCTGGCACACATGGCTGACTTCATGTTAGGATGCCTTTCTCGTGACCCTCGCGTTGCACGCATTCTGGCCACGACGGATTACTGGGTGTACACACTGCTCGATCCACGGTATAAGGAGAACCTGCCCACTCTGATTCCCGAAGAGGAAAGGGGTTCGAGAGTGTTGCTATACCACAGGACCCTTGCGGACAAGCTGATGGTAAAATTCCCAGCCGACAGCGCTAGTGGCAGAAGGCGCAGTACCGAGGGCAAGGTAGCAGGGGATGTGCGTAGATCGAGCAGCATGTACATCCCAGGCAGTGCAACAGTCTTTAAGGGCCTGGCCAGCTTTATGGCTCCCCACCAAGACTGTGTCACCGCTCCCCAGTCACGGCTGAGTCGGCGGGAGCACTGTAAAAGGATGGTGAGGGAGTACGTAGCGGATCGCACGACCATCCTTGGTGACGCCTCTGCCCCCTACAACTACTGGGTGTCGAAGCTGGACACGTGGCCTGAACTCGCGCTGTATGCCCTGGAGGTGCTTGCTTGTCCTGCGGCTAGCGTCTTGTCGGAAAGGGTGTTTAGTGCGGCTGGGGGAATCATCACAGATAAGCGTAGCCGCTTGTCAACCGACAGTGCCGACAGGCTAACACTCATCAAGATGAACAAAGGCTGGATTTCCCCAGACTTCTGTTCTCCACCAGCGGACAGCAGCGATACGTAAGCAATACGTAGGCTGCACCCGCGGATGGAAGCTACGTTCTCTCTCACCATCCAAAACGGGGACATTTCTGCTTCATCAATCTGTGTCTAATATTCCTCCTCCTCCTCCTCCTGCTCCTCCTCCTGAAACCTCACGTAATCACGCTGAACGGGCAATTTTTCTTAGGGCCACAAGGCTCAGTCAAATAATTTTTCAGAACAATTTTTAAAAGTTTCAATGCGCTTAAAAGCGTTGGAACTTTAACTTGAACCAATTTTTCGTTACACTGGGCTGCCTCCAGGCCTAGTTACCACTTAAGCCACATTAACCAAAGCGATTAATGTGTTTCACCTGCCCTCTTGGCTGGCCATGGCCAATTTTTGGGATGTACATTAGTACTGTTGATACAGCAATTTTTGTGGGCCCTCGCCTACAGTGTAATCAAATTAATTTTTAGCCCACCTGCATTACAGCTGACGTAACCTCAGCTGTGTTGGGCAATGCAATGGGATATTTTTGTGTACCGCCGGTGGGTTCCAGGGAGCCACCCATGCTGTAGGTGCACACGGAGTTTTTAATACATCTGTACACTTCTAAAGAACCCCAGTCTGACTGGGGCATGCAGTGTGGGCCGAAGCCCACCTGTATTACGCACAACATTACTACCTCAGCTGTGTTGGGCAATGCAATGGGATATTTCTATGTACCGCCGGTGGCTTCCTGGCACCCACCCAGGCAGTGGGTCCACAGGGAGTTTAACCTACATGTGTCCACTTGTAAAGAACCCCAGTCTGACTGGGGCATGCAGTGTGGGCCGAAGCCCACCTGCATTAAGCACGACATTACTACCTCAGCTGTGTTGGGCAATGCAATGGGATATTTTTGTGTACCGCCGGTGGGTTCCAGGGAGCCACCCATGCTGTAGGTGCACACGGAGTTTTTAATACATCTGTACACTTCTAAAGAACCCCAGTCTGACTGGGGCATGCAGTGTGGGCCGAAGCCCACCTGTATTACGCACAACATTACTACCTCAGCTGTGTTGGGCAATGCAATGGGATATTTCTATGTACCGCCGGTGGCTTCCTGGCACCCACCCAGGCAGTGGGTCCACAGGGAGTTTAACCTACATGTGTCCACTTGTAAAGAACCCCAGTCTGACTGGGGCATGCAGTGTGGGCCGAAGCCCACCTGCATTAAGCACGACATTACTACCTCAGCTGTGTTGGGCAATGCAATGGGATATTTTTGTGTACCGCCGGTGGGTTCCAGGGAGCCACCCATGCTGTAGGTGCACACGGAGTTTTTAATACATCTGTACACTTCTAAAGAACCCCAGTCTGACTGGGGCATGCAGTGTGGGCCGAAGCCCACCTGTATTACGCACAACATTTCTACCTCAGCTGTGTTGGGCAATGCAATGGGATATTTCTATGTACCGCCGGTGGCTTCCTGGCACCCACCCAGGCAGTGGGTCCACAGGGAGTTTAACCTACATGTGTCCACTTGTAAAGAACCCCAGTCTGACTGGGGCATGCAGTGTGGGCCGAAGCCCACCTGCATTAAGCACGACATTACTACCTCAGCTGTGTTGGGCAATGCAATGGGATATTTTTGTGTACCGCCGGTGGGTTCCAGGGAGCCACCCATGCTGTAGGTGCACACGGAGTTTTTAATACATCTGTACACTTCTAAAGAACCCCAGTCTGACTGGGGCATGCAGTGTGGGCCGAAGCCCACCTGTATTACGCACAACATTACTACCTCAGCTGTGTTGGGCAATGCAATGGGATATTTCTATGTACCGCCGGTGGCTTACTGGCACCCACCCAGGCAGTGGGTCCACAGGGAATTATAAATGCATCTGTTTCCACTTATAAAGAAACCCAGTCTGACTGGGGCATGCAGTGTGGGCCGAAACCCACCTGCATTAACCCTTTCCAGTCCACTGTGTGACCTGTGAAGACATTAGGGTTTAAGGCTGTACAGCTCCGTTGTTGGTAGACGTCCGTCGGGGTTCTCTTACTGTATATTGCCAGCCTCTCTGCTGTCGGAGCCTATCCTACGTGTCAGCTCATGCAGTACTGGCTTTAGCCAGCATATAGCGCCGTTGTATAACAGCAGAAAAAGAGTAAGCCCCCTAGGAAAACCATATACAAATTGGATTGGAAAGGGTTAAGCACAACATTACTACCTCAGCTGTGTTGGGCAATGCAATGGGATATTTCTATGTACCGCCGGTGGCTTCCTGGCACCCACCCATGCTGTAGGTGCACACGGAGTTTTTACTACATCTGTACACTTATAAAGAACCCCAGTCAGACTGGGGCATGCAGTGTGGGCCGAAGCCCACCTGCATTAAGCACGACATTACTACCTCAGCTGTGTTGGGCAATGCAATGGGATATTTCTGTGTACCACCGGTGGGTTCCAGGGAGCCACCCATGCTGTGGGTCGACAGGGACTTCACAATAGGGAGTTGTACCTGCCTGTGTCTATGAATTAAAAAGCCCGGTCTGACTGGGGCATGCAGACACCTTGACAGAATGAATAGTGTGTGGCACATAGGTTCCCCATTGCTATGCCCACGTGTGCAGCTCCTGATGGCGGTGGCACAGGATTCTATTTCTCATTGCTTCTGTACAGCATTGTGGGCTATCGCTCCGCCACTTTTAAAGAGGGTCGCTGCCTAGCCGTGCCAACCTCTGCAGTGTGTGCCTGCGGTCCCTCGTCATGGCAGACGCAATTCTAAATAGACATGAGCGTGGTGTGGCATGAGGGCAGCTGAAGGCTGCCCAGGGACACTTTGGTGTGCGCTGTGGGGGGGAGGGGGGGCGGTTGGTCAGCATGTAACCCAGGAGAAGTGTCAGTGGAGTGTCATGCAGGCAGTGATTGTGCTTTGTTGGAGGTAGTGTGGTGCTTAGCAAAGGTATGCCATGCTAATGAGCGCTTTTCAGAAGTAAAAGTTGTTGGGAGGGGGGGGGGCCCACTCTTGCCGCTATTGTGGCTTAATAGTGGGACCTGTGAACTTAGGATGCAGCCCAACATGTAGCCCCTCGCCTGCCCTATCCGTCACTGTGTCATTCCCATCACTTTCCTGAATTGCCCAGATTTTCACACATGAAAACCTTAGCGAGCATCGGCGAAATACAAAAATGTTCTGGTCGCCCATTGACTTCAATGGGGTTCGCTGTTCGAAACGAACCCTCGAGCATCACGGGAAGTTCGTTACGAATAACGAACACCCGAACATTTTGGTGTTCGCTCATCTCTAAACATTACCTCCACAGAACCACCTATTTAAAAGTGGTTTTCCTTTACGTCAGTATCCGACCTTTCAACAGGCCATAAGACTACCTAAGCCAGCTCTCCACAAGAAGAAACTTTATTGCCATAGATCAAAACTCTATACAGATGCTGCGTTTGAACAGATTTTAATCTATATCTTTAGCACTGCCGGCAGCAATGCTAACAACTGAGCCACCACACTTCTTTCTTCTGCAGAGAAAGTAGAGAAGAAAAAGAAGAAGAAACACACAAACTCCATGCAAATGTTTTCCATAGTCAGATGTGAACCTAGAATCACAATAGTAAAAGGCAATAATGCTAGCCAATAAGCCATTAAGCTTCTTCCTTCTCTGGAGAAGAAGAATAAAGATAGGGCAATCTTATGCTTTATCTCATTGTTCTTCTCATTCATTTTAGCTTTCTCATTCTTCTTTTTCTCCTTCTCTTTCACTTTCTTATTCTCATTCTCCTCTGGAGGAGAAGGAAGAGAAGGAAGAGAAGGGAGAACAAGCATTGTGGCTCAGTCATTAGCTATCTTGCTTGGCAGTGTTGGAGTCCTAGGTTCAAATTTTGCCAAGAAGATCATCTGCATGGACTTTCTATGTTCTCTTGGTTTCTCCTTCTTCTTCTCCTCCTCTAAAAAAGGAAGAACAGGCATGGTGGCTCAGTTGTTAACACTCCTGGCTTGCAGTGCTGGAGCTTTAAGTTCAAATCCAACCAAGAGTAACATCTATATGGAGCTTTTCAAAGACCATGTATATGTTGTCCCTGATGAGATGTGAATTTAGGATCCCAACACTGCAAGGCAACAGTATTAACCAATGAGCCACATTTTTCCAGGATTCTCTTCAAAAATCAGATCAGGCTGACCCAATCCGATTTTACAAAAATCAGCCCGATTTTATCATCTGGCCGATGACAACGAGCAACACTATTTCAGAGCCTTCTAATTCTCTGCTCCAAGGTGTAGCCACAGAAGATGAAAATATAGAAGTCATATCTTAATTTGTGTGAAAAAGAGGTCATAAAGAACTCTCTGACACGTGAGGATATACAAGTATTATCAATGACAAATGATAGTAGGATGATCTGTTTTAAAGTTTTCATTGGGACCCAGGAGCTAGTTTTGCATTTTCTTTGCTCCTTCACTGTTTTCACTTTTGAGATTCACTGGCAGAAGGCCGATTCCCCTTATTATATCAGACCATGAAGCAAAGTACCTATCTAAGTCAACCTCAGCAGGTATTCAAGTCCCATAGTGACTTCCTTGAGCAATTATCAAACATGTACATCATCTCATATTGTTGCCCTTCCACACATACTTGTAATGTATTAAAATAAGAAACATACTATAAGAGAGATGGAACACTTGTTGGTTTTCACGAAAAGAAAAACTTCTTTAGACTTTTTGTTTATTTTTCTTGGTTCTCAAACTCCTAAAACTATATTAAGCTGCAGGAGTTGACGGTCTACAGCCAGACCTTGTTCTACCCACTTACTTCTCTCTCAGTCACCTGGTTACTCAGCATTACAAGCTGTTGGTCCATTTGAGAAGTGAAAAAGAAACACATAAACCCTTCTTGTATGCTTACTTCTCAGAGTTATGTTGTTTGCCTTGGCAAAAAAAATTCTCAGAACTTTCCTCAATGCACACGCGGGACACATGGCATGTGGGATATAACAGAAAGAAGAGGGGAGCAGAATAGTCGTTGAGATGCCCTAAACTTTGCTACCATTTTATGTGCTATCCTAGAGGCCTGTAAAGAGTGAGAGGTGAGCCAAGACTCACAGAAACAGCCCATAAATCTGTATAGCAGTGTGCTGTGCACCTGCTGACACCAGCCTCACAAACACCGCGCTCCTTATTTCCATCTCTCCAGCCTTGTCTCTTAGTTTCCACTCTCTTAAAGAAATGGTTCATTACTTAAACTAAAACAGTGAATTACTTTTTATTTTACAAAGTCTGACCTGCCCAGCAGCTTCTTCTCGTCAAAATTTCACGCCCACGGTTTCATGCAGTGAATGCAGACTTTTGACTATACTGTAATGTATATATTTCTGGCTTCTGCAAAATCAGAAGCTCATACTGATATGCTTCAGACTGGTCAGCCGCAAAGAGAAAGTTCAAGGATTGCAACCTCCCATACTAAAATATTAAAGCATGCTAATAATATAATTCTGACACATTTTCCTAATAATTTCCAAGTTTTTTTTTGACAATTATATTTTAACCAAGTGTATAATAGACTAATATGAAACTGTAATATACTGTATGTTATTAGCAGAAACTTCCAACAGATTGTGCTCTCATTTACCTGCTTATAGGCTCTCAGGAAAGGTTTAAAAGCCCAGGTCCATAAAAACTGTCTATAGTAAAGCAGCACTAGACAGGTAGATTGGTGAGGAGAAGGAGGCGGCAGCAGCATCCCTTCTTCAGTGCCTGTATAAGACTGCAGGCTGTGAGAAAGGCGGGAGAACATTGGGAGAAGATATTTAATTGGTTCAGAGCAAATCGCACAGCTTGATATTATATTAGTGAGGGGGTGCTGCCCAGTGCTCCTCCTTACAAGCTGAGCAGCACAGCCACTGCTTCTAGGCTCCACCCCTCTTGCCCGAAACTTGGCTGGGCCAAGGGGAGAGCAGAGAGAAGTGCCAAGCCCACCAGTCACAGGTCCTGCTCTCCTGCCAAAAAGCAGTGACAGGGATTTACGTAGGTGCTTGTAGTGCTGAAGATAAGGTGCACAGAAGTGTAATAAAGTGATATGAGGAGGTTTTGACCTCTCCACTGATTAGCATGTCACCACTGGAGAGACTATCCCCATGGCAGGGATGTGTATGGGGCTAAGCCTTGTTCCCAGACCCAACATTCTCAATGCAGCCAAGCACTGTATATAGAGAACTTAAACTGTAGCACAGCAGAGAGTGTATGCATCGAGCAGCAGCAGTGAGAAAGAGGCCACTTAACATGGGCCAGCGACGCGGTGGCGGCCACTGTGTATGGAGTGTGGCAAGAGAAGTGCTATCTCTATGTTGGGGAGCAAAACAGAAGAGATATTAGAAGGCATTGATTATTGGGGGCAAGGATAGAGGACCAAAAAGGCCCTGATGACCAAGGGCGAAGTGGAGGATCAAAAAAAACGTGATGACAGGGGCTAAAGCTGCAAGAACTGTCTGGAGTTTGAGGGAAAGTAGTGGAGGAGTGGCACCAACATGGAGGGACAGATGGATTGGGACTGTGATATGGAGCAGCAGTCAAAGGTTTACCTCCCACCATCAATAAGTAAATGAGGCCAGGCTTGTTAAAACCAATTGGTGTGTACATCACTAAGGACTTTGTAGTTAGCAGGCCTGCAGTAGGGATGTTAGCAAAAGGAATGGGCACTGTGGCATTAAAAGAGACGTCCTGTTGGATAGGGCGGACTAGTGGTTTGAACGGTGGAATGGTGTAAAGTAATGATGTCTAACCCTTTGTAGCTAGTAATGTAGTGTAGCAGTTGATTAATAATGTATGTGTAATGTAACATTGCACACAAGACGACCAGATGTAGAGAAAGTAGTATCACATGTGATGTCACTGATAGTAATGACGTCTACGACGTTATGCGTCCTGGTGTAAGGATGTGGCCCATATGGGGCTGAGCAGGTCAAATTGCTGGAAGTGATGCAGATGCTGGGTGGCTCAGGTTTCTACAGTTGTCTTGTTGCTGTTGGACAAAAAGGGAATTGTAAATATAATGTACTAAATGTTCACTGTAATATAATGGTTGTGAAGGATGTGGGGGTGCAACAAATACCTGATGTGATAACATGGAAATGTGCCATAGCAGGGTAGAGCTGAAGTAAACTGGTAAATTGTGATGTCACCAATGTTGGATCTCTTGTGCATACAGGCGTAGCTCCAACAGGGTGGTTAAGATCTAGTAGTAGAGTTGGTGATTTCCAAAGGCCATATGAAAGAGCTGCTCAGGTGACTTGTTGCAGCCCAATTTCGGAGGAGATGTTCTTGTATTTTACATGTGTTATAATTTGTTGTGATGGTTTATGCAACGTTCAAATACCAATGCCCTCCTTTGGAGCATTTGTTCAATGAAGTTCTTTTTTTGTAACTATGTGCATCCTCCATCTCCATCTGTCACTGTGGCACCATGTAACACCACCCACCCTGTTTCAATCACACCAAGAAGAATACACGTGTGTCAGGCAACACAGCTCATCTGTGGGATATGATAGGATACAACTTAACGGATAAACTCATCCATGCAGATACTGATACATTTAAATGGTCTGCTCAGAATTAATGACAAAGAAAGGTATTTTTCCTTGTTTAAATTGCTCTAACTGTGCAAACATGGTCAAGCGTGACACCTCTCACCATCCACACAATGGCAAGGTGTATAAAATTGGTTTATTGTATATATGCAGACTGAGTTATTTCATCTATATGTTGGAGTGTCCATGCAGTATGATGTATGTTGGTGAAACAACAACAGGAATCTGAGCAAATTAACAAACATTAAAGCACTATTAGAAAGAAAATTATGGATTTACCGATCTATATCTATACAGATAATGAAGATACAGGGTGATTGACCATGTAGCACTCCCCAGGAGAGGTGGTGATCACGAAAGGCATTGAGGGAAAAAGGAATTGATAGAATTCAACTTGAAAGGGATATAGTAGTATAAGGGGAGATGGGGATTTGCACTTCATCCTGGGAGGATTCTTTAATTTATTAATTTTGATATCTATATTTTGATATGGTTTTATATGATGTCCAATCTTTATGGATATTCATGGACGTTTTTTATCTTTTTCAGGCTGATCTGAACAATCAGACTCCACCTTGTCTTGGCTTCGTATGTGGGATGGTTTAGGAATAGAGATGAGCGAGCACCAAAATGCTCGGGTGCTCGTTGCTCGAGTCGAACTTTCCGCGATGCGCGAGGGTTCGTTTCGAGTAACGAACCCCATTGAAGTCAATGGGCGACTCGAGCATTTTTGTATATTGCCGATGCTCGCTAAGGTTTTCATTGGTGAAAATCTGCAAAACCCAAGAAAGTGCTGGAAACGACACAGAAACAGATAGGGCAGGCAAGGGGTAACATGATCGGCTGCCTTTCAGGTTCCCAGGTCCCAATATTCAGCCACAATAGCGGCAAGAGTGGGCCCCCCCCCTAACAATTTTTACTTCGGACAAACCCTCATTAGCAAGGCACACCTTAGCTAAGCACCACACTACCTCCAACAAAGCATAAGCACTGCCTGCGGGACACACCACTGCCTCTTCTCCTGGGTTACATGCTGCCCAACCCCCCCCCCCCCCGCACGACCCAGTGTCCACAGCGCACACCAAAGTGTCCCTGCGCAGCCTTCAGCTACCCTCATGCCACACGCTGGCCTCCCAGCCACACCACCCTCATGTCTATTTATAAGTGCTTCAGCCATGAGGAGGAACCGGAGGCACACACTGCAGAGGGTTGGCAGGGCCAGGCAGCGACCCTCTTTAAAAGGGGCAGGGCGATAGCCCACAATGCTGTGCAGAAGCAATGAGACATCCAATCCTGTGCCACCTCCATCAGGAGCTGCAAACATGGGCATAGCAATGGGGAATCCGTGTGCCACACAGTATTCATTCTGTCAAGGTGTCGCATAGCTCAATCCACACTGCAAGGGGACAGACGTCAGCGCTCTGCCCTCTACCCAAGTCAGTCAGTGTCTTTGTGCCAGACAGGTCAAACACCGTGATGGGAACTAAGTTTGCACCAACAGCATAGGGGGGGTCCTAGGAAGCCCAAGACATGAACAAAAAATTGATCTGAGCGGCCAAACATGGCAGACTTGCACCGTGCCCACGACATAGGCCTTGGCCCACAGCTTCAGCAATCCTAGGCAGGAAGCGGACTTTTACTGCACCAAGGACATAGGCCTCTGCACAAACCCTCAGCAATCGCGTGCCTACAGCGGACTCCTATGCTAGCGTAGCTGTGCACGTCTCATTAGCGCTGTATTGCTCCTGTAGTTTGTCCCATTGCAGTTCCCCGGATAGTAGAGCTAACGTCAGATTAAATACAGGTGGGCTTCGGCCCACACTGCATGTCCCAGTCAGACCGGAGTTTTTTATAAATAGTCACAGTCAGGTACAACTCCGCAATGGGAATTCCGCAGCATGGGTGACTCCCTGGAACCCACCGGCGGTACATAAATATATCCCATTGCAGTGCCCTGGACAGCAGCGCTAACGTCAGATTAAATGCAGGTGGGCTTCAGCCCACACTGCATGCCCCAGTCAGACTGGGGTTTTTTATAAGTAGACACAGGCAGGTACAACTCCCTATTGTGAAGTCCGTGTGAACCGACAGCATGGGAGGGTCCCAGGAAGCCACCGGCGTTACATAAATAAACCCCATTGCATTGCCCAGCACAGCTGAGGTAACGTCAAATTAAATGCAGGTGGGCTTCGGCCCACACTGCATGCCCAACCTGACCGGGGTTCTTAATACATAGACACAGGCAGGTACAAATCCCCTATGTGAAGTCCCTGTGGACTGACAGCATGGGTTGCTCCCTGGAACCCATCGGTGGTACATAAATATATCCCATTGCAGTGCCCAGCACAGCTGAGGTAACGTTAGATTTAATGCAGGTGGGCTTCGGCCCACACTGCATGCCCCAGTCAGACTGGGGTTCTTTATAAGTAGACACATGCAGTTACAACTCCGTGTGGACTGACAGCATGGGTGGGTCCCAGGAAGCCACCGGCGGTACATAAATATATCCCATTGCAGTGCCCTGGACAGCAGAGCTAACGTCAGATTAAATGCAGGTGGGCTTCGGCCAAGAATATGTTCATAGTTGGAGGAGGAGGACGGGAAAGTTTTTGAGGCAGTACGTGTCCTGTCCCCATGTCCGTGGTTATATGAACCTTCCCAGTGACCGTGTCGCTGAAAAGTTGTCGCGCCTTTGGAACCTAGTAGCGTGGCCTCGCCACCATCATGTCTTTGGGAAGCCTCCGTTTCCACTACCCTGTAACATTGCAGTAGCAGCAGTATAGGCAGAGCCGAGAATTAGTAACATTTCAGCGGTAAGAGTATGCACAAACCCCTGTAACATTTCATTGGCAGCAGTGAGGACAGACCCCACTAACATTTCATTTAAAGCAGTATACACAGACCCCAGTAACATTTCAGTAGTGTCAGTATAGACAGACCCCAGCAACAGCAACATAGAAGCAGTAGAGACAAAGCAGCAGATTCACATTTCTCTGGCAGCAGTGTAAGGAGTGCGTAGTATTGGTAAGATTTCAGTAGTAGGAGTATAGACAGGCCCCAGCAAGAGTAACGTTGAAGCAGTATGGGCAAAACCAACTATTAGTTACATTTCTGTTATAGCAGTATAGACCTGCCCCAGTAACATTTCCGTTGAAGCATTATGGGCAGAGCCCAGTATTAGTAAAATTACAGTAGTAACAGTATACACAACCAAGGTAACATTTCAGGAGCAGAAGTATCGGCAGACCGAAGTAACATTTCTGTTGCTGAAGTATAGTCAGACCCCTGTAGCATTACTGTGGCAGAAGTATAGGTAGGCAGAACAGAGTTACATTTCTGTAGCAAATGTGTAGGCCAACCCCAGACACAGTGGTGTACCATGAGTGCAGGTGAAGCCCATAGAAATTACATGGATTACATTGTAGGCGAGGGCCCGAAAAATTGTTGTACCGACAGTACAAATGTACCCCAGAAAAATTGCCCATGCCCAACCCAGAGGGCAGGTGAAACCCATTAATCGCTTAGCGTACTGTGGTTTAATTTTTAACTAGGCCTAGAGGCAGCCCAGTCTAAAAAACAATTGGTTCAGGTGGAGGTTTCAATGCTTTAATGAGAATTGAAACAGATAAATATTATTTAGAAAAGTTATATGAGCCTTTTGGCTCCCAGAAAAATTGCCCATTCGTGGTGATTACGAGAGGTTTCAGGAGGAGGAGCCGGAGGAGGAGGACGAATACTATACACAGATTGACAAAGTTCTTTAGGTAGCACTGCTGTCCGCTGGTGGAGAAGAGAAGTCTGGGGAAATCCAGGCTTTGTTCATCATTATGAGTGTAAGCCTGTCAGCGCTGTCAGTTGACAGGCGGGTACGCTTGTCCGTGATGATTCCCTCAGCTGCACTAAACACCCTCTCTGACAAGACGCTAGCCGCAGGGCACGCCAACACCTCCAGGGCATACAGCGCGAGTTCGGGCCACGTGTCCAGCTTTGACACCCAGTAGTTATACGGAGCAGAGGCGTCACGGAGGACGGTGGTACGATCGGCTGCGTACTCCCTCACCATCTTCTTATAGTGCTCCCTCTGACTCAGCCTGGACTTGGGAGGTGTGACACAGTCTTGCTGGGGAGCCATAAAGCTGGCAAAGGCCTTGGAGAGTGTTCCCCTGCCTGCGCTGAACATGCTGCCTGATCTCCGCGCCTCCCCTTCTACGTGGCCCTCGGAACTGCGCCTTCGGCCACTAGCGCTGTCAGATGGGAAGTTTACCATCAGTTTGTCCACCAGGACCCTGTGGTATTGCATCACTCTCAAACCCCTTTCCTCTTCGGGAATGAGAGTGGAAAGGTTCTCCTCATACCGTGGGTCAAGCAGTGTGTACACCCAGTAATCCGTAGTGGCCAGAATGCGTCTAACACGAGGGTCACGAGAAAGGCATGCTAACATAAAGTCAGCCATGTGTGCCAGGGTACCTGGACGCAACATATGGCTGTTCTCACTTGGACGATCACTTTCAGTATCCTCCTCCTCCTCAGGCCATACACTCTGAATGCCTGACAGGCAAGCTGCATGGGCAACCTCTGCAGTGGGCCCAGCTGTCTCTTCCCCCTCCTCCTCCTCCTCCTCCTCCACGCGCTGAGATATAGCCATGAGGGTGCTCTGACTATCCAGCGACATACTGTCTTCCCCTGCTCCGTTTCCGCCCGCAAAGCATCAGCCTTTATGCTTTGCAGGGAACTTCTGAACAGGCATAGCAGGGGAATGGTGATGCTAATGATTGCAGCATCGCCGTTCACCATCAGGGTGGACTCCTCAAACTTTCCAAGGACCTGGCAGATATCTGCCATCCAGGCCCACTCCCCTGTAAAGAATTGAGGAGGCTGACTCCCACTACGCCACCCATGTTGGAGTTGGTATTCCACTATAGCTCTACGCTGCTCATAGAGCCTGGCCAACATGTGGAGCGTAGAGTTCCACCATGTGGGCATGCCGCACAGCAGTCGGTGCACTGGCAGATTAAACCGATGTTGCAGGGTCCGCAGGGTGGCAGCGTCCGTGCTGTACTTGCGGAAATGTGCGCTGACCCGGCGCACCTTTCCGAGCAGGTCTGACAAGTGTGGGTAGCTTTTCAGAAACCGCTGCACCACCAAATTAAAGACGTGGGCCAGGCATGGCACGTGCGTGAGGCTGCAGAGCCGCCACCAGGTTACGGCCGTTGTCACACACGACCATGCCCGGTTGGAGGCTCAGCGACGAAAGCCAGCGGTCGGTCTGCTCTGTCAGACCCTGCAGCAGTTCGTGGGCCGTGTGCCTCTTCTCTTCTAAGCTGAGTAGTTTCAGCACGGCCTGCTGACGCTTGCCCACCGCTGTGCTGCCACGCCGCGCGACACCGACTGCTGACGACGTGCTGCTGACACATCTTGATTGCGAGACAGAGGTTGCGTAGGACGAGGAGGAGGGTGGTATAGTGGAGGAAGCATACACCGCCGCAGATACCAGCAGCGAGCTGGGGCCCGCAATTCTGGGGGTGGGTAGGACGTGAGCGGTCCTATGCTCTGACTCTGTCCCAGCCTCCACTAAATTCACCCAATGTGCTGTCAGGGAGATATAGTGGCCCTGCCCGCCTGTGCTTGTCCACGTGTCCGTTGTTAAGTGGACCTTGCCAGTAACTGCGTTGGTGAGGGCGCGTACAATGTTGCGGGAGACGTGGTCGTGCAGGGCTGGGACGGCACATCGGGAAAAGTAGTGGCGGCTGGGAACCAAGTAGCGCGGGGCCGCCGCCACCATCATGTTTTTGAAAGCCTCCGTTTCCACAAGCCTATACGGCAGCATCTCCAGGCTGATCAATTTGGCTATGTGCACGTTTAACGCTTGAGCGTGCGGGTGCGTGGCGGCGTGCTTGCGCTCAAACAGTTGCGCTAGCGATGGCTGGACGCTGTGCTGAGAGACATTGCTGGATGTGGCCGAGGACAGTGGAGGTGAGGGTGTGGGTGCAGGCTGGGAGACGGTCGTGCCTGTGTCCTGAGATGGGGGGTTGGATCTCAGTGGCAGGTTGGGGCACAGGGGGAGAGGCAGTGGTGCAAACCGGAGGCAGTGAACGGCCTTCGTCCCACCTTGTGGGGTGCTTGGCCATCATATGCCTGCGCATGCTGGTGGTGGTGAGGCTGTTGGTGGTGGCACCCCGGCTGATCTTGGCGCGACAAACCTTGCACACCACAGTTCATCGGTCGTCTGCACTCTCAGTGAAAAACTGCCACACCTTTGAGCACCTCGGCCTCTGCAGGGTGGCATGGTGCAAGGGGGCGCTTTGGGAAACAGTTGGTGGATTATTCGGTCTGGCCCTGCCTGTACCCCTGGCCACCGCACTGCCTCTTCCAACCTGCCCTGCTGCTGCACTTGCCTCCCCCTCTGAAGACCTGTCCTCAGTAGACTTAGCAAACCAGGTGGGGTCAGTCACCTCATCGTCCAGCTGCTCTTCCTCCGAATCCTCTGTGCGCTCCTCCCTCGGACTTACTGCCCTTACTACTACCTCACTGATAGACAACTGTGTCTCATCGTCATCGTCCTCCTCACCCACTGAAAGCTCTTGAGACAATTGCTGGAAGTCCCCAGTCTTTTCATCCGGATCCCGGGAACTTTCCAAAGGTTGGGCATCGGTCATGAGAATGTCCTCAGGTGATAGAGGATCCATTTTTTCGCACTCAAGGCCGGGACCCGAGAACAGTTCCTGGGAGTCTGCCTGCTCTTCTGAATGTGTCATTTGCTGGGAGGGAGGAGGCTGGGAGAAGGGAGGAGCAGCAGCGAGAGGATTCAGGGATGCAGCAGTGGACGGCATAGAAGACTGGGTGGTGACGGTGGATAGTTTGCTGGATGCACTTTCTGCCATCCACGACAGGACCTGCTCACACTGCTCAGTTTCTAATAAAGGTCTACCGCGTTGACCCATTAATTGTGAGATGAATCTGGGGACCCCAGGAACTTGCCTCTCTCCTAATCCCGCAGTAGTCGGCTGCGATACACCTGGACCAGGAGCTCAGCCTGTGCCCACACCCTGACTTGGGCCTCCGCGTCCTCGCCCGCGTCCACGTCCTCTAGGCCTACCCCTACCCCCCAGCATGGTGTATTACGAGTAGAGCAGAAACAGAACGCTGTAATTAAATGTGCCGCTTATTGGCCTGTGGTTGGAGGCTGACTTCGCTTACGGAATGCACAACAGAGCCAGGAAAAAATTATGCGCAAGCCTGTAGTGAGACCTAGGTGCGTATGACTGAGCTACTGGAATTCACAGGGCAGAACCAGTCAAGTGGCCAAAGGCCAGTGGTAGGCCTTAAGTATTTTGCTTCAATTTTTTAAAATGGTGAGGTGAAAAACCAGACAGACACCGTATGCAGCGTATATATGTATACTCTTTCCCTCTGGCGGGAGGACGGCGATCATGTAACGGACACAGCAGAGCCAGGAAACAATTATGCGCAAGCCTGCTGTAATGCTTAGCTGGGTAATAATGAGCGACTACTACCCCCCCCCCCCCCCCCCCCCCGCAGACACGCAGTAAACTGTACACGGTCACAGGCTTGTCTGGGTAATAATGAGCGACTACTACCCCCAGCACACACGCAGTAAACTGAAGACGGTCACAGGCAGCCCAAATATAGTATTTTTTTCCAATTTTTGGGAAAAAGCCCACTGCCTATAGAGCCTGTATATGGATTTCCCTGTTGGAGGATGACTGGTTATTGAAAGCACAGTGCAGCCAGAAAAAATTATGCGCAAGGCTGGGTAATAATGAGCGACTACTACCCCCAGCAGACACGCAGTAAACTGTAGACGGTCACAGGCTTAGCTGCGTAATAATGAGCGACTACTACCCCCAGCATACACGCAGTAAACTGAAGACGGTCACAGGCAGCCCAAATATAGTATTTTTTTCCAATTTTTGGGAAAAAGCCCACTGCCTATATAGCCTGTATATGGATTTCCCTGTTGGAGGATGACTGTGGTTATTGAAAGCACAGTGCAGCCAGAAAAAATTATGCGCAAGGCTGGGTATTAATGAGCGACTACTACCCCCAGCAGACACGCAGTAAACTATAGACGGTCACAGGCTTAGCTGGGTAATAATGAGCGACTACTACCCCCAGCACACACGCAGTAAACTGAAGACGGTCACAGGCAGCCCAAATATAGTATTTTTTTCCAATTTTTAGGAAAAAGGCCACTGCCTATATAGCCTGTATATGGATTTCCCTGTTGGAGGATGACTGGTTATTGAAAGCACAGTGCAGCCAGAAAAATTTATGCGCAAGGCTGCAGTAACACCTAGCTGGGTAATAGTGAGCGACTACTACCCCTAGCAGACATGCAGTAAACTGAACACGGTCACAGGCAGCCCAAAGACTTTTTTTTTCCAATTTTTTTGAAAAAGCCCACTGCCTATATAGCCAGTATATCTCTTTCCCTGTACCACTGTCCCTGCCTCACCAGTACTGCCCCTATACTCAGTAAAATGACTGCAGACTGAGGACGCTATGGTCTGCATGCCCGATATAGAAAACAAAAAAAAAAATGTCCAAAACTGCTAAAAGCAGCCTTAACAGTACTGCACACGGTCAGATGTGGCCCTAAGAAGGACCGTTGGGGTTCTTGAAGACGAAGATAACAGCCTAACACTCTCCCTATAGCAGCTACAGCAGGACGGCACTTTCCCTAATGTCTCTCAGCGTGCATCTGTGGCGAGCCGTGGCCGGCCCCAGTTTATATACTCGGGTGTCACCTGATCTCCCCAGCCACTCACTGCAGGGGGGTGGGATAGGGCTGGAACTTCACAGGAGGAAGTTGTAATGCCTTCCCTGTGTTTCTATTGGCCAGAAAACGGCGCAAACTTTTCTGGGAAGAAAATGGAAGTGACTCGAACACCGCGTGGTGCTTGTCTCGAGTACCAAGCATCTCGAGTACCCTAATACTCGAACGAGCATCAAGCTCGGACGAGTACGCTTGCTCATCTCTATTTAGGAATTTTCCTTTTTTTTCTCCCTCTCTTTCTTCCCTCTTCTTTAGATGTGGATATATAAATTGTATATTTTACATTATAAGTAAATTGGCCATTTGATCCCTGTGGATGTAGGCATGTTATATTAACATTGAGTAGTCCTCTGAGCTTGTATACCACAAGGCGGGCTTCTGCTGTACCAGAGAAATAAATACTTCCATGTCCACCAACCTTGGCTTGATGTTTCCCAATGTACAGGTATTGCCTTCCAAAATGTCTGCTGTGCTACTTCCTTTCATTTATTTCTTCTTAAAGACAGTTTCTGAGCAAACACGGTGTGCACATGCGCATGAACATGTGTACCGCGTGCACATTTATGCATTTCCATCGACTTCATTGGGTACTTTTAGTGCACAAAAACCTAACAAAATAGAACATGCTATGCATTTTTTCACACAACCTAAATGTGCCGGAAATATATTCACATGTGTAAGAACCCATTACAATCAATGTGTATTACATGTGCAAATTCTGTGCGCGTAATGTGCCGTGCGAATACACCCGTCTACACCCACCCTTACTTTTCTATTTGTGGCTGGATGTGGATTGCTCCATCTTGACGTTTTGTGCACCCCTTCATTGTGAGGACACTGGTGCTGCTACTATCTGCTGTGCGAGGAAATATAATTTAGTGGACATCACTCTTAAAGAAAAATAAAATCAGTGTTTGTGTTTCAGTTTAATATTTGTCCCTTCACAATGTATTTTACCCTGGATCTCTCTGCTAATTATCTCTTCTTTTTGTCATATCTATCTCTTATATCACCTTCCACATCTGGTAAATATAAAGGACACACACTTGCAGTTGACTTGTCACATGAGATTCCAGACTTGATAAATGATGGCATATCCTTAACATATGAGTTCACATAGTCATCTTTGGAGGTCTGAGCATTGTTTCTGTACGACAACACCCCTGTCCAGCCATTGTACAGAAAACTGCAACTTAATCCCATTTAAAAAATGTATCAACAAGTGATATGCTGGGAAATTGTTAAGTTTATATGCAGGGCTTATTCACCTCGCCTGCATGAATGTACATAACCCATAACTGAACAGTAAGTATCTGGACATAAATAGAAAAAAATTGGATATACCAAACATAGTAGTTTTATTAGACAAGACAAGTATACAACAAACAAATACATTGTTATACCAACAATAATAAAACATCTGCCCTGGTCTACACCAAGAGGGGAAATATGCCTATAAGCAGAGTAATCGTCCCAATAAGGACGGCCCCATATCAGGAACTTAAGGCTTAACTCACTCTACCTAGAAGGTAGCAAGGAGCAGTGGTGCAGGTGACACAAAATGCACACTCCAGCAAATAGAGCAACACGAACAACAAACACAGGACATAATTCGCACCAGTGATCTGCACCTCTACAGACACTTCAGACCAGGGGTCTGCACCCCTATAGATGGAGGGAAATTCAGCTGGACAGAAAGTAATTCAAAAAGAACTGCATCCATACAATCACAAGGGTTCAGAAAGGAGCTGATAATGTATAATGCCCAGCATCCTCTAGCAAGAGGGGCTGGTATTTATCTGCACAGACCGGTGGAAATTTTCTGGCTGGAGCAATCCACACCATCACCCAGCCAAATCAGCCATGTGCTCCTAAAAGTGCATAGTACTACAAGATCCAGGAGCACAAGCTATCAGAAATGTGGCAGAAATTCTTCATGGTGGTTTTAGACATAATGAAAAATTCAGGAAAAATTTCCCATCTTTTTCAGCATTTTTCACGGTATGGTTTTCACCACTATTTATCTTAAGAACTTGCAGCATGCTTTTAGGAGTTATAAGCGTTTACGCCGCACTTTACAAACAGTGTGTTTCCTCACTTCTTGGAATAAGTATGGGTCGTTTTCCATAGAGTTCTCAATAGCAATAGAAAATGTCTGAAAAAGAAACGTCTGTATACAAAAAGAAGCTGCCAACAGAGGCTTCCAAATATGCATGAAAACTCATTGCATTTTTTACAGGCCATTACAAGTGCCACAACAAGACTATGTGTGGAGGAAGCCTAAACACCTCACATTAGCACATTGGAACTGTGGTGCCTAATGTTTTCCTCATGGCAGATTGTCATTTTCAGTTATGTACCTATCCCGTCTACTGGGTAAGATATGTCCATCTTAGAGTGCTTTAAAGTTTATATGGAGATATAATCTGCATATATGGCAATCTTACTGTAAATATATTAGATTATATATCCTATAAACGCAAGAACAAGGGAGAATCATCTGAGATTAGATAGGGTAGATCAGAAGTAGAGATGAGCGAGCACCAAAATGCTCGGGTGCTCGTTATTCGGGACGAACTTTTCGCGATGCTCGAGGGTTCGTTTCGAGTAACGAACCCCATTGAAGTCAATGGGCGACCCGAGCATTTTTGTATTTCGCCGATGCTCGCTAAGGTTTCCTTGTGTGAAAATCTGGGCAATTCAAGAAAGTGATGGGAACGACACAGCAACGGATAGGGCAGGCGAGGGGCTACATGTTGGGCTGCATCTCAAGTTCACAGGTCCCACTATTAAGCCACAATAGCGGCAAGAGTGCCCCCCCCCTCCCAAAAACTTTTACTTCTGAAAAGCCCTCATTAGCATGGCATACCTTAGCTAAGCACCACACTACCTCCAACAAAGCACAATCACTGCCTGCATGACACTCCACTGCCACTTCTCCTGGGTTACATGCTGCCCAACCCCCCCTCCCCCCTCCCCCCCACAGCGCACACCAAAGTGTCCCTGCGCAGCCTTCAGATGCCCTCATGCCACACCACCCTCATGTCTATTTAGAAGTGCGTCTGCCATGACGAGGAACCGCAGGCACACACTGCAGAGGGTTGGCACGGCTAGGCAGCGGCCCTCTTTAAAAGGGGCGGGGCGATAGCCCACAATGCTGTACAGAAGCAATGAGAAATAGAATCCTGTGCCACCGCCATCAGGAGCTGCACACGTGGGCATAGCAATGGGGAACCTATGTGCCACACACTATTCATTCTGTCAAGGTGTCTGCATGCCCCAGTCAGACCGCGTTTTTAATTCATAGACACAGGCAGGTACAACTCCCTATTGTGAAGTCCCTGTGGACCCACAGCATGGGTGGCTCCCTGGAACCCACCGGCGGTACATAAAAATATCCCATTGCATTGCCCAACACAGCTGAGGTAGTAATGTCGTGCTTTATGCAGGTGGGCTTCGGCCCACACTGCATGCCCCAGTCAGACTGGGGTTCTTTACAAGTGGACAGATGTAGGTTAAACTCCGTGTGCACCTACAGCATGGGTGGCTCCCTGGAACCCACCGGCGATACACAAAAATATCCCATTGCATTGCCCAACACAGCGGATGTAACGTCAGCTGTAATGCAGGTGGGCTAAAAATTCATTTGATTACACTGTAGGCGAGGGCCCACAAAAATTGCTGTATCAACAGTACTAATGTACATCCAAAAAATTGGCCATGCCCAACCAAGATGGCAGGTGAAACCCATTAATCGCTTTGGTTAATGTGGCTTAAGTGGTAACTAGGCCTGGAGGCAGCCCAGTTTAACGAAAAATTGGCTCAAGTTAAACTTTCAACGCTTTTAAGAGCATTGAAACGTATAAAAATTGTTTAGAAAAATTATATGACTGAGCCTTGTGGCCCTAAGAAAAATTGCCCGTTCAGCGTGATTATGTGAGGTTTCAGGAGGAGGAGCAGGAGGAGGAGGAGGAATATTAGACACAGATTGATGAAGCAGAAATGTCCCCGTTTTGGATGGTGAGAGAGAACGTAGCTTCCATCCGCAGGTGCAGCCTACGTATTGCTTACGTATCGCTGCTGTCCGCTGGTGGAGAAGAGAAGTCTGGGGAAATCCAGGCTTTGTTCATCTTGATGAGTGTAAGCCTGTCGGCACTGTCGTTTGACAGGTGGGTACGCTTATCCGTGATGATTCCCCCAGCCACACTAAACACACTCTCTGACAAGACGCTAGCCGCAGGACAAGCAAGCAGCTCCAGGGCATACAGCGCGAGTTCAGGCCACGTGTCCAGCTTCGACACCCAGTAGTTGTAGGGGGCAGAGGCGTCACGGAGGACGGTCGTGCGATCGGCTACGTACTCCCTCACCATCCTTTTACAGTGCTCCCGCCGACTCAGCCTTGACTGGGGAGCGGTGACACAGTCTTGCTGGGGAGCCATAAAGCTGGCAAAGGCCTTGGAGAATGTTCCCCTGCCTGCGCTGTACATGCTGCCTGATATCTGCGCCTCCCCTGCTACCTGGCCCTCGGAACTGCGCCTTCTGCCACTAGCGCTGTCGGATGGGAAGTTTACCATCAGTTTGTCCACCAGCGCCCTGTGGTATAGCAACACTCTCGAACCCCTTTCCTCTTCGGGAATGAGAGTGGGAAGGTTCTCCTTATAGCGTGGGTCGAGCAGTGTGTACACCCAGTAATCCGTAGTGGCCAGAATGCGTGTAACGCGAGGGTCACGAGAAAGGCATCCTAACATGAAGTCAGCCATGTGTGCCAGGGTACCTGTACGCAACACATGGCTGTCTTCACTAGGAAGATCACTTTCAGGATCCTCCTCCTCCTCCTCTTCCTCCTCCTCAGGCCATACACGCTGAAAGGATGACAGCCCAGCAGCATGTGTACCCTCACCAGTGGGCCAAGCTGTCTCTTCCCCCTCCTCCTCATCCTCCTCATGCTCCTCCTCCTCCTCCTCAACACGCTGAGATATAGACAGGCGGGTGCTCTGACTATCCAGCGACATACTGTCTTCCCCCGCCTCTGTTTCCGAGCGCAAAGCGTCTGCCTTTATGCTTTGCAGGGAACTTCTCAAGATGCATAGCAGAGGAATGGTGACGCTAATGATTGCAGCATCGCCGCTCACCACCTGGGTAGACTCCTCAAATTTTCCAAGGACCTGGCAGATGGCTGCCAACCAGGGCCACTCTTCTGTAAATAATTGAGGAGGCTGACTCCCACTGCGCCGCGCAAGTTGGAGTTGGTATTCCACTATAGCTCTACGCTGCTCATAGAGTCTGGCCAACATGTGGAGCGTAGAGTTCCACTGTGTGGGCACGTCGCACAGCAGTCGGTGCACTGGCAGATTAAACCTATGTTGCAGTGTCCGCAGGGTGGCAGTGTGCGTGTGGGATTTGCGGAAATGTGCGCAGAGCTGGCGCACCTTTCCGAGCAGGTATGACAAGTGGGGGTAGCTTTTCAGAAAGCGCTGAACCACCAAATTAAAGACATGGGCCAGGCATGGCACGTGCGTGAGGCTGCCGAGCTGCAGAGCCGCCACCAGCTTACGGCCGTTGTCACACACGACCATGCCCGGGAGGCTCAGCGGCGCAAGCCAGTGGTCGGTCTGCTCTGTCAGACCCTGCAGCAGTTCGTGGGCCGTGTGCCTCTTCTCTCCTAAGCTGAGTAGTTTCAGCACGGCCTGCTGACGCTTGCCCACCGCTGTGCTGCCACGCCGCGCGACACCGACTGCTGGCGACGTGCTGCTGACACATCTTGATTGCGAGACAGAGGTTGCGTTGGAGGAGGAGGAGGAGGAAGGTGCTTTAGTGGAGGAAGCATACACCGCCGCAGATACCACCACTGTGGCCCACAATTCTGGGAGTGGGTAGGACGTGAGCGGTCCCAGGCTCTGACTCTGTCCCAGCCTCCACTAAATTCACCCAATGTGCCGTCGGGGAGATATAGTGGCCCTGCCCGCCTGTGCTTGTCCACGTGTCCGTTGTTAAGTGGACCTTGGCAGTAACCGCGTTGGTGAGGGCGCGTACAATGTTGCGGGAGACGTGGTCGTGCAGGGCTGGGACGGCACATCGGGAAAAGTAGTGGCGACTGGGAACCGAGTAGCGCGGGGCAGCCGCCGCCATCATGCTTTTGAAAGCCTCCGTTTCCACAAGCCTATACGGCAGCATCTCTAGGCTGATCAATTTTGCAATGTGCACGTTTAACGCTTGAGCGTGCGGGTGCGTGGCGTCGCAGTTGCGCTTGCGCTCAAACTGTGGCACTAGCGACGTCTGGACGCTGCGCTGAGAGACATTGCTGGATGGGGCCGAGGACAGCGGAGGTGAGGGTGTGGGTGCAGGCCAGGAGACGGTAGTGCCTGTGTCCTCAGAGGGGGGTTGGATCTCAGTGGCAGGTTGGGGCACAGGGGGAGAGGCAGTGGTGCAAACCGGAGGCGGTGAACGGGCATCGTCCCACCTTGTGGGGTGCTTGGCCATCATATGCCTGCGCATGCTGTTGGTGGTGCCTCCCCAGCTGATCTTGGCGCGACAAAGGTTGCACACCACTGTTCGTCGGTCGTCAGGCGTCTCTGTGAAAAACTGCCACACCGTAGAGCACCTTGACCTCTGCAGGGTGGCATGGCGCGAGGGGGCTCTTTGGGAAACAGTTGGTGGATTATTCGGTCTGGCCCTGCCTCTACCCCTGGCCACCGCACTGGCTCGGCCTGTGCCCACACCCTCACTTGGCCCTCAGCGTCCTCGGCCGCGTCCACATCCTCTAGGCCTACCCCTACCCCTCAGCATGCTGTATTACCAGTGATTTGATTTCCCAGGCAGGAAAGAAATTGGCGCAAGGCTGCACTTAACCGTAGCTGGTTGCGTCTGATTTTTGTACGTTGTACACGCAGCACACACGTACACGGAGACCTTAGGACTGACACAGGCAGGCCAAATATAATTTTTTTCCTTTTTAGCTTAGGGAAGACCCCACTGCGTATATTCAATGAACAAGAAGTTTAATATCTGTGGTGTGGCCCTCAAAAAGTGTCACACAACTATAGTGTAGCAGAGTTATTAACTCTAGCAGAGCAGGTATTTGCCAGTCAGGAAAGACAATGGCGCAAGCCTGCAGTAAAGCGTAGCTGGTTGCGTCTGATTTTTGTACGTTGTACACGCAGCACACACGTACACGGAGACCTTAGGACTGACACAGGCAGGCCAAATATAATTTTTTGTCCTTTTTAGCAAAGGGAAGACCCCACTGCGTATATTCAATGAACAAGAAGTTTAATATCTGTGGTGTGGCCCTCAAAAAGTGTCACACAACTATAGTGTAGCAGAGTTATTAACTCTAGCAGAGCAGGTATTTGCCAGTCAGGAAAGACAATGGCGCTAGGCTGCAGTAAAGCGTAGCTGGTTGCGTCTGATTTTTGTACGTTGTACACGCAGCACACACGTACACGGAGACCTTAGGACTGACACAGGCAGGCCAAATATAATTTTTTTCCTTTTTAGCTTAGGGAAGACCCCACTGCGTATATTCAATGAACAAGAAGTTTAATATCTGTGGTGTGGCCCTCAAAAAGTGTCACACAACTATAGTGTAGCAGAGTTATTAACTCTAGCAGAGCAGGTATTTGCCAGTCAGGAAAGACAATGGCGCAAGCCTGCAGTAAAGCGTAGCTGGTTGCGTCTGATTTTTGTACGTTGTACACGCAGCACACGTACACGGAGACCTTAGGACTGACACAGGCAGGCCAAATATAATTTTTTTCCTTTTTAGCTTAGGGAAGACCCCACTGCGTGTATTCAATGAAAAACAAGAAGTTTAATATCTGTGGTGTGGCCCTCAAAAAGTGTCACACAAGTATAGTGTAGCAGAGTTATTAACTCTAGCAGAGCAGGTATTTGCCAGTCAGGAAAGACAATGGCGCTAGGCTGCAGTAAAGCGTAGCTGGTTGCGTCTGATTTTTGTACGTTGTACACGCAGCACACGTACACGGAGACCTTAGGACTGACACAGGCAGGCCAAATATAATTTTTTTCCTTTTTAGCTTAGGGAAGACCCCACTGTGTATATTCAATGAACAAGAAGTTTAATATCTGTGGTGTGGCCCTCAAAAAGTGTCACACAACTATAGTGTAGCAGAGTTATTAACTCTAGCAGAGCAGGTATTTTCCAGTCAGGAAAGACAATGGCGCTAGGCTGCAGTAAAGCGTAGCTGGTTGCGTCTGATTTTTGTACGTTGTACACGCAGCACACACGTACACGGAGACCTTAGGACTGACACAGGCAGGCCAAATATAATTTTTTTCCTTTTTAGCTTAGGGAAGACCCCACTGCGTGTATTCAATGAATAATAAATGTCTTCTGGCCCTGCCTACACAATTCTGTCCCTGTAGTATTAATGCCGGGTGCAATGGTCTGCACAGCCGGTTTTGAGAAAAAAAAAAAAAATGCAACACTGCTAACAGCAGCCTGGACAGTACTGCACACGGATAGAAGTGGCCCTAGAAAGGACCGTTGGGGCTCTTGAAGCCTACACTAACTCCTAACACTCTCCCTGCCTAACCCCCACTTCTGTCCCTATTGCAGGGCGCAATGCTCTGCAGATCCAATTTTGGACAAAAAAAAAAAATACTGTGCTAACACAGTACTGCACACTAGTAGATGTGGCCCTGAGAAGGGCCGTTGGGGTTCTTGAAGCCTACACTGACTCCTAACGCTCTCCCTACAGCAGCACCAGCAGCAGCACTTTCCCTCAGCTAAGTCACAAGGCATGTGTGGCGAGCCGCGGGAGGGGCCGACTTTTATACTCGGGTGACATCTGATCGCCCCAGCCACTCACAGCAGGGGGGTGGTATAGGGCTTGAACGTCACAGGGGGAAGTTGTAATGCCTTCCCTGTCTTTCAGTTGGCCAGAAAAGCGCGCTAACGTCTCAGGGAAGGAAGTGAAAGTAACCAGAACACCGCATGGTGTTCGTTACGAATAACGAACATCCCGAACACCCTAATATTCGCACGAATATCAAGCTCGGACGAGTACATTCGCTCATCTCTAATCAGAAGTAATGTCAGAGCATCTCGTTTTACTGAAGGAGTAGGAGATGCTTGGAACAAACTTCCAGCAGACATATTTGGAAAATCAACAGTAAATGAATTCAGCCATACCAGGGATATACCAGTTTCCCAGAAAATAAGAATTGCTCTGAAAATAAGCCGTACCATGATTTTTGGGTGTCTTGAAATATAAGCCCTACCCTAAAAATAAGCCCTAGCTGCATTACATAAAAAAACAGAATACATTACCTGGCAGGCTTGGCAATGTCATGGCTCAGCCAATTCATAAATCCACCTTCACAATGTGATGTCTGTGATTGGTTACTCGACCGCTGCTCAGCCAATTAATGCAACACTTGATGAACCAATCATAGCCATCGCATTGGTTCATTGAGCGCTGCATTGATTGGCTGAGCAGCACTCGAGAACCAATCAGGGCCATCACTTCTTGGAGGTGGAATTTTTGAATCCCGTAACCAGGAAGTGATCTTCTGTGGGCGGCCGAGGACTGCAAGAAGTGCCTTGGAGGTCCAGAGAGCAGTGGGAGGAACCAGGACTGAGCCTGCTAGGTAAGTATAATAAGACATCCCCTGAAAATAAGACCTAGTGCATCTTTTGGGCAAAAATTAATACAAGACAGGGTCTTATTTTTGGGAAAAGATGGTATCTATCCTTAGAGATAAATAAAAAGGAAGTAACATGAGGGCAAACTAGATGGACCATGTGCTTTTTCTGCCATCAATTTTCTATGCTGTTTCTATACTGATACTAAGTTACAATCTGCATCATAGTCCAAAATTGGTGATTATCAAACACCTCAAAAATGTGATAAGAGAGTTTTTCTACTATAGCAGTGTACTGTACAACTAAACTTTCCAGAATGCAAATCAGCAGGGCAAGCTTTGTTCAGATACTGTACAAACAGGAATACTGGAAGATTTCAGCTCTGTAGCCTGCAGGATTGTGAATGCAGCTCTGGACAATAATACAAGCTGTAAAGGCTGGTTTACATGGGCAGATGATCACTCAAGGATTGTTCAAACCACAGTTTGAGGGTGCGTTCACACGAACGTATATCGGCTCGGTTTTCACGCCGAGCCGATATACGTTATCCTCATGTGCATGGGGGGGGAGGCTGGAAGAGCCCAGGAGCAGAAACTCAGCTCCCGCCCCCTCTCTGCCTCCTCTCCGCCCCTCTGCACTATTTGCAATGAGAGGAGGCGAAACGGGGGCGGGGCTAAGTTCCGGTAATTAGCCCCGCCCCCGTTCCGCCTCTCCCCATTGCAAATAGTGCAGAGGGGTGGAGAGGAGGCAGAGAGGGGGCGGGAGCTGAGTTTCTGCTCCTGGGCTCTTCCAGCCTCCCCCCCCTGCACATGAGGACAACGTATATCGGCTCGGCGTGAAAACCGAGCCGATATACGTTCGTGTGAACGCACCCTGAGTGACAGGTTTGAGTGATCATTGGTATTTAAGTAGCTACTTAGCTACTTAAATACCAATTAGGTGTGCAAATGAAACCTTCCCTGAATGCAGTTAATAGCCCAAGCCTATTATCTGTGCTCAGATCCTTTGTTCTCCATGGGGAAACAATGCTATCAGCACTCCCCCGCGGAGAACTACTGATAAAAGTGAAGGACGATTTTTAGGTTGGACTGAATTTAACGATCAGCTAGCAGTGCCCGAAAAGCGCACGATTGGCGCATATTCACACGCACTGATTATCGCTAAAACGATCACAGATTTGCAATTGTTTAGCGATCATCGGCTGTTGTAAATATGCCTTAACTCAGTATCTGTTTAAAATAGGTAATGCAATGTATTTACAAGGTCACTCAACTTTCTATGTAGATTAAAACTGACCATACACTTAAGACGTTGTTCAGTCATAATGGCCAGTGTTGTCCATTTTGCAAGGCTGTGATTTGAAAAAAAAAACTGCGAAAGGTTGATTTGTGATGACTGACAGAAGTCTATAGCTTGCCAAAAAATTGGCACCTTACTGTACTTTTTCCACTGCCAGGCCCTTCACATTGACACGGAACACACCCACGCCATGTTTGTACAGGGGAGCAGCCTAATTAGTCCTATCTTCCCATGTTCCTCAGAACGCAAAGCCCATTGATTTCAATGGGACCTTACATGAATCATAGACTCACAGACTCATTGACTGGTAGAGTTGGAAGGGACCTTCAGGCTCTTGCATGCGAATACAATACTAGATTTCCCAATGAAATCAATGGGAAACACTTCTGATCCACTATTGCACGTGAAACTCGCATAAGAGGATCGGAATTTCCCAAAAACGATTTGAGGCTTTTTTGCACATTGCCAAGCAGCTTGATATCAGACCAACTGGCTAATTAGTTCTAGATGTGTTCTTTATCCAGTGCAATTCGCCAGTGTTTCACGCATCTCCTTGCATATTGTGTACGCATTTGTGCATTCCCATTGACTTCTATAGGGACCGTTGGTGTGCAAATATGCAGGAAAATAGAGTATGTTCTATCTTCTTTCGGGCGGCCAAAATGGGCACGCAAAATATGCACATGTGAACGAATCTATTGAAATCCGTAAGCTCTATTCTCTGCGTATTGCGCTCACAACTTTTGCGCGCTCAATACGCATGCAAATACGCCCGTGTGAAGCAGGCCTAAGGTTTCGCAAATGCAAACACAGACACAAACAGCTTCACATTTTTGCTTTATTTCTATAAGAAAGTTGACATATTTTTGCATGTTTTCAATGCAATGAAACACCATAAATAACTGAAAATTAAATTGTACTCAAATGTAGAACATTGTAATTTGTCAACTCATCTTATATATTTGTTACCTTTAAATTTCCACTTAGCACCTTGTGCTTTCAACAGATCAGTGGCAGGCATGACAAACCTCTGCTGAGATAAATAGGATTCTTTGATGGAATGTAAGTAGTTTTTCCAACTAAAGTCACTTGATTTGTGGCCTCTCAAAACTGCAACTAATGAAAAATGAATAGTTTCTTACGTGCAAATCAAATACCAGTGGATCAAAACTGAACCAGGTTCATTAGGTTTTCATGAGGACAGAAGTCATTTAATCCACGTTACTGGTAACCATACATATTTTTTATTTTCTTGGAAGTTCTCGTTAGTGTAGGGACCCGTAAGAGGACGAGGACCCTTGACGTGGGTTGTGAGCTTTTGTATTTTTCACCAAAATATTATCTAATACCTTATATTTATAATTGCTTTTGTAACAAGCAGTCTGACTTTAGATACTGGGGGAGCCATGGGTGTCAATGTCAGTGTGGCTTTCCTTCGAGGGGCAGGACAATCCCCCGGGCTAAATTGTACGTTGCGTAAGTAATAGGTTGCAAGTCTGCATAGTGCACTACATTTATCAGTTGGTCTGCCACCCTCTGTATGCTCTACCTACTGTGTTTCCACAAAAATAAGACACTGTCTTAAATTAGTTTTCGTCTCAAAAGAGGCACAGTGTCTTATTTTCGGGGGAAGTTTTATACTTACTCAGCTACCAGCGTTTGTATCCCTCACGCTGGTCCCAGCAGGCTGCAGTTCTCAGCTAGCTTTCTGTGTCCCTCCCACTGGTCTCTGGTGCTGTGGCAGGCTGCAGTCCTCAGCATTGACAGGATCCTCTTCTCCTGGTAATGGGGCTTTATATACCCTGCCTCCAGTAAGCAATGTGATTGGTTCATCGAGAGCTGACTCTGACTGGCTGGCGCTTGATCCAATCACAGCGCTTACGGGCTATTCAAAGCCCAGTTACCCGGAGAAGAGAATCCTGTCTGCGCTAAGGACTGCAGCCTGCCACAGCACCAGAGACCAGCGCAAGGGACACAGCCAGCTATGTCAGTATAAGCAATAAGATAAAAAGAGCAATACTAACCTAGCCACAGGCGTCTATGTCCCTCGCGCTGGTCTCCAGCACTGTGGCAGGCAGCAGTCCTAAATGCTGACAGGATTCTCTTCTGGTGACGGGGCTTTAAATACCCTGCCTACGGTAAGCACTGTGATTGGATCGAGCGCCAGACATTTAAAGCCGGTGCTCAATTAACCAATCACAGCCATTCAGTAATGTCATTCACTCAATGGCTGTGAATGATTGAACGCTGGATTTGATTGTCTGGCACTCGATCCAATCACAGTGCTCTCTTAGCGGAGGAAGGATATTCAAAGCCTCATCACCAGAAGAGAATCCTGTCAGCGCTGAGGACTGCAGCCTGCTACAGCGCTGGAGACCAGCGTGAGGGACACAGATGCCGGCGGCTAGGTGAGTATTGCTTTTCTTTTTAAACCTAGTGTGGCTAGCGCTTATTTTCGGGGGAGGGCTTATTTTTCCAGACCCCCAATGGGGGTAGGGCTTATTATTAGGGTAGGGCTTATTTGGGGGAAACGCGGTATGTGCAAGTATAATATTAAGAATCCACTGCCCTCAATATATGGTAGGTCTGCGAGTGGCTGTTTATCAGTATTTTGTACCTGTACAATGCTGCTCCGTATTGCAATGTGGCTGTCTGCAAGGTGGCGGGCAGTGGTGTTAATAGCTGCCCTTGTATTTCGCATTAGTATATCAGTAAGTATGGCTGCTTGCAGTGATTTTTTTGGAAGTTTTCTTGGAATGGTTTTTGTAGTTTCTCCTCTACCATCTGGTATCTACTATTGGATAACTTAGGTAATTACTCTAAGTGACAAGACCAAGGCAGAATGCGTCAAAGGTATTCTCTATATACCATTAAACAACTTGTAGATATGGAAAAGTATGCAATCTGAACTGAGAGAATTATTATCAGCTCTCTGAAGGAGGACGTGATACCACTTCACAGATCAGGAGAACCTCATTAATAGGTCAGGATGAAGCTGGAAGTTACTGTGTTGGGAGGACAAGAACAAATTATATAGGCCCAGGGTGGAAAGACTAAAATAGTTCATGGTTTATATCACATCTCCTTGGGGATCGTGCAGCTGTTGAACAAAGAGGTAACAGTAGAGAATAGAAAAGGTGGGTTAGTTATGTCATAAAACAAGCATGTCAGGGTGACTGTAGAAATATCTGCATTATGGTGTCTTATCTACAACCAGCTCTTATGACAAATGTAGCAGTGAACAAGAGCTCCATTGCTTAAGGGATGCCAAAACCCTATGCTACATAAGACCATATTGTTATAAATGGCTCAAGGCAGATGGGAACCCTGTTAAAGATTTCCTCTGAGGGCGTGAAGCTTTCCCAGGAGTAGAAAAAAAGTTGGATGTTGTTTTTTTTTTTCAAAAACAGTGCTATGTACAGTATGTCGAAGTGCTGTGTCTAATACTGCAGTTTCACCTCCATTCACCGTATATTCTGGCATATAAGACGACCTTTCAACCCCGAAAAATCTGCTCTGCAGTCGGGGGTCGTCTTATATGCCGGTAATACAAAAAAAAGAGTGTCCAAAAAAAAAAAGCAGTACTCACCTTCCAGGGTGTTCTGCAGTGCTGCTGCAAGCTGACGCTCCCTCCTCGTCGCCGACAGAGCATTGCTTTCTGGATGCGGGACTTGAAATCCCCAGCTCCAGAAAGCTAATGCTGTGATTGGCTAACGCACGCGGCGTCAGCCAATCACAGCCATTCAATGACATCATTGAATGGCTGTGATTGGCTGACGCCGCCTAAGTTAGCCAATCACAGCCATTCAATGATGTCATTGAATGGCTGTGATTGGCTAACGCAGCGCCAACTTTCATTGGCTGACGCTGCCTGAGTTAGCCAATCACAGCATTAGCTTTCTGGAGGCAGGGCATTGAAGCCTCGCATCCAGAAAGCAATGCTCTGTCGGGGATTAGGAGGGAGCGACAGCCTGCAGCAGCGCCGCAGAACACCGCGGGAGGTGAGTACTGTTTTTTTTTTCAACACCGTATTCCCGGCGTATAAGGCGACAGTTGGGGGGTCGTCTTATATGCTCAGTTGCCTTATACGCCGAATATACAGTACATGCTTGTGCAATCCACGTTTTAATGCTTCATTATGACTGTTGTAGTACTGAAAGGTAGTTGAGCACTTACAGCTTATTGCTGGGGGGGGGGGGGGGTCAATACAGTCATAAATGCTGTGATCAACCATTTGTTGAGGAGCCTTCTGACAAAAAAGGATTGGGTAGACAACTGTTAATGAAGAAGCCAACAAAGATGTTTCATATGGTGTGCACTATGACAATGAGCACATACCTACTAAATATAATGTACAGTATAATTAATAGAGATGAGCGAACACCAAAATGTTCGGGTGTTCGTTATTCGGAACGAACTTCCCGTGATGCTCGAGGGTTCGTTTCGAACAACGAACCCCATTGAAGTCAATGGGCGACCAGAACATTTTTGTATTTCGCCGATGCTTGCTAAGGTTTTCATGTGTGAAAATCTGGGCAATTCAGGAAAGTGATGGGAATGACACAGTGACGGATAGGGCAGGCGAGGGGCTACATGTTGGGCTGCATCTCAAGTTCACAGGTCCCACTATTAAGCCACAATAGCGGCAAGAGTGGGCCCCCCCCCCCCAACAACTTTTACTTCTGAAAAACCCTCATTAGCATGGCATACCTTTGCTAAGCACCACACTACCTCCAACAAAGCACAATCACCGCCTGCATGACACTCCACTGCCACTTCTCCTGTGTTACATGCTGCCCAACCGCACCCCCTCCCCCCCACAGCGCACACCAAACTGTCCCTGCGCAGCCTTCAGCTGCCCTCATGCCACACCACCCTCATGTCTATTTAGAAGTGCGTCTGCCACGACGAGGGACCGCAGGCACACACTGCACAGGGTTGGCACGGCTAGGTAGCGACCCTCTTTAATAGGGGCGGGGCGATAGCCCACAATGCTGTACAGAAGCAATGAGAAATATAATCCTGTGCCACCGCCATCAGGAGCTGCACACGTGGGCATAGCAATGGGGAACCTATGTGCCACACACTATTCATTCTGTCAAGGTGTCTGCATGCCCCAGTCAGACTGGTTATATGCACCTTAACAGTAACCGCGTTGGTGGTAATGTGGTGGTGACTGCGGACCTAGTACCACGGTTGTATTTTGTTGGTTTTCGGAATGTGGCCAGGATTAAGTGGGCCGTGGCGGGGGGATGGTGGGGGGGCTCTCTTGTAGTGTCGGTAAAGGTGAAATTCTTGGACTGCCACCAGACGAACCAATGCAAAGGCATTTGCCAACAATGTTTTCCCTGTTGGAGGAGGAGGGGGATGTTTTTGAGGCACTACGTGTCCTCTCCACGTGTCCGTGGTTATATGCACCTTAACAGTAACCGCGTTGGTGGTAATGTGGTGGTGACTGCGGACCTAGTACCACGGTTGTATTTTGTTGGTTTTCGGAATGTGGCCAGGATTAAGTGGGCCGTGGCGGGGGGATGGTGGGGGGGCTCTCTTGTAGTGTCGGTAAAGGTGAAATTCTTGGACTGCCACCAGACGAACCAATGCAAAGGCATTTGCCAACAATGTTTTCCCTGTTGGAGGAGGAGGGGGATGTTTTTGAGGCACTACGTGTCCTCTCCACGTGTCCGTGGTTATATGCACCTTAACAGTAACCGCGTTGGTGGTAATGTGGTGGTGACTGCGGACCTAGTACCACGGTTGTATTTTGTTGGTTTTCGGAATGTGGCCAGGATTAAGTGGGCCGTGGCGGGGGGATGGTGGGGGGGCTCTCTTGTAGTGTCGGTAAAGGTGAAATTCTTGGACTGCCACCAGACGAACCAATGCAAAGGCATTTGCCAACAATGTTTTCCCTGTTGGAGGAGGAGGGGGATGTTTTTGAGGCACTACGTGTCCTCTCCACGTGTCCGTTCCATGTAAGCAATAGTAGCACTCAAGACAGGCCCCAGTAACAATTCTGAAGCAGCAGTATAGCGGGAGCGCAGTCTTCGTTCCATGTAAGCAATAGTAGCACTCAAGACAGGCCCCAGTAACAATTCTGAAGCAGCAGTATAGCGGGAGCGCAGTCTTCGTTCCATGTAAGCAATAGTAGCACTCAAGACAGGCCCCAGTAACAATTCTGAAGCAGCAGTATAGCGGGAGCGCAGTCTTCGTTCCATGTAAGCAATAGTAGCACTCAAGACAGGCCCCAGTAACAATTCTGAAGCAGCAGTATAGCGGGAGCGCAGTCTTAGTTCCATTTCAGTAGCCTTAGTATAGCCAAGGCACAAGTGACATTTATGTAGCTAAAGTGTAGGCCAACCCCACACACCTTTCTGTACCATGAGTGCAGGCGAAGAACATAGAAATTACTATGATTACACTGTAGGTGAGGGCCCCAAAAAATTGGTGTACCAACAGTACTAATGTACCTCAGTAAAAATTGGCCATGCCCAACCAAGATGGCAGGTGAATCGCTTTGGTTAATGTGGCTTAAGTGGTAACTAGGCCTGGAGGCAGCCCAGTGTAACGAAAAATTGGTTCAAGTTAAAGTTCCAACGCTTTTAAGCTAATTGAAACTTATAAAAATTGTTCAGAAAAATTATTTGAGTGAGCCTTGTGGCCCTAAGAAAAATTGCCCGTTCAGCGTGATTACGTGAGGTTTCAGGAGGAGGAGCAGGAGGAGGAGGAGGAATATTAGACACAGATTGATGAAGCAGAAATGTCCCCGTTTTGGATGGTGAGAGAGAACGTAGCTTCCATCCGCGGGTGCAGCCTACGTATTGCTTAGGTATCGCTGCTGTCCGCTGGTGGAGAACAGAAGTCTGGGGAAATCCAGCCTTTGTTCATCTTGATGAGTGTTAGCCTGTCGGCACTGTCGGTTGACAAGCGGCTACGCTTATCTGTGATGATTCCCCCAGCCGCACTAAACACCCTTTCCGATAAGACGCTAGCCGCAGGACAAGCAAGCACCTCAAGGGCATACAGGGCTAGTTCAGGCCACGTGTCCAGCTTCGACACCCAGTAGTTGTAGGGGGCAGAGGCGTCACCAAGGATGGTCGTGCGATCCGCTACGTACTCCCTCACCATCCTTTTGCAGTGCTCCCGCCGACTCAGCCGTGACTGGGGAGCGGTGACACAGTCTTGGTGGGGAGCCATAAAGCTGGCCAGGCCCTTAAAGACTGTTGCACTGCCTGGGATGTACATGCTGCTCGATCTACGCACATCCCCTGCAACATGGCCCTCGGAACTGCGCCTTCTGCCACTAGCGCTGTCGGCTGGGAATTTTACCATCAGCTTGTCCGCAAGGGTCCTGTGGTATAGCAACACTCTCGAACCCCTTTCCTCTTCGGGAATCAGAGTGGGCAGGTTCTCCTTATACCGTGGATCGAGCAGTGTGTACACCCAGTAATCCGTCGTGGCCAGAATGCGTGCAACGCGAGGGTCACGAGAAAGGCATCCTAACATGAAGTCAGCCATGTGTGCCAGGGTACCAGTACGCAACACATGGCTGTCCTCACTAGGAAGATCACTTTCAGGATCCTCCTCCTCCTCCTCCTCCTCCTCCTCCTCAGGCCATACACGCTGAAAGGATGACAGGCAATCAGCCGGTGTACCGTCAGCAGCGGCCCAAGCTGTCTCTTCCCCCTCATCCTCCTCATGCTCCTCCTCCTCCTCCTGTACGCGCTGAGAAATAGACAGGAGGGTGCCCTGACTATCCAGCGGCATACTGTCTTCCCCCGCCCCCGTTTCCGAGCGCAAAGCAGCTGCCTTTATGGTTTGCAGGGAATTTCTCAAGATGCATAGCAGAGGAATGGTGACGCTAATGATTGTAGCATCGCCGCTCACCACCTGGGTAGACTCCTCAAAATTACCAAGGACATGGCAGATGTCTGCCAACCAGGCCCACTCTTCTGAAAGGAATTGAGGAGGCTGACTCCCACTGCGCCGCCCATGTTGGAGTTGGTATTCGACTATAGCTCTACGTTGTTCATAGAGCCTGGCCAACATGTGGAGCGTAGAGTTCCACCGTGTGGGCACGTCGCACAGCAGTCGGTGCACTGGCAGCTTAAAGTGATGTTGCAGGGTGCGCAGGGTGGCAGCGTCCGTGTGGGACTTGCGGAAATGTGCGCAGAGCCGGCGCGCCTTTACGAGCAGGTCTGACAAGCGTGGGTAGCTTTTCAGAAAGCGCTGAACCACCAAATTAAAGACGTGGGCCAGGCATGGCACGTGCGTGAGGCTGCCGAGCTGCAGAGCCGCCACCAGGTTACGGCCGTTGTCACACACGACCATGCCCGGTTGGAGGCTCAGCGGCGCAAGCCAGCGGTCGGTCTGCTGTGTCAGACCCTGCAGCAGTTCGTGGGCCGTGTGCCTCTTATCGCCTAAGCTGAGTAGTTTCAGCACGGCCTGCTGACGCTTGCCCACCGCTGTGCTGCCACACCGCGCGACACCGACTGCTGGCGACATGCTGCTGCTAACACATCTTGATTGCGAGACAGAGGAGGAGGAGGAGGAGGAGGAGGGTGCTTTAGTGGAGGAAGCATACACCTCCGCAGATACCAGCACCGAGCTGGGGCCCGCAATTCTGGGGGTGGGTAGGACGTGAGCGGTCCCAGGCTCTGACTCTGTCCCAGCCTCCACTAAATTCACCCAATGTGCCGTCAGGGAGATGTAGTGGCCCTGCCCGCCTGTGCTTGTCCACGTGTCCGTAGTTAAGTGGACCGTGGCAGTAACCGCGTTGGTGAGGGCGCGTACAATGTTGCGGGAGACGTGGTCGTGCAGGGCTGGGACGGCACATCGGGAAAAGTAGTGGCGACTGGGAACTGAGTAGCGCGGGGCCGCCGCCTCCATGATACTTTTGAAGGACTCCGTTTCCACAACCCTATACGGCAGCATCTCAAGGCTGATGAATTTTGCGATGCGGACGGTTAACGTTTGAGCGTGCGGGTGCGTGGCGGCGTACTTGCGCTTGCACTCCAACAGTTGCGCTAGCGACGGCTGGACTGTGCGGTGCGAGACATTGGTGGATGGGGCCGAGGACAGCGGAGGTGAGGGTGTGGGTGCAGGCCATGAGACGGTCGTGCCTGTGTCCTGAGAGGGGGGTTGCATCTCAGTGGCAGGTTGGGGCACAGGGGGAGAGGCAGGGGTGCAAACCGGAGGCGGTGAACGGCCTTCGTCCCACCTTGTGGGGTGCTTGGCCATCATATGCCTGCGCATGGTGGTGGTGGTGAGGCTGTTGGTGTTGGCTCCCCGGCTGAGCTTTGCGCAACAAAGGTTGCACACCACTGTTCGTCGGTCGTCAGGCGTCTCTGTGAAAAACTGCCAGACCTTAGAGCACCTCGGCCTCTGCAGGGTGGCATGGCGCGAGGGGGCGCTTTGGGAAACACTTGGTGGATTATTCGGTCTGGCCCTGCCTCTACCCCTGGCCCTGGCCACCGCACTGCCTCTTGCAACCTGCCCTGCTGATGCCCTTGACTCCCCCTCTGAAGACCTGTCCTCCTGAGTAAGCGTTGCACACCAGGTGGGGTCAGTCACCTCATCGTCCTGCTGCTCTTCCTCCGAATCCTCTGTGCGCTGCTCCCTCGGACTTACTGCCCTTACTACTACCTCACTGCAAGACAACTGTGTATGATCGTCATCGTCCTCCTCACCCACAGAAAGTTGTTGAGACAGTTGGCGGAAGTCCCCAGCCTCATCCCCCGGACCCCGGGAACTTTCGAATGGTTGGGCATCAGTGACTATAAACTCCTCTGGTGGGAGAGGAACCGCTGCTGCCCAATCTGAGCAGGGGCCCGAGAACAGTTCCTGGGAGTGTTCCCGCTCCTGAGCAGGTGTCATTGTAGTGGAGTGAGGAGGCTGGGAGGAAGGAGGAGCAGCAGACAGAGGATTCGGATTTGCAGCAGTGGACGGCGCAGAACTGCGTGTTGACGATAGGTTGCTCGAAGCACTTTCTGCCATCCAGGACAGGACCTGCTCACACTGCTCATTTTCTAATAACCGTCTCCCGCGTGGACCCATTAATTGGGCGATGAATGTGGGGACGCCAGAAACGTGCCTCTCTCCTAATCGCGCAGCAGTCGGCTGCGACACACCGGGATCAGGAGCTCGGGCTGTGCCCACACCCTGACTTGGCCCTCCGCGTCCTCGGCCGCGTCCACGTCCTCTAGGCCTACCCCTACCCCTCAGCATGCTGTATTACCAGTGATTTGATTTAACAGGCAGGAAATAAATTGGCGCAAGACTGCAGGCCAAATATAATTTTTGCCCTTTTGGGAAAACGAAAGGCCCCACTGCCTCTAGTGAATGAATAATCTAAGTTTAATAACTGTGCTGTGTCCCTGCTTATGTGTCACAGAACGTGAGGGTAGCAGAGTTATTATAACTCTGGCAGAGCAGGTATTTTTTTTCCCAATTAAGGAAAGCAAATGGCGAAGCCAGCAGTAAAGCGTAGCTGGGTGCGTATGATTTAGCAATGTTTTTCACGCAGCTCACACGTGTCCACAGGCGTTAGGACGGACAGAGGCTGGACAAATAGATTTGTTTTCAGTTTTTTCCCACCAAAAGGCAGCACTGCGTATATTCAATGAACATGAGAAGTTTAATAACTGTGCTGTGTCCCTGCTTATGTGTCACAGAACGTGAGGGTAGCAGAGTTATTATAACTCTGGCAGAGCAGGTATTTTTTTTCCCAATTAAGGAAAGCAAATGGCGAAGCCAGCAGTAAAGCGTAGCTGGGTGCGTATGATTTAGCAATGTTTTTCACGCAGCTCACACGTGTCCACAGGCGTTAGGACGGACAGAGGCTGGACAAATAGATTTGTTTTCAGTTTTTTCCCACCAAAAGGCAGCACTGCGTATATTCTATGAATAATAACTGTGTTGTGGCCCTGCCTATACAATTCTTTCCCTGCAGTATCAATGGAGGGTGCAATGCTCTGCAGAGGCGATTTTGAGAAGCCCAAAAAAAATGCAGCACAGCTAACAGCAGCCTGGACAGTACTGCACACGGATAAATATGGCCCTAGAAAGGACCGTTGAGGTTCTTGAAGGCTACACTCACTCCTAACACTCTCCCTGCCTATGCAGCACTTCTGTCCCTAATGCCAGGTGCAACGCTCTGCAGAGCCGATTTTGAGAAAAAAAAAATGCCACTGCTAACAGCAGCCAACACACAGCTATCAGTGGCCCTAATAAGGACCTTTGGGGGGTCTTGAAGCCTACACTAACTACCAATTCTTTCCCTACAGCAGCTCCGGTATAAACAGCACTGTCCCTCATCTAACTCACACCGCATCTGAGGCGAGCCGCGGGAGGGGCCGACTTTTATATTAGGCGAACACCTGATCTCGCCAGCCACTCACAGCAGGGGGGTGGTATAGGGCTTAAACGTTGCAGGGGGAAGTTGTAATGCCTTCCCTGTCTTTCAATTGGCCAGAAAAGCGCGCTAACGTCTCAGGGAAGGAAGTGAAAGTAACCAGAACACCGCATGGTGTTCGTTACGAATAACGAACATCCCGAACACCCTAATATTCGCACGAATATCAAGCTCGGACGAACGCGTTCGCTCATCTCTAATAATTAACATATAATAAAACTGGACTTAGTAATACAGGGTTATTCAAAAAGAAGGAGCAAATTTGTGAATTTAATTACAAACAAACTACAAAAGAGCGGGACACAATCCAGACATCACTGACAAGAGGAAGGTTCAATGCTTTTTTCTGACATACCACTAACTTCCATTGTCTGGCAGATCACAGTGCTGGATGTCTCATTTAGGGTATGTTTACATGTAGTGGAAATACTGGTACAGTAGAAAATGGGAAAATCTGCAGCTTTTTACATTTTTGCTATGATTTTGAACTGAATACCCACATAATGACAAAGTAAGAAGATAATGTTTGAAATCTTTGGAATTGTTTTAAAAATAAGAAACTAACATTTTGCATTGACTTAAGTATTCAGATCCTTTGGTATGACACTTAAAATTTAGTTCTGGGGCCTCCCATTTCTCTTGACTAACTTTGAGAGATTTCTACACTTGGAGTCACCTGTGGTAAATTTAGTTGATTGGACATAATTTTAAAAGAAACACTCCTAAGGTGTCACAGCTCACAATTCATATCAGAGACAAAACCAAACCATGAGGAGGAAATAACTGCCTGTAGAGCTCAGAGGTGGCGGCAGCATCATGCTATGTATTTTTCAGTGGCTGAGACAGAGAGACTGGTCAAGGTTGATGGAAAGTTGAATGGAGCAAAGTACAGAGATATTCTTAATGAAAACCTGATCCAAAGCACAAGGGACCTCAGACTGGGTAGAAGGTTCATTTTCCAACAAGACAATGACCCTAAGCACACAGTCTAGACAACACAGAAGTGGCTTATGGACAACTCTGTGAATGCCCTTGAGTGGCCAGCCAGAGCTCTGACTTGAACCCAACCAATGAGAAGATTAGAGAAATCCACTGCCAAACACCTTGGTTGTAGCTTATCTCCCTGAGAACAAAAAGACTGAACATGTTAAAATTTAACTACCGAATCCTTCTCTTCCTCGACGGTAGATGTTGTCAAGGTTCAGAAACACATTAGATAGTCATCGGATTCCTCCAAAATCAGCAGGTTTGGATGACATTAGTCTAATCCGTATGGTCAGCTAGACACCTCTGTTGGGAAGACGAAACACAAAATATTCTAGATGTGTGATTTAGACATACCAATATTGTGCTTGGGAAATGTCACATTATTTGTTTAAGATAATAAACAGCATCTCGAAACCATCAGAATATACTGTGTATTGTACACATCACTACAGAAATTAATTCGTGTTCGGAGAGCTGTTCCCAGATAAGATGATATCGAAGTCCAGTGGGACAACAAGATAAATGATCTGCTTCCAGTTGTATGTGAGAAATATTTCTCATAGTTACCTTAACTGAGCCATTGAGAGTAACCTACCAATAATATTCTCTTTTTTTTCTAAGTCTTTCTTTTTCTAAAAAAAACAGACTATTACAGTAATTCCATACGGGCTTCATGTATACATGCAACATGGTTTTCTAAATAGAGTTATGTTTGTTCATTAAGTACAGAATCTTCCAAGGCAGATTTATTGTGGTGAGTCTTTTGTACAATGCAGATCATAGTAGTGGTGAAAAGCTCTACTGTGCTGATTGCTGAGCAAAGAGCTGCTGCTGAGAACTACTGGAGCTGAAAACTGCTGCTAAGAACCTTTGGTTCAACAAGCCTCTGGTTTACTCAACTTCAGTAGCTACTTGTGCATCACAGACAGGGACTTGTGGTGACTATCCAGGAGGGTAGTAACCAGGTTGCACCCCCACTGCTATGGAGCTCTTGAGGAAGACTTGCTTGAGCTACACATTTACAGCGACACAGCTGCAAAACATGTAAGAGACCGGTCTCCGACAATTGTTTTATAGACTATACTGCTCACAAAGGCTGGATTACTTTGCACTGAGATGAGAACAGTGGCTAATACCATTGGAAGTTGTGGACTTCCTTGGCAGTTTAAAAGTTATTATGGTGATATCTTTGATTTCTATGATAGCCTTGTATGTGTGATACAACATTAACGTGAAGTTGTTGCTGAGTTTTGGAGTTAGACAGAGGCACCAGTAGTGGGTAGTAAGTAGGCAGTTATAATTAGTCGTACTACTTGTTTATTTCACTAGTGTGAACTGTTCAATCCTATCAATCCTCAAGCAAATGAATGTTTGATTTTGGTTCCCATGTCTTCTTATTCTGTATTGCATCCTAAAAGAACCCAAGGGTTTTTCCCACAACCAATTACACCAGATCAGATCCCCTAAAGAAAGGCAGACTCCCCATTTCTAAAGTCTAAAGACCCTTCTCATTATACAGACCTCAGACCAAACCTCCCATTTACAGAGACCTAGACAAGACCTCTCATTTACACAGATCCCATACCACTATCTATACAAAGCCGAAACAAAACCACCATTTACAGTATATACACTCCAGTCCAGCTGAGCACTTAATACAGACCCCAGGCCATATGTACAGTACAAATACCTGCCTGGGAGAATTTACTAAGAGTGGAGATATGCCCCAGGCATACCAGGAGAGTTTGCAAGTATTATATGTAACCCCAGCTCATGAATCCAGAACCCCAAGTCTTGTCTGATAACGAACTCCATGAGTTATGACATTGAGGAAAAGGGTGAGAAAGTTGGGGTAGAGGAGGAAGTTTTACATACACAGACTATTGACTGGAAGACACACATTTTACATTCATGAAAGCAGAAGTATAACTTGAAGCTCCTGGGCCGCAATGCAAAAATCTGGAATAGAACCTTTACCCTACCATGTCACATTTATAGCACAGGTGTCTTTATAAGCAGCAGAGAGTGTTCTTGAGCCTACTTAGACACCGGGTCTTGAGCGTGACTACTATCTTTGCATCTCCTACAACTACATTTAATTATTCTATATCCAAAGTTTCCCTCCATTCAAGTTCCACTTATTGTCTTCAAATGTGGGACAAAAGTGTCTACCTCTTCTTTCTAAGTGTCCTAAAGTCAAAATTAACAACATGAAAAGTAGGCAGGCACCGAACAAGTCTTCTTCCAATATCACATCCCTTATTCCAAGTGATTTGTAACAAGTAATATCTATGTAGAATTCACCAAGTGACAGACACATATAGGAATAAATCTGTGTATGGTGTAGATCTTGACACTTCAGCACGGTGAAAAAAAGTTTTCATTGAAAAAACATGTGACTCGTCCAAATCAGACACGTCTTCACACTCAGCGAAAAGGAGTCCTATGAGGAAAGGCAGCAGAGGAAAAGCTTGGCTTGTGAGTTACAGGAAGGCCCTGGAGCAACAGAGGTGAAAATAACACATGTTAAGACACATTTTGCTACAAGTACAATTATGTAGCTTCTTCCAGTTATTTTTTAGATATGTGATAATTAAACAGAAATTCGGAAGAAAATGTTTGTACTGTTTTAGCTTCTGTATAGCAAAAAGTTCCAGGTAGAGACGTCATTCACTTAGCAGATTCTCTTTAAAAAGGACCACTCTGGTCCTCATACAATTAAAATTTTATCTATATATTAATAACAGCCTTTTCACTGATTCCAGCATATTTTTTCTCTAGCCCTCCCCCAGCTTCCTGTTTAACCACAATTGGTGCTGTTGGTTTTGGCGCCTGATACTAGTAAATTGTCAGGTCAGGCGGGTGGTCTCTACCACCCAATGTTGATGAACTGCCACCTTAGCTACTGACACTGGGCGGTGGAGACCACTGGAGATGTGCGCGTTCATGCTCGTTTAAGCCAGATACTCGAGCGAGCATCTCCCCCACTCTCTCACCCCCCCCCCCCCCGCATTTGCTCAGACGAGTATGCAGTTATCAAGAAGAGCGATGCTCGCTTGACTATCTGCCTTAACCGAGCGTGCTCGCTCATCTCTAGAGACCAGCTATCTGACAATTTACTCAGGGACAAGGCTTCCTATCTTCAGCAAGGCTAAATGGCCAAGCAACCAATAGGTGCACACTAGCATATTTTGGGGCCATTTGTTGTCCATGTAGTCCACAAAGAGCCCATTGTCCATTATAGCCTATCCACATGGACTTTTTTTCACATGGACCGATGGTCCACATGGAAAGAACTGATGGCATATCCTATTCCTGTCCAGTTCATGCATGAGAAATAGGGCATGCTAATGCATGTTAATGTACCGTGTCCATTTATATAGAACAGCACACATACTGTTTGATATAAATGGATACAACACCCCCAGTCTCTCGGGTGCAACTTGCAGCTACATCTAATGCCATGTGCTCCATTTTTCATTTCCCAGGCCTGCACTTCTCTCAAGGATACATTTTGGTAGAATGGGACTTAATATCCTATTAGGCCGGATGCACACGACCGGGTGGGATTCCACATTCGGGATCCCCTAGCGGAATCCAACCCAGTGCCTGCCCAGTGACGCCTGTTTACCTGTCCGGATTTGTGATGTGGATGTGCCGGCTGGCACATGTGCAGTACAGATTGTAACGCGCCGTCGCTAGAAGATGACGCACATTCCGCAGACCTTCCGCAGTGTTAGCTGCGGACGGACAACGGATTGGACGGCTTCCATTGGCTTCAATGGAAGCCGTCTGCATTGAATCCATGCTCAAATAGAGCATGCTGCAATTTTGCATCCACGAGCGGAAAATCGCTATTGATTTCCGCTCGTGGACATGAAAAAGCGATTTTTAATAGCGTGTCTATGGGCAGTATTTTCTGTGGAATCCAGAGACGGACGCCTGCTCCGGATTCTGCAATGCAAATATGCCCGTGTGCATTAGGTCTTAGCAAAAGCACGCAAAAACCTGCTGATAGGTGGTACGTGTAAATAAGTTTGACCAAGAAGGAGCAGGCATTAATGGGTTCTAGACCAAACAGGAGCAGGCATTAATGGGTTCTAGACCAAACAGGAGCAGGCATTTATGGGTTCCAGACCAAAGAGGAGCGGGCATTTATGGGTTCCAGACCAAACAGGAGCAGGCATTTATGGGTTCCAGACCAAACAGGAGCGGGCATTTATGGGTTCTAGACAAAACAGGAGCAGGCATTAATGGGTTCTAGACCAAACAGGAGCAGGCATTAATGGGTTCTGGACCAAACAGGAGCAGGCAATTATGGATTCCAGACCACACAGGAGCAGGCATTAATAGGTTTTAGATTTGCCCGAACAAGTGTGCTATTGAACAAAATAATCTGTTACTGGAGTGACTTTGCCTGTGATGCAAAAAGAAAAAAATGTGATTAGCCTTCAATTGAAAATATTTGTTAAATTGTGCACTTTAGCATATTGTTCCATGTAACTCCCATGCTCGTGGCTTCTGAACACCCTCTGGGGAGGCAATGCTGTCAAGCACAATTTTTTTCACACAGCCTATAATTGGAAGAGACTTTGAAATGCACAATAGTGATTGACAGCTTTGCTTCCCTAGAACTTTGGGAGCAGGTAATGTCAATATTCACAGCCACAAGAACTAGACCTTCTATCTAGATAAGGTTATTTATACAGATGGGTTGTTAATGATGGTACATGTGATGCTGCTTATCACTTGCTACCAATATCCATACAAGACATAGTTAAAAGGATTGGGAACTTCATGCATCATTTTATTGTATACAATGGTTATGGGACCGCACCCTACACAACAATACAATTAGTTGCATTGAAAATTAATTCTTAACAACAGAGTCTGTATATTGAAACGAGCAAAAGGAGCAATTGTCTTCTACAACTTAACGACCTGCACAACCTTGACCCCATCACACTGCATCTATCCATTGTGGTGCTGACCGTAGTATTATTTAGTCACTGTATAGCATTGTTATATGGGCACTGTGTGGTATTATTATGAGTTTACTGTATGACACTACTATTTATATATATAGTGGTACAATTATATGCCTCTGTATGGTGACATTATTTAGACATTGTGTTATGGTATCTGGATGGAATTAAATCTATTCTTCCACAAAAGACAATAAAAAGGAAGTACCCTCAAGGAATATTCCTTTCAGGAGCCGATTCACACCTGGAACGGACCCAGAACTATTAAACCATATTGTTTTTAGGTCTAAAGCCATTTAACAGTAATTTTTGCTATTTATTTGAAATTCTCTTTTATGGTATATTTTAAAGAGTTTGTCTATGGAGGCAAAATCCTTACCTGGACCTGCGGTGTTAGAGCCTCCACTTCCGGATTATGACACTTGGTCACATTGTATGGACTCTCTCATCACGTCACAGCAGGAGCTTGTCTGTTTAGCTCATTTTAATCACTATGTCTCTGCATCAGTCATAACAAGGAAGAGTGATGGCTTACTTATTAAGAGGAGTCGAACAGCTAGCCCCCTCTGATAGCATAGAGACCATGCCATGTGACTAGAGATGAGCGAGCACCCAAATGCTCGAGTCCGCGTTATTTGAGTCGAGCTTTTCGTAAAATTCGAGAGCTCTACTCGAGTAACGAACCCCATTGACTACAATGGGAGACTCGAGCATTTTTGTATGTGGGACGCCGGGTGCCGAGCTTTTTTTTTTTTCCCTAGGTTCGTTCTTTCTCTCTCTCTCTCTCGCCAGCCAGCCAAAAAATTTGCCAATGACGCACGCTGCGTCGCGGTGGGGAGGGGCCAAAACAGGCACGTCACAGCGGGGAGGAGCCAAAAAACTGGGGCGGGGTCTAACACGGCTTGATACTCGTTCGAGTAACGAGCAACATCGAGTACGCAAATGCTCGAATGAGCATCAGGCTCGGCAGAGTATGTTCGCTCAACTCTACACGTGACCCATTTTCGAGACTGGGCTGGATATGGAGGTTCCAACACAACAAGGATTTTGCCTCCTTGGACAACTCGTTTAAGTTGTAATATAAAAAGCTATATCTTATACTAATAATAATCTTATATAGTGCCAACATATTCTGTAGCTGTATGTTAAGACCGACCACTCACATCTGTCTTTGGACATAGGGGGTGGGGGAATAATCTGAATTCCCAATTTTAGAGATCATGTAGGCCAATTAACATATGATTATGTTCTTGGGGTCTGGGAGTAAATTGGAGAGCCCATAGAAAACGCCACATCAGGAGAACATATAAACACCATACAGATGCTGCCCTTGAATCAAGGGACCAATGCTGCACAGCAACAATGCTAACCACTAAGACACCGTGCTACCTGGGCTATAGATACAGGTAATGTTTTCTGCTAGGAGGTGCCTCAATGCAAATGAACTGAATTCCAAAAGAAGGACTTTGCATTCATGTGTTCACCTTCCTCATGGACATTAAAAGAAACTGCAGACACAAGCAGAAGATAGAATATTTTGGAGAAACATTTGCATCTCTTTCCCACCGTGTGCTGTAATACTATGTTACATAATCAGGATAACTGATGCATTGTGTTTTAGCTTTTCAGAAGACATGTGGCAATGATGCACCATTTTGTTCATATTGCCAATCAGTTGTTTAGCAGATACTGATAACAAGCAATGAACAGCATAGGATCTATTTTGTTTCTCTAACCCAGTTGGATCTAAATTTCTGATATACTGTATAATGGTGTTAAACTCCAGCATTACCAACCCTCTTATCCAGGACCTGGCAATTTTAAGTTCACAGCTTCACGTTGTCCATATGAATCAGCCATTACAAAATAGGAGAAAAACTGAACTTGTTGCAAAAAAAAAATCACTGGAGCTGAACACAACCTTCCCCAACAAGGTTGGCTGGCGTACCTCCTCAGAAGGGTCCCACAGACATTTACTTGCCTCCAGCAAGCGATTGCTCTGATTGGTTCTTGAGAACCACGGCTCAGCCAATCACTGCAGCGCTTGATGAACCAATCACAGCCGAGCACAGAATGGCTGTGATTGGTTCAGCGAGCACCGCAGTGATTGGGTGAACCACGGTGCTCGAGAACCAATCAAAGCAATTGCTTGCTGGAGGTGGGGTTTTCTACCCCCGTTACCGACAAGTGATGTTCTGTCGATGCTGTGAACTGCACAGAAGCCTGCAGAAACTGTGGGGTACTGTGGATACCAGTGGGAGGGACCCGTCGCTTGTTAGGAAAGCATTATAAGACATTACCCGAAAATAAGACCCTATGCCTCTTTTAGGGCAAAAATTATTATAAGACAGTGTCTTGTTTTTAGGGAAAACACGGTATGATGGATTTCTTAAAACTCCTAAAACCAACTGGATTACTGCAAAGATAACTAGAACAGTGCCTCCCAAATGATATCTAGCTAAAATGGACATGTTCACACAAATTTGTTGCAGATAATAGTATATATTATATAGTTATCAATGCTGAAATCTGGGTCATGTAAAGGGTTCACTTACTTTTTCTAGAAACTGAATATGAATGGAGTTGATAATAATCAATGTACATGCTGCTGATCAAACAACTGCATTCAGGGAAGATGAAGTAGACCTGTTGTATCCATTTTTCCCATGATAAAGCTCTTTTCATGCTTCCCATTCTCAGAATATATTACATTTGCATCTGTAAATTTGCACAAAGGCCACTACATATTAAAAGTGAAATGTTTGAAGTTGAGTTACTTTGAGCTTCTTTATCATTAAATACTTAGACATTCAGTATCCATCTCCAAGTCTTTGTTCCATACTCACATTTTCTAATTATAAAACTGAAGTCGACCAATTTTGAAAATTAAAAATGTATTTTTTTGTTAATACAAATTATAAGTAAATCACTAACCTTGATCTGGAAAAGAAACCCCTCCCACTCCGTACAAAGACTGAAAATAGGAAACTGTAGTTGAAAAAATACTTCATGATTAGAGATGAGCGAGCACCAAAATGCTCGGGTGCTCGTTACTCGAGTCAAACTTTTCGCGATGCTCGAGGGTTCGTTTCGAGTAACGAACCCCATTGAAGTCAATGGGCGACCTGAGCATTTTTGTATATGACCCATGCTCCGCTAAGGTTTTCATTTGTGAAAATCTGCAAAACCCAAGAAAGTGATGGAAACGACACAGAAACGGATAGGGCAGGTGAGGGGCAACATGCTGGGCTGCATCTCAGGTTCCCAGGTCTCACTATTAAGCCACAATAGCGGCAAGAGTGGCCCCCCCCTAACAATTTTTACTTCGGACAAACCCTCATTAGCAAGGCACACCTTAGCTAAGCACCACACCACGTCCAACAAAGCACAAGCACTGCCTGCGAGACACACCGCTGCCTCTTCTCCTGGGTTGCATGGTGCCCAACCCCCCCACACGACTCTGCATCCGCAGCGCACACAAAGTGTCCCTGCGCAGCCTTCAGCTGCCCTCATGCCACACGCTGGCCTCATAGCCACACCACCCTCATGTCTATTTATAAGTGCGTCTGCCATGAGGAGGAACCGGAGGCACACACTGCAGAGGGTTGGCAGGGCCAGGCAGTGACCGTTTTTGAAAGTGTGGGCGATCGCCCACAATGCTGTTGAGAATTGATAATAGATTGACATTCGATCTTCATTCCAATCCTGTGCCACCTCCGTCAGAATCTGCAAACGTGGGCATAAAGGGGACTCAGCTGCCAGCCCAGCACTTCTACACATCTCAACAATGCAGCAATACTCGGTGTGGGAAGTATGTGAGCGGGCCCTGGGTCAGCCTCTGTCCCAGCAAACACCTTGTGTGGCCCAAGGTGCTGCGAGTGACATAGCAATGGGGACTCCATGTGTCCACACACTACTCATTCTGTTTGGGTGTCGGATACCTCATCAACAACGCAAGGGGTAAACCATCTGCACTCTGCACCCTACCCAAGTCTGTCAGTGTTTTGGGGACAGAAAGGTAAAACACCTCAATGGGAAGTCTGTGTGCACCCACAGCATAGGTGGCTCCCAGGAACCCACAGACGTTACATAAAGAAATCCCATTGCAGTGCCCCGGATAGCTGAGGTTACGTTAGAGAAAATACATGTTGGCTTTGGCCCACACTCCATGCCCTAGTCAGTCTGGGTTTTTTTCATAGTGCCAGACAGGTACAACTCCACTATGGAAAGTCTGTGTGCACCCGCAACATGGGTGGCTAGCAGGAACCCACAGACGGTGCATAAAGAAATCCCATTGCAGGGTCCCGGATAGCTGAGGTTACGTTAGAGAAAATACATGTTGGCCTCGGCCCACACTCCATACCCTAGTCAGTCTGTTTTTTTTTTAAATGCCAGGCAGGTACAACTCTGCTATGGCAAGTCTGTGTGCACCCACAGCATGGGTGGCTAGCAGGAACCCACAGACTGTACAGAAAGAAATCCCATTGCAGTGCCCCGGATAGCTGTGGTAACGTGAGAGAAAATACATGTTGGCCTCGGCCCACAATCCATGCCCTAGTCAGTCTGGGGTTTTTGGGGGGCCAGATAGGTAGAACACCGCGATGGGAAGACTTAGTGCACCCATAGTATACACAGACCCCTGTAATATTCCTGTAGCAAAGGAATAAGCTGACCCCAGTAACAGTTATGTTGCAGAAGTCTAGGGAGACCCCAGTAACATTTCTGTAGTAACAGTACAGACAGACACCAGTAACATTTCATTAGCAGAAGTATAGGCAGACTCCAGTAACATTTCTGTAGTAACAGTACAGACAGACACCAGTAACATTTCATTAGCAGCAGTTTAGGCAGACCCCTGCAACATTTCTGTAGCAGAAGTATAGGCAGACCCCTGTAACATTTCTGTAGCAGCAGTATAGACAGACCCATGTAACATTTGTGTAGCAGCAGTATAAGCAGACCCCTGTAACATTTCAGTAGCAGCAGTATAGGCAGAGCCCAGTATTTGTAACATTTCAGTAATAACAGTATAGACAGACCCCAGCAACATTTCTGTAGTAACATTATAGGCAGACCCCTGTAACATTTGTGTTGCAGCAGTAAAGGCAGACCCCTGTAACATTTCAGTAGCAGGAGTATAAGCAGACCCCTGTAACATTTAAGTGGCAGCAGTATAAGCAGACCCCAGCACCATTTCTGTAGTAGAAGTATAGGCAGACCCCAGTAACATTTCTGTAGTAACAGTATAGGCAGAGCCCTGTAACATTTCTGTAGCAACAGTATAAGCAGATCCCTGAAACATTTATGTAGCAGAAGCATAGGCAGACCCCAGTAACATTTTTGTAGCAGCAGTATACCCAGACCCCTGTAACATTTCTGTAGTTACAGTATAGACAGATCCCAGTAACATTTCTGTAACAGAAGTATAGGCAGACCCCAGTAACAACCTTGTGGCAGCAGTATAAGCAGACCCCTGTAACATCTATGTAGCAGAAGCATAGGCAGACCCCAGTACCATTGTTATAGCAGAAGTATACGCAGACCCCTGTAACATTTATGTAGAGGAAGCATAGGCAGACCCCAGTACCATTGTTGTAGCAGCAGTATACGCAGACCCCTGTAACATTTCTGTAGTAACAGTATAGACTGATCCCAGTAACATTTCTGTAGCAGAAGTATAGGCAGACCCCAATAACATCCTTGTGGCAGCAGTATAAGCAGACCCCTGTAACATTTACGTGGCAGAAGTATAGGCAGACCCCTGTAACATTCAAGTGGCAGCAGTATAGGCAGACCCCTGTAACATGTAAGTGGCAGCAGTATAGGCAGATCCCTGTAACTTTATAATATTTATTTATTATGATTAGTATTTTACAGGTATAACCATAAGGTCTCATGTCCATGGGGAAAATCAGGCCCGCCGCGGATTCTTTATGCATAATCCCGCAGCGGGTCCCTCCTTTCCCGCGGACATGAGGCCTAAAAATAAGCATTACTTACCTGTCCGGACGCTGCGGATCTGCCCTCCGTCGCGATCGTATCTTCTTTCTTCGGCCCGGGGGATGTGCTCGGCACGCCAGCAGCGTGCCGCGCGCATCGCCGTGTACTCGTTTTGCTTTTTGAACTCCTGCTCTCCCGCGCTCCCGCGCCGGAGAGCAGGTATTCGGCTGTGCGTGTGCCATGGATGAAAAAGAAGCCTGTGGGAGCCGTCCCGTGGGAGGCCCGCACTAAAATGGAGCATGCTGCGGGTGTTTTCCTGCACACGCAATCCGCACCTCAAGGGAAAATGACATCCGCAGGTATTTAACTACCTGCGGGTGTCCAATGCATCCCTATGGGGCGCGGATCACACGTGACGGTGACCCGCTGCGGATCTGTCCCCGTCGACATGAGGCCTTAGAGGGGTTTTCTATACAAAACACTAGTGATGATCTATCTCTAGAATAGATCATTAATCGGTGATCAAGTGGGGTCCGCCACTTAGCACCTCAGCTGTTAACCTTATAGGATGTCCTCTGTCAGCCTTGCAATACACAAGGGTTGAAGTGAAAGCCGCTGCTCTGACCCCTGTCTAGTGGCCGGTGTTAGTAGCTGCAGGCGCGGCTCTCATTAAAATCAATGGAAGCTATGCCTGCAGTTACAAGAGCTGTCCACTACACAGGGTCAGACTCCAACCCTTGTATATTGAAGTGTTGATAGCGGGTGCCTAATTAGCTGATCGGAGGATATCCTAAGTAGCGGACCCCAACCGACAAACTGTTTACTACCTCTACGAAGGATAGGTCATCATTAGTGTTTTGCCTGGAAACCCCCTTTAATTATGCATATAGAATGAGATGTTAGCTATATTGCTATTGTACTCTGGTTTCATACAAGTAATAGTACAAGTGATATCAGATGATCTTGCTGTTAGGAACCTCTCGCTTCCTGTTGGGAAATGCTCCACTGCTTGAAGAGAGTGCGGTATCTCCTTCTATTAGCTAAACATGTTCTAACTTGGCCTATGAAATGTTATCTGAAGCCGACAACTCCTTAACCCCTTAAGAACGCTGCCCTTCTCCCCCCTCATTTTTCGTCTTTCCTCTCCCCTTTAAAAAAAATGATAGCTCTTTTATTTACCCAGCAACGTAGATGTCTGAGGGCTTGGTTTTTGTGGGACAAGTTTATTTTTCAATGGTACGATCTGACAGTTAATCTATCAAGCCACGCCACAGGCAGGGCTTGATAGGCAATCTGCAATGGCAGCCCTGGGGCCTTTCAGAAGGCTACCGGCTACTATGGTAACCATATGGCAGCCCAATCTCATCGCAGGGGGGCAGTGTGGAACCCTTGGACATCCACCCGAGCATTTAAAGGGTTAACAGCTCCAATCAGTGGCACTGCTTATCGGAGCTGTTGCAGGCGGGTGTTGTATGGAGTGGGATCGATCCCTCATTATACAAACCCTTAACCTCCCAGGACATAAATGTTTGTTACTATGTAGCATTAAGGGGTTAAAATATTTGTTGACTTTCCTGAAGTAAATATTTGTATTTTCAATGAAGTAACAATTCCAGAGCATCTTTTTGTAGAACTGTGCATTGTGCCATTCCTCTGTTATTACTCATTGAAATAGACTATTGGCGTTACTACAACCCTCCACAATCTGACACTATCAGCACTGATTGGCGAGCATTAAAGTGTGCGGTGACAAACTCCATTTTATTTATGCATTTCCAGGAGAAATGGCATTGGAATGACACATAGTTCACTGGCATAGATTTCAGTCTAGCACACGCCAGACATATGGCAAGTTTAATAGGTGTGCGCCTCTTAATAAACTTTTCGCCCTAAGGCAGTCTTTACCGTCTGACAAAGGCTAATCTTGCCGAAATGGACACCAGTCCCAACTTTTAACTCTCCACCTGGGTTAAGTATTATTCAGCTTGTCATTGTTTCTAATGCACTATCATTATTGCTTTTTAGCATGCACGGCACTTCGTCATTTATTTGTACATTATTATGTATCAGTCACTTCAGTGAGGACTTTTTGATGCATTACTACTTTCTTTACTTATAATCTTGTGTATAATATCAGACTTATCCAACACATGCTGTCATTGAGCTTGTTTTACATCAGAACTAGAGATGAGCGAACGTACTCGTTTCGAGTACTTACGCACCCGAGTACCGCCATTTTCGAGTACTTCAGTACTCGGGTGAAAAGATTCGGGGGGCGCCGGGGGGCGGGGAGAGGCGTGGCGGTGCGGGGGGTAGCAGCGGGGAACAGGGGGGAGCCCTCTCTCTCTCCCTCTCCCCCCCCCCCACTCCCCACTGCTACCCCCCGTGCCGCCACGGCGCCCCCCGAATTTTTTCGCCCGAGTACGGAAATACTCGGAAATCGCGGTATTCGGGCGAAAAAGGGGCATGGCCGAGCACGTTCGCTCATCTCTAATCAGAACCAGTTTTATGATATACTTTGGGATGTAGTTTGTTTTTTTCCTGCAGCCTTCATCTCTATTTTTAATGTTTTTATGTTCTTATTGTGAATTTAATAAACTTATACATTTTATACTTTTTCAATACGTTACCATATGGTTAATTAATGGCCGCTCGCCTACAGGATCGCCATCCTTTTCATCTGGCAAATAAAATCTCAGAAACTTGAATTCTCTTTAAATCTGGCGCCTGCAACATTTATTCCATATACAACATACAAGGCCACAGCAGAAACAAAGTTCATTTGTCTGTAACCCACCAGAATAAGAGTCTAGGCTTGTCCTCCTTGCCAGACTCGAGGCTTCCACTGGACCTCAGGCTTGCAGCCCTTTTAGTTCTGCTGAGCAGTCAACTTCCCCCTGAGTGTGGTAGGAACTGATCCTTTTATATTAGTTCCTGCCACACCCACAGGTGTTTTCCCTCACTTCTGATACCAGAATGCTTGTCTATAGCCCCCTACAGGTCATTCTGTGTACTACACTCCTACAGTTGACACAGCCTTATTGTATATTTTGATAGCTTACTATTTAATATTAGTTAAATATAGATATGGCTCTTTCCTAAGATGTTTAGTACAGTTACATAAACACTAAATTTCAGGAAGGTCAATTTTCATTAACTGCAAGATAACCTTAATGGTATAAACTGTACTAAAAAATAAAAGCACACAAGCTCAACATTTTTAAGTTTCTCTGGAAGATATATATACCTTAAGGGAATAAACAGTTTAGAAACAAAAGGAAGTTAATGCAGTTAAATATAAGCTCAGGGAAGCAATAAATAATTAGAAATACATGTTTAAAATACTAAGACAAAAAGGTAATGATGAGGCATCAAAAAATTCTAAAGAAAGGAATGCATTGTGTAAAAGACTAATAAAGGGAGCAGAAATTGGGAGAGAATCATTGCCAAACAAAGTAAAAATAACCCAATAATATTTTTCAGCTACATAAATAATAAGAAACTCTTAACTGGCCCTCTGAGAAATTATCTGGGGGGAGAAAACAAGGAAAAAGGCAAGCTATTAAACGCCTAATTCTCCACTGTATTTACACAGTTAAATCCAATGACAAATGCCATTTATAGGGATAACGTAAATTCTGCATTAAATCGCATTTGTTAAACCCAGCAGCTTGGTCTACAGGCATACGATCACTGGGACAGTCAGTCACAAACAATCCCGGGGCGGTGTCTGTCTACTCTGCGGACTCCCCTTCATGTCACTTCGTAACCCTACTGAAGTCCCACCGCTTAGCCCAGAGTCCCACAGAGACTCATCAGTGGGGTCTCTGAACATGTGATCACAATGACAGTACGTCGCAGCAATCACAGTATCATTTATTTGCAAATAGTGCAAATAGAGCTCCCTTTTCTTACAGCCTCCCAGGGAGGGAGATAGTATGTGCAATCATTACATACACTACGGGACCTTTCACAAGGGTAGACTTTTTCCAAAGGAAACTACGGAATTTACTATCTTGTTGAAAATTCAATTTTTGGATTTTAATGCAAATTCGAAGTCATGAAATATCGGGCACCTTCACAAGGGCCATATTCAATATAGGCTTTCAGCAGTAAAGAACCTGCAGCAAATACATTGAAAATCCGCAGTCGTATGCTACAGCGCGACATATTTGCGCTATGAGCAAGGTTAATTTGCACGTGTATTGGTGCATGTTCATTCACATGAAGTAAACAAACACGCCTTGATTTAAATGGCCATTGAGATCCAGATGTCGTCTTTTTCCAATGAAATTACACAGCAAATTGTGTGTTTGTATGCGCATTGAGCGCACATTCGCGAAATTCCCTTAGGCTTCTATGGGGACTATTGCTGTGCAAGTGAGCAGAAAAATAGAGCATCTCCTATTTTTTTTGCATGCACAAAATTGGGAAATGAAAATGAACCTAGTGAGATCAATGGGTTCTATTATCGGAGTATTGCGCACGCAAATATACTCCTGTGAAGGAGCCCGAAATCCACACCTGAATGTTGTGGATCTGTTTCGGATTTTAACCTTTGTATTTCAAAGGTTGAAATCCGCATTATAAATAGGCATGTTACAAATTTAGAATTTTTCAAAAATGCTTCGAATTTGTAGCACAAATTTACCGCTTAATGGGAAGAAGATTTTTGAAATCTCATCCACATAGCACATACTGTAAATATTGCTTCACCCTCTCCTCGGTCTCCTTGTAGCCAACTATACCTTCGGCCTAGGAGAGCTTATAGAAGCCGATGACCTTCAGTCCTACTTTTAAGCTGATGACAGCCAAATCCACCTCAATGACCCAGATGTTCCTATCCAGAATCCCAGGGTATCTGTTGGCCATATCTTTCTTCTTTTCTTCCTGCTTTCTAAAGCTCAACATAGAGAAAATTGAATTCATTATCTTTCCCCATTTCACTTAACATTCCCACCACACTTTTCAATCACAATCAATGGCTCTATACTTTCCTCAGTCCACTGCCATGGTGTAACAATAACTTTGTTCTGTCCTTTAAAACAGGCATACGAGTCTGAGCCATCTCTTACTACCTAAAACTTAAACATACCTCTCAGATATGATATTTTCTCAACCCCAAGTCAACAAAAATGCTAGTGCACTCCCTCATTATCTCTAGACTATTGCAACATCCTTCTTTGCGGCCTTTCATCCAACCCTTTTGCACCCCTGCAATCCATCCTCAACCCTGCTGCCCACCTAATCCACTTCTCCCCTTGTTACTCTCCTTCCTCTCCCCTCCTTCCATCCCTTTGCTGTGAGTAAAAGAAATAAAAAAGGAGGGTGGAGCAAGACCCAGTGAGGGTGGTGGAATATTTCTGGAGTACAAGGTGTTTCCAATGATGGAGTATTTCGAATGGTGGAGGTGCTGCCAACCAGATGATGCTCCACCAGTGTGGGCGTGAGTGTAGAGAAAAGGACGTGAAAAAAACTGGTATGGAGGCGCAACCCTCTAAGCTACTAGAAGATGAAGATCAAGGTCCAATATGTGATGGTGAAAGCACTTCTTTCTCCCCTGTCCTCCTGCACACACAGGACCTCCGACACATCCAAAACACCTTTGGAATTGTGTCACCCCCAGGCATCCTGTTGTCCTATCCAGCCGAACTGACGAAGGGGTTCATCCCCGAAACGCATATTCTATTGCTGGTTTTTAATTTGTGAAAAAATAAAAAAGAAGTGCTTTCACCATCACATTTTGGACCTTGATCTTCATCTTCTAGTAGCTTAGAGGGTTGCGCCTCCATACCAGTTTTTTTCACATCCTTTTCACTCCATCCCTTTGCTGGCTACCCATCTTCCACAGAATCCAATTCAAAATATTATGAATTAATACTATCAATCATATTACCTTCAAAAGCATTGGTGATCCATGGATGATTCCGATTGCCAGATTAGAGTAAGGAAGGGTTTTTGTTTTCCTTAAATGAGGAAAATTGGCTTCTACCTCATTGTTTTGTTTTTACTTCCTCTGGATCAACATTGGGAAATGATAGACTGAACTGAATGGACATTGTCACGTAGCAGAGTAGGGCGAGGAGGAAAGGCTCTTAGATTGTGGAGTGACTGGTAACTTTCCAAGACACCGAAAAAGCGACTATGAGCCACAGCCACAACTCTACAGTGATCCGCCTGGCCCTGCACTGTATACCAATTTGTCCTTCACTGGACAAGAGGAGAGAGGAGAAGGGACGATGCCTATCAATCCCACTTCTGTCCTGAAAGACTCTTCAGTATTGCAAGCTGGCAGTCGTTAGAATACAGGCTGATTTGTATCCAGCTTTTTCAGACTCCTGCACACATGCAAAGCGGAAGCTCAAATCACCCACCTGATCCGTTCTAACGCACTCCAGAGCTCTACAATACAGCTACCACCACCAATTTCAGTAACGTAAATTGGAGCCCGATTTATGAATACCATCTTCGGAGAATATGGTTTCGTGTTCACACGGACGAGGCTAACTAATTAATTTAAAGTTTAATTCTCAAAGAAAAAAGTGTGCTTGTTTACAAAAAAATACAAAAATTATGTTACGAGATAAATGGCAAGAGACTTACATATGATATCACAGATAGTAAAATAACAGGGATTAAAATAATCCCTGTTACCATACTTATGTGTGGAGTCTCACAGGATACGATGGGGCAGCCATCACGTATAGTGACCTCTAAGTGGCTGACCTCAAGCACATGTCCATGTGTAATTTTTAAACTCTCACTGGGGTAACTCCGATTTAGTTCCTTCCAGCCCCCATGGGGGCTGGCTTATCTTGGAACACGTAATTCCCTTAAATGCATATTTCCTTCATACCTCCGTGTGGGTGTGACCCACCATGAAAATATGACAACAATGTTTCCTGTGGTGATTTTACGTGCGTTTTGAGCCCACGTATGAGTAGTTTCAGATGTATCTGGTCTGAGATACGCAATTCTTGGTTCCTGAGCATCGTGCAAATATGGGAGTCCCTGCATCTTATTTGCAGTGATGCGACATTCCACAAAATATCCTCGTCAGTGGGCTGCAACATACAGATCTTTCCTAATTCCCAAATTACATTCTTTCTTTGTCTTAAGGGCACGTTCTTTTGTTAGCTTTGCCACCAAAAGTTATCAGGTCAGTTGGTTATGGCCTTCAGGAAATGGGCGGAGAACTATTGGCTCGTGAAGGGCCAATTACTGCCCCTATCTACTAATATAAACATTTGCTGTTTCTGGCTTCAGAGGGGGCTATAGGACATTAGAGACCCCCATGGGGGAGAATTGTAACAGCCTTTGCTGAAGTCTACTCCAAAGGTATTTCAGCACCCAGCTTTTCTGGTTACTGAATAGCATCCAACCCCTTCACCTACAAGCTATCACATCAGTGTTGCCACACCACATGGGACTAAGGTCCCACCTCACAGACATGTCTTTTTTGACCTTATATACTATGTAACTATGTTGTGTTACTATGTTATTACCTACAAGGCTCTCTATAACGTATGACTGTCCCTTGCATACATTTGACCTAGTATCACAATACCTTAACACGTGTATTCTCTGATCCTCACAAGACCTCCTTCTCTGCTCTCCTCTATCCTGCTCCTTACAAAATCATCTCCAAGATTTCTTTTGTGAATCACCTATACTCTGCACCTATACTCTACTCCAGCATATCAGACTCGTCAGCACTTAAGAAAGCATCAAAAAGAACCTGAAAACCTACCACTTCAGAAAAGCCTTCAACCTAAAAAAACCCTGCTGCCACCACTATAAAAAACAGCTTTCAAGCTCATCTACTGTCTGCTTCCCCCTTTCCTTGCATAGTCTATGGCCAGGGTCCTCTCTCTGTCCGTATTAGTTTGTAAGTCATGTTTATTGTTCCTGACATTTCCATATGCAATGTATCTAAACCCTGTTTTCTGTACGCCAGTAGTAAATTATAAAAAAAGCTCTACAAGCATTGCATTTTTTGTACTCTAATTTTTTCTTAATTTTACAGTTTTTGGGGTCCATGGTGTTTTTCATTTTTTTTTTTTTTTTTGCAAATCTCAGCATGTTTTGTATATGGCATTTCTTCTGCCATATTTTCCATAACCATCTCTTTAGGGAAATAAATGGCAAAAAGAACACACATGAGTGCATAAAAAATGTCAAGAAAAAACACTAGCAAAAAAACATATACATCATCCATAAAATGCTTGCAATTTTTCTGGGGTGCTTTTGCAGATGGTGGAATATTGCACAACATGCAGCAGATTATTCCACCATGCTTAAAAATCTGCATCAAAGTCTGCATGTCTAAAATGGGGATTTTGATGTGGATTTGCAAAATGCTAAACTCTTCTGCAAATCTATGTAAAAATCTGTATATTAGGGCTTAAATAGACAAATATATTTTAGCCCCATTATGCAGCCATTTAAATCATGGCCACATAATGGGATAAAACCAAACCATTGATCTCAGTGGTTTCATTTGCACTAGCTCCTTTCTCAAATGTGAATTCTACCGCCTAGAAAAGATAGGTGTCACGGATTGACAAATCTGAGCGAAATTGTCACGGCAGAGCCTCAATCAATAACTCTAGAGGGGTTGTATATGCAAAGTTGTTAAAATTTGCTAAGATTTGTACCCAGCTTTGCTGGGCTTCTGCATATATGCAGAACTAAAGCTCAATTCCCCACATGATTTGGTCTAATGGCTCCTGTTCTCTATAATACCCACACTATTACCGCTGCCACCACCAGCTTGTATGTCACCAGTAAGCTGGAACCCAGACTTTGAATTATGAACACAATTTTCGGAGATATGGTTTGTTTTAAAATGGACAGGTCCTGACTAATAAATTGCAGATTTAGTCTAAAAAACACTAGCAGTGCAAATATATATATATATTACAAAAAGGGTGCTGCACAGGAGTATAAGAGTATACAAGTATACACACACAAACAGTACCAAAAATGAAACAGAGATAACAAAAAGATACTGGGCCGGATATCGGTACAATTCCTGGTCGTGCAGAGTCACTGAAGCAATAGGAACGTCCTTACACTGGGGTGTATCTCCAAAAGTCTGAAAATCATTCTTTCTGATGCCCCAGTGTTTAAAGTTTCCCTCAGGACACACCTTCCCCTGCCCTATCTGATGTAATTCAGGACAGCTGGGGTGGGGGCATGTATCCCTTGTGGAAAAATCATAATTCCCCACTTTTCCTATATTTCCACAAATGATCCTCTGATTGTGAATTTGTCCGAAAAAGGAACACTGGTGCACCTGGATGGGGAGGGTAGAATACCGACAGAAAAGGCAGATGTAAATAACCAACACAAACAATACTAAGCAGAACTAAGGCAGATGGTAAAACCTGGCAGATAATAGCAAAGTCTAGCAGATAAGGTGAAAGAAGCAGTAGACCAACATAGGCAGACTAGCTAGCATACTGAGGGAAACCAATAACTGGCAATGATTGCAAGTCTCTGCCCGACCTTTAAACAAAAGCCTCCGCCCAGGGGCGGAGAGAGGGAGACAGCCAACTCCCAGCAAAACACAACCAAAAGAAAGCTCGTACATGGCAGTTGCACTAACATGTACGTGTGCACGGCGCTGCGCGCCACCAGCACCGCACCGCCCACGCCGGCCAGGCACCCGTGCCCCTGGCAGCCGGACAACAAGCCGAGGGGGCGTGCCTCGACCACGGGACCCCGCACACCGCCACCCGGGAGGACCAGCAACCGCCGCATGCTAACAAGCCGGCTGCTTATTGGCTGCTTGTCATGCTACCACTGATTGGTAGAGGGGATGGTGTGAGCTCCCAAAGTGGGAAAATATCAGGTTGAGATAGGATGTTAGAGGGAGGAGTAGAAAAAGTCAGTGACTTAGACAGGGAGAGAAGGCAGTTGGAGGCAGAACAGTGAGAGAGTTGGGATGAGGTAGTTGTCAGAGGAGGACATGCGAGAATAATTCTGCGGAGTGAGAAGAGACAACACATGTTCTGAATGAGGAAGTCAGGATTCTCCAGCTTCCTTACCAGCCAGCAGTGTGGAGGAGAGAATTCGGGGTCACATTCTACTAAAACAGTTACTAAAAATACCCAATGAAGTCAAAGCCAGGGAAAGTAAAGAGGCCCATCTTATATTCCACTTCACTAATACCTTATAATCATCCAGTAAGCCTAACAGATAACTGGGACTGTGGGAGTTATACTGAAGAAAAGAGAGAGAGAGAGAGAGAGCATTGAAGAGTATATTGTGTTCTATTGTTGTCAAGTAACGAGTCATCTCACTACCAAGTCTTAATGTCTGCCAAATTACTGCAAGACTACTGTGGTGTTTTCTTTTGAAAACAAAGCTAAAGTAATTCTGTGCACTTCTAGTTTACCAAAACAAAGCCACCAGGACTCATGTCTTTTATTACAACCTCAAGTTCCAGACTCCCAAATTAAGTCCTGGCATCACATGACAAACCACCATTAGAAACCATAAGTTACAACAACCTTTTGTGCAACGGTGTGCTGACCGAGCCAGGCATCTTGCCATCATTGTTGGGAGAGGTTACAGAGCCACCCGTGACAACCATCTTTCCTGCCCATGGTTTCCCCCACTGTGGCATGCCCCGCTCGGACACTGCGCAAGCATGACACGTAAATTATGCCCAGGTATGCAGATATGCAGTTCAGAGGTGTTCTGGGCCTCGGACCTCAATGTATTTAGATGCGTTTTAATTAACTGCCCCCCCCCCCCTCCCGATTCTGCAAATATAATTTATATCCGGCTAGGACCTTCACACAACTCATAATCTTTATTAAAATATTTGTTCCTTATTTGAATTTTGGCTCAACAATGTCTGCAAGAGTTTATTAACAAGTAGATGGTCACACAATTAAGTTTCCTTATGCTAATTCTACACCAAACAAACAAGTGGAGATAAGAAAGGACATGGGCTATTTACACACATCACAGCTCTTGTCTAGGGGAATTGTCAGACAGTGGCCTTCTAAATACAAATATCAACAGACAGGAGTGAGTAATAAGTGGAGGGGGGAGAACTGGAAACGTATAGGCATTCTCACTACACAAGGCCTGCATGGAATAACAGTGGCACAACATGGGTGACGATATGGTTGGGCCTGACACACACAAAAAATGTTCGACGACCTGCCAGTCTGTATATTACAATAGGACTTCCCCCATCTTTGCTGCACGTAGTTAATACTACATCCAAGAAAGATAGGACAGGATCTCCACTCTAATGCAGAGTTTGAATAGCTGGCGAAGCTGAAGAAATTTCCCTCATTCAGGTACAACTTAGCTCCGTGCCGGCGAGTGTAGTTGCGCCTTCGGCAGTGTGTTTTCGCCCTTGGCATTTCCAGTGGAATCACTGTGGGTATTCCGTTGTGAAGGCACCCTAAGGATGGATTCACATGTGTATTTGCACACATATTTGTGCATGAAAAATTTGTACATTGATTTCAATGGGTTCATTGACATGCGCGTATTTGGCGTGCGCATAACGAGATGAAACAAAGACATTGATTTCAATGCTTTCATTTCCACTATCGGGATTATTGCATTTTAACACTACATAGATAGAGCCGGACCTTTCTTCCAGCTTTTTTTTTTACACTAGCGCAAAGTTTGAATAGTCCAAAGAAAAAAAAACTGGTTCATGCGCTAATATGCTCCATAGGGACAGGCATATTTGCGCATGCGCCCATCTGTTTTTGCGCTTATGATGCGCCTTTCAATACAAGGGTTGAAGACTGCAGCAGGTTCAGATTTGCGGTTTTTCTGCTGTTGAATGCCCGTCGTAGTTACGCACTATATGAAGGTAGCCTTAGGGTTTTTGCCTTGCCAACACTTCATTCAATTGGCTCCGGAATTTTCTAATTAGGAGGCTGCAGTAGACCACACTCACAATTTGCTGCAGTTGTTATCTTTGTTTCTATACATTGCAGCATTCAGATTAAACATAAATGTGAATAGGATTTGTAAGGACGTGCAGGTACAGATGTTAATAAGCATTTGTCTTGGATTTTTTTGCCCATGCCAGGGTCTGCTTTCTTATCATTTACTGCAATCAGAAAATTATAGTGCTTCTGAGAATTACAGAGCTAGAACAATATGAGGAAATTGAAGGTGATAAGCAGTGTGGATATTATCATTAAAATAAGGACATAGTGAAGTTAGGTCCTAATCAAGTTATATGTTTCTGCATAAAATTCTTAGTGCTCTAAATGTGTGAACATAGTGGTGGTAATTTCATGGCTCAGTACAAATATTAACCTACAACATATGTTCTGTCGAGAAAAATGGCATCAATACAAATTTTGTTGCTGTGAACCTTGTTTTGCTTCTCAATTATATAACTATTATTTGCTTCGAGTTGGAACCAAATCTAAGTTCTCAATATGTTAATACATAATGAATATCAATGAGGGAAATTTTTAAAATCTTGGTTCTGAACTGAAGGAAATAGAAGGAAAAGTGCTTGTCACGTCCAACCAGACCTGATAATGTAACTGACCAACAGAAAAGGAGTACAGAGAGACTGGGTGACGTAAAACACTGGAGGTTACAGGATAACTAAAGATGCAAACCTATACAACAGAAGTGGTGAAAATGGAAGAAAGGCCTATGATCTTTCTCTAGAACTGCCCTGATTAGACCTGCTAATAAAGCCAAGCACCCACCCCGAAAAGGGTAACCCCACAACTGAAGCCTAAATTAATTCACTAAGCAATACTGTATGTTGTAAGCAGTAGGAGAATAATTTAGGACAGGATGGGAAAGATTTAATAAATAAATAAACCATGGACAGATACAGAGAGCAACAAAAGTTGGTTTCTGAGACAAATGAAGTCCAAAGTCCGAAACAGAAGGGCACACAGAAGCATTCAGAGGCACAAGACTAAAACACCTAGGCACTGAGGAAGACCAGTGTACAAGTGTATAACCATCATCCTCTGTCAAGAGGAGTCATTATAAGTACTCTCAGACAGACCCGGATAGGCTGCCTTGGCTGTATATCACCTCAGCCAGCCTGTGATTGCTACTACAGAAGGGAGATGTTTCTACCTTGGCGCCTAATGCTAAATGATAATGCACACACTCTAGCAGGTGCATCTCGTGGTCTGGCACTAATGCCCTGACGTCACGCAAGAGCCGCCCAGTGATCATCGGTGACAGTTCTGCTATTCTTGATTTAAAAAATACTGGAACTCTAAATAAATCCAGAAAGACCCTATTAAAATCAATGAGATATATTGGTGTTCACCAGTATCTATTTGAAAACTGATCCAACACACAGGAGCTGTCGTTGCTTTGATATAAAGGTATGAATAGAGTGATGGTGTCTTTAAATAGGATCATCGACAAGTGTTCCAGATTGTACAAAGCATTATAGATTACACAGGAGTCAAACAGGCACTTCGGGGGGCATCTTTTTTCTGCCAACGTAAAGCCATTCTTCAAAGGTTGCTCATGTGACACGAGTCTTAATCATTTTGAGCAGCCTTATCCTTTACTTATTGCAGAAAATCTGCTTACGAAATATGGTCTGTACGGTGAAAATGAAGAGAGTTCAGCTGCCAACATGCCTCGTAACTGAAGCATAATTAACCAATCCTACAAGGCTAAGGAAAGCCCATATTCATTCCCTTGAGCACTTTATAATTAGATTATACATATTAGGTGAAAAGAGCACAAATTATTTAATGAAATGGTAATGAATTAAATCTAATTAAATAGCATGGATACAAATTAGCATTGTAAGGCTTTTTGATCTGGCAAGGTGTCAAGCAGGGAAGGATACAGTATTTGGATGTAATATGCTAGGGATTTGCATGGAAGGAGTTTGAACAATTATTAGAAAATTAACAAAAAAATGTCTATTCAAATGTTTCTTCACTATGGAACATCATGACATTGTGTGTAAGGAGCATGATTCATAGCAATTAGAATATCTGCTTAGAAGTTTCCATAGACAGAGATTCCACAATCAGATCATGATGTTCTGATATAAGGCTTTGCATGTACTAGAAGTAGAAATTGGCTGCACGGCACTTCAACCAAATGGTAACCAAAATGGTCAACTAAATATCAATCATGGACCACGTCCAAACCAACACCACCGCTCAACCACCACCCCCAATCCAACAAAATGTGGTCTAGAACTTCACCACATATAGGTGGCGGTTTCAGTCAACAAAAACTTTCTTAAGACCTGTTTCATACAAGTGTAATATGGGTACATTTTTGTACCAGCATTATGGATAGAAATCACTGTGTCAAAGGGTACCAAGACGAAAAACTAATCTCTGTGGGGAACCTGGCCAATTAAAATATACATTTCCTATAGGAACCCACTAAAACAGACAACACAAACATATACACATACAAAACAACCAATATAGATAGAAAAGCTAGTATAATATTGTCCCTACCTGTATCTATAATAAATCCAAAGCCCTATTTTGGGCCATAATGCAATAAAATGCAGTGGCCAGGTACTGATATAGGTTGCCAGTTGATGTATCTATTGACCTATAGTTACCCTAGTACGAGAAAGTGCACTGTAGATAAGGAATCTACAAGTATATCTATCAAGAATAAAGGGAGTCTGGAGACAAAAAAAGAAGAATGGGGAGAGAAAGGAGGAAGAAAAGGGACATACAGTGAGCAACCAGACCACTATTGGGTGATCGGTAGTGAGTGCTCAAAGTATCCTAACTTCTGCAACATGGATCTAGGTATCACTATACTGTCCGTAAATTGATCATTGGGTTAATGGAACTAATCAGGTATGTGAAAAATGCTCCGTGCCATTTGTTCCAGCTCAGATTACGTACAGCAATATAATTGACATAAACTACAGTGTAGATGCCTCCATATATATGGCTCAGAGCATCTGCATTGGTTTATGATGAGGCTGTAATGTACATAGGTTGCATAATGTAAAATGACCCGAGATAATCACACCATTGGTGATTGGGAGACAATGAAAAAGCTATCTGATTAATGCTAGTATTGACCAGCTAGATACTCAGCTGTCACCATCTGACTGATAGAGATAGTGATCAGTCAGGTATCTATCAGGTGTTAGACAGTCAACGCGTTTCTCTAGCATCATACGATCACTGCTTCATCAGGACAGTTTTAAGAAACACACTATGCCTGATAGGTGGCTAGTATGTTCTGGAGCTCAGTAATAGCGTACAACCATAGGGCACGTAGGCCCGATACAGACTGACAGACTTGCACTTGGGCTTGGATTTTCTTGCTATAATATTATTTACACTCTGAATCACCTGTGAGGATAAGTAAGAGGTTTGTATGGGAAAGCACATGGGTGACTAAAGTAATGCTTCTAAAGAAAGAAAGGTAAAAACTCATAGAAAGTATGGAAAGCAGGTAAAAAATTGGCAGGTATCAAAATCTACGACTTGGGGATCTGATTGTCAATATGTATATAGTGAAAGCCTGCAGTATATCGCATTACGACATGAAAAAAACTCTAAAAACTTTGCCATTGGGAAAATAACTAGAATCTTCCCTGATTATTCTGGCTTTTACTAAAGGGTTTTCATTGATCAAACATTCTATTAAATCCAGTGTAAAATTGGAAGATAAATTCTGATGAAGATTATGTGACCCCGTTACAAAATTATAGCTCCATAGCGGTTAAAGTGACTCCTGTAATTTAGTTGCCTAAGGGCGAGCACCCACTGGCGTTTGCGTTTTCCGCGGGAAAAAACGCAGCGTTTTCGCCGCGTTTCCCGCGGTTTTTCCGCGCGCTTTTCGCGGCGTTTTTCGCGGCGTTTTCGCGGCGTTTTCGCGGCTTTTCCATTAATTTCAATGGAGAAAAATAAGGACACATATGCAACTGACAGTTCCTATGTTAAAAACGCAAACGCAACGCAAAAAAAAACGCCAGTGGACAGGAACACATGTTATCTCTATGCCTGTGCAAGAAAAACGCAAAACGCAAAACGCAAAACGCAGGTAAAAAAACGCCAGTGGGTGCTCGCCCTAATACTGTAGATTCAGCTACTAGAGGTCAAGAGCAAAAATGGCTGACACAGGAAGAATCACAGCGTGGTGACAGAATAAAGATACCTTTACACTGAGCAGCTATTGTTCAGAGAGTCGCTCAGAAAAGTCACTGAAGCGAATAAATGATAGTTGTTCGCTTGCTTTTATACAGAACGCTTAACGCTCATAACTTGTTTGCCGACATATTGTTCGTGGGGCGTATCTCCTTGCCAATGTGTTTACAAGTCGTTCAAGTATGAATGTTTGTAACTTTACTGAAGACAACTTTTTGTTTATTTTTAGTTGAGCTGAAATGAAATGACTAGATAGAAAATTACTGCTCGTCACCCAGTTGATGGCCATGTTTGCATGGAACGACTATCAACTGCATTCCTGCTTAGAAGCGATTGTTCGGATGATAGTTGTGCTGCGTAAGGGTACCGTTAGAAGACTTCTCAGTACAGATTTTGAGCCATAATTTGCTTAAAGGGGTTGACTCACGAACAACATTTACCATCTATCATCAGGATAGGTGATTAATACAAGATTGCTGCTGGTCCAACCTTAAGGAGCCTCAGCAATAACGAAAATGAGTCCCCTGTGTGAATGGAGTGATGTCATACATAAGCATTAAAGCTCCATCACAGCATAGTCATTGACTATTTTCACCAGTCCTATAGAGCAGTAGTTTGCATGTGTGACCACCACTCTATTAGGACCCCCATTCTCAAGATCAGTGGAGGTTCTAGTGGTCTGTCTCACAGCAATCATACCTTATCAGGTATCCAGTGGATAGGTGATAAATATTAATGGTGGACCAACTCCACTAAGGATAGGTATAGTTTGGGGCCTTTAGGATATTTAGTAGTAACTCATTCCAAGAGACACATATTTTTATTTTATTTTTTCTATTAACAAAGCTGCATGATGGCTTGTTTTGCAGGACAAGTTGTAGTTTTTAAGTGGCACCACTTTGGGCTACGTATGATTTATTGTTTAACTTTTTTGTTTTTGTCTTTTTTACACTGAAGTCATGGGGAGCTATGCCTGCATTACCAAAGTTGCAATGTGGTTGCAACTGTCAGCTTCTAACTCTGTCCACAGTGACAGTAGGCCCATAACAGCAGATTTATGGGGTTCCCAAGTAGACCCTCACTGATCAACTATTGATGACCTACCCAGAAGAGAAGTCATCAGTATTTAAGTCCTGGAAAACACAGTTTAACTGTTAACAATCATCATGGCAGTGATTGTTTAGACTAATTATCCATAGTGTGATGTGCTTGTGATATGAGGACAAGGCTTCTTTCACATGAGAGTTTTAGCACAGCTATTTTGCCGCGATAAAACGCTGGCTGAAATTCGCAACCATCTGAAGTATTTGTTGAGATGAGCGATTTTCCAGTGCGTAAAATTGGCCGGTCCAAAACGGTTGGAAGAGGACTTGTCCTATCTTTGGCCGGAATACGCTGACCATTGCAATAGACTGCTATGGAAGCCTATGAGAGCCATGAGAAAAGGGAAGGGGGAGGGAGTTTAGCAGCGGTTTGCATTGCTAAAGTCCCTCCCTGTCCCCTTGCCGGCAGCTCCCATAGGCTGGGGAGGGAGGGGGAGGGAATTTAGCATGACAAGCGCAGCTAAAGTCCCTCCCCCTCCCCTTGCCGCAGTGCCCATGTGAAAGAGCCCGAAGAGTATGGTTTAGTAGTTCTCCTATCTGCCAAGGACATCATAAGCCTTAAATATATTGTATTTCAGACCAAACTTCTACTGAATCCTTGTCAGCAAGCCTTAGCTGCGAATTACGCTAATCCAACTGATAAACTGAAAGGAGCAAATATTTGTGTTGTCAGCAAGAGAACTCGCTGCTCTGTGACTGTGACGTCTCCTGGAGAACCTAAAGCTACATTCTACTGTGTGAAGACCCTGAGCACCAAAGCGGAGATCTACATTCTTCAAAAATGAAATAGATAACAGCAGCAACATCTCCAATATTTTAGTGTAAAGGTCTAAAAACATTGTTCGATGTTTACTAATTTTTGCTGTAAAAATACATTTTCAGATGTTTTATATTTCCTGAGTATCATTTTCACAATGGAGAGAGTTTCATTCAGCTTGTTCCTTTCTTATTTTAATCTACTGTTTTTGCAAAACATTCCTTTACAGCAGGCAATTCTGTAACACCTGCTAAGATCAAACAATTGCAAATAAAAGGCATAGTCGCCACGGCTATAAAACCTTTTCTTGCTCATTTTCCCCTCTTTTGTAATAACTAAAAGGGATTTTTCATTAATTGCATGTCGACAGAACTGGAGAAAAAACTACTAACCTTACATATACCGTTTTGCTGTCTGCCTATGCTCACTAAAATAAAGATTTTCTCCCTGTATTAAAGACCAGTTGTAAACTATTGATGGCTTATCTACAGAATAGGCCACCAATAGTAGATTGGTTGGGGAATTACTCCCAGGACCCCCTCGGATCAGCTGTTAAATGGCCTGGTGCGCTTATGCACTGAACTGCTTTCTGCAAAAAGCAAACAGCTCTGTTTCCAGTGCAGTGGTCAGACTTGGCATTGCAAGCAAATTTGCTACTCATTTCAATAGAAAATCTGCATGTAATACCAAGTCTGGTTATTGCAGTGTGAATGAAGCTATCTGCAGATAGGCCATCAATAGCTTTCAACTAGACAACCCCTTCAAGCAAAGTGCATTGTGCACTGTGTATACAGCTCCTATGCAGACCTTTGTGTCTCCATGGTCACAGACTACAAACAAATAATAAGTGCAATCTGATCCTACAGTTTTGTTCCAACCTTCCATGCCTTCTATTACTGCAAGCCTACAGAAGACAAATAGGTTATCAGGTTGGTAGAAAATAAAAAGTAGTATGTCTTAGTGCCGAAAATGGGATGGAAAACTTGACACCTCATAGATCCATTAGAAGTTAATAGTATGTGTTGTAGAATGGATCTCGCTAAGGCAAATTACTTGAGTGAGTGGTGCCTTATGCGAGTACCTGCCCGCTCATCTCAAAAGATTCGGGTGCCGGCGGGGGGCAGGGAGCGGCGGGGGAGAGCGGGGGGGAATGGTGGGAAATCTCTCTCTCACTCTCTCCCCCTGTTCCCCCCAGCTCACTCCTGCAACTCACCGCTCTCCCCCGCCGGCACCCGAATCTTTAGAGACGAGCGAGCAGGTACTCACATAAGGCAATACTCGCTCGAGTAATTTGCCTTAGTGAGTACGCTTGCCCATCTCTAGTAATGAATCATGAAAAACAAAATCTAAAATGCAGTGTAAACAGAACTTAATTCTGCAGGAGAAATTTACTATTGAGAATTCAACAGTTTTTGGCGCAAATTGAGCCAAAAATGGTAAAACATACTTTGTACCACATTTCTGATGTGTTTTAGAAACTTTTGGACACTTTTTTCAATGCACCCGACAAAGGGGCCTGGCTTTGTGCAAATTGTGTAAAATTGTACCAAAAATTGTGCCAAAATTTTGTTGCATTTTTTTGTGTAAATTACATCAACTAATAGATGGTATAAAGTTAAGCCAGGCAGTTTTAAAATTCAAGAGATTTCTCATTCAGTAGAGTCACTGTGTTAAATCTGGTAGATTCTAAGTTTGCACTGTCTAACTATTAGGGCGCCCACCCACTGGCGATTTTTTTTTCTTTGCGTTTTGCGTTTTTTCTCAAGAGCAATTAGAATTGAATGTACTCCTGTCCACTGGCGTTTTTTTTTTCAGTCCGTTGTGATTTTTAACATAGGAACTGTCAGTTGCATATGTGTCCTTATTTTTCTCCTAATGCACCCATGAAAGTCAATGGAAATTAATGGAAAAGCCGCGAAAACGCCGCAAAAACGCGGCAAAAAACGCCGCGGAAAACGCGGGGAAAACGCTGCGTTTTTCACGCACGAAAATCGCAAACGCCAGTGGGTGGGCGCCCTCAGACAGTGTTAGTAAATCTGCCCCTGTTTACAGTTGTAGTAAATCAGTTCCTATGCATTGACAACTTAACTTTGTTACACCTGTATTTAAATCGTGTTTACAGTTGCTTGAATAGACCTAAATAGTATTTAAGCCTACATTCCACCAAAACATGAACATTTGCTGTGCTCCTCTTCCATCTGCAAGCTCATATGTTTTTCACTGCATTGCTGCCTTTTGTTCCTGAGACTACAAATAGATGCTTAACCCTTTCCAATCCACTGTCTGACCTGTAAAGACATTATGATTTAAGGCTATAGAGCTCAAATGTTGGAAGACATCCATCTGGGTTCTCTTACTGTATATTGCCAGCTTCTGCGCTGTCGGAGCCTATCCAGCGCGTCAACTCATGCAGTACTGGCTTTAGCCAACAGATAGCGCCATTGTATAACAGCAGAAAAAGAGTAAGCCCCCTAGGAAAACCAAGATACAAGTTGGATTGGAAACGGTTAATGGCTCTTATGTAACAAGTTCCCATTTCATTTTCCTTAACTGAGAATTAGCGTATGGGATGAATGATCGCTACCACAATTGTGCATATCCATAAGTCAGCTGTACATATCCCCGTTCATGCAAGAAGATGTATCACTGATCAGTGAGTATTTTTATACTTACTGAAAGTGAACGACCAGTCAACAAATGAGATTTTGCTAGTTTGCTGGCTGATTGTTGGTCCCTTTACATGGTCCCTTTATTAGGCAAATAATTGGTCCATGGTTAAACGGTCTTAGGGTACTATTACACAAGCGCCATCAACATTTGAATAATAATGCTAACTGCCGGGCTCCACCTGCACTTGCAGATTCCCAAGTGCTAGTGGCTACCACCAGAGCTCATGTAGTAGCAGTCTTACATGTCAGCCATATTAACTCTCATACAGCTACAGGGGTTTTCCAGGAAAATGCTGTGGATTGGTCATCAATAGATGCCCAATCAGCTGAATGGGTGCCCTCAGTCAGCAATGCTACACACAAGAGTATGGGGTGGAATCTGTAGCTCTGACCCCTGTATAGGGGCTGGAGCTTGTAATTGTAGACATAGCTCCCATTGATTTCCAGTTGATTTTCAATGAACTCAACATGAGCTGCCCTGCAAGCCCAACCCAGGCCCCTAAGCTATGGTCAGTGCCTTTTGCTTCCTCCTCTGACCATAGTGACAGCAGTACTCTAAATAAGGTAATCCGCAGGGATCCGAGCAACAAGTCACCGACGATCATCTATTGAGAACCCATTGGTCATCAATAGAAAAAGTTAACAAAGTCCCAGAATATCCCTTTAACAACTTTCGATGTACATTGTTGAGCAATTCTATTGCATCTAGCCAGAAGATGACGGAAACTTTACAGACATCTCTGTTTCATTTGGACCTACAGCAGAATGAGAGTTAAATACAAGATAATAAAGCGTGGGAGAAAGAGTGATGTTAGTCACCTAAGAAATCGCTTTCCGATAAGTTTTTTGCATTGGTCTAAATAGTCGGTAAGTTAACATATGGGTTTGGGAAACAGCAGGAGAAAATCTCTGTGATTGTAACCTTTAATTAAAAAAAAGATATAATTGTCACAAGCTACCACTGAGGAAAGTAGGCGTTGACCTGCCAAATGTCCATTGTTTGTACATAAAGCTGCCAAAGTAAGAATGTGTGGAGATATCGGAGGCCCATGTCATCTGTGTTACCAGAACCATCTTTATTAGCAATATGGGGCACATATCAAGCTGCTTATACTCTCCAGTGATGAGAAAGTGCTGGTCAGACATGTAGAAGTTATCCATAACATTATACAGTATCTGACTCACTCGCAGGAACCAGACATTGATTTCGCCATATGAAGAAGGATGTTCTTTATTACATTTAGATTTGTATTGAATGCACTGTTGTTTGCATTAATCATGTTTTCTTTATGGGTTATCCACTCTATCTAGAAGTGAACCTCAGGAGAAATCAGGCTGAAGTGGATGTAATGAACACCATGATTGTGCTTAAGTGATATGTTGAAGTTTTCCATAATAGAGTACACCTGAGTTGGAGTTTGCATCTCATCACGCTGAGGGTTTTATTTCAGTCTGAATGGGGGAAGGGTACATGGAGTCTTCACAAGTAAGTAGACTTGACCCAAGTAATTTTCTTAAGTTTCTAGTCTCTACTGATATTTTGATCGTGGAATGAGAAATAAGTCTGCTGTAGAGTCTAGTTATATTTTATCTTCTGTGAGGGCTTAGAAACTATATTTCTGTGTCTGCTTTGCTCGTTAGGATGATTATTATTACTACCCCATGAATAACTCTCTTTAAGAGCAAAGGGACTTCAATGGGAGCACTAAATAAGAAATACAAAAAATAAAATTTATGGTAATACATTAAAATACATTCCAATTAAGGAGCACAAAGGTTCATGTAATAGACTGTTATAAAGACATAGGAGAGAAACTGACCCTAGAACATTGATGCATAATGGGGGATCTGGGGCCTATAGGCAGGCTACTGCCATCTGCCAGATGTGTGGTTCCTGCACTGTAAGGGAAGGCAAATTCATGTACAACAGCTGCCTTCTCAGGATAATGATCAGGCATGGGAACTCCTGTGCATTGAGTATTCTCCCCAGCCATAAATAACAGAAGAACTCCACGGTTTTCTGCTCTATTTGTGGAGCAACGTAGAACATTGAAGAGGACAAGGGCCACCTTCACCAATCATGAATGAATGGCTTGTAATGAACTTGGAAAACCCCATTTAATGACCTGATCCAAATAAAGTGATCGGAAATAAAATTCACATAAAAAGTAATAGATCATTATATCAAGTAGTTTACTAACCGATTCCCATCATACATACGGCAATATATGTCTTAACTGCATATACCCCTTGCAGGACGTATATAGACATCCACAGCATATGTTGTATCTGGAACAGGCTATGGAAATAAACCTCCTCCATACATGGCCAACAGAAGACATCTGAACTGAGATAGCTCTGATCATAGCTGTTAGCCTTTTAAATACCACTGTCAGTTCTGATAGCGGCATTTAAATGTCCCGATTGATCAGGATATAAAAGCTCCCATGACTGCATAAAACTATATGGGCAATCAAACAATTGCAAGTTCAAGTCCCCTATAGAGACTAAAAAAATTAATAAACAACAATTTTTTTTATTTTGTAAAAAGGTTTTAAAAATTATTAGAAGTAAAAAAAAAACTTTTCCCGGTTGTCAAATCTAAAATATGAAAAAAATATATAAAAATCGATATTGCTGTATCCATAAAGGTCCAATTTATTAAAATATAACATTATTAATCCCACATGATTGACTCCTTGAAAAAAAAAAAAAACAATGGCAGAACTGGTCGCCCGTCTCCAAGAAAAGATTGTGTAATAAGCTATAAAAAAGTAATTCATTTCCCAAAGTGGTACGAATACAAACTACAGGTTGCCCTGCCAAAAACGAGTCTTCACACAGCCCTAGCGATGGAAAAATAAAGTTATAGAGGTCAAAATATGGTAGCAGAAAGTATTTTTTAATGTTTTTTTTAAACATTTTTTTAACCATTACTATAAAAAAAATATAAATTTGGTATAACATTAACTGTATTGACCCACAGAATAAAGAAAACATTTAATTTTTACTGCACCGTGAACGCCGTAGAAATAAGATCCCCCAAAATAGTTGAATTCCATGTTTTTTTTTCCCATTTCGCCCAACTTAGAAATTTTTAAAATTCTTCCAAAACATTATACATTAAATGATACCATTGAAAAATACAACTCATCTCACAAAATAACAAGCCCTCAAGTAAGTAGGCCACCCAAAAATAATTAAAAGTTATGATTTTTTGAAAGTGGAAAGTACCAGAACTACAGAATATGACCTGGACAGGGGCATCAGTGACATTTGGTCATGAAAAGGGTTAATGTAAAAAGTCTAAATGATTTCCTAATCCAGTAGTTTACAGTAAGTATTTACATTTCTGCTGACAAGGCTGTGAAAGAAAATTAAAGATTAAATTATATGGCAACGTGAATCTGAAATGCTTCAAAAAGCAATTGCATAGTCTTTATTTTTATAGCAATTTGCGCCTGTTCGTTACAGTGGTTGAGATACTCTGTGCGTCCATCTGTTTACCTTTTATTTTCCTTTCTAACACTCCTATAACCATCTTATAATGGTACATTAACTTGAGAAGAGCACATTTGTTACGTACTTCAGTACATAGTAAATCTCCATGCTCCAATTGTAAAATGTCTCCCTTCAAGCCAATTCTAAAGCAATGTGGCCCCAAAGCACCATCAACCAGAAGAAGAAATTACAAAGAAAGGGACTGAACATATCTGTAGTACAACAAGTTCAACTACAGAGGAACAGAAGCAGATCAAAATATTTTGCTGAATAAAAAGTTTAATTTCCCTTATGACCTAGTGGTTTCCCTAAAAGAGAGTCTTGGGGCTCGGTTCATTCAACTGACAGTTGCTCAATGGCTATTAGATGGCAAACTACAAATCCAAGACTAAGGTAATAAAATAAAGGGCCATATACGGGCTCTAGCTAGAGAACGCTACGTATCAAAATGAATTGAAGCAGTGGGAATCTTGTCACTGGACCATAGCAGCTAGAGCTACAGTTTATTCAACAGTTAGGGTATACATTGGTCCCTCAAGTTACAATATTAATTTGCCCCAAGACAAACAAATCATGTTAAGTTGAAACTATTGTAACTTCAGACCATTACTTTATGGAAAGCTGGTAATTGCCTCAGAAGCCCCCAAAATGTCAACCCAAAATAACAGAAAAATGAAAATTAAATAATACACAGATAACTAATGCAAGTAAAGCAGGTCCTTATGTAGTGACCCAGAGTCAGTGGGGCCCCTCCATAATGTTATGTGTCTGTCTCGTGCCACTTCTTTTGCCAGGGTGTCTTATATGTAGTGGGAATTTTGTATGTGTATTGCACCTTTGCAACACTGAATGCGTTAATGTCTGGGTTATGTCTGGAAAATGTATCATGTTGTGTGTCATGTGACCCTGTGATATATGTGTTTGTAAGGTGGATGCAAGTGAGTGAGCAAAGGAGAGAACCAAGCACTAAGTCTTCTGACAAGTCAGCAAGAGAAGTCAGTGTGTATGCCAATGAAAGAGCAATGCAGGACATGCAGTACCACACTGTACTGTAAAAAGGTGCTACTAGACAGCCAATCAGTGCATGCACTTCAGTAATACAAGAGTTTTACCAGTGACATGCCCAAATTGATTGACTAGATCTTCCAGCCAATCACACGTAGCACGGATTTGGACTGTCTGGGGCATTGAACAGTATATTGCATGTTGTTTCAAGTTACAATGGCCTAGGAAAGACCATTGTATGTTGAAAATATTGTAACCCATGGACATTGCAATTCGAGGGACCACTGTATTCAGACAGAAGAATTACTACAGATTGCTGAGAAAATCTCTGAAGGTTTACGTTCAACACAAGATATGTGAATGAGGTTTGCATGACCATTCACATCCAGTGGAAAAAAAATAGTGTGAAATTTAGAGCCTGCTGTGGATTTTTAAAATTAAAATTTTTATGGATTTCCTGCAGATTTTCAGAGCAGAATTCACAACTTGAAACGGATCACCACTCCATTCAGACATGCTGAAATTCTTAGAACAAACTTCTTTTAAGTAACTACTTGTCAAAAGAGAAAAAAGTGAATAATTCTATTAAATGATGAGTTAAATTGTTAAAATGTCATTTAAAGAAAGAAAGAGACATTTTAATATATTATATTGCATGAAGAATTGAGGCAGAGTTCAGCACAAATGTGAGAGTAGTTGATGACATGACAGCGGTGGCATGCCTTCATAATTAACATAAAGACTGAAATTTCAAATGTGCAAAAAGGTTAAACTTTTCATAAGGGGGTTGTGACACATTCTGAAAAAGTTGACTGATTTTCCACCAAGTTCAATCACAGCTAGGGAACTGAGGTACTGATATATATAGGCAATAAGGATGTGAAGAGCCACAGCAAGTATCATAAGTCATTGTAAATTGTAATGCAGACCCATCATTTTAATTAGCATGATTAAAGCTGAAATTTTACACTCCGTTCGCCTATAATACACCTAAATACATAGTACTAATGTAAAAAAGAACCTTTGTATTTAATGATGTCTTGGTCTTGAGTTCTTAAAGGCAGCTTCTATGCGTCACAGTATATAGCATGTATTCTACACCAGTGTTCAAGACTTGTGTTGAGTGAACTAAACCAGTAGAACAGAATTTTGCTACAAGCTCGATTTGAATTTAACATAGAAACATAACATGTTTTTTTAGGCTGAAGGAAAACCATGTCCATCTAATTCAGCCTGCCCCCCCCCCCCCCCCTTGTTGATGCAGAGGTAGGCAAAAAAAAACCCAATGAGGCAGAAGCCAATTGGCCCATTTGGGGGAAAGAAATCCTTCCCGACTCCATAATGGCAGTCAGAATAATCCCTTGGGTTAATGGTTGAAAGTTCCTACCTGACTCCAAGACTCAGTTAAGCAATTATTTAATGTCAATAATATGTCTGTAATATCATAACGCACTTAAAAGACACCTAGTCCCCTCTTAAACTGCTCTATAAATTTTGCCATCACCACATCCTCAGGCAGAGAGTTCCACAGTCTCACTGCTCTTACAGTAAAGAACCCCCTTCTATGTTGGTGATGAAACCTTCTTTCCTCTAGACGCAGAGGATGCCCTCAACCTGAAAGAGGGTCCGACAGGTTCAGTACACTCAACCCTACTGATATATCATGAAGTCTAAGTTCAACTTGGATGTGATCATAGTTCAGTTTATTAAATTGTTCAGGATAGAAGATGGAGGGGCTGGAGACCGAGCTGTTAGAGAGCCAGTCTGATGGATTTGCTAATGAATGGCAGCTTGCTTTGTTCTGTGATTCATAAGAAGTCTATTTGTTAAAAAAACACTCTTTGGCATATATCTTGCCATTGTTCTCAGACAGGAGCAGCTTTAAAAAATATGGATAACTCCATTGGAATTGTATATATTGAAATGGAATGATATGGGAGAGGGGTATTTATCTTTGTGGGTAGATGGGCACTTTTTAATAGGCACAGTGTAAATGTAAGTGTATAGCAGGGAATTAGTGAGAACTGATCTCCATAAATTGTATTAGTATATTCAAAAGAATAACAAATCCTTTATGCAATATAATAAATTATCAATGTCTTTTGCAGGGGAGTAGCTAGAAAAGGCTGGGCCCCAAAGAAGAATTTTGAATGAGGCGCCTCCTTGAATATAATCATTTATCAGACTCATGTAAAGTTATATAACACTTTCCTCCCGAGTCACGTTAAAAAAAAAAAAGTGTGCATAGTGTTTCCTCCTTATCATTAGCAGCTTAGACGAAGTGTAACACTGATATGTTTCCCCAGATTTGCCTTCTAAATTATATCCCATATCATACATACAGGGCTCAGTCACACGGGCGCATCGGCGCCCGTGTTACTGCAGGTAGCAGACGGCCGCACCTGAAGACAGACGTCTCTCTGCAGCGCCGGAGGAAAGAACATGTGACTGGCTTCATTGCCAGTCATGTGTTCTTTCATCAGCGCTGCGGGGAGACATCCATCTTCAGGTACGGCCGTCTTCTAACTGTCAGTCCCACGGGCGCATCGGCGCCGGTGTACGGGTGCCGATGCGCCCGTGTGACTGAGCCCACAAGCTGCAAATATTATAAAAATTCATATTAGCTTCATACTTTCACTCAACATAATCCACTATACAAAGACCAACATTTTCAATAACACTCCAGTTCAAAGAAAGAGAGCAGCAGAAAAAGTTCACAAAGCAAAGGGTGCCAGCGACACAACCACAATCCCAGGTCAATATGTAATCTTGAAGAATGTGGAGCAGTCTCAAATAAATCAGGCTCAATGGTGTTTATTCGCGTAACAAAGCCCCTCGGAATGGGAGAATAAACACCATTGCGCCTGATCCATTAGGAAGTGATGCGCATTCTTCAAGAGTTCCTATGTGTTCGGATGATATAATATAGGGCTTTTCTAGTCACACACACACTATATATAGTGCGTGTGACTAGAAAATCCCTACCCCAGGCAAAAAAAGACTTGTCAGGTCCATGTGCAAGTTCAGGTGAGGAAACACTTCCTGCCTAATAGTGCTTACATTACCCTTACAGGTTTGGGATTAATGTAACAAACAGATGAGCGCTGATATGTTACCCCAGAACAGATACCTCATATTATCACCATTCATATTACATCCATACTGTTACTATACAAAACCCACTATACCAAGACCAACATTAATAATAACACTATGTAAGGGCCAAATAATACTGTCATACTATGATGACATAAGACCACCACATAGTGATAGAATACTACCAACATACTTGTTACGTGTGCTGCTGAGATCTGTAGTTCTAGGCTTCCTAGCAGCACAGCTCCACAGGAGGTGGAGGGTTAATTGATTGAGTCGGCTGGGTGTGGTTCTTCCTGCCAGCCAATCTCCTGGGTCTGTGCTCACATATAAACCCTGCTCTTGGTCAGTCTGTCTCTAGAGTTCAAGGTGAGCAGTCATGAATGCATGTCTGGCGAGGTTTGCAGTGTGATCTGGTTCATGTCCGTGTGTACGTTTAAATTCTGTCTGTTTTGTGTTAGCTTGCTGTGTGACCTGCAATCTGTGTTGTGTCCTGTTGCAGAGTGCTGTGTGAACGGTGTCCGGTTCTGCTGGACTCCTGGTTAGTGTAGGGACTAGCAGTATAACCAGGAGCCGTGAAGTGGCCTGCTAGCTTCCACATATTGTACAACATGTCAACTAATACCTGGTATTTATATTCAGCTTCCTATCTGTTACTAGTGGTTGCATTTTGTATGCTGTGTATCCTGTTGTACAGTCCCTGTTATGTGGCATGTGTATGTATCCTTTATGGTGCGTGGCTCCTAGGATCAGCTAAGGCCCAGATCCGAAGACCGCTGGGCTGCCCTTATTGGGGCAATGTCCCCGCTTAAGTTGGGCCACGCCAACCTCCCATGTAGCACAGGGGCAATTGTGTGAAACCTGTATGCATATTGAGTCCCTTTGGTCACGATCGTGTGGGCCCTGTGCTTTGTTTGCCCACAGGATCGTAACATAATGCACCCCCTTTTGTAAGTGGGGGTGGATTATGTTTAGGTGTGGTATGTTCAGGTGTGCATTATGTTCAGGTGTGGATGAGGATGTTGTATGTGATCAGTGACAGGTCCAGTGTCTGTGCAGGTGGCCAGACATCAGGTGTGGATAGTCCTGTTCTGAGGATGTTGGGTGTGAACAGTGACAGGTCCAGTGTCTGTGCAGGTGGCCAGACATCAGGTGTGGATAGTCATGTTCTGAGTATGTTATATGTTGCTATGTTGGTATGTTGTGCTGCATGTATGTTAGTATGCATATGGTATGTTAGTATGTTGTTCAACATCTGTTAGTATGTTATATGTTTGTTCTGAGTATGTTCAGGTGTGGATAGTCCTGTTCTGAGGATGTTGTATGTGAACAGTGACAGGTCCAGTGTCTGTGCAGGTGGCCAGACATCAGGTGTGGATAGTCATGTTCTGAGGATGTTGGGGTTCATATGTATGGTAGACACTGTATTGTAGTGTATGTTGCATGTGGTTGTTGGAGCAAGTTTCCCCATATTTCCCGCAGATGGTTTGGACACCTGCTGTTCCTTCCCCTCCTGGCGTTCTGGGGCGGTGCACTCAGTAGTGTGTGGTACGGTGACCGAGCAAATGCAGCCACTCGCAGGTTTCTCCTTTCCCTTGGCAGGTGCGGCCTCCAAACGCCTGATTTTGTGTGCGTGGTGCGAGCTGGTGACGCCGGCCACGATTTTCCTTATAGCCAGATAGGTGTTCTGGCGGTCCTTCCCCTTGTACGGTGGGTGTTGTGGCTCCATACAGCTTTGGTGGCATGCATGTTGTGTCTGAGTTCCATCTGTCTGTTATCTGTCCTGCGGCGAGGTGCGCCCAGTGGATGTGATTTGCTGTAGACCCCTGTTTGGTATGTACCTGAGCCTTTTCCCTTCTCCTGCTGACTGGCTGGTGTCCGGACTAGGCCCTTATGGATAAGTCCTATGCACGCTATGTCTGTAGGGTGGGTTGCCTTACTTTCTCCCATTTTGCCATCTTTGCCTTGGTGTCAGGTCCTTTTTTAGATAAATCCTGTACACATGCGCAGTTTGGAGGAGATGCATAATTTTTTTTTGATGTTATGCTTAAAGGGTCCAGAGGCCTCTTTTTTAAAGGGGAGGTACTGTTACGTGTGCTGCTGGGATCTGTAGTTCTAGGCTTCCAAGCAGCACAGCTCCACAGGAGGTGGAGGGTTAATTGATTGAGACGGCTGGGTGTGGTTCTTCCTGCCAGCCAATCTCCTGGGTCTGTGCTCACATATAAACCCTGCTCTTGGTCAGTCTGTGTCTAGAGTTCAAGGTGAGCTGTCATGAATGCTTGTCTGTTGAAGTTTGCAGTGTGTGCTGGTTCATGTCCGTGTGTACATTTAAATTCTGTCTGTTTTGTGTCAGTTTTCTGTGTGACCTGCAATCTGTGTAATGTCCTGATGCAGCGTGCTGTGTGAACGGTGTCCGGTTCTTCTGGACTCCTGGTTAGTGTAGGGACTAGCAGTATAACCAGGAGCAGTGAAGTGGCCCGCTAGCTTCCACATATTGTACAACATGTCAACTAATACCTGGTATTTATATTCAGCTTCCTATCTGTTACTAGTGGTTGCATTTTGTATGCTGTGTATCCTGTTGTACAGTCCCTGTTATGTGGCATGTGTATGTATCTTGTATGGTGCGTGGCTCCTAGGACCAGCTAGGGCCCAGATCCGAAGACCGCTGTGCTGCACTTATTGGGGCAATGTCCCCGCTTAGGTGGGGCCATGCCAACCTCCTGTGTAGCACAGGGGCAGTTGTGTGAAACCTGTATGCAAATTGAGTCCCTTTGGTCACGATCGTGTGGGCCCCATGCTTTGTTTGCCCACACGATCGTAACAATACTGTTACTGAATAAAGATCACTATAAAAACCAATATTAACAATAACAATACTATATGAGCGCTCAATAGTATCCCCACACCATGATCACATATTACCAACACAGTCATTGAATAATACCATCATACTGTTACTAAAAACACAGCATTTAAAATCAATATTACCCTCTCACGGTGCCCATATAGTGGTAGATAACAACTCTAAGCATGCACTTTGCAAACTAAGTGATTACAGGACAGTTATATTTGTGATCATAGGTGACATTCCCTCTGACTGCAGTTAATTTCCCTTCTTTTCTCCATCCAGCCCAGACTGCCATAACGACTTATTCTGGCCACAACTTATCTCTGCGAAATTTGACATGCAAGCATCTTTACGCCATGCTTTTCTAGAATCCTCCTTTTGTTTTTCACATGTCTATACAATCTTCCCATTGATAGTGCCCCACATAGTTATTAGGCACCATAGAATAAGTGGGTTATTTCTGCCCCGATTGATAGTAATTTAACCTTTTTATCCCCCAATCAGTAACAATGCTTCCCTTTATGCTCCCATCAGTAAAAATATTCCCCATTATTACCTCCATCATTAAGAATGCTCCCCAGTTTTGCCCCTATCAATAAGACTGCTCCCCCTTATTGTGCCTCTCAATAATAATGGTCCTCCTTATTGCCCCTATAACCTAAAGCTCCTGGGCCCCAATACAGAACCTGTACAGGGCCCCCAACTATAATGCTTTATTCATAGTACTGGGCTCCCTATATGGGGAAGAGAGGCCTTATGGGCCCCCTAAGGCTCCTGGGCCCGGGTGCAACCGCTTCCTCTGCATCCCTTATAGTTACGCCCCTGCCCCATAAGTAATAATGGTTCTTTTTATTGCCCTATTAGTAATAGTTTTCCTTCCTACTGCCCTCATCAGTAAAAATATTTCCCCTTATGCTGTAGAATGGTTTCTATGGCAGTAGTTATGTTCCTAGTCTCTTACCATGCCAAACCTCATCTAAGCCTGCTAATAAACTTCCATTACTGTATTTCTTGCAAAATGCCTCTTAGTTATCATACATTTTTTCCATTGAAGATTCAACTAATATGATTATCATCCACCTGTCAACTTGGAATTCCTTACAACCTTCTTGTTCACCTGAAGAGCTTACCCTAAAATGAACTTTGAGATAAAACCATCAGCAGCATAACAAAGGGGAGGAAAAGTGCAAGAAACAAAAAGTGGGGAGAGATCATGAATCAATATAGAGGCTGAATAAAGTGAGAAGAGAGTAAAAGAGGTTATGATTAGAGATGAGCAAGCGTACTCGCAAAGGCAAACTACACGAGCGAGTAGTGCCTTATGCGAGTACCTGCTCGCTCGTCTCAAAAGATTCGGGCGCCGGCAGGGGAGAGCGGTGAGTTGCGGGAGTTAGCAAGGGGGAGAGAGTGAGAGATCCCCCCCCCCCCCGTTCCTCCCCGCTCTCCCCCGCCGCTCCCTGCCCCCCGCCAGCACCTGAATTTTTAGAGACGAGTCGGCAGGTACTCGCATAAGGCACTACTCGCTCGAGTAGTTTGCCTTAGCGAGTACGCTCGCTCATCTCTAGTTATGATCTCATGAGGGTTCCTATTCGGTTTATGAGGGAGCCCTTAAAATAGCATACTATACTTTTTGTGGACATAAAAAAATTATGATGGAGAAATTCCTGAAGTATTTAATAACTATACTTCAAAAAAGTAACAAAGTATCATCTGTCAAATGCTAAGAGATTTTACTCAACAGCTGGTAAGTGACAATAAGTTCAATCAATAAAAACAAACTTGGAATATAATTAATGAAATCACATATATATTGTCAAAATATGAAGTGATCTGGGTAATGGATCGGTCTCTGAAGTGTCCTAGGAGGAGTGGTAATGATAATACCATCAGCTTATTCTTCAGATATATACTTATCTCATTCCAGCATATCCCAAACTTACTGACACGTGGCCGGGGCTTGTTTATGAAGGCATTAATAACAGGCAGAACAACAGAGAGGAAGCCAGAATGAGTTCTTGCCTTCGGAAAAAAACATTTTTCATGGAAATCACTGATTCTATTCCTTCTTTTTAGAATTGTAGCCCAAATATAAAGAATCCTAAAGGAGTCATTAGAAGCTTTCTATTTTTTTCCCACTGGCAAATCTCTTTATGGTAGGATTATACCCAGCCAATAAGTAGATCACAATTGCTGCTTTCTTTGGACTCTAAAGTTGGTCGTCCATTTAAGATATCAGGTTGGCTGCAATGTGGCCAATCGATCACCCATGAAATCATTTGTATGGACAATTCCATAGCCACTCCAACATTGCGCATGAAAATGAGCGATCTGGGAGTCAGTTTTTAAAGAGTTGACTGCCTAGGACTTGTACAATATGGCAAATGATTAACTTTAGTCTACCAATCATGCCATACACTTGCAATTTCTGTAATAGTCAACCAAGATTTTTTAACAGAATGGAATATATCTTTGGCATTCTATAGTCTGCCATCAGCCATTGTGCATGATTGTTCATGTTAATTTTTTTAACAGATGGTGGCCCAAAATGGCTAAATTGGCCATTTTTGGCTATTATTCTCTCATGCGTATGGCCAACTTTATTGAGTATTTCAGTTGTGAAATGAATTTTGAAAAATTATGAAGGATGTTTGCTCCATGTTTAGGCACAGCTAATTATAGGTATAAATCGAACAGATATCACCTTCTTACCCCAAGTTGGCAGCCGCATCAATGCCAATTTGCAGCTTGAAACTACATTTATTACAGTTCCCTGCTCTGTACTTCTTTCCTGTGCATGTCTCCACTAAGTGCTGCCCTGCTATTGGTCAGCAATCCGATCCCAAGAGCTGAAGGGAATAAAAGCCACTCCTAGTTGTTTCTACTGAGCATGCCTGACCTGTAGAGCTGAAATGCCTACAGGTCGTACCCAGTGTAACCTGTGAATAAACACTTATGAAGTGGCAGGAGAAGGTAATGATGTTAGAGCTACAGCCACAAGATCCAAAGCAGAAGAACATTGCACACTTTAAGAACTTTTGATTATCATTCATCTGATAGCAACTTTGTGTGACCAGAATACTACTTTAGTAAAGAACTGTCATTTCTGAAGGACCCTGGAAGGAAGTGCTCAAAGAAATTAAAAGGTTCTCCATTTATTGCTCAGACAGACCGTGTTTTTCAGAGTGAGCACCTTTTTGTAACCTGCTAATGGCTGATCGCTAAATAAAGGTCTGAAAAGGAGACCCACTAGTTTTTCTAAACAATGAAACCCTTTTAACATGCTTTTGAGTGTTTTATGCTCTCTTTAACATATTTACTCCTATTTAGGCTAGTTAGCGGCAGTAATTACTCACTCGGATAGTAAGAGATCAATGCTTCATACTAAACAACTGAAACTGGAAGTGAGCTGGAAAGAAAGAAAGTTTTTATCCACATATCATTGCTGTATTCTATCATTGAGATATATTATAAAAGGGGATTCACTTTAGTATTTAATATAGGGAATATCTAACAATTCACCACATTAAATATTTTTGGTCTTTCATGCATCTATCATGTATTTTTTCCTAATTTTAGAGAATGGTAGTGTAAGTGATTTGGATTAAACTCCAGTATTCTCAGACACACAGTGATTTGGCATTGCATTTTGTGGGTTACTGTGTTTATGTAACTGAACAACATATTACAATAATGATAGCATAACAATGCACAAAATAATAGATTCTAATATAGATTACATTAATAGAATAGAAACTGTTAAATACTAATGTCTAGACACAAAATTCATAGAAATGTACTTGTTTTCACATCACTCATCTGTCATAAAACAATATCTACTTTAAATACATGTATATGCATATATATATATATATATATATATATATATATATATATATATATATATATATATATATTAGTATATCTATCTACTGTGTTTCCCCAAAAATAAGACACTGTCTTATATTAATTTTTGCCTCTAAATAGGCACAGTGTCTTCACTGTTAATCCAGCGCTCACTTTTATTGGCTGACGTGGTGCTAGATTAACCAATCAGAGCATTAGCTTCCTGTAGGCGGGGCATTCAAGCCCTGCTTCCAGGAAGATCTGCTCTGTTGGCTTGAAGGAGGACATGGCAGTCTGCAGCAGCGATAGAGACCAGCACGATGACCGGAACGCTGGAGATAGGTGAGTATTGTTTTTTTATTAACATGTAGAATAGCTAGGGCTTATTTTTGGGGGAGGGCTTATATTTCAAGCCTCCCCCCAAATCAGGGTAGGTCTTACTATCGAGGAAGCACGGTATCTATATGCCATGAACTATTAAAATATCCACAGGATAGTTTCAATTGGATTGCTGGCAATAGCTGAGCACAACCGCTTGGCTACCTCCAGAAGTCCTATAGAGTTGAATGGAACAGCAGCACATGGTATTTGGGCACAATTCCATTCAAGTTCCTAATCACTGTGGTCTGTGCAATGTGAAGAAGAAGGGAACATTGTACCACTGTTCTTGAGATAGTGGGCATCCCAAGAGTGTAACTCCTGCTGATCCGTCTTTCATCATATGTCTCGTGGATAGGTAAAATAAATAAGTAGCTGGAATACCCCTTTAACAGTAATTAGTAAATTTAGGGCGGTTTCACATCTGCGCTTGGGGTTTCGTGTTTATGCTCAGTTTAGAGAGCAGGAAAGGGGAATCCCCGCTGCCAAATGGCTCTGTCTATGGATGGAACCGAACAACGCCAGATGGACCTCATTGACTATAATGACAGCCATTTGGTTTCCGCTTAGCTGCCCGGCTTTTTGAGCCTGGATTTCTGATGCAACCTCTGTCCGGGGGCTCCAATGCAGATGTGAAACCAGCCTTAAAATAATCAGATATCAGTCCATTTAGAAATCAATACCATTGTAGATTAATTAAAAATATATAAATAGGACTATGTATTGTAGAAAATGATATTCCTAATCCAATTCTAATTAGTCTGCGCACATTCCGTAACCTCCGCAGCAGACATACCACTATACACACATTTATATGAGAGGTAACTAGCGAAAGATGTTATCTGTTTCCTCCAAAAGTGAAAGTAGAATGTGCTGATTTCTACCTTCATCAGCATCACTTAGTTCCCTTCCCGGCCTTTAATCACAGTGATTTGTGCATTACTTTCTTATGCATGCGATGGGCTTGTTGCCAGCTTGTAACGTTCAGTGGTCTTAACCACTAACAGACCAGGTGGCCTTCACAGGATGTACGGTCTATGCGATATGGCAATCACTTTATCTCTAACATGGTTATTACTGAAACTCCAAAGCAGGATATTTTATGTGCGATTCAATATGTCATCAATGTATCTAGAAGCCTGTCAAGTGCAGCAAGATAATCTCAGCTATTGTAATATCAACCTAAATGTATCTACTGTAGACATCAGTGCATTTGTGAAAGTCAATCATTCTCAACCTTCCATGTGTATTGAGCAATAATAAAAGCAATTACTGGCTAACTGCAGAAAGAAAAGTGTCTACTTTATAGAAAATACAGGGAAGATACAGTCATAGGCAGTACATTTTCGGGATTCCAAAGATGTTGTCTCTAATGGGGCTCATCATAATAACCCCCACTTTAAAACATCCTATGACAGCTTGCAATCGAAAATGCAGCCCACCAACAATAAAGTAAATGGATACAGTATCTGGAATATGTTTGTGATTTCAATAGCTTAGAGAATGGTAAATAATCTAATTGCAGGAGCCACATCTGCACATACTCAGCCAGCTGTGTGATCTTTCATGTGTTTCTCAGACTAGGACTTTCTGCACACAGCTCTTGTACGGAGATCTCTGGAGCAGCCGGAATATTTTAAACAGAAGAGGATTTTCCGTCTCTCGCCACAGAATACTGTAAACACATGTAGAGTTCACTTAAACCTGTGTAGAATATGTCAGTGTCTTAGAATACAAAAAAAAAAATCAGCCAAAGAACAAACGCTCCTTTGTAAAAGTGGATAAACAAAACCATGCATGTAAAGACTGAAAAGAAAACTAGAACGCGATTTGTTATTATATGGGAATTACTCTTCCTTCTTATGCAAAACTGCTTTCCTCTGCCGTTCAGATGGAGACATGTTCAGCCAAGTCACTTCCCAGATTCATTAAGAATTAAGAGACTTGTGTTGTTTAGTAAAAGACATTGTGGCTCAATATACTATTTCTATCTATGTATCTATCTATGTATCTATCTATCTATGTAGCTCATATCTATGTATCTCATATCTATGTATCTCATATATATATATATATATATATACATATATATATATGTGTGTATGTATATATATATATATATATATATATATATATATATATATATATATATATCATATCTATCTATCTCCTATCTATCTATCTATGTGTTCAGCCAAGTCACT